>NW_027266266.1:26499732-27749732 GCF_022045235.1 Haliotis cracherodii | reverse complement strand
CTTACACTATAAGTAAGCTTGGAGCTCTCCTACTTTCACCAAAGACCAGACACTTTTCATTTCTATTGCATTTAGGATTATTTTATAGTATCTAGTAATCTTATCTAAATCCCTGTCTACTTTGGAATTTTACAACACTCGCAAGGATAGTTGTCCAACGTAATAAATACAGCAGCTAGTGTTGTCCAACGTAATAAATACAGCAGCTAGTGTTGTCCAACGTAATAAATACAGCAGCTAATGTTGTCCAACGTAATAAATACAGCAGCTAGTGTTGTCCAACGTAATAAATACAGCAGCTAGTGTAAGGAACAGTGTGTGGTGGTCTGTTTAGGGTTATATATTATCTATATACGATTCATGATTAATCGATCAGTTCATACATACGTTGTTACAGCTATTATGACTAGAACATGGGTTTTTTAATACATACTAAGTATGTGTTCAAGGTTTTTGTTTTCATTTCCACGCGTCCCTCAGTGTTAATAGGCCTCCCCGTGAAACGGAACAACTTTCAGGTATCTTTGGAAATGGACTCCCGCCACTGCCGATGATTTTTCCAATCTCTACTACGCATTTAAACACAAAATTATTGCCATGGAGTTCTCCCAAATGACCTTGGAAAATTCTTTTGGCACTAACCACGAAACAGTCAAAGGTCAAGATTGGGAAAGCCTTAAAATGTATTTTCCCCGTGAACATCTGGGTTAATTGGCCCTCAGCAATCCATTCTTGTTGTATATCATTTCACGGATGGGGCATTGTTTTCAAAAAAATATTTTGTAATGATTAGCTAAATGTCAAGGTTAGCGTTCAAGATTTTTAGTAAATTCCTTTTCCATTGTTTCTTAAGAAAACCTCAGACATAAGATGGCATTTACCTTATGTCAAAGGTCAAAGGTACTTTCGAATTATTGTCAAAAGTTGTATCATAATTATCTCTTGAAAACGGCGCAAAGATTATCAACATCAGAGGACACCCTGAGATGGATTTATTTATCCGAGCCCGTGGTAAAGCCCAAGGTCACGAGAAAATTCATATAGTGTTATCAACCTCGTCAAGAAATACAGCTTCTTCATTACTTGATTGAACCGTTTGTAAAGGTAATCTAATGACATAACTATCCGCACACTGCAATAAGAACATAATTCAACTGCAATCATTGATCTACTTTATGAAACATGGAGATATCTAAATATTTTTTATTCAGTTCAGTATATGATATTACAGAGTTATACATTGAGTAGCTCGCCATGTGGAATACTTATTAGGTGTAGGTTACATACCTATACGGCAAATTTAAATTGGCTACAGGTGTCCAACAATGTTTACAAATGGTGAAACGGGCAGGCTACATTTGCCATGTTTACTGTGAAGCTAAATCCTGACAGCCCATTAGTGAAAATTGTTCATGTTTAAAAAATATAGAGACATATTAACCAGACAATTCATTTGCCATTTTTTGCCATATTTTGTCAAACTGTCTTATTGTATTGTTTTTGTGTGTAATTGATTTCTCTATCCGAAATATATCAATTAATGTCTTCAGAAACTTTTCAAGTGACACTTTGTTTTTCTTAATACTTGATACATGTATATATTTTTTGCATGCCAGTATGATGTGATTTAACAGAATGTTAAAGTTGTACCCAAGTAAAACAGAAAATTTTGTAAATGTAAATTGTTTTGAACATTTTGCATTCAGAAAACATTCAACTTTAGCCCAAAACTCTTTAACATGCTTACAATCCCAATATAAACTAGTGTCCAAAAGAAACGATACCACCTGTTTGCAACGACATAAAAGAAAAACTAAACAATGCAGAAGTATAGGATTGGTGTTATGCTTTTGAGAAATCCTTTCACAACATCTGTACAAAAATTTCATTTCAATAAAATCTGTACAACCAATATGACAAGCCTTTAAAGATGGGTGGGGTCGAAAAAAGGAACATTTCGTTAGAGCACTGATCATAGAAACAACGGGAAATGTCACACCACACGTCTCAAAGTCAAGTCAGTAGCGGGTATGTCCACCGTGAGCATTAATACATGCCAGAACACGCCTACGGACTGATGACGTCAAACGTCTGATGACGTTGGGAGTGATGCGTTGCCATTCCTCTAGGAGACATCGTTCCAAGTCCTGGACGTTGACTGGAGGTACATGGCGACGTCGGATTTGCCGATCGAGGTGGTCCCATAAGTGCTCGATGGGATTCATGTCCGGTGAACATGCGGGCCATGGCAAAACCTGTACGTTGGCGTTGGCAAGGAAGTTCTGTGTCAATCTTGCTGTGTGTGGCCTTGCATTGTCATGTTGGAAAAGGAGTCCACTAGGCTGTTGCTGAATAAAGGGCACCACAACAGGCCGTAGGATGTCATCAAGATAACGCTGTGCATTCAGGTTTCAACGAATGACGACAAGCATCGTTTTGACGTCACCACATATGTCACCCCAAACCATTAACCCTCCACCTCCAAACGGCCGGACCTGTTGGATACAGTTAGGCGCCAAACGTTCACCAAATCGTCGGTATACAAGCTGCCGTCCATCGTTTCTGAAGATGAGGAATCTGCTCTCATCAGAGCACATAACACGTGCCCAGTCCCGCCGTTGCCAACGTCGAACTCGCCTGGCCCAGATCAGTCTGTTGTTCCGGTGTCGAGGCGTCAGGATCGGTCCGCGGTAGGGATGACGTGGCCGGATACCATACTGCCGTAGTCTCCTGTAGACGGTCTGTCGACTGATCCTGTGTCCCAGTGCTGTAGCCGCCGTGGACGTCGCTGTTACGGTGCGGTTCCTCAGGTGTAATACCCGGATGTAACGATCTTCACGGGGCGTGGTTACACGTGGTCTTCCACTCCTGGGCCTGTCTGACGTCTGACCTGTCTGACGTAACCGCTGCATCAACCTGGTGATCGTGATGCGTGCGCAGCCCAACCTTCTGGCGACGTCGACGTGTGACGCTCCTTGTTGGACCATTCCAACGGCTCTCTCTCTCTCTCAAACGTGGCATATCTTGTGTTCTTTTTGTTGCTGTGATATCAACGTGTCTGATCAGCCGTTTTATACAGTTTTTATGCACGTACAGAACATGCTAGAGACGGAAATGTCACTTTCACGAAATTTACGTTTTTTCCCGGAAGTGATCACGTGTTCCCGGTATTTTTTATCGACTATGCTGTGTTTTGGATTTGCAATACGAATTGGCATGTTTTCATACTAGACAATTCACTTAGTACAAAAACAATTTTGAAAATAAGTTGGTATCGTTTCTTTTGGACACTAGTTTACATGAAGTAAGGATTCAGCATCAGTGTCACAAATTAAGCACAGATCATCATCGAGAATTTTCATTTGAAACAATTTTTTCTTTGTATAGATGATGCGATAAATAATTTTATATTGAAAATCAGGTAATTTTGTACATTTTCTGTATCTGATAAAAACATCCTTCCATGATATATCTAAGTCGAGAATGGTATCCCATTTTCCACAGACTGTTGGGAGATTTGCAGTAGTTATAATCTTATCATAAAAATATTTTGGAGCCTTTAGGCGCTACAAGTAAGTCCATCTAAGTTGTATTTAATGTTTATCATATAAGATAATGTGATTATTTCTAATAGTATCTTTCCAGGATTTTGGTATTTTAATAGAACTTGGCAATAACTCTATCATTCTCAGTCCGCCTTCGTCATATTTTCTAATTAAAGTTGTTCGTTTTATTTTGTCCCTTTTATTATTCCAGATGAATCTGTACAATATTTTGTTTAGTTCATCAATAAATTCACTTGGAGGGTTTGGAATAGAGGAAAATATTTGTAATGAGGTTGACAGGGCCATGATTTTAACTACAGTAATTTTACCTATCAATGTTAATTTTTTTTCCTCCATTTCCCTAAAATTTGATTAATAATTTCAATTCTCTTCTTTGTATTGATTACCCACAGATTATTTTAGTTCGAATTAAGTTTTATTCCCAATATTTCAAAGTCTCCACTGTGCCAGTCTAGTTTCAGATCCTGACATAATTTGATGTCACAGCCTGTTATTGAGCCTATCCATATTGCTTTTGTTTTATCAATATTAATCTTTAATCCTGACATTTTATAAAATCATTTTGGGTGTCAATCGCCGTACTTAAACTTTCGTCAGTCCCATCTAGAAATCTTTCAGTATTATGAGCATATTGTCCACATTATTCAGTTTGATGCCTTTTATTGCATTATTATCACGAATCATTATTCACAACATTTCTGCAACAAGCAGGAATAGATATGGAGACAATGGGTCTCCATGTCCACATCCCCTTTCGTTACAGAAGACTATAGATAGGTGTCCATTTAGTATGATGCAAGATGAAGCATTATTTATGAGTATGTGTATCCATTTTCTTATGTTAGGTCCAAAGCCAAACATGTCCAGTGTCAACATGGTAAATTGTTTTGAAACAGTACAAAAAGCTTTTTCAAAGTCTATAAGTAATAGTAAACCAGGCTAAATTTGTAATTTTGTTTCAAACAAAATATCATATAGTATGTTTTTGCTAATACATCTTCCAGGGATAAAGCCAGCTAGGTTTCCGTGTAGAAGAGTTTTAAGTGTTGTTTTAATTCTGTTTGCTATACATGTACTCATAATTTTATACAATGAGAGAAACTGGTCGCCAGTTTTTGAGTAGTTGTTTATCTTTAGTGCCTTAGGGTATACAGGTAATGACACCTCTATTCACTGTTAGACTTAAAGTGTTATTTCCAAATGCTTCTGTAATATATTTGCATACACATAATCCAAGATCTTTCCAGAAAAAATTGAAAAACTCTACAGGGAATCCATCAATACCTGGGCTTTTGTTATTTTTCATAGATTTTACGGCCTTTGTTATTTCATTCATGTGAATCATGTCTTCTGAATAATCAAACTATGATTTACCAAGTTTTGATGTGTTAAGTTTGTGTAATACATTTTTGGATTCATTAGTTATTTCTCCACTCTCTTACTTACATTTATTCTCACAGTTGTCTTAGCGCCTCCTTGGTCTTATCAATAGAGAAAAACAATCAAGCCCAACACCTACCAGGAAGATAACTTCAACATAGCACGTAACATAAGAAAGAACGTCTACGCTTGCAGTGAGTGAGTATGATTTTACGCCTCTTTTAGCAACATTCTAGCAATATCACGGCAGGGAACATCAGAAATGGGCTTCACACATATACCCATGTAGTGAATCGAGCCCTGGCCTTCGGCGTGACGAACGAACGTTTTAACCACTGGGCTATTCCACCGCCGCTCTAAGCTTGTATGTAGTTCCAAAACCTGTGAGCACTTCTCGACGAACCTACGCCAATGAACAGTAATTCATATATGTATGGCTCTAAAGACACAGGTGCGAGGTAGCCATGTCCCTTTACAAATGGCTTGGGTTCCAGACCTACTTTCAGCGCAAGGATACCTGTGACGTAAATATCGTCTATCCAATAGAAACGCATGTTACATGAGGCCTTGTGCAGTTGTCTGACGGCATCTAATGAGATCATATACGCTCTCCCGGCACAGTGATTGGGATACGCTTTGAAGGGGTAGACGCTTTCATTGACATACCATTTTACTTTTGGATTTCGTAAAACCACTGGAGCTTTGGATACAGAACAATAAAGAAAATCTCGTTTGTAACCATTCTGATTAATGAACTTGATTAAATAGGGTACATTGACCAGAACGTCATGATCCAGTTTGATAATGAGTTTAACTTTAGGACAGTTTGCTAATATCCAATCATATGCCATGATGTGTTTATATGTGAGATTACGGTAGTCGTCAATGAAATTGCCTTGAACAATATCTCCGTAGACGCTAGCCTCGGAGTCAACTGACTTCTGAATGGTCACATTTGTTGTCATGCCAATCATAAAAACAGTAGCCATTGACACGTGGCCGCTGTTTCTCAGTGTCATCCATGTTTTTCGCGCAGCTTCCCTTAACTCTACAGACGTTGTCGAAGAGTGCACAAAAAATAAAATATCCAGATGCCTTGAACATACATTTGCACTCAAGGAGAAGGCAAATAAATGTAAATTCAACAAAGGATCTGTCGATTCCTTTTCAATTTGGAACCATTCAAGAACTGAAGTTTCAAACACGTTCTTTGGTTTGTAAAGACGATTGATAACTGTTAAGATTATTATTACAATAACTGCCCACAGAAACCGTTTTAAGCTTCGGCCCCTCATCCTTCAGCACAACAATGAAACAATAACAACAAGCCGTAGATCAAATCTGTCTTCATTGCTCTCCAATCCACAAGTAGTTTCCTCCGTGCTGATTAAATAACACGACAATCCTGTCCTCGAAATGCCACTTCACGATAACTTCGTTAAGATTTACCCTTCACGTAGTTGGCTTTAATAATATGTCTGACAATATTTCATATATCCCAGTCTGTGATTTTCAACATTTTCTCTCGTGTTGATTGAAGAAGATATTTTTCGAAACACACAAACACAATGTATTGACCACGTAGCACCTGGTACTAGAGCCAGGGTTTCGTATACACAACACATTTCCACAGGGCGTGTTCACACTGTTGATAGAATGCTTTGTTTCATTGAATATTGCTGTCACATTAATGATTTCTTTTTGTTTTAAAGTTTCCTTCACCCATATATCCATCCTTGAAAACATCTCAATGTTAACATTCCTACGACTGCTGTCTGACTAACGCCTTTCCACTCGGCCACGTTTGTATATTGAATAAAACAGGCAACACGTTGCAAACCATCCACATCACTCTGAGCAAAAATCGGTGTTGTGACTACAATGTTCATTGATTCAACAAAGGATCAAAGAAGAGATATGAGTTCCAACATAAGACCAACCTCATAACAACGATAACAGATACTATAAATCGACCTTCATAGTCAAAACTCACGTCGCTCTTGGTATTTATTAATGAAGCATACTTCACAGTGCCCAGGTACAGAAGCTTACCTTTAGTAAATTATTTCAAACTCTACTCTATTTGTATATTCAGTTTTATCACTACATGCCAGCTCATTGGTGGAGGAAAGACCGAAGTAATAAGTCAGTCCTAGACGTTTACCATGGTGATGAAACATGCGTATGGGTATGGTGCTGACAACCCAACAATCATAATCGGGACAGTGTTAGGATTTGAACCCCTAGGGTTAAGATCCTGTCATGCCTAAGGGACTTTGGGACTAACTCAGTGATCATGGACAAGGAATCGTGGTGCCTGAGCCGGCATGGCCACATGTGTACCCTGCTGTTATTCATAGTAATAAATAAGCCGCTCAAAGTCACATACTCTTATCTGCCTTATGTGCATTAGATTGGTTGTATTTTCTACAGTCAAGAAATGAGGTTAGGTGAGGTGAAATGGAGTTTAACGTCACGTCCAAGATTATTGCACTTATGCATGCACGTGTGTGTGTGTGTGTGTGTGTGTGTGTGTGTGTGTGTGTGTGTGTGTGTGTGTGTGTGTGTGTGTGTGTGTGTGTGTGTGTGTGTGTGTGTGTGTGTGTGTGTGTGTGTGTGTGTGTGTTAAGAAGGCATGCTATAATTTCAATATTTTATTGCAGAGCTTGATGTTAGCTGGATTTATTTTAATCCTCTTAAACCCCCAGAGAAGATTATCCTTTGAGGTAAGTTTCGTCCGTATATATGTCACAAATTAGTGATAACTTATGAAAAACGTAATTATCTGTTTCGAAAATTATGTACCGCATTATACGTGAGGTACCAAATTTGGTATCAAGGTTGCTTGGCGCAATCCACCAACGATTGCCGAGTTTAATGATCTTAGAATACTCTTCGTATAAGGTCAAAGAGAATATTTACGTTAGTGACAAAACCCTTTTCATTATAGATTTTCCATCCTTTGAATTTTGATAAAAACAGATATATTTCAGCAATAATTGATTGCAACAAATTTATTATACATTCTGTGTGGCTGCTTGTACTGGTCCGGACTGATGCAAATTTATAGTGCTAGCCCACTGAGATATCATGCCGCAGTTTAACATGAATACCCCATTCAGACACAGTCTACTGACTCCGGTTAGAGGTTTGATTTGCTCTTTTTTCTGTATTATAGGGAAGTGAGTGAATGTTGGTAAACGCCGCGGGTGATCTATAAAGAAAGTAGAACAACGTCCCACGCTATGAGGTCACGATGACACGCAATCTGCGAAGTGACAGAGCCTGACAGCACCCAACCCAAATACTAATATCAATCGGTTACCCCAACAAACATAAGGTATTAGTGACCAATTCTACCCTGAGGCCTGAGGCAAAATAGCATAACATTAAATGTTAAATTGAGGAAGTGAAAAGTTGTGCTGAACATGGCCACAGTTTTGGTGTCCAGCAATTTATCAGGCATTCAACTCTGAGTGTGCGTGCGTGTGTGTATGCGTGCGTGCGTGAGTGTGTGTATGAGCGCGCGCGTGCCTTGTTGTACTATGCCTGACTGATGTATGTTTAATAGTGCCAGCCCACCGAGATATCATACCGCAGTTTGACATGGATACCCCACTCAGACATTGAATTAGAAAACCATGATAATGGACAGTTTTTAGTCTTGCTAGTCTTTTTAGTAATGCTAAAGTACATTTAGACTATAAACAAATACTTTGGACAACAAAGTTTCAAATTGCAATGACTTTTATTGAAGTGGACAAACAAGCTCATAAAACTACAGGAGCATGCTTCATATTGCAATGTACATAATACCGCATTTTATGATTTATATCAGCTGCATACCGCACAGTAGCATGCTTACATCCTCCAGGTGTCAATATATAAGCACTGTATAGATTGAACCAGCATCTAACAATACATCGTCCTAATATCAATATGTGTGTACTACTGATTCTGCAACTGCTTCTTATGCTGCATAATGTGATCCTATGTCTGGCGAATACCTGCATTTCAAGTACACATTCAGGCACATCACATCAAAACAATTTGTATATCATAAACGTGGCATAAAAACATATGACAACCATTTGTGCTTTAGGCATTTCAACGAAACGTTCAACAGCAGACAAAAACATATGTCAACAGTTTGTGCTTCAGTCATTTGAACACGCATGTCGGCACCACAAAACATATCACAACTTAGTGCTTGAGGGAATATCACAAGGAATAAAGTCACCGCCATAAAATATTCCAATAAAATGAATGCACTTTAAAATACATACACGTCCGACACCAGTAGCAACTTGATGCCTTGTAACAAGAAATTAAGAACCACAACAACATAGGAATATTGCATTTTGAGAAACATTTCAGGCGAAAACGTAACAGAGAATAAAGGAATAGCCCAAGAGAAAACAACAACATCGAATGTGCGATAGGTCAAACAGAAATAGACTTCATTTGTACATTAACAGCAATATAGCGGTCATTGAGCGATCATGATAACATATATACAAGCAATAACAACAATAGCATGTCACTGTATTGACCTCACAGAAGCACATGTGAGACACCGTCCCGTATGTTCGCATGGGTACCCAACTCAGACACAGTACATTGACTCCGAGCTGACCAGTCCTTGAGGTATCCCTTTAATGCCAAGCGATAAGCGGCGTTATAGACGTACCATCTATTAACGTCTGTTGGAATAACGCGGCCGGATATCGGACCACCGACCTCCCGCTTCCTGACAATTATAGTGCCAAAATAACTCGTTAGGCAAGAGTGATCTTAAATAAAAAAGGTCGTCCGAGGGTCAACGGATACCTGAACATGTAACATAATAAATGCATGTATTAAGGATTAAATTACTCCAAGTTGTATCTGAAAACTGCCTGAGAGTTTAATGAAAATCGCCTGTGTACTTAAAACCATGAACATCTCAATTTTTCATAAATATATATATGTGTGTGGGTATATACTGTCATTGTGATATTCAGATTTATCTTCAATCATGCATATGTGCATACTTATGTACATAAATATTTAAAAAATACAAGCCATTCAAGTACATAAAACAGTAGTACTGACGTTAACTCCATTAATTCGATATCCAAGGGACAATGTTATGTTATCCGTTGGCAGGCGGACGACCTATAAAACAATATAGTGCCAAAAGAATTCTTCAAAGAACAGGACATTATACCATCTCAAATATTCCATCGAGATAGCGTAGTTTGAGTCAACGAGATTCCAGTGTAAATGCATGCGTACATGGCAAATTTACAACAGGTCAATAACTTGTACACCTTTTCGAAAATGACCACATAGATTCTTGAAATAACGAGAATACGGTTGATCTTGTAACCCATTAGTTCTTGTCTAACGACATAGTTGTGCTCTTGGTACGAGCACACTAAGACACAACACACGAATCTGTCTTTTGACTCACATTAGTTGGCTTATTTTGTTTGTTTGTACCTTCACTAAAACGCTTGGTTGGGGAGACTCTCCCTTTCGGTGACCTCCTTTTCACTATATCGTCAGCTTCCGGCGTAGACATCCGGCGAGCCTGATTCTCCCAAGGTGAGAGAGCTCTCGGTGGTGTGACGCAAGGTGATGTTCCGCTTGGGGGTGTCTCAAACTCATCTGTTGTCGAAGGTTCATCAGTGTGTTCAATATCAACCATTGCTGGCGCGTCAACATCCGTACCTGCTTCAGAAGAAGGTATCAAATCTAGCATAAGATGTGATACCTTTGTTGGGATAGGTCGGTCAATTTCTGCATCTTCATATTCCGCATCTAATGACTGTTGATCACACTGTGACCATCCGGCAACCGGGTCATCAACGTTAGTGCCATCAGGATTTGCAATTATTTCTTCTGTAGCCACATGACCCTGATCACCACCTTCATCAACTACTGTGGAACTCTCGTCTTTATCTCTCTCAGAGGTTCTCTGACGAAAGTTATCTGGATAGAGATCGTTTGGCTCTGCATCGACAGCACTGGACGGCGATGAACGTAAGGGGCAGCTTGTGGTTCTTGAATTTTCATCACAGGACATCGGTCTCTCACCGGGTAAGTCATCTGGAGACTGACAAACAGAATTGTCCATCCATGACAAACTTGCCTGTGGGTCTTGAACGCCTTCTTTCTCAGCAGTAGTGTCTTTTAATGCACCTTTGGCGTCTTTCGTACCACTATTCACCGATGCCTCATCAAAAGACTTTGCTTCACTGTCAACTCCTCTTGCTGTCAAGTCCACGTCATGTGTATCACTGTCTTCAGTTTTGTCTTGTTTATCCTCAGTAATAGTTTCCAGCAAGCTGTCATCTTTTACTATTGCAGATGCATTTGCACTGTGTATTTGAGTATGTAAGAGACTCCTATTTTCAGAATCGATCATAGTGCTCTCTGTAATATCATCAATCTGTAAACCCTCTGGGGACTGACAAACAGGGTTATTCTGCCCACACGAATCTCCTAGTGAGTCTTCCAAGCTAGTCCCGTGGACAATAGTCACAGAATCACCTTCAGTTTCAGATGCCTGCTCAACTACGTTTGCTATTTCAGCATTTGCCCCAGTCTTTGCATTATCTTTAATTTGTGAAGTAAGCCAATGATCATCTCCACCACTGACATCTGATACATCCTTTACATTGAAACTCTCCTCTTTCTTGTCAATCGCGTCTGATCCAAACTTATTCTGAGTCAGGTTCTCGTCAGGTCTGTCACCCCTCGCCTGTTTCTCGTCAGGTTCATTATCCTGCTCAAGCCTTGCCTCAAGTTCTTCAAACATCCTCAATTCCTCTTCTTCATCAGTCAACCCAATCAGTCTCTTCTCAAACTCCTCGTTCTTCTCCAGATCCATACTCGCAACTTCTGCATCACACTGTTCATTATCCCATTCAGACAATTCCGTGAGTTTATCTGCTGAAGACCTTAGTTTTTCTACATGTTTGGCCTTTGTCAAAGCAGGTTTCCTGTCCATTCTCAGATTGGTATCAACTCGAGGATCCGTGTGTACCATCGACATAGTTTGTTGATTTATATCTACCACTGAAACATTATCACTGATCTGTTTATTATCATGTTGCTCAGAAGAGGATGGTTCACATTTATATTTGAATTCTCTGTAATTATTCTTTTCGTGATCAGTTGCAGGAAGCATTGTATCTACTTCAACCCTCGTTTCATCAATAAGTCCAGATTGCTTCTGTATCTCAACATCAGCGGTATGTATTGCTTGTTGAAGCTTCCTCGCATGTTTGCCTAGTTCCAGCCAATCTCCGAGCTCGTCTTCATCACACCCTACTTCATCTGCAAGTTTTGACCTCATCTTTGCAATTTCAGACATTTTGGTATTACATTCAGCAGATGATCCTATAGCTTCTTTACCAGATGGTTCTTTGTACCACTGCGTTTCCTTCCTCTTTGACTTAGCCATGGCGGTTGGCCTTGTCCCACCACCTCTGTGCCCTGAGCTATGCATCCTGGTAGATCCCTTGCCCACTTTTCTGGATTTCGATCCCTCTGTAACAAAATAAAAAAGACATTCAAATGTGAGGTCAGTAACGATGATTTGCCTGGACTGGATACTTGAGTAGCCAGTTGATACTGAAAAGTAATGTATTACTGGATTATAAGGGAAATGGCACAACACACCCAGGTGAGTTGGTTACAAACGTACATTCAAGTTTATTAAAGGGCAAGAAAAATGAAAAGCATTATTGTGATTTTGTTCCGGATATCAAATATCATAGATACATTTAGTCAATTTCCGAAAGAGAAAAATTCATAATATTGGTAGAAAGAATTTAAATGTCCAACTGAAAGTGCTGAAATCACACGCTCCGTAATCGGTTTCAAACAAACCCTATTAGGGGCGTGGTCTAAAGCTACCGGCGCAGCCGCGCTTATCTATCTGGTGATCCTTAGCCGTAATACATATACTGTTTCTGCTATTACTGTTAATCCTACAAAAATATCAACACTGTATACATCGTTGAATGTGTGGAACGACCTTTGATCTTGACATTGTGAATAATTAAAACAACAATTAGCAATCGGCAACTAGCGCTTTATTACTAACAACTTGTTTGTGTAATAAAACACCAGCTATCCACGGCCCGGTTCCAGACAATCCAACAATCGCCTGTTGGTGATTAATCCCGAGTAAACGGATGACGGCATCCTCAGTGCTGTTACTAAGGTGACATAAGTTGTGAACACGGTTATCAAATGGATGAGCATTCGAAAAAAAGGCATAATATATTACAGAAAATACGAAGCAGAAGCAGGCAAACTGACATATTTCAACTTTCACAATTTGACCTTCAAAAGACATAACATACAGCTGTACGTAATGACAACACAATCGCCACCTGGTTCAATCTGTGAGCCCTAAATGTACTACATGTGTGCTTTCTGTTTAGTTTCGTATACAGATTTTGCAAGAGCTTCATAATTTATATTCCCCAGTGTCGGTAATACATTACATAGGTGCCCCATAATGAACACTGAAATGTTTTCGCAATGTCAATGTGTTTTTCTATAGAACTCACTGCATTACACGCTATCGGAATTCTACACATATTTGGACGTTGCTTCAGTGAAATCATGAGAAATATACCACAAAACTACAAAACTATTAAATAAGGAAGTGTGTATCTTGTACTGAATATTAATATAACCCCTTGAAAACCCAACATGAAACACAGAAGGCGTTCATTGAAACGTCTAAACGTCAGATGAAAATAATAGAAAATAAAACAAAAGCTCGAAATATACATAAAAACGAAAAGCTAAAGTATTTCCTGAACTTTAAAGCGATGAAAATGGATTTTGATAGTTCTTTCTTGACATTTTGAGTTTCGAGCTATATTCGGGGTTTTCTTGCTATTACCAGTTTCCTTTTCCAGTTTCTTTTTCTAAAAGATGTGTAATAGTTAGAATGAAAACGTGTGATACTCGTAAAACTTTAAACATGTCGAAAACTTTATCGTATCCCTGAAGGATCACTGCACAGCCGTTGGTTCCTTTAATATTTTACTCCAGGTGGACTATACTTTCTCTTCAGTTTCAAATATCAACAGATTGTCGAGTTCCCCATATGTTTACAGTTCAACCTTTCAATGTGACAATACATTCCTAGGAAATAACATTACACTGTTAGGAATAATGTCGGTGCACACGTTAGCTCGTTCAGACTGCTTCCCCTGAAGGCGCTATGTTTTCCCTCTTATGATAGTTTCAAATATTGACAGATAGTCGTGTACTGCATAAGTTTACTTCCCACTTTCATAATATAGATTCCAAGTTCATAACATTAAACGGTTGTAAAGAATTTCTCACTAGCGATAACGCGTTTAAACTGTTAGCTACGAAAGTACAGCCAAATGTACTATCTCTGTTGTTTGAAATATGGACATATTGCCAAACCCTTCGCACTTTCTACCCATTATCGACGCATAAGGAAACGCTGAAATATTTGCATTACATTCGTTGCTCATTCAGTCCGCTATCTGTGAAGATACTTTATTTTCTTCATATTTTTACATTTGGTCATAGTTTTCAATACAGTTCCGGTTCTACACATTTCCAATCCACAGCATAAAACGTTGCAAACAGTGGATGTGACTTAAGTAACAACGTGTTGGAAATATGCGTACCTAACTTCAGTGTTCTCCATAACATAAGGTAACTTGCCCAGACACGAGTATTTACATGGAGCAGAGAAATAGCTGGAATAATGGCGGCGGTAGCGTAAAACAACATTCACTCATACGATTAATAAGTTCACCTTCCCATTTCCGCAGTGCCACGACATCCTCCTCCATCACACCCGGAAGTAGCGACACGCGGGGACTTTCCACAGCCTCGGGGGATGACATTCCTTCCACCTGACGAACGTCATCTGTCAACAGAAGAGTGCACTCAGTGTTATGACACGGTTAGCTCGGCTCGCCACCCCAGCAGCAACAACTGCTTCAAAACACAGTCACATATTTTGTGCGATAGTTATCTATTTACCATATGAGGTATCAGTCAATACTATTATGCTCACCCAACTGATAATCAACTCACTTTCAACAAGCGACACATATATTACTGCAACAATATGGATGACAGCAGTTGTCCGGGTTATCGTGACCCTGGTGGCATCTGCTCGTGCCACAGCTGTGCAGCCTCTGCACACACGCCCTCAGGTTGTGTACAAAGCCTCGTGCATCTGTTGCGCCTGTGTTTGTATGACATAGGATATCAGCTACTCACAACAGTGCAGCTACAACTCCTAGACATGTATTGTGAAAATGTCCCTTTGTGTTCATAGAAGTCCATTCCTTGGCAACGGCATCTCTTAAAAAGTGTGGACACCAGGATGAACATCTCTACCGTTACTGTTTCCAGAAACCATATGCCGATAGGGTGTCTGTTGTTTCTAACTGGTTTATTGAAGCATGCACATTCTATCACATGGTGTTTGAAACATCTAATATCGATTACATCCACAGAGGCATACTGTATTATTCAATGAATCACGGATAATCGACCGGATTGACAATGTCCCTTGTCAACGGAGCATGGGTGTGCTGTAACAGCCTTTACCTTTACACACCTTACCTTGCAGACAGCAATCGCCCGAATGGCAGGGTTTCTGGATTAAAGAGGTTTCATTGCAATATATTCTTTTCAACCTCACCGGACATATATAGCTCAAGGGATAACTTCTAGCTATATGACGGTGGCCTGTACATATAATTTAGTCAGAACCGGCCGCACCTGTAATTAATGTTATTAACAATGCCCCTCCCCGTCTCGATCACCAATGTTGAATAGTGACATGCGACATAGTGTGTACCACATATAGATCAGATGTATGAATATCGGCATCATATTCACCAACATCATTGAATTTCTGGGTGGTAACACTACAATATTCCTAAATAGTTTCATGCACGTACCTTCAAACAGAATCCCAGAGCACAAGAGCGATCTATGGTAGGTCATACCCGTTTCATCATGCATATACTTGACATTTTCACTTCACGCTGACCTACACAACGAATCAGCCGTAGTGTTGTGGGGAAGCCATTGTCACAATTAGGTCACACAAGATCTAAAACTGTGTTTTCCGCTCATCACATTGAAGGGCAACTATTAAACTGAAACCAGCGACCTTTCGTGTTGGATTAGCCCTGTGTACTGTCAGACAATGATCGTATGTTAAAGCAACACTATTGATTGTCTGCTGCAACGCTTCCCGCTCTGCTTCATCCCAGGTGTCGATCCGGCAATAGGTGGAGTTTCCATAATACCATCTCGTGTGTATACTGGCATCACACTAATAACATGATCACATCGACACGTCAACACAGAAGTATACATATGACGGAATGAGATGCAACATATGCACATTTCTGAGATGGGATCAATTTGCCCTATCAATAATTAACCAATGATTACAGCAAGCGCAGACACAGCTTCCTTTTTAAAAATGAGAGCTTCCATTTTGTCATCAGTCAACTTTACAGATTCATATCAGGTTAATGCAAATAATCAATTAAGCAAGTTAAGGAAATTGCACAAGAATTCTGCCAAAATGCTAACATCAACAATACTGTACATTGTATATGTACTGTACAGTGGCACATACAGGTGTTCACCTATTTAACCGTTGCCATCGGTAATTAAATAAACGTGATTAAAAGATAAATCATTTGTTTTGTGTCATGTGTGGCACGTGTCATTAGCACGGGATTCAGCGTAAAGCCACAGCAAGCAGTGTCACTGCGGAAAGTGACTGATCATGTCTGCAGCAGGCCATACAGTGACTGAAGCATGGCATATATGGCATAAATGATAATTGCGAGTTCATTTCGCTGAATGTATTTATGTGGAAATAAACCCAACAAAGACCTTTCCATATCCATAAGACATCTCTGCTGAAAGCCATTCCTGTACATATGCCATGCTACACATCACGCCTTCATTGAGTCGCCAGCTATTGTCACACATTAGGTATATTCTACACACAATCACCGGAGTGCAGCTCAAGCCAAGATTGCCTCAGCTCTAGGGTCTGTCCAAATCTGCAGGGTTCACATGCGAGGTTCTGGTTTGTTTTTATCAGTTACTCTTCCACTGGTGTTTACAGCTGATGTGGGTGACCTCCACTGACACATCTGTAACCCTCACTCCCTTGTCTAAAAATAATGAATGCCAGCTGTGGGAAATCCCAATTACACACAGAGCTACAGATAAGCAGCGTACTTGCGTAAAATATTCCCCAAAAATATTCAAAACCCAATTACTTTCAATTAACTTGCGTACAGAAACGCATGCATTAAATGAAAAACTGAAATGTATAAAAACAGCACGCGTAAATACCCAATATAGCTTTTTCAGCATGCGTACAAAGGAGATAATATCCGAAGCACAATTACGAGCTAATTTACTTTCCGAGTCAAGCCTATATATTTAGAACAGTTATCATGGATATATACATCAAAAACATTATTTCATTTTTTTTTAAATCATAAAATGTTCACTCTTTTTGGAAAAAAAATCTATATAATATTGGTTACCAAATGAAAAATGTAATAACCCAATTAAAATTCAAACCGTAGAGTAAAAACTCAATTGCTCAAAAAATTATCTGGAGCTCTGTACACAATATACTGGGTTCTGGCTTTAGGGAGATGAAGCGTCCCTGCATTACACAGATATATTTGCAATGGAATCCAGTAAGGTATAGAAGGCAATTCTGAGACTGTGCTTATATACCAGAAATATGTCGCCTGAGTATCAGCGGCATGTTAACAGAAATAAAGGTCTTGCTCTTTACTTTCAATACATTATATTCACTATGTAACAATATATTGTCGGTGCCTGGTCATTTAAGACTTGAAAATTGGGTCGTTTTGATGAAATTGCCTAGTTTGTTTTGGCACTAGTCCGTCATCCCTTCGACATGCGGAGGTAACTGTGACGTCACATACAGACATGGAGATGTGGAATTGTAGACGAGTAATGATAATCCATTGAAATACATGGAGGTTCCATCTCACAAGGCAAATTTGTTTTGTGACCATTGTTAAAAATAGTCATCAGTGCTTGACTAGACGAACACTTAATCACTGAAAATAGAGATAATTGATTGAAACAAACAACTCCCTTTTAACTGATAAGTAGCCTCAGTGATAGGTGAGATTCAGAACGGTGGAAATCTAGACTTGCTTCGGTTAGGACTATAGCATTACAGTGAGAGCTGGGCGGGAGGGAAAATAATTTGGTTCGTGGGCTATGACTCAGAATACTGCTTGACCACAGTCACAGTATATTGTAATAATAATAACATATCATTCGGCACATTCTCATTACTTTTCTTCATATACACTGGTCAGTTACTGTCATAACAACAGTGGACACTGCTACGTGATCAAGCTACAGGCCATGCCTTTTCTACCCCCTTCGCACATCAGACCTGTCTTCAGGAAACTACAAAACAGGGCCTTCAACCCTGGACTCCAGTCCCTTCCAGTTATCAGTTGGTGTCAGTTGTGTTGAAGACTAACACTGTGAACAATGGTGCGGAGTTGTCAATTAACAATGTTAATGTTAATGTTATTCCTTGTTATGTACTGATGGAAAAGCCTTGATTTTTAGTGTCAAACTTGAAAATCCTTGAAAATCACCAGATTTGCTTGAAAAGCCTTGAATTTGTACAATATTACATAAACTTGTTCATAAAAGTATTAAAACACACAAAACTAATAGTTATGTGCCAAAGATGTTTAAGTGTTAGTTATCACAGTGATAGATTTGACATATGCATTTTGTCAAACAACTCGAAGACATCATGACACGACTTAATATATTTCATTTGTTGTTTGTGAATCAATTTTGTTTGAAAATGTGTGATGTTCATACTGCTTTTTAGTCTTACGACTAATATACAGTTTGGTCTTACACTAACTAAAAAGCCTTGAAATGAAACTGATAGTCTTGAAAAGCCTCGAAAAGGCCTTGATTCCATATCTGCATGAACGATGGCAATGTTATGCTGTCTCAAACAGTCTGTTTCAAAACGTGCAACATGTGGGCGGGCATTATCCTGCTGCAACGTGACGTTACGTCCCTGCATTTGAACAAAGAGTAGACCATGATCTCGAACGATGTCGTCCCTACAGCGTACGTCATTCAGATTGCCATCATCAATGATAAGTTGTGTTCTCCCTTGACTTGTGATGCCATTCCCGATACCATTACACTTCCATCCCCAAAATGACTATAATGAGTAGCGCATGTACACCCTTGCACGACCATCAGTGCTGTCCCCATGAAACCTCAGATGCTGCCTACACCAAGCTAGACGTGTCTGACGGTGACGTGGAAGCAAAATTGGGCGTATCGCTGGATGTTGGGTTCGGGTGTTGTGCTCCCTCAACCGGTTGCGCGTGGCTCTGCCACTAGTTGGTCTCAACCCAGGAATTGCCCGAGCTGTTAATGTCGCAGTTCGAACATCAAAATGTCTGGCAAACTTCGTTTTGCGCCATACCCACGGTGCCTAGACACTGATTGTCAGCAAGCTGTGGCATTGCTTAGGCGATATTTACCAAAATTGGTTTATGAACAGCTGATAACTAGACAATCACTGTGCACTGTACAACATTAAAAAAGAAAACGTGTATATCATGCTCCCAACACACATGCAAACATCCCCATTGTGCCCCGTGCATTAACATGCACGTGCAAACTGAATTTAGACCTTAAAATCCAGTTCTTCATGAAAATGTAAAGATGCATGATTTAATTTCAGAATAGATGTTTTTTTATATTGAATTTAATATCAAGCAGTTACTTTTTCCGTTAGTAGTATAATATGTACAAAGTATTACAATAATTGTGACAGAATTGAGTTTGTTGTCTTTATATTGTTTTGTGTGGCAGTTTTGACTGTGGATCGTTGGTTGAGGCAATGTTGACCTGCTACCTCTGAGGACGTGAATCTTTAAAAATATTTCATTTGAGGTTTGAGATAAAAACGCATATTACTGAGGATTTTAGTGATTAGGAACCCACTTCAAGGTTTGAGATATTGTGTAAATGTCAATCACAGGATATATAAACAAACTTAATAATACATTTAAGACCAAAGGCTAAGTTCAAGATAAGCATGACATTCCAGATCTAGGGAATCTACTTCATCATGATATCAACACAAATATTTTCATGAAAAACTAAAACATTACTTAGCAGGTATAAAAGTATTTATTACAGAGGCAGACATGCATACAAACCAGTTCATTAGAGCTATTTACATACATGAAGCTTTGAAGAGGCTCAGTGGAATGGCAAATTTGCAAAACTACAAACCAATATGGCATCCAACAAGGGTAGTTCAATAACATTGCTAAAATCTGGTAATAGGTTTTAAGATCAACGTATATACTGGGAGTTCCTTAAAGATGAATCAACAGAGAGATGTTTTGTGATGCAATGGACAATATTTGACATCATATCAATACAAACGTGTTCATTTAGTTATTTACAATCCAGTTTTTACTTTTCTTCGTGCATAATGTAAAATTCAATTTAGAACAATGAAAATGTACTTTACAAATGAGCTTAAAAGGAAAATATTTACATGTGCATATATTTGATTTTAACTCAAAGGTGTAACAAGTTATCAATTCAGGATATGAAGTTAAATAATTATTTAGTTTGTAAAATATGATAATTTCATAGATTTCTTAATAATTTAAGATGCCTTTATATAAAAAAGCCTCTATGTTTAGAAACAGTTCAGATTATAGATCAAACTTAAGCTTAAGTGGCAGTCTTTAATACATTATATATCATAATGCTACATACATGTGCTGCAGTTGTGCCAACAACAAAAAAACTTTACCCACTAGAAATGCTGGGGAACTGTTCAAACAATAACATAGAATAGCACTTGCAATTATAAATCAGCACTCTACATAAATGTACACTAATGGTAATACTACTGACCTTGTACCACACAATCACCACATGAATATTTCCAGAAACAACAATATGCTTAACAGATTTTAGTTTCCAAGTTGATTCTGGAAATTGAAAGTCATTTATTCATGCTGTGTAATATACATCATATTCAAGGGTTGAGAGACTCCTTAACTTTATATCATAGTTGTAGCGCTGGCCTTAGGAGTAAAAAATGAGAGAGTGAAACAAAGACACCAATGTGGGTCAGGAAAGAAATAAGAAAGAAAACTCATTTTAACAAAATGAAAATGAAATCTGCTAAAGTTCAACTGTTCTGGCAAAAATGATTAGTTGATAATAAGCACATATTTCATAGGTTATTAGGCACATAGAATCTGCAATTGGATGTCAAATAAAAAAGTTCCAAATATTGCAAGAAAATAGGACCACAGAGAGTACATGCCACCGACAAGCTTATTTTGTAGAATCAATGCCTACTTTACAATGTTTGAGGTAACAAACACCATATGGTCTACATAAGGCCACCATTTAGAGAACTAGGCATCGGCATATCACTGAAATTACTGAGCAGGCTAAAGTGGATGTAAAATCACTTGAATATCACACAGAATGAAATAAAACACAAATTCCTACAAGTATCAAGTGATTAACCCGAAAGAAAACACATGAACCCGAATTCAAAGTCTAGTTGTTCTAGTTATTCACCATAAACCTCTCACGGAAGAAAATACCACTACATGAGAACAAATATTTCATTTTATGGAAATACTATGGAAAACAACAGTCTGGGTTTGGGAAGAAATTTCTGCATTTCCTTGAAAATGAATGCTTACTTGTCATGTTGTGTATGCCATGATACATAGTGACTACAACTACAGCACTACACTCCAAATACACTCACACTCTCTATACAGTTTATACAGTATATGAAAGCTCACTCTGCCACTTTTGACACCACTCAGGATCTTCTTTTACAAATCTCAAAGATTTGAATTAAGAATTGTTCATAAATATGATATTGAGACATTTGTCAGTATCAAGTTAACACATGTTAAGTATGAACTTTGTTTTCGGTATTACCTCCTCAAATAAGTTCCTACATTCAAGATTCATGCTACAGCTATTTACCTGTAAAACTGAGAAGACAATCAGTTACCAACTACGAACAAAAAATGAGGCTGCCTTAAACTTTACTCTTAAAGATGAACCTATACCCAGTGTCTTTAAACCTGCCCTTGAAGTGGGACAAAATAATAGCCAATTGGCAATTCCATTTAGTGTGATTCAAGCCAAACCCGTGTTTGTCTGCTAACTCACTTCATAAGCAGATGAATCAGCAGTTTATAATTACCTTATTAAAACTACACAATATCTTCTTTTAATACAACACACTGATTACAATAGATTTAGTATGGTAATGGGGACCAGTCGATGGAGAATAGTCCCTTCAACAATATTTCAGTTTATCCTGAGTAGTGTGTGGTGCAACATAGTGTCTCTTAATCATAGGACAAGCTCCTCCACATATGAATCCATGTACAAATGATAATGTTAATATTAATCTATAATGATACAAGACTACTGTGTTAGAGATCTACCCATACACACCCTATACAAAATGGAAACAGACCTGACACATAAGCTTATTACTGTATCTGTCCTCACTGTCATGCTTCAATCAAATAGTACAATTCAAATGCAAATTCTTTTGAATACAACTATACATGTACCAAGTAGGGAAATAATTACCAGGGAGATGACACTTAACTACTACAGTTAGCCGGTTTGTAAAGGAAAAGAAAAGGATCACTCCCGACATATTTTGATGATAAAAATTGATAATTTGAAACAAATATATACGCTCCGGATGGACATGACTTATCACATATCCACATAATTGTATCCCCTAAGCTGGGTCTGTATGTTGCACAAACTAATTGCTTTCTCCCGGTCTTGTCATATTTCAACATCTGACTTTTCAATGTATTCTGATTGAAGCAAGACATTTGAACCAAATTTAAGCAAGCTTTTCACTTCAAGGAGGATATTGCAAACTGAACACCGTTCATCTTTACATTTTCCCTGTAACCATGTACCAGTGTTATATTCTATCATGTGAGATAGACAATAGCACCTCAAAAGTAGGCTTTGTTTATTTCTTTATTCTTGAAGAATGGTTTCATTGACATGCTTGGTGATTATGGTGATACATGAGCATTAATGAAAATAAATTACATATTAACTTACATTCTTAAAACTTATACCATGAGATCAATATGTCCTTTCACTTTTTGCATCATATCTTTATTCCAAATAAAAATGTCTTAGTTTGACCTCGGATATATTTCTTATTGTACCACTTGCCTTAATCAAGTAACCACATTTATATACTTAAAAACCTGTATCACTGTTTAGCTGAATGACGTATCACATACTACACTGCCATGAAAATCAGATAAACATAAACCAATGAATTTTCTTTTTCATTTTGCACAAAGCATATGAGTATTAAGAATTCTTGTGGTGTAGCACAGACTGGCAAGCTGGCACTAACAACAGGACATAAGCCTTTATAACATACTTACTGGCAAACCAGCAAGTTTCCAAAACATGAGATGCTTATTTTCTCATGAAAACACAACTAATTACTTATTTTATGTGAAGATGCTTATATACAATCCAAGACCATGTTACTTATGAAAAGTTGAAATCTTTTATTGAGAGAGACTTTGTACCATTTGTCACAGTTTGATTACATCAACTGTGAAAATTTGAGATATTTGATAATGATGCTGGAGTAGAATCTGTCTACAATTAACCATAAGGGCCAGTATGACATAGAATTAGGTGGCAATAATAATTTATTTCATATTGACATAAATTTAAACCCAGAATGCTACAATCTGAAGTTAATATCATCAATGCACTGAACTGAACATTTCATGACACAGTGTCAGTAATGACACGATGAGCATTGGGTAGAAGGGTTATGCAATGACAGCTGTCACACACAAACATGAGTGTCAGTATCACTGCTAGGGAATGATGGACTTGCAAGTCACCAACAAATACAAACAACAAACTGGCACAGCAGCTTCGCAACCATCCAGCAAAGTGCCTTTAACAAACTGACTGGCTTGTTTCAATTGTTTGACCAAAGAATCAATCTATGTTGAGCATTTATGTTACGTGGAGATTTCATTTTCTAAAGCGTGATGTTCTTGTACCTGGGCTACACGAAAGATATATTCATTCCAAATGTCATCCGTATTATTCTGAAAACTATTACATATTTTAATCAAATAATTTCATTTAATGCCCTACAATTTCATTCAGAATATATTTGTTACCAATATGTTGACAATATCAATGCCATTCAGAAAACAGCATTTCAATTTTTTCACTTTGGTCAAACAATAATAGCATGAGTTACCAGGTTGTAAAAATATTTTTTTATATTAAAATACATTTGTCCTATATACACTGTATGTACCTCAATATCAGTAGTAAGATAAATATATATTATCAAGCATATGGCATATATACAAGGTGTATATATTATACTTCTACAAATATGAATAATGCATGTCATACCATTCATGCATGACATTAAACATTTACATTACACCATATTCTTCTATTAAACTGAAAAACTCAGAATTTAATAGCGAATATTTTTTTATTAAAATCTACTGAAAGACTGTAAATATTTACATAGGTACATTACAGCAGGAAGTCTCCTCAAAGAATATCAATATGCAAAATATCCTTTGTGAAAACTCATCAAAGAAGATATGGTACTATAGCAACTGTATAAAAATATTTATTCCCCTGTAACTCATGCTATTGTGCTTTGCTCCCAGCTAGCTAACAGATCCCTGAGATCAGACTTACAGACATTTATGACAGTCGGTCTTCTTGTGAAGTGTCACAAGCACTTTGGATAGTAATGCCACTAAAGTGCACCTACATTTAGAACTTCTATTATTGTTGGTATTTACAGCTCCACAATAAAGCTGTAGCTTGGCTTCAATATTTGTAAATCCCTTTAAACACAAATGACTAACTACATGAAATGTCATGCAAATAGGACTAAAACCTTATATGTCATAAGATCTACAGCCCCACAAATGCGCTCCAGTATATCTTGTTTTATTTAAGGATACTAAATGAGACTTTCTATCATATCGATAGTTCTCAGAACAGTATTTTTCGAATTTTTTTAGGAAGCATGAGGAAATTCAGTGTGTAGAAATTAAGAACAATTTCAGCAGTGTAACAATATACGGTAAATATCAATTTTTCAAGGACCAAATTTGTCAGTTGCCATGACCACCAGCAAACAAAGCATTTCATGCCTATCTCACAATTACTGTCCCAACAATACAGTGACAGCAACACACAATTTTTAAAGATGGATTGATCTCTAGAAATAATGCTATAACTGCTTTAGCAAATTTGGTCATAAGATATTTTCTCATCTTGCCAAGGACACTACGCAATACATGCTGAAATTATAATACAAATCAACACATCCTTAAATGTATAATAAACCAGTTTTATTTATTCTGCTTCCTATAAGAAATAAATATGATTCATTTCCCAACACCGTATTCTGAGACTCTGGCAGATATGTTTGAAATGGTTTATCCTTTACTTCCTACATTTGTACTTCCCTTCCCTCTTTTGTATGTGCTTTGAATGACAGGTACACTCATCATCACAAGAAGACCCACTGTCAGGTGTAACAAGCCCAAGAGAGACATCGAACATTGAGTCTCGTAACAAGTAACACAGAGGCGGCATGAAATTGCGGAATGAGCAGATTGATGCGGAACAGGATCTCTTCTTGATGCCACAAGACTTGACTGCACACTTCAAAACGTTTGTTCGTCGTCACAGTTTTCCGTCGAGTGGCCAAACACTGCAATGCAAAATGAGAGCAAACCTGGGTGGCTTCACAGGGCAGCATGAGAGCAAAATGAAAATGAAAACATTCAACTGCTTCAGACAGAATTTTTTTTTTTTTAAAGTTAAGATTAAGAATCTACTTCTTGGACCTCAGAATTCCAATATGATTTCTTAAATTCAGACATTATTATTTTGCTATTTACTATTAATGCAATATGTTCACTTTTAAAATGCACAAACATGACAATTATTTTTGGACAAACAAAAAAGCTCAGTCTCATTTATTATTCAGAAAATGAAAAACCCCGAAATATTGATGCTTCTTAGTTATATGAAACAAGTTCTATTACTTATTCAGACCTCAATAAAAATAATTAATGTAATATAACAGTTATGATGCATTAATTTTGTTTATGAAAATCAGAGTTTATGAAACAGGAACACTGTAGCTAATACATAAAATTAAATAAATGGCTCTCAAAGAACGTATGTTTTATTTACTTTAATGTTTAGATCCAGCATTTTATGAAACTGAAGCAGTTGAAAAGGGAATAACATTAATGTGCAATAAACATGTTAATCACTGATAACAGCATTGTGCTATCTACAAGGAAGTGAGAGAAATGCACTATGCACATAGCCACAAGGCAATCAATTGGCACAAATAAAGGAGCACTAGGACTGTTGCATTAGTCTTGATATGAAAGGACAATGGTTAATAAGAAGACAACCCAAAGGTATATGTCCGCATCGTTAGGAGAATAAACATGAACATCATGCAGATGATTGTGAGAGATTGGAATGATTTCTATTTTTCTCAAATTGTTGGGTTGGTGTTTTTTTTATAAGTTTTTGTCACATTTTTTACACTTGTGCAAACTGTGATAGTTCATTTCTTAGCATTATTTAATGTATTGCAACCTACACATAACTATGTTTTACATACATATCATACAAGTGTTATTCTAGGTCGGACCCTTCACTGTGTCATCTCAAGTAATGGGTGAAAAATGCATTGGTGAATATCATTTGGCTGTGAACAGAAACAGAATTGGTTCTTGGCATGGATTTACAAAAATCACTATCACTGCAGGCAGGGCCCGATTTTCTTGCAAAAGTTTGCTTTTTGGATTGAAAGTTACACTCTTTGTCCCGGTGAAGAAATAGCAGTGGCAAAGCATTTGTTGTTTGTGTCTTTGCTTCTGCAGCCTTGCTAGATGACCAAGAACATTTATTTTCTTAATATCCTAATATATTTTCCCATATCAGCAACTGTATATTTAGTTTATTCTTGTCATAGAATATATACGTATCACCGTTCACTTATCACATACTTCATTTGAACCTCAAGGTGACCTTCTCAGTCACATTTTGAGGTCAAAAGCATTTTTTTGTGAAGAACATCCCTTAAAACAGCCACTCATTATGTGAATTGAGTGACAATATTCTCAACATATCAGTTATGTCATCACAGACATACTAACACATAAAATCTCAGATTCCACAAAACCAAAGCACCTACCTTCACAGATATCACAGTAGGGGCGTGTTGACTTCCTATCGCCATGGTATTGCGTGGGTGGGGGACTCTCTGACATGGCCTGTTTGGGGCAGTCATCAGTGTCGTGGAGGTCAAACATATCGCAGATATCACAAAACAGACGAGGGGCTGATCGTGGACGGGATGGCCTGAGAGAAACAATCATACAATTTGGTAAACGGTTTATTTGTCATCTATTATGAGTACAGGTGACAATATTATTGCTAAATTTTAAACACTATGCTGATAATACTGTAAGAGTACTGGGACAGTATGAGCATGGCCACAATTTCCTGGCTTTATTTTTGAATTGATGTCAAAACCTAACTTTTGCACACAGCTTGAGAGGAAGGAAATAAAGGGAGGTCACTCTGACTGTAGGCTGACATGAAGGTATTGATTGTCTGTACAAGATGTGTGTACACATTATATTGCCAATTGTTTTGATTGTTTATATTTGTTGCCATATTTGTAACATTTGATCATTGAACATACAAATAGTAGATAAATGGTGTCAATTTCAAAAAGTGACATTAAAACTTGTCATTTCCCTACTGACAATTGCCATATATCAAGATTTCTACAAATCATTACCCCCCTTCAAGTTGGTAGACAAACTTAAACGTATGTCCTGTCTAAGAGAGTGACTGAATCCTGTCTCAAAGCACGGCCAGCAATATTCCAACTATACCAAGTGTCAGATCACTGGAATATCAAATTGTAGATCAGAGGAAAGTCAAAATATCACATATCCAGAATTTGCATGTCACATCTGTCATGACAGATAATCTGTTATTCCCCTAATTGCCATGAGGTTGTTGAACTCACGAGATGTCCATGCCCTCTACAGCATCCCCATTATCATAGACCCCGGCCTCCATGGCCTGCAGGCGCAGCTTCATCTCCTCATTCTTCCTCTGCATGTCCACGATCACGGAGTTCAGGAATTCAATCTGAAACACAATGCATCACTGGCTGCCATCATCAGTACACCACATAATAATGTTACATCTTGGGATCAGAAAGACACTATTCAAAGGCTAACTGTCTGTCTGAAGCAACTCCTGATAATATTGTTCTATTTCAAAAAACAAATGAGGGAGTGAGTGTGCTAGTTGTAGGACACTTTCAGCAATATTCCAGCCCATATCATGGCATAGGACACAAACAATGGGCTATACACATTGTACCGCTGGTGGGAATGAAACATTGCATCAATATAGTCCTATTTGAGATTAAAGATACAGTGAATCTGCAACAAGCACATTCTTCATTATAGTTAAACATATGCACCTACATCTGGGATGAAGCTATCGGAAAAACTCACCCGAGGTGTACATGAAAACTAGGTCTATGAGATATGCAGACCACAGACATTTAATGAGCGTAATAGGTACAAATCTTGGATTCAATGATCAGCAGATGATGGGAGGGATAAGGGACACAACTATCAACAGCGAACTGCATCTTACACCACTGGCTCACACAGGAATATTTAAGTGAGTAGTAACTTGACAACACACCTGTTTGTCAGATGCCTCCTTGTCTGACTGAAGTTGAGCCACCACAGGATCTCCTGCAACATTCAAAGTAACAATCTTAATCAAGGCTTCAGGTACAAAACAGTTGCACAGATAAAACAAAACCTATGCTGCTTGCCTTTTAAAAAAAAGTCTCTTTAACCTATAGACCTTTTCTGTTATGTGTTGTTGAGGTAATTTGTTGTTTGTGTACTTTTTTCACAAGTAGTGACCTTGACCTAAAGAGTACGAAGTCATGAGCCAGAGTGAGTGAGTGAGTTGGGTTTAACCCCGCTTTTAATAGTATTCCAGTTATATCACGACATGTCAGCTTACAGTGGGAGGAAGGCCTGCAAGCAATATGGCCAACAATTGGGGAAGCTTCATTACTACATGCTGAGGATATGGCCATTTTCATTTTTTTAAGTGAAACGTTTATTTCAATGTAGCCAGGGACATATAGTACAAACTATTGATATGTTCACCAGTTTTGAAAAAGAAGAGTCTTAAGTGCAGATGGATGGATCTGAGGACAAACCAAAGGCTCATTTTCACAATGTGAATGTATGCTAAATATTTTTGAATTGTATAATTCATCATAACAACCTCATTCATACATAACTCTCAAGAACATTTTTTAAATAGAAGGCTATAATTCATAAGCACAGCATTTTCTTTCTATGGGTATTGTTCCTGTTGAGCCAATTTCCCGTACCTAGAAGTAATTATAACTGAAGTGTTACAAGGACATCAAAATAACACCTTATTCACCTCACAACTGAAACTTTGTCGTATGTACATCAAGCTAGCAAACAAATGACCAACTAATTACACTGAGGCAATATCAAAATTTTACACAAATTTTACACACTATTTAAGCCCTATCCCAGCAACTGATAAATACGACTCTGGGCCTGCATTGTAAGGGTTGAATGACTCACGATCAGCCAGGTCACACATGCGAGCAACCTAATCAGCGTTTTAGTCAGTTTCAGCATTGGGTTCTTAAAACCATCTCTGACCCATATTCCCACAGAGTCTCATATAATACTCTTGAAACAATTGAGCATCCTTGGCAGTTCCCCTCACCAGCAGTGTCACCGTTGTTGGTGTTGTTGGCGTTGTTCTTACTCTCCTTGACGGCGGCCTCCAGTGAGTGGATCTTGTCCAGAAGTTGGTTCCTCTCAGCCTCCCTCTCCTTCTCCAGACTCTGCAGGGAAGCCCTGTAGCCAGACAGAGACTGATTCTCAGTCTCAAGGTCGCCCACCTGGAACATTGCAACCAGGCTAACAGTTGTCATGGCAACCAGCAATATTCTATCTATCACTGCGATCTGTAAATAATCAAATGGGCCGTGCCCCGTCTTTTGTGTGGAAACACTTCAATATTTGACCTCCTGTGCCCGCTGTTTTCTGTGGAAACACTTTAATATTGGACCACTCATGGACCCTCTTGTGTGTGGAAACACTTCAATATTTGACCTCCTATGCCTGCTCTTTTGTGTGGGAACACTTCAATATTATTAGACCAACTTTGCCCATTCTTTTTCTGGTTGGTTGGTTTGTTGTTTAACGCCACAATCAGCAATATTCCAGCTATATGACTGTGGTTTGTAAATAATTAAGTCTGGACTAGACAATCCAGTGATTAATATCATGAGCATCAATCCACACAATTGGGATCGATGACATGCATCAAACCAAGTCAGCGAGCCTGACCAACTGATCCTGTTAGTCGCCTTTATCGACAAGCATAGTCGCCTTTAACGGCAAGCATGGGTTGCTGAAGACCTATTCTACCCCGGATCTTCACGTTTTTCTTTCGTGTGGAAACACTTTAACATTAGACCTCCTGTGCCGCCTTGTTTGTGTGGAAACACCTCAACATCTTTTGATTGTTCGCTTATTTTTACACACCACAAACAGCAATATTACAGATATATGACGGTGGTGTGTAAATAACAGAATATGGACAAAACAGTCCTGGGATTGAAACCATGAGCATCAATCTCTACAACTGGGATACAATGACATGAATAAACCAAGTCAGCGTGCCTGACCATCCGATCCCGTTAGTCACCTCATCCGACAAGTATCAGTTGCTGAAAAACAATTCTAACCTGATCTTCACGGCGTTAGGCAAATTGATAGCATAAGCAATGCTGGAAATAGTTAGAACACTGTCACACAATCAACTCGATCACACAGTTTTGCAACTACAGATGGGGCCCATACATGGCCAAGACCCACAAAGGTCTGTCACCCACCTTTTTCTTGTAGGATTCCAGCTGGGACTGGTGCTGGGTGAGATCCTTGGCAGAGTTGTCTACCTTGGACTGCAGCTCTGCTTTGGCAGACTCCAAGGAGGCTTTGTCTTCACTAAATCTGAAATCACAGATCAATGTGTTTACTCATGGATCGTAACTTAGTTTTAATGTTCTAAACACTGTCGGCTTTATTGAAGCATGTATGTAGCACAGCTACTTGTGAAACAGTTGGACTTAATGCTGCTTTGAACAAACAAGTAAGCATGTATCACTGTCAGATTATGTGGGATGAAAGATACAAGTGATGCAGGTCTTGGATGTTCACCAATTTGGTGAAACTCATGAGCACGGGTATGGTGCTGACAAACCTAGAAACATAATCACTGGGATTTCAAGACACAATCAAAGGTTTTAGGAACACCCGAGGGATTCAACTGTCCACAGAGAATTGTAGCACCTTAGATGACTGGTTCACCTGCGGCCCCCATCAAAAGTATAATCAGGGAACATTTGGGATCAGAAAATCTGGCGTGCCTATGGGACTTATCATAAGACCTTTTAGAAACGATCTGGATAAAACTTTCATGTAAAACTCTGCAATGAGATCACATGCACAACACATTTAGAACTTACAAATATCTCATGCCGTAATATTTTTCAGGAATCCAATGTTTTTATAGACAAGACAACATACTGACACTCTATACATACAATATACTATACATAGGAACAATTAAGATACACAACTAGAATCAGACAAACATATTTCCTACAAACATCCATGCTGCAGAAACACAGACAGAAGCATGATATATGAGCAAGCTACATTATAATATGACGGGATGACTATATTTATTTGTATCAATGGGCAAGAGTTTGAGCAATGCAAGTAACGTGAAGGCTAGCATATTTATTGTTTAACTATGTTGTTTAATGCTGCAGTCAGCAATGTTTTAAGGTATATCATGTCAACCTGTAAATAATCTAGTCAAGACGAGACAAACCAGCGACGGATATAACGACCAATATCTCATGCTGTACAATGACACACAATTAAATCAACTAAATCACCAAGAGTGACTACCGGTACCCAGATCATGTCGCTGCTTTTTAAAAGCATATCGGTCCGGAACTGGGACTTATTCCAACCCGGAATTCCTTTCGGGGAAGATACACAGATCCTTCAAAGATTTACTTGTTGGGCCAATACACTTCAATAAGCGCAGGCGAGTGAACATCGTTCTACAACACAGTCTGTAACATTCCAACTATATACCAGTCAGGTGTGTATGATCAAGTCAGATCAAGGCCATCGAAGTACAACCATGACAGACACTCAGGTCACACATTGTATTCCCTCATTGATCCTCATTAAAGTCAACCCTTCTGATAAGCATGAGGTATGTGGGACCCTACTGGACAAGAAATCCTGGCGTAAATACAGCATTATGCTGTAGTCAGCTACTAAAGTGGAACCCTGTTAGTCTGAAAACCCCAACCTTCAGGCAGCTACTGTTGGGGTAATCTAAAAATACACAAAGGGTTTTGTAGCCAATATTTGTTTACTTGGAAATTTGTTGATCTGGATTCTCTTAAAATTTGTTAGAACTATATATCTCGTGAAAAAAATCTTGCGTATGGAGTATTATCTCTTTGTTAATTTGCTCCTTGTCCAACATGTACTCTCCATACACTGCAGCCATTGTGGCTGAATGATCCCTATCTGTGTCAGCGCTGGACAAGCATGAGTTCTTCCCCTCTCCTTCCCATGCATTCACTGTCTCATATTGACCATAAAGTAAAGATAGAAATCCCACAACCAAGAACCTAATGCTTTCTACTTGTGGTATGCTTGATACCAGCGGGTGTCAAAGATTTAGGACAAAAGTAAGTATGCAGTGTTGATATATAATGTGTTAATATGTTTCTAACAAGCATAACATAGGAATACATAAATATTTGACAAGAAAAATATGATATGATTTGTTAGTTGATTAACGCTGCACTCAGTAATATTCCATCTTTATGATGGCAGCCTGTAAATAATCAAGTATTGAGCAGACAATCCAGTGATTGACATCATGAGCATCAATATACGCAATTGGGATTTGAAGTCATGCATCAAGAGGATTACTATGAATAAAGACCTATGTGGCCACGATTACACACAATCAGTCAGGTCACACATTGTAACCACCCAATCCTCAGTAATCAGTGTTTGTGACAAGATGATCTGGGGACCTATGATACACTTAGAATCCTCACACTGTCTTGAAGCAGCACCAGGAGTACAACGATGAATATGGTTTTACGCCGCTTTTAGCAATATTCCAACAATATCCCAACAGGGGACACCAGAAATAGGCTTCACACCTTGTACCCATGCATGTGGGGAACAAATTCTTCAGCGTGACAAGCGAACGCTTTAACCACCCCACCACCTGACAAGTTAAGACATCAAGACCTTCCATAGTATCGGTAGGGTATGGATAACGCTTCTAGGGCCAGTATATCAGTTATATTACAGCATGGCGGCTTGTGGGAGGTCGCCTGCAGTGATACAGGTCCTTAGTATCAACACAAGAAATGAAATGAGAACATACAGATATTCAATCTCTCTAATGTTGACACACTGGCATCCATTCAGCACATGGAAATACATGTATGTGAGAATACAATCAGAAATACGTCCCTGCTCTCTGTACCATGATGAGTGTCTGTAGCCAAACACAGAGCCCACGAAGCAGGGCCTGTCAAATAACAGGAAGAAACTGCAGTGTGGAAAGATGAAAGTACACCTTTTTGCAGTAGTGGTACAAGTATTGTGATACAACATCATTTTCAATGGTCACCCACAGTAAACATATATAGTCTTCCTAATTGTGTGTGCCTTTGTCCTGGTAATGAAGACAGTGTGTGAACGCTTCTGTCAGCAGGCACCAGTAGTCCAGCTACATCATGGTGGCCTGTGGGTACTCAGGTCCAGCAAGGCAAACAAGTGGTTGATAGCATGACCAACAACCCACAAGGTCAGAGTAAGATGACATACTTTGTAGGAGTCTGATTCTAATTTAGTTGGGGAACTACCATCCTGGAATCTCCACTGGCAATGCTTGGAACTCTTGATACAGGGTAAAGCCATTGTCCAGTTTCATGATAATGTAAAATGTGGAAATGTATTGTAACATTACAAACATATTAATAAAGCTAAAAGAAAATAATAGTCTTGATTCTCAGGCACCGCCCACATCACCTTAAAGTCTGCCACATGTTTTGTATTTATAACCATTTTAAAAAACAACTATAAAAATCCTAATATTGATACATAAAAACAATGAGATCCAATATAATATACAGTTACTTCCCTTTACATGCGCACTGCTTATGGTAATGGTGTCAATAGGCGTTTGTATGCTTGCTTATGTAGAGAGGCCCTGTCCAAGGTTGATGGTACACAACTGTTTATTTGGTTACATACATGTTTGAACAAGACAAAGAAAAAAAACCACACCGTCCGCCCACCCACCCGCACTATATTTTAAAAGTCATTGCCTGAGAACCAATGCTTTCTTTTTAATCATAAGACAGATGATGAAAATATGAACCAATGTGAACCACAACCCAATGTTGCAAGTGCTTTACATGTTTCAAGTCACATAAAATGGTTGGTTCCTAAAAGGGATTAGTTTAAAGCAAGTACAATAAACTACAACAGCAAGTTGATACTAAAAGAGGAAGCATCTCTATGAAGTATAAACAGCATGCACCATTCTAAACGTTAGTCATTTTCTTACCATGAACAGACAAATGTAGTTTAGTCCACACAAGGAACACAGCAATGAGAAACAGGACATGTGTTAGACACAATCATCTTACATTATGCCAATTTCATACATTAGATTCTCATTCATAATTTCCTATTGAATGATGAGTGCCACTGATGTTGGAAATGAGGGATTGACTTGACATACTGTATTGTCTAACAGACAAACTGATCAGACACACATTGCCAAACTTACATTGTCGTCTCCAGCATCAGTGAGTGAGTCAGTCAGTCTTAACACCACTTTGAAACATTTTTCAGTTATGTGCCGGCGGTATTGTCAGCATAGTGTTGGATACAAACCATGCAGTGACACATTTACCACTTTAGGATGACAATGGATCATATCGCGGCAAGTCTAGAATTTGATCCCATGTACATCGGATCCTGGCAGGATGAGGGGATGCACAGTTTTGTTGTTTGTTTGTTTGTTCGTTGTTCAACGCCGCATTCAGCAATATTCCAGCTATATGACAGCGGTCTGTAAATAACTGAGTCTGGATCAGTCAATCCAGTGATTGACAACATGAGCATCGATCCATGCAATTGGGATACGATGACATGCATCAACCAAGTCAGCAAGCCTGACCACTCGATCCCGTAAATCGCCCCTTGCAATAAGCCCAGTCGCCTTTTATTATAACAATTAAAACTATGTTATTGATGGTTTAATCTACCTCTTCTTGGAGGGCAGACATCGAATCTTATGTGAAGGTTTTCGGAATAGCGTCAGAGCATTATACATATTTCATAAAAAGATATAAATGAGATAGGAAATGACATTCTGAAAAGCAAATGGTTTTCCTTATGGTCAAGATGAAAGTGTAATAAATCAGGTTACTGAACGTTCCTTGTTCCTGTATATACTATACAAACTTGCTGAAGAAATTAAGTGAAAGACAATACTCCGGTCATTATCCTGAACAGTGATAGAGTTTTGACAATCCTAAGATGATAGACAGTGGCTTGTATTGCTTCAATGATACTCCTATTTGTACAATGGTCTTCCGTGAAATGGTACACTATGCGCATAAAGCTGCTTTAAATCACATCCTCATCAAAAGCTGAGCAGGATAGTTGTTTCCAAATTAATCTGATCTGATCTGATCTACCAGTAACTTCAGGAGGTTACTTTCGACGCAGTGAAAACATAATTTCATTTTAACTAACACAGACAAAGCAAGAATGTTAACACAAGTGAGCATATGAGGCCACACTTTCATAACGCAGTATGTCACAATGCACATGATTAGAAGACTTGAGACAGCAAGCTGTGGACACTTCACATTAGAACATTAGTCCTGTATGGAGATATTAGTGACATTAATCAGCACAGATAAATGAAATCTGAAACTACATCTGCATCAGTAGATACATCTGAACTAACACACATAGCACGATCCCTTGTTTTGAAATTACTGACAGTCGACACCCACCTTTTGCGGTTTTCTTCCATCTCTGATTGAAGCTTTTTGGTTTGTTCTTCAAGCTGAAAGTACAACTTGCATGTTTGATCAGTCTGATTTTAACCTTTAAAATTCAACCATACTAAAACATCATGAACAGTGTTTCTAGTTCTCGCAACATCACCACAGATGCATCGCATACATCAACCAATTGACTGTTTCAGTGGCAACAAAAAATGTGAATTAAAATATACAATTCTTTGAGGACTTAATGCACAAAATGGACACTTGTAATTGTGTTAGAAGCTCGGTCACATCACAAATTTGCTATAAACAATTGTATAATAAAATCTTAATTATTTCCAAAGGAATGTTGTCAGCATTATGTGTTCCTGGTGCTACATTTGAGTTGTATGAGTACAACACATGGTTGAGTTTCCACCATCAACCTGTACCTCAGAGACACGCAAGTCCGTGTATGACTGTAGTCTAACATCAGTCAGCAGTATCTCAGCTACAGGGAACCAGTGACTGAATGAATGAGCAGCCTACCATCGAGTTACAATCATATGACATTAGCAAAGACTCTGAGTCTGATCACCTTGGTTGCCTCTTACTATTTTGTTTGTTGTTTATACATAGGTGGCCTGTAAATGGCCCAGTGTATACCAGACAATCCTGAGATTGATATTATGAGTAACGATCCACACCTCTTACAACCAGCAGAGACTGATTGGGACCTATTTTGAAATGGACTCCCACGACTAGCAATTGTGTGCCTGGACCTTGTCTAACCCAGAATAGTCTCTACCTTTTTTCGCTCCTCCTTGACTAGTTGAGACTGCTCCAGCTCGGCTGTCATCTTCAGCTTGACAGCCTCTGCCTCCTTCAAGCTGGCTTGGACTTCCGTCAGATGACGCTTTGTGTCCTCCCTGCGTACATCAGGGGAGCGGTCAGGTCTATTGTTATGGTGAGTTGGCTTGATCACTACTTCGGTCAGTATTTCAGTTGTATAACAGTATGTCAGTATTTCAGTTGTATAACAGTATGTCAGTATTTCAGATACATCAACTTGAAGGTAATCTGTGGATAATCTTTAGAAGCACCCTCTATGAAGACCCAAAACTTACATGACAGTCTGTATTTTCTTGTGGATGTTACAGATCAAGTCTTTGAAAAGCATTCAGAAGTGATACACAAAAGGAAGAGAATTCATGGATGTCAACTTCTTTATTATTAGGAACACAAAGTTTAGGAGCATACTCCTTCATCAGGTGAATTTAAGGCAGAGAATTTATCACCTGATGAAGGAGTATTAAAGTATATACTCCGAAACGTTGTGTTCCTAATATAAAGAAGTTGACATCCATAAGTTCCCTACCCGATGTTACAGATAGTTTAACAAACACAGGAAGCACAGAAGTGGTAGATCAGTGCCGAGTAACTATTATTGAAAAACTACTGCTTGATCTCAGGAAAACAGCTCATTATCTTTAACTTTTCTTCCAAGAGTGCTTGTTATGGGGTATGTGGTATCACCTGATCCACATTCTAGCTGGAAGGTAACACATGGTGAGCATGGATGCTACATCACAAAGAATAGGAGAGAATGCTATAGAGATATCACACATATTCAGCTGCAAAGGCATTCTAAGTTAGCACAACATGACTAGCTTTATACAGGACTGGTGAGCAGCCCAATCACAGACTTCTCAGGATACTCACAGATCTTTACTGAGAACTTGGCTGTCTGACTCAGTTTGTGATTTCTGCATTAAAACTTCTTGCTGTGAGGCTGCTTCTGATTTTAATTTCTCCACCTGAAGTGAAATAGAACCTGCCTGAGGACGTAACAGTCTACACACACAATTATTTTAAAATCAGATCGGGATTCTTTACTACTTTCTTCTTTGTCACCATTGCTGGGATTGATACAGATATTTGACAGCTAAAAAGCCAGCAGCGAAATCCACTAAAGCGCCAGTCAAGTAATACACAGCTACAAAACATCCTCACTCACCTCCTTCTTATACTCCTCTATCTGCATGTCCTTCTTCTGTATATCTGCTTTGGTTGTCATGGCATCCTGTTTAAGTTGGTTACGCTCAGAGGTAACCTTCTCTTTTTCCGCTTGCACATCTTCACATTGCTTTTGTAGCTGTGCACAGAAAGAGCCATGTCATGATGGATTCCTGTATTACGTATAGCTTTAATGTGTAGCCTTTTCATAGAAATATGTCATCATCAATTTGCTGCGGAGTGCTTTCAGACAAGTGAAGGAGTATGGTTTACGCCGCTTTTAGCAATATTCCAGCAATATCATAGCGGTGGACACCGGAAAATGGGCTTCACACATAATACATATGTGGGGATCAAACCCGCTTCAACCACTAGGTTACCCCACCGCCCCACTTTAGAACTAATATTGGCAGTATTTCAATAGCTTTGACTTGACAGACTGACATGCTAAGTGTATAGGCTACAATGCAGCTGCCCTATTTCTACCACCTCTACTCAGTACAGTAGCCTCACCTCCTGCTTGGCCTTCAGTGCCCTATCTCTACTACCTCTACTCAGTACAGTAGCCTCACCTCCTGCTTGGCCTTCAGTGCCCTATCTCTACTACCTCTACTCAGGACAGTAGCCTCACCTCCTGCTTGGCCTTCAGTGCCATATCTCTACCACCTCTACTCAGTACAGTAGCCTCACCTCCTGCTTGGCCTTCAGTGCCCTATCTCTACCACCTCTACTCAGTACAGTAGCCTCACCTCCTGCTTGGCCTTCAGTGCCCTATCTCTACTACCTCTACTCAGTACAGTAGCCTCACCTCCTGCTTGGCCTTCAGTGCCCTATCTCTACTACCTCTACTCAGTACAGTAGCCTCACCTCCTGCTTGGCCTTCAGTGCCCTATCTCTACCACCTCTACTCAGTACAGTAGCCTCACCTCCTGCTTGGCCTTCAGTGCCCTATCTCTACTACCTCTACTCAGTACAGTAGCCTCACCTCCTGCTTGGCCTTCAGTGCCCTATCTCTACTACCTCTACTCAGTACAGTAGCCTCACCTCCTGCTTGGCCTTCAGTGCCCTATCTCTACCACCTCTACTCAGTACAGTAGCCTCACCTCCTGCTTGGCCTTCAGTGCCGTATCTCTACCACTCTACTCAGTACAGTAGCCTCACCTCCTGCTTGGCCTTCAGTGCCCTCTCCCGCTCTTCCTTGGCCACCTGAATCTCTTCCTCCATGCCCTGTTTAGCTGTGGAGCTTTGCTGAGTCTCTGCCTGTAGTTTAGACAGTTCAACTCTGCACTGAATTAACTCAGTGTTGATAGCATCTTTGTCACTCTCAAGACGTTTTAGATTTTTTTCAGCCTTCTCCTTCTCAAACTGAAACAGATGAGGTGAGAAAACAGACACATTATATGCAAGTGTAGGAACATTTTACAACAAACACTCTCTATTCTAACAGTCTTTTCACTGAATTCCTGTTTAATACTGAAATCAATGCATGAGAGCTTGTAAAGGTTTTTTCTTGAAAAACCTACGAGCAACCATGCAAAATCCAAATTACTTCCCCAGTCTTAATCCTCAGCTATACTTCAATGTTTCATTCCATGGTTACTAATTTACCTTCAAGGCCTTAACTGCTACTTATTTTCATTGTTTCCATGGTAACTGCACGTACTATCATAGTTTCAACTGCTACCTACTTTCATTGTTTCCATAGTAACAGTACTTACTTTCATGGCCTCTCTCTCCAAGGTGATCTGATCCAGGACCTGTTTGTGGGCCTGTGTCTGTAGTTCTTGTTTCTCCAGTTCTTCGGCATTGGCACTTAATTGTTTCCTAAGGTCAGTAATTTCCACGTCCTTTGTCCGTTCTATTTCTACTTTATCTTTTTCAAAATCTTCTGTTAATTTCCCTATTTTAGTCTTAGTCCTATCTAGTTCAGTTTGCTGAAATAAGGAATTGTTAAAGATTAAAATATGACATGGTAAAATTCAGCATTATTTGTTGTAAAAATGATTTTGTTGCAGATATGAAAGAATTACCACCAAATTCATGGTTAAGAATTTAAGCAACACAGATCTTTATATGAATCTTAAATCCAATGATCAACCCTCATCAAAAGTTCAAACCAAATGTTCTCTCTATTGACTTGCTAGGCCCAGCCCAACAAATTCAAGTTCTTCACTATGACCACATCACCACTACACATTTAACCACATCTAACCCTCCCTACCCCCACCCCCCCACCATCACATCTAGCCCCAACCCTGATCACATCTAGCCCTAACCCTGACCACATCTAGCCCTAACCCTGACCACATCTAGCCCCAACCCTGACCACATCTAGCCCCAACCCTGACCACATCTAGCCCCAACCCTGATCACATCTAGTCCCAACCCTGACCACATCTAGCCCCAACCCTGATCACATCTAGCCCCAACCCTGATCACATCTAGTCCCAACCCTGACCACATCTTGCCCCAACCATGATCACATCTAGTCCCAACCCTGACCACATCTTGCCCCAACCATGATCACATCTAGCCCTAACCCTGACCACATCTAGTCCCAACCCTGACCACATCTAGCCCCAACCATGATCACATCTAGTCCCAACCCTGACCACATCTTGCCCCAACCCTGACCACATCAATCCCCAACCCTGACCACTTCTAGCCCCAATCTCACCACACCTAGCCCCAGCCCTGACCACATCTAGTCCCACCCCTGACCACATCCAGCCCCACTCCTCACACATCTCGCCCAACCCATCACATATCTAGCCCCGCCCCTCACACATCTAGCCCTGCCCCTCACATCTCGCCCCACCCTTCACACATTTCGCCCAACCCGCCTACATCTAGCCCCACCCCTCACACATGTAGCCCCACCCCTCACATATCTCGCCCAACTTGTCACACTTCTAGCCCCACCCCACATCAGCCCCACCCCTCCCACCTAGCCTCCATCCCTCACACATGTAGCTCCACCCCTCCCACACCTAGCCTCCACCCCTCACCCATCTAGCCCCACACCTCCCACACCTAGCCTCCACCCCTCACCCATCTAGCCCCACACCTCCCACACCTAGCCTCCACCCCTCACACATCTAGCCCCACACCTCCCACACCTAGCCTCCACCCCTCACATATCTAGCCCCACCCCTCCCACACCTAGCCTCCACCCCTCACACATCTAGCCCCACCCCTCACACACCTAGCCTCCACCCCTCACATATCTAGCCTCCACCCCTCACACATCTAGCCCCACCCCTCACGCATCTAGCCCCACCCCTCCAACACCTAGCCCCACCCCTCACACACCTAGCCTCCACCCCTCACATATCTAGCCTCCACCCCTCACACATCTAGCCCCACCCCTCACGCATCTAGCCCCACCCCTCACACACCTAGCCTCCACCCCTCACACATCTAGCCCCATCCCTCCCCCATCTCGCACCAAGTCTTACCACATCCTCCAATGTTCCCTGTAGCACCTTCACATCATCTCTACTTTTATTTACAATACCCTCCTTCTCCTTCTCTTGGTCTGCCTTTAATTGTTCTATAGTTTCATTAAGGATTGCAAGCTTTTGTGTAGAACTGGACAAGTCGTTTTGTAGATCCACGATTTTTCTGAAAATCGAAAACATGTGCACTCTGTTATTGACCTTAAATACAGCATACAGAAATTGACTGCATGTCTGAAATCAGAATACACCATCAACATTACAACATATTTCACAAAAATCTTCATGTCAACACTATTCCACCAAACAACAAAAACAATAAACTTGACATTATTGAAACACATGAATTCATAGGAAATAAACATTAAACAAAACAAATCTTTCTTCATTTGTGAAAGGCTAACATGCATTCCTAATACATGAACTGACACACTGATGAACTTGACACCACTTAATAAAAAAGAAGGATAAAAACAAATTCTTGATCAAATTAATTAATATTTTTCACACATTATATATTTTGCTGCTCAGTTAAAAGAAACAAGGTGATTGTAAACATGTGACTTCTAACCTAGGATCAATCAGCATGTCTCCTCCTCATCTTCAATGCATTTCAAATGTCACATCCACAGAGGCATAATGCACTGTCTACTTCTACTAGCAAGGCACATATGTCTCAATCTCCACATAGCCTGTCAATCCAACACTACAAGAAGATACAGTTCTAGGACCTAGGCTCAAACTCCATACATAATCCCAAACTGCATTCTTTAATCATATTCCCAAACAATTACATATCAAAGAAAGCTGTCACTACAATCTGATGATGTCATCATATGAATATCCTTGTAACATGTTCACAAACACAAGATGATCATTCACATGAAATATGAAACAATCACAAGTATCAATAAGGCAATCAAACACCACTCACGATCGCTCCTTCCATCTCAAATTACCCAAAATATGGGTCTGTCATGAGGGAAAAAAACATGTTTCTTAACATATTACAATTCAAACTACGGCATGGAGAACTGAAACCTGGGTGTATGGAAGGGCAAGTCTGCTAGAAATCGTCCGCGAATTATCAAAAAATACAGACAAGGGACAAAAAAACACTGTCCTACTTACAGAGATTCCCTACAGATGAGAAAAGGACAGATCTGACAGAATCGGATCTAATCGAGGCCCGACCATCATGAGCTACTGCTAATATGTAGATGTGTTCGCAAGCGTTCACCGCAAGACAAAATCAATACTCACCTCCCAAAGCAAGCTGTGATGGTCGCCCTTTTCACTCAATTATTATAAAGTATGAAGATCTTTGAGAATTCATTTCAAAAAGATATTTCTGATGTTCTAGAAATATATTCCAATTTGAGCCCAAGCCCTTATATCCTTTCTCAGTTCCAGTAATGGTTGTACACCACTTTCCACTACATGCCAGCTAGAATACAGAATGGGCTTTGCACATAGTACCCATGTGGGGAATGGAACCAGGTTGCAAGCATGATGAGCAACGGCTCAAATCATAGTCTCTCTCTATAATTTGAAGAGATCAGGTACTGCACATTATTAAGAGTGACCAACAGACTTTGAAAAGCATTCTCTGAATCACAATTATACTCCATCTCAGCAATCACTGTTTCATCATTGTTAAAGGCAACTTGTGTGAAGGCACATGATTTCCAAAAACAAACATTGTTACAGTACAAGCAATTTTGATGCCAAGTTCATTTATTGGCATAAAAGATAACAAGAACCGAATTCATATTATGGATCTTTGGCATTTGGTGTTTTCAATATCTCAAAATGCCACACTCTAAATATTGTTTTGTTTCGTTTGTTTGTTTGTTGTTTAACGCCACAATCAGCAATATTCAAGCTATAGGATGGTGGTCAGTAAATAATCGTGTCTGGACCAGACAATCCAGTGATAGATATCATGACCATCGATCCACGCAATTGGGATTCGATGACATGCATCAACCAAGTCAGCGAGCCTTGAACACCTGATCCTGTTAGTTGCCTTTAACGACAAGCATAGTCGCATTTTTTCGGCAAGCATGGGTTGCTGAAGACCTATTCTACCCCTTATCTTCACAGGTCACTAAACATTGTCTGCAACATCCACTACACTGCCACATCACATGACAGTGGCATAATTAACCACATCTGTCTTCACTTACCGTAACAACAATAGACTCATCCTTTTATGTTTGCCATATAATTTAATCAGCCAAAAGCAGTTGAAAAGAAGACAAGGCCATTTAGCAGACAAACTATTAAAAATCCTTTTTGTCAGCTAACCCAAATTTTGTTATGTTCATTTAAATTTTGTAGTTTGTGATTACCCACAACTGGCATTAATTACATCAAAACCAAGGCTAGAAATGGAATACAAAGTCCAAAAAACAGCAGATGCTTTGAAGAGTATTTGTTTTCACTATGAATACTGAAATCATTTGAAAGAATTCCTCAAGATATTATAATAATGAACCAACTTGACAAATAATATTCAGTTTGTTTGTTGGCTGTAATTTACTACATTAGTTGCGACATTAACCCTCTGTTGTGAGGTCTTAGATAACAGCAAAGCTGTCTTCAAAACAATGCCTAAAATAATTCCTCATTAACTGGAGCTGTATACAAGGCCCTGTGGTATACAGATTTATTGATTATAGTCTGTCTCGGTGATGGCTTAATACTAACGTCAATTTGCCTGTCATATCACACGGTCATATTTCTCCTGTCCTGATCAGGACAATTATTATTAAAATCACAGAGAGAAACCTTGAGAAATATTTTACAATTCCTTCTATAAACAAATATAGTTTTCTTACTATATTTAGTATGCTCAACAGTGAAATAGCATAAACATGTTGTTCACAAGTTCAAGTAGTTCATGTCCTCTGGACCAAACTGACCAAGCTGAAGAAATATCTTCTTGAATGAAATACATGTATAACATGCTTGTAAAATATATTAAAAGTGAAAACATAATAACTTATTAAAACAAACTAAAGACAAATGGATTTGATTTAACATGATTTCTGAAATTCTATGAATAAAAAGATATTTCTTTTGGTGTAATCTACACCAATAATTCACTAAAGATGATGAAATACCATAAACTAGCACATGAACACAACTAATAAAACCTTCATCATTTCTACCATCAGATGTAATTAATACAACTTTCAATATTTTTCCTACTTTACTTTCTTAATGTCAACCCCATCTCATCACAACACTGCAGAAAGGAAAACAACAGCTTCCTACCCCCAGCACACCCTTCCCAACAGCAGCCCTCTAACCCTAAAACATGTCTCGAGGAACAAGTGAAGCTCAATAACCCTCGGGGATTTGTCTTTTTATTGATTGGCTCTGGCTTGGCCATAGGTGACTCAGCAATGAAAACTTGACTCCCTGATCAAATACCAGGGGCTGTATGACGTCTTTGTCAATCCCTATGATCATACACAAAATTACTGGTTCCCCATTTCCTGCATGGTGTGGTTCTTGTTTCACATACTACTTGAAAGAAATACGGGAACAGTTTAAATGTTAACATTGCTTTTCACTCAGCTAATCTTGATGATACACAGCAACTTTTTGTATCTCTTAAGAAAACAGTCTTCTTCACCACAGCTTGTTTCCCTTCTTTCCATCAGTATTGGTGACAGGCTGAATTTGAAATTTACGAGTTTTTAAATGAGGTATTTCATGAAAAATCGATACTTAAATGTGAAACGAGGAGATAAACATACATACAGAATTTTCAACATCGGTTGCCATTTTATTTCCCCTAATTGATATTTTGTTCACACTGTGAGTCACAAATCCAGGCCCAATCTCTTCCACTAAGCAGCAGCTTCTATTCCATAGCCATAGTCCTTCAGAACTGACAGTAGACACTGACCTCACGAGACTGGTCACTGTGACACCCAAACCAGTCAGAAAATGTCATGAGCCCTTATGCCTCACAATAATGGGCAAGAAGTATAAGGACAAGCAAACTGTCTGGGAAGCAAATTTAATTACTCCTGAATCCTGATTACTACTGACGTTTTCATGGTCCATCCTGAGTAGGGACTAACATCACTTTTAGCAATATCCAAGCAATAGCATAACAAGGAGGAAAGTGTTTCATATGTACTCATGTGGAGGATGAAACCTGCATATTAACTTGGAACACTGACCAGGGTCCACTTGCACAAAGCGATCTTAGCGCTACAATTATTGTAAATCCTTAAGATCGCGATCTTAGGCTTCGGCTACAATCGTCATCCACTTGCACAAAGCGATTGTAGGATAAGATCATTGTAAGCTACAATCGAAACTTACAATTGGTCTGGACCAATCTTAAGTAGCTAAGATCGTTGTAGTCCCTGAACAAACTTGACAAAATGGCGTGCAAGGCTTGGTCTATTTCACATAAATAATCTGCTTTACGTTCAAACCATGCCTCTTTATTTTGTTAAACTTTTATAATTCGAATCGACACTTTAACAACATGAAGAACGCACCACAGATTTAACGTCAGAAATATCATTAATTACCACAGTTAAACATGGAACTATGGAGGCGATAGCTAAAAGGAATATTCCCATCCGACTCAATACTGAAAGAAATGTGAAACAACATACCATTCCGCTAAACAAGGGAAGGATAAAAACCTAAGTCATCCTGCAAGCGATTTGTAACGTCCGTGACCTTTTGGATAAATCAAGGGCAGCTAATCTTAGTTTCTACTCTAGATTGGAGTGGTTTCCCTTTGTATAAGCCCGTAGAGTACAATCTAACTTACCCAGTGTATCAATGTTGTTGAATCGCTGAGCCCACCCTCCCCCTATATTTCTTTTGGGTCACATTCGTCTCAGTTATTTTGTCTTTAGTTTATCATTAAATTAATCTACAAAAAAATACAAGCTGAAGAGTAAATCATACATGTTTAAATCTAAAATCAAATGGGACGGTGATGAGCAGTTTAATATCAGGGTTTAAAAGAAGTATTCAAACAAGCAAATATACATGATGAAACATTTGAAGCTTTTGCAAAATATCCGATAATTAGCAAAAATAAAATTCACACTATTAAAATATATAAGTAATAATAATACCCAGTGAATATATATAGACAATTGCTTTCTCGAAACATTATTCATTATTCTTATTTCCCGTCTATGCGTTAATGCTTCTTTCTGTGTTTTGAAATGGTAGTCATAACATCCTTTGTTGTAGCAACGAAACGAAAACATGAAGGATATATTTAGGATTTTACAAAAAGCTCCCCTAAATAGATGACGATCATGCATTTACGCGTTATGGTTGTAGGAAATATAATTATTATTATTTATTTTAATTTTCATAATAATTGTGTTACTAAATAATGTATGTATTCGTATTTCAATACTTTGAATAAAAACATGAGTAGGTATCTCTCTTGTTGAAATAGAAAACAATTCCTAAATCACGACAGTATTAATGCCGACAAGAATATATGCCTTCATTCAAGTAATCGTTTCCTTCAAATAATTGGGACCTTTCTTGAAACTGTGCAAAGTGCGATGGAGGGAGGTATGTGTTGTGTGTCGTTACCGGTTCCACTTATTGTATGCGCAGCAAACTATGCGTGTTTGCAGACAACTGTAGACAGGAGTCGAGTTTAAAATATTCGTACCTCCACCGGTGAAGATTTCAATCTTAGCTAAGATAGCGAACCTAACTCCAAGCCGTTTTACAATCGCGCTAAGTTTGGTTTGTGCAAGTGGAATAGGCCAATTGTATGGTGATTGTAAAGCTGATTGTAGCCGCCTAAGATCGATTGTAACTAAGATTGTTCTGTGCAAGTGGGCCCAGGTACTTAATTGTTATGTTAGTCAGTTAAGATAGGTTATGACATCAAACAGTAATTCATCATATTTTTGTTTGTTTGGTTTGTTTGTTTTGTAACGTTACACTCAGAAATATTCCAGGTATATGATGGCAACCTGTAAATAACCGAGTCTGGACCAGACAAACAAGTGATGGATATTGTGAGCAACGATCTACATCACAAGGGGACAATGACATGCTCTCCACCTGGTCACTGAGCCTGACCACCCGTTAAACACCCGTCGCCTCTTACGATCAGCATAGCTTGCTGGGGACCTATTCTAACCCGTAAATACGACAGCATGGCATCTAAATGTGCGAGAGAGACCTAGATCTTTCTGGGTGTAGATATTAGCATTTTGGTGAAATGTTATCACACTGACAAACCAAGATTCAGGGGAAATTTGGGGTTTCATCCCATCATCAGTTCCTTGTACAGCTAATGGATGTAACTCTGCATGGAGAACTGAAACCCCTGAGCATTGGATCAAATGCCCTTACATCCCATGTAGAGAATCATGACATGGCCAGACAATCACCTCTGCACAGCACTGTGGGCTGCCAAGAGCACTGGGTCACAAGTGCACCTGGTTTCTTACAGTCATTCAATGTAGGACCTAGCAGTGGTCATAGGAGGGCTTGTGCAAACTAAATCAAACCTTATTGCACACAACCATTGTAACTGAAGGATCAATACAGTAATCAATGCCTACCAGAGTATTGTCCATCAGCTTATAACTGACCATTGACTACCTTGAGCAAACTGGGGCAACAAGAGCTTGAGTAAAGTCAAATGGACTGCAAGCTTACAATGGTCAGTTTGATGTCCATACCCAGGAGAGCGTCCCCCTTCCTGACCACTGGTCAGCATGACCAGGCCACATCTGCCTCCACAGCTCCAGGGCCCACTTGCACAAAGCAATCTTAGCTCTAAGACTGTTGTAACTCCCATACTTTAACATAGCCTTAAGATAACCTTAACGCTAAAATGTTTTTTGTGCGAGAGGGCCCTGATCAACAAGGCCAGGCCACATCTGCCTCCACAGCTCCTGATCAACAGGCGCCTGCAGACTTGAGTGCTTCCAATCTAAGTGCCCAGTGACACTGGTCAACATGATACTCCATGTCTCAGAGGCCCCTTCTCGCCAGATACTGGTCACTCAGTGCTGTACATCCCTCCAAACAAGAGAGTGTTCTGACCAACACAACCTTGGGTGTTAATGGAAACTGATTTATTGAAATTGAAACCCTCTGAGAGAACCACACAGAGCTCACATTTGTTGCTGACCATAAGCTTATCGACTGATACTACTGTTTATCATCTGGTGATCAGTACTTGCCTCTTTCGAATAACATTAATGCGCAAACATGAACGATAATTACATAAATCTAATTATATAATAGGCCTGTCATCATCGTGAAGTGAAATGATACAATGTTCCATTGGATGTCATTTGTTTCTCGGTCATAATTGACTCTCAGTCGTCTGCAACAGCTGTCCTGTGCACACAAGAGACATCCCTGCCAGAGTTCCCTTCTGTGCCAAGAATTCTATCACAAAGGTCATGGGTGGCTAATTGGTGTAAGGCACTGCCCCCGCCAGGATCTGGAGATCCATACACAACTGGAATGTGAATACATCTCTAAATGTTAATGAACGATCTTCTCATCACTATCGACAATGGATGACTCACTGTCCTGCTTGTCTTTGAAACTGCTACACATACATTTATTTGGCCTTCCATGAAATGAAATCAATAAACTGCGACTAACATCCTGAATATGTTAATGTCCAATGGTAGTACTTCTAACTAGTTAAAAAAAGGAATAACAACAATATGGGGTTTTCTTCTCCAACACTGTCTGATTAGACAAATCTAAAATTAGATAACCATATAATACTAAATTTCCCCCTTGTTAGCCATCTGCAGGTGAAGTTCACCCATTATTGATGCTCCAAAGCACTGACTGGATGTCCTGTTTGGCATCACAGTTTTTGCAGCTATTTCCTGAACAATTATCATGGCAATGAGAAATGGCCCTTAACAAGAGATTTCATAATCTTTTTCTGATCCCCAAATGTCATACTGTCATAAACATACCATTTAACCCTGTCGATGGTTTGTGATCTGATCCATTTTTCAAATTGAAATTATTAATTGTCTAAAATATTGTATACCATAAAATTATCAGGAAAGCCAGATGAAAATTTACACAATTTGTCTGAATCATACAATCGAGATTTTTGAAGATTATGGAAAGGGTTTTTTTGGGTTTTTTTTAATAGACGTCTGTGACCTTAGACGATTTGTCGGGAAAGTCATATGTATGTTCAGATGATTTTTCATAGGACACAGTTTTCAGATCAAACATATAGTCAGAATTCTGAGAAAAAAGTTTTGACATTTTGTCAAAGTATTCAGGTGTCAAGGTCTTGACAGCCTCGGTGCCATTAGCTCTTTGACCATCTTGTCCCTGCTGCTGATTGCGTTAAGCCTTCAAATCCTGTGTTCTATTTTAGTAGAATCAATTTCACTGCCAGAAAGGGTGAAAACTGATGTTCACAAGAGATAATCAATAGCATTCTTCACAAAAACAGTGGAGGTTCAACTACTAATTCCTGCCACAGTTACAGTCTTCTATGAAGGAGCTCAGTAAGCATAGATCGGACAGTATGTTTATGCCACACACTATAGCCATAGTCAAGTGACTTTCACAGTTGTAACCCTTGGATGAATTGTACTTTCTATCATTTGAGCACCATTTAATTTTCAATCAACCAGCAACATTGTCAGATTACAAGTCACTGGAACTTTCAACATCAACATCCAATCCCCACATAAACTCTTATTATACCTCAATCAATTTAACAAAATCTCACCATACACACAGATTAATCAACAAGCTAAATATGCTGATGACAGATCAAGTAATCATCGTAATCAGAGGAAATCCCAAATATCACAATCAACGGATCCAAGACTAGGGGATGCAACTCTGCACAGCAAATTGCAGCAGCCAAGATCACTGGGCCACATGTTCTTCCCTTGTGAGTTCAAGGAAAGGTATGAAATGACATTCCTGAAGACAAAATAAATACAATTTTATAAATATCTAAGTTAGTTAAGTAATGTAAACAAAGATATGCCATTGATTAACTGCTATGCATGCTTCTAGTATCTTCAAATCTTCCAACTTTATGAATACATATGAATATATATGCTTATTAAGAGGTTTCTTATTATGTTTGATGTTAAGTTTATATTGTGGCAACCAAAATGATGGAAACTCCCACCAAGGGATGTGATTACAAGACAGATTATAATGTGGGAACTTCAATTAGTAGGAACATGGTCAATGAATTATTGTAACTGAATCATGCCAAGGAACAGGCAGTGATATGATAACAGATGAATCTTCGAAAAGAATTCAATCATTGTACACTTTTGGAGGTGGAGGTTCGGCATTACTTATACTTCCAAATCTGGCTGGTGCCACAGTAAGGGTGTTCTAGCTATATCGTGTTGTCTTGCAGTGAGTGAATGTTGTCCACACTGCTGCGCCATGACAGCTGTACCACCGTGACCTGTTCACGAAGCAGATGTCGATAGTGACAGCAATGCTCCACTACGCTACAATGAGATAAACTCAGCAGTCACACAGCCTCATCACCCAGTGCCCATCCTAGTCAGGTCCTGTGATAAGCAATAAGTACTGGGGTCCTACTCTGACCTGGGTTACATATTTGGCAAAGGTTAACTTGACTAAGAACGGCCTAACACATGGAGATAGTCTTCCACACAAGTACTGTCCACTACCAGCCCTCCTTGGACAACATGGTCACCATCATTGTAACCCTCTATGACACCTATGTGAACTACTTCTGAGATGGAATCCCCACAAAAGGGTGAAGCCAATAACCTTCAGTGCTTTGGGGTCTAGTACTGGGGCACTGCTATGGTCATCCACCCATCTCATTGTTCCCAGGACAAGTGGGTAAGAGATCCTACGTTTCTAAAACTTCCTTTGGGATGTAACTCATTAGAAGTGATTTGCAATGCCTTAAGACATCTGGGAACCTGTGGCCTGTAAATTACTGAGCCTGGGCCAGACAAACCAGTGGTTGATATTATGATGACCATATTACTGGAGTATGATGGCGTGTCACCAAGGTTCCCAAGGCTTACTCGATCCAATCAAGTAGCCTCCTGCGTCACGCAAGGGATGCCAACCTAATGCCAAGGGATGTGGTACACTGCATGTCTTATGATTCACTCTGGTAGACAATTACGGTCATTGATGATTAAAATCTTGATACACCCCTGACTGGTGGCCTCTGACTTCTGCAGTATAAACATATGTATATTTGAAATGTTTTTCTTCTAATACAGCACTTTTGGACGAAGCAAATCAAAAGGGAAAATTCTAAAATAAATGTTTTCATCAAACTTCTCTAACAATATAATCTTTGACATAACTCATTGATAGCCTAAACAATTTTCTACATTAACTTGTTTAAATGTCTCACTTACCATCCAAACGTCTCTAAAATTTGACGTTATTAAGACTAACTGAAAATTAAGAATTGTCCTTATCGTGATATATTCCTCGACAACTGCTTAAAATATCTGTGAATCCAGAAACTGACCTTTTAGGTTTTTTATTTGCCAACTTATCACAGTGCAGCTTTGCTGAATTCGAAACAAAAGTATCACATAGAACACTAAAAGACATATAAAAAAACACAAAACATAAATATCCACAACCAATGTATAAAGAAGCATTGCTTGGCTTGATAAATAAGTTTATATGTGTTGCACAGATGAAGCATAACAAAACAAAACCCCTCCCATCAGATATACACGAATAGCAGCACAGCATGTGTACTGCAAGCAAATACCAGTTCTGAAATGTGTACTGTACACTGCAAGCAAATACCAGTTCAGAAATGTGTACTGTATACTGCAAATAAATACCAGTTCTGAAATGTGTACTGTATACTGCAAATAAATACCAGTTCTGAAATGTGTACTGTATACTGCAAGTGAATACCACTTCTGAAATGTGTACTGTATACTGCAAGTGAATACCAGTTCTGAAATGTGTACTGTATACTGCAAGTAAGTACCAGTTCTGAAATGTGTACTGTATACTGCAAATAAATACCAGTTCTGAAATGTGTACTGTATACGGCAAGTAAGTACCAGTTCTGAAATGTGTACCGTATACTGCAAGTGAATACCACTTCTGAAATGTGTACTGTATACGGCAAGTAAGTACCAGTTCTGAAATGTGTACTGTATACTGCAAGCAAATACCAGTTCTGAAATGTGTACTGTATACTGCAAGCGAATACCAGTTCTGAAATGTGTACTGTATACGTCAAGTAAATACCAGTTCTGAAATGTGTGCTGCAAACGGCAAGTAAATACCAGAATTTCGCACGTCTTTGCTAGAAGAGTGAAAATCTCTCAGGGTTTTACGAAACAATTTTTTTAACTGTATATCTTCTAAATAACATACTGCCATAAAATGAGTATGTGTTTATATCACTCTAAAAATATTCCAGCAACATTCCAGCTAGGAAAACCCAAGGAAGGGCTGGACACACTGTACCTATGCAGACTCAAACCTGAATACGAAACTCAGTGACCGCTGAATTGAAAGTTAAAGCTGTAACTGCCTAAAGTGAGGTGTTATCTTGTGAATGCAGTTAGCAAGTGTTTCCAAGGCCAGGTCTGCTTATTCAAACTTTGCAGTGTTCTCACTGAGACTTCCCATGCATGTGATCATCATTATCCCCAGGCCAGCCACCTGCCTGCTACCTAGCAGAAGATGCATCATCAGAGAGGCTTGTCAACTGTTATATAGACTATAACGCCTTAGAGAGATGCAGGTCTGGGGCAGTCCCAGCTAGGTGGATTCAAGTCATGCTGGTTGTTCCAAATAATTGATTGCAATGATGATTGATTAGTTCAAATCAATCATGCGTTCTGTTATCCATAATGTTCCAAATACATATAAGTTCTGCTTAATTAATTAATGGGAGGATAACATCCACCTTCCTTGTTTTTTCAACACATATTTAGAAATGTATAATCAATGTATCAGTTAATGATTAACCTTATTTCAATAATTACAACTAGTAGACCCACACTGAAACTGTAAACCAAACCATGGTGACTATCCCTTCTTCAAAGAGTTTGACAGGAGTTGATGGTCACTGGACCACGTTCCAGTAGAGTTGTGTGTTCATTGTTATAACACCACACAAAGAAGGCATCATTCCAGATACCCCGGGTATATGACAGCAGCCTGTAAATAATCATGTCTGGACCAGACAATCTAGTGATTGATATTGTAAGCATCAGTTGCTGGTGCACTGACATGCCGGGACCACCTAATTCATTAAGTCGCTTCTTACGACCAGCATAGCTTACTGGGGACAAATTCTAACCTTAAATCTCCATGGGTCCAGGAGCAATGAGGAATAATGACCTGTAAATCTGTTCCTGGGCGTCAGGCAATGGTACTTATAAATCCCTGCCAATCGAGCATGGAACAAGATTGATCCATACATTAAACTTATCGCTGTCTATGTAAGCCAAGAATGAATTATCTGGATAATTTCAAAGCCATAATAAGTTCTTGAATATGGCATGAAGCAAAAATGAACTAAGTCCATCGTTTTCAGATTAGATTTTTTGGTATTTGAAAATTGCATAAAGATAGATAAAAGATTACCCGGTAACAGTTATATTTTTAAAGCAGATTCTACAACAACCCATATTTATACCTCCCGTGTCTGCAGTATAATGGGTGACAGTGAACAAAACCCCAGAGGATAAGGGTTGTGCAAATTAGTCATGTGGGGAGAGTATTCTGAAAAGTAAGGGAAATCATGAATAATGAAAAGTGAAATGGCACAAGCAAAAAATGATGAAGCACATCACACAAAGCCAAACCCATCAAATATTAAAAAGGATTAAATCAAAATCAAAATTCAAGAAAACGAATGAGCAATACATGCAATAGAATACCATGCTGAAAACAAAGGCATACTCTGAGAAAACCAATACCATTAAATCCTGACAATGGAAGGTAAATGGTTCTTGTGGACACGTTTTTAAATAAGACCAGCTCCAAATTTGGATTTTGGATCAAAACCAAAGTGTAGTTTTGCCGATTGCTTGTAAAACCTACAAACTTTCCATAATTCACTACAGAATACAGATTATTTATCAAAGTTACTCTCAATCAATGTTATATTAGGGACAAAAGGTAATCTAGATCAGGTACTTTGTGTAGATCTAGACTTCCAGTTGTGGGACTTCCATACTTGTGGAAGCCTCAGTAGTTGAGTGGGTTAGATCACCAACGTTGTGTGCTGGCAATTAGGTGCCTCACTCTGAAAGTGTCGTTTTGAATCCTGGATGGGACACAACCCCAAAACATACTAGAATTTGTACCTAACAAAGAAGGCGTTACCACAAACATAAAATCTGTGACATTTGACCACTTTCTAAAAAGGCATTGTGTGTTCATACTCTCAATCAACTTGAATTCACACATCCATATGTAATTGAAACACACCAATGTCCATAAGTATCCATTTGCCTTCCTCCATCCTTTAAAACAAGGAAATCAACCTGTTAATGAAACCAACAAGTGAGTAACAATGACACCAAACGTGCATGCAACAATCACCAGGTAAAGCAGGCAAGCAGCTGGCATGCAGTGGTATTACCAAGCTGAGCTGTGGGTTTAGGACAACTAACCTAGTCTTCTCGGCTACTTGGTCATTCATCAGTGACAGTTGCTTAGAGTTATCACCCGAGTTTTTCATCAGGTCGGCCAACTGCGCTTCCTTCGGGGAGGAAAAGGAAATGAAAATAAAAACACACTTGCCGAGCCAATGTGCCAACACTGAACAGAGGAGAATGAACCACAGGTGTTAGGTGATCAATGACAAATGTGCAAATACACAGATTTCAAAATGTGACAGAAAATTTGCAATGATGACCATTAATATGCAATTGTTTTATTCTTTGCCATCTCAATTAAGTTAACAAAGGGAAGATAAAAAGATATATGTATATAATTTTGAAACAAGAATTTTTCTGAACAATTTGATATAAACTGTAATTGCAACCATCCTTATTTGACTTCTAAAGAAAAAGTCACTGTGATTTTTATCAAAGATGGTCTGAAATTCTGTAGTGATTTATTCTTATGAATTAATGATATCGACAACAAAATAATTTCAGTGATGAAATATGAAATATGTATGTGGGGCACACAGTCTCACAGTATTAATAATGATAACAGAAAACAAACAACACATTTAAAGCTCAACAGCAAATCAAATTACATGACAATATTCAATGTGAAACACAAGATGGCGGAGACAGCCAACACTGAAATAGAAACACAGTGGAGGAGGCACACTAGAAGCTATGGCAACCAGGCTCAGCACTTCCGTGCCAGGATATAAATCTTAACCAAAATAAAACAAAACAGTTGGGCACCTGGATGATCTTGCACTTATTGAAATAAATATATTAAATTTGACTTGCAAGTTTTAGATCAAGAACTTCAGAAATATAACAAACATTGCGTTTTTCGGTTACCATGGAAACCACCATTATATTAATTGTAATATTACTTGTCAGTTTGCCTATTAACTGTTTCAAATGCAAACACAACAATACTCCGAGGTAAAGGCCTTCCCACACTTTCAACTGTCTGCATGCATTAAGGCATGGTAGATGGATTTCATCAACTTTCACACAAAAATTTGACCTGTAATTGTTTGATGGAGTTATTATTTTTAAGGGTTGTTATTGTAAACTTTGCAAACAGTTGTAAAAATAACTTGTATTATTTCAAGGAATATATTATTTTCCATGTTCGGGAACAAATATTTATGATTTTTTCTGTATGAATACATCTGAAAGATTTAATTTATCTCTAATTCTATTTATCATATCTTTTCCTATTGAAATTGACCCATCTCTATCCAAGAGGATTGCACCATAAACAATGTCTTTATGATACATCCAGATACTCGTTAGGACAGGGTGCAGTGATGTTATGTGGAGGAATATAGGTGGAGATCCACAACTACCAGGGTTAATCTGACAACTCCTTCCATTTACAGAATCAGTACTAGGTCTGCAAAATACAACATTGTGATAGCTACTTAACAACTGCTTCAGAAAACCAATTTATTGATGAACTTGAGTAGTTTATAAATTATCAAAATAAACTGAAGCCAGTTGCTAACTGTATTCAATCCTCAAACAGGGTACCCTTAATGTATGTCTCTAATTATAGCCTCTACAATTACATAAAACAAACATCTTATCAAACCCACTACCTACAACTTCCCAGTCGCTTTAAACTTGAAACAAAACCAGATCCAAAATGGTATCATACTTTGTTAATTCTTAGGCATAGCTTGACCTTTAACCTGTTTTCATGAACTTGGAGGGTAGGTTTCTACATACAGTGTTCTTGGCTGTAAGACAGATGATCTACTCCAAAACACAAGAAGTTGTCACAGTACCCTGGACACTATTCATATGTGCTACATCATCCTCTAGCTAGTATTGACAATATATGGATAGGAAATCAGCTTCTATGGATCTAAAATATTCATTTAATTCAGCTGATCATTTCCAGGCAAAATCTTGGAAAGTTCGAGAATATTTATCCCAATAAATGAATATTTATGTATTTTCAAGATAGTCTGTTAGGTTTAAGCAAGCCATATTCTGCGACGCTGCTATCCCATGACATCACCATTCAGGTGTATTGCATTGCAGAATGCCTGTGATCAGAAGACAACAAGTAGGGATTGTGTAGTGAGATATATTTCTGTTTATGCAGAGGAAAGAAGAAATCTGCCTGGATGCAGTAGAAGGATATCCAATTCAGTTCCTAGTTAGAAGTTGAAATCACCAATGGGACGATATGTATAACTTCACTAAGTAGTCATGGTTTGCTTGTCATTTCATAAAAAGCATCATGAACCATGAAGGGACCAGCTGCCCATTAATCTGACAGTCATTGATCAAGACCACATTTGAACGAGACTCTCCAAGATTTTGCTTCGACTGTATGGATGACAACTACTGGATGTGAATGTTTTAGTCTGCGACTACAAGCGACTGTGAGCTGTCAACACAGACACACAGAGGGGGGACACACCCAAAGATACACAGATACACAAGCTACATACAACTCTGTTACGATCATCAGTGAGCTCATCCATCTTGTCCTTGCTTGTTGCTAGCTGTCGCTGAAGGTCTGAAAGAAACACATTTATTTTCAAACTAAGAAGAAACACTGTAATGACAAGGCATCTTAACAAGATATTTTTATTTATTGTTTTTTTTTCATGGTATTAAATTGTCAGGTGTCTTCCAAATGCCAAAAGATCTCATGCTAAAGGTATCCGCAGGCTGACCAGGTTTCCTGTTTGAACAGGGTGCATTATTCAGGAAAGAAATTGTTGTTTTATTTTCCCGTTTATTGGCACAGTTTACAGGTATAATTTTACAGTCCCGCTTGGAAAGAGGCAACATGTTATACATCTGACAAAACACAACATCTTGGGCTTCAGTTGTGAGGATGTCAGTAACAACCACATGTATAAAGCTGATTGGTTGTGAGGTTGTAGTAACAAACACATATACAAAGCTGATTGGTTGTTTTTCCACAACACTGTGCCGCGCTCTTCACATTCATTCTCTGGGAGCACACATTCAACACCATTCTCAAACAATAGTTTGAGCGGAGTTGTCTCCCTTCTATGCACCACCCAATCACACGAATGAAAACATAAAAAAATCCAAAATCAAATTTCACTTTTAATTTATACATGTACACAAATATAAGTTTCTATAATTTTAAGCATTTTTTTAGCTGTATTGCATTACTCGAGTTATTGACATACTGTCTCTTGTCAGTAACTTACCACTTACCACACAAGTGAAATAGAATGGATAGCTATTCTCAGCATCATTTCATTTTGAACAAGAATGAAACTTCATGGTAGCGAATGGGTTCATCATGATAGAATGGGGAAAAACTACTCTTGATAATAAAGCATGATCATGTTTAGTGGCACACCAATTTGCTTGTACTGTTATTTTTATGTCAGTACTCACTTCCCTAACTTTGTAGAATGTAACAAGGCAAAGATGTGTTAACTAGAAAGATTACGGTACATCAAACCCACCCTTGTTTGAAGCTGTTTTGAAAAAAATTAAAAAATTTTTGCTGAGCTAAATAAATGTGACAATATCCTTTGAACAAAAACTACATCTAGATTCCTGTTCAGTCTTTTATTGTCATTTAGAAATTGATGGAACCTGAAGTCACGAAACTTTTATTCCAGCACCCATGAAGAGAAAAAATGTCAGAAACAATAAAAAAAAGTTTTCCATAAAGTTTCATTTAATTATTTTTATGTTTTCTCGGTACTTGACAAATTGTCCTCTTCAAGATCATAACGTATCAGCCTTGAATTCCATTAAACAAAACTCAAATTAGTCTTGTCTCATAACAATATAATTAACATCAAAATTATTATTTGTATACACACATCAAAATTTCTGAAATATCTACAAAAACAAAATCCTGTTTGATCCAAATATTAGCATAAAAGGCTAACAACATTTTACAGAACTGTCAATATTTCCTGAATTGATGCTTAAAAGAACTGAAACTGAATGTTTCAAAAGACACATTTTGTTTAGATGGGGAAACAAGACTAAAACTATATTCCAAAGACACAGGCCAATAGCCTTTAATTCATCCTATCTATAACAGTGAACATAATACAGTCAAGTCCCGTTAATCCGACATCGATGGTTGCATATGATTATGTCGGATTAACGAGTATGTCGGATAAAGGAAATTTAGTAGTATCAACGTTTGTGATCGAAAATCTGATAAAATAGATAAGGATTCAAGCACGTAATAAAAATCATAAAATAAATATTCATTTTGTTATGTTACATTGTTGGCGGAATATGTTTTCTAATCATGCAACCTCTAAAGTTTAACACATAACTGTTACGGACTGTATGACCGATTCAAAATACTTAAAAAAGCATAGTCTGGAATGGAAGTTGCAACTTTGAAACTAGTACCCAAAGCTTAAGAAAGCTGCTTTCTAAGTGGCTCACATTGACTTCCTGTTGGTCATTTCATTGGTAGGTCATAGTTCGCGAAAGGTTGTTCTGACATGACCTGTAATGGGATGTCCTCGTTGATAGCGAGAACTTGTATCTGATTTTAATAAGCTTGAGATAATCTAAGCATGTGAATTATCCTGTTTTCTTTATTTAAAGCATTATTGTTTATTTTTAAGCAAGTTTATCTCTGCAACCGTTGTAATATGCAGCTACCAGCCGTTTCGTCTCGCATCAAAACACGGGCTGTGTACTCGCAGGCATATGACCACGGAGTACGCTGATTACTGTGTTGGATTAACACGACTGATTAATGAGTGATTTCGGTAATTCGTTGCAAATTAGGTTTGTTGGAATCGGAGTGCGAGACTGTCGGATTAACGGGTCTAAATAACACTGATTTAATCGGTTCCCATCATTAGTGTCGGATAAAGCCGATTGTCAGATTAACGAGTGTCGTATTAACAAGACTTGACTGTATAATGTGTGTCCAAATGTGGACATATCCTGAAATTAGAAGCAATATTCAGTTCATGCACACACACACACACTTCAGTTGCAGGCAAATAACTGTGGGGTTAAACATCATGTTACTCCATGTAGCAGTATTTGACATATCACAGCTGTCCGCAAAGCCAAATGCACTATGGCATATATTACACACCAAGGCTCAATAAAATGAGCTGCATTTAGCACCTGCTGCTGCTACACTAGCCAGGTCCAACTGGGCTCACTCACCAGCCTTTGACTACATAATCCAATTATAATTTCCTTTTGCAACACACAAAGGGTTCAGGAATATCTAGAGCTGAAACTCGTCACAGGTGAGTTTCTACAAATGCCCTGTTTACTCAGGGAACAGACACTTGATGGTGAGCATGAGTGAATGGCCATATCACCATGCACTGAGAATAATCACATCTGTGTCAGGCAACCAAGTGGTTAATAGCAAGAGCAGTCATCCACATAGCCAGGGTATGTTGACCCAATCCTGTCAGTTTTGTGTTTTCAGAGGAATAAGGAATGAATGTTATTTAATACCACAGTCAACAATATTCCAGCTACATCAAAGTGACCTATAAATAGCTGTGTCTAGTCCAGATAAACCAGTGACTGACAGCATGAGCAACAATCACTGAGCCTGACCACCTCATCCTCTCTAGAAAGTTTGTTAGGAAGCAGAAGGTAATGGGAATCTAGGCTTCCACTGAATCCTTCCACGGAATCCCCACAGGGACCTCCACACTTGCCGAGAGAAGAAGTCAGGCACATTGTCAGAAAGAAACCCACCTGATCCCCGCGACTTCAGGGAACGGACCTCCTCCGAGAGCTTAGACTGGGCTTTTTCATTCACTTCAAGTTTGTTAGTCAGGTCTGAAAGGTTGCCACACAAAACATGTTAGAGAAATCTAGGTGAAGAAATTGTGAACTTACACCAACACCTTATCAATAATGCAATAGGTTCAAAACAGGTTATGATATAATATTAAAGGTTTTGGTCTTGAAAACACAATTTTGAATCATTAAATGTAAGTTCACAAATATTTCAAGCAGTGAAAGGGACCACTCTCAACAACTCAAAACCAAACCACACCCTCCCCTGCCAGTGCTGAATAGACATACAGAAAGCCATGGCTAACCACATCAAGGAACAGCTGAAACTGCTGGGTTACATCTTGACTTACTCAACACACAATCATGTCTGCCTTCAAGTCACATACTGTTTGGTGTGAAACGTGTGCCATATATTACCGGTTTATGCCAAATGTTCGAGACCAAATTCAAAGGCATTAAAAAGCAGGTGAGACAGTACCCTAAACCAATGTTCTTTAAAAGTATTTAGAAGACACTCAAATGTACACTGAGTCTACAGTCTGAGGCCTGTATATACAATGTTATACGGGTATTGGAAGAAACATTACAACAAAACTTAAAATCCCTACTTTTCAATCACATTTTGTGAAATATACACTTATAAACTTTGAGAGAGTGTCAAAATATAAGCCAGTTGATGACTTGATGACTTACTGATTGTGCATTCATAACAGAATGTCCTAGTCTGATTTAACCATGCTCTTCTGCATTTTACCCATGTACAGTAAAATATGTTTATAACAAACACACTTATACCAAACTGACGGATATTACACACTTAATTTTTGGTCCCGGCCATTTGCTGTATAGATGTTGTATATATGCTTATGACGAACTACGGTTATAACGAACTAAAATTAGTTGTCCATTTTTAGTCTGTTATAACTGTAGTTTACTGTACATGAATCTTATGGGACTACAGCAGGGACAAATCAAGTGTGACAATACAGAAATGGTGCATCATCTAATCATACACATGCACAAGACACACAAATTAACACACTCCATAGATTGCACATAACTGTCAATCTGTTTCATCGGGCCATCATTAAGAAACGTTTCAGACAACCCAATCAAATTTCCAAATGTCAGTTAGGTTTTTTTCTTATTGAAACAACCATAAAACTGAAGCAAATAAGTCACTGTTCTCATAACATGACACGCATTGCACTTGAAACTTTAGCTTCAGACAAAGTTGTTCATTTTCCAAATCAGGGGAGCAGTCTAGAAAACAAAATGTTCAGAGACAAGAACATACTTTTTATGTGGAAATATTATAATTGATCTACGGATTGCCCAAAACGAATCATTTTTGCTAGAGATGACAAGATTTGTATATGTCAACCTCTTTGTTTATTTGCCAGACAATGTTGCATCAGGTATTGTTATACCTGGAAGTGAGTGAGGGAGTATGGTTTTACGCCGCTTTTAGCAATATTCCAGCAATATCACAGCAGTGGACACCAGAAATGGGCTTCACAAGTTGTACCTATGTGGGGAATAGAACCCTGGTCCTCAGCGTGATGAGCAAACGCTTTAACCACTAGGCTACCCCACCACCCCCATACCTGGAAATTATGTTATTATCAATGTGTGAGTGAATGAATGTTGTACTATGTTCCGCCAGCAGTATTCAAGCTGTTGTAAAGCATCCTGTAAACAGGTGGACTCGTGGTCAACTGCATGAGCAACGAGCAATCAGGATCAGCTGTCAGCATACATGACACACAATCGACCAGGTCACACAGTGTCACCATGTGATCCTCATGGATCACCACAGGGTTCACCATCAGAATTAACATAAACAAATGAAGAAGAGGATAATCTTCTGATGATAAATAAACCAAGACAATGACATCATCACATCTCATCATTAAATTCAACATAGTAATGAAAAAAAAAAGTAAGATCACCACTCAAAGTTTTTGCCATCTATCACCCCAAAACTTTCTTATACTAACGACAAAAACAATTCTCTACACTATACTCATGCAAATATATTCTGAATGTCACAATATACTGTTTCACATACCAAACAGACATAGATGCAACCAAGTATACTAAAGGCTGCAACAAATCTTTATATTTCTGTTGAATGTGCTAGAATGCTAGAATGCTAGAATGCTAGAATGTGTTGAACATCCCAGACATGGACATAATAAAGCATTTCTTGAGTGTCATCGGCGTAAGGGGGATTGTGTGTCTGGGTGCCACACTGTCATCCCAGGTTGAGGGGTTCACCTATGTAACTCTGTGAGCCAGCTAGGGCGTCATTTACTATTAACTTTCTTTAATCATATTTGAAATAGTTGTAAGGTTTATAGGTTTGGTCAGAGCAGTGGACAATCTCATTTCCAGCATAATTTCCACAATAACATATGTTGCAATGGAGGATCAGTGAGGCAACATGAACCATAAGACAAGACTGCTTGTACAGTGGTAACCTACCTGTGATGTTATCCTGCATTTTCTGCTTTTTGTTGTTTGTGTCTGTCAGTTCATCTTGCTGTGGACAACAACATCACTTCAACATCAAACATGTGCCAAACATTTGCTAATACATCCAACATGTGCCAAACATTTGCTAATACATCCAACATGTGGCAAACATCACTCTACATCAAACATCTGACAAACAGCATCACTCATACATCAAACATGGGGCCAACATGATGAAATGTGGCAAACATCACTCTACATCAAACATGTGACAAACAGTATCACTCATACATCAAACATGTGACAAACAGCATCACTCATACATCAAACATGTGACAAACATCAAACATGTGGAAAACAAGATCATTCATACATCGAACATGGAAAACAAGATCATTCATACATCAAACATATGGAAAACAACATCATTCATACATCAAACATGGAAAACAACATCATTCATACATCAAACATATGGAAAACAACATCATTCATACATCAAACATGGAAAACAACATCATTCATACATCAAACATGGAAAACAAAATCATTCATACATCAAACATATGGAAAACAAAATCATTCATACATCAAACATACGGAAAACAAAATCATTCATACATCACACATGGAAAACAAAATCATTCATACATCAAACATGGAAAACAAAATCATTCATACATCAAACATATGACAAACATCACTCAAACATCAAACATGTGGAAAACAACATCATTCATACATCAAACATGGAAAACAAAATCATTCATACATCAAACATGGAAAACAACATCATTCATACATCAAACATATGGAAAACAACATCATTCATACATCAAACATGGAAAACAAAATCATTCATACATCAAACATGGAAAACAAAATCATTCATACATCCAACATGGAAAACAACATCATTCATACATCAAACATGGAAAACAAAATCATTCATACATCAAACATATGGAAAACAACATCATTCATACATCAAACATATGGAAAACAACATCATCCATACATCAAACATATGGAAAACAACATCATTCATACATCAAACATATGGAAAACAACATCATTCATACATCAAACATGGAAAACAACATCATTCATACATCAAACATATGGATAACAAAATCATTTATACATCAAACATATGGAAAACAAAATCATTCATACATCAAACATGGAAAACAACATCATTCATACATCAAACATGGAAAACAAAATCATTCATACATCAAACATGGAAAACAACATCATTCATACATCAAACATATGGAAAACAAAATCATTCATACATCCAACATGGAAAACAACATCATCCATACATCAAACATATGGAAAACAACATCATTCATGTGGCACAGTGATGGACAAAATGATGAACTCTTATGCGTTTACAAATTACACAAAGTTCATCAAATATTTTGAAATAAATTGGCAACCTAATACATCCACCAACCCAACAAGACCTCCAGCCCATCCTCCCCTAACAACTAGGCAACATATCAAAATATATTTTGAAAATTAAATCAACCATATTAACAACCACAAGAGAATCAACAGGGCAATTTACACATTTTTCTGAGCATGAACTCAGTTAAAAAATGACACCATATAGGCAGACTCATAAATAAAAGAACTTGCCAAAGTATAACATGGGCTGATTGTTATGCACATTCACAAAAATGGTACCCAATATTCTTAGTACCCAAATAATATTTCCTTGTCATACACCTTCCTTTAACACTAGTGCACTGGTCACCGTACAACTTTGGTGTATTTGAATCTACATCCTATACAAAAGATAGATCAAATTTCATTATGATGTCCACAAAAACAAATTACTCATGGCTAAAAAATCAATATCTTCACACTTTCATGATACACATAAATACTGATACATACTTTTATCATCCACATCAAATACAAAGAAAAGCTTTAACACACAACAGCCAATTATTTTGTTCAACAATACCTTACATGTTAATAACAAATCTATAGGTACAAAAACATTTTATCATTTTTTTAAACATATTAATAATATTTGAAAGAATTAAAGCATCAAGTTCTATCCTTTTGAATGAAATATCATATAAAGTACCCCATACCCCTGAAAACTCTGATCTCAGGCCCAACTGACTGACACATGTACTCAACTTAATTTCTGCTCAAGCAGTTCTTAAAAATACACATAAGACACTTTCCCTGCATAAACGTTTCAATCATTGAGAGCAATCATTTTCTTATTTATCCTCCAGTAGAATGGGTTCATATGAAACATGTTCTACATCCACATCAAAAACCTTATCCTACAGACTGCTCGTATGACGGGCTTCCCGCTAAGTGTATAAGAGCATGCTCTGTCAATGACTAATGAATACCTACACGCTGTTGAGTTTATGCTGTAATATAATACTACTGTATGATGGGCAGATGAGTAGCATGGCTCAGTGACAAGTCTTAAAGAAGAAGAAGAATCACAAAACGCTGCACGCTTAAACAAATCACAAATTAGTGAACATGTCAAAACAACATAGGGTGAAATATTGACCGGGGAGAATGTGTCAGCTCTGCCAGATAGTCTGTGCAAAAGAACTTACAGTCTTCTTATTGAACCTGTCCTTTCCATCTCTTTCAGCAGATATTACTTTTTGCATATGGGCTGTCATAAACTAAGCTTTCTTGATCAAAAGAAGACATTTTATTTGACTTTGGCTTCGGACAAATGGCTAAAGTTGCAGATTGATGAAATAAGTCAAAAGCGTAAAAACATTTTGAAAAGGTGTGTAAAGTGTAAAAAATTGTCTCAACTCTGTGGACTGAAGCTGACAGTTTTCCGAGGTCACAAGTACAACAGTATAACAGGTGAGGATCAGACAGGGCAAAGGAAAACAGTATACTTCTTACCACTTCAAATTTTTTTAAACCTATTTATGATCATATATGTCTATCTCCAATTTCATTTTTCAATAATGTTTAATATCTAATGCATGAATAATAATAATACTTTTATAAATATTTGCCCTCGCTGTATGTCCTGTGCCCTTCTCTGATGATTCACGGCAAGTGTTATAAGCCTCTCACACACTGCATAAGTAACACTCTCAACATCAACATCATGAAACACTTTTTACCCAATACAATAGCTGATAGCAGGTTCTGAAGAAGACATTTTAACAAATGTGAGATTCTTTACGTCTATTATCTCAATTAATCACATAAGTTTACTAACAATAAAGAACCTGATAGAAAATTTCTCAAAATGTTCATTAATCTTTAAACCTAAAACAAGAAATTTTACTGAATCTAGAGTGAAGGCTGCATTAGTCTTTTTCTTTTATAAATCACAGTTCAACTTCAGAAAATTTTCAAATCATTTGCCTTGGTTCAGGATATGAAGGGGAGATAACCTTTCACAAACTTCATTCAGCATTATGTGGCCATCATGTGACACAATGGCAAGTGACAGTTTGTCTTCCCTGCTGGTCCATCCATCAAAGGACTGCACATATATAGCAGTGATTGTGTACTCCCAATCACATGAACCTATTCTCACCAGAAAGCCCTGTGACAAGTACACGATAACTTCATTGAAGTGACTGTTGTTTTATGCTGAAGTCAGCAATATTCCTGTTACATCACGGCGACCTGTACTGGCCAAACCAGTTGGTGATAGCATGAGCATCAACCATGTTGTAAAGGAACACTCAACCACGTCACACTGATAACTACCAGACCCTCAGTTAATCATCTCTTATGACAAGCTTGAATAAGAAATTCCTACTGGGTAACGTCACAAGGGAAGAACTCATAAGAACATTCAACCCAGCTATTCACTCTACATACAGTAACTCTAACAAGTGCCAATGTCTATATACTTGTGTCATACTCCACAAAGCAATCTTGGTGCTACATTGATCAGAACTCCCTTTAATGTTCTTGGTTTACAGATTTCATGTGTGTGACAAACTCTGGTCAGCATGGGGCAGAAATAATATAATAAATAAGATAATTAATAATATTGTTGGTTCTTCAAAAGGTTATTTGAATATGAGCTAGTGAAGTATGTCTTGTTTAATCTGTTGTAACCAATTGTCTTGTGGTTCAGCTGAGTGGATGCACAATTCTTTTATTGTGCTTGCATAAAAAAAAGTATTTTCAGACATATTTTTCCACTTGTCCTTTTTTTAGGGCTTGCAAAATCTGTAAACCAATTAGGAAAAAGCTGTTTTGCCTTTGTATGGTTGTATTATCTTCATATGCTGAATGTCATATCCAAATAAGTATACAAACATTGGCAGAATAATATCCTTAAATTTTAACATGATGAAATTTATTCGTTAAGATTATTTCATAATTGACACAGGTTGAAAAACTCATCAGACAAGCCTGTTTCATGCAAACCTCAATCTGAAAACAAACTGCATTCAGGGGTGGTGGACAAGTCAACATGGATTAACATAGGAAGGGAAAGACCACACAAAGCAATATTGTCCAGTATCCAAATACATCCAGGATATATGGAAGACAACTCAGACCAAAAAATATAAACAAATTTGCCTCAGCGCCAAAAATGGCATGCATGTGTTCACCTGTATTTGCCACACATGATATGAAAATTTCCACTACATTCTTACCCCCATATTCACCACCTTTTACTAAATTTAACATTGATTGGTACATAACAGATCATATTTATCAAATGTACAATAACTGGAACAACTGGATTTTGATTTTGAGATTTTGTTATAGTCTACTGCCCCTTCATGAATAATCATTTGTGCCATGTGTGAGACATTGATATTTGTATATTAATAACATAACTACAGGATTGTTATTAATAATACATTGTACATTGGTACCATAATAAAGCAGTGTCTCACTTGAATCATCTTGCTAGGTCTCCCTCTTTTACATATATTCTCTCAGATTTAATACTTATAAGACATGAATATACGAATTCAAAATTCAAACAGGATTTTAGTTTTACTTTCAAATATTGCTTATAAATATTTAATTTCTTACAATTTTGAAATTCACTTGTTAATCACATCTGATTATTTTCAAACAATAAAGACAACAAAATGTCTCTTCCATCACCAGACATGACACAAAATGCTGAGTATTTTAAACAGAACAGAGAATAATATGCACATGGATATTTTGTTCACAAACAATGCCTGGAGCATGCATCAAAACACATCACTAGCTGCTCTAAGTTGAGTATAGTATCAAGCAAACAGTTCCTGCTAGCTGTCCAACATTCACTTGTTAAAAGTGTGGATCAAAGCTAAGCCAATCACAAAAGGGTTGAAAATACATGATGCATAACAAAATTGGTTACTTGTTCATGGCAATTTCAGGTGAGTAAAACAAGGGAGGCGATTTTGATCTTTCTTGTTATCAAATAACAGCAAACAATCCTTCTTAATGTATGCATAATTGCTGCCCGTGAATAGATAGTTGTTTTACAATGAAGGTAATTTTGTGGATATATAATTTGCTTCCTATGAACTCATCATCATAAAATAACATCTACTTTTCTCAGAAAAACAGAGACAGTGATAGGTATGGACTTTGGCATTAATATCTAATTTTGAATTTTGAAACTGGGTACAATTATCTCTTTCTCAGAGTGAAACATCTTTCATTGAAAAAGTCATTTCTACAGAGTGGCAAAACTATAAAAAACCATTATGCTGATGACAATTAAAACATGCAGTAATCAATGCAATTGTCTTCAGTGTGATAACAAACATTTTATTTTCAAACTAGAGCAGCCAGATATATAAGATACTGAAGTGCTTGATATTACTGTGTGGCCTACCCTTACCTATGTATTGATGAGGTTAGTATGGGGGCTACACTAGTGTTAGTGGCGAACGAAGTTTGTCTCGTCTTCAAACAGATGCATCAGGTCGCGCAACCCTTGCAGCTAAGGGAGATGGAGAGTAATTATTCATTAATAACATCAGCAATTCTCATGATCTTTCACAAGTTTCTTGACCTTAAATATCATGATATGTAAATCCAAAACAACTTCAACAGCACAAACATTGATTTGTTAGAAACACATACCAAAATAAGACATAACATTAATCAAAATAGTTTGCCCTAGCTTTCTGTCATCTAGTGAACATTCTTGCTATAATTTTATTTTCTCCTCATGAAACAGACATATCTGATGTCACATCTTATCCACTGTACTCCAGACTTCGCATTAAGAATGTCAGATTGAAACTTGTAAAAGGTCAACATAAGATAGCTTAAAGAAGAAGATACATTTCTCCAATGACATTTGTAATGACCAAGTCAACTGTACAGCCAACTGTAAGTAACCCAGCGTGCTGCTATGGTGACCCTGCACACAGGCACACAGGCACACACAGGCACACACAGGCACAAAGGCACACACAGGCACACAGGCACACACAGGCACACACAGGCACACAGGGACACTACACTGAATGCTGACAACTCCTCACTGGGCCATGCTACTCGGGTACTGCCTCACCATCATCTTGTGATAGATGAACGAAGCTAAATGAACGATTCAGGTTGAAGTGCAGTATCTATTTTGACTTGGACACAAAACCAATCATGGCATGCAAAAGATCAGCAACCTAAAGAATTCAATATCATTCAAATATTTCTACGCGGATGTTGTTTATGGTGGTTTGAAGCCTTGCAGAATGTTTTCAGTAAAACAGATTAAAAATCTTAAAAAATGATGGAAAAGTGATGAAAAAAAGCAAAACTCAAGCAAAGCCAGACAAATAGATTTTCAAGATGACAAAAAATAGCAACTTAGGTAAGTTTAAACTTTGATTTTTCTTAAAAAAATTACCTTGATTTTACTAGAAAACCTCATATTCATACTCATTGAACAAAGAAAGATAATATATGCATATACAGATGTTTTTGTCATTACTAGTAGTAACCTAAACAGTAACACGATGTAAAGGCAATCCATTTTTTACAAAAAAAATATTTATTGTTTGATGGTATAGCAAAGATACAGTGACTCCCATCTGGGGGGAATCACACATTATAGAAACTGTCTATGAGAGTCTAGCATGTACTACCAACATAGGTCTTATCCACGTATTCTAGTCAGTCTGCAAGACACTAGGCCTACAGCTAGCCTACAAACATACCACTTCTACCAGCTTGTCCTGGAGCTGTTTAATCTCCTTCCTCTGTGACGACAAGGCCTCCTCCAAATCCACCACCCGGTTCGTCTTCTCTGCAAGATCCATGCTCACCTGGCTTGTCTAAAATTGAGACATCATGGTCAAAGGGATAAAACACCAAACATTTTCATTCTCAGTTTTTTACAGCCCTAAATTGTATAATTTGGAACAAAATATACAGGTATGTATTTGGTTTTCCAATGTTAAATTAAGCATCATCAAGTCTACAGACATAACGGCTCTCCATTGACAACACAGTTGGGTATAATTCGGTTGGATTGCCGATCTAACGAACTGTACTTGATACACATCCTCCATGACCTTCTCCTACCTTAGCACCTTCCTCGAGTCTTGACGCCTCAAACGTCTTAATCTTGTTCTCAGCCTGGGTGAGTTTGTAGGTGAGTTCCTCCATCTGATCCAAGTAGGTTGTCTGAGTTTCATCAGCAGTCTTCAGTTTTGTCTGTTGCTGGGCAACCATTTCCTGTCAAATTCAAAAATTCAGTCAATGTCTGCAAACACCAAGGCGGATGTCGATTTTGTTACATGAGTTTGATTGGACTGTGCATAGACTCGTTAGTCCAGCAAAACATAACTTCATAATTCCAGCCTAGTCTGGCAAGGGCTAAAATTGGACTTTTATATGTAGTAAACTCCCTTGCCTCGGGAAGATGAGGGGCCAAAGGTGTCCATTTAACATTAGTCTTGAAGTTTCTTGAGATAGAATATCTGCCCGTAAAGTCAAACCTAAGAACTTATTTCAAATAGTTTTACTCATTCACATCTGGCAATATTACACGTGTGACAGTTAACTATCTTTAACACTGCATTACATTTAACACAACTAACCTTCAGGTGCAACTCGGCAATGGAGTTTGGCTACTTACTCCCCACTTTTTGTTCTCCGCCATTGGAAATGTTCCGTTCAGTCAGGGTTTTATTCAAAGCACAAATGTGCCGAGGATGCACAATAATATTCAATGCACCTACAACGCATCAAGTGCAGATAAAAGTGTCTTATTTCATCCATCAATCATGACCACTGTCCACATGATCACTGATTCATTCCTGACTCTAAAGTAATTATCAAAACATACAGTATACTACACCATCACATTACTTTACAGGACCCTCATATTGCCTACAAGGACCCTTTAAATTATCATTTATATTAGTCAAGGTAAAACCTTCATTATTTTTTAATATCCCCAATCATCAAAAGGCACCAGTTTACCACTGGACTAATCTGCATAACAAGTTCATTCTAAGTAAGGATAAGAATTTACTTAGTACGCCAACTTCTAAATGCCTATCAAAGAAGTTTATTCTAGAAACATTCAACCATTTTGGAGTTCTCCCCCAGGAGAAAACAGACAGACAGATATGCTGATGGCTATATTCCCCATTTTTCAAAACAGGGATACAACAAGTGATGTGGCACTACAGCTACAGTAGGTCCATACCTGTATCCTGGTTCTAGACTCACCTTGAGTGCTGCCAACTCCTGCTCCAACTTGTCAGCTCGCTCCTTCTCACGCTTATGGCCGCGTTCTAGCTCCCGCAATTTGGCCTCATCTTCTTCAGTTCGACACTGACAGAATATTATGATCAAATGTAAACAAGATGAACACAAAGGAAGCTCAGTTGAGAGTGAGTGGATGTTGTCTTACCGGTACATCACGACACATAACCAAGCCTAGGAAAGGCAAACACCTGGTTGATAACATGAGCAACGATCAACAGTCTCCGATAATGACCAGCCAGGTCACATATACCGTATTCAACGTAATAAGCGCCCAGGGCGCTCTCAAAATTAGAAATCGGGGGCGCTTATTAGAATATTATTTTGAGTTGAAAGATCGTACAGCCTGAAATGTTTACATGCGACGGATATATTTTTCAAGAATTTAATTGCCCATAATTAAGGGTGATATAACACACGAGTGCGTATTATACACGAATAAAAAAGTCTTGTGTACATTGATCAATCGGAAGGGGTGCTGATTGGGTTTGTTCATTAGCCAATATATTAGCAAATATCGCCATGGGCGCTTATTAGAGCGGGGCGCTTATTACGTCGAATACGGTAGTAATAATATTAACCATTCACTCCTGATTATTCAGTTGACAAAGACAATAAGGGGATACCAGGTATCCACATAGGAAGTTTCTTCATCAAGTGTGTCCTGATCTCTATACAGTATACTGCTCCCTTACCTCCAGATCATCCTTGCTGATAACTTCCTCCTCAATCTGGAACTGCAGATCTTCCACCTTCCTGTGAACACATCAAGATTGGGAATCACTCAACATAGGGCTCCAGTCCCAGAACTTGTGTTCAGGTAGCATAGCTTATAATACAGCATGTACCTCGCTGCCTGGGGCATATGTATGTTGATATACTTGTTTTCCTACACATTCAGATAACTTTTTTACATAGACAAGCTATCACATTGAAACACTTACCTAAATGAGTCGCCAGAAGAATGACATTGTCCAAATGGGGTTATCGTCACAATGATACACTTGTCTTAATGGGGGCTATTGTCACAATGATACACTTGTCCTAGTGGGGGCTACTGTCACAATGATATACTTGTCTTAATGGGCTATTGTCACAATGATACACTTGTCTTAGTGGGGGCTACTGTCACAATGATATACGTGTCCTAGTGGGGGCTACTGTCACAATGATATACTTGTCCTAGTGGGGGCTACTGTCACAATGATATACGTGTCCTAGTGGGGGCTACTGTCACAATGATATACTTGTCCTAATGGGGCTATTGTCACAATGATACACTTGTCCTAGTGGGGGCTATTGTCACAATGATATAATTGTCCTAATGGGGGCTACTGTCACAATGATATACTTGTCCTAGTCGGGGCTATTGTCACAATGATATACTTGTCCTAATGGGGGCTATTGTCACAATGATATACTTGTCCTAGTGGGGGCTACTGTCACAATGATATACTTGTCCTAGTGGGGGCTATTGTCACAATGATATACTTGTCCTAGTGGGGGCTATTGTCACAATGATATACTTGTCCTAATGGGGGCTATTGTCACAATGACATACATGTCCTAGTGGGGGCTATTGTCACAATGATAAACTTGTCCTAGTGGGGGCTATTGTCACAATGGTATACGTGTCCTAGTGGGGGCTACTGTCACAATGATATACTTGTCCTGTGGGGGCTACTGTCACAATGACATACGTGTCCTAGTGGGGGCTACTGTCACAATGATATACTTGTCCTAACGGGGGCTATTGTCACAATGATACACTTGTCCTATTGGGGGTAATCATCAGAATGTTATACTTGTCTTAATGAGGTAATCACAACATGACAATACATTACTACATAAGAGTGTGTGAATGTTGTTTAACACACTGACCTCCTCTCTTCCTCCAGCTTGACAGTCATTGCCTTCTTCTCCTTCTCATACTCCAGGACAATGGCCCTCAGCTGCAGGATTTGTGTCTCACTGTCAGCCAGGATCCGTTCCTTGTCCTGCCTCACGTGGGTCAGTTCACCCTCAGCCTATACATACAAGCTCATAGTCTATGGTCAAACTGGACATACAAGCTCATTGTCAACGGTCAAACTGGACATACAAGCTCATAGTCTATGGTCAAACTGGACATACAAGCTCATAGTCTATGGTCAAACTGGACATACAAGCTCATAGTCTATGGTTAAACTGGACATACAAGCTCATAGTCTATGGTCAAACTGGACATACAAGTTCATTGTCAACGGTCAAACTGGACATACAAGCTCATAGTCTATGGTCAAACTGGACATACAAGCTCATAGTCTATGGTTAAACTGGACATACAAGCTCATTGTCAAGGGTCAAACTGGACATACAAGCTCATTGTCAACGATCAAACTGGGCATACAAGCTCATAGTCTATGGTCAAACTGGACATACAAGCTCATAGTCTATGGTCAAACTGGACATACAAGTTCATTGTCAATGGTCAAACTGGACATACAAGTTCATTGTCAATGGTCAAACTGGACATAACTCTCACAGTCAATGGTCAAACTGGACATACATTTAATTGTCAAACTGAACACACACACATAGAGTGAATAGTCATACTGAATATTGTACACCAATAAATGGTCTTCAACACTCAGTCAAATAGGCATGTTCTCCTCTGTGGTCACAAGAAAGTTATCTCCCTTACCTCATCCACCTGCGCGGCTGCCCTTGCCACTTCAGCTCTTTCGAGGTCTCTCTCTCTCAACAGTTGTTCTATATGCTCTTCCTTTTCCTTAAGTGCTTTCTGCAAAGTGTCCATTATTAACATGCAGATGAAAACAGAACACTGGTATAATAATTTTACTCTATGCAGTCGAGGGTTCTGAAACATTACCCAAACATCAGGCAACAATTAAGCACTTGTGGTTTATCTCATACAATGATTCAGGCTTGCAAACATGTTGGTCCCTTGTGGGAATTTCCTGACAGAAAACATGCCCAGCACCCAATGCTTGTCGTATGAAGTTAGCTGGTACAATGTGCGACCTGTCTGATTGTGTGTTATTTAAAACCATGATGCTCACGCTGTCTACCACGGGCTTGTATACTTCAGACTTGATAGAGTACTGTGTTTACAACTGTCTCAGGGAGACATTTTACTGTGTGTTGTGATAGTCAGACATGTCTTACCATGGCATCCATCAAGAGTGTGTGTTGTGTCTTACACAGCTCTCAGCAATATTACTGCAGAGGACATAGGATCACCCAAATCACTGAGCCTCACCACCCAAGTAGACTTGGATGACAAGTACAGGCTGCTGGGGACCAATTTTTACTCCCCATGTGTGTGAGAAATTAATTCACTATCAATGCTGTGTGAGAACAATAAGACTTGATCAGCAAGCTAATACATCTTGTTAATCAGTGAGGACTCAAGCATCAAGTAGCACCTACCAGTAAATAACAACAAGCATGGGGAACTTGGACCTATTCTACAGTCATCCTCAGGTGATGAATGTTAACGAAAATTATGGAATACATTTTGATAAATTGTTGTCTTCTTCACACTGAGTCTCCTTGCTGACAATCAATCAGCACTGTCTGATTGTCAAAGCTCCTAGAATAACTCTAGATAATCATGTGATCATCCTCTTGTACAAATCAATGTTCTGAGGGCCGGATATTACTTCCTGCTACTAATGAAACATTGTCTACTCTAATTCTTTCTACCATATCAAGCTCTATGGTATAATGCATTTACTTCCAGTGTGTCATCTGGGCCGGCAGACTAATGGTCTGAGGGCTGTGGAAGGCCATAATGACCAGAGCAACATCTGACATCATGGCTTTCCAAATTGTGGCACAACATCAAGGACACATAATCCCCCAAGTTTCCACTTGTCAGGAGCACCAGAATCTTTGTGAATACCGCCCCTGTACTTCTGTTTTCAGCATACTGACTGAAGGTTGTTTAACAGTCAGCAATATTGCAGCCAACCACCAGTTGTTGCCCATACAACGATGAGTTGTATGGGCATCCAATTACAGAGTACGAAGAAACACAAAGTTACATTTATAACAACCTGATCCTCATGTTAGCCAGTTCTATCCTGTATCAGCCTCTACACGGAACATATACTTCTTCATCCACAATTTGGGAACACAAAAGTATTGACTCCTCAGAGTTTTATATTACAAAATCAAAGTTTTATTTTTGCAAGACTGTTCTTATTACCTCTGAAGTACCCTCTTGAAAACTTCCCCTATTAATCAACTGGATAGGTTCTGTACAAGTTTAGTAAGATACTCGATATACAAGAGCTCTGCAGGTTACAGAATGTATTAGCCAGAGACACCCACCACCTTATATCTTATCACTGATGATACTCATGCTGATGTTTTGTGCACATAACTATACAATTACACTGGAATATCGTTCTGTGATGGAAAGTGACCAGGTGAAGAAGCTAAATTTTGCATAATAGTTTGATGCAACTATAGATCTGTTTTCTTAGACATGATAGCATGAATAAGTTTTAATGCCAATTTTAGCAAAGAATCTTAACAACAGGGCTTCAATGGTCTGTCACCACATGACCAGAAATACTTCTCAGCCCCAATGTTTAACATTTAGTGAGTAGTTGAAATATGATACAGGAGTTGGTCCTTCTCAGGACATTATTTCCTGCTGTTGTATTCACTACCCTCCATCAACTGATTTCTACCATCAACCTGAGCATGAGTGAGTGAGTTATTAGCAATACCAGTTGGGGACGCCAGAAATGAGCTGCCCCATGTGGGCAGTTGAAGCCATGTGTTCAGCATGATGGGTAGGTGTCATCCCCTCCCCCACTTCACGCCTCCCTTACAAGGCTCTGCTAGGAAGTGAATACTTCGGAAAGAATACAGCAGAACTGTCTCTATTATACATTTGCATGCTGACTATAAATTCTGGACAGACTATTAACAGCATTTAATTTGAGCCATTAAACAAATGTTACATTACCCTTTTTTCAACAGGGATTTCTTGATACACTTCATAAGCATGAGACTGAATATACAATCAGATAACCTTCCCACCTATCTTACAAGGAGTGTTCCGATTCAGCACATATTGATTTTTGTCTCCTAGGTCAGAATGATTCATCAATATGACATCATCCATGCAAGTCCACTGATTTTAGAAAACATTAGATTGTACAGCCAATATTTCTTTCTATTCAAAGAACTTGTGTAACAAGCACATGTTTGAGCATCACCTTGGTTATGTAAGGATTGTTGTGTCACGCTGACACATCCATCTCCTCTATATTGCAGCCAATGATGAGAAAAGAAAGTCTTACATAAGAGCCAGATTAAACCTGATCCCTCTTGAAAAACTATACACTTTTATCAGAGGTGAAAAGACAATGACAGCAATATGCAGGAAAACAAATTAACAAGATATTTATCCTCTAGTTCCATACTATTTGAAATATATTTAGACTTCACAAACTCATGGACAACATATGCTTCTCATCAGTGGCAGGTATGACTCCAACCTAATGGGTTTGAACAGTATTTCAGCTGTCTCATGTTGCATCAGTGACGAGTGCACACTTTGGCACCTGATGGAAACCAATGTTTGAAATAGATAGACCAAGGATCATAATCAGGGTAAATCTGGGATCAGCAGATCCTGGTACAAGGGATACAACACTTTAAACCACTGGTATGAGGGTAAGAGCCAAAGGAATAATTGTCTTTGCCATAATCATTGTCCAAACAAGCCTGTAAATATACTGGAGGAGTCGTTAACCATGGATGTACAGTTAAACACAAATTCTACAATAATCATTATAATAGGTTATGAGGTTACAATTTGTGTGGTAAATGTTTAATTCTATGAAAACATAAGCAATCATCATCCAGTGACACTGGCGATATCACCCCAGTAGATGTGTGCAATACGCCTCTGTGCAGGGCACTTGGAGATATTCTATTTGAAACTAGTTCCACAAACCTTGGTTCCAACAAGTGTTTACCTACAATGGTTTAAGGTTAGGGTTAGTTAGTTTGTTTCTTTGTTGTTTTACGCTGCACTCAGCAATATTCCAGCATATGACGGTGGTCTGTAAATAATCAAATCTGAACCGACAATCCAGTGATTGATGTCAAGAGCAGTGATCTACACGGTTGGGATACAATGACATGCATCAATCAAGTCAGCGACCCCATCAGTCGCCTCTAAAGACGAGCATGGGTTGCTGAAGACCTATTCACTACCTGGTTCTTCACAGGTCGTGGTGGTTATTGGCAGCCTGGTGGTTAAAGCTGTGGCTTGTGCCACAGACACAACGTGTAAATCCCATGTATGGGGTTTCCTTGCTGTTACATGGTTGGAATATTGCTAATAACTCACTACCATGGATAGGATATCAATACCATAGCTTTCACTCCTTTATCAGATGTGGCTCCGATAATAGGTTTTCATTAACTATCATATAGTTAAACATATTTAATTTCCCTTCATGAAACATATACATATTTTGCTTTCAACATTTCAACATAACAAAATTTAAAAAATTGGATCATTTAACTCTTACATTCCACAATAAGTTTGTGATGAGATGAATATGACAAAAGTACATCTAAAACAATTCAGAACTCTATAGACTTATGCCCCCATTTCACTACGACCGCGAATATCCTGAATCACCCCGAATCGGAAAGTTTTCATGTTCGTAGTTAAATCTCAATCATTTCTTGAAGATCTTAAATGAATCTTATTTGATTCCAAAACATTTGTACAGTTTACGGGAGTTTGTCGAATCAGTGAGAAAGTGTTTGTTTGTGAAAAACTTTTGTGGAAGGGCCCCTGAATTGCAATTTCGTGGCTGTATTGAAATCCATTCGTAAATAAGAATTAAGTAAGAAGAACATTCGTCATGTTCGTAACTTAGTTGTAGGTGATTCTTACAATTTGTGCATGATACGTACATGAATCTTGAAATTGGTACATGTTTCTTAACCCATTCCTGGCATTCTTCATATTTTTCAACCCGATTAGCCACGAAAGATTGCATTATTGTCCGAATCATCATGAATTTCGAAAGTTACCGATTCGGGCTGATTCGTAGTGAAAGTGGGGCATAAGAGAAGTTTTCAGCCAGATCTGATTGCATCATGAACCCCCTATATTAATCATGGACTATTCTCCTTAGGGTTGTCAGTATGGATGAATTAGACCGACCCACTCACCTGGAGGGCAGATGTGGTAGCAGACAAGTTAAGTGAGCTTGGTCTTTGGCCGCTTTTGGAAGCCTGCATGTTAGTTAAAGTAGATATATGCATGAGTGATGGCAGTTAGTCAAAGAGTATACAAGGTGAGGTCTATATATATAAATATGAAGATGAAAAGTTAAACCTATATCCTGCTGAAGTGGTAGTCCTGATAATTTGCTTAACATTTTATTTTCATGCAACCAATTCTCAGCTCTCATCCGAGTTCACCTGTCCTTTGAGAATAACTGCCAATCAGCAATACTATCCAAGGAATACACCTCATAACAGCATAAAAACTGTCACCAGTGCATCTGAACTAAGAGCAAAACTGTCATAGGAGCAGAACTGTAGTCCTCAGTTCACCTGTCCAAAGGACAAACAATCATAGAAGACAACTGACGTCAGAGTACGAGAGCATTACTGTTGTAAGAGTCTGAGAAATGATGTTAAATAGGGTGAAATAGTGTGAAATAGGGTGAAATAGGGTTTAATGTCGTGTTCAAGGTTACTGCACTTATATAGTGATGTGCATGTGGGTGTAGGTGTGTGTGTGTATTTTTGCTTGTACTAGTCCAGACTAATATCGATTTTATAGTGCTAGCCCACTGAGATACCATGCCGCAGTTTAACATGAATACCTCACTCAGACACAGCATATTGACTCCAAGCCGACCAGTCCTTGTTTTAGTTCCTTAATGCAGGCAGGGTAACCACAAGTACCATCTTTTAACATCTTTGGGTATAATACTGCGGGGGTTCGAAGCTTGAACTTTCTGCTCTCTGGGCGGATACGCTACCACAAGACTGTGGAGGCGGTCTAAGAGTCTTCGAGAACAACTTTTGTCACACTAATTAAACTGTAGCTGCCATTTATTTTATCTCCATATCATTAAAAGGAAATCCTGAAACATACTGATGTGTCTTTCAAAATCTGATATGCTTGAGTGATCATCAGTGAAGCATTAGGGGCTACGTCTGTTTGGATACTGTCTTACTGCAGCCTGTAAATTATTGGACTACACGCAGCAGCAGGATTAAGGCAAAACTAGCAAGATGTACCCCAAGACAGCCAGTATTGATTTTACTTTTCAACATCTTTTACACAATCCTTCATGAAGTATATTTAATAGCTGAAACTCGGGATACATCTTGAGTAATATTACACAGTTAAATAGTTTGAATTAGAGAATATGTACACAGACTTAATCAAGTAGATAAATGATTAAACCAAACCTCAAAATTTGATTGGTTCATCTGTTAAGAAAAGTTAAATTCATGTTAATTACTTTAGTGGATTTATTACCATGATTACACAAGTGGAAATTTGCAGACAGAAAAATGACAAAATTGAACTCTTTACCATTGTAAACAATATTTACCAACATGACATATTGATCTTGATGACGATATCTATGAAGCAATGATCTATACACTGCAGTACTAAATCATGCACATGCACAAAGAAGATACAAATGTAACATTCATTAAGAATATGTTTAACAGACTGTCTAAAATTATTTATAAAGATTGAATATCTACATGTCCAGTAAACAGATTAGTTAGCAAGGGATCTGCATTGAAATTAATTTGTGTAGGAAACATTTTGACCGGTGATAAAAACCAATAGTCCTGAATGCTGTGATACTGGTAATATCAGAGGGTTGTCAACAGAACTGCCACTTCAAACTTGCTCCATTTCAACCTGGGACCTTGAAATGCGTTAATATCATGATCTTCAAAATGATAAAGCTATTTGCAGGAAATAAAGTGTTCACCATTTTTGTTTCTGACACGGAGTCATTATCAATCGTGAAAAGGACACGGGGAATGTTTTAAACATCTATGTCTGTGCATCAAGATGTGAACAGCTAAGTACGCCATGACTGAAGGACATTACACAAGGTCATCACTGAAAATGATGAACGAATCCAAGTGTAACTCTCTCATGAGCAGGGAAAAACAACTAACTTTTCTTAGCACTTGGCCAATGATGACAACAAATAGGCACAATGTTGAAAATAGGAAATTGTCTACTTTGAAATGAAGGATACCTTTAACACGGGTATTTGTATTGGTGAGCAGTAGAGTGCTGCATTATGGGTGGAAGTACACTGTCCTTCCCACATGTACCTAAGAACCACTAGCTGCCATGATGACTCTCAGCTCTGTGCTGTCAGTGGGTTCTAATAGTTTTTAGCTGGGCTCTTTCTCTAGTAGAACTGCTGATACTGATTAATGTCTTTATGCTATGTCACTAAACTTCCCAACAGAATTTCATCACATTTCAGCTTAAAAACTCCTTTTTCTACATCATTGAAGTTAAAAATCTCAAAGATATGATCCAACAAAACAGTAAATAGCATATTAGTATTTATGATAACATCAGCTTATTATGGATTACCGACTTGGTTTAGTTTCCAACACAACACCAAACAATCAAACATAAACCACCAAGAACTTGGGGGAGGCAGGAACACAATGTAGGAAAGAAAACCGAGAATTATCTAGCACATCAACATATCGTGATAAACAATTATTCAACCACAGCAAAAAGAATATTACAAAACAACAACTCAATCCCCTTACACACAGTAATACCAATTTTTAACTCTCTTAATTCAAAACTATACATGCCAAAAGGACATTACAGTAGCTGTCTTTGTCCACTCAATATTGATTGTGAATCATGGACAAAAGGATAAAGTGTCTTGTCGTTCTTTAGAAGTGTCATCGGGATTGTGTATGTTTACATAGATTATCAAATTAGTAAGATAGGTAGCTTGAATAAACAAATGGAATACATATTAAAGTTAGGTATGTATGTTGATAATATGTCGGAGTTAAGATAGATGTCTGACTGAGTATGTTGATATGGAATATTAACCACACAGGAACTACCCACAAACACGATGATGGGATCACCTGAGAGGATTATAACCGCTCCATCTTTCACAATTTTGTCATCTTGAACTTCTTCACTGATGATTGAGATTTAATGTGCCACAATATTTCCATCAAAAGATCATGTGAGAATTAAAGAACTTAAAGAATGACAGAGTAAAATTTTGTTCTTTTCTTCCCAATGTCTTATCAAAGAATGGTGACATGGCTACTCTGGTGAACATGTGAATGAATGGGATATCATAACTTTTTCCGAAAATTGTCAAATTAAACTTGACAATGAGACAAATATTCCAGGGGGACCTTATCTGACTTTACTCTTTCAAGGAAATTGAAACAAAATCATTTTAATTTGTCACATTGAGTCTTGAGAAAAGAAATGATAGGAGTGACCTACCCTTGATTCAAAATCCTGTGAGTGATCTCCCTTTAAAGCACCAATGATTCCATCATCCCACATTAACTACTGAATATGTTCTAGCACTACGGGTATAACTGAAGGGGGGCCCTGGATGCACAACATTTATGTACATGCATGCAGCTTACCAATGCAGTCGATTTCACAACGGTCATTACGATTGTAAAGGGTGTAGTAGAAATAAGGATCTCTATAATTATTCTAGGACAAATGTAGTTTTCAAAAAAAATATTAAAAAGACATGTTTGATTAGACCAGCTCTTGCCAAAGACTTATCAAAAGACCACTATTTGAGAAAATGAACCATGATACAATTTAATATAACGAACTACACGCTAGAAGCAAAGGGAGATAACTCCATCGCCAGATTGTGTTTTACACAGGATTCAGGCACTAACAAAACACAAACTTCAACAAAAAAAAGTTAGTCAAAGCAAACCAAAAATAACTGACCCAATGAAATGATGAAAAAGTGAACAAAAATGAAAAATTAATGATGTTTTTGATGACATTAAACTAGTTAAACAACCATTTTGATTTAAAAAATATCAACAAGACAAGAAATAAACTACAATAAAAACTAAATGCACTAAATTCACCCATAGTGTAGGTTAACTACCATGCAAGGAAATCATATAAAGAAGATCTAGGAACATGTTTGCAAAAGTTCACCGATTATGCCAATGAATGCAAATAATTCAGAGCAGAACCTTCATGGTCTGTCAATAAGCTATGGCAAAGAACTGGTCTTAACACTCGTGAAAAGGGACACAATATCGAAAGAATTCCACGGCAATATTGTTCACACTTGATTACTCTGACCAATAAAGCGTGATGAAAGAAAAGCATCAGTAAGTGAGCATGTACCTGATTGGCCAGGGAGGTTATGCCCAACCTTACCCGGCTCCGGGATACACTAGACGCGGTTGAGCTGACCGAACTAATTGACTCCTGGCTTCCTGATCGCTCACGTGCACTACGCAAGCTGGTGTTTGCCAAGTTCCGTGTCTGAGGGCTAGGAGTTGCCCCTCCTGCATAGCGGGCGACCTTGTGTATGGGTGCAAACAACCCAAAGTTGGGTCGGCAGTCAAAGTACCTGGAAAATACAATGTGTTTCAACAAATGTGTGAGTGAGATTATGGCTTGGGTTTACAGCGGCTTTGAACAATTCAGTTATATCATGGCATGTCAGCTTTATATGAGAGGATAGCCTAAAGCAATACAGCTCACAGACCTTAACCATATAGGTGAAGCCCACAAAAGCAACTGTACATGTATTGAGCTGACTAAGGTTTATAATCAAGGCGAACTCTAAAAAGCAAACTGCGATGTCTTACTTCATTTGACGGCTTGACCTATAGATTCATAGAAACAAATATATAAACTAACATGAGTGATGACTGTATGCTGGATTGTTAAACGGGGGACCATACTGCAAGACATAGTCATGTTTCCAGAGCATCTTTAAATGTGTAATGCCCTGTAACAAACTGTAACACTGTCTTTTTGAAATTATGGCAATCTTAATGGCAAGATAGAGAAAGTGGTGTTTGTGGGACTTCAATCAATTTTTCTAGCACAGCAAATTGTCCGCAAGCATCATGCTCAAGGCCTTGAAATTTGCTTGTAATGTCTGCGGTTGGATTTACAAATCACAAATCTGTCCACAATCTACATCATTGGGCCATTGTACAAGTAAGGGAAACAACTGTGAACAATACCTTATGACCACTGGGCCACCCAAGTACCCTCATTAATAAATGAGTGAGTGAGAGAGTTGGGCTAAAGGCCGCTTTTAACAGTATTCCAGTTATATTGCGGTGTGTCAGCTTAATGTGGGAGGAAAGCCCAAAGTGATGCAGATCTCATACGTTTACCACTTTAGTGAAATATACGAGCACGGGTATGGTGCTGACAAACCTAGAAACATAATCAGGACGAACCGGGTTTCGAACCCACAATCATAGGTTTCTGGCGTGCCCAAGGGACGCAACTCTGCACAGAGAATCGCGGCGCCTTAGACAACTTGGCCACCATGCCCCCTGATAAATGAGTGAGTGAGTGAGCATGGGTATGGCTTTATGATGCTGTTAGCAATATTCCACTAACACAACATCAGGGACCCCAGACATAGACTTCAAACAATGACCCATGTAGGGAATTGTACACATGTCTTCGATGAAACAACTGTAACTTCGACCACTTGCTAGGCTACCCCACAGCTCTCATTGACAATTGAATTGACAATGTCAGCATTCACACAACACAAATACTTATATTATCAAGTGGATGAATGTTATAAAGGGTAATCCCACTTGGGTTTGGGTTTGTTTATTGAAAGCCCAAAAATTTAGTTGATATTATAAAATAAAACAATCATTCACTTTCTAAAACTGTTGAAATATATTTCCTGGCCAATTAGGGTATAAAAAAGCTACCCCTCCAAAATTTCAATGAAGCCAACTACTGTATACTTGTGTGTAAGTGCAAGTATGGACTTTTCACTGGAATAATAGTGCAACCAATAATTATCAGTAGGCCCTGTTCTATTTCTGCTGGCCATGGGCTCAAGGACAAGTAGGATAAGTAGACATTAACTTACCTTTTACCAGCAACAGCACCATCATTCTTCCCCTGTGGGTCATCAAGCTCCACCCCTGCCCATTCTCCTTTTGCAAAATCAGTCTGTCCCACGTATCTCAGGATTCCACTCTTCGACCCACTCACAACAACACGATCTCCAACCTTAACCCCATGCTTGGTCATGGCAAGGCCTCCTCGATGCAGATTGGTGGTAGAGGTAGGTGGCGAGTCTTTATTCAAGCTCACATTGGAGCCTGATTTGGACTTCGATCCAGAGAGTCCAATTCGTGGAGTTTGTGATCGAGCAGGTGTGTGATTCGCTGTCCCGTTTTGGGCACTGCTCTGGCTGGTGGATGTGTCGCTCCCAGCATCGGTAGGTTTAGGCGTCGGGGCTGAAATCAGACCTTGAGTCCGGGACAGTTTGGTCAGACGAGAAAACACTCCTTTCATTGGCTCACACTGAAAGTATCTTACCCCGGCTACACTGCCATCGTTTTTACCTATTGGTTCATCAAGGGCAACCCCAGCCCATTCTCCAGGAGCAAACTGTGCTTCACCGATGAAAGCAATCACTCCTGGCTTTGTTCCTCCGACCCAGACACGGTCACCGATCTTGAGATCATCAGTGCCATTACCTGCTGGAGGTGTGTTTTCTGGACCTGAAGTAATGATGACTATGGTTATCACCAGTCTTCCCTAAACATCCGGTACTCTTTTCTACCCATCAGTGCTTAACTTCTAAGAAATATTTTAAACAAGCATAAATGAAACTCATGAAACACTAGAACTGCCTTGTCCATGTGTTTCCTCAGATGCACCACTGGTTTAGAGCATACTTAAACATGTAAAAAGCCTGTCACAAAAATGTTATTTTCTGCAGATGGTTTGATTGATGAACTGTTTCATGGAATTCTCCTGTGTCCTTCTGTGACAACAGTGAGGATGACATCAAACAGGCAGCTGTGAATGTCAAGGAAACATTTCACACAAAATGTAATCATGGTAATAAGTTCTATCTATCTTATTCTCACTGAATCTAATCTCCCAAATATCTTTAACAGCAATCTCATCAAAATCAGACCTTAGTTCTCGCTACCCCTAAAACAAAGACCTGGGGACATCCCATTTCTGGTCGTGTCAGAAGGATCTTTCATCCAACAAATCAAAGTGTTGCTTACCAGACCAGGAAAGTGACAATCAGAATTTTTTTTCTTATCATGCACCCTCAAAAAGGTTAACATAGGGTTTTCCAATTGACAGTTACAGGTTGTATGAGTGATTCCATCAAAATCAGCACCTATCTTTCACTTTGATGGGACAAAACATTTGAACAGAAGAGACTTTACATAGCCTGTTGGAAGTACTGCCATACAATATCCACCATCTATAAGACATTCAAGAATATTCTTTTTATCAGTATTTTAATTTTGAATTGAACAGAACTCTGTCAAAATATTTTTTCAAAGTCTAGTCTAAAATGGATGTCGCCAGTTTGAAACTAGTACTGTATAGTTCGAGAAAGCCATTTTCTGATTGCTAATGTTGACTTCTTGTTTGACATTTCATTGGTCAGTCAAAGTTTGCGTTAGGTTGTTCTGACTTGTATTGGGATTTCCTCAGATTTGTGTTTAACAGTCAAAGCAAAAACAAGTATCTGATTTCAATGAAATTGCTTTAAGAAACACATCATGACAATATCTTTGCATCAAATACTTTTTCAACTTTCAATCTTAACTATCTGACTGCAGTTTCAAATTACATGGTATAATTCAAAGGAAGTTGTGCATGCTGACATGCAAGGATACTGACATGAAACATGGCATTCTGTCCATACACTGATCTAGCACCATGCATCTTGGCCGAACATAGTTCTAAACACTGAGTACAGACATTTCCAGAACGCATTCAGTCGCAGGTTGCCATCTGTCCCATGCTAAGGTAACCTTCAGGAGCAGGGAGTGAAAGCTTAAAGCTGCATCACCAGTGCTCCATCAATAGGACCAAGACCTGAACCACCTTATAGACATAGTTAGACAGTGGACCAGTTCTACCCCAGAATCCCAACGGATTGCTCTTTAGGCCTGTGTCATTTCATTATTACACAACGGCTTGGAACCCTGCTCTTTCCTTTCCTGTAACTGTAAATTATCATATTTATCAATAATGACAAATGTCTGGTGACTCTTTCAACTACAAAGGTGTGAGGTGAAATAGGACTTAACGTCGCATTTAGAGCAACATGTGTCTGTCTGTCTGTCTGCTCGTAATAGTCTGAGATACCACGCTGCAGTTTAACATGAATTATCCCCACTCAGACACAGTATACTGACTCAGAGCCAACCAGTCCTTGTTTTATCCAGTGTCAGACAGGGTTACAAATACTATCTTTTAACATCTTTTGGTATGAAGTAGTTGTGGATCGAACCCCGGACCTTCCGCTCTCCGGGCAGATGCTCTGCCACTAGACCATGTGGTGTCAGATACAAAGGAGCTATTAAGGACAGCCATTATTGCCACAAAAGTGAATTCTGTTTTTTCTAGAGAACACCACAAATCTGCAGACTATTAAATGACCTTCACTCTCATGGAAATGAAAGATGATAAGATGAAACTGATCAAAACAAGTCAAGTTGTCTCTGTGTCTGATTTCTTTCTGTTCGTCAGAAGCAAGTAAGAAGTAGAAACTTTTAATTATGAAAAAAGAGTTGAAAGTATTTCCTGAGAAATTGAAACTTTGCTGTGCCTGTTTCCTTGATAACCACGTATGTGTCCTTGATGACTAAGTATGTGTCCTTGATAACCACGTATGTGTCCTTGATGACTAAGTATGTGTGTCCTTCATGACAAAATATAGATGTCCTTATCATTTCCAACGTTTTTCTCCATGTCTAGACAGCAAGAAAACCTACACTTCATTTATGAGCTACACTGAACATGAAATATTGTATTCACTCAGCAGACATACTTGTGAAAACAATTTGCCCTGGAGATTCTCTGAGGATGCTAGATTACTCACTCTCCAGTTGCATGCACAAGGCTGAAAAAAGGACATGTTTCTCAGGCATCCCTGTCATTAGACTCATCACATAACCTAGGCATCAGACCGTTTTAACTTCTGGCTCACAAAAATACATGTAACATTGCCTGCATCGTATACCCAGTGTTTCTGTTATCTGTTATACATGCTGATGAAAATTTTAGTCTCTTCCAAAGCCCAAACCCCCCAAAAGCTTATCTGACTTGCCTCTTGATTTCAACTTAGAAAATAACAACCAGAGTTGAACCAGGGTTTCTATAGTCCTTAAGTTATTAAGACTCTTATTATATAAGTGTTATATCATAATTCAACATGAGCTCTGCAGGTAGTAGACTGACTACTCTGTCAAAGAGTTTTGTAACATATTTCCCATTCTAAGTCAAGATAGATACAATTACCACGAATTTACATATAACTATTTTTGTATTTTTTAAGACGACTTTACACTTCTTTCCTTGATTACTATAAGGCAAATAATGTGTAAAAACGGGTCTGAAAATCTCTTAATGAATTCAAACAGGAAAATTACTCTTGCAAAGCTACATTTATAACAAGCTAGGTCACCCTGACTCTTTACCTTCGTAACTTCTGCCCTACTTCTCCCTGCCTCAACAGTGGGAAAATTGACTCAGAAATATTTAATTATTTTTATGCAGCTTAAAAAAATCAATATATTCTTTGGCAATAATAACCGTTATAACATAATGGATAATTCTTATGTTACACACTGGCATGACAACAGCTTCCCACATGTTCCAGGTAGTTGTCACATGAATCATTGTTCTGAACCAAAAGAATCTGCAGGAACAAAACCTAAATGAATTCTTCCAATGTTTGTTGTAAGAGGTGACTAATGGGATCTGGTGGTTAGCTTAGATTGATGCTCTTGATGTCAGTCACTGGATTGTCTGGTCCAGACACAATTCCTCGCAGACCGCCATATATTTAGCTGCGATATTGCTGAGTGCAGCATACAACAAACAAACAGCGCTTCCAATGTTTTCAATTTTTTATATGATCAGCACTATTAAGTAATGAAACATTCTGAATCAAAGCTACAACATCAAAATGTATGAAAGAGTCACCAAAAATGTCATATTTCTTTTAAAGATATGGATCTGCCCCCTCAATGTCACTGTGTCAGGGATTGAAACTACAGCAGTAGAAACAACACACGTTTCACAACCCTCTATAATGAAAACATACAGATACACTGTTAAACAGAGGACATTTCTACTTGCCCCAAAGTATACCTTTAACATTGGACATATAGCATCAGACGACTGGTGAGTGCTTATTTCTTTGAATATGTTGAATATGATATTTGACAACCGCACAATTGAAACAACACAAACGACTGCTAAGGCATTTAGGTTGTCTCGTCAAAGAAATCCCCCTATTCTGTTACCTCGGAGATGAGGAAGATGGTTTGTCGAGTACCTCTCCGCCTGACTGGCTGACACTCCAGCTGCTCTCTTAGCTAGAGCACCTTCAATAAATAGCACACACATGCAACATCCACAGCAAAAACCAGGCAAAAACAGGAATAATATCAAGCAGAAACAAATATCTTCACACAAAATACATTTGACAAGTGATAAAGCACAGATTATGCAAGCTGAAAGGGAATAGAAACAGTACTGTAAAGACTACAATGAATGTCAGGTTAGTGTGGCATAATTTACATTCAAAGTTCCAACTAAACAAAAATTAAGGTACACTGAAGAAAATCATGGAAAGCAAGGGGCACTTGTCATAATGCTAATATCTACAAGGATTTATCTAGGTTTCCAAACTAAGAGCCCTTGGCAGGCAAATTGGGGAAAATTGTGATACAGTTAAAAAATGTTTTCTGTTTTTATTTTTGTATATTCTGAGGAATTGGGAAATTTTATATTTAAGCTGGGAATTTTTAGCAAGTCTAAAGTAAAAGATTTAATGAGTTCCTGTATTCAAACACCACAGCAGCAGTCATCATACACACCAGAGCCACCTGTAGGGACAACCTATCAGGACAACTGTACCAGAACACAGTACACCTCAACCATCACTACTCGTAACCAATATGCTGTACTGTAGCCAAGCAAAATATCAATAAGCTGTAAGTAACTTTGAATCAAAATATCAAAACTTTATTAAAAAAGATTATTTCACTTCCAAGAGTAGAGATATTGAGATTGATTGTGGTTTTTCGGTTTTCTTTTACCATGTTTACAGGAACAAAAAATGAAAGAGTTTATATTGTTCTTACTAGGGCAATTATGTATGGAATAATAATAAGGGTAATTGATCTTGCAAAGAAAATATACTGAAGTGAATTAAATCATGTGCTGATGCCTCCAAAACATTTCACAACTTCACACTTACCAACAGCTTAAACATTTCAGAAATATCAAATTGTCAATCTATTTCATTTGTGGTAAAAAAACATATTTCTGGCAAGATGTGTCATTGACTTTGCGACCACACAGTCTTATTACAAACTCCTAGCATGATCTCATTCTCTCCTTGTTCATAGTTTTCAATAACAGCTGAGAAAGTGAGACTATAAGATACTTAATCTTCATGTAGTTTTCATTACAAGTTCAGCCATACGAACTAGGATGTTACAAACATAATTAGGAAAAAGTATAGAATGTCAGACAACAGGAGAAGGAAGCTGCCACAAACAATCAAAGTGTGAGTTTCCAGGGCCACATGTACACCTGGCTTTGTTTGAGGGAGACAAGCTATATTCCAGGAGAAACCCAGCTGAGAGTGTCATGCACGTATCAGTGAGACATGCTCTGACATCTTGAATCTCAAAGAACTGCATTTCTGAGTTTTAAGTCAGCTTTGATACCACTCCAAAGAGGTCTGAGGAATTCAGGTAATTAAAAAATGATGTTGTGATGACACATTTATACAGAATTAGGCATACCAGATTTGACATGTTAATGGCAGCTGAAATTTGATTTTAATGTTAATTTTTTTATTTATAAAACAATGCTAATTACCCTCAATATCTTCATCAATTCTTTAATTTTAAGCTAATTTAATATCCAACATCAACACAAGCATGTCATATGAGGCACGAACAGGATAGGGTGGTTAGACTCTCTGACATAGTTGGTGCATGTCATTTTATACCAATTACATAGATCAATGCTCAGGATGTCGATCACTGGATTGTCTGGACTAAACTTGATTAATTGCAGACCACCATCATATAGCTGAGATATTGTTGAGTGTGAATTTAAACAACAAACAAACATCTTTTTGAATGAGGAAGTTCATATTTCATGAAGATGTAGACCAGGGGTCCGGAAAATTTAAAATCCCAATCGGACATTTACATTTATGCCACGCCCCCTTCAAACAGCGTGTTTTAGTACGACTTTTTACACACAAATTACACGTTGTTACGTATTCATAATATGATGAATTATGAATTGTTTCAATTTAAATTGTTTAATTCACCGGACAATTAATAACAAATAATATAATTTTAGATATATATGGAAAACATACGTTTGTTTCTGTTATAATAACGATCTGTCAACGTTGTGAACGGTCTAATTAATATTCATGAGTCTGCTCAAGTGTACGCGTTGTAACATTTGGATCGAGACTATTATCCCATATTTGGTTATCACGTGACCTCACGGGAAAAGTTGTTTTTTTAAACTAAAGATTATTTAAAAACAAGACAGATAATATAATCATAAATCCTAAACTATCGTTGATAGCAGTAGTTATTTGAATACTTTTTCATCTGTACTTAGTTATTGACCATAAAAAAATTTGATATCGATCGTCCGAGAAAGCAAAATGGCGGTCAATCAAGATTCAATATACGACTAGCTACTGAAAACAATAAAATCTGCGAATCCTCGTTGTATGTCAACCAAGTGAAAGTCGTTAGCCACGACTTACAAAATGATCATTCAGACTTTGAGGGTTTGGCAGATCCGCTCGACTGATCTGCATCGGTCGACTGGCTGTCGTCACGCTTTCGCTTCTTGACTGAGGTTACGTATCGTAGCATTGTGAGGATAATGAGGTACATCGATGATGCAAGGTATTTATGTACAGTTGTAAACACATTTTACTCAAATCAACAAGATGTTCTCAGTAATAAATCCTCGATTAATCAGTGTCAACTCAGTTTATTGCCTATTACAGTGATTGACCGATTGGACTATCATTCTAGGTACGATGTATTTACAGCAATCAAAACAAACAAAGCGTCAGTGTAGATAATCTTCATTGTGTTACAACTGCAGACAGAAATTGCTCAGTCCTAACTGTTGATCATGTCCGGTCAAAATTTAAGAATGTCCGGACAGAAAAATTTAAATGTCCGGTAAGCAATATTTTAGACCGGACATTTGAGATTCCCAATCGGACATGTCCGGCGCATATGACGGTTTCCGGACCCCTGATGTAGACCAAAGGTAGGTAACTCATGAAGATTTAGACCAAACGTAGATAATTCATGAAAATGATACAGAAGAATGGCAGATAACTCAAGAAGATGATATAAATTCATGGTAGATCACTCATGAAGATGATGTAAGGTAGACAACTCATGAAGATGATATACAAACTCCTCACAGCAATAGCCCATTCCCAGAGCTCTCTATACTGTCCCTGATGCCAGTCAAAACCCTCCACTGTGATAGGTGACCACAACAATGCTTGGAGTTGAACACGACTGACCGTTTTGTTTACAATCAAGAGATGACTGCCATGACGCCGACTACTCTTACCCCTGCTAAATTATTTTCCTTGTTTGTCAATTTGGATTTCTGTGTCATTACAAGGATCATGTAATTGGTATAGGAAGAATGTAAGGAAAAAGTTGGTTGATTTTCTGGTCGTCTGCAATCTCGAACCAATTTGATCAAACAAACAAAAAGCTAATTCATCTGGCAAATATGGTCAGTTGTAAACCTTTTCAAAATTAACTGTGATGGCATTCCCAAAGACATAAACAAAAGTATAATCGCTACTACATTTGGGGATAGAGGGCAAATTTCAAGATTTTTGTAATGGCCACGCCCACACTGGGAAGGAGCTTGTTGACAAAGATGAAAGGAAGATAACTCAAGACGATATTTACCAACAGTTAAGAGAAGGAGCTTGGATGATATAGATAGAAGGTAGATAACTCATGAAGATGACATAGATGAAAGGTAGATAACTCATGAAGATATTGACATAAGGTTGATAACCCATCAAAATGACATAAAGTAACAGAAGATAACACATGAAGATTTTAAAGACCAAAGGTATCTAACAAGACATAGGCAAAGGTAGCTAACTCATGAAGAGGACATAGGCAAAGGTAGCTAACTCATGAAGAGGACATAGATGAAAGGTAGCTGACTCATGAAGAGGCCATAGGCAAAGGTAGCTAACTCATGAAGAGGACATAGATGAAAGGTAGCTGACTCATGAAGAGGCCATAGGCAAAGGTAGCTAACTCATGAAGAGGACATAGATGAAAGGTAGCTGACTCATGAAGAGGACATAGATGAAAGGTAGCTAAATCATGAAGAGGACATAGGCAAAGGTAGCTGACTCAAGAAGAGGACATAGATGAAAGGTAGCTAACTCATGAAGAGGACATGGATGAAAGGTAGCTGACTCATGAAGAGGACATAGATGAAAGGTAGCTAAATCATGAAGAGGACATAGGTAAAGGTAGCTGACTCATGAAGAGGACATAGATGAAAGGTAGCTAACTCATGAAGAGGACATGGATGAAAGGTAGCTAACTCATGAAGAGGACATGGATGAAAGGTAGCTGACTCATGAAGAGGACATATATGAAAGGTAGCTAAATCATGAAGAGGACATAGGCAAAGGTAGCTGACTCATGAAGAGGACATAGATGAAAGGTAGATAACTCATGAAGATGACATAGATGAAAGGTAGATAACTCATGAAGATATTGACATAAGGTTGATAACCCATCAAAATGACATAAAGTAACAGAAGATAACACATGAAGATTTTAAAGACCAAAGGTATCTAACAAGACATAGGCAAAGGTAGCTAACTCATGAAGAGGACATAGGCAAAGGTAGCTAACTCATGAAGAGGACATAGATGAAAGGTAGCTGACTCATGAAGAGGACATAGGCAAAGGTAGCTAACTCATGAAGAGGACATAGATGAAAGGTAGCTGACTCATGAAGAGGACATAGATGAAAGGTAGCTAACTCATGAAGAGGACATAGGCAAAGGTAGCTGACTCATGAAGAGGACATAGATGAAAGGTAGCTAACTCATGAAGAGGACATAGGCAAAGGTAGCTGACTCATGAAGAGGACATAGATGAAAGGTAGCTAAATCATGAAGAGGACATAGGCAAAGGTAGCTGACTCATGAAGAGGACATAGATGAAAGGTAGCTAACTCATGAAGAGGACATGGATGAAAGGTAGCTGACTCATGAAGAGGACATGGGTGAAAAGTAGCTGACTCATGAAGAGGATATGGATGAAAGGTAGCTAAATCATGAAAAGGACATAGATGAAAGGTAGCTGACTCACGAAGAGGACATGGATGAAAGGTAGCTGACTCATGAAGAGGACATGGGTGAAAGGTAGCTGACTCATGAAGAGGACATAGATGAAAGGTAGCTAACTCATGAAGAGGACATGGATGAAAGGTAGCTGACTCATGAAGAGGACATGGGTGAAAAGTAGCTGACTCATGAAGAGGACATGGATGAAAGGTAGCTGACTCATGAAGAGGACATGGGTGAAAGGTAGCTGACTCATGGAGAGGACACAGATGAAAGGTAGCTGACTCATGGAGAGGACATGGGTGAAAAGTAGCTGACTCATGAAGAGGACATAGACGAAAGGTAGATAACTCATCAAGAAGATATTGACCATATTGTGTTAGTTTATGAAGACAAGAAATAGTTACCAGTATTCCATGTCAACACTCAATACCCAGTATTCCATGTCAACACTCAATACCAAAGCCACCTTTAAAACCTTAAATATTTTGCTAAACTTGCAATGAACAATCCAACTAACAATCTAAATGATGAAATGGGAACAATCTACATGATCTAATATTTTAATTATTTTATGCTTGGTAATTTTCAGTTTAGTTTGCATTTAAAGGTTTATGTGGTATTACTCCAGTCTAAATCACAGTAGGGACTGGTGTAATAAGATTAATGAAAACCAAACATTTTCTCATTATCATTTTACAATTTCAAAATTTAAATAAATAATATCTCCCTTGGACTTCAGACCATTGATGTTCAAAATAAATTTTGCAGCATTTAAAACCAGAAAATCAAAGATATTTTTCTGAAGATCAACAAGAATAATAATTAAAAGCCAAAATGCACACATGCATTGGAATATTCAGTACACACATAAAGTGACAACAATCAATAGGCACTGGCAGTCTACAATTCAAACATTGCAGTGTTCATTTCACATCAATTTCAGAATCTTGTACAAAAACGTACTTTTTAGAGATGATGTTCTAAATGATATATGTCCTACCAAACATTTTATATAATACACATTAACTACTTTATACGTTATCTTGATATTTGTTAATTCTGTTATTGCTTGGCCTAACACAGTGAAGCCTTCATTAACTAACACTCTATTCACTCCAAATACAGTCTGAGAGATTATGACCTATGTTCCTGAGCACTGTTGTCTGACATGAGCACAGTGTGTGATCACGGGGACTTCACATTGCTTCACTGTATGTCACTACATTAATAACGCCTTCATACTCGACTGGTAACTTAAGTCTTCAAGCTTGAAAATTGCAATGTGAGGATATACGTATAACATGAGGAAACTGCTGAATCAAACACTTAAGAATGCAAAGCAGGAGCAACTTAAAAAGAACTAACTAATAGTGACACGGCACTGTAGCTCACCTGGATAAGTAGCCATCAGATTAAAATGTTCAACAGTTTAAAATGACAGCCACTGAACAAAACTTGCTGTCACCATTGCTATTCAAATATTTTCAACATGAATACTGAGGCCGCAATTTACAAATATGTAACAAGTAGCAAAATTTCCACAATGTTTCCATATCTGAGAGAATGAACTAATATAAATAATTAATTAATAATTAATTAATACCTTTACTTCTATTAAAAGAGAATATTGCATATGCAAATGCCATACACAATGTTTTCAATTGTTTCACATTAAAATCCCAATGATTTGAACACAACATGAAGCCATCATAAGGAGGCCAGAGATACATTGAATTTAAGAGCACGAAAAGCATTTTAATTAGAAATTGTCATATCGAAAAATCCTATTAGAAGCTATTGAACAAATTCAGATGTTTCCAATGGTTGGAACAAGAATGTGAAGCACCAGCCTCATAACTCAAGTGGAGATGATGTTTACAGTGCAAGGAAATGCATTTCGAAAGTACTTAGAATCTTGGTGCAAAGGTCAAATAATGGCATAAATAATAGGTGTTTCATTATGTCTACCATGGCTATGTGACGACGCTGATTGAAAATGGACAAGCATGCCTAACACAAGATCACTTTGACTTTCAGTCACGTGAGACAAAAGTCTGACTATGTTTTACAGTGAGACAAGCATTGAAGCCAGGAATGGTTAGTTGTTAGCGCGTGTGGCTTACTTTGGGGCCGACTCCCTGAACCTGACCCAGGAGCAGGAATCCCGGACTGGCGCTGTGTTCCAGACCCTGGCCGCCCAATCTTGGTTGGGGCCTTCAGCCCCGTCGGACGTGGTAGGCTCATTCTACTGCCGTATCAGTTGCTACTGCAAATACATGAAAAAATTCATTATGACCCATCCTGTAATCAAACTGAATCTGATCTTAATACCACCATATGTGGTTATTCTTAACTGGTGATGCCTGAAATATTTACCAGCACTGTTTTGAAATGAATAAGACCTGTCAGTCAGTTGGAAATATATAATATCAGGCCCATGTTTCAAAGCACTATGTTTATGTTGTTGCACCTGGTCTCTGCCTCAATCTGCAAGCTGCAGATTAACCAGCTATTCATTCATAGAGTAAGTGAGTGAGCAAGCTGGGGTTAACACTGTTTTGAATAATATAGGTAACTGAGATCATAATTGAGATCTTGATAATTGGCAACAAATATCCATCGACCATTATTATGTGGCAGTGTATACACCTGTTGTAGACAGTGATGAGTGTTAGAGGCAGCAAGTGAATGAAGCAATTGTAAAATATTAAGAGCTACTGTTTCTAGATTTTAGTGGCATCTACACAGCAGCTAATGAGATTAGATTTACCTCCCTTAGTTGTTTACAATACAGGGAAGGGCAACATCATTCGAGAAGTTTCAAGAGGTGACAGTTTCTGAAAGGCTTGCTGTACCTTTATAAGAGCAACAAGAGAGCAATTCAAGGTCTTCTACGACCTGTTTTGCATCTTATCTTGAATATGATATTCTTCACAATTTCTAGTGGTGCAATCAATATTCACAATTTTCTGACCAACTTTACATAATGCAAAAGACCTTCGCATTTTATATACCATCAGGAACATATGGCCATTGTACTGAAATGCATGCATATAGCATAATCAGCAAATAATACGACATACATATTCCATATTGCATGAATGTCACAAGGTTTCGTTCTGGCACTATGCTTGGTTTGAAAATGAAAAGAGAAAGATTATTTGTGACAGCAGATATGCGTATAGCGAATTCACCCTAAAGATAAATAAGGGCCCAAGTTTTCAGAGATCAAGCAGTAGTCAACAAACTTGGATCAAACATCAAGAAACTACCACTTTTTTATACATGTACTAGTTAAAAGGTAATTACATACACCTTCTATGCTGTTATTTTCTGTAAAATATCTGTAATTTTCACAAGAAATATGGACTGTTCTGGATATTTTGGGTCTTAAATAGGGGCAGAAAACATAGATTCCTTATCCATCGGTTAGCAGAGAAATTGAAGTGGGATGGGGGGGGGGGAGGATGTTGCGATATTGTATCAGGGCGCTTAATGGGGTAAATATGGTTTATATCCTCATGCCACTATTATTTCAAGGATATTTGTTTTACTTTTAGCCTTGTAAACAAGATTGAATATGTAAACAACCTTACAAACTCTCTTCAGTTGAAAAATTAATATTCCTCATGCTACACAGTGTAAAAGCATCCAGCTGTGTCACGCCAATTTTATATTTAACATGTTTCAATGCCAGAGCTCTCTGATGTATACTTTTACTGGGCATTTGGTTCCAGATTCAATTTAGTGTGGTTATATCTATCGTAGCTCCACATTGAAAACACATTATGTTTATCTCCTACATGTATGTTAAGAACATATATTTTACAATATCAATGAAGTTTGACTGTCTCTCATAACCAATGGGAGGCTGTAGTATATCTCTTATGTTTTCAACAATGTTTTACATTTTATATTCCAAGAGTGAGATCTATCATAAATCTCTCACCCTCTCTCTCCTGATCATTGCAAGTGATGAAGGTACATGTATAACATGTATATGACTTGTAGGATGCATCATGTAACATTACTAGATATATATCGTACACCAACAACGTAAGTAGCAAGTAAGTCACTAAATTATCAAAATTTCCACTTTTCTATTATAAGAAATAAGCAGAAACTGTTCTATTCTTTGGTAAGGTGATTACTCACAACTCACATGAATGTCACCATTTATGCCTGAACAACTGCACAACCAGGTATGTCATAACGAAGGGCCGTAACTGTTATCAGTCCACATCATGACATTTCAAATTCGCTATGTATTTTCGTATTTTGTGAACTTATCTTATCATGCTTATAAAAAAAAGAAAATTTTATACCAATAGAGTTGGCAATATAAATAAAATAAAAATGTTTTTTAATTCTATTTTGCTTTTTTTTCATGCCAGCGGATCTGTGATCCGGACTAAATTACCTTCCTGACAAGACCAACAACAAACATTTTCTTTATCAACATAATCAATAAAAATAAACATCACATCAATATTTATTCAGCCATACCTCAATTCCATGTGTCATCCAAATTCTTAAACACAAACATCTTTTTTCATGAATTGATCATCTGTCGAAACACCTGATGCGTCAAGCAAGCACATAAGTTTGGGTAGATGCTAAAGACAATCCCCACATAAGACATCGCAAGCTACAAGTAATGCTGCTTTGTTGACATAGGGGGTTGAGCTCAGTCATCTCAACAAAGAATCCAAGTTGGACACCTTTCTGACATCCCCTCCTTGCTAATCAGGTGAAATACCAACAACTTACTTTCAAACATCTGTTGCAGGGGACTGTCTCAAAAGCAATAAATCATTATTGTAACAGGTTTTAGATGGTCAAGATTGTGACTTGGTGCTTCTCGATTCAATGTGGAATTGATTTACCACATTGTTTGTGTACTTGATGATCAGGGATGTCTCTTCTCTTGTCCAACAAGGGTAAGAATCAATGAGCATCAATCTTCAAACTAAAGGTATGTGTGGCCAGTGAAATGCAAAATTGAAAGTTCACCCATGACAGAAAATGTCTAAAACGTCCTAACGAGGGATGGATAACACCCCATGTACCTTGAGTGATCCTGCTACAATGAATTTATCTCACTGACATGTTTAAATGTGACATTGTAAAAGAATTAACACAAATTCAAAATTGATAGAAAACACCTGTTCGATTGAGCTGAGGTTAACTTGTGCCATGTCACATGACTTCCACTGACTCGAGGAAAAGCGTACAGCTTTATACATTGAAGCTGAGTATAAGGGATTTATTCGGCCTCTAAGATATCCATGTGCCGCCTGCATTGCTTGTGGCAGGGTATAAGAGTTTTATTCCCTCGCTGAGAAATGTATTACCCTCCACAGTATTTTATCAATATCACGTGGACCAATCAGATCTCATCATTCTGATATGGAGGTATGGTAATTATGATTATAACAATAGTACACACCTTGCACTTACACAGAATGAGCATTTAAGTTTAACCGTAAAAATAATACCAACACACACAACATGCACAATGTGCATGATGTGAAGACAAATAAAATTAAAAAATGTTCTGACACAGTTTTTGATTAGTAATGTCCAAAAATATATTACACTAAATATGATAATATAATTCTTATTACCTTCCGATATGAAAAATACTCTTGGGGATCCCGTGGCAGAATAGATCCCAAGTACAAGCCATAATCTCATTAAAATAAGATCTTTAGTCCTATACCAGACCTCTCTGTGTGAACATCTCTCCTGAAGTTTCTAAATTCTTGGTACAAGTGAGCAAAGCATTCAGACAAGCCTATCGGATTTCTGGATCTCCAAAACAAATATAATCAAGGAAATCCGAATGGAAAAATATAATGTTGTGCTATCATAGTGCTGTACTTATTTTGTACATCCTGCAGTTTGCATGGTTTGTGAGTGCCATTGCATCTGCACCAAAAGTGTTAGTATGGAAGGTGTATTTGTGTTTTGTGGTAGGTGTTTTTGGGGCAGATATCGAATTGAGATGGTAAAGAAATTAACGCCAAATTGTTTAACATGTTTAAGAAGCTGTCATCTGTTTGGTGCAAGAACCTATGCATTCTTCATTTTAATTGGATGGTCAAACTTCACTCAGGGTCCACCTGAAGCAACCTTACATGGAGGTCTCCTTACATCCTGCTGAAGACAAATATTGTATCTGAGTAAAAGATCAGATTTTAAAGAGACTGCAAGAGCCAGAAAGTGAGGCTTTGGTGAGTAAGATGTAACATGTGAAGCATGGATCATTGCTCATGCCATCAACCACTGGTTTGCCGTATTACGGACCATAGCACAAAATAACCATTCACTTATTATAATGAGAAAAGAATAATCTGACAACCCCAAGACAGACAAGACATACTCTTCCTCATACAAAGTAAACCATTTATTAGTTTTAATAATAATTTAATCAAAATTTTAAAAATACACAATACAACAGAGGATACATGCAATAATTTTGAAATCTTGTCAATTACAGTAAGAACAAATAAGAAGAAAGGACAATCACACATTACACACCAGGCATATCTACATCCTCTAAACCGACTGGCTGGTAAATCAGGAAGCAAGAACCACTTCCCTGTGTGAAAAGCCAACATCCTGCACTTTAAATATTTATAGACAACAAAAACTCCTAAACACACATCTCAGCTGCCTCCAAAGCCTATTGGCGCATGCCATCAAACCCTCGTCAGGGAACTTGTACTTTTTAAAGCAACTTCTGTTTGTTGCCTTGGACATTTCCCTTTGAAGTCAATCAGTTGTGACGTCCCATCTATGATACACAAAGGTCAGGATGATCCAACAAATACTTAGTACTATGAAATAATGATATAAAGAATCATTATTTACAGTGAGACAGGGGGTCACAGGTGGCCCAGTTGTCTAAGGCGCCGCGATTCGATGTGCAGAGTTGCGTCCCTTGGGCATGCCAGAAACCTATGATTGTGGGTTCGAATCCCGGTTCACCCCGATTTTGTTTCTAGGGTTTGTCAGCACCATACCCATGCTCGTGGGTTTCACCGAAGTGGTAAATATCTGAGACCTACATCACTTCTGGATTTCCTCCCACATTAAGCTGACACGCTGTGATATAACTGGAATACTGTTAAAAACAGTGTTAAACCCAACACCCTCACTCACTCGCTACAGTGAGACAGATGTCGTGAGACAATGACATTTTCTGTGACCGAAGCTAAGTGGTGTCCTTGACGCGTGCTCTGCTATAATACTGCAGTCTAAAGACCTCCATAACAAAGAGTTAGAAAAGGACAACCTTGACTTTCAGGCTAAATCTTAAACTCTGATTACACGTGAAACACTCATAGATCATATACTTGGGAAAAAACAATAGCTGGAGGAAATCAGTTGTGGCTGTTACCATGGTAATGATATGTATCACAATAGGGAGGTTGCGACTTGTAACTGACATGATTCATGAACACTTGACACTTTTAAGAAGCTGTGTTTCAGCATTGAGCCGAGACCTGACCCAACACATCAGGTCATATGCACATACCATCAGGAAAAAATTCATTTTGATTCAGAATTACAATATCTTGGAGTTATCTGTTGTCTGTACATCAAACGTTAGTCCGTAAATCTTTTCTTACATCACTTGGGTTTCAGCTTTCGATTTCAATTCCATTATTGCCTGTATTATGGACAAGATGGAATAATTAATACATGTATCAAGATAAAAAAAATTACCATATACCTACATATCCATAAGACCGATCATCCAAATTAAGTTATGTAAGTGCCAGTGGCTAATAGAATAAGCTTGCTTGCAGTTAGATATATCTGTAGGTTTTACACAAGTCCAAAATGCAAAAGTTCTAAGTGGTCATGGTGACACTTCAAGTGGTCATGCCCTAATGTCAAGGTTAGAAGCATCATCTTGCAGCTACTGAGAGATTTACTCTCACTCACACTGACATCATTGAGGAAGTGAAACTTTTAAAGTGTCTTCCAGAAATGATAGCTTAACATCGTACAAGTACATGGTTTCAGATCAGTTACTTTTCTTATGAGACAGCATGACTGATTGTTATCTAAAAAGATATTTTTCAATTTTCAATGGTACTTGTCTCCAGCAAAATAAGTGCATGTAACCACTAAAACGAATTGTTGAGTCTGACTGTGTTGTGCCGCTGAAGATCCAGCTACATCCGAAGCCAGCAGATCAACTGACATTGGTCCTTAGAATCAATGGAAATTCTTCAACAAATCTTCTATAATCATGATAATGTAATCATCTTGGCTTTCACTAAGTTTCAGTCATGCTTCATCAGCACCAATATGCATAATAAAAATTATGCCATATTACCATGGTTACTAGGGCTGGCTATAGAAATAGATTACAGAAATCGATAATCGCTAACAAAATATCAATCAATTATCGATAAATATCAGAAAAGTAACTTTAACAAGTTAAAGTGAATACGTAAGAAAATCACGGAAGGAATCAACATAATTCACACCACTGTTGAGCAGTGACACATTCATGCATAACATTTTGTGGACATTTGAGAAATAACAAAAACAGTTGCTTTCCATCTTCGACAAATGACATTACTGACAATAACTAATTGTTTCGGTAAATTTAAACTCTACATTTCATCATAATAGTTTATTTAAGTTATTATCGATGACAATATCATATCGATTATTAATATTTCTAAAATTCCGATTACCGATCTTTTTAGCTGGCCCTAATTCAATAACCAAGAATACAAACCAGTTTACCTTTTATTTTGGGACTCCAATATGTGTCTCTTCTTTAAGATTGTCATTGCCCTAATCTCCAAACCCTGCAAAAAATGGAAAACAATCATAGTTATTTCTCACAATTTTCTCCCTGACTGTAATCAATATACAGCCAAAGGCTGGTGAAAAATTGGGGTTATAAATTTAATACTCTTCAAACTAATTACTAACATCAATATTGCCCGTCCCTCCTGCATCCCAACTCTGCCAGGTAAGAGAGACGTCATCCTACATCAGGATATCAATGTTACAATGTAGATGTTATTTTATGATAACCATGCTGTATGATACAAATTTATTAATATCAATATCATATTAATAATTCACTGCCACAGTGACATTTATTGAGATTACCATGGTTAAGATGAACAATGACAAGGCATGAACTTCAATTTTAAACATACAGAGGATCAGCCTAGTTTAGCATTAAGTGGGTTAAATGCAGGTTGCCAAAAATATTTTTTATTTATACACAAATAAATTATCTAATTTTATATTAAAAATGATCGATCAATACATCATGACACTTTTGAGTCGATATATCAATACTAAAATACCAATAAATGACACCCCTACCAGGTACCCACCTCTATCACGATGATCACTTATGCCCCTTATCTTTCTATCCCCTTGCCTGGCACAGACACACAAACATCTGCACTCCAGGTGCTATGTATCAGTCTTTCGTCTTTCATGGCCAGACAAAACAAATGATTTATCAATATTACAGGGCACTGTGACATAATTCAGCTGTTTCCCAAACTTCAACTGCAGTATTCAAATACATTACCAAATCACATATGCAATGTCAATCAATCAGGCAACTTCCTTTCAGCGAATTTAATCAACTTCTCCAAAATATGCTAATGGCACATACCTCGAAGCTTAATGTACTTAAAACTGAAATTGATTTTTCCACATAACTTGGGTTCACCTTGTCAGAGACAAACTCCCAGATGTGTCATCAACTGTGACTCATAGATAGATGTTACAGCACCTGGCATTGAGGAAAGATTCTGTGAGTGCCAAGTCGCCAAACTGTAGAACCAGCAGAAGTATTCCGCCATACAAGTTATCAAGTACTCTGTGACTCAATCATTCACGTGAATCATTCAACAGCAATGCACACTTGTGTATTCACCCAGAGATCCTTCATGTGCTATTGATTCATGATGAATGTATAAGCGCCGGTGAACGGTTTATTACCTTCACAAAGCATTCAGCAATTGACACGCCATGTTTTACACCATTATCTAGTCATTTCTTGAGCTCTCTATACCACACCTACGTGTCATGCAGTGAAAATGGACAGGACCATAATTCATTTTTGTATTGCAGAGAGCGGCTTGACATGGCTCAGCAGGATTTCACTTTCATGGCATAAGATTTCATAGCAGTTGAAGGTTTCATGGCAACTGAAGGTTTCATGACCTTTGGTTTCATGATGAGGCTTTATCATGATGGTATATCTAGGGTGTTGATATGTAGGTTCCATTGAATATAAGTCTTGTGTCATATATCATGATATAGTTTCCTCTGAATGTTAGTCTTGTGGAATATATCATGATATAGTTTCCTCTGAATGTTAGTCTTGTGGAATATATCATGATATAGTTTCCTCTGAATGTCAGTCTTGTGGAATATATGATAATACATAAATCATGATATATACATGATATAGGGCGTCTATTATATGTAAGTCTTGTGGCACATGATACAAGTTTCTAGGCATTGTGACATACAATAGGTTTCGTGGCTCATAACTATCTCACGATCATGCTCGTAGCAAGGTGTATATAGATTTTTCCAGGTAGAAGGCAGTACCAATTATTAATGTCCACAGCTTACTAGCGGTGCCTCAGGGTCTTCTAAGGTTTTTAAAATCAGCAGAGAAATTAAGAACGACATCAATGAAACTTTGAGCAGAAGAGAGAAATATTCCATGATTTGTACCTCCTTGACATTGCTTGAAGATTCTTGTGAAACGTGTTGGCAACCTTTGACCCATATAGACCTGAACAGCTCTTACAAATCTAGTAGGCAAGGTTTTGGCACAGACTGCATCCTCTGTTTCTATATTATGAAGTGAGGAGCAAGCAAGAAGAAAGTGTGTGAGTGAGTGTTGTTTTTGTGAAAGATACCAGGAAACTCCAGAGATTTATACCAGAGCAGTCCCAGATCACATCTTATAAGTAGCAGTACATTGTAGAGCCATATCTCATTCTCCAAGTAGTATCTGAAGTCAATGTGGCATGTATGACTGCTATGCCAGGTGTTGTTCCTGGGGGCTGTCTCAAGAAATGTTCATCAAATATTTCCTCGGAAAAAGAAATTTATTTAAAAACAAAAAATATACATGCCAAGTATGTCAACAACAGTGAATAATATGAATCTTTTGACTGCACAAGATACAAATATTCATTAGCAAGTAGGCATTTTTTGCTATTATCCCTGGGAGTTTAGCTGAGAAGTCCACAGATGTGACTGACAGACATCCAACAGCCATACAGATGTGCAACATGCACCCCTACAGACTGAACAGCAGAAGACCATATACCGTATTCGACGTAATAAGCTCCCTGCTCTAATAAGCGCCCACAGCAATATTTGCTATTATATCGGCTAGTGAACAATCCCAATTAGCACCCCTTCGGATTGATCAATGTACACAAGACTTATTTATTCGCGTACAATACGCACTCGTGTGTTATATGCACCCTTAATTATTGGCAATTAAATTCTGGAAACATATATCTGCCATACATAAACATTTCAGGCTGTCAGCATAAACCACGAAAATGTTTTTTTTTCACCAAAATAATATTCTAATAAGAGACCCCTATATCTAATTTTGAGAGCACCCTGGGCACTTATTACATCAAAAACGGTATATCCCTTCTTCTTCTTTTTTGGCGTGTTTGTGTGCGCCCCACACAACGTTATGCATCTTACTGTGACGTCACAATGTTAGATTGCACTATGACGTCATACGATGTTAGAACTTAGAGTGCACTGTGACGTCACAGTGTAAAAGTATAACTGTACTCTTGAAAATTATATTTGTGAAACCGGTTTTGTACAAGCAACTCCATTTCTCTGCAACCCTTCGTGAAATGTACACATGTACTTAAACTAACATATGCAAAGAATTTCATCAATGAGGTAATCCAATTTGATGCATGACTTTCCAAGCTGCACATGAAGCCCAAATCATGAAAGAGATCCCCTGGAAACTAATCTGAAGTAGCTCCCCTCATCAGTGAAATCTGCCCCTGCTGACACAGGCACAGTATACCAGAAAAACCCATCTCCAGCATCTGACAGCCCTCACAGAACATCTGTTCAACCAAAGAGTATGATCACATTCTCAGCCAGATGCTCCATGCAAAGGCTTCAGCACACCGACTAACTGCCATCCAAAGATTCACTTTTTCTTCTAGTGTGTGAGTGAGTTGGGTTTAAGGCCACTATTTCAGTCATGTGCCAGCATGTCAGCTAAATGTGTGGTGAGGAAAGCCCTAGAGGTGATGCAACTCATGAGCACAGGTGTAGTGCTGACAAACCAAGAAAAATAATTGGGGCAAATCTGGATCTTAGAGATTAACACGATAAACCTGGGTTTGTTATCTTGGTGGTCCACGGGACTCAAAATCTTTATTATTGGGATCCCAGGTCAGAGAAATATCAACAATTGAATTCAGGACTCAACCACAAGTGACACCAGACTGGGTATGGTCAGAGACCATTACAGTCAAAATTACATATGGAGTTCCCAAAGTGAATCCTACCTACAAATGGTTGTGTTAGATGATTGTGAAGCATCTGACTGTGCAATGTATTTATTAAATGATTACAGATGGAAATTAATTTCAAGTGGTACCAAACACACACAAATGGCCCTTTAATCAACATTCACACCTTTACAGTAAACTTATCAAAACACACACCCCTTACCTTACCGTCCCTTCATCAACGTATCCACACACCCTTACAGGCTCCAGCCCAAAACAAAACATGTATTTCAATGATCAAGTAATACATTCGGTGTGGCCTACAAGAACTGTTTTCACACTGGGCGTCAAGATTCCAAGGATCTTAGTCTAACATGAAGAATCGGATTTGCCAGTTATATTACTCTTAATCTTTTCAGCAATGAGAGTATGGATGCCAGAGTCTGCCGTCTCTAACATGCTTAATGGAAAACTGTCATAACAGCAGTCATCACAGGAGCCATGAGGACTTTCAAGAGGCTGTGACCTGCCGAGTCTGAAGCTGAAGATTCCAGGCAACAGATGGCAAGGTTTAACCATTCAAATATTACTGTGGATGAAACAGACATTCTGGTGGCATCATCAATACTTCTGACACTCTCTTGCATGCTGTTAAAACAGTTGTGAGGTGATAAGTGAGATGGGCAATTGTAGCATTTAGCACATAATTTCGGTCACATCATGACATGTGAGCTCAATGTGCAAAGAAGCTTGTTAATGTTGACCACACTGATGAACCCAAACAGTCACTGTTGCTATGTGCTGCAGTCAGCAATATTCAAGCTGTATCACGGCAGCCTGTAAATAATTGACTCTGAACCAAACAAACCAGTGACTGAAAGCTTCCACAACTATCTACACCATCAGGGTTACGATGATACACATCAGCCACTGCACAGTGCCCCACCAGTCAATCCCCTTTTAGTCGGTGCTTTTGACAAGCTAGAGGTAATAAAGACAGTACAATAACTTCTCCCACTCCCCGCCAAAGCATTATGTTTCTGGTCCCTGCCTAAGTCATTTTCAACCAAGGATGGGTAACTGCATGTGACACACAATGCAAGGCATGTCTGTGCAGTTTGCGAGTGTTGAGGGGAGTGGGGGGGATTATAAGACCTTTCGGGTTTGTCCAGTACTTTTTAAACATTACTCTACTCAACTTTTATAAATCACCTCAAAAAGGGCATTCTAATACCAGAGACAACTATGTTTTTCCTCCAGAATACGAGTGAGTGGGTTTGGTTTTACGCCGCTTTTAGCAATATTCCAGCAATATCACGGCTGGGGACACCAGAAATGGGCTTCACACATTGTACCCATGTCGGGATTCGAACCTGGGTCTTCGGCGTGAAGAGCGAACGCTTTAACCACTAGGCTACCCGACCACCCCTCCAGAATACGAAGATTGTACTGTTTGAGTCAGCGTTGGTGAATAATGCAACTAAGATTTTCAAAACAAACAAAAATGCTGTGTCATTGAGTCATTTCAGGCCAAACTAGAGGGCCAGAAACACATCAACTTTTCTTTTTTTGTGGGGCTTGGGGTAAGTGGTGGTGTTGCCAGAACTATTACAGTATTAGGTTCATAATTGTACAAACCACTACAATCGTCCAATTGTTTTCACATCAGAACAGTACTATTCCCATAAGAACAACATTAGAATGTTTTGAAAAGTCTTCCAGCTGAGGCTGTATGGTTGGCCAAACAGAGACTCAAAGACCCCAAAATAGACTGCTCTGAATGAACTGTCCCATGTTGACCATCTTGTTTTGGACAACAAGATTTCTTCCTCAGTATACTTGATTACATTAGAATGTAAACATGTAGGCCTTTGTGTCACCAGTCTCCACCAAGTATTATGAGCCATACATACCAGGGCTCAATTTTAGGAACTTGATTTCACTTGCACCAGATGCATGTTGAAATGAAACACTAATCGAGCCGTGCATACTTAAAACAAACCGGCAAAAATGAGTTCACACTTTTCACACCTATACCATGTAAACACAACAAAGTATATTTGCCATTAAGCCAGCCATGTATATATAGTACCATCTTGATCTTAATTATGTTAATAAGCTTGAAACTGTAGCTCTGAATCACCAATTAATTGCCCTCAGTAAACATTTTTCAACCTCAGCCCTACAAGGTAAATACTGCCTGTTAACTGCGAGATCAGCTCTGTTGCAGAGACAAATCCAGAGGGCATGTCACTGTGGATTTATCAGAATTAGTTGGATAAGGTTGTCACGTTACGGGAAGCTGATTACTGATTATGTTCAAACTGATCTTTAAGAGGATCAAAGTTATGACACAACACGAAGACATTATTGATGAATGTCTTTTCAAAGACAGTAAATCAGGTGAAAGATTCATCATGGATTTCACATGGTCTGATAGTAGGTAGTCTTGTTTGTATAGTTTCTAATCAGTATTCTCACTAGGATGGGGTTGGAGCTTTTAGAGTATTTTAGTTATACTGCAGTTAATTTTCGGCGGCAAGCTTAAAGTGACATAGATGTAAAATATTATGAAACCAATAAACACAGGTATGTCATCATGCTCACAGACCAAGGACGATATTCAGTGCCAATCTGGAACTGGAACCCATGACAAGCTTACAGACCTGACTGCACAACGAGATGCAGTTTGCAATATACTAAAGAAAAGTGTGAGATTGCACAGCTACCTCGTAGCCCCTAACAGGAGGATTACGAGAAATGGGCCTCAATAAATGTGGGGAACTGAACATGCCATACAAAGATGTCATGCAAAGACCTCAAGGCTATACCATACAGTCCTAATAATATCAAAGAAACATTTGTTAACAATAAAAAATAAAGATTTCATTATAAAATATGCATGTAAAGCTTTTTTGTCATATTCTAGCTATACAAACTCAATATGTCCAAGGTCATATTCCAAATTCACCTGAATTTCATCCCCTCAGGAGATAAGATAGCAATAAAACAGTATGCAAGGCTTCGGTGAGATGTGTGTTACATTATGTACAAGGACACGTTGGTCAGGGTTGTCTTTGATGTGTACATTCCTGGAGTAGCCAAGTAGAACTATTGACTGGAGACTGTGGAGTGTGAAAAGCACTCAGGAGATCATCTCTGTTTGAAACACGATATATTTTACTGTCGATCTCAATTACCAAAACTTTCTGGAAGTCGGTCATAAAGTCTGGGAGTATGCCAGCAAAGTTTTATCTCAGAATGCAGTAGTTGGGTATAAGCAGGATATTGTTCTGGATAATGTTTTTGTCTCATAAGCATGAAAATGTGGGTCCTAGGGTAGCCATTGTACCAAAAACAAACAAAATATAAAATATTTGTGAAATCTTATGCTGATTAAAGACAGAAATTGTCCTGTTTAAATTCAGATTTGATCAAAGACATTCTAACACAGACAGTCCAAACTACATGTATTGCAACTGAATGCATTTATAAGACAGAAGTAGCTAGCATACAAAGTACTATTATTCCCACCCGTGAGCAAAAAGGCTGACAGTACTGAAGCACTGATGCACCCAGATAAGAAACCCTATTACAGTAATACACATCCCCCATGACAACAACTACAATACACCTCACATGTATCGTGATACGGATCATATCCAAGATTGTTGCAATAACCTGCACATCAAATGGTTTACAAACAGGTACTAATCAACAGCTGAAACTGAAAGCTACCAAGTCCATCATTCAGTTTGATCCTACAGTAGTTCTGTGTCTTCTTCAAATAGCATGAACATTTGACATTACCATGATAGCAAAGTAACTTCTGAAGAAAAGGAATTCAGCTTTTATTCCCCACTCATAATCATGAACATGTTGTATGAAACTTATTTAATCATCATAATATTGGCGTACATACCACATCACACCAGTATACCGTGTAATCCCTACCAACCACATTAGACACCTACAAGGTATAGCCCTAACATGTTCTGAGGGTTAGCAGTCATCAGCATTATCATGGAGTTGACAGGAATATCTCAAGCCCCTCCCCTTCCTTTCAGTCTCAGGATCGGTGTTGAATAATACCATATTTCCTCTATATAAGCATGGATCTCTTGTAAGCGTTCGCGGTTTATATATGTCATAAGCACTGACCTGTTATATGCCCAAACCTGTTAAATAGTAAGCGCTGTCCAGTTGAATATACTTGTGTCTTATAACCACCTACTTCTTGTTAGTACTGGCCTGTTATTAGAACTGGTCTCTTACACGTACTAGGTTTTTTTAAGTACATGTCTCTTATTAGAGGAAATACAGTATACTTACTTCCTTCATTAAGCTAAGCCACAACTAACACATAGGGAAATGATCCTTAGTGAATCGGGAGCATTACTCAGTCTTATGTTGTACACTAATCTTTTCCAGTCAGTTGGTAAACAACACAGCCAATTGGAGTGCTTCCAAGTCTTGGGTGGAGAATGCACATCCTTCTAGTTCAACAGCAAGCTCTGTGCAAATATATGTCAGGTGCAAGGATCCACAATATACCACGCAGAATCTCCACAATGTCAAGATTAATGTAATATAAACAAAAGTCATGCACTGGATGCTCACATATCTACAACACAATAACAACATTGTTATAAATAGTGCATAAATCATAAAGCCAAACTATTATGATGAATGACTTTTGTTTGGTTTGTTGTTTAATGGAAATGATGCTATGGATTTAAAGAAAACAACATATTTGATGATATTCATTTATGAAAAATGACTGAACAATGTTGTTGATGGTGCAATCAATTGTATTTCTGATTCATCAGTGTTGAAATTTAAGGGAGGATCTTTGGCCCTCAGGGTTAAGTTTTATTGTACCTTAATCTCAGACCCCCCTTTAACATAAGGGCCACAACAACATGGACATTTAGGATCACTGACCGTCATTCCTAATTTCAAACACTGCATGAGAAATGTGCTTTTAAAATCGTAGTTAACCTAATTATTTTGCAGGTCAAACTGACCTTGAACGAAGATGCAGTATGCATGCAGGGACTTATCTAGACCTGCACTGAGGTCGATATTTGGCCCCAAGTCAGTAAGAATTCCCAAATTGGAGTTACAAATTTCCTAATTCATGTTAAATAGTAATAATTAATTATGGCTTTGTTTTTCATTGACCAATTTGAACAAAATAACAATTGTTTCCCAAATTGCCTGCCAAGGGCATGTTGTTTGGAATCCTGAATAAATCCCTGGTATGTCATCTAATAATATAAGGAAAACAAAATACTACAGATCTGATTTAATAGCTTGAAAGTTGACAGAATAAAGTTAGATGAAATCATCCACACTGGCTTCAGACGTGACGCATCACACTGTTTGAAATCTCGTTCATGTCAAATCCATCAAGGCTAGACTTTGTGCCAACTGGTGGCAATAAAATGTGATCAATTGCATCATACATAAAGAATCATAAGCAGATTGCATCAATATGTCATCTCACATTGTCGTTCTTAATCAACCCCATCACCAAAAGGCTCATCCGGACGAAGGTAGATTGTTTATGGAAGTTAGTGGTGTTTTGTTCCATTATTCACTCAACAAACACATCTCCACGAATTGTACATACCTAATTCCATGCATGGTTGACACTGTGAAGTACCTTAAGTCCAAAGAAAGCTCCCACTCCCATCAATAAGCCAATACTGTGTGTGTGCAGGGTATGATCCTGCATAGCTCCATAGCATAGCATTACAATATTGCAATATCGTCCTGTGTGAAGTCTTCACTAAGTAGGTTCATGTTGTGGTCAGTAGTGACCAGTTGCCAGGATCTGGGGTGTTACATCCCTCTGCTTAAAGCCACACTGACCTTTCTACTGGACTAACCAGTCTCTCACAATACTTCAGAGAATTCCACAGTGGGACTCCAAGCAGCATTCAACACAAATTTCTCAAAGGGGCCATCTCAAAGATGTAATGGGTGGGCTATTTTTTACAAATAAAAGCAAAAAAAACAAATGGATGAGAAAAATTCTAAAATAGTTCATCACTAATTTATGTGAACTGACAGATGGCAAATACTTGTAAAAATCAGACAAATTTTAGTCATCAATTTTTTTTTTTTAGGAATACACTTAGATTGCTTTGTTTGTTTGTTGTTTAACACCGCACTCAGAAATAACCCAGCTATATGACGGCGGTCTGTAAATAATCAGGTCTGATCCAGTGATTGACTTCATGAGCATCAATCCACACAATTGGGATACAATGAAATGCATCATTAACCAAGTCAGCTAGCCTGACCACCAGAGCATATTGCATTTAGACAGAAAAATATCAAACTTTTCACAAAACTCGCCAAAGTAATCAACAATACACAGGTACACACAACACACAGAACGTTTCTACTTGGCCAAAGGATAATACTTATCAAAGGGTTTGATAAAAGTGGACGAGTGCTTATTTCTTTCCCTGAACTTGTAACATAAATACTTCCAATGGGAGTAATGATCACTATAGTATACACATCAGGAAGTGCTGACTTTGGACATTGTTTTCAATAGATTTTAGTCAGTTAACATAATTTGCCTTGTATTCTGGACTGTAGTCAGTGTCTACAGATAGTTGCTTGTCTCCAACTGCATTAGAAAATACAATGTTAAGTACCCTGGTAACAAATATTTGTCCAAACATTCTTAATTTTACAGCTATTAGCCAAACAGGAGCAGTGAAATGGGGATTAACGCCACGTCCAATATTATTGCGATGTGTGTGTGTTTGTGTGTGTGCCGCAGTTAAACATGAATCCCTCACTCAGACAGTACATGACTCGAGCCGACCAGTCCTTCTTTTAGCCCTTTCATGCCGAGTGCCAGGCAGGGTAACAAGTAGTACCTTATTTTAACATCTTTTGGTATGATGTAAATGGTGATTGAACTTCCGCTCTCCGGGCAGACATCTACCATAAGACATCTACCATTAGCCAAACAGAAACATGAATAAAAATATACATATTTTAACAAACTTTGGATGTCACTCTGCATATATGCACCTGTGTTAATGCGAACTATGACCTACAGGTGTGAGATCTGAACTTTCTAAAGCACATAATGCTAAGAGGCCTTAATAAGATATGCTCCACAGTCTGGTGCCAACTTCCAGTCATGGTCGAGATTAGTTGATTGCAATTAGTGCCAGACAAACTGGTGTTTGATTGACTTGAATTAAAATTTCAAGGACTGCCAAATTGCCATGTCCCCATTAACAACCTGTAAATGCATAACAATGTGTCATAAGTATGACCATCAGGTATGACTAGCAGGTCAGGCCAACATGATCAAAGACAGCAGTCTCTGTGGTCTAGGGTCAGCATTCTTCACCCAAGACCAACAAGGAGCAGGAAGGTGGACAGGCAGCCTAGAGGCCTAGTGTCATGTTTGCTAGCTTGTTATCACATCCGTGACAGACTCGCATTACCTGGATAAAGTCTGTACATTCGTAGAAGTAGGGACATCTAGACTTTCTAATGTGCCCTTGTGCCAAATACCTATCAGTGCATTAATATGTTCTGTGTGTTCAATGTCCTGAAGATGTGGGATCAAGATTGGGTTCCGTCTAATTATAGGTACCCAACAGCATCCCAATGATAAAACAATTCTGAATGTTCAATGTCCTACATCAGTGGGATGAAGACTTGGTTCTGTCTTCTTGAACCAGAAGCACTCTTGATGGTTGACCAAATCTGTTTATTCCATGTCAAGGAAAATATTTTCTTGATTAACATGATTAAGTACTTGCCTAAGCATTTTGAATATGTTACACATGACAAAGGGGTATCCTTCTGGGAAATGGAAATATTTTTTATAGTTTGTGACTTTGCACCATGTACCATTTGGTTGGGAGATTTTAGCAGTGATAGCTACACTGGGCATGGTGGGTGGTCTCCTTGACCCAGATACCAGATTACTTAATTACCTGTAGATGTGCAGCCTAGACACTAGGTTTCCTTCCTATCTGACTGTAATAAGCCTTAATGTTTAGAAAAAAAACCGATGAAACAGGAAAGTTGTCAACTTTCATTTTGTCTTGTTTGTTTCACAATGCTTTTAGCAGTATTCCAGCCATATCATGGTAGCCCTATGAAACCAGGTCCCCACTTCCACAGGAAACAAGAAGCATTCAAGTCAGATGAAGCTTACTTTGGGGGATTAAGAAAAAGTCTCCAATGAATGACTCATCATCATTACCTCAGCACAAACATTCAATAATGTTATCATGGTTACTGCAGCAATAGAAACGACCATTTTTAGCCCACTAGTCCTTATTAATGATAACATGTAGCAAAACCCTTAAAAATGTCAAATTTCTACTGGATCTTATGATACCTAAGCTATTGTGCAGTTTGGCAACAACTATAGGATTAGTGTCAATATCCATCGCTGCCATAGTAAAACGCCTTCATTGTGGCGTGAGTGAGTAATTCCTGCTTCACGCAGCAATGTCCCAGAGCTAGGAATCACTGTGGCCTGTAGACATGGTAGATATTAGGGACACAAAAACAAGTGGTTGATAGCATGAGTACACCACTAGGACCACCTAGGATTCCAAACTGAGTGTCCTTGGCAGGCAATTTGGAAAGAATTATTCTTTTGCACAATTGGTCAGTGACATACAAGTCACCTGTGCTCTTTATATATGTATGTATCTAAGGATTGACTTTGTATTTTTTTTGGTTCATTGAGGTATGAATCGAAAAACCTTGCTAATAATTATATTTGACAACGTAAAACATGTTTCATCTACAACAGTTTAACCAAAAACAAAATGACTAGATTGATAAACAATCCAAGTGTAGCAATGCATACTGTGGCGTGACATGAATCAGGTGATCGTTTAATTTATGCACATAACTTGACACGCCTACACAGTCAGTAGCCAATCAACGGAGAGCAGAATCAAATTAATGTTCACTGGACTTGTCTATTAAGGTAAGAGGCGAAAAGAACTGCACAGTCAGACTGTAACGAACCAGAAGAAATATGTCCGTGAAAAGGCCGCTGTTTCAAATGACATGGTCAGTTTCAGCCAGATTCAAACATTACTTCTCTGATTATGGTAAAACACAGTTGGAAAAATACTAGTTAGAAAAGAAAACCGAAGACATGAAAGTTGAACCGAGGCGAGCGGGAAAAAACAAGCGAGCGAGCCTGCACGTTTGCTGTTTCATTCATTCTCGGCCTTCAGTTTCAAAGGGTTGTTTGGACAATGAATATGCATGAAAGTCGCTAAATGTCCTGTGCATGACGATACACTTGAGCAGAAAGTAATATTGGGATTCCCAGACATTCCGAAGTAATAAAAGTAGTGCGCCTCGGTGGGCGTGGCTTAATTTTTTACATTCAATGGGAAATGAATGCAATAACACGTTCAGCTAATCAGAATACAGGAATTTCAATGAACACAGCGAAAATTTAATTATGTATGTATGAACATGATGAATGTTACAACTTCTAATTTGGGAATATTTACTGATATTCGCTGCAGACATAGGGCCAAATATTGGCCTGTGTGCAGGCCTAGATACATCAAGGCACAATCAGCCACACCATACAGTTACAACAAGCATGGGGTACTGGTGCCCTTTGAAGAGAATGTTAAAACCAACATCAATGTTGTTTGATTTACTGGTGAGCCTTTCCTAAATTTTACAAAATGTAAGTAGTGTGTTTGATTGAAACAAAGAGATTTGTTTAAGAAATTTACCTCAACATGCCCAAATCAACCCTGCCACTTTTACTGACAGCATTCTGTTTTTGCCTCCTGCCTCTTAACATACTAACCAAGACAAGAAGTCAAACAAGAAATTAATTTTATTAGGCCTCAACAAAGTTAATCCTAATGACAGTTCATAGTTCATAAGTCAGGACAGGAAGTCACCAGGACTAGCACACTTATTACTTATTACTAATACACAAAAAGTACTTCCATTTTTACAACTATCCTGAGATGCATATTATGACAAAGGACACTGTACACAATGGTACATAATATTTTCATTTGATAAAATTTGTGAATTTTCTTCACTCACATTCCTTAAACAGATACTCCAGACATTCCACACCTTGATACTGATAGCACAGTCGGCCACATCTTTCAGCATGCATGGAAACTCGCAGCAATCTCAAACTACCCCTTCTTTAGAATATATGTTTACTGGTGAGGTAGTTCAAACTCAAACATAGGTGCTAGGAGGAGAATGCCAGGTTTCACAAAAACACAAGAGTCTGAACATTGCTGAACTCACACACAATTTGAACATCTGGAGATAATTTCTTACATACATTAGCATTTGAAGAAGGATAAAGTTGCAAGGTATTTTAGGAAATGTGACATATCCCGCAGCAGAGCATTTGAAATGCCAATACAACCAGGTACCATGGGTTAAGGGCTGGCAAATTCCATGAGAAATGGATGTTTTCAATGCAAGACCATTATTTTTTATCAACTCAAAAAACAATTAAAACATTGAATGGCACAATAACCGAGAAGATGTTTTCATAGTTTATCATGAAAGCTCCTGAGGAGTTATCTGTGAATCATCTTGAACAAGGCCATCATCAATATGCCAGCTTTATCACTAGGAGCTAGAGGTGAGGTGCAATGTGCTTTAGTGTTTTGTCCAAGATTATTGCACTTACACAGCGACGTGTATGCATGTGTATGTGTACGTGTGGCTGCGTGTACTAGTCCGGACGAATGCTGATTTAATAGTGCCAACCCACATGAATACCCCACTCAGACACAGTATACTGACTCTGAGCCGACCAGTACTTGCTTAAGGCTCTTAGCAACAGGCAGGGTAACAACAAGTACCATCTCTTAACGTTATGACGCTTCCACGGATCGAACTCATGACCTTCTGCTCCCCTGGGCGGACGCTCTACCACTAGACTACAGAGGTGGTCACTAGGAGCTAGAAATAATCAAGTCTCTGTCAGGCAAAATTGTACTCTGACTGTATGGATTGTTGTTTACAGGCTGCAGTGATAGAACTCAAATGTTGCTGAACCACATATTTCCTACCACCTCTCAAAACATTTTACAAATTATCTTACACCAGCACTTACATGTTAACAAAAATTACTTAATACTGTTAATACTTTGGAAACTGCAACTTGCATCTACACCATGTACATGTCATTTCATCATGGTCATTTGTAGGTATTTACTCATATTATTTCCCACCTTTGCTTGACAATATCTCTTCAAAATAATTTAACATGGATTATATTTCCTTGATTTTATTTCCAAATTTTAAACATGTAGGGCAGTAAGGAGCAGGATTATTCCTTTTCAGTTAAGTTAGGATTATTGGTTGTGTCAGCAGCTGAAACTCTGTACTGGTCTGTACAGTCAAACAGACATGTTAAAACATTATTATTACCTTAAAGCTCACCACAAAAATGTAGCACACAACAACATGGCTTCAGAATTCCATTCAGATTATCAGGAAATGAAAGTAAATGGAAGGAATCAACACTAACAGTATAGAATGTCCTCAAACTATCAAAGCAATAGAAACTAACATATTTATCCCACCAGTCGTTACAATGATAACAGACAAAAACCCATTAAAATGGCAACTTACAACTTCTTCCTGACTCAAAAGTGTCCACTAGCCAAATCAAAGCCTAGTTTATACTCTTGCCATTTCAAGCATACTTTTCTTGCCTCAATAGTGGCACCACCCCATGTAGAACAAGAGTTGGGTCCCTTGGGATGAAAATGCGATATCCAATCAGTTTGCTGTTCTTATTTCGAAGGGCTCCACAAACATGACTACCATATAGCACAATCCTTAATTTCAGAGCTAATTTCCAAGAGCTGAATCAGTCTAAACTTGCCAAATCAATCTAGACTTGCGTTGGACTCCTTTCTTAATTTATACTCAAGGGTCTGGGACACAACCTTTCGACTATCTCAATGTTATTATCATGATTATATTTCAACAGCTCAGCTACATTAATGCACTAGCCTACTTAAACATTGCTACGATTGATGTAGTATGAATCAAAAAGAGTCAATTTGACCTGTCAATGTGAAGTCTACCAAGCATTAGACTTACAGCAGAGCATTATTAGTTCAGGAAACAAAGAGAGAGTAACACATTTATCCATTTTGGGAACTGAACCTAGTTCTTAAGTATGACATGCAAATGCCTAACCCACTATCCTAGGCTACCCCATCGTCACTGTCCAGATCAAAGAACCAACCATTTGAATAGGTTTAAATACTGCTTTACACAATATCACAGATATGTTTCCGAACCACCCATATCTACAAGTGTCATATTCTCATCTCAGTCAATTCTTAACATGAAATCAAATTAAGTATTTCAATTCACTGCCTAATCTGCTAACTAAAGTAGATGGCTTTAAGTAGACCAATAGGCATAGGGGATGGTAAAGTAACCATTGGATAATTTTTGTTCCATTTGAAGATTTCAGTTGTCTTTATTTGTTATGTTTGTAGGAAACATAGTTTCAAATATATTTCTTCAGGTGATGGGTGGTGAGAAACACATCAGCTTATTTCTTTATATACAAATATATACACATGGCTAAAGATTAGTTGGAGCCGTGCAACAGTGGTAAATATCATGGATATTGGAAACTGTCTCAAGAGCATTTTTTAGTTTCTTTTTTAGATCATTTTGCTATAAAATTCTACTTGATCAAAATCTAGATGCTAAGTAAACAAGTTAACTTCTAATCCTGTATAAAATGAACTTAAACACCTTGATTGTAAAACTGACCAACTCAGTCAACATACCCTACTGACTATCTTGGTTGATACATGTTATCGTATCCCAATGGCATAAGTCGATGCTCATGATGTCAATCACTGGATTGTCTGGTCCAGTCTCGATTATCTACAGACCACTGATATAGCTTGAATATTGCTGAGTGCGTCGTTAAACAACAAACAAACTGAATATACATGTAATACACACAATGGACTATTAAGCTGACCGGGGACACTTTGTAAATTGTAACACTGAACAAATTATCTACCACTGCAAATTGCAATCACCCGTTACCTGAGTGTTGCTTATTGCAATGGCTTTTCATGAACATAACTAATGCTTGAATACATAAATGATATAAACAATAGAAACAAACAAAAATTGTAGATGCCAGTCAAAACTGACAAAACAGCAACACTTGTCATTAATTGAGTATGCGTGAAAAATTGCTTTCTTAAAAAGAAAAACAATCTGCAATATCATTATGAAGAAATGTGCCCTACATAGAGATCTACAAGCATTGGTCCAGAAATATGATTCAGACGTGAAAGAGTGATAAGATGATTCATCACACTCTTCCTATTTAGAGTAAATATCATCACCATAAATGTATTACCATGTCATGTATGGGAAGAGGTCAACACATAAGTAGTAATATTAATTGAACATTACCAAAAACAACAAATTACTATCAAAATGTGCATGTTATGGTTATTTTGTTGAAATGTACATGCAAATGAACCTATTATCAAGCATTACTGACTGTTAACTGAGTCTTCACAGAAAGTAATACCTAACTTTCTGATTTTATTTCTGTCTACAAGAATGAAACTGTCAACGTTCGAGCCTAGCTGAGATAATCTCTGTAAGCCACAAAAGCACCAGACTGAGCCCATTGATTGTTTACTTGGATTTTGAGTGACACATGGTATCCAAATTCCAACACAGTTGGTACTGGTACAGTTCAAGCGTGTCATTTCAAATGTTATTTGTAGACATTTGTTAGAATCAACACTAGATGCATTAGAGTAAATGATCTTGTAATCCAGGGTCCCATGCAAGGCAGTCCCACCCCCACAGACTCTGCGAGTGCAAAACTTTCGGATATTTCCAAATTTTGTTGTTTCTGCGATAATCTTTCTCTGATCGCATTGCTGAAGCGTACTCTTTATAACAGCCCCAATGCATGCAAGGGTTAATGACAGAAACTGATCTAAAACTTACGTGATAATGTTAATTCCATTGTATTTCGAAGTCTACTAGTTTATATTATCGCTGACATGTCAAAGCCTTCTGTGTAATGGCTGCCTATGAGTCATCTGCGCATGCGTAGTGCCATTAAAGGAAGGCGAACCTGTTGGTGAGAGCAAAGGGGCTGCTCTCAAAACGTTTGAGGTTATTTTATTATTTCAGCTGCAACTTTGACTAACATCTAGTCTCTGAAATGGACAGATTTACAGAAAAAAAAACAGATGTGAAATTATCTTTAAAAAAATATAATAAAAAGGAGCCTAATTATAGAAACTCTCTTCATTCCTGATACTGCAGTAATCTAGTATTGCCAAACATTAAAGACTAAAGGATGTAGTGGATATATTTGTTTCAGGGTCTGTTTGACAGACTAGGCGCAATTCAGTTCCCCCGTTATTTCATTATTTGTTCATTGGCCAGAAGGATCATTAATTCAAAAGACGTTGGTATACTTGCAGTTGTTTAAATGCACAAAATGATGTACATTGTATTTATCCACTGAACAATTAGCTGACGTATATCGCGCGCATATCAAGTAGGCATATTCTCCAACTACTCTCCTTTAAATTCTTTAATATATGAACCGTTTGATTATTATCCTCGTTATCTTACATCTTAAAATAAGATGAACGTTCTACTCTTAATCGAGGAATACAAGAAGCACGTCCAATGTTATCTGTAACATATATCATACACGGTGGGTTGCTTATATATTGGTTGAAGCGTTGGCTGACCAAGCCCAGGACCCGGTCCGGGGTAAACTAATTTATGTTGTTAGTTTGTTTATTTGTTGTTCAACGCCGCATTCAGCAATATACCAGTTATATGATGGCGGTCTGTAAATAATCGAGTCTGGCCAGACAATTCAGTGATTGACATCATTAGCATCGATCCACGTAGTAATAGGATACAATGACATGCATCAATCAAGTTAGCGAGCCTGACCATCTGATCCCGTTATTCGCCTCTTACGATGGTTGCTGCAGACCTATTCTAACCTGGATCTTTACGGGTAACTTAATATATGATGTCCCCCTGCTTCCCTATATCTGAAATATTGCTAACAAGACGTAGAATTCAACTCACACATTGTAATAGCGTTGCTCTAAGGCTGTAAAGGAAGAAGAAACACATTGTATCCAGGTACTAGCCAGTCTAAATAGCGTTGCTCTAAGGCTGTAAAGGAAGAAGAAACACATTGTATCCAGGTACTAGCCAGTCTAAATAGCGTTGCTCTAAGGCTGTAAAGGAAGAAGAAACACATTGTATCCAGGTACTAGCCAGTCTAAATAGGACAACAGCCAGTCATGTATAGGCACAACATGAATTTGTTTCTGTTTTTTTTTTAATCTAACTGTTAATTGTCCATGATTATTAATAACACTTGATTTTGGCCGAAAATAATAGAATTAGTTGTATGCAAGTCTGTCAATTTCAATATTACAACCAGAACCTATATATAAAGGCACGGGTACTGTGTCTGCGCGCTTTCACACATTTAGAGAGGAAGAGGTATGTACGTGCATGGTCGGTGAAGAGTGACAAGCGTTTCACACTGTTAGCAGCATGACCACCCATTGCTTTTCGCTTGTCAAAGTTGTATAAAAAAAGCTAAGTAAGTATCGTGTGATACATCACAAACACAAACAAAGGTAATACCTGTTGATATTCACACTATTTCAGAGACGGAAGTATGAGCGAACCCCACGATCTCTGATGGGTATTATATACATATATAAGTATACCATATATCATTATAGTAATATTTACATTTATAAGTATACCATATATCGTTTTAGTAATGTATACACATATACGTATACCATATATCATTATAGTAATATTTACATTTATAAGTATACCATATATCGTTTTAGTAATGTATACATATATACGTATACCATATATCATTATAGTAATATATACATATATAAGTATGCGATACATAAATATATTGTATCCAGTGCATTGTTTCTCCGTATGATCAATACCCTAGAACCATTCTCGTTTCAAAAGTGACGGCTATTTTACCGTTGTTTGTTGTTTAACCACACACTTCCCCCCCCCCCCCCCCCCCCCCCCCCCGCACGGGAATATATAGTTTGCCTCCAAACAGGGTGTCGCGTGACGTGAATCGAAAGTTTATAAATAATAAGCAGACCAAAGACAAAGCAGACTTAAACAGTATTGTTCCAACTTGGTCGTTGCCTGCCACTTAACCATAAGACACTAAGATCACATTTCAGCATTTTACACACTATTTACGATATGCTAATAGTTCTTATAACATATTTAAGCAATAATATGAATACGCTCGCTCTTTCTCTGCAAGGTGATTGGCTGAATAGAACTGGAATATAAATTCGGAGTAATTCACCGAGTCGGGCCAAACCAGAGCTATTGCAGATTAAGTCCCCCAATTGTGAGCAAATGTCCTTATTTAGGCCGTGTTCGGAGTATATGTCAGCATGATCCAGTCAAGCCTGGGACTAGACCATCGAGGGTTGGTAGAAGAAAGGTCTACAGGGCCCGGTGAGAATCGCATGGGTCGCATGCACTGCGACAACGCAATCACCATTATTCAATTTTTATACAACCCTGAATGCACTGGGCACACTGAACATTCTTCCCCGCAGTCTTGGGACCTGGATATGAAAAAATGATACAATATACGTAACCGAACAGAATAAGTCCTCTTATACTTAACTGAATTGTTTTGGGTTTTTTATAACCGGTAGATTGACATGGGAAGGGAAGTAACTCTGACAGAAATAGATTTCTTCATATATATATATATATATATATATATATATATATATATATATATATATATGACCTTATACCTTCTATCAATTTAAAACAATATCTTTTGCATTCATATTTTCATTTTTAGTTGTACAATGAACTAAAAAAAGCTAAATTGGTAACAATTAATAAAAATGAGCCGTTCGGCGTCGACGACAAAAGGACGTCACATTTGCTGGGACAATGTTTCAATTGCACAGGGATAGTTTGTTTATATTTCGCTTTACGGATTCGAGCGACCGGAGTCAGTCAAAAATAAACTCAGAAAATAAAATACAAAAACCACAACACTATATTTGATGCACATTACAAAAGTTTATTAAAACGTAACCACTATGTTTTCAACAAATAATTGATCAAATACATCGTGTGTGTGTGTGTGTGTGTGTGTGTGTGTGTGGTCTCTGGAGACAGTAATTACCTTAAGGAGAAATGTAGGCCGTCTCTGACAAAAGTACATGCTAATACTATACGTCATTGCAGACTCTCTTACAAACCATCATATAACTGATGAGACATTCACCCCCGTTCTACTGTCAGCTTTCCGCCATTGCAGCTCATTCCGTCTTTCAGCTCTAAAGAGACTTGAGAGTTAAATTTCTTCCTAGACCTTATGCATAGCTTTATTTTCGGACTGTGTTTTTGTCTACCGAACTGTGAAAATAGTATATATATCTTTCATTTGAACAGAATAAAAAAAAAATCATTGGTAACTTACCGTCCCAAAATTAATGCCGCTTAGACCCCCCCCCCCCCAAAAAAAAATATAAAAAAAAATAAATAAATAAAAATAAATAAATAAATAAATAAATAAATAAATAAATAAATAAATAAATAAATAAATAAATAAATAAATAAATAAATAAATAAATAAATAAATAAATAAATTAAATAAATAAATTTTTTTTTTTTTAAATTGATTATCAAAACCCTCCGTGAACGGAAAACATAAAAATCGTATCCTGAGTAACATTTGAAAGAAGTGAAACTCTGGATCAACCGCTTAAATAGGTTGATGTTAATGATAAAATATTGCCAGATCCAAATCCGTTTCCTACTTTAAGTAACCATATTCCAACATTTGTACTTAAAGGGAGTTCCTCCTGTGTCCGGATTTTATGCATTGTCGTCACTTCTTCAGGTGGTTTCAGAGAAGGCTGTGTTGCTGCCATCAGCTGTCATTGGGAAGAACGTTGTTACAGATTTCGGTAGATCGATATTGCTACATCCTTGCTAGGTACGGTAAGATACATTGTATCTCAGTAACATGTCTTTCAGTGGTATATATCTACTATCTGCTCAGAAGGTAGGTTGACAGACGACCGACATCTACATTCATGATACATATATTGTTACATTGTAAACAGTAGTTTAGTGCATGCCGTGTCTGTCACTATATGCTGGCAAGTCAGTGTGTATGGCAGAATATCTCACGATGCCGACATGTAGTTGTTTCAGAATGGTATACGATGTACTTTAAAATGTTGAAATGTTATTACTGCCTCTAATCTTTAAACAATTTTTTATCTTGTATGGCAGTGTAACATATATTGTTGAAGGACCGGTCATTTAGTATAGGGGTGTGGCAGAGGGAATCAAGGGAAGGTCGCCCAGAAATAACTCTCTTGGGGAGGGTCATAAGAAATAATCATATACTCGTCGAGGGTCATGAAAAAAATGTATATATAATCGTAAAATATGAAGTGCTTTTACATTTGATCTTTTCAAGGTGGGTCATCAAAAAAAATATTACAAGGACAATTATGGAGGGCCATCTGAAAATACAGTGCATAAATGGCTAAAAAAAACCTCTCGCCTTTCCTTATACCTATTTTGGTTTTTTTTATGGATGACCTTTTAAAATAAAGTTTACGATGCCATGGGTACAAAGACATCACCTGATTATGATAATTTTATGCAAACTGTTAGTGTGGTTAGATTTGTACATGAATATATATTTCATGGATGATGTGACTTGTTGCGGTACCATATTGTTGTTGATACTGTCACTGATTTGTACAAAATAGATCTTAACAAAAGGGTCTGTTCACTGATCCGTTTCCTTTTGGGAGGAAATAAGTATTGGTTATAGCAGGAACATGCACATTCCAATTAGCGCACACTGCACATGAGGAGTCCATACGTACATGATGTGAGATGGAGTGCATGCTTCCCTCTTTGGCTTGTTGTCGGGTGTACGCTGTAGATGTGATCCGAAACATCTCGACAGTCAACACAGTATCTGTGTCTTAAACGGTGGAGAACAAGTGACAACTCTCTGTCTGTTTTCAACAGGTTGTACTTCAGATTCATCGACACCAGTAGATGTAAGAGTTGTCTTGTATTGCATTGAGCTTAATCTTCCAGAAGAAATCAATTGTTTGGTTTGTATTAGTTTGTATATGGGAGAAAATCCCCTTTGTGCCTATCCTCCCTTGTGGTGTAGTTGGAACTTCCAACTTTGAAGGATAGTTGTTCTATTCCCAGTCGTGTCATACCAAAATATGATAAAAGATGGCACTTTTTGTTTCTCTGCCTGGCTCCAGCAACAAGGGGATAAACCAAGGACTTGTTGGCTCAGAGACAGTGTATTGTGTATGAGTGGGGTGTCCATGTTACACTGCAGCATGATAATTCAGTATGCTAGAACTAAGTTAAACCCATTTCAATTCACCTCACCTCACCTCTCCTTCATGCCAACAATAATAACATGTAATCACGGTAATTTAATTTCTACAAATATTAAAGCGGTTTTATATTAGAACTTAAAAGTATTCCTCTAAGGTATCATATCACAAAACAAGATGTGTTTGGTTTACAGCAAGTTTTTGCTACTCAAGGGTAGACATGTTTTTAACAGGCTCTCTCTTACCCATGGATTTCATCCATGTAATCCTATAAAACTAACCCGTTAAAACCTATAAACAAGATTATACTCAACAGATGGTGGGTAGAAAAACATTATTGGACCATTTGTACAAAATTTTGGAAACATGAGAAAATTTAAGATGCGAGAGTCATCAAGGTCAACCGCCACAACGGAAAAACAAGCTTTTGAACAACGTTTAGCCGACCTTATATGTGCTAGGAATACTGATATTCCGTCTTCTATTGACTCTGTGAAATCAGAAATTAACGAAATAAAACAAAACGTTTAGAAAAGCAGTTCGTGTGAAAGGACATTCATGATCGAAAACCAAACCTACTGTTTTTTACGGGATCCCCGAAACCCCTCATGAGAATATGGTAGGTGTTCTAAGAAAGTTCGATGAGAACAGAGTAAGAGACTTCTATCATTTTATTTCCAATACATATAGGCCACAGGCCTTTGTGTACAAAAGGTGAGTACAGACAGGTTTTAATTTCAGTTTCGCATTTCTTACTTGATTTGCATAATATAGATATTTTGCTAGATTTGTAATAATATATGTATCTGGTGATGACAGAAGCATATTAAATTTATGAATGTTAGGATGACAATAGAACTTTGCTTTGAGATATAGTTGCCGTAACTTGACATACGATGGACAAATAAGCAGGAAGTGGTACTCGGTTTCAACACAGTCTAATTTACAAAGTTTGCATTTTCTTAAATTTCTTGGGATTCTATAATGACGTCCATTCTCAATTTCCAAAGTATGACAACTCAGTCTGAATCTCGTGAGGGTTGTTCTCATATTCTGCAAATTTAAGAATGACAAATAAGGTTCACATTTAACATAAGTTAACAAGCATAAAATGACATTTTTGAACTTGCAAGAAGTTCGCTATGCCAGATCTGCTGAAAATTGTCTTTCAAACGTTGTTTAAATTTATTAAGAAACACCTTTTGGTTTCCATACATTTGGAACCTCCATACATCTCCGAACCCAAGTTTACAAAGACAATTCCTTAATTTAGTTACCCAATTGACACGACCATGTTCATCATGCAGGCACAACATATTGTAGCACTTTCTTGGTAAACGGAAGTCTGGCATCTTTAGTATGTTCAGCCAATATTTCAGACATAAGTAAGTAAGAGACTTATATTTCAAAGTTGTGCACAAATTATAAATCTCAGAATACCAATGTCAACATTGTCCTGGAACTTCTTGAAGCAGCATTGCTACATTCATATGAATGAACAACAGGGAAGCTGTACTAGATGCACGTCAAATATCTAATGGATCAAACAAAACTATGCAGACCAATCGCCCACCCATGTTGAAGAAACAGGGTCTATTCTAAGTCGCCAAGCTACATCCATCAAACAAGTGGAAAAACTCTTGAGCAGAGTGCGCTGTGAGAGTGCTCGGTATAGAGGTGGTATTGGAAACCAGGGACCCACACAATCCATCGTCTACATGGCAAAAATATGACTAAACATTCTGGCAAGTAAACTTTTTGCGTCATAACATAATACCATCCAATCAAGTACATGTTACTAGAAAACTGTAATTATAGTCTACGAGATAAGGTGTAACACCTCTTTCTTAGCCATAGGCTTTATCAAAATATAAAACTGGATTTGATGTTGCAGATTATGTACAATTTCAGTTACTTTTATAGTATGCAAAATATAGTGAATGTTATAGTTCTTGGGACTGTAACGAATGCATATGAATCTGACGAGTTGTGAGACTTATGTAACTTGTTCATGCACGTGCAAGTAGTGTGCCACAAGGGCACTCAGTGCACTCAGTCGCCATGTGGCCCAGCATTGATGTGAGAGAAGTGTGTATTCATGTTGGTGTTTGGAGCCCTTTTTACTATTGGATAGGGATATTATAAATTCACAATGGATATTCTTTGGATATTTAGTTGAAATACGTCAACTTGTAAGTATTTGTTATTATCAATGGATCAAGGAATTCAAGAAAAATCAGGAAATAAGCACTGCTTCTTCAGCACATAAGGAAGTAACTGTAGAGGTGCAATATTTTCTAAAACATTCCACTGTACTGTCAATGATGAGATACCACAAGCTAATGGTAACCTACTTACTATAGAACTGACTGTAAACTAATAATAGTAACAATAGTCACAATATATGGCCCAAATAAGGATAACCCTGATTTCTACGAAAGGCTAGATGACTTAATTTGATCCCTTTGATCATGTTGATACACACAATTACAATAGTGTTAATAATCCTAAATCAAGAGAACAAATCCTAAAGATAAAAGAGGATCTTGACCTCACTGACCGTTGGAAAGAAAGAAATCCATTTGAAAAAAGATACACTTGGCGACAACCAAACCCTACCTAGTGTCAGTATTGCAATGGAAGTGGATGTTAAAGTGACTTTCAGAAATAGTAACATAGTAACCCTGAAAATAGTAACCCTGAAAATAGTAACCCTGAAAAAGGAGAGTAAAACCTGTGAACGTCACTGGGGTAATTGGAACAGCACTGACCTTGTAGATTGTTTCTTAACTTGGAGGATCAATTTGGCCAGTGACAGACGTTATTTCAAATGTATCAATACAGACATTTCCCCCCCCCCAGCGCGACTCTCAAAGTTGACAGAGGCGGGCATTGGTGCCCTAGGAAGTATGTCTGGGCAGTGGGCAATCCTTGAAAAGTAACATAACCACACTATCTTTTGCTCAGCGTAGGGCATTTAGCAACATACTGTTTTGTGGCAGGTTACTTCGCCCTAAGCCGTCAATTCACTTCAGTTGCAGTTGATGGGCACAGCATACCAGCGACACAGAAATTCAGCAATGTTTACACGTGTTAGCGAGTGCCCACAATGCACTTGTTGGATAATCACAAACTGTACTTTTTTTTAACTCGAAGCTATTCATTTTAATGGTGTTCTACATATATCACCCCTGAACATAAGGGTGCAGGCAATGAGGTCGAAAAGCCTGTTAGATATCTCTTTTCAAGAATTTTCAATTTCGGGTGTTGCTTATTGCAGATTTAATTTTGCAGCAATAGAAACTAACAGTTTTAGCATGTTTAGTCCACTAGTCCTTATGATGATAACATATAGCAAAACCTTCAAAATGGCCAGTTTCTACTACAGTAGTCCTTATGATACCTTTACTATTGTGGAGTTTGGCAAGGACTATAGGACTAGTGCCAATTTCTAACACTGTTTTGCTCTACCCCCTGAACTGTTATGACGTTGTAGCTCTAGGACACGTCCTTGTGCTTTAACTGTAATAGTTCAAGGCAAAACTATACTTTATTACACCACACAGATCGGTAACCTTTCTTCTTTAAACATGTTAATATTGTAGTGGTTATATATATATAGGACATCACTTTTTTGTTTTGGGCATCCAGTAAAAGCCTGTGGACATTTATTGATAGGTTTCATGTTTTTTTTATAATTAGGGATGTATTTAGAGTAAACATATATCTATAACCAATTGCTGTCCATAAGAGCATTGTAAAACGAGTGGTTGAAACCTCTTGATACAAATATGACATCTTAGTAACTATAGAGGACTGTGAGCAGTGTTGTCTCTGATTGATCACTTGTTTTGTTTCCCTTTGAACATATGTGTTACAAACTTCAGGTTGGTTGATATCTGGCCAGTCTTGAGATATGCTGTAGTTGCCCCTTGCCTTCATTTCATCTAAGAACTGATAGACCTCAAGGCCAGGGTAGACCTTCTTTTCAAAACAACATGAGCTATGAGCATGACAACACACCGAAGTCACCTGCCCTCTTGCGTGTTCGTCTGATGATAATTTGATGTTACCTAATCATTCTAATATCTGTCTTGTCAAGTGGACATCTCCTCGTTGCTTCTGCCAGACGTGACTCATGTTAATTAATTCAGGTTCTTGGAATAGGCAGTTAACTGGCTGCTCCAAGGCTGTTTCAGAATCTATCAATCTACCAATTATTGATCCAGCACGGTCCAGCATCAACTGTTGACATATTATATTGGCATAGGTGTTGCTGCTGGCTGTGTGTTAGGCTCAGGGATGTACATGATGTGTTTTCAGACTTGTGGCTCTCAGTGATTATTTGATGCATGGAATAAAGAAGTTATTATTAAGGATTTTTATTAATGCATTGACGAATGGCAAATTAATGATGAAATTGAAATGTATTATGAAAGTTACTGGAAATGTTCATATGATGGACGACTGGCCACATTATGTTACCAGCATACTGTCAATAAGACTGCTCCAAACAGTGTTAAATAGTGCTAGACATTGGTTATCATAAATTTGAAGCCTCCTTAATCAGTGTAAATGTAAATATAAATATAGATACGTTAGGGGGAACATGTAAAATGCTATTTATCATACTTGGCAACACAAAGGCATTCAAGGGTACTAGCACAGCACCAACTGGCTGCCACAAGGGCATATATGTCCCTCACCTTGAAGCTGAATAAAACTCCAATACATCACACACACTTAATAGTTTTTAATTCTGTGGGAAATTCTCTGGTCTGTGATATCATCTGTTGTCATATTTGTATGTGTTTAGGCAAAGAAAATTACAGAACAGGGCTCAATTTAGCACCAGTGCAACCTATTATTGAAAAATGCAACCTAATTTTAATGTCCACTTGTACCAAGTGCATGTAAAGAGTATGTCTGCCGTACCATTACTTATCCATGCAATAAGGATCTTTGAACACACCAGATACTTCTAAGGTTTGTGTTCAATACTACATCACTAATATCAGTGAAATTTCTCATGCTGTCATGGACTTAACGTCATCAAACTTTGAGTACTACAACATTATGGGCACATGTTCCTATTATGTTTACAGGAATATGTTATTAATGAATGTGAATGTTTTTCGCCAATAACCCTTCAACTGTTTAGAATGTTTCAAGAAAATATGCAGATAGGAACAGAAAAGGGATCTTTCTACCCTATTAGATAGTGTGTTCAATAGGCCGATTGTGAGACACCTATTACATCACATATATCAATCTCAGGTGCACTATCTACATCCATGAATTCCTCATACATTCTAGAATCAAATGACAGAGCTCCAGATAAGCTTTTGGTGTTGTGGGTATTTTACCCATGCATTTTAAAATCATTGGGTATCAGTAATTCTACCTGCGTATTCAAATTTCTGTTACCCACTAGTTTTTACACATGTGGGTATTTAAGTTAAATATTTAAAAACACTATTCATCTAGTCCCTGCAAACTGGTGTCGTGTGGGTTCGAGAGCTTTATAGGACTCAAAAATACCACGATACTTCCACAAGAAAGTGTGATGGCAAATGATCATGATGTAACTGTCATCGAGTTTGGCAAGGTTGACGGAATGCCCCTTTATAATTTCAAATTAAGTTGCTGATTTGCTAATCGAATACGCAGGGTTACTTCACAATATTTTGATGATACGCACAAGTTTTATTTTTGTAGCGTATCTGTAATGTTCGTTGCGTATTTGATACGCTTGGATTATATTTTACTGTGTATTTCTGCATTTCTGATGCGTATTTCACGCAGATACGCAGCTTATCTGGAGCTCTGAATGACAAATTGCTTCTGTCACTAATACAAATTGTCTAGATGAAATCAAGTAAAATAAATGAGGTTTTTTATCATTCAGTGATTCCAGGTCGGAATTTGTCCCCAGGAACAAATTAATGCTGGGCATAAGAGGCGACCATGTGGGTTGGTGGATTGGCTGATAGCGTGTCATTGTACGCTGATGGCACAGAATATTGTTCACCCTGTCAATCTCTGGATTGTCTGGTCCAGACCCAATTGTTTACTGGCTGTGTCGTCATACAAACATAGCATTAATCAAGAGCTTGCAGAATAAAAACAAGTCTGAATTCTGTGTGTAACCATGGTAACTTTTTTCAACCAAGTATATGGTTTCATTTTCATTCCCAACAGAGACACCAGGAATTGTCTGCTGTCTAACCTGGTACAATGGACTACAGCGGCGAAGAAGAACACTGCAGAAAGCATGTCACTGCTATGTGGTTCAGGCATGGTCTTCGTTTCCATGACAACCCCACATTGATCAAAGCTCTCAAGACAACCAAAACGTTTTATCCTATCTTTATATTTGATGGGAAAGTGGCTGGTAAGAACTTATCTGTGACATATAGTGTATCTGTGGATTTGAAGGTCAAAGCCATACTAATTTCCTGGGTCTTTTTTAATTGCCTTTGGTTGGATCTATTGTTGATTTTACTTTGAAATAAAGGCAGCTATAGCCAGTAAACTTTTAAATACCTAATCACATAACCTTGTGCTCCCTGATTGTTTGGTCACTGTTGATTACTGCCACTTACATACCGTATATCGCTGTGTATAAGGCGACCCCACGTATAAGACGACCCCCCTGTACACGCCTTAAAAATCAACCCAAAATCCTATACTCCGTGTATAAGGCGACTGGGAATGAAACACATCACAAGTCTGACTGATATAGAAGATTTAACGTGCGTTTTCCGACTGTAGCATATTTCGCACACGGACATCACAAGTTAGTTAGTTAGTTACTTTGGAGATTTAACGTGCGCTTTCCGACTGATGCGTATTTCGCACACATCACAAGTGCGGACACAAACCTTATATATGCAATAAAAATATGTTATTTTGCGTTGTTTTTTTTCTACAATGATAGGTCGCGTGTGTAACTCCAGCACACGTCGCCATTTTGTGTTTACACGGTACGACACCAAATTGGTGCCCGTAAAATAAAATTAATTTATGAAGTAATAACATATAAGAGACAATGGTGAGTAATTTAATCACCAATTAACTATGTTGTAACTAACTAGGCTTATGTTTGCTTCACATTCAGCGTGTTTATTCCACAATCACTTGTACACACCGTCTCCAACACTTGTTAATACAACTGTAAAAACAGCGGGAATTGATTTCAGCTTCACCGGTTATCACATGTTAGGTCACATGTACAATATGCAAATGCTTACCGGTACTTCCGGCTCTCTGCTCACGGATGTTGATTGTTTTACCGTGTCAGGTGGTTCGACAATCTGCATCGAGGCAAGGGTCATTTCAACTTTATTTGCAGAAATTATTAAACTTTATTCAAGGAAAAGAGATACAAATCATGTTTATGTATGGAAATAGTTATTGGAACAGTTATTTAGGACGAAATTTGAAGTTTTATTGTCAAATGATGGGCTGGCTATCGGACGCCGGTTGACATCGCCAGTGGAAAAAAATGTGAGATCTTCGACTCCGTGTATAAGACGACCCCCCTTCTTAGCCCCCTCATTTTAGGTACGAAAAACTCACCTTATACACAGCGATATACGGTAATTGTATCTTTGGAGTTAATGAACCAGCTTATGGTCATGATCAAATAACTGATTGGCTGCAAGTGATAATGTATCTTTTTGAACTTGCATTATGCAGATACCTTTTTCTCCCCTGATCACTAACTTCCAAATTTAGGGGGATGGTTAATGGTATCTAATCAGTTTAATGTTGTCCCTGACATTTTTTTTTTTTGGACATTTTTATTAACATCTGTATATGATCCCAGCATAGGTATCTTTAAATTACTGCAGGATAGGATATAAGGTAGCCACATTGCAAATAGGATGGTGGTCCACTCCTGAGACATTTCTGCAGGTCCGTGTATCGCTATGAATGGCATAGCAGTAGTTTGCTGTTAGTGTTGTATATTTTGATATGGGGCCTAACTTTGACCTTATATAACTTTGACCTTTATATTTTCTTATTTTTTACTCATCCGGCATTACTGCTTAATGCCTTGACTGCTTACTTTTGACAGGAAACAAAGCTGTGGGGCTCCAGGTGAGAAAGAAGTTTCACTGAAGTGTGAGGCAAGACCCAGTAGATGAGACCACGTGACCCGGATGTGATGACATCACATAAACTCCACCTTACTGCTTGTCACACCTCTAATAAATTGTGCAGTTTTTGGATTAAACTTAGGTTTTTTTTATTGCCATTTTTACATAAATTTGTCCTTCACTGTGATAGGCCTCAATACGTTATTTAAAGTCCAGGTTTGTTCGTGAAATGTGACTATTGTCAACCTTTACATTCATGTTTGTATTGTTGTTTCCAGTCGCCATCTTGAAATTTCTGATATGTCTGGTGTTTTCATGGCATATGTCCAGTTAGGCATGGTATTGTTGCTTGCTAAATACATTTAGCCTATAAATACCTATTATAGTGTCTTACACTTTATCATTTTTATCATCAGCATCCCTGACACTCTGGTCACTTTCATCGTGACACAGACAGGTGCTCGTTTTAAACCTTTGTTGGCTTTGGCCTCCTTAGCTTGGGCCGTTGAGACAGGACCTCACTCAGTCCAAACTCAATTGGGTGGAATATCTCCAGACGGCAGATTGATCACATGCACATCACCTGAGGGCGGCGCTCAGTCTCCTTTTCATGGCAGAGGATGAGGGAAATCACAAGGTGTCTATCAGCCCCACCGTGGCTAGTCTTAGGGCAGGAGCGGGGACAGGAGGGGTAGGCAATGAATGCTTGGTCCGTTATTTACCCACCTCATTTACACCTGAGGAACATATGGTTTGAGTCATACAGAGACGACAGTCTGCTGAACCATCCAGACCTGGCCACTCTGATCCTACACAGGTGCCTACTACATCAACTGGGATGGATAGTGAACGAGACGGAAGTTGGTGCTCATTTTGTCTTACCGTTTCCAGTTCATAGGAGGCCTATTCCAGATGGGCCTGGATCTCCTCACAGTACCATGGGACAGATGGATCAAGATGTTGCGCCATCTGTCACCTGCTCTCCTGCAACCCCTCACACTTCATCAGTGGCAGTGCTCCTGGGTCTGCTTACGTCAGCCAAGGACGTGATGAGCAGAAGTCACCTCCACCTGTGTCAAATCCAACAGTTCCTGGTGCCTTACATAATACGTCAGGACCCTTGCCTATCAGTTGCTCTACCGCCTCACATCAGTAATCATCTCTGTTGGTGGATGGATGCCTGTTTGTAGACGCCTCTGTACAGGATTGGGGTGCGCATCTGGAAGCGCTCATCTTGGCAATATGGCAAGAACGCCTCCGGTATACACAACTCACCCTCTCCAACAACAACACCCTCTCCATGGTGATTTGATGCCTGTGCAATTGGGGGATGACACTCCCTCCTTCAACAGATGTTCCGGTTCTTTCAACTGGTAGATCGGCTGGGCGTACGTTTTCTGGTCAAGCATATTCCTGGATGTCAGAATGTTCTGGCTCTCCAGGCCAGGCAGGGTAGCTTCCATGGCCTCTTGCCAGAACTACCATATCTCCCCGATCCCTAGTAGATGCATTCGGCATCCCATGAGAAGGACTAAGAGCATACACTTTTCTGCCACCAGTACTTCTTCCTAAGGTGATGCAGAAGATCCAAGAAACCAAAAGCCTTGATATGATTTGGATCGCACCCTAGTGGCCATGAGAGTGTTGTTCGTAGACCTTAGAAGTCTTGAAGGAAGCGATCCACTAGCTCTACCTGGGTGCCAAAACTACTCATCCATTCTTACAGCAGGTTTCCACACCAAACGCCAGGCAGGTTTCATCTGCACGCCTGGTTCGTCTTCAGAGAGCTCTAGGCACCAAAGTTATTCAGCAAGGGCAGTTGAGGCCATTGCTATGGCGCACAGACCTTCCAACCGAGAACTTCATGAGGATAAGTGGCAATCCTTTGAAACCTTTTGTAAAGGAAAGGATCATTTCTTGGCTGAATGTCTCCTTTATCTGCATACACAGTGACACCTGAAAGGCAGCACCATTACTAACTATTTGGTGGCTCTTAATTCGATGTTGGCATTTCTGGAAGATCAGAAAATGACCAAGATCCCGGAACTACAGGTCCTAATAATCTTGTTCTGCCTTGAAGGTCAGAAGGCTAAGTTTCACCTTCCCGCATGGGATTTGAATGTCGTACTTTGGTGTTTGCGTGCGCCGCGAGAGAGTCAGAGAGTTCACTGACTTTAAAAGTCCAGTTCCCACCCTTGCCGAACTAGGCTGGAATTCCTGGGCTGGAATTCCTTGGCTCGATCGTAGCGCCACCAGTGGAGTTATGTCCCTTCTAAACCTCTCTTATGGACCAATCAGATTCAACCTCTCCTATCACTTGCATTTGCTTCAAACAAAATGGCGGCGCCCAATCAAGACGATCAAAACTCAAGTTCTCTATAACAGGTCTTACATCGAGAAGTGCATCAAATTACGTTAGCACCTTGATTAAAAACAAACAAAAAAATTTGTAAAATATCTGTTGACAACGAGTTGGCGGTACATATGCTTTGCAAATCCTGCAATCGACCGAAATCTCTGCATGACAGTTTATGAACAAGATTTTGATTTCGTTGCGTGATTTTGATTGGACTATGCATAGACTCGTTAGTCCAGCCAAAATGTAACTCCATAATACCAGCTTAGTTCGGCGAGGGTGGAAACTGGACTTTTTTAAGCAGTTAACTCACTTGCCTCGGGAAGATGGACCGAAGTCAGATGCAACACTATTTCAGTTTCGTTGAGGGCTATCATCCTTCAGGCTTATGAGATAGCCAACCTTGATCTATAGAGACCTAAGAATCCTCTTGAGATCCAGGCGGGTGCCTCTTCAATGGCTCTTCACAGTAATTGCTCTATCAGAGCCATCATGAAAGGATGTTTATCGAGGTTCAACACTGTCTCAGCAAACCACTATCTGAGGAACGTGGCCTTGGAAGATGTCAAAGGCATTCATAGATTTGGTCCTCTGGTCATAGTCCAGCAGGTCACAAATCCTCGTCACAATTGAAAATGCTACTCCTGTCCAGATCCAGCCTTACCCGACAAGGGGGTTATTCTGCAAGCCAGCAGTTGGTTTGGGTTAATCAGTTTCTAGACTTCAGCGCATGCGAATTTCTGTTGCTGCAATTTACCTGGATATCCTCATACTCTCGTGCCATCCCCGGACAGGATTGGTCGAAGTAGTTGCAGATCTGTGCAAGTGATGCGCTGAACGACTGCCGTGAACTAGTGGAGAGTATGTCACTGAGGACTATATCTGAAGGGATGCCATCTGCCCTACCGTCCGATACAGATGCATTTAGAAGTAATGCAGGATATGTAAACAATTTTGATAAAATCTAAATATTTTTACATTTGTGTACTTATCCTGTACTACGCCTAAGAGCCCACCCATCGCAGACCTACCTCCCCTTGATCTCTTCAGATGTTAAAGATCTAGACGTCTGTGACAAGCAGTAAGGTGGAGATTACATGACGTCATCACATCTGGGTCACATTGTCTCACATTTCAGTGAAGCAACTTCTTTCTCACCTGGAGCCCTGCAGCTTTGTTTTCTGTCAAAAGTAAAATGCAGTCAATGCATTAAGGAGTAATGCAGGATGAGTAAAAAATAAGAAAATATAAGACAGTAACAGAATTGTTGGTAAGATTTCAATTTGTTCCTCCCACCGTTTTTTTCATTATTTTACCCATTCAATCAATGCAGCTTCATTTTCTGTCAAACGTAAGCAGTAAATAATGTAAAACATATTTAGATTTTACTATGTTTATTCTTGTATGACCTTTATAATCGTGTGTTACAAACGTTCCCTTGTTTTTCAAAAAGAATTTGTCCAGCGACTGATTGTCTGTCCGTCACTTTTGACTGAAACATGTAAAAAGGAATTGTGAGAACGTCTTACACCACCTTTAAGCATGTTAAGAGTTAAGTTTATTTATTGATTCTCAGAAAAAGATTGGTCAGCATACGTAATAATTACATTTTGGGCACTTTGTGTTCACGTGATGTTTTATCATCAAGTCAAATTTAAGTCCGTATATTACAGTTATTGGGCAGTGTCTTAATGACTCAAGCAATCATTAGTTTGAATTAGGTATGGAAAACAAGATGTTGAGGTTTTGAAGAAAAAAAGTATTCATGAATGTCCAGACAAGAATTAGTCTTGAAAAAAAGTGTCAATGAAAGATCTCTCTTAGGCAACCCATGCTTGTCATAAAATGGGACTAACGGGATCTGGATGCATAAGTTGATGCATGTCATCGTATCCCAATTGTGAAGTTCGATGCTCATGGTGTCAATCACTGTATGAGTTATGCACTCATATCCTGTATGAGTTTTATGGCTCAAGTGTTTGATTATCACTTGAAGGTCAGCCTCTGTCCCTCTGGTTGTCTGGTTGTAATGTCCTCCTAGACAAGCATTCTACTGTTAAAGAGATTTCTTTATGAGTCAGTGTGTTCAGTGAACCAAGTCATGTAATGTTGATGTGTAACTGCTCTGTTGGCCATGGTTACAGGAACGTCCCTCATTGCTTATCCCCGGATGACCTTCCTTTTGGAGTGTCTTCATGACCTTGACCAGACCTGTAAGAAGTATGGCTCTCGGCTCTATGTCTTTCATGGTTCACCTGTTGAAGTGTTCTCCCAACTAAAAAAGGTTTGTTGAGTTGTTCATTCTGTTGATTTGATTGAGATATTGTTGCATGTACTTTGTTTGGTTTGTTCTTGCAATCAGATGTAGCCAAATGATATTTGTTTATGTTTCTTACAATTTTTTTAGAAAATAAACTGATATTAAAAAATATGTTCAGAGAATAGTATTTCATTCTTTGTGTGTCAAGATTGGGCATGATATTAGTCCTGTCAATTACAACTTTTAAAAACCTGTACCGAAAAAAACCCAAATAAACATAAACATTCACAACTTAATGCAAATGTAACCTTTAGCAATATTGAGTTACAAGGCACTTAAGAGTGCTATGACTTGTTCATGGCGTGTGTCATCTCTGCATACACAAGAAATGATGTTTTGTTTCTGTGAGATAAACAACAAGAGAAGTCACATTTGATCTTGGCATATAAATCAACAAAATGAGCAAACTTTTATTCATGATATTTTTCAGGACTGGGGTATTACCCAGATTGCATTTGAACAGGATACTGAGCCTATTTGGTTTGAACGAGACAAGACCGTGAAAGATTTCTGTGAGGAAAGCCACATTGAATATGTTGAAGAGATTGGCCATACATTATGGGACCCGCGAGAGTAAGTTGAAAGTTGTGGGTTAGTCTCAGTTGTTACATCCCTAAGAACATAATTATGACATCTTGATCCCTGAAACATTTTTTTCACTTACCCAAGCTGGCCAGTATTTTGTAAGCTGACCATTATGTAGGTAGGTAGTCAACGAGAGTCAATCCCAACAGGAGGCTAAGACTATTGGGCTATTTTAGCATAGCAGGGTATAGCAGATATATAAAACTACTTCCTGAAAACATAAAACTAGCCTTTTTGACACATTGTGGCTCTGTATGTATACACGTACCACTTTGAATCCAAGACTTCTAAACATGCAACTGTTGAATTGAGTAAGGTTCTCATTCATATTAACATATCTGTCAATTTTTTATAACAATTTCCGAAATATGTGCAGAATCTGTGCTCCAATAAGGGCCTTAACATATGTTGTCATATTGTTCTGTTAGGATTTTCTCGACTTTAAACCTGAAACAATTAATATATGTGGTAACTAAAATAGTGTTCAAAGTGTGGTGGCACAGCCCACAGGCCACAAATCAGGTGAAGTTAAGCAATGTTGGTACCCTTGTCGGCAGCTTGGCTCCTGAGAGTTTCTAGGGCTTCGGTCCTTCCTGCCCCGCATTATTATTATTATTAAACCAACCTTACTTCTTTCAGAGTGATTGAGCTGAACAAGGGCAGTCCCCCTGTGACCTATGGCCTGTTCAACCAGGTGACATCCATCCTGGGACCCCCTCCCAGACCAGTTGCGGACCCAGATTTCACTGGGATCAACCTCCCTGTGACTCCAGACCATGACCAATACCGTATCCCGACTGGGGAAGAACTAGGTAGGATAGTTACTCATTTATTATTGATATAGTGATCAGCATACCCATCTGTCCCCCTCCGTAATAACAGGCTGCCCTGACTGCAGCTTTACACAACATTCACTCTAACTGTAAGTCTGCCCCTGGGACCACTTGCTCAAAACAATCTTAGAGCTATGACAATGGTAAGTCTATGTTAAAATATGGGAGTTACATGGTCATAACGCTAAAATTGCTTTCTGCAAGTGGGCCCTGGCTCAAACTTGACTGCTGGCTTCAGGATGTCATCCTTGATTGTCCATTTCTTATGATTGCATTATTAAGTGTTAAGCCCAGTTCACTGACTCTCTGTGAAATGTGATGACTGACAGCTGTGTGAACCTGTTGCAGGTGTGAAGAAGGAGAATGATGTCCTGGAGTGCCAGAAGCAGTACATAGGAGGGGAGACACAGGCCTTGAAGCTCCTGGCAGGCAGAATCCCTGTGGAGGAGAAGGTGTGTTACAGGGCCAGTGTGGCAGCAGGAAGGAGGCCCAGTTCTTGTGATGGGGGAGTTGGTGGTGTGGCTACAAGGCCAGTGTGGCAGCAGGAAGGAGGGTCAGTTCTTGTATTGGGGGAGTTTGTGGTATGGCTTTAAGGCCAGTGTGGCAGCAGGAAGGAGGGTCAGTTCTTGTATTGGGGGAGTTGGTGTGATGATATGGTGGTGGATTTGATGAGGGTGTGATTGTAATGAGATGGTGGTTGTGATGTAATGTGATTGTGATGAGATGGTGGATGTGATTAGTGATTGTGTTGAGGTGGTGGATGTGAAGAGTTAGTGATTGTGATGATGAGATGGTGGGAGTGATGAGTTAGTGATTGTGATGTAATGTGATTGTATTGAGATGGTGTTTGTATTGAAGTGGTGGATGTGATGAGTTAGTGATTGTGATGTAATGTGATTGTGATGACATGGTGATTGTGTTGAAGTGGTGGATGTGATGAGTTAGTGATTGTGATGTAATGTGATTGTGTTGAAGTGGTGGATGTGATGAGTTAGTGGTTATGATGTAATGTGATTGTGTTGAGATGGTGATTGTGTTGAAGTGGTGGATGTGATGAGTTAGTGGTTATGATGTAATGTGATTGTGTTGAGATGGTGATTGTGTTGAAGTGGTGGATGTGATGAGTTAGTGATTATGATGTAATGTGATTGTGTTGAGATGGTGATTGTGTTGAAGTGGTGGATGTGATGAGTTAGTGATTATGATGTAATGTGATTGTGTTGAGATGGTGTTTGTGTTGAAGTGGTGGATGTGATGAGTTAGTGATTATGATGTAGTGTGATTGTGTTGAGATGGTGTTTGTGTTGAAGTGGTGGATGTGATGAGTTAGTGATTATGATGTAATGTGATTGTGTTGAGATGGTGTTTGTGTTGAAGTGGTGGATGTGATGAGTTAGTGATTATGATGTAATGTGATTGTGTTGAGATGGTGTTTGTGTTGAAGTGGTGGATGTGATGAGCTGGTGTGTGTAATAGGAGTGTGAGGTAATGATGGCAATGGTTGTGTCAGCAGTCCACTGGTCAGTCAAAAGGCATGTTACTGTTCCACAAACCAGGCAATTATGAAATGTATGTATTCTAGTTGTCGTCTAGCAATTTGTTGACTGTTGAAGATGGCTGTTGAATATCATCACAGACAGTTGACTGTGTGTTTTCACTTGGCAACAGGCTTTCAAACTGGGCTTCGTCATGCCGAACCAGGCCCGGCCCAACATTGTTGACCCACCTCTCAGCATGAGTCCTCATCTGCGGTACGGATGCCTCTCGGTCCGTAAATTCTTCTGGGAGATACGAGATGCTCATTTCAGAGTAAGTATTAGAAATGAAATAGTAAGGTTTGATGCTGCTTTTAACAATAGTACAGCTGTGAGTCGAGGTGTAACAAGTAGCATATCATCATGAATGGTATAATACAAGCCAAAGGTTTGGGAAGTCACTCAAATGTATCATTGGCCATTTTCTATGACTGTTGAAATGTCACCTCAACATGTCAAGTGTGGAGTTTCTGAGTCTCTGGAGCTTTGAAATAATCATCAATTATCTTCCTCTATCAATAAATGGTTCATCAATTCTAATCATCAAATTCACAAAACGATGATATAAAAATCACAAGTATGGTCCAACATTACTCAAATGCTGGCTTACCTCGTATAAATAAGGGTGTACAGTTAAACATATCTTAGCTGTAGTTCCCATAATGACAAGCATCATGGCAACCGTGAATGGGCCAGAAAGTCACATCCTATTTTCCTAAAGACAGCACTACTTAAAGAGAAGCGACTGACAATCTGATGAAGATGATAAATCCACCTACGAAAATTAAAGCAATTGCATTCTTTTAGATCTTCATGGATGACAGATTTTGACTGGTAACACTATGATAAATTCAAGAAATAAATGGTTAGTGAATTTTGTCAGAAGACAATGTCAATTTGACCTGAGAATATCAAACATGTAGAGTGGAGTCAAATGTTAGAAGGTTATATTTCAGTTCTGGAAGTTATTCTTACATTTTTTGTTTGAAGGAAGAGCAAGGAAAATATGAATTAGACTAACAAAGCATCTCAAATGTTATTCAACAATAGATAATGATATTCACATACAGGAGCTTCATGTACACAGTGTGGAAAATCCATCAGACGAAGCAGCAATTCCCTGCCCTATTTGACAGTAATTGAGCAAGTAGTAGTCAATGTACAGACGACATGTTCTCATCTAATGCAGTGCAGTGTTTACATGGTCTGGATATTGTGAATCCAAATGGCATCTACTCAGCTTGCTCTTTGTAGAAGCAGCGATTATATCTCCTCTGGAATATAAACAGGATTAAACCGTAGCCTATGTATGTAGCCTTCGGAGACTTACTTGAGAAACTACAACATGCCAGCCCTAGTTTGTCTTACCATGTTTGGTTGGCTGTGTATGGTGCGAACTATTAACAGTGAATGTTGGAGAGTGACCTCTTCATCAGTTGTCCCGATTCCGAAACAGAAGAAGCCCTATGCCTAATGAAAGACCTGACAAGTGGGGATTGTGTGCAGTATGTGATGTGTCTGATTAATCCTGTGCCAGTGGCATGGATCATGGCAGTTTGCTCATAGTGTTAATTACAGATGGTTTTGCCTGGCTCACACGTTTTGCGTTTTGCCTTTTATTTGCAGAATGTTTACATAATCCAATATTGACTTACGCAGGTGTGTCCCAATAAGCCGCTGCCAGAAGGTGCGACCTCCCAGCTGATCTGGCGGGAGTATTTCTACACCATGTCCGTCAACAACATCGCCTACGACACTATGAAGGAGAACCCTATCTGTCTGAACATACCATGGAAAAAAGACCCAGAGATGTTCAATACATGGGAAAAGGTATGTGGTCTTTTAGTAACAAAAGCATCAAGGTCATTTGAAGCGACGGTTCATGTAAATTCTGGCCATCTGTTGTCATTTGTAGATCACCTGACTGAAAGTCAGAATAATTTTCTGACTTGGGGGCATCGATCACCGAGTCATCCAAGGCGCCACAATTCACTGTGCAGAGTTGTGTCCCTTGGGCATGCCAGAAACCTGGGATCATGGGTTCAAATCCAGGTTTACCCCGATTATGTTTCTAGGTTTGTCAGCACCTTGTTGAGACCTGCATCACTTTGGCTTTCCTCCCACATTAAGCTCATATGCCATGATATAACTGGACAGCTGTTCAAAAGCAGCATAAGCCAAACTCACTCACTCACTATGATCTGACTTTAACTCTTTCAACAATAGTTTTATGAACCTACCTGTCATATCATTCATTTGTCTAACATTTCACAATGTCTGAAATACGTATTTCATTTCAACTTATCCTATGTTATTGATGGATTAAAAATATATTCACTATTTCCTGCAATGTTATTGATAGGAAATTCTCAGACACATGCTTCAACAACAGAACATGTCAAAGAGCAAAAATAAGACGTTTCAAGCAAATCTTTAAATAAATTATGTAAAGTAATAAATAAAATCAGCAAAATATTTTCTGGTATTGCCTCATGTTACTGAGCGTACATAACATACTTTTAACATAATTTTCAAATTACTTGAACAATGAAAATAAAAAAAGAAATAGGTTAGTGGATGTTATCTTCAAATTTATGCTTCCTTGGTGCTTAATCTTGACATTGTGAATGTGATAGCTAATATTTTTTATTTGAAACAAACATAATTAAGTTGTAAATGCATTATATAAATAATGTGATAAACATAACTTTCATATGTATTAACATTAGGATTAGACCTTTCAAATGATGAATAACGTATAGTAGCAAAGATGTTTTACAAGTAGATCATTTCCTTGATAAATAGAGGCTGTGTTTGTCACCACAGAGCCTCTCTGAAAGCATCTGGTTGACTGGTGTTGAAAGTGTTGACATGTTTAACATGGTTGACATGTTGAAAACATCAATTTTGCCCATTGTTCAGTCCTTTCTGCTTGTACTGTTATGAAATGTGATATATAGTAATTATGTACCATGACCAACAATAAAACTTGTTAGTATGTTATCATGTTCGTATACTGTCAGTCATAGTGGCCCTCTGCACAGCGAGTTATGCATGAATCCTATTTAAAATAGGTGAACATGATGTGAGGATGTCTGTCTGGTTGAGGCTTTGGCCATTTCCTTTGCTTATCCTTCCTTAGCCTTGCATGACCTATGACAAATATGCCAGAAAGATTAAGGAGAGCTACACAGTCTTCATGTGGCTCTGTGTATCTTTTGCCTTCTGAATCTTGGCAAGCTGGCAAAAAACATCCCTAACACAAGAAAAAAGAAGTTGGCCTTGTCTGATGATTAAGAGATTGAGATAATTCTGTCTCCTGAAGCCAGTGAGAGATTGTTGAGGTGTTGTGTTGCAGGGTATGACTGGGTTTCCCTGGATTGATGCCTGTATGAGGCAGCTGCGTAGTGAGGGTTGGATCCACCACGTGTGCCGCCACGCTGTCGCCTGCTTCCTCACTAGAGGTGACCTGTGGATCAGCTGGGAGGAAGGACTTCGAGTCAGTATAGCTGACAACACCTTGAGGCAGTTTAGCTGACAACACCTTGAGGCAGTATAGCTCACAACACCTTTAGGCAAAATATCTGACAACACCTTTAGGCAGTATAGCTCACAACACCTTGAGGCAGTATAGCTCACAACACCTTGAGGCAGTATATCTGACAACACTTTGAGGCAGTATATCTCACAACACCTTGAGGCAGTATATCTGACAACACCTTGAGGCAGTATATCTCACAACACCTTGAGGCAGTATATCTCACAACACCTTGAGGCAGTATATCTCACAACACCTTGAGGCAGTATAGCTCACAACACCTTGAGGCAGTATAGCTCACAAAACCTTGAGGCAGTATAGCTTACAACTCCTTGAGGCAGTATATCTGACAACACTTTGAGGCAGTATAGCTCACAAAACCTTGAGGCAGTATAGCTTACAACTCCTTGAGGCAGTATATCTGACAACACCTTGAGGCAGTATAGCTGACAACACCTTGAGGCAGTATAGCTGACAACACCTTGAGGCAGTATAGCTTACAACACCTTGAGGCAGTATAGCTGACAACACCTTGAGGCAGTATAGCTCACAACACCTTGAGGCAGTATATCTCACAACACCTTGAGGCAGTATAGCTTACAACTCCTTGAGGCAGTATATCTGACAACACCTTGAGGCAGTATATCTCACAACACTTTGAGGCAGTATAGCTTACAACACCTTGAGGCAGTATATCTCACAACACCTTGAGGCAGTATATCTCACAACACTTTGAGGCAGTATAGCTCACAACAACAAGATTATGTAGACAATGTTCCTTAAATGTTGCCGAAGATGAATTTCACTTTTTGCTTGTATGTTGTAAATAAGATAATTTGAGGAAAAAATAATGTGAATCACTTTGAACATCCAAATAAATACAAGTTTATCTCTTTAATGTCACATGTGAGCAAATGACTGTACGAAATCTATCTCTATTCATATATCATGCCATGTTATTAAGAAATGAATCCTTGTAACATGTTTAACCGGTTCCACATTGTCAAGCATTCTGACCTCTGGCCTAACAGTTATATATATGAATACACTGAATGGAATTGAGTCTCGGAAAACACTGGCGATAAAAACTTGTTGTCTCATTTCAGACATTTTTGACCTATCTCCTTGATGCTGATTGGTCAGTGTGTGCAGGAAACTGGATGTGGGTATCCAGCTCTGCATTTGAACGTATTCTGCAGTGCTCCAAGTGCTTTTGTCCAGTTGGTTACGGCCGCCGTATTGACCCATCAGGAGAATTTGTCAGGTAGGGCTGTTGTTCATGTAGAAATAAGCATAGAGATTGTGTGTCAGAACAGGGAAATAACAATCCATATCTAACAGCCTGGTGATTAGAGTTGTTTCATAATGTGTAACTGGCTGACTCTGTGGTGTAGTTAAACCTTGTTTACCTGCACCCCACTGATACAAATACACCACATATAACACGATCTTGATGGGGACTAGTTGTACATTCAATAGAACATGATTCTGTTTCCATGATTTGTTAAATTGGAAATTAATCCTTAAAATACAGTGAGTGCAGAATGCTGTGGAATAGTGCAATACTACTGAAATGGGGAAAATATAGTCAGTTGTCCAAACTACCGGTTCCATCACTGGTTCATGGTTTAGTGGGTGCTGTGACAACTCGTCCAATCTAAAACTAACACATTGTTTGTTGTGATTAGCAGTTTAAAATAGCAACTAAGCCAACTTCATTCAGTCTGCAACAATGACACAAACACTTTTTCGTTTTGAGGGGATATAAGCCCTGAGTACGATCCCACTGAAGATAATGGGAAAAAACGCCACAAAGACTGTATTGCCCCGGTCTTTTCTACATCAGAAAACAACCTGCATTTCTTGCAATTTTGGGGTAACATTATTTCCATTAATACAAACTCACTTCATTTATCAGCCTTTCTATTATTCTGGCTGACTTTGAAGGTCTAGGTCACGACTTATGAAATACACCTTCAAGCACCTTTTGAAAATGTGTGCAGATTTTATGAAAAGAAAATTATGAAACTAGCTTCTGTTCTCAATAATGGGAACATTTACATGTGTTACTTCACTTGTCTATGTAGGACTATGTAGGACTAAATGCCTACAACTGATCGATTATCCTACAAGGCAGGATATGGGCCCTATTTGGCCCACAGGATCGACATAATTTAAGAATTGTGCATTAATTCAGACATCTTTTTGAAAGTTATCAGCTGTGTTCATATAAAGGGGAGCTTGTTCATTTCAACAATTGACTGTTTGGGATATATAACAACACTACCGGGACCTCCCGTATATAAACCCCCAGCCTAATCCCGAAATTAGAGCTTTCTCATTTAAAATATATTATCTGAAATTAACCTCAGGGCTCGATTTCAGAAACTAATGCTTTCTTTCAATGGAAAACCTTTACTGAAAAAATAAGAAGCCGCTAGTTGTTTTCACTGAGAAAATATAAAACATGAATTTTAACTTTGAACCGGACTGTTGAATTACGATTTGCCTAGTGTATATAGTACATTGCCACGTTGTTATATTTTTTATCTTATCCTGCATTACTACCTCAATGCTTCTACTGTAGTTCTTTGATAAGGAGACGGTGGTCACTCAAGCCCTTATTCATCTTGGCCTCATCTGCCAGAGTCATTGAACAGGGTCTTACCGAGGACAATCCTAATCGTGTCTTTCTTTTGTGTACTATGATGCCATTTCAACATCGTCAAATCGACCATATACATGATATACGTAATCATCTCTGGCCACCAGGCCCTAGGTGCAAAGGGTTACTCCGCTAGAGCTGCAAAGGCTATAGCCTTAGCACATAGACCTTCAGCACATACCCTGCATGATGACAAATGGTGTTCCTTTGAATCCTTCTGTAAGGATCAGAAACAGGACCGTCACCGCAGTTTATGACTGAATTCCTTCCCCATCTCCGCAACAAGTGTCACCTCAAGGGTAGTACCATAATTATATATCTGGTAGCCCTCAATTCGGTGTTGGCAGTTCCTACATATCACAGTCACTTTTGCGTTTTTTCATCTGGAGGATCAACGTGACAATTTTCGTCCCCCAGCCTGAGATATGACCGTGGTTTTGAAATCGCTCTGTACCACTCCTTTTGAACCACTCCACTCTTCATCTTTCTTTAAACTTACTAAAAAGACAGTGTTTCTCTTGACATTAGCTACAGCGGTTGCATGCCCTTGGCGTCTCCCAAGTATGGTTTGAGCGAGGGGTGCACGGTGCTGTCCATCTTGGGCTGCGCAAGCATGTCATTGCTAAGAGTCAACTCCCAGGACAGCCAGACAGATCTTTAACCGTTCCTCCCTTAGCATCGATAACTCATTATCTCCAGGGCAGTCGGGTAGCCTAGTGGTTAAAGCATTCGCTCGTCACGCCAAAGACACGGGTTCGATTCCCGACATGGGTACAATGTGTGAAGCCCATTTCTGGTGTCCCCCGCTGGGATATTGCTGGAATATTGCTTAAAGCGGCTTAAAACCATACTCACTCACTCATTATCTCCAAGGCGTGGCACTTTAGAATGTGCAAGGTGTCCATTGTTTTGGTCCACTGGTGGTCGGTCACAAACCCCAGACAGTCTCTGGTGGTAATTACCCCAGATTAGAGGGGTTCATGTTTCTGCTTATTCCAGCTGCTTGGATTGAGAATTTAGAACTTGGCGCCCTTTACTACTTTTCCTTTTTCCATGATTGGATTTCACACCTCCCACTTTCTATCGTGTGGCTCTATCGGACAGGAAGGTCTGCGGTTTCCTTTTTTTCCCACTGAGGAAGCTATCTGGTTACACAGGCTGGTTGGAGGGTCTGTCCTAAATTCCATCTGAAGGTATGCCCCCCTCCGTTCCGTCTCATAAAAATGCATAAAGGTGGTAATGCAGGATAAGGTTAACTATTCAGTAAAATCTAAATATTTTTCACATTTGGATACTTATCCTACATTGCCACATCTAAAGTGCCCTCCCATTGCTTTATACCTACCCGCAAAGTTTTCCAGATATCGTTTCTAGTCGTGATGTGTTAATATATGATGTCGCCACTTACGGTCATGTGGTAGCAGTGGGAGGAAGTAAGCCACACAACTGGTTGGTACAACAACTTCTGTAGCCAGACCTCTCACAGCTCCGTCTCCTAAGTAAAAAAGTAGAAGCATTAAGTATCCAATTGTGAAACATATTTAGATTTTACTGATATTTTAAGGAAGATCACTCAAATTAAATACCTGAATTCAAGTCCATGGGGCTGAATGCGGAATTATTTTTGTTTTTAGGCCCATGAGCGTAATTATGTACATTAGTAAGGATAGAATGTGTCAAAACGCTGACTGTATAGGTCCTTGTCCTATCCCTAGGCTATTCATAAAAATTCTGGAACTACTTGTGCTTTCTAAATGTTAAAAAAACTAGAAAAATATTATTGCAAACTCATTGTATCATAGTATTGGGTTGTATGATTTTGAGACCAATTTATTGGTTTTGCACAAGCTCGATCACCACTGTAGATTTGCCCACACTGAATGAAACTGAGCTTCTGTGCTAATGGTAGTCGGGTTTTAAGGGATCAGCTGGTTTGTGTTTCAGACGCTACATCCCTGAGTTGAAGGACATGCCCCTTGTGTTTCTGTACGAGCCGTGGAAGGCCCCTCTGGAAACTCAGCAGAAGGCCAACTGTGTGATTGGGAAGGATTACCCAAAGCCTATGGTTGACCATCGCAAGGTGTCCAAGGAGAACAAGGAAATGATGGATGGAGTCATGCGTTTCCTCAAGGACAAGAGTATGCATTTTCACAATTCTTATTTATACCACTGACCTTATAGGGCAGGGATATATAGTTATACCAAGCAATTTCGTCCTTCCGAGGACATTTTTGTGTGCAAGCTATTACTTAAAACTGCAAACTTTGTGAATGCTTTCTATATCAATATTTTTGATTTTCTGAAAAATACTGATATTTTCAATTTTTTACTTAGAATTTGTATAAATATTTATGCAACCTATAACTTGAAAAATACTGCATGGATTCTTTTCAAATTTAGCAAACAGTTTTTATGCTAATTGGAGAGGTGCAATACAAAGTTTGATTTTGATATGTAAAATTTCTGAACAAATATTGCTTTTTTCATATTTTGAACTCAGAATGGTTTGTTTTACTTCAACATTTGTGCAACCTATAACTTGAGAACTACTTCATGGATTTTTCCAATTGGGGGTACAGTTTCTATACCAATAGGAGAGGTGCAGTGCAAAGTTTGTTTTTGATGAGGGAGTTTCTGAGAAAATATTGCTTTTTTCATGTTTTGAACTAAGAAATATGTTGGCGTCGAAGTTGGGGTATTGATGAGCTCTGTTCACCCTTTGGCTTGTTAGGTGATGGTGTTTCCCTTTTCAAGTGGCATCAGGTGTTGTAATTGGCAGTACATGTTACATCCTTTTCCTATATGGGAATCCTGTGGAATCCCAGATTCTACTGATTAAGTGCACATGATATAGACATGTTTTACCTTACCTTAAGCTTCCCTACCTTATACAAACAGATAGTACTGGAACGAAGAGACAGTTTAAGCAGACTACAGCCCGTGCCTAGGCATCCACGAGTTATCCCCCTTGGCCCCTACTCCCCATATTCTTCTCTGTCTGCCCTACGGACAGACGTGTACAGGAACAGAGTTCCACTTACCTTGTTAATTATCTTTCAATTGCGTTTTTAGGTGGCGTTACTTCCATATATCCTTTCCATGCTTGATATATCCGCTTGTTTGCGGTTTATAGCTTGAAATTCAATTTTTATTCATGGCTGCGTAAATTTAAGCGTTTTGCGCCTGCGTCGCCATTTTAACTCTCGTGTTTATGAGGTTGCACGTTAATGTCCTTTTTTTGCTATAGTTTTCTTAAGCTATTGGGGAATCTCTCATTTATTTTGTTGATTATGGCGTTTTATTGACATAATTCCTATTAATTAGGCGTATTATGTTGTTGAATTGCTTAATTAATACTCCTGACGACTCTACTGCTGCCTTTGTCAAGCGTCGCTGTCAGCTATCGCCGGGAAAGGTCTCCAGTTATCTCCGGATCGCCAGCTATCATCGAATCATCGTCAGCTATCGCCAGGCCGTTGGCAGCGCTCGTCGGACTGTTGCCAGTGCTCACCGGATCGCCAGCTATCAACGAATCGTCGTCCGCTATCGCGAGACTTGCCAGAGATCGCCGGATCATTGCCAGTGCTCACCAGATCGCCAGCACTCGCCGGACTGTTGCCAGTGATTGCTGGATCGCCAGCTATCACCAGGCTGTTGCGCCGGATCATTGTCAGCTTTTCGCCGGACTTTCGCCGGACCTTATATGTCGCTGTACAGTCGCCAGGATGTCTTTTTGTCTCGCAGAACATTGCCGACACGCTTCATCATCTGGTGTCCCGGGGCCAGACGTCTGGACTCACCTTGCCACCCTTAGGATGATGAATAACATTTTGTACCGGATTATGACGAAGCATCTCTGACCAAGTCTCTCACTCCTGCTGATATGCCTGCTTGGCTTGTGGATCATCTCCCTTGTGCTTCGCCTGGGCAAGGGGCCTCCCTCCAGGTGGAGCACAAAGTTTTGGAGTCTGGAGAAGTTCTCCTCCCACGTGACCCATTGATAGCTGATGTGTCCACGTCATTAAACACTGCTTTTACGACACTGCCTGTCCAGACATCGATTCAGGTTCCGAAATTTTGGAAGGAACACAATCCTTTCCAATTTATGACATTTGCCAACGCCGGTTCTTCTCGGTCCAGTACCTCCAGCTCTCTCAGCAGTGAAAATCAAATTTTTGAAAGAGAACTAGTCTGAAGCGGAAGTCCGATCCAGTCCCAGTTTGGACCTAAAAGCCCCCCAACCGAGGACGCTTTTCCGGTGGGGACCGCCCCCGGAGTGATTTTCTCCGGACGGCTGACAACTGGCAACTCCCGCCGCCAGTCGTCCCTGTTCATCCGTCTCCAGGAGGAGGGAGACTTCAGACCTACTGGAGGAATTAGCAGCTGCTCCAGGATCCGTTCGTGAAGTGGATCCTCTGCCACGGTTACTGCCTGCAGTTTCGTGCCGTTCCTCCTTTGGCATTTCCACGGCTCTGTGGTTATTATAACCCATATAACTCATTCCATCATTGTGTTCCTTCAACGCAGGGGGATTCGGTTCGGAACCTACCTCGTTGACTGCATCCTCGGTCACGGCGTCAATGGAATCTTGATTCTTCAGCGCGATTTGATCATCAACATGGAGAAATCAGATCTGACTCCCTCTTGCCATCTCACTTTCATAGGCGGTCCCTTTCTGACCGCCAGTGGCAGAGCCCTCTTGGGCTGTTGTCCTCAGCTCAGGATCTGACGTCCAGGGGTCGTCTTCAACTGCGTCCCCTTCAGCAGTTTCTCCTACCATTTCTGCACTCAGATCAGTTGGGTCCCCTTCTTCCTCTGCCAAGGGACTTACATCCGTTCTTGGAGTGGTGGCTAGTCCCATAGAACGTCTCGAGTGGTTCCCCTATGTCAAGCTTCGAGGCCACTCATCATCTCTTCGTGGGTGCATCTCTACAAGAATGGGGCGCTCACCTTCTCTAGGAAACTGCTTCCGGTCTTTGAACTCCTTCGGAACGTGCGTGGCTCATCAACAATCTGGAGTTGGAGGCAGTCACACACCCAGTTCTTCTCCCCCAGGTCATTCAGCAGGCGGCCCGGACCTGTCCTCTGGATCTGATTTTGGTCGCGCCTTACTGGCCGTCCCGAATTTGGTTTCCCAAGCTCCTTCAGCTCACGGGAGAACCCATGTTGCATCTCCCGGCGTGGCCAAATCTGCTGCTCAATCCTCACACCGGACGACCACATCCAGACCCCGACAGTTACAGTCTGCATGTTTGGTGTCTCCAGAAGTCACTGATCGCTAAAGGTTTTTCAGCTCGTGCTGTGGCGGCTGTTTCCAGAGCTCATCGTCCCTCCACTCTATATATGATGACAAGTGGCAGTCTTTCCAGGCCTTCTGCTTGTCCAGGCACATCGTTCCAGTGGAGGCCACTGTTCCACAAGTGGCTCTGTCAAGCATTGTTCTCTCTACCGTCAGTCCACCATTCTGTTCCGACAGGGCTTGACCTACATCTTATCCCCTTGCCTACCGTTCCGGGAGCCTCTACCTTGCTGTCGCCTGCTGGGTTTCCTGCCATATGGTTTAGTTGTGCTGCTTCAGGGTGCCTGGCGCTTCTCACGGTAAGCCCGCCTTCCACCAGTCGAATAAAGCACTGTGTTGCGTCAGGTAAGGTAAAACATGAGCATTTCTGATTAAATGCAATGTTTTTATACTTACCTGAAGCTACACCTATAGGCCCTCCCGGACTGCGTCCTCCTCCTCTGCCTTACCGTTGGCGCCACTGTGTACTCTACGTCTGATGTCATCCAGTGAAGAATATGAGTAGCCTAGGCACGGGCTGTAGTCTGCTTCAACTGTCTCTTCGTTGCAGTACTGTCTGTTTGTGTAAGGTAGGTAAGCTAAAGCACTGTGTAGCGTCAGGTAAGTATAAAAACATTGCATTTAATCAGAAATGCTCATTTTAGGTATTGAGACAAAATGAATCATCTTGTGCATCACATCGTTTGAATTTAATATCACAATGTGTCCATGGATCATTTTCAACTCACTTGTCCTGAAGGTCCATGTGAGCCGATGTAGCGGAAAGCCTGTCGTCGTCTGTTGTCCATCAGCTTCGTCTTTGTTGTCCAAAAACTTGTTCCATTTTCAACTTCTTCTCTGAAATGTTGTGATGGATTCAACTGAAATTTTGTGTGGATGTTTGTTACTATAGCAGGTCAAGTTTGTTAAATGCATCAAACTTTGAATTTCTATGTGGCTCCCATATAGCCATCTTTTATTAAGAACAAGAAAAATTTATTGTCTTCTAAAAATAATTAAGGGGGCAAGAACCCTGAAACTTTGTTTGTTCAAGGCATCTTGATTGGATAATCAAATCAGCGTGCCAGTTGGCATATTGGATTTTTTTTATAAAAATGGTGAATTATCTGTCATTAACATCTCCCCAGAAACGACATGACCAATGAAGCTGAAATGTCAGGGCTTGATCAATGCTTTACATGCTAGTTTGTTCAAGAAGTTTGAATTGGATTTTCAATATAACAATGCTATTAGAAAATGTTATTTATGGTCGGCCATAACTATTGTTCCATATGTATGTTCCGTTTTTGTAATACAGTGATCCCTCGCTACAATGCTACCTTTGGGGTCCAAATAATTGATGAGCGTTAAAGTTCAGCGGGTAGATGACAACAAAACAGTCGACATGCTCTGCCTACCTAATATGATCTATGTTGCACATTTCAGAGTTTAGAATAGTAGTTGTTTATGATTCATAGTGTAAGAAAAATGATTTGTTGAGTGTTATGCACTTTGAAAAAACCCACATTGTATACCTTCAGCGAATTCTGGTGAACAAACAGGTATAACAAACTTGGTCAATTAAAAAATCACAAGACATGATGATTTACCATTTAAATTGTATTTCCTGCTCTCCAGACATATGCAGACATTAAGATTACTGTGTGTATTGTCTCGAAAACTAAGCTGGAAACACCAATCAGCAGTGCACACATTTCCTCCCGCATCTACCGGTAAAAGGTACCCCAACTTCAAATATTTTTATGCAATGGTCGGAAGAAATTGTATTTGAAATTAGTATTTTATCAGAAAAAATCTATTCCAACATTGTGTTATTTTAGTTGCAGCTTTCACTATATATATTTAAGATTATAAGAACCATAAGCGGAGCACTTTGGTACAGGTGATTGCTATTGCTGGATATTTTGACGCATGGAACAATTGGACCAGTCACCCCCACATGTATTTTCATTGCGAAAATGTTATACTGACATTCAATAGTCAAACAGCCTCAAATAAGACTTTTAACAAGTCAAAGTATGGCATTTATGATATATGTATCCATTCTGTTGCAACTAAAGTTTGTTTCAAGGCATCAAAAGCAGTAATATGATGGTGGTTGCTGTAAATAACAGTGAGTTGTGGGATCTACTAGTCACTTCACACATAATTTAGCCGAAATTAATGTAAACATTATTCAATGAAGTTTTGAATAAAATTAATGAAATATATTACAAACATAAGTCCCGATTAACAATGAACACGTTTTTATAACCAGAAACATTAATAATGGGATCAATTTGCGTAGCATATGTGGCAACTTTCACTGCCAGACCCTGGTAGCATATGTGGCAACTACCACTGCCAGGCCCTGGTAGCATATGTGGCAACTACCGCTGCCAGGCCCTGGTAGCATATGTGGCAGCTACTGCTGCCAGGCCCTGGTAGCATATGTGGCAACTGCCGCTGCCAGGCTCTGGTAGCATGTGTGGCAACTACCACTGCCAGGCCCTGGTAGCATATGTGGCAGCTACCGCTGCCAGGCCTTGGTAGCATGTGTGGCAACTACCGCTGCATGGCAACAACAAGTGGCAGTGATGGTTGCTGAAAATTAGCCCTGCTTTCCTTGCTGGAAACAGTGAAAGACCCAGGTCCCACTGAGAAGCAAGTAACTCTGACTTCTAGCTGTAGAGGATGCATAGAGTAGATGATGGAGTTGATAATGTAGATAGCAGCCCAGTGTGTGTGCTAATGGACAGGACATGGCACAAATGTAAGTTAGTTATAATACTACAATTGGTATACATTTGTATATTTGTCCAGAAAAGTCATTAGGAGCTAGAACTAAATCTAATTATATTTATTTTCAGAAATTTCTCATTGTGCGCCAACCAACATTGAGGAAGTCAAGTCGTTTGTCTGGGTCCCACAGCATACTTTCTGTGAGATGGAAACCGACCTGAAGAAGCTTTAAACCTCCTCATTCACTACCTGCAGACGACACATTACAACCAACATAGAGGAAGTGAAAATGTTTGTCTGGGTCCCATAACATACTTCCCGTGAGATGAACACGAATCTTCAAACCTCCTCATTCACTACCTGCAGACGACACATTACAACCAACATAGAGGAAGTGAAAATGTTTGTCTGGGTCCCATAACATACTTCCCGTGAGATGAACACGAATCTTCAAACCTCCTCATTCACTACCTGCAGACGACACATTACAACCAACACAGAGGAATTGAAAATGTTTGTCTGGGTCCCATAACATACTTCCCGTGAGATGAACACGAATCTTCAAACCTCCTCATTCACTACCTGCAGACGACACATTACAACCAAGTAGTATAGGTAGAGGAAGTGAAAATGTTTGTCTGGGTCCCATAACATACTTCCCGTGAGATGAACACGAATCTTCAACCTCCTCATCCATTACCTGCAGACGACACATTACAACCAACACAGAGGAATTGAAAATGTTTGTCTGGGTCCCATAACATACTTCCTGTGAGATGAACACGAATCTTCAAACCTCCTCATTCACTACCTGCAGACGACACATTACAACCAACATAGAGGAAGTGAAAATGTTTGTCTGTGTCCCATAACATACTTCCCGTGAGATGAACACGAATCTTCAAACCTCCTCATCCACTACCTGCAGACGACACATTACAACCAACACAGTGGAACTGAAAATGTTTGTCTGTGTCCCATAACATACTTCCCGTGAGATGAACACAAATCTTCAAACCTCCTCATTCACTACCTGCAGACGACACATTACAACCAACACAGAGGAATTGAAAATGTTTGTCTGTGTCCCATAACATACTTCCCGTGAGATGAACACGACCACACGAATCTTCAAACCTCCTCATCCATTACCTGCAGACGACACATTACAACCAACACAGAGGAATTGAAAATGTTTATCTGGGTCCCATAACATACTTCCCGTGAGATGAACACGACCACACAAATCTTCAAACCAATACCTGCAGACGACACAGTACAACAAAAAAAGCAGTTTAATTTTGGCTGAAATATTGCTGAAAGAGCCATAAGCCCTTTCACACTCACCGATAATGATACTTTTATGTCAGGTTTCAAAATTCCATGTATTACAGTGCCAATGGCATGGTTGGAATCATGATAGCACGTTTTATGATTTCACTACAAGCACACTTAAAAATTTGTTTATTGTTTATTTGTTTATCATGTGAGGCCATTTATTAATGTACTTTCACACAAGTACACTGGACAAACACATGGAAATTGATGATCATATGAACACGTTAATGAACAGAATGTCGAATAAACTTTTCTCTCAAAAGTACTGCTGTCTCTCTCAACAGTTCTGTTGTCCCTCTCAACAGTTCTGTTGTCTCTTTCAACAGTTCTGTTGTCTCTCTCAACAGTTCTGTTGCCCCTCTCAACAGTTCTGTTGTCCCTCTCAAAAGTTCTGTTGTCCCTCTCAACAGTTCTGTTGTCTCTCTCAACAGTTCTGTTGTCCCTCTCAAAAGTTCTGTTGTCTCTTTCAACAGTTCTGTTGTCCCTCTCAAAAGTTCTGTTGTCTCTCTCAACAGTTCTGTTGTCCCTCTCAAAAGTTCTGTTGTCTCTTTCAACAGTTCTGTTGTCCCTCTCAAAAGTTCTGTTGTCCCTCTCAACAGTTCTGTTGTCTCTTTCAACAGTTCTGTTGTTTCTCTCAAAACTTCTGTTGTCTCTCTCAACAGTTCTGTTGTCTCTCTCAACAGTTCTGTTGTCCCTCTCAAAAGTTCTGTTGTCTCTCTCAACAGTTCTGTTGTCTCTCTCAAAAGTTCTGTTGTCCCTCTCAACAGTTCTGTTGTCCCTCTCAAAAGTTCTGTTGTCTCTCTCAAAAGTTCTGTTGTCTCTCTCAAAAGTTCTGTTGTCCCTCTCAACAGTTCTGTTGTCCCTCTCAACAGTTCTGTTGTCTCTCTCAACAGTTCTGTTGTCCCTCTCAACAGTTCTGTTGTCCCTCTCAAAAGTTCTGTTGTCTCTCCTAACAGTAAGGTTATCTCTCAACAGTTAGGTTGTCTCTGCTAACAGTTCTGTTGTCTCTCTCAACAGCTCTGTTGTCCCTCTCAAAAGTTCTGTTGTCCCTCTCAACAGTTCTGTTGTCTCTCTCAACAGTTCTGTTGTCTCTTTCAACAGTTCTGTTGTCTCTCTCAAAAGTTCTGTTGTCTCTCTCAACAGTTCTGTTGTCTCTCTCAACAGTTCTGTTGTCCCTCTCAAAAGTTCTGTTGTCTCTCTCAAAAGTTCTGTTGTCTCTCTCAACAGTTCTGTTGTCTCTCTCAACAGTTCTGTTGTCCCTCTCAAAAGTTCTGTTGTCTCTCTCAACAGTTCTGTTGTCCCTCTCAAAAGTTCTGTTGTCCCTCTCAAAAGTTCTGTTGTCTCTCTCAAAAGTTCTGTTGTCCCTCTCAACAGTTCTGTTGTCCCTCTCAACAGTTAGGTTGTCTCTCTCAACAGTTCTGTTGTCCCTCTCAAAAGTTCTGTTGTCCCTCTCAAAAGTTCTGTTGTCTCTTTCAACATTTAGGTTGTTTCTCCCAACAGTTCTGTTGTCTCTCCTAACAGTTATGTTGTCATTTTAATCATTTGGATGGAAATTGTTATTTTTGATTTATGAGCATAAAATTGGCCGTAAGAAAATGATGTAAGGTTCCTCGAGTTGTGATACTTGTTTTTTGTGTGCCTGGTACTGCCTATTGTAGTATGGATTTGTTATGCCAGTGTTATGTACATGTCTTTCATAGCTTGTGGGGTATTGTAATTTTAGCGCCTTTTGATGGCCAGAGACTTGTTACCTGTGTCAATGACCTTGTCTTACCTGTGTCATTGTCTTATTGTTTTTACGGCATTTATGGTGGAATATTGCAAAAGCTCTACTCATTCCAGCTGTGTCTGTTTTGTGCATCAGTAGCTTCTATGGACTTTGTAAATGCAGTTAGAATTTAGTGTTTGTATACGTTATCTTTGTCCACAATCAGCATTCTTCCCCTAATGCTTCCAACATAATGTTGCTGCTTTTTCATCTCCTCATATTGAATGCTTTTTGACTTACATAAACTTTCTAAACTCTGGAGTATGAAAGGCGTAAATTCAACAGAATCTCATTTTCCTTACAGACCTCTTTTGCTTTGGACCATAATTTTCAAACAAACACATATATCCCATAGCAATCAAATTTATTGTTTGAGTTGAATGTGCTATAGATTTCACTGTCAATGTGGATTTCAGGAGAAAGTCATTAATAGTTCCCATGCATAAGTTTGATTATTATGGGCATATTTCATAACCATATTCAAATAATCTACCTCTTTTATCATTCCTGTCTCCTTTTTGTAGATAATACGGAGATGTATAATATATGTATAACACAGATACAGTGATATTCTCAGCAGATTTCAAAGTAGTCTTGAAAAGAAAATTTTGAACTATGAACATGTTGCCGCTGGCTCTTTAAACTGCCAGTCCCAGTGGACAGGCAATTCCAAAAAACACCAGTCTCCTCCAATTTTGGTGAGTACCAACTCAATAAATAAACATATTAAAATTGCCTGGTTATAATTCTTTCAACAGCATGTTCAATGCAGTGTATGTTCATGCTGGACAAATTCAATAAAATCATCTCTGAAGTAACTTAGATGTTCACCTCATTCACACAAAGTTCAGTCATATTTTTCTCTCTTAATATTTCACTTTGGTTCGAGGCTAAGTCACTACAAATAGATATTTAACTTCAAAGTACAACAAAATGTTATTTCTTTGAATGAAAAATAGACAACAGGAAACACTGATGATGTGAAATAGACAAGCTGACTTTGTTTGAAAAATATACTTCATTGATTATTGGTGATGTTTTTGATTATCGGCGATGTTTTTGTTAACAACAATAATTTATAAGGTACTTTATTTGCCGGGCCACTGGGACTGGCAGCCACATGAATTACTGGTTCAAGCCTTATTTTACCATGAAAAAACTGATATTTACTAGTAAATGGGAATGCTTCTATGAAGGACAGCTAATGGTTGTTATTATGAAACCATTAACCTTATGTCATTTATAGAGTTAATGAATATCAAAATGTGTTTGTCATAACCATTGTTTGATTTGAAATGAAAGTGTAGAGTGTGAAGTAAAGGACTAAAATAATTATATGATTTATTCTCTGAAAGTACTGCCTTGCATTCCTGGGTCATGGGTTGCCCAGAAGTCTAATGATCTGGGTGGCCCATAGGTCTAAAGATCCGGGTAGCCCAGTGGTCTAATGATCTGGGTGGCCCATATGTCTAATGATCTGAGTGGCCCATATGTCTAAAGATCCGGGTAGCCCAGTGGTCTAATGATCTGGGTGGCCCAGTGGTCTAATGATCTGGGTGACCCAGTGGTCTAATGATCTTGGTGGCCCATATGTCTAATGATCTGGGTGGCCCAGTGGTCTAATGATCTGGGTGGCCCATATGTCTAATGATCTGGGTGGCCCAGTGGTCTAATGATCTGGGTGGCCCATATGTCTAATGATCTGGGTGGCCCAGTGGTCTAATGATCTGGGTGGCCCATATGTCTAATGATCTGGGTGACCCAGTGGTCTAATGAGTGCGGCGTTAAACAACAACAAACAAACCTCACTGTGGCAACAGTAGAAATTTCTTTGAGAAATATAATCATCAACTTTAAAAGATTTTTTTTTAAAATAGCATGTTATTTATTTAATTTCCCTGTTTAGAAATGTTTTTACCTCATTGAAATGTACTTAGTGACTTCAGAAAATGTTTGTTGTGGGGTTGCCTGATTGTTTTTCACCATTTTGCTTGTCCTAATATCAGTCTGAATACCCACAGTGGTACAGTGCGCAAAGCACAAGCTGGGTGGCCTTTGTTCTTGCCAAAATATTGTTCAATGCAATGTAAAACAGTGAAACATGTTTTGATAATTTACATCTGAGAAGAGGTTCCTGGTGTTGGGCGAGTTGGAGAATGTTTCCTTAGACATGCACAGTACCATGTTAAGTCTGACACTACATGAAGAGTATGCGTGAACTCAGTAGAAGTACCGTATTTGACCCATTAAGCGCCCAGGGCACTTAAAAAAAGACAGAAGGGGTGGGCGCTTATTGGGGACAATTCAGAGTCAAATTGGCTTAAATTCATCAGCTGTGTAGAAGGGGGTGCGCATTATACACGAATTAATGAGTTTTGATGTTTTTTCCCCCTTTGAAAGACATTACTGTGAGCACGTAACACCGGAAATACCATGTCAACAAATCCATACTGAAGTACGCAAATTATTCATGTAATTACACTGTCTGGCTATAAAAAGTGTTCTTTGTATATCTGGACTTTTGTTTGTAACTTAGATCTATTTCATTAATTTTATTCAAAATTCCTTTTAATATTGTTTTAATTAATTTCGGCGAAATCGTGTGTGAAGCTATCGGAAGATCGCACAGCTCACCGTTATTAACAGCAACCACGGTCAGATTAACGCTACTGACGCCTTGAAACAGAGACATGGATACATGTCTTTTTGTTTTTATGGCATTTTTGGTGGAATATTGCAAAAGCTCTACTCATTCCAGCTGTGTCTGTTTTGTGCATCAGTAGCTTCTATGGACTTTGTAAATGCAGTTAGAATTTAGTGTTTGTATACGTTATCTTTGTCCACAATCAGCATTCTTCCCCTAATGCTTCCAACATAATGTTGCTGCTTTTTCATCTCCTCATATTGAATGCTTTTTGACTTACATAAACTTTCTAAACTCTGGAGTATGAAAGGCGTAAATTCAACAGAATCTCATTTTCCTTACAGACCTCTTTTGCTTTGGACCATAATTTTCAAACAAACACATATATCCCATAGCAATCAAATTTATTGTTTGAGTTGAATGTGCTATAGATTTCACTGTCAATGTGGATTTCAGGAGAAAGTCATTAATAGTTCCCATGCATAAGTTTGATTATTATGGGCATATTTCATAACCATATTCAAATAATCTACCTTTTTTATCATTTCTGTCTCCTTTTTGTAGATAATACGGAGATGTATAATATATGTATAACACAGATACAGTGATATTCTCAGCAGATTTCAGAGTAGTCTTGAAAAGAAAGTTTTGAACTATGTACCATGCACAGTACCATGTTAAGTCTGACACTACATGAAGAGTATGTTTTCGGATGCGTGAACTCAGTAGAAGTACCGTATTTGACCCATTAAGCGCCCAGGGCGCTTAAAAAAAGACAGAAGGGGTGGGCGCTTATTGGGGATAATTCAGAGTCAAATTGGCGTAAATTCATCATCTGTGTAGAAGGGGGTGCGCATTATACACGAATTAATGAGTTTTGATGTTTTTTCCCCCTTTGAAAGACATTACTGTGAGCACGTAACACCGGAAATACCATGTCAACAAATCCATACTGAAGTACGCAAATTATTCATGTAATTACACTGTCTGGCTATAAAAAGTGTTCTTTGTATATCTGGACTTTTGTTTGTAACTTAGATCTATTTCATTAATTTTATTCAAAATTCCTTTTAATATTGTTTTAATTAATTTCGGCGAAATCGTGTGTGAAGCTATCGGAAGATCGCACAGCTCACAGTTATTAACAGCAACCACGGTCAGATTACCGCTATTGACGCCTTGAAACAGAGACATGGATACATATATCATAAATGCCATACTTTGATTCGTTAAAAGTCATTTTTGTTTTTGTTGGACGATTCTATGTCAACACGTAGTTCTCGCGATCACGTGATCACGTGCACGGGAGCATCGACGGTGACTGGTCAGACTGGTTCCATGTAAAAAATAGTACCCGTCAATAGGGCTCAGCTGCTTCGCTGAGGGTTATTATATGTTTAGTAAAAGCTGCATCTAAATTAACAAGATATTGGAATATATTATTCCTGATAAAAAAATAGTTTCAGATACAACTTTTGCCGATCCTTGTATTTAAAATCCTGTAAAATTATATCATTGGGTGTGTCTTGACCGAATCACCGGTAGATTCCTAGAAAACGTGTGTACAGCTGATTGCTGTGTCCAGCTTAGTTTACGAGAAAATGCACAAGGTAATCTTAATCCCTGGATATAAAACGATGCCTAGCTGAACAAAAAATACAATTTAAACGGTAAATCAACATGTCTGGTGATTTTTTTTATCTCAAATTTCGAATTTGTCGTGACAAGTTTCTCATCACCCGTTCGTTTGCCAGACTTCGTTGACAGGGTACAGTGTAATTTTTTTCTGCGCGTAATAAGTCACAAATATCTAAAATAAACAGAATACAGTCATGCCCCGCTTATACAGACTTCAAATATCCGGAAACCTTGGCGCTTATTGGGGGAGGGGTGCTTAATGAGTCGAATACGGTATGTGGTGTTGGGATCAGTGACATGATGTCAACTCCGGTCCGCAGCACGTTCCCCCGCTACCTGACACACTGTGATATTCCCCCACAGTTGTCGCTGAGAGAAACATTTCAATTCATATGTCATATCCTGTGAGCATGTTGTGACAAGTACTGCATTTGTTCTCTATATATTGTTGACATATATTTGAATGTGATGTTTCAACATTATGACATGTTATTTGTTGTATGGACAGGGCTTGAGAATAGGGCTGAGGACTACCATAACTTGAGTATCATTACCTTCACCAATTCCTCCCACTGATATCACATGAAGCCTGCTACAGTCTGTCAGTGCCTCCTATAGCTTTAGCATGAGGCCTACTACAATCTGTCAGTGCCTCCTATAGCTTTAGCATGAGGCCTACTACAATCTGTCAGTGCCTCCTGTAGCTTTAGCATGAGGTCTACTACAATCTGTCAGTGCCTCCTCAAATAGCTTTAGCATGGGGCCTACTACAAACTGTCAGTGCCTCCTCAAATAGGTGTAGCATGAGGTCTACTACAATCTGTCAGTGACTCCTGTAGCTCTAGCATGAGGCCTACTACAATCTGTCAGTGCCTCCTGTAGCTTTAGCATGAGGTCTACTACAATCTGTCGGTGCCTCCTATAGCTTTAGCATGAGGCCTACTACAATCTGTCAGTGCCTCCTGTAGCTTTAGCATGGGGTTTACTACAATTTGTCTGTGCCTCCTGTAGCTTTAGCATGAGGCCTACTACAATCTGTCAGTGCCTCCTGTAGCTTTAGCATTGGGTCTACTACAATCTGTCAGTGCCTCCTATAGCTTTAGCATGAGGCCTACTACAATCTGTCAGTGCCTCCTGTAGCTTTAGCATGAGGCCTACTACAATCTGTCGGTGCCTCCTTTATCTATTTGTCACCATGAAGTGCTTCAAAGCGGGGTATACAGGATGTATTCAGCCTCTCAGAAATTCACGTGCAGCCTGACTTGATTGTGGCAGGGTATAAGAGATTTATTACCCTGCTGGGAAATTTACTTCCCTCCAAGGCGGGATACCTAGTATTTTATCAAGATCACATGGACCAATCAGATCTCATCATCCTGACATGGAGGTATAATGTACAATGTGTCAGCCTATGTACCTTGAGCCAATAGGTGATGGGTACACAGTCTCAAACACAGGGTACACCATAACACATACCCCGAGGTACTGGTTGAAAATGAATTTATCTTACAGGCATTATTTTAACCATTCGTCTAAAAGTCTCATTTAACTGCATTTGGTTAGTGTTCAGGTTTGATATAATATGCTTATACCATAGTATTCACTCTGGTAAGAAGTTTGTAATTTTCCAAGGGGCTATATGAAATTTGAAATATATCTGTCAGCAGGGTACATGGGGAAAAATGGCCTTTCAGTTATACTATCAGAAACAAGTATGTTAATGCCAGGTAAAATAAAGAAACATTCATCAATGAAATAGGTGCAAGTTGTCATATTCACTGGGTGCCTGGACAGTTTAATACAATAACCATCAATGTTGCACAATTGCAGCCGAACTATTGTTGATAGATTTTTTTGGTCACATAAATAAAATCTTTCAAACGGTATAAACCAAATTCAAACCCTCTTTTTATGAAAATGACTATTTTCATATGAGATAATGGCTGGATATGGACAGTTTGAAAATAGTTGCAGATATTTTTTCCATTAGAAAATTATTTTTTATGACAGATCTATGATGGCTATTTTAAATAATGTGTGAAAGCAGATGGTTGGCGATAAGAAGCTGGGATATGCATGTTTGATAAAAGTATGTGTTACAGATATTGACATTCTGTGTTGTTGCATATAGATGTCCATGTTTTATTGTTGTTAATAAAATGTATGCAGCTGTGTTTCTTCTGTTGTTAATTGTTGTTTGTTACAACTTTTAGGGGAAGAATATATTGTTTGTTTGTTATTTAGCGCGACACAACAACATTCCAGCTATACGATGGAGGTCTGTAAATATTCGAATCTGGACAAGACAATCCAGTGATTGACATAATGAGCATCAATCTACGCAATTGGGATACAATGACATGCATCAGCGAAGTCAGCGAGCCTGACCACCCGATCCCGTTAGTCGCCTCTTTTGACAAGCATAGTCATCTTTTACTTCAAGCATGGGTTTCTGCAGACCTATTCTCTACCCTGTCTTCAAGGGTCGGGGAGATTTAGCTGATGAGGGAGCAGGTACCCACGATCTGTCACCTTGCAGTGTCAGCATTCCCAGATGAGTGGGAGTATCAAACACTGGTTTGCACAGAACACATCACACTGTCCCTCTGACATAGGTCCGTGGACATGACCTGTCATTGTGCATGATTGTGTAATCAAGCACCATGTTGATACATTCCTCAGTTGGTGTAAGGATGCAGAAAAGACCTCAGAAGGAAAGACATGCTGATCATGGCGACATGGCTGATAGCATGTCATTGTACCCCCTATGGTCTGGATTGTTATTCCCTGCCCAAATCAAGCTTTGTAGGGGATATAGAAACAGGCTCTGTCCACCAAGAAAATAACTCATTAACTGTTCAATATGTCTTCATCAAAAGTTGGACACACATCAGGCATGCTCTAAATCGATGCTTTTTTGTATTCATGATTCTTTAAAATGTATATATTTCTGCATTTCCAAGGCAACACGTTGGCATGGGATTCAAATCAGCGTGGTGGTCTTTTTAAGAGCATAACTCAATAACTCTTCAATATTTTTCATCAAACGTACACACATCAGGCATTCTCATGAACTGGTGTTTTTTGGTATAAAGGAATTGTTCTTATTTGTTGTTTCTGCGTTGGCAACACGTTGTCCTTGGGTTGAAATGAGCGAAGGGTTCGTTTCCGGAGCACAACTCCTTCACTGTTCAATATTTCTTAATTAAACGTTGTCCACACAACAGGCATGCTGATAACTGGTACCTTTATCTTATCAGGAATTTCTGAAAGTTTCACTGTTTGTGTTTTCAAAGTAACAAGGTAGATGTAATTTCAAATTTGAGTAGGGATCAATTCAGGAGCATAACTCCTTTCTTTGAGAAACTTTGTATACATATCAGGCACGCGCTGAACTGTGCCTTATATTAAGCATATATTTTTGAAATTAGAATTGTTTTGGTTTTCCAAGGCAGCAAGCAAACATAAGATTAAAACGATGGTAGGGGTAATATCTGAAGCAATATTATAAACTGTTTTGCATTTCCTTTTGATACTTCGGACACACATCAGGCAGGTACTGAACTGGTGCCATTTGCTTTTTTCTAATTTGAGATTTTGCATTCTAAGGCAGTAAGTTAGACTAAGTTCATATGAAACTTTCATATTGCAGAGCATAACTCATGACCACTGTATCAATATGGTACTTGATACAACTTGGGAAACACATACGATATCATTCATCATACAACCCTATGGAATTTCTGAGCAGAATAAATTCCTTATACCCCGTCAGGAAGAAAACATGCAGCACGTGGATTTCAGAGCTGGAAAATAACTGCACGGTGTTTACGAGTCAACGAAAGTCACGTGACACAACACAAGTTAACTTCAGCTCAATCGAACATATGTTTTCTTTCAATTTTCAGTTTGCCTCAATTATTATTATTATAGCAGATTGAAACATGTCGGCAAAATAAATTCGTTGTTCATATCGGTATCACTCAGGGTATGTGATTTTATCCGGATCGTGGTATAAAATCTAACGCGGAAGGCATAAAGCCACATGTAACCCGAGTGATACTCCTGTAACTTATAGTATCCTGTGCAAACCTTCATCCTTCACCAGTATCTCCGTGTCATGGGTTTGAATTCAACTTATGGCCTATGAACCCAAGTGAGTCGGAATTTTGTCCATGCTCTTCAGTTTCGCCAAATTGGTAAACGTCTACAACCTGGGTCATGTCGGGGTTTCCCCCAACAACAGACCAAGATTCTTTAAGTATCCCAAATATTGTACAATGTGGTGTTAACCTCAAGTCACTAACTCACTCGCTGTAGTAGGATGCAACTAAAGATGAAGGTGCCTGTATGGTGACCCTGCCACCTTTGACCTGCCAGAATTTGATGATTCTGTGTTCGTGGCTCTAATATTTGAATCAATTTTGATTCTTGAATTTCTACAATATGCCAGTGCTGGTGGTTTGCACCAAAGTGGAAACCTCCATTTCCATTTGTGTGGAGGAACAGCGTGCTGGACATCTTGAAAGAGACAGGAAACTATTTCGGGGACTGCTTCAAAACACAACATTTCTTCTTGAAAGTGGACGCAAACAATACAATTCTTTTCACTGGACATGTTCTTCCGAATGTCCTACAATTAATTTGTTCGTGTTTTGGTAAAACCTGAAAACAAATGATTATTTTCCATTTGTTTTTATTTGAAAATAAAATCCCATGCCCCCTACGAATATCAAATGGTATGTCCCAAAACGTTCAGGACCTGCATCACTTGGTGTTTACTTCCATAGTAGAGGCAAAATTCTATTACGTAATTTTTATTTTTTTTACATTCTCTCACTGTTATCGGGATAATTTTTAATGCTACTGTGAGGTCTCCAGGTCAATGAGGTTTCACTGTGTATAACACTGAGGAAGTGGCCAGATAAAATGACGATAACGTATACTTTAACTGAGGTCTGCTTTAATAATGTTAAGAGTCAGTGCTTCCTATAGTAACAGCATGAAGCCTGTCACATCATCAGTCAATGACGCCAATATTTACAGCATGAAGCCTGTCACATCATCAGTCAGTGCTTCCTATATTTACAGCATGAAGCCTGTCACATCATCAGTCAGTGCTTCCTATAGTTACAGCATGAAGCCTGTCACACCATCAGTCAATGCTTCCTATAGTTACAGCATGAAGGCTGTCACATCATCCGTTAGTGCCACCTATAGTTACAGCATGAAACCTGTCACACCATCAGTCAGTGCTTCCTATAGTTACAGCATGAAGCCTGTCACACCATCAGTCAGTGCTTCCTATAGTTACAGCATGAAGCCTGTCACATCATCAGTCAGTGCTTCCTATAGTTACAGCATGAAGCCTGTCACATCATCAGTCAGTGTCACCTATGGTTACAGCATGAAGCCTGTCACACCATCAGTCAGTGCTTCCTATAGTTACAGCATGAAGCCTGCCACATCATCAGTCAGTGCCACCTATAGTTACAGCATGAAGCCTGCCACATCATCAGTCAGTGCTTCCTATAGTTACAGCATGAAGCCTGTCACACCATCAGTCAGTGCTTCCTATAGTTACAGCATGAAGCCTGCCACATCATCAATCAGTGCCACCTATAGTTACATCATGAAGCCTGCCACATCATTAATCAGTGCCACCTATAGTTACATCATGAAGCCTGTCACATCATCAGTCAGTGCCACCTGTAGTTACAGCATGAAGCATGCAGCACGAAGCCTGTTACATCCACACATAGTGCCCAAAGTTATAATTAAATTAGCAGTATGTAATCTTGATCGAAACGACTGATTCACCCTTGAGAAACGGGTAATGTCCAAGGTGATTTATCTCCTAAGTGACCTCACTGCTGCTGTTCCGCGGTTGTAGTTATCTCGCACAGATTACCAATAGCGGCCATGAGATCAGACAACGACGTTCTTTCGAAGACCACCTCTTTCTCCTGGTATAGAAGTGTGGTTGGTTCACTTGCCACTTGGATCATTCGTGAGGTAAGAATCTTATCTATGTTGAGAAATTCTGCGGGTGAGCATAGGTTCTTCACACGTTCACTGTACTCCATCACCTCTTTCCTCCTTCTCTCAGTAACCCGCAGCTGGTCCTGAAGGCCTTTTAGTTCTTTCAGAGTCTCGTCCTTTATTTTGTTGGTTGCGTTCACCAGCATCGCTTTTCTTGCAAGGACCTTCTCTTCAAGGGAAGAGAAAAGGTTGTGAATATCACTCTCAATATTCCGTTTCGACTCTTTAACCCTTTCCTCGTGCGCGTTGAGACGGGTGATTCTGTCCTCCATTCTACTGATGTTTACAGCGAGTCTGGCATTGTGTTTCATGATGTCCTGGCGAGCTGGTTCATACAGACTTTTTATTGGCCCCAAGTCGTGGCCGTTGTGATGTACTGACGCGCAGGTGCTGCACATGGCAACCATACACGTCTTGGAACAGCAGAACAGGTGTTGCCTAAGTCCATGTTGAGGACAAAGCTTGTCTTCCTTCAATACCTGGTGGTTCTTATCAGTAAGCTCCGACAAGCATTTCAACTCGTGGGTTATGGTTACAGCAAACTTAGCATGGTAGGACTTGCATGTGTCACACATGTTGCACCTGCAGTCCAGACATCGGTACGTCGCTGTGCCATCATGGCGGCAGTCATCGCACTTCAAACCACTCAGGTCCATCGCATCCTCCATCTCCAACACTTTTATGATGGCGTAGTCTAGAGGTGAAGCTTGCTCTGTCAAAGGAGTCTGACAGACGGGGCACCAAATACCGGGCGATTCATCGGCGTGTAGAGTTGTGTTCAAGCACTCGGAACATACTGAGTGTAGGCAGCCCAGCAACCGTGGTGTTTGTCCTCGTAGGTTGAACAGCTTCCGACATGATGGACAGTGCATCTTATCAGGCTCAACGGATGTTGGAACAAGCTGTTTCACGAGTGTCATGGACTGTTCTGGATTGGATGACCTTTCTGATAGACTGTCATCAGTATCTGCTGTAGCCGCCATCACGCTGAAATAGGATACGTAGATGTGTTCAAACGTGTTAGTAGTGGTAATCTCATTAGTGGTAGTAGTAATAGTATTATCATTAGTAGTAGTGTAGTAGTGGTGAGAGTAGTTGTGGTTGTCGAATTGAAGGTAGTCGTATTGGTAGCAGTCGAAGTAAGTGTTCAAAAGTATTAGTTCTGTTAGTCTTACTAGTTGTGGTAGTAGTAGTAGTAGTAGAAAATAATAATAATAATAATAATAATAATAATAATAATAGCTGTCTACTGGTCACCAGCTGACTATTGTTTTCGACTGACTAGTGTGAATGAATCTGAATTCATATTATTATCTTCACCATCGATATCTGAGGAAGAGTGAGTGAGTGAGTTGGTTTTAACGCCGCTTTTAACAGTATTCCAGTTATATCACGGCGTGTCAGCTTAATGTGGGAGGAAAGCCCGAAGTGATGCAGGTCTCAGACGTTTACCGCTTCGGTGAAACCCACGAGCACCCAACTCTGCACAGCGAATCGCGGCGCCTTAGACGACTGGGCCACCCGTGCCCCCAATCTGAAGAAGAAAAAACATCTGAGGCAGAAGAGACGGTTGTCGTAGAATTCTACTTGCGTGTGTATGGGGAGAAATTCTTGTCAATGAATGTAGTGGCTTAATTGTCGCGGGGTACGTGTACCATGGTAGTTTAAGTCATGGAGTTGCGTACCTTAGCTGTGCCAGGATTAGTAGATCTTGTGTTCGAAACCAAAATTCATCTAGATTATGATGTGGGTATGATATGTCAAAGCATCCTCTATATAACGGTAAGAGGTCCCGTCATCCTGAAACGATGACATGAGGATCGTGTCTGCACGCTGTTCATATCACTACATCGGACGGCGGGATAGCCTTGTTGTTTAAGTATTCACTCGCCACGCCCTAGGCCCGGGCTCGATTCCCCACATTGGTACAGTGGGTGAAGCCCATGCCTGGGGTCACCCGCCATGGAATTGCTGGAATAGTGCAAACAGCGGTGTCAAAATATACTCACTCACTCAATCAGTAGACCAATGTTCGGCAACGAACGGGTAGATATAATAATTTTATTATTTACCAAGCGTTCTAAATCTTTACTTACCTCAGAAAGAGTGAAAAACTTTACAAAAGTCCGCGGATCATCCACTATAGTTTCACGGGGGCGTTTACAATCATTACCCGTTGATAACGGAATGTGACATGTGATACCGTATCATTCAGATTCCCTCGGTCATTTCCGTCGACATGACCTTAGCAGAAATTTAACAGCGCCCTGTTCCTCAAAGTGATATAAGACATACGACTGTCGTAACTCAGCGTTGAGTATTGAAACTATGATCGTCGTTGTCTTAGTTGACACCGTCAGAATAGTTGAGAACGCACTTTTATTTGAGACCGCCAGGGTAGCTGAGAACGTGGTTTTCGTTGAGACCGTCTGACTAGTCGAGAATGTGGTTTTAGTTGAGACCGTCTGACTAGTCGAGAACGTGGTTTTAGTTGAGACCGTCTGACTAGTCGAGAACGTGGTTTTAGTTGAGACCGTCTGACTAGTCGAGAACGTGGATGAAACAGGAACTACGCCACAATATCAATGTCACACGGGAAAATGTCCTAGCACGCCGCTGACGTCAACCAGATGTCCATATAAGTGTTTTGTGATGCCACAGGTATCAAAATGGCGTTCATGTACAGGTTTAAGTTAACGTATGTCGTGATGACTGGTTAGATAATGGAGGCAGTTTTCTAGTTTTAAACTATTGGTTTTTCTTCATCTTTTAGGAGGAACAGATGTTATTATTCTATAATTATTAACGACTGGTGTCTTATTTTTTATGTCATTTGATTGTGTTCTGAGCGAAACGATTTTTAAAGGTACGATTTGTTTATTTTCTGATAAAAAGGAGTAACACGATTTCTATGCACATGTACCGGGATGAATTTGTCTTCTGGAAATAAAGTCGTTAGTTTCTACAAAGTATCCAACATGCCGACCAATGACTAGACGGGGATGCCGACCAATGACTAGACAGGGATGCCGAACAATGACTAGACAGGAATGCCGACCAATGACTAGACAGGGATGCCGACCAATAAATAGACAGGGATTCAACCGCGCTTCGCATGCTCGTTAACAGTTTCCTATTTGTCAACGGCTGCATCAAATGCTATGTTGTAGAGACAGAATAATTCTTTACCAACTTATTACTAAGGATAGGTTTCAAATTCGCCTTTGGGTTATATTTGTCCGTCATGTACTGTGAAGTGGTGAACAAGAAACGACATACAAGATGGGAATTCTCATATGGATTCCTCCAGTTAAAACCTGAGATGCTCTAGTTCGGCCGCAGGTGAGCTGAAGGTGTGCTTTAACAGCACGTGAACTGTGGATTGTATCTGCAGTGATTACAAATCAGACTTTGATATTTGATAATAAATTTATCAGGTTCTTTCGTTTGCGAACCTATATTATCAACCAGCAACTAGGCCACATTGACATCTAAAGTTGATAACTGTATACCATTCCCGTTAGCCCCTGATCGCATAGAGTCTAGTCCCGTGGTTGTACTGTCCGACATGATGTTGTTGCTAATTCAGCAGGAAATAGGGTTGGCGGATGAAGGTACAATATTTAGGTTCAATACCTAAAAGTTTCCACATGACTTTAACTTTCGCTCAGAGTGCTAGATTTATTCTTACAATTGTCAATGGTTTTATTTTGCCAAATGATAAAAACCAAAATATGTAAGTGTTGAAATTGTGTATTTCTTCGTACGACCATAAACATGTATTTGATACATTTCGTAACCAACTCGTGTCATTCCGGGACAAGCCAAATGGAGACGGTTGCCATAATGGCGAAAGAACACGAGAAAATCAAAGCAAGAAGGATAACTCTTATTCTACCCGTAGGCGCTACAGCAGTGCTCGCTTATTCCTGTTGTGAAAGTATTGAACCTCAATGATATAAATATATCCTTTTGTAAAAATGTATATTTGGAAGCAATTCAACTTATTCATTCTTAACTTTTCATTGTTTATTTGCAAATTATCCTTTTTTTAAAGTAAGATTTAAAAATTGGATGAAAAAAACCTGACCAGACGAAGGTGTTTTTTGGTTTAAATTTTGAGTTGAGTCTTTTCCTTGCTTGAAGACGCAATTAAAAAAGTATTTATTTCATGAATTAATTTGTCCTTCACGAGTGAGTTGGGTTTAACGCCGTTTTTAACATTATTCCAGTTATATCACGACCTGTCAGCATAATGTGGAAGGAAAGCCAAAAGTGATGCAGGTCTCGGACGTTTACCACATCGGTGAAACCTACGAGCAGGGGTATGGTGCTGACAAACCTAGAAACATAATCGGGGCGAACCGGGATTCGAACCCCCACAATCACAGGTTTCTGGCGTGACCAAGGGACGCAACTATGCACAACGAATCGCGGCGCCTTAGACGACTAGGCCACCCGTGCCACCTCACCTCACCCTTGTCCTTCAAGAACAGCGTCAACAAAAAGTCATTTGTCTGCTTGCGCAGCTTTTCGTGGCAAACCCTTTGTGATATTCCGTCAATACACATTGGTGTCGAGTAAGCTACTCGGAACGACATGCCACTACCGCTACACACTCATGGCTCCCCTGGCTGTTCATTTCTGTTTTAATAGTTTAGATCTTGTCGGCTTATCCTGTTATCATATTTTGCACGATTTACAGAATTCAGTTATTCCCATCTTCTACATATTTACAGAGGGGAGATTAAATATAATTATACCCATAAAAGAGGAAACTATTTTCATCATTTCTCTAAAATCTTATTTTGCATAAACGTCCAACACTTCATTCAATGATATACTCACAGGTACATTAACGTTCGCCGCAAGCAGGTCCAGCACTTCATTCAATGATACACTCACAGGTTCATTAACGTTCGCCACAAGCAGGTCCAGCACTTCATTCAATGATACACTCACAGGTTCATTAACGTTCGCCACAAGCAGGTCCAGCACTTCATTCAATGATACACTCACAGGTACATTAACGTTCAACACAAGCAGGTCCAGCACTTCATTCAATGATACACTCACAGGTACATTAACGTTCAACACAAGCAGGTCCAGCACTTCATTCAATGATACACTCACAGGTACATTAACATTCAACACAAGCAGGTCCAGCACTTCATTCAATGATACACTCACAGGTACATTAACGTTCGCCACAAGCAGGTCCAGCACTTCATTCAATGATACACCCACAGGTACATTAACGTTCGCCACAAGCAGGTCCAGCACTTCATTCAATGATCCACTCACAGGTACATTAACGTTCGCCACAAGCAGGTCCAGCACTTCATTCAATGATACACTCACAGGTACATTAACATTCAACACAAGCAGGTCCAGCACTTCATTTAATGATACACTCACAGGTACAATAACGTTCAACACAAGCAGGTCTAGCACTTCATTCAATTATAAACTCACATTATAAGCAGGTCATTAACGTTCACCTCAAGCAGGTCCAGTACTTCAACAAAGATTTTACACATTAACTGGCTATGACTGGGTTTACTTTTACTCTCTATTCAAACTAAACGCTAATAAAAACTTTCAGTAGCTTTCACTATCGTGGTACAAATACAGTTTAAAGCGCATGTCCATGCTTGATAAACACACGCAAACAAGACTATCTACACTGAACAAACTCACAACACAAACTGGTGATAGGGTAGGTTGTTGCGTGTACCTCTTTCGGAGGCACTAGACATGGCCTTCATACTTCGTACTCATATGCCTGCGATCATCTTTAACTCACTTACATTTTCTCTGCAATGAAGCACATTTTCAGATAGACTGGTCCCCTGGAACAGTGTGATGTTGTGTGGAGATGTGTTCATTTCCCAAGGTATGTCAATAATTCAGTCGATGTCGATAGTCCTATTTGAATTTCCCGACAGTTTCGATTAGTGCTGGATACTTAGGGGTTTGATTTTTAATATAAATGCAATAAACTGATAACTAATCTTACACCAGCTCTGCTTGGATAACTGAGCATGTCTAAACCTGCTTGGACCCTTTGCTGTCTGGTGGATATGTGTTTTTGTTTCCCATTGTTTCCTTTGCGAAGACAGCCATGCTCGTTTGGGAATACAACTGTGATATTGATATTGCACAGATAATGTTCACATCAACTAATGACGTATTCACTGTTTGTGATCAAGAGATGCGAGGCGGATGATTGGCTCAATCTGGTGAATAATTCAGTAGACACGTATTGAAGCGCATGCATCAGTTCTACATTATTTAGTATTAGGCCACCGTTCCGCCGCGGAGCTTATCCCGAAACAAACGCGGCACTAATTAACGTATTACAGTGCTCTGCAACACGACATGTTCAACATAGGAAATGTGTGGCAAGCTATTTATTTTTGGTTTGACGTAAACTCTGCGCACTGGGGCTACCTACTAGTCTTTCTATTCTTAGCTCCTTTGATGTTTGTTTCTGGACATGGTACTAGTTGCACTGAATACCTGATTTGTTTACAGCGTATTCTACTCAGACAGTTAAACAAACCCGTGAATAATCGGGTAGAGAATAGGTCTTCAGCAACCCATGCTTGCCGTAAAAGGCGACTATGCTAACGGGATCGGGTGGTCAGGCTCGCTGACTTGGTTGATGCATGTAATCGTATTCCAATTACGTAGATCGATGCTCATGATGTTAATCACTGGATTGTCTGGTCCAGACTCGATTATTTACAGACAGGCGTCATACAGCTGGAAGACTTCAGAGTGGGGCGCTGAACAACAAACAAAACAGTAAAAGATCACTATATGAGTTATGCGTACATGTCCTGTAAGAGTTTTATGACACGGTTGTAGAGAAAATGTAAAACGTAGTACAGAGCATATCCCCATTCCTTCGTATTGGTGTTACACCATGTGATGACCCTCATATGACCTAAAGTATAATGTACACTTTTTAATGTTATGTTGGTGATGTGTCGTATCTTGACGGGCAGATATGGCCCTGGGGTCTAAAGCGCTGCAATTCGCGTGAAGAGTTGCACCCCTTGGTAGTGCCAGGATCCGTTGTTTGTGCGTTCGAATCTCGAATATGCCTTGGTCTTTATCTCTTGTTGGTCAGCACCATGTCTGGTAAGGCCAAGGAACGCAGTTTTATACAACTGGATAACCCGCGTGCAAGCAGGAGAAAGCGAACATTATTTAATTGCTGTCTTCGGTATACAAAACACAGGTAACAAGGAAGAATGCTTTTGGAGTTTTTACGCGTATTTTTAAAACCAAAGGTCATTATGATCTTACTTATGGTGTTACTTATGGTCTCAGGGCGGTCGGGTAGCCTAGTGGTCAAAGCGTTCGCTCGTCAAGCCCAAGACCCAAGGGACGCATCTCTGCAGTGAATCGCGGCGCCTTAGATGACTGGGCCACTCGTTCCCCCGAAAAAGATTTGACATTTAGGGAAACTGATTGCTGTCTGAGAATATTACACAAGCTTAAAGCATCAATTCCATTGTGTGCAAATTCAAACCCTTTTTCTGATTTAGTGGAGTCTAGTTTGACCAAACTTTTCAAACCAATATCAAGAACAATACTCTCTAGTCGATACTTTGGTCTCTTACTGTTTGTTGATCTAACATCAGCAAAAGTTTCTGAAGTAGTTTGATTTCTTTCAACGACACAACAGTCTTGTTCTTGTCCCAGTGGTTCCCGAAGGAGGTACCATGTAACCAGCAAAATAACAAGTCATTGTCAGTTATCAATAACGCATTATTATCAGAGTAACCGTTGGTTTTAAGTATGTAACCTTCAGTAACCCAACCGTCATCTGATAGAACTCATGCATAGTTGAGTGCTGTGGTCAGATCCAATCAGCACACAACAACATCTATAGATAAATGAAATGAATAATTAACGTGTGTATGATTAGATCCTTCTCTGTGATAATACATTTGTTGATCCACGGGTGGTGATCGAGGAACGCAACACAGCAGATTGAATTAGTGATCGCAAATACCTACTGACTTGTTAGCTCTCACTTGAGTTTTGAACCAGCAAGACAGCAGCTGTGTTTGGAATCTGTTGCATGGAACACAACTTTTCCTTTGGACAACTGGATCTGAAACAAACTTTTCTCAGTGAAACAAATGAAGGTTTGTTAGACCGTGAATGAATTGCATTCAGAAACTGTTGAGTTGCATTCAGAAACTGTTGAGTTGCATTCAGAAATTGTCGAGTTGCATTCAGAAACTGTTGAGTTGCATTCAGAAACTGTTGAGTATATTCAACTTTTGGAACGTATGTACGGACGTTTTGGAATATCTACTGATCATTAATAGTATTGCCAGGCGGATTTCTTACCAGTTTCTTCAAAAACCTACAAGTAAATTCTATGTACATGTGCATTAAAGAAAAACATTGATTCTGTGCTCACCTTCATTGTATATGTGACTCGGGAGTTATGAACTGTTGTGTTGACCTTGAACATAACTGTGGGAACTCCGTGTTTTTCACAACCCTTTGCACGTGTAAGTATTCACAATTCATTTGTGTTTCCAAGCTGTTAAAACGAGGTGGCTGCTGTGTTACAACCCTAAACGCTTACTGTAAAAAACATTACATTAAGGGTTACGTGTTAACACTTGTTACAACCCTTAATGTAAAAATTACTCTTAATGTAAAAATATTTTACATAAGGGTTGCGGGTTCACCCTTGTTACAACTCTTAATGTAAAAAGATACTCTTAATGTAAAAAAAAATAGATTAAGGGTTGAAGTGATAGATAATATGGTTTTTTTTACATTAAAGGTTATCCCTATGAAATAAAACTTATCGAATTTTCTTGAAACTTCGCAGATTTAATTGATCGTTACTTTGTCTAGATGTGCAAATGACTAATGAGTTTTGGATTCCCTCTCCACAACGACGACCTGGTTGTTATATTCAGGCTTCATAAAAGGGTTTATGACACCCAACCCCTTTAACCGATTTTTATCAAACTTACCGTTTTACAAAGGTTATTCCTCGATACTCTGCAAGGTAACCTCGTTACTATCATAATACGGTAACGACGGAAAGGAGGAGTCAGCCCAAGCAGATCAGACCAAGTTGTTTGGTTGTTAGAATGGTCCATTAATAGAGTTTTAGGCAAAAGATAATAGACATTTTGTTGCAGTATTACGGATATGACAGTTAAGCATACACAAGAATCATATGCTATTACAAACGAAAGGAATTCCGATGCAATGATGTTTGGTTAAAAAAAAGCCCGTAGATTTCCCAAGTACCGTGCCGAGACAAATATAGCCACTTCAAATTTATGTCTTTCGGATATGAAGTCTATACCTTTTGTATAGCAGTTTAGCATATCCTGTAGTAAGACCACTGTTGATTGAAAATAGCGGAAAGGAACATTAGGCATACGGCCTGTAAAGTATTTCATGTCAGTTAGGAACCGACCATTTGATCTTCTGTGGGAACTGACCACGGAATTTCGTACCAGGTGAGCAGTAGATGCTATCGTTCGATATATTTTAGGTATAAATCGTATTGTGAATAGATTTCGCATGACGGATGGCGCACGCAGTACTAAGACGGATGGCAATACGTCACATAAGCCTTTCGGACATCTTACAATGCGACAATGTGACAAATGCCCCAAATGTCGCGTTGTCGCATTGTCGCAATGTCGCGCTTTGGCTAATTTTGAAACTTTTTGCTTGTTTTGCAAGGGCGACAATGTGACAACACGGCAATGTCCCTTGAAGTATTCCATATACAACCGCAACATATTATAACAATATTTGACACATTTCAAAACAGCAAGCGACTGAATAGAACATCTGCCAGACTCGGATCTATGTCTGAACCCCTAAATTTCAGCCCCGTATAAAAGAATTGATGTTATCTTTGTATCAAAATATTTTAAGTAAAAGTGAGGCAAGTATAGTGTCAAGGAATGTACAGTGTATACTAATAAACAGGACCATGATCACCTTTCTTGCCTCATTTGAAATATTATTTAAGCATTCGACCTCAGAAATCTATTGCTAAAATACAAGCCAAGACTGTATCCAGTAACTACTTCATACGCATTTCCATCATAATACCATTTTTTCTAAAGTGATAAACCTCCCCTAGCTATTATAAGGTATGCGTTATCTTTAGTTATTTCTGAACGCATTTATATAATAGCACCGTTCATGTTTTTTACAGAGACATTCATCATCATCGGGGAACATGTCACTCGATGCCAAACCGTAATCTATCACACTACATCCTAAATGCCCAATAGGGGGCACGGGTGGCCCAGTTGTCTTAGGCGCCGCGATTCGCCGTGCAGAGTTGCGTCCCTTGGGCATGCTAGAAATCTATGATTGTAGGTTCGAATCCCGGTTCGCCCCGGTTATGTTTCTAGGTCTGTCAGCACCATACCCCTGCTCTAGGGTTTTACCGAAGTGGTAAACGTCTGAGACCTGCATCACTTCGGGCTTTACTCCCACATTTAGCTGACGAGCCGTGATATAAATGGAATACTGTTAAAAATGGCGTTAAACCCAACTCACGCACTCACTAAATGCCCAATAAATGTTCAGTCACCGATTTGATAGTCAGTTCCAAATCTCCCATTCACAATATGTATGTTCTGAATTGAACACATTTCCAAAAGAGTTTTTTCCAAAGTAATTTATCACAAGAATATCTTTCCATCTCAAATTGTGTAAACACATCTAAGTAATCATTTCTTTCAACATGGTGAATAACATCGTTCTCCACATAGTCCCGCGTCGCACCGGTTCTACTTTTCATGTACAACGGACCCGTGAACATCCGGCGTAGAAAAGGTCTTTAGCCATTCTTGCCGTAAAAGGCGACTATGCTTGTCGTAAGAGGCGACCAACGGCATCGGGTGGTCAGCCTCGCTGACTTGGTTGATGCATGTCATCATATCCCAAATGCGTGGATCGATGCTCATGATGTCGACCACTGGATTGTCTACATTTGCAGACCACCGTCATGTAGATTGAATATAGCTGAGTGCGGCGTTAAACAGGTAAACAAACAAACAAACAAACAAACAAATCCAAGTACAATGATAGAAACAGCTGGGTCCTTTTCCAGTGTACTCAATAAAAAATACAACAAAATCTCTACCCCATTTTGTCTATCTTTGTTACTATTACCAGGTCGATCTCTCCCGTTGGATATATGTAAACACACATAATGGAGCTCTACTGAAACCAAACATACTTCTATCCAACAGAATAGGTAAGCATGTTATCTGTATCGAAAATCAATAACACGTCTGACCAGTGAATATTTTATCAAAGATATTCCTCCCGAACTGGACCTATTTGTGGCTGGTAAACAAAAAAGGTCATATTCTGGAAAATGTCACTAAAGTAATTTTCTATTGACTATTTTTCAAATAAAGCAACAATGTCATGTTCAAATACAAAAGAATCAAAGCCAATGTCGGACAGTTTGTTGGTTAAATCTTCTATATTCCTTGCAATGTATTTTGTTTTGCTTTTGCATAACCTTCGACCTTGACGGCAGCAACCGCTCCTGATCCACAGTTGACGATGTTCCACTTGAGTCGCGATCTGCGACTGGAGCCGACAACTGATGTTCATCACCTTCCAGAGTAGTAGCTGGCATGTCCTCAATAACGAGCCTGCCATTGTTATTATAGCACCCCTTGTTCTCAGATCTGAGCAAAGTCAGTTTCTCACGCTGTCGCTTATTACGAATGATTGCAAGAAACCGAGCAAAAACAATAAAAAACGTGAATATAGCAAAAGGTATCTTATATTTCCAATCAAACTTTTTTATAAGAATATTTTACATTAAAGGGCGATATGTACGATATTAACCCTTAATGTAAAAAAATATTTTTTACATTAAGGGTTGCGGATTGTTACTCTTAATGTAAATCTTTTTACATTAAGAGTTAACACGTAACCCCCAATGTAAACTATTTAACATTAAGAGTATTTTTTTACATTAAGGGTTGTAACACTGCTGTGACATTTAACTATTATAAGATCCGAAATGTGTACTTGTGCATTTATTGATTATCAGGGCGTTATTCATATAACTGTATCGTTGAGAACAATACGTTACTACGTGGTCTTTTGTGCTTGGAATGAAAAGGGAGCCGAGATAGCCTAATGGGTGATGCGTTGGCCCAAAGGCTCTGGTTCGATTCCCATCATGGATACAATGTGAAGCCCATTCCAACGTGTTTAGTAATGCTAAAATAGGAGGAATACTTATGTTATGTATTCGTACCGTAACACCGCTAAATAGATAGTTTGACATGGAGAAGTGTGGAGACGTGGATAGGTTTTTGAACCACCTATCGCCAATTAAACCCAGAAATACAGATAGTCTGCCACCCATGTGCAGTGTTGCAGCAGTTGTCGTGTCAGAATCCGATTACAATGATTCTTATTATGATTCTTGGTTTATCACAAAATGTGAAATTAACATTCACGAACTGCATCACTTTGGATTTTCTTCCCTCATTCAGCTGGCTCATTAAATCTGACTCATTCAAATTCAAATATATTTCAGAAGCATCTGGAGAAACATGGCTTGTATGGCTACACTACACTGTACAAGGAAGACAGTGGTGCAGATTGTAATCCTCTCAATGGCAGCGCTGGGGATTATCTACATGTCTACACATGAACGCTCGGTGATGTAAGACCTAGAACTATACGAGTGAGTGAGTGAGTTGGGTTTATAGCCGCTAAATGCCATGGCTCAGCAAATATCCGAGAAATGCCACACGATATATATTTTTGGAATGACTTATTTTTGAGAATAGGTAGTTAAGTGTATTATGATAAAAAACCGCCACAGCTGACCCCGATAAACGGTATCAAACAATCGATAGTATCAAACAATCAATAGTATCATTCAACCTGGGCTGACAACTGTTTACACTCTCAAGTAGCAAATGCAGTGTTATTGTGTCACTGTATTGATGTCACACATATCTATTATTGGCTACGTGGGTAGTTATTTGCTAAGAGGTTTGGTCGTCATACCAACCATCCAGGTTCCATTCAAAACATGGTTGCAATGTGTGCAACCAATTCCTGGTGTGGCTAGAATGCTGCTGATATCGGAGAAAAACCTAACTCACTCAATATTTCTGATTATTATGCTCTTCTAGCTTTGTCTGTGAAACTGTTTGTTCGTTTCGGTTTACGTTTAGAAAGTTTATTTTCTTCGCCAACGAAATAAAGCCACACCGAACATTTTTTTCAGACATTTTAATAAAGGTACACAAGTCTTCTATGCCTTTCAAATACGACGTTCACACAACGACTCACCCTCCAAACCAGAACATGATGGCGTCGTCTACGACAAACACAACCTTCCATCAACCGAGCACTCAAAGATGTACCTTGTGAACACCACATACGACTTTAAAATAGGAGATACTATCCATGTGCACCTTGTCCTCCATGATGGTTACAGTAAACCACTGACAAGAGGAGGAGACCTAGTTCTTGTATGGATGTCCGACCCAAAGAAAGGAGCGTCTTCATCCGGAAGTGTGATTGATCACGTGAACGGAAGCTATACCGGCATCCTCCGCGCGTTATGGACGGGAAGTGCAGTTATCAAATTTGCCGTCAGCTGCACAAGTGAAGGCTATACTATGATGTACAAGTATTTCGCGGGACAAGGCGCATCTAAAAACATTCTTTGTATTTTTGAAGCTAACAAAATAAGGGAGGTGACTATGGGTTCGACATTGGTTGATCATGGTAATAAAAATGTTTGTAATTTAACAGCTGAAAACTACGGACTACCTTGGTTCTGTGGAAAACCAAAGAGCACTCGGGTTCAGTGTAGTGACTGGACGAAGTTGTCACACGAGTCCTTTAATTCAAAGACTTTATATCAAAACAAGACAGCAGCGCAGTATTATCTAAGGTAAACACAGTCATTAATTCATTAAGTTATTTTTGCATTGTTGATTTGATAGATAATGAAATACACACGAATGAACCAGTATCCTCCCCAATCCTTGTGAGCTGATTCCAAGTATCACTGTTTAATGGTGAACCAGGCACAGCAATGTGCATGGTCAGTCGCCGAGGGGTACCCAAGGACCATAAAAATCAAAGATGGCCGCCATTTCCCCTTACAAATGTCCATAGTTTGCCTATAAATTAAAATTTTTCCACTTTAAAACTGACGGTCAGGATATAAATGAGACTTTATTACACGTTGCGTAAAACCATTATCACTCACTCACTCAACTGAAAAACAATCTGATTGATGACCTTGTAAATAATAATCGAGAAATATTGATATGTTACCTGCACTTAATCATTTCATATTGTTGATATAAACGAAAGATCACATCGTTTATGTTCCATGTTTAATGTTCCATGTTGAATAATTATCACTATGTCCATTATAGATATCTACTGATCATCTGTCATTGTTTCAGGGCCACCTATCACAGAGTGTACACCCATTCAATAAACATCACTGTACGGCGAGGTAGGAATTCAGTTTCTATATTTAAAGCAAGTAATCCAGGTCCAGGGGGTACACCTATTAGTCTGAAAACCCCAACTTCACCTGTTAAGCTGGAATTTGGTTAATCCTGACGATTCAGCTAGGAACGGTAACTTCGATATGACAAAAATAGGCTCAACAAACTCAACCGTGATCTCCAAGTGTTCTTTATAAACGTTCTGCAAAGGCGGATTTCGTTTCTTAGGTAGTGCTTTAACAGGCCGCTTACTGTGCTGTTTTCTAATGACAACAAAACGCAGTGAGTGAGTGAGTATGGTTTTAGGCAGCTTTTAGCGATATTCCAGCAATATCACTGCGGGGGACCCCAGAAATGGGCTTCACATTTTGTTCCCATGTCGGGAATCGAACCCGGGTCTTCGGCGTGACGAGCTAGGCTACCTGACCTCCCCTAAAACGCAATGACAAGCGTCAACGGTAAAATAAAAAAAAACAAAAAAAACGCCAGAAATCAGTTGTACAATCTATTCTATATTTTCCCTAAGTAATTGTAAAGGATTAATAATTTAAAACCTGTTTTCATTCCTTCTACCTTCTAGCGCCAACACAGATGATTCCACCAAACCTTTGTACGAGGGATGCTAAAAGACAGACATGGACATCCTCGTCGCCAGTAGGCTACTTCTTGAATAATACGTGGAAACTGTTACCATGCCAACTGACACATGTCTCAAACTACAACCAATGCTTTCAGAATCGAAGAATCATCATGTTTGGAGATTCCACGGTTCGACAATGGTTTCTTTATCTCTTCAACAAACTCGAACTCAAATTTTCCACTCAAATATGGAATGGGACCAAATGGCACCGGCAGTCTGCGGCTTACAAGACATCCTTTAACTACGAACTCACCTGGACTCGACATGGTCTTCCCATTTACTTTGGCGAAATTAACAGAGGTGAAACCCGCCCAGTGTTTGTTTCATTAGATGAAATCCCACCAGGATCTACTGATATTATTTTGATCCATCTCTACGCCCATTTCCAATACCACCACCCATCAGTGTTCAAGACAAATATCAGGAGGACTGTGAGATCTCTGAAGGAGCTTATAGTAAGGGCTCCACACGTCTCCGTTGCCATCAAAGGGCCCCATCACTTCAGCTTCAGGGACAGAAAGACGTTGGGCGGTATGTGGGGTCCTATTTATGACCATATTCTGAAGGCAGAATTTAAGGACCTCTACCACAAAGTGTGGTTTTTGGACGTTTGGGACATGACAGTTGCCCGAGAGAGCAGAGACGTCCATCCCTCCAGTAGTATTGTCAAGTCCATGGTGAACATGTTTGTCGATTTTGTTTGCAGTTAATTCCATATGATAATGTATTAATCTAACGTGTTAAAAAGAAGCTATCAATATATTACTTCCCATTTTCAAAACGACCTCTTTACTAGCACTTCCTGCACAAGGGTGGATCTTGTTTGCAAATAGAGACAGGTTTGTTACAAACTGTCTTGTAGTATTATTTTTTAACAAATTTAGAATATATTTTTCTTCCAGTAATTGGTCTCGCACTCCTTGCATATCTCCAATACTTTGTTTGCAATTAGAGATCGGCTAGGTTGAAACGGCAATGTAGTAAAACAGGTGTACTGGTGTATCTTCCATACCTAGATTATCCCATCCACGTGCTTGGCCCAGCATTACAAGCTGGTGGTGTCGCGGGTTTGGTTTTCGAACTCTTTCTTAAACCGGACAGTTGTGGACTGTTCTATGGAAATATTGCACTTTACATACATGGTCAATTCAACACTGTTCTATGCTCAATATATCGTTTGCAGTTGGACAGCCCATCCCTACAATAGGAAACAAGGAATCTGTATGACTGACCTCACTGTTACTCTTCATTGTTAGACCATGGCCAGTTCTACGGCTTTGTGTATTGCTTAGCTTAATACTTAGTCTAATGTGATAATAGAAATGTCAATTGCCTTCATGTATTCAACTTCCTGGTGGAGTTAACTTCACAGAACTCGGCGATTTTATGTCCGCTACACCCAGATTTGAGAATTGCAATCAGTTTATCAGTTTCACACAGACAAAGACGAGTTCAGTCGTTTGATTGACTTATTTTAGTTAATAATTCACACTGACAAATCCGAGTTCAGTCATTTGATTGACTTAGTATAGTTAATAAATCAGGTAGACAAAGACGAGTTCAGTGATTTGATCGACTCGGCATAATTGATATATCACACAGACAAAGGCGAATTCAGTCATATTATTAACTTAATATTGTTAATAGATTTACGAAGACGAGATATTTGATGGAATTTTATGTAGTAAGAATAAGAGCAGATTCCTTTTTTTACACAATGTGCACTTGTTCGGTGGTAAGGCAAAGTTACCACAACGTTGTGAATGTACATAAAACTTTGAAACAGAGGCCTATCGTAATTCCATAATGTTGCAATAAACAAAGTGTTGCTGCAATCATCCCGTGGGGACCCTGGCTAGAAAACATCCACAAAACACAAACATGACTGCAGTCATCCCGTAGAGATCCTGACTAGAAAACATCCACAAATACACAAACAAACAAACATGACTGCATCATCCCGTAGAGATCCTGACTAGAATATGTCCACAAACACTGTAATAAGTATTAGTGAGTGAGTGAGTGAGCGTGATTTCTGCGTGACTTTGCAGTATGGCGTTTTATCAGGACACGACGTGTGTGTGAGCTTATTGTGGAAGTCAGGATACGTCTTTCTCGAAAACGAGCAGTGCATTTAATGATTTGGCAATTCGTGTTAGGTAGTCATGTCGTTTGTTTTAAAACATAACACCAAATAATAATGTTGTGGTGTTGTAATACAGGAAGTTCATGTACCCATTAGTATATCCGACAACCCCGCTGGGCCGCGTATGTTGGGGGGGGGGGGGGGGGGGTGGGGGGGGGTGGGGGGGGGGGGGGGGAGTGCGATGTACAAGCCACAGACTGTTCACCACTTTGGTGAAGCCTTCGAGGCAGGGGAAGTGAGTTTAAGCCGTTTCAAGCAATATGCTATTATCAAATATACAAATATCACGACTGTACACTCACCGGTAATGGGCTTCGTTCATTTTAAGAGTGTTCTAACCACATAGCGCAAACAGGCCAAGCATTATAATAGTGATGCAGTTGGGATTCTAGTATGACTAAGGGACTCAAAGTGTTACATCACAACGTCCTCAAGCTCACACTCCAACAACAGTATATGCTATGATGAATGTGAGCAACCAAGGGGAGATAAATGACATGCCTTGCCGTTTTCTGTGCCATTATGTTTAACGTTGGTCACTGCCCAGACAAGTATTTACAGTCGTGAACCCCTGAAGGCATTTTAAGTTGACCAAGGTTCACATCTGAATCGAATCAACACTTGAGACGTCCTCCTAAAGTGGAACTGCATTGAACGTCTTGGAAGAAGACAAGGAAATACAAGAAAGTATTTGATTAATGTACCATGTTCGACAGATTTAATTAGTACAGTAATGTTGTAAACCGATGTACATGCGGTGACATGAGGATTTTACTAATTAAGAAATTAAGTTTGCTCAACCCCAATGTTTAGTGCATTAAAGTATATTTTGCCCTGAATTATCATAGTCTTGCAAAAATACATCATCCTGACATGTTGGGCGGTGGGGTAGTCTAGTGGTTAAAGCGTCCTCTCGTCACGCCGAAGACCCCAGTTCGATTTCCGACATTGGTACAATGTGTGAAGCCCATTTCTGGTGTCCCCCGCCGTGATATTGCTGGAATATTGCTAATAGCGGCGTAGAATCATGAAACGACAAGTTAAAAGTATAGAAACTAACATGGATAGTGGTTGTGCCAAGTTATAACAGATGACTTAGACTAATTACGTGAGTGAGAGTTTTCGGCAGTATCCCTACGGGACACCAAGAATGAGAGTGTACTCATATGAGGAATCAGAGATTGTACTTGTATGAGGAATCAGAGATTGTACTTGTATGAGGAATCAGAGATTGTACTCATATGAGGTATCAGAGATTGTACTTGTACGAGGAATCAGAGATTGTACTTGTATGAGGAATCAGAGATTTGAGGAATCACAGATTGTACTCCAATGAGGAATCACAGATTGTACTCCAATGAGGAATCACAGATTGTACCCCAATGAGGAATCAGAGATTGTACTAATGAGGAATCAAACCAGCAACTTTTGTGACGACCTGTAGTACGCTTTTACCATTGAGCTATCTCGTCGCCTACGAATTGATTCCAGCAGTGAAGATTCGGGTCAGCGTAGGTCTTCAGCAACCCATGCTTGTAAGAGGCGGCTTATTGATCGGGTGGTCAGACTCGCTGACTTGGTTGATGCATGTCATCGTATCCCAACTGCGTGGATTGATGCTCTTGATGTCAATCGCTGGATTGTCTTGTACAGACTTGATTATTCACAGTATGCCGTCATATTGTCGGAATATTGCTGAGTGTGCCGTTAAACAACAAACAAACAAACGGATTGATTGGCATTTTGACATTGGGGATAAATTGGTAGTCACGGTGATGTAATTGTTACGTTCCAATAACTATCATGCTCCTGTCGCCTCGCCATGTTTTCTTTTGTTGTGCGTTGACATCTACATTAAGGATGGGTAGAATTTATTCATACTCAAGTTTTCCCTTCATTATGGGGAACGAGGTAGTTTAAGCCACGAAACAAGAAGTTAGTTAAGCATGCGCTGACTAACTTCGGTATTAAGTCTTTGAAAGGCACTTAGAGGGCGCCGCGATTCGATGTGCAGAATTGTGTCCCTTGGGCACGCTAGAATTCTATGATTGTATGATTGTATGAATCCCGGTTCGCCCCGATTATGTTTCTAGGTTTGTCAGCACCACACCCGTGCTCCTAGGTTTCACCGAAAAAGTCGGAGACCTGCATCACTTCGGGCTTTCCTCCCACATTAAGCTGACACGCCGTGATATAACTGGAAAACTGTTATAACCGTCGTTAAACCCAACTCACTGAAAGGCATTTAGAAGTGATACAAACAAGGGAGATAATTTATGGATGTCAAGTACAACAAGAGTTATAAGTTAACAAAAGGTGGAAACTTAACAAGGGAAGCCAACAGTTAATTAGCGCTGATAGTTATGGGCAACTGGAAGCCAGAACTAAATTATCAATGATAAGTAAATGGCAATGGACAATGGGCAAACGGGAGCCGGGGGTAATAAGCACTGATAGGTAAACGGGAGGCCGGGGGTAGTAGCAATGATAGGCAAAGAAATAGAAATAGCAATGGGCAAATAGAAGCCAGCTAGATAATTGGCACTGACAAAGAACAAAGTAATAATATGTATATACCGGATCCCCTGCAACTGTGGCCACCAGTTCATCAGAGAAACCCTCAGCCCCTCAACACCAGACTCAAATAACATCAGACCTCATCTAGACCTGAAAGCCGCTATTTCCGAACACATCCTCAAGAACCAAGACCATAACATCATGTGGGAAGCCACCAAAGTCCTGTCTACCAACAACAACAACTGGCGACAAAGAAAACTACAAGAAGCCATTGACATCAGGAGACACCTGCCAGCCATGAACCCTTACCAGGGAACCTCTCTGCCTCGTGCTTGGGACCTTCTGCTTTGATCAGATGATCAGCAGCGGAGCAGGACACAGATACTAGTATAGTGTTAAGATTACACATAGATTCCGAAAACAAGACACAGGATGACAAATGATGACAAGAAACGAAGCCTTTTGCCGTCTCGTCGAAGATCAGGGTTCAATTCCTAACGTGTAAAACTGTATTTGGTGAGGTGATTACAGATTATAATAAATTGTAACTATAGTGATTCTTGTTGATGCGGTGATGGTGAGATGACGATAGAATGATGGTAGGATGGTGGTGGTGATAATATTCACCTATCCACAACAGTAGTCAAACTTCCGAGATACGCCTAGGTTGGACACCCGTCTGAATAGTGATCTTCACACGATAGCTGGTCTTGATGTAATGTCAGATGACATATAATCTAACTAGCTTCCAGCACTTCCTACACAGTGCTTGACCAGTCCATTGACACTAGTACGTCACAGAATATTCCACATGTTTCTATAACGCTTGACATCCACCCATGTAATTCTGGATGTTTAAAGATAATTCGAGCATGTAAATGTAATAACTTCCTCACCAATGCCTACATTAGATAATACTACATTCCTGACAACTAATCATTATCCAAATACAATGAAATGAACTTCTACTGAATCTCATCAGAAACAATATAATACAGTTACAAGCATCATTGTCTAACTAAACATTACACTGCCATGTAACAGGAGGATGGCAGGGTGATGACAGGATGATGGCATGATGATGGTAGAATGATGGCAGGGTGATGGTAGGGTGAAGGTAGGATTATGGCAGGATGATGACAGGATAATGGCAGGATGATGGCAGGATGATGGTGGGATGATGGTAGGATGATGATAGGATGATGGTAGGATGATGAAAGGATGATGGTGGGATGATGACAGGATGATGGCAGCCTGATAACAGGATGATGGCAGGATGATGGTGGGATGATGAAAGGATGATGGCATGATGATGAAAGGATGATGGCAGGATGATGGTGGGGTGATGGCAGGATGATGGTTCGATGATGATAGGATGATGGTAGGATGATGGTGGGGTGATGGCAGCGTGATAACAGGATGATGGTAGGATGATGGTGGGATGATGACAGGATGATGGCAGGATGATGGCAGGATGATGACAGGATGATGGCAGGATGATGGCAGGATGATGGCAGGATGATGAAAGGATGATGGTGGGATGATGACAGGATGATGGCAGCCTGATAACAGGATGATGGCAGGATGATGGTGGGATGATGAAAGGATGATGGCATGATGATGAAAGGATGATGGCAGGATGATGGTGGGGTGATGGCAGGATGATGGTTCGATGATGGTAGGATGATGATAGGATGATGGTAGGATGATGATAGGATGATGATAGGATGATGATAGGATGATGGTAGGATGATGGTGGGGTGATGGCAGCGTGATAACAGGATGATGGTAGGATGATGGTGGGATGATGACAGGATGATGGCAGGATGATGGCAGGATGATGACAGGATGATGACAGGATGATGGCAGGATGATGGCAGGATGATGACAGGATGATGGCAGGATGATGGTGGGATGATAGCAGGATGATGGTGGGATGATGGTGGGATGATGGCAGGATGATAGTTCGATTATGGTAGGATAATGGCAGGATGATGGTGGGATGATGGCAGGATGATAGTTCGATTATGGTAGGATAATGACAGGATGATGGTGGGATGATGGCAGGATGATGGTGGGATGATGGTAGGATGATGACAAGATGATGGCGGGATGATGGCGGGGTGATTGTAGGATGATGATAGGATGATGGTAGAATGATGGTAGGATGATGACAAGATGAGAGTATGATGGTGGCAGGATAAGGATGGGATGATAGTAGGATGATGACAGGATGATGGCAGGATGATGGTAGGATGATGATAGGATGATGGTAGAATGATGGTAGGATGATGACAAGATGAGGGTAGGATGGTGGCAGGATAAGGATGGGATGATAGTAGGGTGATTACAGGATGATGGCAGGATGATGGCGGGATGATGTTAGGATGATTATAGGATGATGGTTGGATGATGGTGGGATGATGGCAGGATAAGGATGGGATGATGGCAGGATGATGGTGGGATGATGGTGGGGTGATGGCAGGTTGATGGTAGGGTGATGGCGGGATGATGGTAGGATGATGATAGGATGATGGTGGGATGATGATGGGATTATGGTAGGATGATGATAGGATGATGGTAGGATGATGGTGGGATTATGGTAAGATGGTGATGGGATTATGGTAGGATGATGGTGGGATGATGATGGGATGATGGTAGGATGATGATAGGATAATGGTAGGATGATGGCAGGATGATGGTAGGATGATGGTAGGATGATGACAAGGTGATGACAGGATGATGGCGGGATGATGGCAGGATGATGATAGGATGATGGCGGGATGATGGCGGGATGATGGCAGGATGATGGTAGGATGATGATAGGATGATGGTAGGATGATGGCGGGATGATGGCAGGGTGATGGTAGGATTATGGCAGGATGATGGTAGGATGATGGCGGGATGATGGTAGGATGATGGCAGGATGATGGTAGGATTATGGCAGGATGATGGTAGGATGATGATAGGATGATGGTAGGATGATGGCGGGATGATGGCGGGATGATGACAGGATGATGGTAGGATGATGGCGGGATGATGGCAGGATGATGATAGGATGATGATAGGATGATGGTAGGATGATGATAGGATGATGGCGGGATAATGACTTGATGATGACAAGATGATGGTAGGATGATGATAGGATGATGGTAGGATAATGGCAGGATGATGGCGGGATGATGGTAGGATGATGGTAGGATGATGATAGGATGATGGTAGGATGATGATGTGATTATGGTGGGATGATTGTAGGATGATGATCGGATTATGGTGGGATTATGGTAAGATGGTGATGGGATTATGGTAGGATGATGGTAGGATGATGGTGGGATAATGATAGGATGATGGCGGGATGATGGCAGGATGATGATAGGATGATGATACCATGATGATAGGATGATGATAGGATGATGGTAGGATGATGATAGGATGATGGTAGGATGATGATAGGATGATGATAGGATGATGGTAGGATGATGGTAGGATGATGGTAGGATGATGGTAGGATGATGATAGGATGATGATAGGATGATGATAGGATGATGGTAGGATGATGATAGGATGATGATAGGATGATGGTAGGATGATGTTGGGATGATGATAGGATGATAGTGGGATGATGATGGTATTGTGGTAGGATGATGGAATGAAGTATCCTTTGTTGATGGTCGACGTTTATCGTTTGGTGTGTTACTACAATCATCCAACCGTCAGCATATCAACAAGAATCACAGTATTAAGAATTCAGTGTGACATCCCAATGTAACATGAAGAACAGATAATCCGATACACGTTGTTTGAATATAAATAAGAGAGCATCTCATACGTCCTTGAGTGTGTTATTTTTAGGGGGTGGGGGGGTGTACAAGAGATCGCCATGGCCTACTTATGAGGATCGGGCTAATCGTTTCTCCTGATCATGTGTCATGGTCTCCCGACAGCATGAATCGTTAAGCTAGCTCAAACTGAACATACCCTTTCACACAAACATGCGTGGGAATACGTCCTTCTGTCGATAACCTACAGATCGATACATGTAACAATGGCTGCATTTAACCAATTAGAACTGTATAGGTTCGATATCGGATCATTATCGGATGTTTTGTTTTCATTGTTTGATATGCATTACTTAGAAGTTGACGGATGACAAGGTAGACACAATTTTATGGATAACAACATCAATAAACAGAGATCAAGGCTATTTCATCCCACCCGCCTATCAAGCAACAATCACTTATGCTGTTTTTTGGCTTCATGTCCCTATTGGCTTCAACCTATGTGTTCTCTGGCCATCGTGTTGTGACAGCATTATCCCCTTGTTGTCAACACCTACCAAAGCTATCCCACTCATGTATGCAATTGTTGTTACTGTTAATCCTGTACTGTTAATCCTCCACCTACTATATATATTCTGTACCAAGTCCCTCAGACATTTCCATATATATTAACTTGGGTATTCTGTAAGAGAACCTTAAGTATGTAATTGGAATATAATTTATTTCTGTGAATGCATGGTCCCTGTTCATTTCAAGCCATTCATATACGATTTGGACGATTCGCATTTAGACATTTTCTGTAAATTGGAAACTTAGGTAGCTAAGTGATGTATGAATTAAATGTTAGTAAGCATGGTAAGTGAATTCGTCTTTTACCTTCGGTGGTGCCCCCTGCAAATTCACCTTAACTACTAGCTGGACTAAAACATCTGAAACTCAACTTGAAATGGCAAAATTTGTCAAAATATCAAGCCTGCGTCCAAGAAATTGATTTGTATATTTGCTGAAATAAATAACATTTACATTATGATCAGTTTTTTTGCACAGCTTTATGGTTGCCATCTTGAATATGTTACACATAGGTCCATTTCATTCAAAGTTCTGAAATCGACTCGAGCATTATACTGTGAACCTCTTATATGCATTCAAAGTGAGTGATATCAGAGTTGTCAAGAGGTATTCTATATGATTGTCCAAAAGTAGATCAATAATCAGCCTACATCAAATTATGGTGTTTATATATGGTTTCCTTTGGCATATAACACATCAAGGTCGGTGAATAACACACAAGATGACAAGCCAAATCCTGAGCATACATCCAAGCGTTGTTCCGATGTAGCTAAGCCGAGAATGCAATATTAGGTATCCTACTCCGACATCATACCTAGCCCACGGCCTAAAACTACCTAAATGAACACCAAATTAAAAATCTTAAACAAAACTGCAAACAATCAAAAAATATCTTCACCCCTAAACTCAAAATACCCAAAATAGACACAACACTAGCTAGCCAAATAAATAAACAAACCGACCCAAACATAGCTAAAACTACCACACTAGCATACATACACGAAAATTGGCCAAATTGGTGTCACATTTACACGGACGGATCTTCAGATCCGACCTCCAAACACACAGGTTTCGGAGTCCATACCACACAACCAACTAAAACCACACAATCCTTCCGACTCCCAAACAACCAATCAATATTCACGGCCGAACTAATGGGCATGGCCTCAGCTCTCCATAATCAAGAATCCAAAAACCAAAACAAATTATAATACTTACCGACTGCCTAAGTGGACTGCAAGCCCTCCAAAACAAAAATACAAAAACCGACCTAAATTTATAAATCAAATACTTAAAAGCTCCAACGACCTAACTAAGGCAGGCAAACAAATAACTTTCTTGTGGATACCCGCCCACGTAGGAATATACGGTAATGAAAACGCCGATAAAGCAGCAAAAATATTCCTCAAAATCCCAGAAATAAGCTTAAACTTACCCATCTCAAAATCAGAAATTAAAAGCGTAAACAAGCAAAAAATCACCAAAAAATGGCATAACCTATATCTAAACTCAAATAGCCAAATCAAAAAAGTACTCAGCAAACCACTTACCAAACCAAAAATTCTCCATCCATCAAAAAATCGACAGAGTAATCACTAAACTCCAAACAGGACACACCAACCTAAATAACCACCTAAAAAAATATAAAAACACACTACAGGTAACTGCCCACACTGAAAACAACTAGAAACCCCAGAACACACACACATCCACTGCACACATTACCTAACACATCGAACCGCATTACAAACCACCCTCAATCTAAACAAGGCTCCCACTCTAGAAGCAATAATAAACCCACAAAATAAACTAGAAAACTTCAAGGCCTTAGGCGTATTCTTAATAAAAACGGAACTAATAAAACGCATCTAAAAACACTATAATCTACCAAATCAAAATCACATAAACAAACAAACATCCACCATACCCAGCTCCCTTAGTTCTACTCCCCAACCCCATCGGCATCTATTCCAAATCTCAAAATTCCCAAATTCTATATAAGCAACCCCTAAAGCCCCCTCTTGGGTTGCACACACCACTTTCGCCCCTTTCGGAAACACATTAAATGGCCTGGCCGGGCCCGTGTGCGCAATATGCATCAGTCGGAAAGCGCACGTTAAATCTCCAAAGTAAGTAAGTAAGTAAGTAACCCTCATTCAGTCTTGCTTGGCAACGGTATAGGGATCTATACCTAAACGTCGCTTTTCACAGTATTAAAGAAGTTGTTATCCATAAAATGGTGTCTACCCTGTTTTGTAGAAACAGTGTATTAAACATAATGACGCCTATTTATTAAGACGTGCCGTTAATTACAACACACAACTACCACTGCCATTGATTTAACAAGTTAGTAACCTGCTTTCGAGAATGAAAGTAAATCCCTTTAAAAAACGCCAAGCATAGCTACACTTGGTAACTATTTGGGTCTCTTAATCTCCCTTTTTGTGCACGGGAACGGAGGGACCTACCATTTGAGATTCTGGCGAGTTGGGGTGGTTTGTATCAATATTAGATATTTTTCAGCTTCAGGTTCGAAACCGGATATTTAATTTAACACTGTGAGCCTGAGTTTTTAAGCAAAACCCCGTGCACCGATGTATTTTTTGTAGCGGGCAATTTCTGATTTGTTTCAACAGTCTAAAGCATACTTATGTTTTTCAGGACTCTTCAGGGTTTAATTTATTTTATTTAGAAAAAGTCCCAGGTGTTCCTTGTCATGTAGGGTAGTAACGTGTGGGGCGAAAATGATAACTGTTAAAACTTCTACATTAACATATCAAACATACAAATATTCTTTCTGGAACCTGATGAATTAGGTAAAATCAATGGCTAAACCTTGTCAGATAGATTCTTACAAATGTGGGTAACTGTACACACCAACAGACAAACAGATTATTTTATTAACGTCTCACTCATGATACTGATACAACAGATATACGTCAAAGATCTATGCTTACAGGTTGATGTTATGATGACAAGGATAAAATCGATAAAGTACTGAAATTAGAAAGGACTTAATAAAACTCGAGACTAAGCACATACACATAAGATTACACAGATATACAGACTACTACCTTTGCATCTATCAAGATAATGAAAATTTATGTATATTAATAATATGGGCTGAGATATGTAAACATTCAAACAGCTGGAGGCTTACGATAGGTATTGCCCTTGGCATTTCCTTAAACTAGCCTGTTTACAATATTATCAATAATATTAACGATGAATGTGCGGTAACTCCACACTGTTGAGATCTGTATAATACATTTAAAATACAACTATTCACAACAAAGTATGACATACAATTAATGATAATTGTCAGCAGTATTATAAAAATATGAACTGCATTTTATAATTAATTGCAACAACACTGAATAGAACGTCATAAACACAAACATTCCGAATAATTACTTACATTGTACAACGACAACATAAATACATTACCTGTACTCAGTTCAAGTGAGATAACTTCACTGCATATTTAAACAGAGTTATTTGGTCTAACTTCTAACATTTCTAAACAATAAGTACACATGTAAATAATTTGAACAAGGGAAACCACCGTACCTTAGAACATAAAGTTGAGAATATAAATCACAGAGTTGATGGCGACAGTTCCAGTATTTATTCTTGAGCAGATGTGATACCAAACAGTGCCGTAACCAATACCCCCCTGGATTTTTTATAGAAAACATTTTCCTTGTGAAAGTTAACTTGAATCAGATATGAATAAACTTGTTTATGTAAGCAGGATGTAAAATGGAAAAGCCTGGATAACTTTTATCAAAGTAATATTAAGTTTATGTAAAACATATGGAAAGTAAAATATTTAAAATGAAATAAAAGTAGAATTATAAAGGTAGCTACTTTTAAATGTACAAGAATTTGGATATACGGGTATATAAAATTAAGTTGGGAATATTTATTAGGAATTTTCAAAGAATTTGGACAAATATGAACGCGATAACACTAGCAACTGGAAAGCTATTATTCTTACTAAACTTCACTCAGAAACACCTTATTATCAATGCTTCGGTCAAACTAAATTATACAATTCTGTCGAGTTAGCGTGACTAAAGTTCACAATAACATCTTTATCGTCAGTTTAATCAGTAAATGAGATTATCTGTAGAGCGAGAATATGTATAAATACGGACCACAGACAGTCACAAATCATACTGTGGCAGTCTAATAAACTGAGTGCTTGTTCAATCAGATAAGATACGTTGCTTTCTTGTACAACGTTAAATCTGAACTATACGCTTTTACCCTTGGGAAAAGCTGCAGATATATTTGGTAATTGAAAATGTCACACTTGTGTGTATAGCTCCCATTGTACTACTGCTGTAATTAGATTACGCTAATTCTGTTAACTGTATTACGTTGTTTACCTTCTGGGGTACGTATTGTAGCTGAACTAGAATGTATCTTATGGACTGTGTAAGTTGGAGTGTGTCGGGTACACTATGTTGTAGCATATGTTAATTGCTGTATAACGTTGTGTACCTTGGAATATGTGTCGTGACTAATGTTGTATGTATCTAGTATACTAGTAATCATTCTATGCCATGTGCATGTGGTGTTCTTCGCGTATATGTTCCTCTATAACTGATTGTAAACATGCTCTAATAATTTATTGTAAGCATTCTGTTGTTGCCTGATGATGTAAAGATTCGGTGGCTGTGTATTTAACTGACTGTTCATTTAGGGGTACCTCTGCTAAGCGAGCTGATTCCCAAAATATGGCTTTTTAATAAATTCAAGAAATCATGAATACCAATATTAATACCTTTCGAAAACCTTCCAAATTGTGTGTGATACGGCCTTGTTACGACGTAAATTGTAATAAAAGGGTAAATTGTAATACTTGCAACAAATTGTAATAATTTTGACGTAAATTGTAATAACAACGTATATTGTAATAAAATTTGACGTAGATTGTAATACTCAAATTGTAATAAAAATCCGCGTAAATTGTAATAATCTCAACTTGCGGTAAAATGTAATAACTTTTTACGTAAATTGTAATAACCTTTTAAGTTTAGTGTCAAAGGCATTAAATGACTAGAACCTATCCTTGTCAGGGTTGGTACAGAGTTTATCGTACAATCGTCATTAAAGTATGGGTGTGGGGGAGGATTGAGGTCGTTATCGTACATTGTTGTATAATTATACGTATATATAAACGCATTGGAATTTCATTTCTATGGTTGTCCAGAAGAGGATTAATTACTAGAATAAACTTAGTTTTCTTATTTATTTGAGAAATACTCTGTGTGTTTTGTATTATATTTTGACGAAGAATTCAAATACAACAAATGAGTGACAGATCTCCTGTGTGCAATGTCAAATGAAAAAAACCCAGTAGTCAGCCAATGCAGCATAGATTTCCCATGCATGGGAAAGGAGAATACTTAACACATAACATTATATACAATGTTTTTATTGATATCAAAAGAGGGGCGAGGATATTCTTTACCTACATTGCATATACTATTAGATATTGTGTATTCTCGATCTCTCTGAACTTCTCACAGATAAAGAAATAATAATAAAAAAAGCAAACCATGTTAACTTATGCAACATTTGTAGCAATGTATGATTTACATATGGATCATTAATATAACATAAAATATTTCCTTTCATAGGAAGAAGTATATTTAATGAAATAAATGAATAAATGTAACTGTCTGGATTCCTTTCTTATGTCATGAAGAACTAACAACAACTTACTGACAACTTATGCTAGGAAAATAACTCCTTGCCCCAACAACAAAAACAGAACCCATCATGATAACGGCACGAAATCATAATTCACAAGCATACACAAATTTAATCCGGTATCTTCGGGCATGTCTTGTTGAGTTTCAAATAGCATCAGAATGTATCATCAATTTGTAGCAATCAATTATTGCTGAAATAAAACTGTTTTGATCAAAATTGAAAGGATGGAAAATCTATAATGAAAAGGGTTTTGTCACTTACGTAAATATTCTCTTTGACCTTATACGAAGAGTATTCTAAGATCATTAAACTCGGCAATCGTTGGTGGATTGTGCCAAGCAACCTTGATACCAAATTTGGTACCTCACGTATAATGCGGTACATAATTTTCGAAACAGATAATTACGTTTTTCATAAGTTATCACTAATTTGTGACATATATACGGACAAAAATTACCTCAGAGGATAATCTTCTCTGGGGGTTTAAGAGGATTAAAATAATTCCAGCTAACATCAAGCACTGTAATAAAATATTGAAATTATAGCATACCTTCTTAACATTCCAATGAAAAGAATAGTGACTAACTAAGAAACCAAATTATATTTATCTCCGATACTATGCCCTCATCAGTATAGACACACACACATTCATACACACATACACACAAAATACACATATACACACCAACACACACATACATACAAACACATACACACATAGGTATGTATGTATGTGTGTGTTTGTGTGTGTGTTTATGTATGTATGTATGTATGTATGTATGTATGTATGTATGTATGTATGTATGTATGTATGTATGTATGTATGTATGTATGTATGTATGTATGTATGTATGTATGTATGTATGTATGTATGTGTGCGCGCATGTAGGTGTGTATGTAATGACAGTTAATGTGAGCTCTATGTCATTGGTATCACATATATGACTGCACTTCTACATACTCTAGATGACAGTATCATGTACGTAGATGAAGGTATGTAAGTGGATGGCATACTATCATCTACGTAGAAGATACTGTCATATACGTAGATGAAAGTATCTTCTACGTAGATGATAGTATCTTCTACGTAGATGATAGTATCTTCTACGTAGATGATAGTATCTTCTACGTAGATAGGGGGCACGGATGGCCCAGTCGTCTAAGGCGCCGCGATTCGCTGTGCAGAGTTGCATCCCCTGGACACGCCAGAAACCTATGATTGTGGGTTCGAATCCCGGTTCACCCCAATTTTGTTTCTAGGTTTGTCAGCACCATACCCGTGCTCGTGGGTTTCACCGAAGTGGTAAACGTCTGAGACCTGCATCATTTCGGGCTTTCCTCCCACATTAAGCTGACACGCCGTGATATAACTGGAATAATGTTAAAAGCGGCGTTAGACCCACCTCACTCACTCACTCAATTCTACGTAGATGATAGTATTTTCTACGCAGATGGTAGTATCTTCTACGTAGATGATAGCATGCCACAAACATCACATCACTTCCAATAAATGTCTTTCACTATGTTGACACCACCCTTTAATGACGATTGTACGATAAAGCCTATACCAATCATCCCTAACTTAACAGTTTTGTACGTTTGTCATCATACACACTATTTCTCGAATTGTACATGTGAAACGCAAGCTCAACTGACAAAGATCATTTCTAGTCAATTGGCGTCTTGGACACTACGGTAGTAAGGTTATTACAATTTACGTAAGAATTTATTACATTTTACCGCAAGTAGAGATTATTACAATTTACGTCAAACATTATTACAATTTACGTTGTTATTACAATTTAAGTCAAAATTATTACAATTTGTTGCAAGTATTACAATTTACCTTTTTATTACAATTTACGTCGTAACAGGCCTGTTTGCAATAAACGTTCTGTTCTGTAGTGAACTCAGAGCCACGAGACACTTCCAGAGCTTTCAACAAACTTTATCATTGACTGCTTGATTCAAATTATTTAAAGCTTTGGAGCCTAAATGCTTATGACATTTATTTACATGTTTTTTTCCTGAATAAGCGTTTTGCTTCTAAATAACGCTTTACATTTGTAATGTTTCTATGTGACGCGAAGTAGCTAATTGATCAAACGGGTTCTTTTTAAACAAACAATATTCATCATCGAGACATACATAAATGTCCCATTTGTCAGACAGGCAGTTGTCAAACAGCTAAAAACAACATTTCTGTCTGAGTGTACAGCAAAGCTACTGCCTAGTACATGCCTAGTACATGCCAATTACATGCCAATTACATGTACCTGCAACTGGAATCATTTGGTTCACCAATGTAATAGACACTCGAATGTACAAGACATGTGTGTTGAAAACTGAAAGGGATTATGGTATCAATCCTGATATTAATATTGTCTGAACGGCATTCTAGCCTCAGAAATTGTGACCGCAACTAAAAAATCTTTCTAATTGTAAGAATGAGTCTAGTTTTACGCCGTGTTTAGCAATTTTCTAGCAGTTTCACGACGGCGGGACACATGAATTCACACACATTATACCTAGCGAAGGCTTTAACCATCAGGTTTCCCAAACGTCAGGTTTGTCTGTCTGTTTTTGTGTGTGAGTCTATTCCCTGCACAACTGAAGCAAGAATACACTCCAACCGCTGTCTTTAATGAAGCCTGCGTGACGGTGCACAAGTACACATGGTTGACCGTTGTTAAAATTAAATCCAATGCATCCTTCAGCCGCATGACAGGCGTCCCCACATGCCCTTAGAGTTGTCTCCCCCTGGTAACTGGTGAAAGTGACCGGATCTAGACGCACTCCAATTTCCCTTGCATATCTGGAACCTATATTGGGAACAGAACACATTACTTCCTCCCCGGGTTTCAGCATATTAAAGTAAGTGGAATTTGTCAGTTATGCTGAGTCGCTGCAATGTTTGAGCCGGAGAACATAAAACTGCCCTCTCCACACTAATTACAGGCAACAAACACTTACTTTTTTTAATCCAAATTTACAGTTGGCGGGTGCTGCCGCCAGGGCAGGACAGGCCATGCTTAACCCTTTCACGAACACCTTGCGTCATCACTTACTTGGTTTGATCCATTTACATAATTTTCACCGCTATTTTGCCTGTTACGCCCATTAGAGTCTGTTTCGGCGTATAATCGAAACTGGTTATTCTCTGGCGTTGACGTTTTATAGTATGTACAGTAAGACCTCGTTACCTAAAAATCCATTGACACGATATATGGTCTTAGTTGATCCTTACCCGCAGTGTGTTTTTTTGTCGGCACAGCGCTCGTTTCGAAGTAAGTTTTATTTTATTTGTTTGTTTCTGTGTTTAACGCCGCACTTAGCAATATTTCAGCCACATTAGAGGTCTGTTAATAATCGAGACTGGACCAGACAACCCAGTGATTGACACAATGAGCATCGATCCACGCAATTGGGATACGATGACATGCATCAACCAAGTCAGCGAGCCTGATCACCCGATCCCGTTAGTCGCCTCTCACGATAAGCGTAGGATGCTGAAGACTCATTGAAGTAATTATAGGGATACCGTACACTGACAGATTTTGATGGTCACAAGAACTAAGAGGTAACGGGTTTTCATTGTATTTTCTTCACAGTAGGCATATAAAATGTAAAATAACCTATTATAACATGTAAAATATAATGGCCACATATGGTTTTATTCATTCATCCAGCTGGATGTTAACATCGCAAAGCCCAGTCGGGCTCCAAATCCGGCGATTCTCCACAGGGGTACAATGTGTGGAACCCATTTTGATGCCCCTAACCGTGATTTAGCTGCAACATTGCGAAGAACGGCCTCACAACTGTCAGATTGTATCACGTTGCACTTACATTTGCTTGGAGATCCATATCCATAGACTTGCATCTCACAGATCGCCAGACGCTCATTAGTCGAGGTAGGCCGACTTAGCTTGACGTGGCGCCCGAACTGAGGTGGATCACACCTGAGGCTGATTGTTTCTCCAGCTCCAACGGCGCCATTATGGGAACTGCAGAAACCCGGTGAATCGTTGTTGTCCGAAAATACCTCCACGAATACATCATGCAATCTCTCAGCTGCAAATACACACATATAGTAGGCATCGTTAAAAAAACATACATTGTAGGCATCGTTAAAATATACATAGTAGGCATCGTTAAAAACATACATTGTAGGCATCGTTAAAATATAAATAGTAAGCATCGTTAAAAATATACATAGTGGGCATCGTTAAAAACATATATAGTAGGCATCGTTATAAAACATACATAATAGACATCGTTAAAAACATACATTGTTGACATCGTTAAAAAACATATATAGTAGGCATCGTTAAAAACATACCTAGAAGGTATCGTTAACAAAACGTACATAGTAGGCATCGTTTAAAATATACATTGTGGGCATCGTTAAAAAACATACATTGTAGGCATCGTTAAAAATATACATGGTGGGCATCGTTAAAAAACATACATTGTAGGCATCGTTAAAAATATACATGGTGGGCATCGTTAAAAAACATACATTGTAGGCATCGTTAAAAATATACATAGTAGGCATCGTTAAAAAACATATATAGTAGGTATCGTTAAAAATATACATAGTAGGCATCGTTAAAAAACATATATAGTAGGTATCGTTAAAAATATACATAGTAGGTATCGTTAAAAAAACATATATAGTAGGCATCGTTATAAAACATACATAATAGGCATCGTTAAAAAACATACATAGAAGGTATCGTTAAAAAAACGTACATAGTAGCATCGTTAAAACATACATTGTAGGCATCGTTAAAAACATACATTGTTGACATCGTTAAAAAACATATATAGTAGGCATCGTTAAAAAACATACATAGTAGGCGTCGTTAAAAAACATATATAGTAGGCATCGTTAAAAAAACATACATAGTAGACATCGTTAAAAACATACACAGTAGACATTACACTTACACCGACGTGCACGTGTGTGTGTGTGTGTGTGTGTGTGTGTGTGTGTGTGTGTGTGTGTGTGTGTGTGTGTGTGTGTGTGTGTGTGTGCTTGTACTAGTCCAGACTATTTTGCCGATTTAATAGTTCTAGCCCACCGAGATACCATGCCACAGTTTAACACGAATACCCCACTCTGAGCCGACCAGTCCTTGTTTTATTCCCTTAATGCCAAGCGCCAGGCAGGGTAACAACAAGTATCAAAGTTTAAGGTCATGACGGCCGATTGGGTGAAATAAAAAAGAACGTCTAACGGTTACTTCCTTTCATAATTTGAATATTTTCATTCCTGAAATTAGTTAAACTTTTTTTTAATCATAAATGCCTAAAACCTTCCTCTGTATTATATATTCAGATATACATTAGTGAAATTGTTAATTGACGGATTTGTAAACGAACTGATATTTTTCATCTCAAATTTGACACTTACTATATCTGCTGAATCTATTTTCAGTTTGTGAAAATAATACGTTTTCATGTGCGTCAATGTAATCTGACTTAAGAAACCCGTTAATGTCGATATTTTCATCTCAACACATCCCAAGAGTAACACTGGAGAAAACACATCATAGGGATACCGATGGTCACGATGTCACACAATCAGCTGTCACAGCGCTTGACCATACGTTCCATGGGATTACTTTCCAGTCAAGTCAGGCGCATCTTCCCGAGGTAAGTGAGTTAACTGACTATAAAAGTCCAGTTCCACCCTTGCCGAACTAGGCTGGTATTATGGAGTTACATTTTGGGTGGGCCAACGAGTCTATGCATAGTTCAATCAAAATCGCGCACCGAAATCGAAATCGAAATGTCGTGCAGATTTCGGTCGATTGCAGGATTTTCAAAGCATGTGCACCGTCAACTCGTTGTCAACAGATATTTTCCAAGTCTTTTCATGTTTTTGATCAAGGTGCTCACGTGATTTGATGCACTTCGCTATGTAAGACCCGTTTTATCACAATATAGATCTTGATTATCAATCAGATCGTTTTGACTGGGCGCCACCATTTTGATTGAAACAAATGCAAGTGATACGAGAGGTGAAATCTGATTGGTCCATAGGAAAGGCTTAGAAGGAACGTAACTCGTAATAACCACTGGTGGCGCTACGGTCGAGCCCAGGAATTCAAGCCTAGTTCGGCAAGGGTGGAAACTGGACTTTTATAGTCAGTTGACTCCCTTGCCTCGGGAAGATGAGTCCGACGAGGAAGCCCAGTTCGGTCGTCGCACAGACCCCCCGGTATCGATTAACGATTTAAATGTATTATGTATGATAGTAAAATGCTTACAATATGTAAACAACAGTATAAGCGGTGGAGACATCTAACAGCTCCTCCGACGAAGAAAGCAAAGTCACCTCCCGAAAGGTCTGACCATTATTAGCCAATATTACTTCTAAATTACTTTGGCAATTGCGTTGAGAATATCAAGGCTACACGTCCTGGACAAAGTCTCTAAACAACACACCTTTTCGCAAGTCTGCACGACAGAAGCTCTGAATCATTCAACACCTTCCGTATTTACCAAATACAAATGCAGGACTCAGACGTTTACCACTTCGGTGAAACCCACGAGCACGGGTATGGTTCTGACAAATCTAGAAACATAATCGGGGCGAACCGGGATTCGAACCCACAATCAAAGGTTTCTAGCGTTCCCAAAGGACGCAACTCTGCACATCGAACCGCGGCGCCTTAGATGACTGGGCCACCCGTGCCCCCTCCCAAACTTGAAGACAGATCTCTCAGGCATGCATCATGCAGATGATGATGACGTCATTTCAGCTGGGCAGGACATGTTTCATGCCACCAGGAGGGAGTCTTCTACACAAAAGAGGTCCATCCACTCCTGCATCGCTGGCTGAAGTGTGTGGGCCTCGGAGGGGATTAGGTGGAAAAATAATAAGAAACCAACTTCACAAACGCTGTCCATCATCGTCAGGCTCAGAACTTTTCAGCCACCTTGTAGTTTGAAACTTGGTGTTTATTTAAAATAGGTCCTAAAGAACGCTGATGGGAATTGGTTGTAGCTACTGGCTGCTAAGTATGAAGGAGTCAACATCCAGCAAGATATGGGCGTCCGGAAAATTTTGATGTTGGCAATATTTGCAGCACAGATGAATGCACCAAGGCAATAGAATGGCAAGAATCGCCTTGGAGACTAATTGCGAGAGCTGTAGTTCAATTTTCGATCTCATGAATATTTGACATTTTGAAATGTTTTGAATGATGTGCAGTTGGAGTTAATGCGGGTGTTCCAGTTATTAATATTTATGTGACTGTTTCCGCTGAAAGGTCCAAGTTTTTATATGCAGTGCAACATTTACAAATACTCACCCTTTTCCGTGATTGGCCGTACGAAATGACAAGAGTAGTCACTAGTGTCAACAATAACATGTCCCTTTATATATGATATTCATGTATGCTTCATGTACTTGGTTAATAGTGTTCTACTCACCACAACAATCTCCCCTGTTGGTGACGTTGACGCTGGTGATGATGTAGGAGTCGCCTAAGTCGACACTGAGCCACTGTAAGGCGGATGCGAATGGAGTGTAGAAGCAGCTGCCGTCGCGATGGTACGGTGACAGGTTGCCGTCAACTGCCAGCTGAGGCGAGTTTTCAAATGTGCTTGCTGTTGCTGCCTTATTCAGCGCCAGGTTGACAGGATCTGCTTGCAGAAAGAGTAACACATACGTGTCCAGGATTTGCTAGTCCCAGAGGGCGACCACCTTTTTGTGATAATATAATCGTTTTACCTCAGAAGGATGTGATTAGTTATACATGTTTCACCACAGAAGGATGTGATTAGTTATACATGTTTCACCACAGAAGGATATGATTAGTTATACATGTTTCACCACAGAAGGATGTAATTAGTTAGACATGTTTCACCACAAAAGGGTGTAATTAGTTATACATGTTTCACCACAAAAGGGTGTGATTAGTTATACATGTTTCACCTCAGAAGGGTGTGATTAGTTATACATGTTTCACCTCAGAAGGGTGTGATTAGTTATACATGTTTCACCTCAGAAGTGTGTGATTAGTTATACATGTTTCACCTCAGAAGGGTGTGATTAGTTATACATGTTTCACCTCAGAAGTGTGTGATTAGTTATACATGTTTCACCTCAGAAGGATGTGATTAGTTATACATGTTTCACCACAGAATGAGTGAGTGAGTTGGGTTTAACGCCGCTTTTAACAGTATTCCAGTTATATCGCGGCGTGTCAGCTTAATGTGTGAGGAAAGCCCGAAGTGATGCAGGTCTCAGACGTTTACCACTTCGGTGAAACCCACGAGCACGGGTATGGTGCTGACAAACCTAGAAACATAATTGGAGTGAACCGGGATTCGAACCCACAATCATAGGTTTCTGACGTGCCCAAGGGACGCAACTCTGCACAGCGAATCGCGGCGCCTTAGACGACTGGGCCACCTGTGCCCCCGGTTTCACCTCAGAAGGATGTGATTAGTTATACATGTTTCACCACAGAAGGGTGTGATTAGTCTAAAAAAACAAAGAACAAACAATTCACTATACCAAATTACACCACAATAAACAAATACCGCACATAAAAAAATCCAAGCGCTCCACATGGTGGCCTAACACTACTGATACACGACACACTTCAAAGTTGGTTACAAACAAGTTCCAATTGACACTCCTCACATAGAAACACAAGCGTACACAATCTCGACAGAAAACATTAATATAATATTGATTAACATATACCATCAAACCACAAACCCTTTCGACAACACAGACCTTGAAATCCTAGCAAAGCACATCACAAAAAATACTATATTGTTAGGAGATTTAAACGCGCACCACCATAGCTGGACTATAGACACAGAGACAAATTTGGTAATCTTCTATACGCGTGGGCAGAACAAAAGGATTTCATAATCTTAAATGACAAATCCCCTACCAGATACAGCCCACAGGAAAACCAAAACTTCCTCACTGCAATAGATCTGACAATAACTACCCCAAATCTGGCAAGTAAAACTACATGGGAAGTATTTGACGACCCATGGGGTAGTGATCACTTCCCAATCTCAATAAATATCAAAACTGGTTCAAGTTATATATCAGAACGAACTTCACGAGATCGAAAATTTAACTACAAAAATGCAGACTGGGAGAAAACAGACAAACAGACAGTCAAAACCCTAATTGAGCACCCATAAATTATAGATCCAGACCCTGAAATCTTTTCCAAAAAATTAACAAAAGAAATGATCACTATAGCCACTAAGTGTATCCCCAAAACTAACCCCAACCCCCAACGAAATAAAGTTCCCTGGTGGACCCCAGAAATCCAAGAGGCTAGAAGACAAAGAAAACGAGCATTTAGACGCGCAAAAAACAATCCACGTGAACTGCCACACGCAAAACAACTACGAAACAGTACACACATGTTAATAAAAAAATCTGCAGTACCTTAAACACAACAAAAAACAATTCAAAGGCCATGTGGAGCAAACTAAAGGCAATAAACGGTACCAAAAACTTATCACACGTCCGCAAAATAGACAACCTAACAGATAACAAATTAAAAGCACAATCATTAGCTCAACACTACCAACATATAAGTAGTAACACAAACCAACCGCCTTCACTCCAAAAGAAACTGCTCACTACACCTGATTACCACCCCAAGCCCATATACCCTACAACGCACCCTTAACAATACACGAGCTGACACACGCTCTCCAAAGCCAAACCACGTCGTCTGCTCCAGGGGTGTCGTGCCGGGTTAGCGAAAATCCAATTTTCTCTAGTATCAGTAAGCGAAAACCCAAGTTGGGGTATTTGTCCTACGAAGGCGAAAATGAGTAATGGCTATAAAAACACCGGATTACCATAGTTTAGATTAGCGCCCGTGCTGTTCAAACAGAGGAGAGGAGAGGAGATTTACTAGAGAGTCGTTTCGTAAAAAAATAATACAGTTGGATGTTTAAACACAGGAGAAGAGATGATCAGTTTCTTAATTGAACAAACAATTAGTTTCTTAGTTGATATGGGTTATGATACCGATGGGTTTAGAGGAGAGTTCGTTTCTTAAGAATACATACAGTATGTATTTGATGGTATATACAAAGAGTGCAACTTATTTATATATGGTCAAAATGGCTAACGCACAAGTTCGAGTGACCACGGTTGATACCGTGCGAGGTGGTCAGCACTTGTTTTATGAGGGATTCAAGTTTCGTTGTAAGAAAACGGTCCGTGAGAAGAAGTATTGGAACTGCGTTGTTGCTGCCTGCAGAGCGTCGGTGATCACTGAAAACGGCATTCTTCAAGCGGCTTTGTAGGTTAGAAAATAATACACATGATCATGATGATAATAATCTTAAAGACATAGACTCAAAAGACTTTGCTTAACAAACTATTCACTTATTTATTTTACTTATTATTATTATTTATTATTAGATACCACAGGTATTTGTCACATGTATGTATTTGTTTATAGTTAATATTAGTTAAAATGCAATTATTTAATTGCAGGTGAATCATACCCACCAACCTATCCAATATGAGATGGAAGTGGAATCTTTCAAGTCCAAGCTCATCCACCGCACTAACAATAACGTCGAGGGGTGGAATCACAAACTCAACAAACTTGCCAGGAGGAGCCATCCGAACATTTTTGAAGTTGTTACGCTATTTCAAAGAGAACAATCCAACGTAGAAGTCGCCATTCAACGAATTGGAGCCCACTGGTCAGCACCACCCAGAAAGAGAAGATACCGGCTGATAGACAACCGTCTTCAGGCTCTGAAAGACAATCTCGTCAACAACGTCATCGGCGACGTTGAGTACACAGATCACGTTGGTGACCTGATCCACTTGGAGTGAATGCCTTGAACACAACGTGTATGCCAGTGCAACCGCAAATTTATTATAGAATGTATTTATGTATTTACCATTATATTTAAGATATAAGTTATTGTTGTTTTTGTAGAAATTATAATGTACATCTATGAAATATTAAAGTATAAGAGTTATTATATTTGTTAAATGTAAAGTACTTTTGTGCAACCATACTATACTTCAGCATCTAATAAATTACTACAGACAATAAACTGTAATTACGATATACGCATTTCTGTGTTTTTCTTGTAATTTGAGAGTCCCGGTATAGCAATATCCCGTGTTTACTGTAGACCAGTCTTACTGTAGCTTCACGAAAGCGAAGAGATTTTAGAGTTGATTATGGCTAGCTTTCGCTCTTCCGGCCCATAACCGCTTCAGGGGCAGTTGACATAACTGATATACTACTCAAAAACCTCAGCATGCACGGAAAACTTCTTCTACTGAAACTCCTCAATGCAGTCTGGGATACAACACAAATACCTACGACATGGAAACAAGCACTTGTAATCCCAATCAAAAAACAAAAGAAACACCCCCAGAAGTCAGAATCATACAGACCCATATCACTCACATGAAATATGTGCAAAATCATGGAAACAATAATAAATAAAAGGCTTCAACAGCACATAGACACAAACAATCTCTTACATGAAGACCAGAGCGGGTTCACACCAAACAGAACACCCTAGATCACATCATTCGAATTGAACACGACATCAGAGTAGCCCAGGCTAACAAACACTATCTCCTAGCGACTTCTCAAAAGCCTTTGACATGATCTAGAATGACGGTCTAATCACTAAATTGTCATACAAAAATATTGAAGGACGTATGCTAAACTTCATACACAACTTTCTCAAAAATCGCACCATAACTTAAAAGTAAACAACACACTTTCTGACCCACATCCCATCCAAAACGGTACACCTCAAGGCAGCGTTCTTTTTCCAACACTTTTCAATCTTATGATCGATGGCATATTCATATTCTTCTTCTTCTTCTTCTTCTTCTTCTTCTTCATATTCACAGACATCCACTCAACTATCAAACAGCTAAATTTGCAGACGACGCATCACCTTTGACTTCACACAAAACACTAGGTACAGCAGGCGGCGTCCACTAATGCCTACATCCACTAATGCCCACAGTCTACAATATACAAAGTCATGCACCAGTGATTTTCAGCGACACCTACTATCAGTGCTATCCAACCTCTACCTGGACAAGTCCACTTTAGTGGATTATGCCTATAGGCGACAAAAGACAGAAAATTGTATGAAGTCACTTTTTATTTCACATTGCCATAACACTAACAGAAATAATTTATGATTTCTGCATCGTTGCATTAGTTCTTATAGTATACACCAGCAGATATTTGCTGATTTCTTATATCAGTACATGGACAGAATAGCAGTGTACACTGCTTTCTGATTTCAATCATCATACGGTTCTTTATAAGAGTTTCAGCAAATGTCCTGCAGCATCTAGAAACTGAAGAGGTGACTTTCTGTGATGGACCAAGTCATCTTTCAGACGTTGGATCCTCTGGTCTATCTGGTCTACATAGACTCGCTTGCGGGGTGGAGGACGTGCACCATGGATATACTGGGCAATCTTAAGCTTGTTCCTTTCTGCTTTTTCTAGCTTCTGAAGGACTCTCGCAATCTCGTAGATGTTGGGGTGGGCTCGCTGAACAGTCTTGTTAAGGTTGGCATGCCACCCTTCAAGGTGGTTGTTGCTTCGAGGACAAAAGTTGGTGTGGTGAAATACCAGCACGGAACATGGCATTGTCGTCGACCCAAGTATTCACCATGTAGTCCTTGAATGACGTGATCTGGGGTGTATCAGGGGCATCCTGCGTCGAGCCAGGATTGTTGACTGGTAGCAGTGGTAGTGCAGCAGCACGTCTGACAAGGTTGTGGATGTCCGGATTGTACTGATTGACCATCTCCAAATGTTGAACCTTCTTCCACACTGCCTGCGTATAGTGGAAGAAGCACCCCCTGATGTCTGTACCAGGCAGCTCCTCCTCGACAGCTCGCATCACAGCAACTTCAAAGTCAGTCTGTATTACTTGTGGCTGTAGAGGAGCTCCTGTGATCTGCAGCACTGTCTCCTTAAGCTTCTGAAGGAGTCTGACATGTGTGGATCTCTGGCGATTGGGCAGCAAACAAAAGATCAGCTGTGGATTCAACTAACCCATGCACTATGTACAACTGATTCCACAGGGCTGGAGCAGAATAAAACGTTCCATCCATATATATAGTGTCCAACTGCTGAACAAGGTGAAGGCGGTCTTCGATGGCAAAGCACATAATCTTCTCATCATCACCATCGTTGACGCACATAAAGGGCCTGCCGTCCAAGGTCTCCTGCCAGGTACCCAGGAGCTGAACTTGTGCCAGTGACTGGGGGGAGGGCTGGAATAGTCTTCCTATGCTGCTTGTAGAGACCACTTCTCTTTGTATAGAAGGATGGAAATATTGCAGCTGCATCTTCTTCCAGTGTGGCAACCTCTTCCTCAAAGATGGCCTGGATTGGTGTTGTCTCAGCTTGGACTCTCTCTCTAAGAACTCTTAAAGTACGGAAAGTCGTCATATCTTCTCCTGAGTGGTTGTGAGGGCTGCGGTTTCTGTTAGTTCGGTTAATCCTCTGCTAAAATCACAACTACGGGGAGCATGGAGATCAACTCGTGTTCAGATCACAACTAGGAAGGACATGTAGATCATTTCAACAATAACTTGACACAATCCAGTTAGTTATATTTATGTTGAGAAATGCAAATCTCCAGCTGAAATGAAAGAGCATTAGTGGATGTAGGCATTAGTGGACGCCGCCCATCTAACTTAAGATCGCTCCTCAAAGAAATCTAATTTTGGAAGAGTTCATTCCTAGCATGGGTATGTTGTTTTCATTGTGTAGGCATTATTCCACACTGCTTTATTTTTTGGTAGGCAATAGTAACTGTAGACAAAAGTGGACGTAGGCATTAGTGGCTGGAACCGTACAGCACAGGAACACACCCAACAAGCACTCAGTGATATTGACACATGGGCAAATACATGGGGTTTTAAAATCAATACTGATAAAACAGTAGCCATACTCTTAAAAACACCTAACATGCAAAACTACTCCCCACCTTTAACGCTAAATAACTCCCAAATCAACTACAGCACACAAACAAAATTTCTAGGCCTAATACTTGACCAACACCTAACATACACAACCCATATCAAACACCTCATCACAAAATGCAACCATGATCTAAACTTAATGCGCAGCATACGGGGAACAAGCTGGGGAGCAGACCAGCACACGCTACCTACTGTCTACAAAACACTCATCCAACCCAAGTTAGAATACGCCGCACCCGCATACGACGCACTCACACAAGCAGACTCCAAGAAATTAGACTCAATTCAATACAAAGCACTTTCAATCTCACTAGGTACAGTATCAGGCACCGCACTTACATCCCTCTTAAAGCTCACTGGGGAATAGCTCTCCCCCTTAAACGCAAACAAATTACACTAAACTACTGGCCTACAGCATGTACAAACACATTGTTAAGCAGCCTCATAACAACAACGGAAAATCTACCACTAAGACAGAAAGTCAAATTAATAAAAAAAGACGAAGACTCCCATTCACCATTCGGCTAAACCACCTTCTCAAAACATACAAACTTAGAAACATAAAACTCACCCCTGTCATTCATGACTGCTCACCTGCCACCTCCTCATACTGACACTGGTCTAACAAACATCGCAAAAATAACATCAAACAAGCACCAACAATAAATAATGGCAATGGATTACATACAAGAACACTGGCCAGACTGGACATACATCTACACAGACGGGTCACACAACCCGACGGACCACACAACAGCCTTCGCAATTCACACAACCAAACATAACCACCACATCAGCACGCATCTCAAACCACCTATCCATACATACTGCCGAAAAAACAGCAATCTATATGGCCTTCATAATGGCAGAGACAATAACACAAAACAAACTTCTAATCCTCACATATTCACTTAGCTCAATACAATCAATTAAAAACAGAAATTACACAAACAGGCCACATCTACTTCACCAAATACTACACTTAACGAAAACATTAACAGAACAAAATAAACAAATCAATATTGCATGGGTACCCTCACATATTGGGATCACGGGAAACGAAAACGCAGATCAAGCGGCCAAACAAGCAGCAAAAATAAGTACATTAATTACCCACTTACATACAGCAAACATGAATATAAATCCATCATAAATAAACTAACAACCCAAGAAAACTTCAAACAACTGCACACCCCCTCCGCCACATGGACATTCAAAACAATAAGTAAACAAATCAATAAAGTAAATCATTCTAGCAACTCACGTAATATACAATCCGCACTAAACAGGCTATATGTAGGCATCACAAAATTAAACTTTCGCCATTCCACCGGGCTCTGCCCCACATGTCAAGTTCCCCAAACAATACAGCACTTATTCTACACGTGCACACTCTACTTACCACACAGAATACAGTACATCAACACACTAGATGCAAAATACACAAAAACTATCCACACACTCCTATCTCCACACAATCCCCCACATATACAAAAAAAACAATCATAAATTATATCACAAAAACAGAACTCATAAAACTAATCTAACACCACCCACAAAAGCGACACATACATCCAACCAACTTCCTAACGCATATAAACGAAACGCACACCCCATTCCCCTGCCCTCCACCCCATTCCCCTGCCCTCCACCTCATTCCCCTGCCCTGCACCCCATTCCCCTGCCCTCCACCCCATTCCCCTGCCCTCCACCCCATTCCCCTGCCCTCCACCTCATTCCCCTGCCCTCCACCCTATTCCCCTGCCCTGCACCCCATTCCCCTGCCCTCCACCCCATTCCCCTGCCCTCCACCCCATTCCCCTGCCCTCCACCCCATTCCCCTGCCCTCCACCCCATTCCCCTGCCCTCCACCCCATTCCTCTGCCCTGCACCCCATTCCCCTGTCCTGCACCCCATTCCCCTGTCCTGCACCCCATTCCCCTGCCCTCCACCCCATTCCCCTGCCCTCCACCCCATTCCCCTGCCCTGCACCCCATTCCTCTGCCCTGCACCCCATTCCCCTGTCCTGCACCCCATTCCCCTGTCCTGCACCCCATTCCCCTGCCCTCCACCCCATTCCCCTGCCCTCCACCCCATTCCCCTGCCCTCCACCCCATTCCCCTGCCCTGCACCCCATTCCTCTGCCCTGCACCCCATTCCCCTGTCCTGCACCCCATTCCCCTGCCCTGCACCCCATTCCCCTGCCCTCCACCCCATTCCCCTGCCCTGCACCCCATTCCTCTGCCCTGCACCCCATTCCCCTGCCCTCCACCCTATTCCCCTGTCCTGCACCCCATTCCCCTGCCCTGCACCCCATTCCCCTGTCCTGCACCCCATTCCCCTGTCCTCCACCCCATTCCCCTGCCCTGCACCCCATTCCCCTGCCCTGCACCCCATTCCCCTGCCCTCCACCCCATTCCCCTGTCCTGCACCCCATTCCCCTGCCCTCCACCCTATTCCCCTGTCCTGCACCCCATTCCCCTGCCCTGCACCCCATTCCTCTGCCCTGCACCCCATTCCCCTGCCCTGCACCCCATTCCCCTGCCCTCCACCCCATTCCCCTGCCCTCCACCCCATTCCCCTGCCCTCCACCCCATTCCCCTGCCCTCCACCCCATTCCCCTGCCCTCCACCCCATTCCCCTGCCCTCCACCCCATTCCCCTGCCCTCCACCCTATTCCCCTGTCCTGCACCCCATTCCCCTGCCCTGCACCCCATTCCCCTGCCCTCCACCCCATTCCCCTGCCCTCCACCCCATTCCCCTGCCCTCCACCCCATTCCCCTGCCCTCCACCCTATTCCCCTGTCCTGCACCCCATTCCCCTGCCCTGCACCGCATTCCCCTGTCCTGCACCCCATTCCCCTGCCCTGCACCCTATTCCCCTGTCCTGCACCCCATTCCTCTGCCCTGCACCCCATTCCCCTGTCCTGCACCCCATTCCCCTGTCCTGCACCCCATTCCCCTGCCCTCCACCCCATTCCCCTGCCCTCCACCCCATTCCCCTACCCTCCACCCCATTCCCCTGCCCTCCACCCCATTCCCCTGCCCTCCACCCCTGCCCTCCACCCCATTCCTCTGCCCCATAGAACCTTACATTTTTTTGTGTGGCTACCTTAAAATATCTCCACTATTCACGTCATTATCAGGACTTGATTTTTCAAATTCTCCCTATCTACTAGTACGGGAAACTGACTGACTGATGGCATTCATTCACCTGATGAAGGAGTGGACATATATATACTCCGAAACGTTGTGTCCCTCATAATAAGGAAGTGTACATCCATATATTTTCTTATGTGTATCACTTCTAAATGCCTTTCAAAGATCTGATAATTATCCTGTCTACATTTCCAACAAGAAGTAACAAATAATATATCTTGAAACAGATGGACGCCATTCGATGTCGCATGCCAATGTAGTTTCTCTCTTTAAAACACCAAAGACCCATCAACATATAAACTACGTTTCACATACATATATTTTGCCTAAATCCTTACCTTGGGCCACGTTGTCAACAATGGTTGCTGTAACGAAGATGGCAAATAGTAGAACTTGGCCTTGCAAACATGCCATACCTCTCTGTTGGGGAAAAACACTTGAAATGATTCTGGCGACAAAGATAGTGAATGTTGAGTGTGTGTTCAATAATTAATAAATATAGGCAAATGACGTCATTCAGGGAATGTTTATAAAAGCGTAAGAGACACCAAGGTACGACCAACGTACATTGTTTATTTAAGGCCTCACTCAGCAATATTGCAGCTGTATGAGGGCGGCTGCAAATAATCACTTATGCATGTCTATTTAAATAACACATGTCCGGTATTGCTCACTTATGCATGTCTATTTAAATAACACATGTCCGGTATTGCTCGTTTATGCATGTCTATTTAAATAACACATGTCCGGTATTGCTCACTTATGCATGTCTATTTAAATAACACATGTCCGGTATTGCTCGTTTATGCATGTCTATTTAAATAACACATGTCCGGTATTGCTCACTGATGTATTTCGACAAAAATAACATATGCCAATAATGACATACTCGTGTTTGACTGCTACGAAAAACATGTCTGGTGTGTTCTGGTATCGTTCCATATGCAGGAGGGAATGGAAGGGTGGTCATTGCCTTGATTCAGTCACACTAAGGGCAACTAAACTGGGCGGCAAAAGAAAGTATAGGTGGAGTTCCATGATAGATTAAAAAAGTAAGAAGAATTGTTGTGAATTATAATATAATCTGGGGAGGGGTAACAAAAGATTGATCAACCACAGTTTGAATGAAATTGTGCAATCACAGGTAATGTAAGCTCAAGTTAAACGGTGAGGTGAGGTGAAATTGGGTTTAACGTCGCGTCCAAGATTATTGCACTTATATAGCGACGCGCATGCACGTGTTTGCGTGGCTGCTTGTGCTAGTCCGGACTGATGCCGATTTATAGTGCTAGCTCACTGAGATACCATGCCACAGTTTAACATGAATACCCCACTCAGACACAGTATACTGACTCCGAGCCGACCAGTTCTTGTTTTAGCCCCTTAATGCAGAGCGCCAGACAGGGTAACAACAAGCACCATCTTTTAACGTCTTTTGGTATGACGCGGCCGGGGATCGAACCGCGGACCTTCCGCTCTCCGGGTGGACGCTCTACCACAAGACCACGGAGGCGGCCCTCAAGGTAAACAATGGTCGGGTAAGAAACATAATTTTCAAAAGTTGTCTGAAATGTCACCAAAAAATTGCCAGACACACTACAAGTTCATTGTCGACACAGTTGCCTTCAATAGCGTGTATGACGTCCAGCTGCCTCAATGCATGCTGTGATACGCCGCCTCATCGATGACGTCAGTCTTCTGATGACGTGGACTGGAATCCGTTGCCACACGTCTCTCATGGCCTACTGCAATTCTTGTCTGTTGACGGGAGGCTGATGGCGTGCTCTAATATGTCTGTCAAGATGGTCCAAAAGATGTTCAGTAGGATTCATATCGGGTGAGTGGGCAGGCCAGGGCAAAACGTCAACGTTCTGCTGGTTTACAAAGTTCCGAGTCAGTCTTGCCGTATGGGGCCTGGCATTGTCGTGTTGAAACAATGTCCCCTGCTGTTTGTTTTGTAAGAACGGAGGCACAACTGGCTGCAACACTTGGTCTCTGTACTGCACAGCGTTCAGGTTTCCCTATATAATCACAAAATCAGTCTTCTGATCTCCACAAATACCGCCCCACACCATGACACCTCTCCCGCCTAATGGATGGACCTCTCGAATATACGCTGGAGCCAAACGTTCCCCTCTGCGTCGATAAAGTCGTTCTCTGCCGTCATTTCGAAACAAGTTAAACCGACTTTCATCAGTAAACGGCACTCGACGCCAATTTCTCACTTGCCAGCGCCGAACCTGCCTCGCCGATCGCAATCTCAGGCGTTGATTTTGAGCAGTCAGTACCATTTCTCTGAAAGGACGATACGTTCGGATTCCAGCAGCACGAAGTCGTCGTAGTACTGTACGTTGGCTAATGGGATGTCCCAACGCTGTTGCTGCCGTCGCCGTCGTCGTTGCCGTTACGAATCTGTTTCGCAGGTGAATGAGCCGTATCTGACCGTCTTCCAGTGGTGTTGTCACTCCGGGTCGTCTGGTTCTAGGCCTGTCCTGTGTCCTCCCTGTCTGCCTGTACCGTTGATTCAGCCTGGCTACTGTCAATGGTGTACAACCAAACCTTCTGGCAATTTGGACCCAAATTTCGGCTATACCGATGGCTCTCTCTGCTCCTGTGACAGTCGTGGCATTTCTCTTGTGTGCTTTCATCACGTGTGGTTATACCCTTCAGACGTGCAGTTTATGCCATAGGCGGGAAACCTGTTTCACCATTTTTTTGTCACCGCACAAGCGCCGTCAAAGGTGGCGCGTTCGGGTGAGGTGTTTTTTGGTACCTGTTCCTGGGCAGTCATATTCCCGATTCTCTGTTTTTAGGAAAAATTACAAATTGCCAACCTATACTTTCTTTCGCCGCTTAGTTTATAAAGGTGCTACTAATACATGACATTCAGTCACGTGGCGTGTCGGGGTTTTCAAATGTCTTATGGAAATTAAGATCTTTATCATTTTACTAGCTAAAATGCTACATAAATTGTTATTTCTGTGTTAAGTCATATTTTGAACATCTATCCTTTTAAGACTTTTGTCAGCTTCTGATGTGTTTTCCTGGCTCAAAGAAAATACCCATCTTTGTGTGTTGAATGAGAATCATTTGACAGGACATTTGTGAGATGACTCGCAAAGTCATAGATCACTCCAGTGTATAAGACTTAGGTGAAGCCAAGCGAAGGTATTCAGTGTATTACTGTCCTTAACTCGTAAAGGATGTAATTTCGTTGCGTTTGATATGTTTGATATGGGCAGAAAGCGTGACCCATTCAACCTCATTTGAATAGGAATAAGAGCGAGTGGGAGGATTCTGTTGAACACTATTTTGAGCAGTTTTTCAGTTGAATCACAACGTGTCAGCTTGCCTAGGTAGGTTCGGAGGTTCTACCATCCCAGGTGAAACCCACCATCGCGGCTTTAAAGCTGGTGACGTATTATATTGTGAGCGAGGCTTGTGTTCGAATCCTGATTACTAAGGGACACCTCTTTGTACATGGGACTGGGCGCATTATACCACTAGGCACTGAATAAGGACTATAACTGTATCAATATCACAGAGACGCGGGATTACCCACACCGTCTGAGACAGAAGTTTGTATATATGTAGATAACGTCAAAACGGGACATGTTCCAGGCGATAAACGGTTGAAGATAACAATCTTTAACCGGCTGGGGACACTTCTTTAGTTCAGCACATCGGGTGCATGTCGATCCCTGTCACTATGAGGCCAAGGAAAGTATTGATTCTGTAGCTTCATCCGACAAATATTGATCATAACAGTATGGAGATGCCATTGTGATATTATGCTCCTGTTTGGTGTTCACTATACCCAGGCTCAAATCATATTGAAACAATGGATGCAGAATATTTCAAAGAAGATGGCTTCGATTGTTGACAGACCGCCGTCGCATGACTACTTCCTTTTTTTATATAAATTGCTTGAGAGGCGGTTGCAACTTTAGAACAGAACATGCTTACCTATTTTTGCAAACACCTGGTGTCATCACATACTTTCAGCTATCCATTCCGATGATGTTCACCACTATTTTGCCTTTTTCCCTTTTGGAGTCTTTTACGCTGAATTTCGGCAGATTATCGAGACTGGTTATTCTCTGACGTTGACGTAATACATTTCCATTTCCAAGACACCGAGGAGATGGGCTCCATTGCTGTTAAGATCACAGTTAAGGTATTTTGTTTGGGAGTTGGTTTCCCACAATAAAACATCCTTTAGAGATTTCAGTATGAGTTATACCATACTCAAAATTACCTAACTCAATTACAGACAAGTAAACATGTATTTACCCGGTTTTTGCTGTCATGTGACGTGTACCAGGCCCAGTAGTCAGAGCTGTACATGCATAGGAGATCCAGAAACATGCATGCTGAATAGTTTCCAAACACCTATTCATCCACTCAACCCCACTTAGTTATTGAATCCTAGACGATGTTGCCCTTACAAACCAACCAAAAGTTAACCGAAGCGTAACGTCGCGAAATATGTCTTCTTAACAGTGTTTGTCAAAGGGCGACAAGGTTTTTTGAAGGTTAACGACTTGACGGATATAACGTACTGAGGTTTTTTACCCGGGCATTTGCTGTACATATCTTGTATATATAATGTATATAACCTGACCTGTATATATGCTTATAATGAACTACGGTTGTAACGAACTAAAATTAGTGGTCACTTTGAGCTGATTATAACCCTGGTTTAATGTGTGTGTGTGTGTGTGTGTGTGTGTGTGCGTGCGTGCGTGCGTGCGTGCGTGCGTGCGCGTGTGTATATATAAATACAAAAAGGTATGATATGTCGATGTTGTTGAAAGATACAAAGGTGGTTTGACGCCAAGAAGCAAAGTAGATGATGGGACACGGTCGTCACAGTAATGTTAGGCTGCACAATTCGCTGTGCGGAGTTACGTCCCCTAGATGTGCCCGAAACCTATGATTGTGGGTTCGATTCCCGATTCGTCCTGATTAGGTTTCTATGTTTAACAGTTTTGCTAACGTGGTCTACGACCTACATGACCTCCAAATCAAGCTGATAAGCCGTGATATAACAGGTAATAATGTTCCAAGCGTTAAACCACATTGACTCACTCATGTTATCCCTTGTAATGAAAGGCGCTTTGAGAGCCTGGTAAATTAAGAGCATACTTCACAAAAATGTAATTGCGATATCTGCACTATCAACCTTCAGATTACCGCCTTATACTTCAACCCGCTGAGTAAGCTTCTTCTTAACAAGGGTAAATAAGAGCATTTGTAGTTGTTGTATATGAGTTTGAACTCGCATTCATCAACAATAAAAGATCATGTTTTGCTGACACTGTGAAAATACGCAGTATCAAATAAAAGACCGACAACGCGACATTTGGATTGCTCCTTTTATTTTAATAAAATAGATGGCAAAATAAACTAATGCCAAACTTAAAATTGTTACATTTTAACTAATAGCTTAGAAACAATTGCCCAAACGCAACCCCATAAATAAAAATCTCCAAATTGTGCCTTTGTACTCAACATGTATTCTTACACTTAACCTCTTAGAGAAAGAGCCTTTGTTTGAGGTGTGGGCTGCACGTGACGATGTTGGCAGAACTACAATCACCAGGTTGATGACCCTCTACAGGCAGACTGTGGACAGGCCTAAGAGCGGCAGCCCATCAGTCACAACCTCTTCAAGAACATCCATTTTAACATCTTCTCCATTTCATAGACAGATTCCTGGCAGTGATGTCTTTTTCTGCAACTGGCCTCGGATATCCTGTCGATCGCAGTAGAGAAGACGTCGTGACTGTATCAGGGCCGGGACAGACCTTACCCAGACGTCAGGGAGTAAGATTGGTAAAAACAGTACAAAAAGAAGAAGATCCAACTCTTCAGGGTTGATGACAGAGCTTGTGTCAGCCACAAAGAGGTGAACGCAAGGTAACAAACATCAGGACATCAAACTATTTGGTGGGGGCAGCGTCACGCTCTTTGGAGGCATCTGCGGTCAGGTGAAGACGAATCTGGTTGTGTATCTCAATGTACAACGTCACAAGCATACATCGTCGATGTTCTACGCCCAGTTGTGCTGCCTTTGGTCTAGTAGAACCTCCAGATCTTGTTCAAGCAAGATATCGCCCGACTTCACACAGACCGTTATGTTCGAGAGATGTTTTCAGTCCAACAATGTCAACGTCTTGCCTTATCATTTTAAAGCCTTATAAGTGGTTTATGTGATTTTGTGGTAGGAATATTTGTCAAACTGGTACTGGTCTCAATTATATATCATTTGAAGGACACAATATACATGGTGTAGTGCATTTCTGATACCATCAACCATTAGTCTATCTGGTCCACCCTCGATTATTAACAAGCCCATGTAAAATTAGAACAAGACTGACATTAGAGGATGCCCTAGGGCTTATTCTAACCCCATAAGAGTAGGTCATCCAAGTTAGCAAGTGTCGCCCAATGGAATCTGTTTCGGCGGATAAGCGAGACTGGAAATTCTCTGGCGTTGACGTATTATATTTACATAAATTTACCAACAGACTCATTTAGATGTACTATAAGTTGAAGAAGTGGTTGAATTTATTTTCCCTTGATTTTTATTTCTATATGTACGAATATTATATGATTGTTTCATCTGGTAGTGTAACCGTTTAACTCAAATGCATCATTCAATCTATTAACGTGTGTAGTGTATTCAACCAGAATTACAACAAATTTGCCTATCATCTGACGTGAATACAGCAGTGTTTCCTGGACTTATACTGAACCGCAAAAGAAACGCCACCATGGATAGATATATGAGAAACCTTATTTGTCCAAACACTGTAAACATACTTTAAGTCATATTAAAATGATGAAACTTGGCAAAACTGATCATCAAGGTTGAAATTAAAGTGTCAAATGTTCTTAAAGTGAAACACAACACTAGTCTCAGAAAATGTGATCACGAGTCAGTATCTCGTGTGTCCGCCATGTGTATTGATGACTGCCGTGCAACGTCGATACATGGAATGAACAGAACAGAACACAAGTTTATTACTCATGAATCACGTATTGTGATATAGAGCATACAATATACATATTTATATTTACAGACGTGTATCAGTGTGCATAAACATAAAGTAATTACAAAAACAGTATATACAGCAATTGAATTATTACTTAAAAAGTTGTAAACCATCCTTTAGGTATTTCGCCAGCTTTATAACAAGAGGTTTGTAGGAACAAACCATAAGCTGGTTAAATCTTTCAATAGTGGGATATTTACAATAATAACTCGGGCGATATTTATTTCTTAATTCATGAAGTGATGGACATTGTAGAGGAAAGTGGAATTCGTCTCCTGTATAACTGTTGCATAATGTACAGAACCTGTGATCTTTATTAACATTGAACCATCTTCCCTTTTCAATTGGTAATCTGTGATTAGCTGTTCTAAATTTGACTATCCACTCTGCTAAGTTGTATGGTAATGATAATAAATAGTCCTCAAGGCGAGGCTTATCTTTAAACATTGTGTAGTATTATATAATTACCCTTGGAAGATAAAGTAGCAGATTCATTCCATTTTTGATAAAAGTTATCTAACAAGATGGCTTTAGTATTTGCCTTTAACCAAGTTAAATTGGGGAAGGACTGGGTGTCCCAAATCCAATTCAAACCAACCTGATACAAAATATCTCTTACTGTTGTTAACCATACAAAATGTATATTATTTGTGGAATTAATATGAAAAAGAAGTCGATACATTCTACTGGACAATTTTTCAGAATTTAATATGATCTTTCCCCCAAATGCAATCATTCTGACTTTTATTTGAATTTCTAGAGGATACCTTCCAAGCTCACCGTAAACCATGTAGTCAGGCGTGGATTGCTTTTATCTTAAGATAAATTTGCAAAAATTTAAGTGAACACGTTCTGTGATTGTTACATTCTCATATCCCCAAAGTTCAGCTGCATATAGAAGAATCGGTTGTACTAACTGGTCGAAGAGTTTAAGTTGACAATCAATTGGAATATCCAGCAATCGTGTCTTTCTGAAGATAGCGTACATTGCTTTTGAAGCTTGGTCTGATAATGTCTTCATCGCTTTACTAAATCTACCAGTGTTACTAAAAGTTATACCAAGATACGAAAATTCTTTCACAATATCTAACAGACTTTGTTGGAAATAAAATTGTAAATTTCTAGTATTGTGGCGTTTGGAAAAGACTATTACTTTTGTTTTTTAAATATTTACTCTAAGTTAACTTGCTACATTGAAATTATATTTACTCTGAACTGTTTTAGCTTTCCCATAAAGACGTTTGCTTTTGTGATATTCTTTACGGGCCGCCTTACAGTCCGCGTTGAACCAAGCTTTGTTACGTTTATTTAATTGCTTTACACTTGTGGTGCTAAAGGTAGATTGTGCTGCAGAAACAAGACTTTGTGCAATATCATTTACAGCGATATTTACACCATCTACTGTACTATTTTCTGCTAGAACACCTAGACATTGACTAATCTCATGTACACGTTCATCATTTATACTATTTACATATTCATCTCTCTTTTCAGGAATCCATCGTTTCACCTTAGGTGATATTTATGTATTGTTGCGCTCGTGGGTATCAACATTATTATTATAACTTGTGCACGAGAGTGTGAAACACAAACCAGAGTGAACATCAGACATGACTCCATCATAATCTAGCACCTTAAAGTTATCGAGTATTGAAATTGTTTCAGGTTTTAGACTAGACAGTAATCAACTACACTTGAGTTTTTGCAGGTGAACTTCCCGATGCACTTGTCTTCCCCATTTCTACCATTGACAATGAACAAGTTGTTGTTTTTACACAACGATACAAGCTTACGACCATGCGAGTTAACAACTTTATCCATAGAAGTTCTTTCTATAGATGACTTATGATGAGATAGTATATCAAGATCTTGTTTCAAAATATCATCTGCCAGGTTATTTTCTATGAGGTATTCGTCAATTACGATATAATCGGGTAGGTATTTCGTTCTCGAGTTAAAATCTCCAGTTAAACTTACATATTTAGCAATGTTCATTATATCAACGATATCTTGCTCTAGTTTGTCAAATAATTCAGTATGATAATACTTACTATTCTCAGGTGGCATGTATACACATCCTAATATAACATCATCAGTCTCGCTTAAGAGCGACTTCGATATTTTGCACCATAGTGCAATATCCCATGTTTTACTTAACAGTGTCACCTGTTTACTTATAGCAATTAATATCCCTCCTGATCCTCGAGTTGTATGATTGTTCCCTCGATTGTTTGTATAGACTTGATATCCTGGTACATTTACATCGTCTAGGTTTGTGAGTTTAGTTTCTGTGAAGCACAGTATATCATGATCGCTTATGTTGTTAAGAAAATCTGGATTTAGGAGTCGTGTTCGAATTCCACAGACATTAAGCGATAGGACCTAAATTAAGCTTACAGTGGCCACATGCATGCCCGTGCCTGTCCTATTTAGGTGTTCCAGTCGGTCTCCTTGTGTCGGCTCGCAGTTCGACTATGGTATGATCTGTTGCTAGGATCCTAGACTTGGATTGTGGCAAGGCTTTTCCAGGAACATATCTCTGTCCATTAACATATAGCCTGTCCACAGTCAGTACAACTCGATCTCCTGCTCTATTTGCTGCTTTCCTCGCTGGGTACAGTAGTTTATGCCTTTCCTCTATTTCCTTAGGGAATTGTTCGTTAACATAGTATTTCTTTCCCTTTAGTTGATCAAACGCTGCTTGTCTTACACGCTAACGCTGCTTGAAATCACCGAACTTTGCAATAATCGGCCTAGGTCTCTGATCATTCACTCTTCTGGCTCCCATTCTATGTACACGCACTAAGTTTAGATCCTGTTAAATTTTCAGTTGTTCCTGCATAAATGCTTTTAGTACAGCCTCTGCGTCGTCTTCCTGTGTTTCGTCTATACCGACGAATATTAGATTGTCCCTCATTGCCCTAGCCTGTAAGTCTAATAATCTTTCACGCAAACTTTCAACTTCTGACTGAATAGACTTACTCGATTCAGGCCCTGAACTTGCGATGACATCCTTTAGTTCCTCTATAGCCTTTCTGCTATCTCCGATGAATTTCTTCATTTGTGTAATTTCTTCTTCTTGAAATTTCGCACTTGCCTCTAAATCCCTTGTCGCGCTCTTCAGCGACTGTACTTCCTCTTTCATGTTCATAATCCTGGTGTTCATCTGTCCTAGTGTGGTTTCTATTTGATCAAGCTTGGTAAGCTTAATATCCATCCGCTCCATCTTCTTAAATAAGTCATCAACCCATGCTGGCTTGTCACACACTTGTGTAGTAGGGCTGACAGCAGTCCCATGTGGTACAGGGATGGCAATATTTGGTGGAGGGGGGTTGTATGGTGAACCAGGGTATTGTATAAATCCGGGTATTGTTTGTCCATATCCTTGTGAATATGCCATATTTCTTATTTCCTGAAGACTTATCTTACTGGATGAGTTACTCACATCACAACGTTTTTTTACTTTCCTTCTCAGCTGGGGGTGAAACTATCGTTACTTTTCTTTCTCTTCGCCTTCTTCTTGTTTGTCATTACATAACCCCAAGCTTATCAGAGCTCCACGCGACACGTCTGCACACTTCGACGGTCATGCACGGTATGGATGAGGCGGTTGATGAAGGTCACTGGGACTTGATCCCACACTCTGAGGAACGCCTTACGCAGTTCAGCTGCAGTTGTTGGCCTTGGTCGGATGTCATTCAGCCGTTTTTGAATCTCGCCCCACAAGTGCTCAATGGGATTTAAATCGGGACTGAGGGCAGGCCACTGCATGGTTATGATGCCATTCTGCTGGAGGAAGTCTGTTGTTGCTCTCGCAGTCAGGGCACGGGCCTTTTATGCTGAAACTCGTGATTGCGGCGACGAGCCAAATGAGGTATGGCGTGTGGTCTCAAAACTTGATCAATGTACCGAGATGCTGTGACACCATTGCCTCTGTTCTGGAAGACCACCGGGCCGACCCTCTGTGCAAGATCAATTCCACCCCACACCATGATGCTCGGACCACCCCACGAGTCTCTCTCAACAACACAAGCATCTGTATAACGTTCCCCGCAGACTTTCTCTCTCTCCAGCTTGCAATCACCCAAGGGCTTGGTGTCGCTGATTTCTTGTCAATCTTAGCAGGTGGTAGCAATTCAATAACAAATGAATGTTTTCCGATCAGGGTGGATTTTTATAGGGCAGGAAATGGGGGAACGCATGGGCATTTCAATTTGCAAGGAACCGATGTGCATCGGGTTACCATGGTCGTTGCCGTGATGCGTTTGGGCGATCGGTTTTATTGTCATCTGCTTTGTTTTTTTATCTTCAAATTTCATTTTTCCGGACAAGGTAAGGTTAATTTTTAGAAACTTTGACAAAAAATACCCAGATATTTAAATGACAACTTTTTATACAATGTTTCTTGGGGTGACGTTTCTTTTGCGGTTCAGAATATATTGTAAAGTGTAATACAAATATGGTGCTGCTAAAAGTTATGTTCTACCCTACACTCACGTGTTCGAGGACAGTATCCGATTCAAGCCACTTGCACAACGGTTATGAGATATTGACTATGAACAAACGCATGTCTCTCATGTGTGATTAACAAATCCAATACGGTACAAAACGACCGTTACCAGTAACACATGATGCATAGCAACAACAGCAATCAATGTATGACAAACAACAGTGAGTTCGAAGTCCCATAAATCATTCAAGTATTCGATTCAAAAAGATGTATGACCATCTCTAGAACAATGTTGTGTGAATACTTGGGAACAATAATAATACAATATCATTTTACGTGAACCGATGGGCCCTAATGTTGTACAGTACTGTTGTAATAACGGTCAAGATAAGTTGGGTGACATTACACAGCAGTCTGATGCGACACCATTGATGTTCAATTACAACTAATCACTTAGTCAAAACACAAGTGATACTAACAAATGAACACATAATAAAACACATAATAAAACAATAACTGAAGTTCAAATAATCTGAGGATCTTTAAAATTAATGTTGTACATAGTTCATTCAATTTAAAGACAACTGACAATTATGTGAACAGACTAACTTTTGAGAGTACTTTAGAAGTATGAAACACTATTACATTCGGCCTTTATATGATCATTTCCAGTAATATAAAGTTCACATTTTCTTGTCTATCCTTCTGATGCATCAACCACTGTCCACTGATCCCTCTGACATAGGGCATGTCCACTCACCCCTCTGACATAGGACATGTCCACTTACCCCTCTGACATAGGACATGTCCACACACCCCTCTGACATAGGACATGTCCACTTACCCCTCTGACATAGGACATGTCCACACACCCCTCTGACATAGGACATGTCCACTTACCCCTCTGACATAGGACATGTCCACTCACCCCTCTGACATAGGGCATGTCCACTCACCCCTCTGACATAGGGCATGTCCACTCACCCCTCTGACATAGGGCATGTCCACTCACCCCTCTGACATAGGACATGTCCACTTACCCCTCTGGCATAGGACATGTCCACTCACCCCTCTGACATAGGACATGTCCACTTACCCCTCTGGCATAGGACATGTCCACACACCCCTCTGACATAGGACATGTCCACTTACCCCTCTGACATAGGGCATGTCCACTCACCCCTCTGACATAGGACATGTCCACTTACCCCTCTGGCATAGGACATGTCCACACACCCCTCTGACATAGGACATGTCCACACACCCCTCTGACATAGGACATGTCCACTCACCCCTCTGACATAGGGCATGTCCACTCACCCCTCTGACATAGGACATGTCCACTTACCCCTCTGACATAGGGCATGTCCACTCACCCCTCTGACATAGGACATGTCCACTCACCCCTCTGACATAGGACATGTCCACTTACCCCTCTGGCATAGGACATGTCCACACACCCCTCTGACATAGGACATGTCCACTTACCCCTCTGACATAGGGCATGTCCACTCACCCCTCTGACATAGGACATGTCCACTTACCCCTCTGGCATAGGACATGTCCACACACCCCTCTGACATAGGACATGTCCACACACCCCTCTGACATAGGACATGTCCACTCACCCCTCTGACATAGGGCATGTCCACTCACCCCTCTGACATAGGACATGTCCACTTACCCCTCTGACATAGGACATGTCCACTTACCCCTCTGGCATAGGACATGTCCACACACCCCTCTGGCATAGGACATGTCCACACACCCCTCTGACATAGGGCATGTCCACTCACCCCTCTGACATAGGACATGTCCACTCACCCCTCTGACATAGGGCATGTCCACTCACCCCTCTGACATAGGACATGTCCACTTACCCCTCTGACATAGGACATGTCCACTTACCCCTCTGGCATAGGACATGTCCACACACCCCTCTGGCATAGGCCATGTCCACTCACCCCTCTGACATAGGGCATGTCCACTCACCCCTCTGACATAGGACATGTCCACTCACCCCTCTGACATAGGGCATGTCCACTCACCCCTCTGACATAGGGCATGTCCACTCACCCCTCTGACATAGGGCATGTCCACTCACCCCTCTGACATAGGACATGTCCACTTACCCCTCTGACATAGGGCATGTCCACTTACCCCTCTGACATAGGGCATGTCCACTCACCCCTCTGACATAGGACATGTCCACTCACCCCTCTGACATAGGGCATGTCCACTCACCCCTCTGACATAGGACATGTCCACTTACCCCTCTGACATAGGACATGTCCACTTACCCCTCTGGCATAGGACATGTCCACACACCCCTCTGGCATAGGCCATGTCCACTCACCCCTCTGACATAGGGCATGTCCACTCACCCCTCTGACATAGGACATGTCCACTCACCCCTCTGACATAGGGCATGTCCACACACCCCTCTGACATAGGGCATGTCCACTCACCCCTCTGACATAGGACATGTCCACTCACCCCTCTGACATAGGGCATGTCCACACACCCCTCTGACATAGGACATGTCCACTTACCCCTCTGACATAGGACATGTCCACTTACCCCTCTGGCATAGGACATGTCCACACACCCCTCTGGCATAGGCCATGTCCACTCACCCCTCTGACATAGGGCATGTCCACTCACCCCTCTGACATAGGGCATGTCCACACACCTCTCTGGCATATAGGGCATGCATACTCACCCCTCTGGCATATAGGGCATGCATACTCACCCTTCTGGCATATAGGATATGTCCACTCACCCCTATGGTATATAGGGCATGCTCCCTCGACCCTCTGACATAGGACAAGTCCATTCACCCCTCTGTCATATAGGACATGTCCACTCACTCCTCTGGCATATAGGAGATGCTCACTCACCCCCATGGTATATAGGGCATGCTCCTTCACCCCTCTGACATAGGACATGTCCATTCACCCCTCTGTCATATAGGACATGTCCACTCACTCCTCTGGCATATAGGAGATGTCCACTGATCCCTCTTGCATATGGGAGATGTCCACTCGACACTCTAATCATATAGGGCATGCCCACTCAACCATCTGGCATATAGGCCATGTCCATTCACCCCTCTTGCATATAGGCCATGCCCATTCACCCCTCTGGCATATAGGAGATGTCCACTCACTCCTCTGGCATATAGGAGATGTCCACTCACCCCTCTGGCATATAAGGCATGTCCATTCACCCCTCTGGCATATAGGCCATGTCCATTCCCCCCTCTGGCATATAGGCCATGTCCATTCGGCCCTCTGACATAGGGCATGTCCACTCACCCCTCTGACATAGGGCATGTCCACTCACCCCTCTGGCATAGGGCATGTCCACGCACCCCTCTGACATAGGACATGTCCACTCACCCCTCTGGCATAGGGCATGTCCACGCACCCCTCTGACATAGGGCATGTCCACACACCTCTCTGGCATAGGACATGTCCACTCACCCCTCTGACATAGGGCATGTCCACGCACCCCTCTGACATAGGGCATGTCCACACACCTCTCTGGCATATAGGGCATGCATACTCACCCCTCTGGCATATAGGGCATGCATACTCACCCTTCTGGCATATAGGACATGTCCACTCACCCCTATGGTATATAGGGCATGCTCCCTCGACCCTCTGACATAGGACATGCCCACTCACCCCTCTGTCATATAGGACATGCCCACTCACCCCTCTGTCATATAAGACATGTCCACTGATCCCTCTTGCATATGGGAGATGTCAACTCGACACTCTAATCATATAGGACATGTCCACTCACCCCTCTAATCATATAGGTTTTGTCAACTCACCCCTCTGGCATATAGGACATGTGGGCTTTCCAATCGAGGTTTGTCGGGCAGTAATTGGAAGATTCCAGCCTCCAAAAGGACTAAGACATGGTGAAAAAATCCAACCCTACAACCCCATGACGGACTAGACGCCGGTCGCAACCAATGGCGGTTGGCTTCAGACTTCTGTTGAATAGGACTTTATAAATTAAGTGTGGCAGCTTTAGGGTAAGCTACAGAAAGATGAATACAAGACATATCGGCAAATTACACCCCCTACATTATGTTACATGGTTAACATTGTGAGATTTTCTAGATTTTCTCAGCGACACTGTCGACAGGTACATTGTTTACATACCGAAAACAGGACACATCCAACGTTGATACTTTCCCTAGTAATGCATTTGTACCATCAATGATGCATCGACCAGGGGATCTATGTATCAACAAATGACAAATTAAATGAATTAAAAACAGCAACCAGATTAACAATACGAAGGATAAACGTTCGAAAGATATCAGTTTTATTGAAGTGGACATATAATCCACGAAGGCCGATATAAGTATGTTATGATCAGAGTTAAATTCAAAACAAAGATGTTCAAGAGATAATGAGAATTGAGTTACTATGAGTTACTATAGGGACGTCGTATCTCGATTAGAAGGCCAGGAAAGGTAGGTGAAACAATATTGTTTTATACGGTATTCCGGAGAAACAAGATGAAAATGACACTGAAAGTGAAGACAAGGTACTGAACAGTGCTAGGCTCCATAAGATCCTACAACCACCAGTTGAAAGAAGCCATCGAAAGGGCATAACGTATCTCTACTAAGCGTCCCAATAAGCCAGGCCTATGTTTGCTAGCATGTTTAACCGGGAGGACAAATGTCAGTCTTCAAAGAGAAAGGAATGGTATAGCCAACGACCTGACCAACACACAGAGACAGGAATAGTTTAGATGTATAGCCGATAATCCTAACACCAGGTACTATTATAAAGGGGATAAACTTGTCGAGAAGGCTAATGGGGAGAATTGGCAGGGAAGATAGAAAACCAACAAACCTCTCAGGAACCGCACAGGAACGTTGCCACCGGTGAACATCAACGACGACGATATGCATCGGGGTCACGAAGACTCTCAAGATCCATGGCCAACTCCCGCCTGTTCGGCAGGGGACAGACCGGATAGGAAGTAGGTCGTGATAAAAACAGTACGTCAAAAAAATGGGACATGTTCCAAGCGATAAATTGTTGAAGATAATCTTAACCGATTGACGACGCTTCCTTAGTTCAGTACTTCAGGTACATGTCGATCCCTGTCAATATGAGGAGAAGGAAAGTATTGATTCTGGAGCTTCATCCGTCAAATATTGATCATAACAGAATTGGAATCACTGAAACAGGGACTAACAGTTTTGACTTACAAAGCGTTTTCCCTGCTTATGAAGTTTTTCCGAGGATGCGGATAAGATAGCGGAAGACATTCTGGTTGGATAATAGAATTGATAAAAGACTTCAAACATGTGAAACGGAACAACATAACAGAAAACTCCATTAAGTCTTGATTCTGATTTATCATATTATAGTGTATGTCAATCCAGAAGGGTTTGTATCGCAAACATGGAATAACTATATTTCACGATAGACTAATAGATACATTGTCGAATCTTTTAGATTTTGTCTGGCGGAGATTTTAATACTCGTACGGGCATCAAACCGGAATGTTTTGAGGACGACATCATTGACAGCACATAAAATCAAAATCACTCATGTTGGATTTCCTCCTCATTTATTTTGACGTCCAGCGGTTCTCGGCTGACAACACTGTATAGAAGATCGGTAAATATCTATTGGATCTGTGTTCAGTATTAAATGTTCATATTATGAACGGACGATGTGGCGCAGGTTCTCAAGATGACGACTGTACGTTTATATGTTCAAACGGCGCAAATGTAATTGGTTATGTAGTTGTCAGAGCATCGCTTTTCGAGTACACGAGTGATTTTACGACACCGTCACGTACTGAATCTTCAGCTCACATTAACATTACGTGCGCCTCACATGCCCCGACCATTATCAGACGAAAGTAAGGGCGAAGGTATGGTGGCCGAGAGGGGACATCCCTTTCTCGCACTAAAGCAATATCCCCTCTTGACCACTATAGGGGTCGCATGTGTTATCTGTTTCAATTAGGAGGGAATGTTGAAATATTCTCACTTTTTACTTAAACCATAATTTAACTCTACAGACGTAGTTGATTTTTAAAAAAATCCACAGATTTCTGCGTAAAATGCAGTTGATTGATTTATGGCCCTATTTAGTTTGATGTGACCATCACGCCGAAGCGCGTGGCGGATCATGGCGATACGCTGTTAATAAATCAGGTTAAAATCTTAATATTTACTTTTCAAAAGAACCTAAGAAGACTACGGTTAATTAGTCATAGCTGATTGTATTGGAAAATACAATCTTTTAATTGTGGGTGCTCTATAACTTGTTTTGAGTAGTATATATGTTACAGTGTGTCATACTGTTGTCCGTAAATATTCCCTTTGACATTTATTTTATGATCAACTTGTATTGTGTCTCTTGTCTTGTGCAAAACTACAAGTATATGTAGTTGCATATAGTAATTTGATAAACATCGCTGTGAGTGAGTTAGTGAGTATGGTTTTACGTCGCTTTTAACAATAATCCAGCAATAACGGCGGGGGACACCAGAAATGGGCTTCACACATTGTACGCATGTTGGGAATCGGACCCGGGTCTTCGGCCCCCCTCGCCGTGACAATGGCGTTATCACATTTGATATATGTACTTGTGTACCTCTAGCCGGTAGACAATGGAAAAGTGCGACAAGGTTCCACAAGAGACGGTGTGGTAAAGAACCAACTTCCGACACCTGCAGAATTTTCGAAAGAGCGGACTGTCACGCAAACAGAAACAGACGTAACTGGAATTTCCGTGTTCGTGATAAGCTAACAAATCTCTCATTAGAACACTTCATTCCATCGGACAATTGTTTTAATATCAAATTTATTGTATCCGAAGTAGCTGAAGAAATTGATACGTGCAGGACTGGAAAAGTAAAGTGCAACAGCCGCATAGTCAATCTGGAAAAGGTAGAAATGAACTGAGGATCTATCAACATTTTAAATTCACCTAAATTCCCTCCCCTGGTCGCAAAGACGTTCACTGGCTCAACAGCGTGGTGGTGTCGCGCTTTTAAGGGTAGAAACAAGAACATACGAAAACTTGCCAGTAGAAGAAAGGTGTGTTGTAATTGTAAAGAGTGTGTGTCATTTCTTGTTACACTGCCCCCTTTATAAGGAAATAAGAGCGCCATTATTAAGAAGATTTAAACAAGTCTGTGATATTTTAAATGATTATTCTGATGCTGAAAAAGTGTCCTTTATACTGTCCAACCCAGATGTACTGTTCTTAGTTCCAAGACCTGCAAACTTTTATTACATGCGTAATCTATTTTATATCATGGTGTGTAAATTGCTGTTTTCGTTTCAGAATGTGTGTTGGTTTATTTAATGTTTTATGCGCCTTTTTCGTAAATAGTTTTATGCAATTCGAAATTGTATTTTAATAGTCATAACCCATAGACGGGTGGCTCCGTTTTACTATGTCATTTATCTTAATATGTAAACAGAGGTGAGACTGCAATAAACAATCTGTCTGTGTAAACTACACATACGGAGAGACATCCTAATTAGTGTGGCCACAGTGTTAACGTTGATGACAATATGAAGTGCATGACTTTGATTATCTATAACATACTAGTAAGTTAAATCAGCAATCGTTCAAATATTTTATGTATATTTTAAGCATAGTTTTGTAAAAATCATGTGTGTGTGTGTTTGACTCAATGTGTATATATGTGGTAGATAATTACGTAACTCACATCAGAACGCACAATTGTTAACCATACAGTTTAATAGATAAATAATTGTAACATAAATATGTATATTCCTGCTTGAACAAAGAACCTCTCTATAATCGGATATTTAGTCTCCCCTAGTGGGAAAGTTAAACACTAGCACAAGCACTTTAGCATGACATTTAATTCCCGAAGATAGTTAGATCGAAAGGAATAATTACAAGAAACGAGTTATTTGTAATAATATTTACAACGCATGTCATTTCTATTGCCCAAGGAATGAGGTTATGGGTTAGTGACGCTCTCAAATGTCGTATATGTGACTTAAGGTAGAGACACATATCTTATCGATCTGTATTTTGTAAGGGATACAAAACAGTGTACATGTATAACGTTTGTCTGCATAATGTACCTGCATCTTTATCAATATAATGGTCATCCTTAAATCGGACAAGCACGTATTCGGCTTCATTCCAAATCTGTTGACCTTCAAAATAATTCTTTAGACATTGCGAACAATACAAACAGTGGCTGATAATACTGACAATTATTTGTCAATATATAATCTATATGTAATTTAGTAAACTTTGCATTTATGTCGCGGAAATACCAACTTGAATATAAAAACAAACAACTATCTATTTCCACATGACGGTTTATTGAGAACAATATGTCATTCAAACACTAGAAAGTACACAATGGACATCCGGTAGTGTTACCACTGCTGGTGCGGGGACATCCAGTTTGATAACATCTACTCCGCATACAGAATAAACATTGATGTAACCTAAGTGTTAAGTCTTTGAAAGGGATTTAGAAGTGATACACATAAGGACGAGAATTTATGGACGTCAACTTCTTTATTATGAGGAACACAACGTTTCGGAATATATGTTTCCTCCTTCGTCAAAACTTAATCCAAAAATCTCTAAATAAAATACAACAATGGGCAGACGAATGAGGCTTCTCCCTTAACTCAGATAAAACAACAGGAGTAGTATTCAAACATAAAAACATGAAACCTGTCTACCCAATCCTCCAGCTAAACAACCAAACAATCAAATTCCAAAAACAAACCAAATTCTTAGGATCAACATGGGAGGCTCACGTCCAAAACCTAAAAACTAGATGCAGCAAAGACCTTAACACATTAAGATGTCTCACCGGCTCTAACTGGGGAGCCTCCAAAGATACCCTCCTCTCACCCCTTACTCACCCCAATATCCCAAAGAATAACCAACTACCTCAATGAACACCAAACTCAAAATCTTAAGCAAAACTGCAAAAAATCAAATATCTTCACCCCTAAACTCAAAATACCCAATATAGACACAACACTAGCTAACCAAATAAATAAACAAACCGACCCAAACATAGCTAAAACCACCACACATACACGAAAATTGGCCAAATGGGTGTCACATATACACGGACGGATCTTCAGACCCGATCTCCAACCACACAGGCTTCGGAGTCCATACCACACAACCAGTTAAATCCACACAATCTTACCGACTCCCTAACAACCAATCTATATTCACGGCCGAACTTATAGGCATGGCCTCAGCCCTGCATAACCAACAATCTAAAAACAACAATAAAATCCTAATTCTAACCTACTCCCCTAGTGGACTACAAGCCCTCCAAAACAAAAATACCAAAAACCGACCTAAATTAATAAACCAAATACTTAAAAGCTCAAACGACCTAACAAAAGCAGGCAAACAAATAACCTTCTTGTGGATCTCCGCCCACGTAGGAGTTTACGGCAACGAAAGCGCCGATAAAGCAGCTAAATTATCTCTCAAAATACCAGAAATAACCCTAAACCTACCCATCTCAAAATCAGAAATTAAAAGTGTAAACAAACAAAAATTACCCAAAAATTGCATAATCAATATCAGAACTCAAATAGCCAAATCAAAAAAGTACTCAGAAAACCACTAGCCAAACCTAAAATCCTGCACCCCTCTAAAAAACATTGATAGATTAATCACAAAACTCCAAAACAGCACACACGAACCTAAATAACCACCTAAAAAAATTTAAAAGACACACCACAGGAAACTGCCCCCACTGCAAACAACCCGAAACCACAGAACACGCACTCATCCACTGCACCCACTACCAAACTCACAGAACCACACTACAAACCACCCTCAATCTAAATAAGGCTCCTATTCTAGATGAAATACTAAACCCTCAAAATAAACTAGAAAACTTCAAGGGGTATTCCTAATCAAAACAGATCTAATTAAGCGCATCTAAAAACTCATTAATCTACCAATCCAAAATCCAATAAACATACAAACACCCACCTCTCCCGGCTCCCTTAGTTCCCTCCTCCAACCACTTCTGCATTTATTCCAAATTTAAAAATTCCAAAAAATCAATATAAGCAACCCCTAAAAGCCACCTCTTGGGTTGCACACACCACTTTCACCCTTTTCGGAATACACTAAATGCCCCGGCCAGGCCCGTGTGCGAAATACGCTACAGTCGGAAAGCGCACGTTAAATCTCCTATATCTGTCAGTCAGGTGAATGGATGCTATGTGGCTATGTGATGCTATGTTATATATATGCTCTCTGAAAGGTCATTTAAGTGTGCATGTGATTATGACAAACAATAGCTCTTTCGAAAATATCCTTTTTACAGATAGTGTCCAAGAAGTATTTGCTAAAACTGTCGAAATAGGCGTTGAACAATATTGATAGCAATATAAAATATATTTTAGAACCTATATGCCTAAAACGACAATTTCGCAATATAAAAATCAGATGTTATTGCTAATAAATGGTTTGACGCTGTGTGTGAGAGTCTGAAAAGGGAAAGATGCCAACTTTTAAATAGGCTTAGAAAATATAAGACACTAATTCGCTAGATGAGTACAACTGCATCAGAAATACCTATAGTGCTACCTGCACACAACAGAGAGATGAATTGTATAAACAAAAACACAAGCGTTTGGAAAATAGAATATGTTATTTTAAAAGATTATGGTCTGTACACAAATGTTTAAATGGAAAGCATGCATCCAGAAATAATATTACTTCCAAGGATTAGTACCAACACTTTAGCATTATTTTGTTATCCCCAACATTGAACACTGACACGGAGCCGACAGTAACAGATATATACGCTCGATATGATACAATTCAGATGTTACTGAGGATATTCTTGATTGTCCAGTAACGAGAGATGAGCTTTTAGATTAGCATATACCATCAGGCATTTTCCAAATTGTTGGTCTATTGATATTATAGTCCAAATCCATAAACAAGGTCATATAAAAAATGTAAACAACTACATAGATATTGCTCTTATAAACATATTCAGTAAGGTATTTACATTTATCATTAACAAGCGATTAGCGCTCTTGGGTAATACCTAGGATAAAATAGGTGAAGCCCAACGTGGATTAAGAGAAGGTTATACAACTATTGATGACATGTTTACACTACAAACTATTGTACAAATGTATTTAAGAACAAAAGATGGACAATTCTATTCTTTATTTGTTGACTTAAAGGCATTTAACTCTGTACAACGAAATAAGTTATGGTCAATTCTATATTTCCATGGTCTTAGTTGTAAAATGAGCAAACGTCTGCAGACTTATATGACAATGTTAAAGTCTGTGTCAGAAATAGCCGGGACTTAACGGAAATGTTTGATAGTGAACTTACAGTGAGCCAAATGGATATTTATTAAATAAGCCCATTTTGCCTTTTTTTGTCATTACTGTAAGTTTTATTTTTTATCGGTGAAATTGCTGTTTTTTATAAGTATTTGCTTTCCTCGTGTGTATGATTAAGCCCAACTTCCTGAACCATTTCTGTTTCAAGTATCAGCACCCCTACTGTTTAAACAGCCTCTGAATATGTATGTGTACGGATGATGCCGAACCCAGTGACGTCCACCATCTTCCGATTTCTTCCCAAATGAATATTTCCGTGACGACATTGTTTTACAACGTGGGCATACTTCACTGGATATTCTCATGCTGACTATTATACGATATTCCTTTTTAAACATTAATTCAAACGCAACCAATAAACAGTAATGTGTCAATACGGTGATGTTATTTCCGAGTAGCTTGGGTTTTTTTTCTCGGAGCACAAACATTTTGGAAATTGATCACTGAATCTCACGTGATCACTTCGCATTGTGTAACAAAATTGAACCGCGCAGATATTGAACCACAAGTCATAAACAATCTAATGTATTTTCGAGGCAAGCGTATATAAATATTTCAGAGCGATGCGGGACATTTCCATCAAGCTGTTTCACCAAATGTCTTTCTCAATGTATGTTCGGTGAGCTGGTAGAAGTTCCCGGACGAATTCGTTTCCGGCGCATATATATGTATGAAAATCCTTTATGCTGAACTAGCCATAATATGCTGAACAGACTCTGTTCTGAACAATCTGCAATGTGCTGAACTAGCTGTAGTGCTTTTTGGTTCTTTAGGAAATTGTCATGTTTTGCATCCTCCCCGTATCCTGTCAGACGGATGAAGGGTTTGCTTCTGGTACCAAAGCTTTCATTTTTAATCATCTATGAACTATGGCAAAAAGACATGAGCACTGTCTGAAGACCATCTTCACTTACTCAACCACACACCCACTCATCCTTACGCCGTCTCTCAAAACTCACACTTACACTGTCACTCATCTTCAACGACCTCCACTTATGCTCTCACTAATACTCTGACATCCCAACTTATGGTGTCACTGATACTCACACACTCACACTTATGCTCTCATTAATACTTTCGCACCTCCCCTTATGCCCTCACTTATACTCTCGCAACACCACTTATGATCTCACTAATACTCTCGCACCTACACTTATGATCTCACTAATACTCTCGCACCTACAATTATGCTCTCACTAATACTCACACACCCACACTTATGCTCTCACTAAAACTCACACACCCACACTTATGCTCTCACTAATACTCACACACCCACACTTATGCTCTCACTAATACTCAAACACCCACACTTATGCTCTCACTAATACTCACACACCCACACTTATGCTCTCACTAATACTCACACACCCACACTTATGCTCTCACTAATACTCACACACCCACACTTATGCTCTCACTAAAACTCCCACACCCACACTTATGCTCTCACTAATACTCACACACCCACACTTATGCTCTCACTAATACTCAAACACCCACACTTATGCTCTCACTAATACTCCCACACCCACACTTATGCTCTCACTAATACTCCCACACCCACACTTATGCTCTCACTAAAACTCACACACCCACACTTATGCTCTCACTGATACTCACCCCCCCCCCCCCCACTTATGCTCTCACTGATACTCACACACCCCCACTAATGCTCTCACTTATACTCACACACCCCCACTAATGCTCTCACTGATACTCACACACCCCCACTTATGCTCTCACTGATACTCACACACCCCCACTTATGCTCTCACTGATACTCACACAACCCCACTAATGCTCTCACTGATACTCACACACCCCCACTTTTGCTCTCACTGATACTCACACACCCCCACTTATGCTCTCACTGATACTCACACACCCCCACTAATGCTCTCACTGATACTCACACACCCCCACTAATGCTCTCACTGATACTCACACCCCCCACTAATGCTCTCACTGATACTCACACACCCCCACTAATGCTCTCACTGATACTCACACACACCCCACTAATGCTCTCACTGATACTCACACACCCTCACTTATGCTCTCACTGATACTCACCCCCCTAATGCTCTCACTGATACTCACACACCCCCACTAATGCTCTCACTGATACTCACACACACACACACTTATGCTCTCACTTATACTCTCACACCTGCACTTATGCTCTCATGAATATTCACGCACCCCCACTTGTGCTCTCACCAATACCCACGCGCCCCCACTTATGCTTTCACTAATACTCTCACACCCCCACTTATTCTCTCACTGATACTCACGCATCCACACTTATGCTCTCACTAATACTCTCGCACCCACGCTGATGCTCTCATTAATACTCACGCATCCCCTTACTTTATAAACTACCGTCACCTTTGCCTACGTATGATATTATAGGTATACTGACATCTCACAGTAACCTTGTGACTGAGTGAGTACGGTTTTACGCCGCTTTGAGCAATATTCGAGCAATACCACGGCGGGGGGCCAGAAATAGGCTTCACACATTGTACCTATGTGGGGAATCGAATCAGGGTCTTCAGCGTGACGAGCGGACGCTTTAACCACCAGGCTACCCCACCAGGCTAACCCTGTGAGGGGGACTAATTTCAAATAAGACGTGCAAGGAGGTTTTTCATTTGAATTGTACGACCTTGATTTTACAGTATAATTGTAAGACCTTCGTTTTACATTTGAATCGTATAAACAACCTTTTTATCTGCCTCTCAAGTTGTGTTTTGACTGGTTCAAAGTCACTTTTTTTACATCAAAGTTCCATGACTAGAATCGAACGTGCAACCTCACATATCATGTTTATCATTGTAACTCAATGTTACAATAATACCCACTGAGCCACAGGGGTAGTCGATTAAAGAGTGTTCAATCTTACATGTCATGATTTCAGTTGCATGCTGCACGTCGTCTTTCCCTCGCCCGCCGTAATTCAGTTTACGCCGCGACTAGTGTATAAAGTATCCAGATGTTTTCTTATTGCTTCTGGTATTTGTTACATTTAGGTTTATAAGTCAGTTGAAAGACGACAAGGTTTGGAAATGTAAATGTCAAGCTCTTGAAAAGCCCTCGCCCTCGTTTTACTTATTCAAACAGAACCTTTGAGTCGTGTTTTAACTATAACGTCCAATTCGCATCCTCAAATCTACCAAACACTCGAAGTCACTCTCCCGCTTGTTTATTCTCACTCGCACAAACTGTAGAACACACATTCCCTCTCATTACCGTGCGCATCCTTAGTTTCGCTCTCATACACTGATCCATACATGTCAGCTGACTTCACAGCAACTATTTAACATTGTGATATGGCGGCGTAGCACATCGGTTAAAGCGTTCGCCCGAGTTCGGTTTTACCACATGGTTACATTGTGTGGAGTCCATTCCTTAAGCCTGCCTGCCTGCCTGACTGACTGACTGGCTGACTTGCCAACTAGTACACAAAGCGACAGGGCAATAAACCAAACAATAAAGAGTCAATGCATTATTTATATTCACTTACATGACAGTTTTCACTTCTTTAGACCAGGAGGAAAGAAATTAGGATACCTAGACCGAAAGAAGTTAAATCGATGATGTACCTGCGAGTTAGTTTTGTGGGTTTATCGACGTTCGTTGCTTTCTATGGTATGACTATATCTCGTGGAACTAATTCGTAAGGCGTTGATTAAAAGACAGTTAACAATACCATACAATAGTTCACATAGTACAAGCAAAAACTCCACGTCAAACCCTACTGAACATCGCGTTTGATAAAAGGTTCTTTTCATCATTGCATCTCGTGACGAAGTCATGGTTTTAAACAAAACAAAATCAATGAATATACTCTCGTGAGAAGGCTTCGCGAAGGCTTTCACTGTGAAAGAGAGAGGGGTGGAGAAGCGGGGATTTACAGTCAACTGTAGTTGGTAAGAGAACATGCTGTTATAGTCGTAGGTGTTGCCGTCGGGGGGAGACACGGGGGGAGACACGGGGGGGGGGGGGGGGGGGGGGGGGGGGGGGGGGGCAGAGGAAGCGAGAGTCAAATTACGAATCTCTCTCTTTCAGATCGCTGTCGATAATCCAGTGCTTCGTTAAACATCATGGCGTCCATTTGACATTAACGTGCCCCTGCTATTCCCAAGAGCCCACTTAATACACTACACCTGTAAGGTAGGCTGACACTATCTTGCGTCATGTCTGCCGAGCGAGGCAGCATATCGTTATATCACTTATCGAGGAGTTGTGTTGTAACATCCACATCTCCCTGTCAATAACCATAAGAAGTCTCGTGATAATACCCGGTGTTCGCGAAAAGATGAGCGTATCACTGGTGGCACCTGTTACAATCACATGTTAAGGCAAGTCAAGTGTCTACCTGAAACAACACGGGAACAATTATGGTACAAGTTAAAATAGGCAATTGCACCGAAAATCATTAATACACGCTGGTCTCACCTATTCTCCAGGTACGTCTCTTTAAGAACGTCGCGCATATGGCTATGAGTGCACATCAATATCTTCTCTGAAAACAACCAAATAAACAGGGGGCACGGGTGGCCCAGTCGTTGAGTTGCAGAGTTGCGTCCCTTGGGCACGCCAGAAATCTATGATCCGTTTCGAATCCCGGTTCGTCCCGATTATGTTTCCAGGTTTGTCGGCACCATACCCGTGCTCGTGGCTTTCACCGAAGTGGTAAACGTCTGAGACCTGCATCATTTCGGGCTTTCCTCCCACATTAAGCTGACACGATATAACTGGAATACTGTTAAAAGCGGCGTTAAACCCAACTCACTCACTCATAAATAAACAAGCGATATTTTCAAATTGATATAGCCACGGGAAACAAAGACATGCTACGTAAGAATTTTATTGTTTCTTATTTGTCCTGGCAAATGTGAATTGCAGTCTCTATTTGATCATGTTTGTAGATAATTAACTACCTGATACGTTCACACCAAGTGGCATATAATGGTATATCCCAGCTCGTTCTAATACACCACAAAATTCTTTCAGTTTAGCTTTATGTTCAAGCTTCTTATAAATCGGGGACAACCCCTTGTTCCCAAATGTTTAAGAACATTTAGTTTAAGAACACTAAGTGTGTGAAATATACCGACGAAGATAGTAAAGGTACAGTTACACTAAGCAGCAACCGTTACACATTAATTAATTCGTAATACCCCAATGCAGTATAGCGATTATTCTATAAACAGATGTACACTCAAGATACTGGCATTTCACACAGTGGCTTATTTTGACGATATTGATAATATTTATCCAACACAGCCGTCTAAAATAATTCGCTTCGTTTCGTCCATAATTATAACTTCCTTTAAAGATTCCCGTTTCCGTGACGTTGGAAATAACCTACCTAAGTACAATTAACTCACTTGTATTCAATGAGAGTCCCATCGGCGTTCTCCAAGGCAGCATCTCGAATAAATAATAAACAATTTATCAGATCTGGTCTCTAAGGCTCCGTCACATTTTACCTGTCCATCTAAAGATGAAGTGAATAGTATGTTGGAATACACCGATATACAGACAGCTTAGTAGTTAACAGAACAAAGATAGGGTAGAAATCGTTTGAGTGCTGTCGTCGCTCTGTTCGATTTCATTCCAAACAGAAAACCATTATCATTCCTGAGATTCAAAGATTTTTTTCATGTTCGATTCGCTGCACATGTTGGTGAATAAAACTTGGCATCGCGCCATCTGATACTAAATGGTAGCAGTTGCATATTAACGAAGGTGTTTTAAAATGTATTAGATCAGATGCCTCTCGTTATTAACTGCATGCAGGTAATGGTTAGTTATTTCCCAGCAGGATACACCAGTACATTGGCACATGCCATTAACCGATGAAATTGGCTGCTGATGTTGTAATCAAAACGGGATTACAGGGACGTTGTCTGAAAGAAAAAAGTGAGAGACTTCAACAGAACAAGTTTACGTTTCTTCGGAAGCTACCAGGATCCTCAAAGGTATGTTAATAATTAGTCACCGGAACTCGGATGTTCTTTGTAAACCTTTTTTGCGATACAGTCATTTAAACATTCTGTTGTTTGTCATGTTTGCTATCAACGCTATTAGCATTATTCTGGCTGTACTTGTTCAATGGGCAAAATACTATAAAATTATATTTCCGTTTGGTCAATATCAAAAATATGTCAAGGGAATATGAGCAGTTTCCTTTGAAAATGTGCGCTGAAAATTCGTTAATAATAAAACAGCTCCGTGTTCAAATGGGGCACTAGCAATTGGGAACTAGCCTTGAAACAGGAGAGGAGAGAGAAAGTTGTTTGGGTTTACCCAAGCAAATACCTAAAGTCACATATAATAAAGACACGTACAAGCAAATAAATAAATCATAGAATTGTGAACATACCATGAACAAGTTAAACTGAGGATTAAACAAGACAATAGCAGTGTTGAAGTTAAGTACACTGATGACGTAGGGACAACAACATAACGTGCGTAATGCGTTGTCGTTTGCAAACGAACGTAATAGTTTTTTCCCCGAATGCTGAGCGCCTGCCAGGGTAGCAAGTACCTTATTGTAATGTCTGTTTTGGTATGACGCGGGGCTAGGGGATTGAACCGCCGACCTTCCTCGGGGTGGGGGGTGGGGGGTGGGGGTGGCTCAAGGCCCGTTTGAGATGGTATGGCATGACGGACTCCTCACAAAACTGGCACAAAATGGAGTAGCTGGGAACATGGCGAACTTCATAGACAGCTTCCTGCAAGACCTTGTTTAACATCACGATCAATGGTCTTTTTTTATCATATTAACTCTGCTACCCAAACTTCTAAATTCGCTGATGACGGAGCAAAATGGGTAATATTTCAGAGATATTTTAAAGATCCGAAAAAAACTCCAGTCAGCCTTGGACGGAGTAGATCAATGGTGCAATAAATGGGGGTTCACCCTTTTAAGTGAAAAAACAGTGGGAGTTCTTTTAAAACGCAGGGGAAAGATGCTATGATACCCCGTGTCTCCATAAAAGGCAAACCATTCAAATTCGAAATCTCCGCAATATTTCTAATGGTGATCCTAGATCAACACCTTACCTGGCTCAAACATATAGAAAATGTAGAAAACAGATGTCAAAAAGACCTTAACGTATTACGGGCAATTTCAGGCACATCGATTGACACTCTGCTGGATCTCTACAAATCACTTATCAGATCAAAAAACAAGATCTTAAGCCGCATCGACAGAATACAATAAAAAGAACTAATGTTGACCACAGGTGCAGCAACAGGTACTTCACTAGAGTGAATGAGTGAGTTTGTCACGACAAAGGGTTACACCCTCCCTGGACTTTAAAAACTGCCAAAGTTGACACTGCTTTAACATCAGAAGTCACTAAAAAAAAACCTACTGCGAACAATAGCTGTCACTAAAATTCAAACTACCTGGGACAGCTGGGCCCATATATACACTGAAGGATCCGATCATTCTGTCAAAATCAGTTCTAGTTACGGGATCCATATCCACAGCTCCAAACCCCAAGCACATTCGGTTCGCCAGCCTGATGGTCAGTCAGTATTCACTGGTGAATTGGAGTGAGTGAGTGAGTGAGTGAGTTTGGTTTTACGCCGCTTTTAGCAATATTCCAGCAATATCACGGCGGGGGACACCAGAAATGGGCTTCACACATTGTACCCATGTCGGGAATCGAACCTGGGTCTTCGGCGTGACGAGCGAACGCTTTAACCACTAGGCTACCCGACCGCCCCTGGTGAATTGGAAGCAATTCGGAACGGAACTACCGGAAGCAAAGGCAGTCGTCCTATCAGACTCCCTAAGTGCACTTGTAATTGTAATTGTAATTGTTTATTCACAAAAAGTGAGGCCTATTACACAGAACTATTTAGAGAGAGAGGGAGAAAAAAGATTTTTCCCACTATTTTACATATATATCCATATCCATACACATTCATACACATACACATGCATATATACAAATAAATATTTAGACTGTATGTAATGAACGAAGTCGAAAAGCTTTGTAAACGTAGACTGCTAGATTTCGTATGATTTTAAAGTTAGTGGATGACATAAGAGCATTAAATTTATTTTTAGAAGGGGTTGTAAAATATTTAGGAGGAATGTATTCAGCTCTTAAATCATTATAATCACTGCATATAATCACAAAATGATATTCGTCCTCAATAAAATCCTGGTTACAAATCAAACACAGTCTCTGTTCTCTAATTTCCTTAATATATCGACCGGTCTCAATTCGCAGCCGATGGGAGTAGCATTTCAACTGAGCAAGTGCAGCTCTGAATTTTGAAACATTTACTACCTTTATATAGCTTTCTAAGCCAAATGAAATTTTGTAAAGAGAGTAACTTTGAGATTTAGTGCTAGATGAAACAGCTGCATGCCAATCTTGCTCAGACGAGGCTTTTAAACGGTTTACAAATTCCAAGATAAAACTTCTACTATTATTACAAAATTGCATCTCCCATATGTAGCCAAAACCAAACGAACAAAGAATTTGTTTGATTTTAGAGACCCAGTTGATCTTACCATTATTAACATCAAGTAATGATAATCTATAACATTTCTTAACTAATTTATTTCAGGCAAATGTAAAATTCTGTACCAATAAGTAACTACACGCTTATACGGCACCGTATAAAAGAATTGGAGATATTTTAGAATCATAATTTTTGAAAAACAAGTCATAAGGAAGAGGTTGAAGCATTTTTAGAGATTTAATGACACCAAATAGGACCTTTTTAGCTTGTAAAGCAGCACTATTAACATGCAAAGACCAGGAGAGAATTTTTGAAAGAATGGTACCGAGATATTTATAAGAACTTACACACTGAAGTTTTTGACCCTTGAAATACCACTTTTCATATTTTGAAATACCACTACCCTAGTTTTATCCAAGTTGACTGTTAGATGATAGTTACTACAAAAACTTTCCAGAGCATTTATGCTTTTTTGAAGGCCATACACAGTATCAGCAATAAATGCAACATCATCAGCAAACAACAATAGAAAAATGTGCACTTCAAGCCATCAGCGGCAGAAACTCAAACTCCAGGCCAAACAATAATATTCTATACGAATATACAAAACTATCAGACCAAGGGCAACAGGTGGAGCTGGGTTGGACCCCTTGGGATTTTCGTGGAAATGAAAAGGCAGACACACTGGCGAAGCTGGCTCTAGACAAAGCGGGGATACAACCCATTCCCTTTAGTAAACTAGAGATAAAAAGCAAAATCAAAGCCTCCATAGCCCAAAGATGGCAAGCCCGATGGGACGCATTCAAGACTGGCAGATGGCTATAGAAAAGAAAATCCACCAAAAGCCATGCTTATATTCAAATGAAATGAAAGTTAAAACTGCCATCTCACGCCTCAGACTCGGTCACAAAAAGCACTGTGACAAGGTTTGTCCATCTTGCAATCAACCTGATTCCATTGCTCACTTGTTACTGGAATGTCAAGCCCATGCCCAATAGCGAAGGCCGAACTAGCTCTATTTCTGAGAATGGAAGGCTATTCGAACGTATGTAAACAACCCTGAGCTGTCTGCAATACATTAAAATACAATATCCCGTTGCCCTATTGTTGAGTTACATGGCTGTCTGGTTATGTGATATCTAGTTCCCGACTAAATCCACATTTACAGGTGGCCATTCCTAACTAAGCCTTGTATGGCCAAATATTCTTAAGGTAATCTAGATGTGTAACTGTATATGTACCTTGTTATGGTATCTAGTTTTGTAGTTATCGAGTGACTAAGCTGGTTTAGTTATCGGTCTGATTGTCCATCAGTCTATATACTAATATTCAGTTATCTATCATTATATTGCCCAGTCCCATAGCAAGCTGGTCAGTTTTCATCTGGTTATCACTAGATTGTCCAATACATATATACCCTACCTGAGCGATGCGAAAGAGTTATCAACAAACTATAGCTGCGGGGTATTTCTAGGGGTCCAAACGCCAAGTGTACATTCTATCAACAGATGAAAAGCTATTAGTTGATCTGGTTTTCTGGCTATTGACATATATGAATTAGTTATTTAGCGGTATTGCTTGATCTACTGTTTTCCAACAATGAGAATAGACGGTTATATTGTTAAGTCGTTGCCAAGGACACGTTCCATAAGTCATAAAGTGTACGATCGAGCCCTTGCAAGTCTAAAAATAAATACGAGCAATATTCATGTTTATGTATGGATGGCAACATCTGAAGTACATAAAGTTGATATGTAGAGTTTTCTTTCCTCGTTACAAGGTCAATTTGGGTCAACCTTTGTCTGAATGAACAATGGCAAAATATCCTGTACTCGTGATATGTCAATGTCTAGAATATAGTCGATTATAGTCTGACTACATCACGAGCACGTGTTTACGAATCACTATCAAATAGTATTGGTACCGGCTCATGTGAAATGTGAACGTATCCTGCCCCACCGGTGGCACCCCTCACAAACACAGGCAAAGGCAAGTCAATTATACACCTGAAAAGACGCTGGAACATAGCGTACAAATCTAAATAGGGAATTACATCGTTTATTTTGGTCACTGATGCGTCACATTTAGAATTGTCCTCCACATGTCTTCCTCTAACGCTTTTCGTGAAGATACTGGCGTTCACTCATATTACAATATATTATTTACGACGTTCCATATGAGACACATGAAAACTCATGTGTGACTTAAATGTCTTGAAAATCAAATAACATCTCTCTCTTCGTCCCTTGAAACTAATTGCAGGCGCGTTAAGCCGTATTGAGTTTAAATAATCAAACATGGTTCTCCGAGCGTACAGGCAATATGTTCAACCATATATTATTACAAAGCAATCAGTACAGTTACAGGTGACATATGCCTAAGAATTTATTCATGATATACAGGTGGCACATTATTCTAATGCGCCATTCTCACTTTTAGAGTAATGTCCCTTAGCCGTGCCCGCTTCGTCCTGATTATGATCCCCGGGTTGTCAGCGTGATCTTGGGGTTCACCAAAGGTGTAACGATGCGGTTTGTCCTTGTTCACTATAGAGTTTTGCTCCTTAGTTCTGTATTGGCCTACTGAGCGTGGGTTCGAATCCGGACGGATCCGACTATAATTTCATCTCTGTTACTTTTGGGGCGACAATTCCACCTACATTGGTAGCAGCATATATACGTATAGGGCTGTGGAGTTTCTGTCACATTAGCAAAGCAGAGTTGGGTTCAACGCGTGTCAGATTGATGTGGGAAGAACTCCCCAAGTGATGCAGGTCCTAGATGTTTACCATAGAAAAGCATAGAAATATAATCACACACACGCACACGCATATGCACCCCACAAGGGTAGGTTATCTAGGGGAGACAACTCGACAGAGCGAAATCGCCTCAAACGACGACTGGGCCACCCGTGTCCGCAGCTAAAAATAATATGTATTAACATTGTTTGTTTCGATTTTTCTATGTACATGTATTATATGTAATGACTTCCTATTTGCATGACGTATCTTAATGGTGACTTACGAGTCAAAAATCAATCCCAAGTATGTTTGTTTCAGCAGGCTATGCGAGAAGCTGCCACGATCAATCGCCATGTCAGCCTCGGAAAAACACATAATAGGTAGTCGAGCAATCAAAGACACCAGTCTCAAGAGCAACTGATAGATTAGCAAAGTGTATGCTACAGGTGCGCTCAGCCATCACAAATTGTGTATCTACAACAGGGAAGCGGTGAGCTGTGAGCTGTGAGCCGACACAGTAAATTCCTCTCTGAGACTTAATTTGATATATGACGGAGTTGGTCTGACTGGAGTCTTGTCACCAGTCGATGTCTCAGTGGGTGCCTCTCTGTTGCTGGTACTAATTGAAACTTCAAATTATTGTGCGGCGGTTAAAGGACAACATGGACAAGAAGAACGGAATCATAAAAGCTGAGAAGTACGACTCTTCACCTACGAAAGGAAAAGTTAAACTGAACGTTGGAGGTACCGTGTTCTTCACCACAAAGGAGACTTTAAACCAACACCCAGGAACTCTTCTTTCCCAGTTGTGTTCCTCATCTTCCTTTTACGACAAGGTCAACGGGGAATACTACTTTGATAGAGATCCCATTGCCTTCGCCTGCATCCTCAACTTCTATCGTACGTCAGAGCTGCACCTCCCCACCAATCTCTGTGGCAATTCCTTGAGAAGGGAGCTGACGTTTTGGCAGGTGGATGAGAACAATGTTTCTGAATGCTGCTGGAAACTCCTCCATGAGACTGACCAAGGGAAGGCGGTCATCGACACCCTCAACACTAAGATGAAAGATGACGACATGATCACAGAAGCGGCAGAGTCCTCTTGGAAGATATGGCAGAAACGGATCTATCTCTTCCTGGACAAACCTAATTCCTCCAAAGCAGCAAAGGTAATAAATACAGCTTATCTTGTATACAGATGATATTCCATATTCCGAACTGTTCACATTCCAAAGAAAGCGCCCGGAATGTAATTGTATTTAATAACGAATCATTGGTATAAGTAGTATGTTCCCGGGTTTACAGTCCCGGAGACAGTTTTCCTGATTATCGGAGTTCCCGAACTGTCGAATATTTCCGGAATAACAGGGTGTCGCTGTATTTATGATAAATCAATATTAGATCAATATTGATGCTAACCTACCTGTACCAAAAGGTCGAAGGTTTTCATGTAAATTATTGCAAATAAGCTTTCCTTTTACTGGTATATTGCTTTATTTTCTAACAAAAAGATTGATTAGCTGAACAATCTCCTCATCCCTATGTTGCAATTGTAGTTACAATCAGGAAACACAGGCCCCAGCAAAGTTGGTAAAAATTGTTTCTCATACGTTGTTTGTGACCATTAATATTGCCTGAGAGTGAAAGGTTTTGTTGTGGCCACTACAGGATGTCATAGAACATCCACAGGTAAACTGTTTTGTATTTAAATTAGCAATTTGTTTCACTTGTTTCAAGTCAGTAAAGTAAGCAGAGTGAGTGAGTATGGTTTTACGCAGTATTCCAGCAATATCACGGCGGGGGACACCAGAAATGGGCTTCACACATTGTGCACATGTCGGTAATCAACCCGGGTCTTCGGCGTGACGCTCAAACGATTAACCACTAGGCTACCCGACCGCCCCGTAAAGTAAGCAGAGGTGACATTTGGAAACATGCATTGGGCAAACGTTAGTAAAAAAGGGCTTGACACCAAACCCCATATTTGAAGATATGAGTACGCCAGAGAAGGATCCCCCTTCCAATGCCACTGTAAAGAGATGGACAGCAGAGTGTAAGCATGGCAGGGAGAGCCTTGGGCATGACCCCCGCCTCGGAAGGCCTGAAAACTGTGGACCATCAAACAATGCAAAGACTATCCTATCAGCTGGAAAAGTTATGGAATCCTTGTTCTGGGATGCCGAGGGTGTCATCATAGCGGACTATCTTCCAAAAGGCCAGACAATAATGGAGGCATATAATGCTGCTCGTTTGAGGCAACTACAGCATGTAATTAAGACTGATAAGCGTTGGAAGCTGAGAAAAGGTGTGCTCTTCCATCCGGACAATGAGCCAGTGCACAATCAGGCATTGTCACGGCTACAATCCACGAGTATGCACTTGAAATCCTTCAGCACCCAATTTATTCTCCTGATCTGGCTCCGTCGAATTTCGTCTGTTCCCACACCTGAGGAAACCTTAAGGGAAACCCATTAGGACTCGAACGATGACGTCATAGCAGCTGTGGGGAACCTTTTAGACAGCCAAGGAAAGGACCAACGGAAACTGGAATCAAATCGCCCCAACATTGTTGGCAAAGTTGTATCAATGTGAAAGGGGATTGTGTTGAAAAATGTAAATGTATACTCTGCAAAACAAGAAACGCAAAAGATGTAAAATTGTAAATAACTGACAGAGTGTTGCCGACATCCATAAAAAAAATAATACCAAAAATGAATTGGTCATTTCTGCATGGATTGGGATTGAGTTGTGTGCTGCAGAAATTTGGTGAAAAGAAGGGAAAATCGCAACAACACAACCACGCGAGAGCCTTGCGCCGAAACACACCAACATGACATGCACTTGCAACACCACTTGTTGGGTTATATATATGTTGTGAACAGCAAAACATGCCACGACTGACAAAAGCCCAACGCAAAAACACAATCGGTCGACTGCAAACAGGAGAATCATCTTGAGCTGTAGCCAGGTTTTTCCATGTAGCACCAAGCACATTTACAAGACTGTGGAAGCATTATCAGACACACGGAACAACACGTGACCTTCCCAGATCCGGTCGACCACGTATCATTAATAGAGCACCGGACAGATTCATACTGCTACTCCACTTAAGTGTGTGTATTCGCGCAAGACGACCAGTTCGAAGTGTCATTTTGACGGACTTGCATCGATCGTCGACGGCGACGTCAATGGTGTCAAGGTCCCAGTTTAGTGACGAGTCACGTTTTATGCTTCGCCGTGCGAATGGTAAACGTCGTGTTTACATGGCGTCGCGGGGAACGTTATGCACGAAACAGCATACAGGAAGTGGACAGGTTTGGTGGTGGTAGTGTGAAGATGTGGACAGCCATCTCCTACACTGGTAGAACGTGGTGCAAGTTTTGAGGAATTTAGCGGCACACCCTTACACGGATGAGATTCTTCGGCCACTCGTCCTTCCCATTATGAAACAAGCGAACGCCATTTTCCAACAAGACAACGCCCGACCTCATACGGAAAGACTGACAACAGACTTTTTGCAGGAATCACAACATCCAGGTCCTGCCATGGCCCTCCAGGTCTCCAGATTGAAACCCAATCGTACATTTATGGGATGCACTGGCTCAACGACTGCGAGCACGCCAGGAACGCCAACAGAACCTCCGACAGTTGCCACAAACAGGGCAGGAGGAGCGGGTCACAATTCTAGGTCTGGTTGTTTCCATGGGACGACGATGCCAGTCAAATATTTGTCTCTAATGGTCGCCATACAAGATCTTGAGAACAGATGGCCTTTATCTTGAAAATCTACTGTTCAATATATTATCAAGTGTTGATTAGTTATATGTTGTATAAAATATACATCTAAAAATAAATTTTGCGTTTCTTTCTCTGCAGAGTATACTTAGGTCAAGTCGTTCTACCTGAGGCCCAGAACTCATTAATCAACCCTCGTAAAGGGACCATAACTGGAATAGTTCGTATTATTGCTGACTGTAATATAGAATTTACTGAATTTTTAAGTCACAATTTCATTTCATCTGTAGGCATAAGGCTTTTATTTTCATGTCACACATCAGTACAGAATCTTGTAGTGTGTCTGTTTGGACACATCAAGATGTTTCGGAGATAAACATATGTGCTAGGGTACCTGTTCATTCAATTTAGAACCGATGACGCGGCGTAATGTTTCAAATGTTGGATTACTGGTGGCAATGCTAATGTCTGAAACCTGAAGCCTGATTATATTATTTCCCTTTAGCATAGTTTACTTTCTTTTCACTATATGGATGTGTTCACCAACATGCAAAAGCTTTTTAAAAGAACACAATCCATATCGATTAACTTACACTTAGTTAACCAGTGATTCAGTCATTTAGCACTCTGAAACGGTGTAGATTCTCACTCAATCATTGAGTCCTGTTCTTAATCCCCTGACAGTCCTCAATTTTTGAATGAACTAATTAACCTACCAGAAAAACGTCCAGGCACGAATGTCACATTGGTATAGTCGGAATTCGCTTTGTAGAGTTAAGTCTCTTAATCAGAAGCTCGGGGCACGAATTGCTTATTAGTCGGAATTCACTTTGTAGAGTTGAGGCTCTGTATTAGAATCCGATGACAGCGGGTCCCAAATCCCACAACTGACCACCATATGATCCTTGCTGCATCTGTCAACAACGTGTCTGTTGGGGTTTAACAAGGGTTTAACATCTACGATTTACACACCGTTAGATAACCGAAATACTGCACAACGTAATTTTACACCATCTCACTCACTGGCAGAACATATAAGCTAGTAGACTCATTTCTTTCTTGGTTATTAGGACAAAATGCAAGAGGCAAAATCAAATGTTAAATACCTTGCCAATATTCGTTCAATGTTAACTTCGTAAATTAAACGGTTCAAATAAAAGTTATATTTATACAAACTACTAACAGAAACAATACCAGAATTAGACACACGGGGAAGAAGTAGCACACACGATGTCCTAGGTCCGGTCGACCTCAAGATGCCTTGTCTGGAACTCATTACGGCTGACCCATGTGGACACTCCAAAGGGATCAGTTCCGGGCCAGGAGAGTCCATCTCAATTGACACACTCCACATGAGCGAGGTGTCCACGTGATGGGTGCACGGAATCTTGACACCAGAGTAGACGCTGTAGTATGAACATACACAGAGACATTTGGAACAATTTGGATGCGAATTGTAACCCAGGGCGACACAGCTCAACCCGTGACCTTCCAAACGTGCAAGTTGTTTGTTTGTTTGCAGTATTCCACATATATGACGGCGGACTGTTAATAATCTAGTCTGGTCCAGACAATCCAGCGACTGACATCATGAGCATCGATCCATGCAATCGGGGTACGATGACATGCAGTATCGAAGTCAACGGGCCTGATAACCCGATCCCGTTAGGTATGGGTTGCTGAAGACCAGTTCTTACCCGGATCTTCACGGGTCTGCAGTGAGTGAGTTAGGTTTAACCCTGCTTTGAACAGTGGGTATCTCACGCCGTGTCAGGCTGATGTTGGAGGAACGATCCATGTGAAGTACGTCGGGGGCGTGTTGATAAAAAACATGGCTGCTGACATTCCAAAGGATCGTACTCGATGTGATCTGAGAGTAGAATCAGTGGATCCTTGCGGGACTAAATGAACCTCGTGACCTCGGGACCTCGCTCTTATAAAGCACAGAATACAAGCACAGAATGCCAATGGAGATGAGAGTGTAGGGACGTTATTGACTGTTATGGATAATATTCATAGAATCTAAGCATCTATAGCAACATTAACTTGATAACTGTATTTACAAAGATACTCATGACCTCTTTCGCTATCTAACCATGACATCACTATACGTGGATCGCCCTTGCGGGGATGCACGTGAAAAATGTGAGATTGGTTACAAAGATGGTGACATTGGTTACAAAATGCCTGTCCCTGGCAAGTACACAATTCATATTGGACCAACTCAAGCGTGTAATAATCACTTTAGTATGATAGAACCTGTCCATACTGACGGGGGGCCTACTTTGAGCAAAACTAGCCCTAAAATTTGAATACTGATACTAGTCGTCCATCTGATTGTGTTTTTTACAAACTACTTGTAATATGATTGAGAAAAAAACTTCCAATGCTGCCATGCAAGTCAAAACACGGAATCCAGTGACGACAATAAATCAATGGTATCAAGGTCAGATGTGACATTTCGAGATTATGAATATCCACATTTACAGAATAATGCCATTTGACATAATTATCAGCGTATGAACAAATTCATATGTTTGGTCTTACCATGCAACGTGTTGCGTATGTTTAGGAAAGAATTCACATGAAAAAACACTTGATGATAAACATCCGGTTCCAAGGATGGATTATAGGAAGAATGGGCAGAGTAAAGTGAACTAGATGACGGTCTCCCAAGGCCCACGTAAACTAATGAAATATGTCTTTCATTTCGACTTAATCATTAGAACAAGTATTTGTTTATGCAAGAATCCCTAACGATTTCTCTGTCTTTGTTAGCGTCTGTGAATATTTTCTATCTTCACAAATGATATCAGCTATCGCAGGTCACAGAAGTTGGGAAGGTAAAAAACATACTCGCCCGGAGACACACTATTCCTAAAAGACATCAGTTAAAGAATATGGAACATAATGCCTTCTGTCATCCTTGAATGGAGTCAGAACATGTGTATCCTTGGTTCTATGTAAACAAATATGTATTGCCCTGTAAGCCCACAAACACAATAATTTCTACCTGTACACATGCAGTGCAGGTATACCTCTTTGTCTTTCATTTGCAAAACAGCCTCAGATTCTGTTACCGCCTGGATTATGTTATTAAAGATAGACTATACTCAGATCAAAACTCACTTTTGTTATCTGTTAATTCAAAAATAAGGATGTGCATCATTCAAGTAGTTAAATAATACATTTTCGATTTGATTTTATACGATTGATACAAAGTTATATTTTCTCAAAAACGAATTTGATGTGTTGCCCAAATGTATAATGAAAACTCTTGCAAACGTTAAACCGAACTTGACTAAATTTATGTGTGCGTAACACACGGTTTATTGTCTACCGGCTAAAGCAGGATGTCAGGGACCGACCATTGATGACATTCTGGAAAGGGTCTGGGATGTTAGAAAAAAATGCATAATTCTTGAAAAAAATAATTATGCTTCAGATTCTTGAATAAAGATGAACTTGTTCGGCACAAATATTACATTATCTGGTCGCGGTCCCTAACGATTAATCGAGATATAACGATATTATCATACAATACACTAATATGTTTCACTCTTAATCTTTAATATTTTGCTGTTTGTATGTCATGGAAATGAGATTGAAGACACCCCGGACCAGATTTTGCGAAAGCACCAGTTAGTCGTCCCCACCGGTATTGTAATATGTTTCACATCGGCACAAATGGATCGTGATGCATATCGTGGAAGTCACACATGATAGAAATTACACCAATAACAAGGTCCTTGTTAAAAGTAGTGGCCACTTAATAATAGTGGTCAAATAAAGGAGGGTAATCAATTAGTCTAGAACTACTCTGGGACGGAAAACAATGACAATGTTGAACATATATTCTAGAAAAGTAGAAGCTTAATTATAAATTCTATACAAGGTCAGGAATTTATCGTTTTTCTACTGAATGTGGAGAAACTAACATCCAACTAAAACATATACATTAACATCATTAAGTGTTAATTTTATTGAGAAAAACGATTGTCTTTCAGATATGGAATTACATCTTCTTGCTGTTCATAATCGCCTCTGCAATCATCTACTGCGTGGAGACTGTTCCGGAGGCGAGGGTACTTCGAGCACAGAACGGTAAGCAGAGGATCGGCCAGACAATGCTGGAGCGGCTGGTCACTGACAAGGACAACATCAAACTGAAAATGATCATCGAATCAGAACCACATCCCATCATGTACTATATGGACATCGTGTGTCTCTCTGTCTTCACCATAGAGCTCATCATCCACTTCATCACTTACCCCAAGAAGGCTAGGTTCTTCAGAAAGTTTCTAAACTGGATCGACATCATTACAGTGTCCATGGGATGGGTCGTGTTCTTTATGGAGAGAGGTTTTCAGGAGGGAATAATAGTTCTCTCACTGGAGGTGTACATCGCCTATCTAACGCTCAAGAGTTTGTACATATTGAGATTGTTCCGATTCTTCCGCTTGGCTGAGCGTTTCACGGGTCTCAAGGTAATGATGTTAGCCGTCAAATCCAGCGTGACTGAACTCTCACTGCTGCTCTTTTCGATCATGGTTCTAGCCACGATGTTTGGGTCGTTTGAGTTCTACTGTGAGTTCGACAACAACCACTTCGATACAATCCCAATCTCCATCTGGTGGGCACTGGTTACCATGACAACCGTAGGCTACGGCGACTACTACCCAACCTCCTACTGTGGACGTGGCATGGGAACGATGTGTGCCCTGAGTGGCCTCCTCATCCTTGCCATGCCCATTGCTGTCATAGCAACCAACTTCAATGAGTACTATTCCAGGAACCAGTGTCGGGAGAAGAAGAGGAAGACACATGGATGGGCCGAGGAAATGGGGCAAGTTGGAATAACGTTTGTTAAGAAAATTTGAAGCCACGAAGTGTGTATTCAAAGGAAGGATTGGCTACGATAAAAAAGGACACTTCTGTAATGCGTACCGATCATTTTCAGATGTCTGTCTTCACGTGGCTTTTCTAATCCACCCAGTGGATATACCCTAATGATATCTGTCTGTTATTTCCCTGTGCATGTCCATATTTGTATTCGTGTTGATTGAGGTAAATGTTTCAAAACCGATGTTGTTGTTTCTTTTTATTTGATAACAAATTCCATCCATTTGAGCTATAATAACGGTAACGCTCTTTTTCAGGGCATTATCATTTACAGCAGCCCTCGGTCTTTTCAACTGCCCTCCTTCGTCGGGCAGTTTATGGAGAACCTCGGACTTCTACAAATGATAATGCCCTGAAAAATAGCGTTATCCTTATATTGATGTCTGTCTGCAGCTGCTATCGCCCTGTGTATGTCTGTCTGTTATTGCCCAGTGATGTCTGTCTGTTATTGCCTTGTGCATGTCTGTCGGCTATTGCCCTGTGCATGTCTGTCTGTTATTGCCCAGTGATGTCTGCCTGCTATTGTCCTGTGCATGTCTGTCTGTTATTGTCCAGTGATGTCTATCTGCTTTTGCCCGGTGCATGTCTGTCTGTTATTGTCCAGTGATGTCTGCCTGCTATTGCCCCGTGCATGTCTGTCTGTTATTGTCCAGTGATGTCTGCCTGCTATTGCCCCGTGCATGTCTGTCTGTTATTGTCCAGTGATGTCTGCCTGCTATTGCCCTGTGCATGTCTGTCTGTTATTGTCCAGTGATGTCTGCCTGCTATTGCCCTGTGCATGTCTGTCTGTTATTGTCCAGTGATGTCTGCCTGCTATTGCCCCGTGCATGTCTGTCTGTTATTGTCCAGTGATGTCTGCCTGCTATTGCCCTGTGCATGTCTGTCTGTTATTGTCCAGTGATGTCTATCTGCTATTGCCCAGTGCATGTCTGTCTGTTCTTGCCCGGTGATGTCTGTCTGTTATTGTCCAGTGATGTCTGTCTGCAGCTGTTATTGCCCTGTGCGTGTCTGTATGTTACTGCCCTGTGCGTGTCTGTATGTTACTGCCCTGTGCATGTCTGTATGTTACTGTCCTGTGCTTGTCTATGTCTTAATGTACATTATAGCTACAATGTATAGAATTATCATTAAACCGCCCGCATGTTATCAGAAATGAGCGGGTCACTGTAACTTGATAATGCCCTCATACTGCTTGACAACGGGCCATTATCACGTCACGTTCACTATTGACGTCATCAGGTTTGTTCTATAACGTTTCCATATTTTTACAAGTGAGACAGTGACATTCGTGTTGATTGCATTAAATGTTTCAAAACCCACAATTGTTGTTTATTTTTAATTGATAACAAATTCTATCCATTTTAGCTATAATAACTGTAAAGCTATTTTTCAGGGCATTATCATTTGCAGAAGCCCTCGGTCTTTTCAACTGTTTATGGAGGACCTCGGGCTTCTGCAAATGATAACCCCCTGAAAAATAGCGCTACCCTAATAATGATGTATGTCTGTTTTTGTCCAGTTCATGCCTGCCTCCTTTTGCACAGTGATTACTGCCTGTTATCGCTACAGTGTCCGTCTGCAACGTTGGAAGTGGTTGCTGTATGTTATTGACCTGTGCACCAGTGCTGTATGTTGTTGAGGAAATGACATGCATTAATATGACGTGATAACAAGTAAACCTGGACTACATAGTAATAAAACCGTGCCAAATGGTTAAGTTAACAATAAAAGCATTAGAAACAGAATGTTAACAGTAATGTCGTTCTCATAAACCAGACTGTCAAACTTATACAGGGGAGTCATTTGACAAAGTTGGGACAGAACCATTATACGAAAGCACAATTTGGTAAATTAATTGAACTCGCCCCCAACATTACATCGCAGACAAATAGGCCACATGTTTTGTCCTGTCAGGCTAGTAATTTTAGTATCATAAAAAGAGATAAGTGAATGCTCCCGTTACTTTGAGCTTGATTATTTCGTTCACTCTATTTGAAACCTGTGTTGTAGATTCGTATACGTTTTTGTAAGTGTTTTACTTGTGAATATTGAAATTATGAAAATCGGTATTCATGAATTAGATGTTTAAATTGTACAAATAATGTCAGAGTGGTATTCTATCCTAGATTAAATATATTTTGTGCCACTGGAGGCATGGGAGGCCCGTGGCCTAAGACGCCGCAACTATCTGTGCAAAGTTGTACCCCGCCCCGAGCTGAAAGCTCTGAACCAGTGGGTATTCATCATTTTGGTCACGGGTAGAAGTTTACAATATTATAACCCGACAGCAATTCCTACAAATACTCTCTATGCATCAGTGTCGGTAGAGCTGCTCGAACCTCCAGATTAGGCCTCGGGTTTGTGTGGGATAGAAAAAAGTGTCGTTTGTGCGAAAAGCCTGGCAGACAGTCACTCACGGTCCTCTGTTAATTACCAGCCAATGCACACAGATCAGCTGACCGCGTTAAATGCCATGAACGTTTTGAAGAATCCGCTGTGGTTTGCTATAGAATTAAAGATGGCGTCTATCTTGCTCACCACATTTCCGAATGATATCTGACACGAATTATGTGTTGTAAATGTGAAATGTGCTTCCGTGCTTACCCGTAAATACACGTAAATATTCAACTGGTAAGTGAAAAACACCAATTTGGGGATAAATGTCCATGATTAAATACTCGTAGATGCAGATGATTTACAATATCAATTATCCCAGGGGTAAAACATATTCAATTTTCAGATATTTGCACAGTAAGCACATATCACATTTCAGTTATTCTAGGCATTGATTGGCTGATTGTGAAATCTGAACTTTACGGGACAACTTTCGCTACATTCATTCGTTTATATTTCGATTATAAAAAGACCGTTTTCGTTTAAGCTGAACATGAAAATTTGTTATTTTATTATTAAATCTTGAAGCACTTTAGCAGAAAAACAATATTTTATATCAATATGCATAATTATGCGAAAGTGTGCCCGTTCAGGATGACGGTAGAATTTGGTATGAGCCTACGCAGTAGGACTATTTCCTGTCGACTGAGATCATGCACGCTAGCAACGAGGTCCAAGGTCACTAGTGATCGACAATGAACATTAAACACCACATAAAACATTAAAGGGACAAGACGTCGACCGTTCTGAAGCTTTGTTTGTAGACAAAAGCCGATACGATAACACCCGACCACCACTTCCGACTCTGCTGGCGTTATTCCGCGTTTCCTGCTCAAGTGACCACACCGCGAGGGGGTGACTTATCATGTGACAAGACGTTTCTCTAGTTTATAACAAACACACCTATTGATTCAAACCGTTCGTAGTTCTCTACATATTGTTTTGCATATTCATAAAGACATACTACTACAACTGCGACAGTGACGTGAGTGACAACACAGTTTTACATAGCAAATACGACAGCTCTCATAGAGCACGGAGGACAGTTGGACTGCCTCCCTGGTCTCACTGTAGAGCGTTCGCCCGGAGAGCACATCTAGTCTTATATGTACTTGTGCTTAGTTCATAGGGCGAAACTAACAATCATTTACGATCTGTTAATACTCTTAAATGAGCGTGTTCCCATTTACGATAACGTTCTCTGCATTGTTAAAAAACTAACGCCGTCTTTCAGTTTGCCAACGACATATACTTTTGTGGTTTAAGTTAACTGGAGAAGATATGATAGTGAAACTATGTATACAGCGCCATGGCACCACTGACTTCCGCTGTGGTTAGGTCAACACCATTTGTAACCCTGACCTTTGTCTCAATTGAATTGTTTGTTTATTCCTCTCCAAATAACGTCTGTCGTAATAAACAGAATATAACACTCGCCTTTATTTGATACCAAGTTTATATCTCTAGTGAAATAATTTTTAAACTGAACATGATTTCACTCGAGTCATAAACTTGATATCAAATTGAAGTTCGTGTAATATCCTATAAATATGCAAATCTGCTTAAAAAGAATGTTATTTCCTTTTTTCCATGAATCAGGTGTGTTATCTGAGGATATCACGGTACGTATAAGGACATCAACTTTCCGAGCAATCTTATTTGAAATGTGTATTCCATGCAAAGTTAAGATTCCACTACTCCTGGCCCGGCCGCGTCATGCCAAACGACATTCAAAGATGGTACATGTACTCGCTGTTACCCAGTCTGGCGCTCGGCATTAATTTGAGAAGCTAAAACAAGGACTGGTCGGCTCGGAGTGAGTTTACTGTGTCTGAGTGGGGTATGCACGTCGCTATGAAAACGCAATAATCTTGAAGGCGACATTAAATCCCATTTTAACTCCATTACCACGTGCGCATGTTAATCTGGACAATCTCACTTTGACGAACGAGCTTTCACTTTGTGTGCATGTGTGTCGAAGTTCGTTTGTCTACTCTGCTATTATATTTACTGTTTGTGATAAAGAAATTGATTCCATTATTAAAGTGTATAAATGTTTCTTATTTAACACATCACATCGCAATACTTTTCCTCTATCAGGATTACCTGTACATAATCGAGTCTGAATCAGACAAAGTATTTTCAAGGAACATGATAGATAGTGTAATCATGATCGATTTATGCTAGGACATTAACGAATGGTTATATCTCATGATCGATTTATGCTAGGTTATTAACGAATGGTTATATCTCATGATCGATTTATGCTAGGTTATTAACGAATGGTTATATCTCATGATCGATGCAGAACTATTACGATAAACACAACTCCAACATTTGTATACTTGATGCGTTCCTTGTGTTATTATTTTGTAGGTCAACTGTTGTTACATAGTTTCATTTATTTATTACAGGTTCGCTCTGTATGACAAGGCTCATATTAACATAACAACAAATATTCTGAACAATTTGTAAGCACGCCGACAAAAGTCGGAACATAATAATTTCTAGTTGCATTTCATCCAATATGTTCACAAAGTATGTCAGAGAAATATCTTTTTCTGTTAATGTCACAGAGAAATATATTATTGTTTTATGCTGAATGGTTAATCAAACCCTATATGTTCCAGTGGTATGTTTGTTCACGAAGTGACCCTTGGAAACGTGACTTCATACCAGTGTATCGTTGCTGTTAATTAAAGTTGGGGTCATTAAATGCTGATGACGCCACCTAAGTTTTCGTTTCATGTCGTTGGGCATCATATCAAATTAGCTGATGCCGTTATAATAATTTGCAAAACCATACGTTTCTATATTTCGTACAAAACAAATACTGTGGTCGATATATTTCTACAAGGGACAAAAGACCACCGGAAAAGATCCCGCTCAGAAAATAAAGGCCAGATCTAACATTGCGAGGCTTTAAAACTAGGTTTGAAATCTGCTTCTCGTCCCACAACTGGGAAGGCTATTGGAAGATGTATTAAAAAATATCATGTATCTTAGTACTGTTTTCCTACATAAGATATGAAACCACATACTGTAGTGAATCATTCAAAACAAGATGGAACTGTTGGCAATCACTAGACTGGTTTTCAGGAAAATGTATAAACGTGATGTCATTTCGTAATAGAAGCACACATTGAGTAGTTTCTCTTCTGATTATATTACTTAAGATCTTTCTAAGTTTGTGAGCTCATGACTTCCATCAACGACGACAATAATTGCAAACTTGTCGGTCTTTTTTAAATTTGAACGTATTGGCTGTGGAAATTTGTGAAAATATCATCTGTATTACGTATGGTACCCAGCTATATGCTTGCACTTTTTTATCATGACCGATAGTTACATTTTCGTCTCCTCACAAAACATTATACAAAATACGAGGGTGTAGTTTACCGTTGATTCTCGATGCGCCCTGTTACATTCAGCAAATATGTACAACCCAGTCGGAATCAAGGTGTGTAAATAGCTTCCATTACTATGTGCTGATACTATGTCAGTTACAGCATGACTTATAGTATTGCTGTGGTGATACTGATGCTGTTAACGTAGGGTACGAAGTCAAGGCGGTGTCACTATCTGATAACAAACTCTGGATAAGTGTTTGCCAAGATGCCGATCGGAGTCATGATGACGATGGCGATGACAATGGTCTCGAGTGTCGAAACAGATATTTTCAAAACAAATGGATATACACTTTGTGAGCCGCACAGTAGTCAAATAATCAAAAAAATGTTATTTTTGTCGTCACCAAACGATTCAGTTATTTTTCTTATGAACACCACTGTATACATTCCCCCGGCACGGATCCGCTTGTACAATACAAGGTGCGGGCTTAGCCCTCGAAAAATACAGCGCATCAAACGGTATTCCCATAGGGTTAAACCTACAAGGAATGTAACTTAGTGCCTTGTTTATCATCTTCCACAATTTGAAAAGTGTTTGTCTATCGCCATATTGTCAGGTGTGCACCAGGCGACGATTTGTTCATGTTTAAGCTCTGTGAATCTAAAACGAAAATGTGCCCTACACGACACCGTTTGGGTGGAAGGAGATTAAATCGCACATATTACTGTAGGTTATTGTTTGTCTGGGTGTAGCGAGGTACATGGATGTTTATCAAAATGCCTTTGACAAATACAAATAAATGAAACTGATGGGAAGATAATGCCTTATGTATTCTTAACTGTGTGCAACAGAAACCACAATGCCGCTGGTGGTGTGATAATGTAAGTATGTGAACAGTCATCTTTGTACACCATCCTTGCTGTAGCAGGAACCATAATGGAGCTATTGGGTACTAGCTCGTGGTGAGATAATGTCAGTATGTGAACAGTCATCTTTGTACACCATCCTTGCTGTAGCAGGAACCTGTGTTGTAAGCAAAGACTAGGGGGTTGGGCCATTAAACCTTACGTTTTTATCAATTGCGCATTTGGCATATATGGCACTATTGGACAGTTAGCAAATATGTAGAATGTATTGAACATGCACTCTTGTCTCATCAGCTACATTCGACATGGGAACGCTCATGACATACGCTGCCGACAAAAAATAAGGGCACTAATGATTTGAATGTAGCTATCTTTGAGAAATACATTTACAATACCGTGGCCTTGCATCTGACGCATCATCTCATCCCGATGCAACATGCACTCAGACGCCAAAGTATGTGCCCTATTGACGAACTCACAACCACAATAAGCAACTGAGCTTAGCACACGCTTAAACATGCCTCCAAGACAGTTGCCGGAATGTTTGGAAGATCAATAAGTGTGATTTCTCGACTGTTGGACAAGTACCGTCAAACGGGTTTATTGCAATGAGACCTGGCATGCCAGGTATGGTGTGGGGCAGTATCACACATGACAGCAGAACTGATTTGACCGACGAGCGATATATTGAAAAAAAATTGAGTCCTGTCGTTGTTCTATTATCTAAAATTACCGGCAGAAATTTTGAACTGCAAGATGACAATACCAGATCACATCCCCAGGTCATCGCCGATTATCTTTGACGAGAAGGAATACGGACATTAGACGGGACCGCGACGTCACCTGACCTGTCCCCGATAGAGCATCTGTGGGGTGTCCTCGGGCAGAGAGTATACGCCAGGCACCCAGCACCCGCCAACCTTGCCCATCTTGGGGTAGCTCTTCAGGCGGAATGGCGGGCAATTCCAAGGACAACCAGACGCAAGTGTATCAACGGTATGCCATCAAGGCGTCGTGCAAGTGTCGCTCAACATGGCGGACACGCCAGATATTGACCTACACGTCCGAAATTCATTTTAAGACATTTATCGTCATTACATCTTCACTGTCATTTCATCAGTTCTCTTATGTTTTGTGGGTAGTATATAACATGACAGACCAGTGAGTACGCTATAGCATGAGGTGGCCTGGTTATGCTACGGCAGCTGCACCATGCACAATCTGACTATCAAGCAAACATTATCATATCGTATCGTGCCGGCACCTGTAAACAGATTGTCTGCTAGTCGAGGTCACCTTGCTCTGTTGTTGCTGTTACTGCTATGTTTTACCCAATATAAGTGTGTTCAAGACTCGAGTCGTTATTGCAGGTATTAAAACTGACAGACAGTTAAACGTTGTCTGTATATTGATTCAGAGGTTTAAAGCAGGTTGACATGGCGATATATTGATCAGGAATATGTCCATTCATTGTCAGCAGACTTTTTCTAAAGCAATTTCAATATGTTCAACCATCTAGATGGTGTAAACAATATTTACTCACGGGCAAAGCTATACTATATTAATACTTCTTTGATATTTTTTGTGTGTAAAAATAAAATTTATGCACACACGATTGCACAACTTAATGTTAAGGACCGAACGTTCAGACAAAAGAATGACCAACAGTGATGAAAGCACGACTTGTTTCTCCGGCACGATCTACAGTAAAGTAAATGTTATTTGAAGGAGATAATTGATCGGTTGATGTATGTATGTATGTATGTATGTATGTATGTATGTATGTATGTATGTATGTATGTATGTATGTATGTATGTATGTATGTATGTGTGTGTGTGTGTGTGTTTGTTTGTGTGTTTGTGTGTGTGTGTGCGTGCGTGCGTGCGTGCGTGCATGCGTGCGTGCGTGCGTGCGTGCATGCATGCATGCATGTATGTATAACACAATCAAAACGAGGGAATTTGGTCAGGAAGTTTAACCCTCAGCTTCAGGTATATCAGTGATCTTACATCGTTCAATAATTGACAAATAGACTATTCACATTGATTTGCCCATCTGAGATAGACATTAAAGAGACAAGTGAAACCGCTTCATCTGTTTCATATTTATGTATGTATGTTTGTATGTATGTATGTTTGTATGTATGTATGTATGTATGTATGTATGTATGTATGTATGTATGTATGTATGTATGTATGTATGTATGTATGTATGTATGTATGTTTGTGTGTGTGTGTGTTTGTGTGTGTGTGTTTGTGTGTGCGTGCGTGCGTTCATGCGTGCGTGCGTGCGTGCGTGCGTGCATGCGTGCATGCATGCATGCATGTATGTATAACACAATCAAAACGAGGGAATTTGGTCTGGAAGTTTAACCCTCAGCTTCAGGTATATCAGTGATCTTACATCGTTCAATAATTGACAAATAGACTATTCACATTGATTTGCCCATCTGAGATAGACATTAAAGAGACAAGTGAAACCGCTTCATCTGTTTCATATTTAGATCTATGCATAACGATTCAGAGTAACAAAAATATCCACAAGAGGTGTGACTTCAACTTTCCAATGGTCAATTGTATATTTCATGTCGAGCACTAACCTAGCCGCTCCTGCCTTTGGTCTCTACATTTCCCAACTTTTGACGCACAATCGACTCTTGCTCAAACGTTCTGCATGTTAAAAGTGATGGATAGATTTATCTGCTGCCAACTGCTTCATTTCATGTATTATTAAGTAAGTATTCACAAAACATATGTACATGAGCAGTGGAGCTTTCAGCTTCAATTTGGTGTCTCTTTAAGCAGTGATGGCTGACGGATTCAGTTGCCAATGCGCTCAGTGACTTGTTTTGCATTGTGAAGTTTGACACGCACAATGCGTTTGATGCTGTTTTGAACTTGAAGACTTGATGTTTTTATATGTTATAGGAGACGTGTTTCTTGAGTATAAACGAACCTGGCAATACATGGCAGGACGAGGGCATGGCTATATGTATACTGAGTGAGCTGTGTATAGCCTGTCAGCTTACTGGAGAAGAAGCAAGTGGAAGGACTCAACCACTTTGGTCAGCCTCACGAGCACCATGTAGAGCTGACTTTCTGACGATCACAGTCGGGGGAATGTAGATCTCGATGTAGAGCTGAGCTGGCTTACTGACGATCATAGTCGGGGGAAATGTGGGTTTCGATGTAGAGCTGACTTACTGACGATCATAGTCGGGGGAAATGTGGGTTTCGATGTAGAGCTGACTTACTGACGATCACAGTCGGGGGGTGGGGATGTGGGTTACAATGTAGAGGTGACTTACTGACGATCATAGTCGGGGGAAATGTGGGTTTCGATGTAGAGCTGACTTACTGACGATCATAGTCGGGGGAAATGTGGGTGTCGATGTAGAGCTGACTTACTGACGATCATAGTCGGGGGGAATGTGGGTTTCGATGTAGAGCTGACTTACTGACGATCATAGTCGGGGGGGGGGGGGGGGGAGGGGAATGTGGGTTTCGATGTAGAGCTGACTTACTGACGATCATAGTCGGGGGGAATGTGGGTTTCGATGTAGAGCTGACTTACTGACGATCATAGTCGGGGGGTGGGGATGTGGGTTTCAATGTAGAGGTGACTTACTGACGATCATAGTCGGGGGAAATGTGGGTTTCAATGTAGAGGTGACTTACTGACGATCATAGTCGAGGGAAATGTGGGTTTCGATGTAGAGCTGACTTACTGACAATTATAGTCGGGGGGGGAATGTGGGTTTCGATGTAGAACTGACTTACTGACGATCATAGTCGGGGGGAATGTGGGTTTCGAACCAAAGAAGCATAATAAGAAGGTTAAAGGGCGTAACTCTGCTGTCTGCACAGCAGACTGAGGCGTCAGTGACCGCACTCGTCATCTACATTTATACTAACTGTTTTACATATGTATGTACTTATATAGCGACGGGCATCATGCACGTGTGCGTGCGTGCGCGCGTGCGTGTGTGCGTGCGTACGTGCGTGCGTGTGTGTGTGTGTGTGGCTTCTTGTACTAGTCCGGGCTAGTGCCGATTTTATAGTGCCAGCCCACTGAGATACCATACTACAGTTTTTCATGTATACAACACTCAAAAATATACTGAACCAAATTAAAAACTTCACAATCCTAAAATTTTAACATTTTGACCAGTTATCATTGTGGGCCCTTATTGTGTATTTAAACAGTAATGGTCACGTATTGTCTTCAGATAACACCCGTTTTTGTGCAGGTGAATCGATCAAAATCATGTGCACAGTACTATAGTGGCCAAAGTGGTTTTTCATGTGCAACTGGTCACGTGGCCATAATACCACACGTGTTTTCAGCCATACTTGTTAGCAGTCATTAACAAAAAAGAAAAACACAAGAAAACAAAAGTCTTTACGGCCATTTGTCAGGCCACGCCTTTCAAATGTGCAACGTGAACGTGTCATTGGCATGTTGCAGACGGGAATGTCCGTAGCTGAAGTCGCAAGGACGATGGGTTGTAGTCAACGGACTGTTTATGATATACAGACGCGTCTACAGCAAACGGGTACCACCGCTGATCGCCCTTAGCCAGGTCGACCACGTGTGATGTCACATGCAGAGGATCGTCAGATTGTCTTACGTCACCTCCGTAACCGATTTTTGACGGCTACATCAACCAGAAATGAACGGTTTAGGGGTTGACGGAGTGCGCAAACTGTTCGAAACCGTCTGAGAAATGCTCACCTTCAAGCACGACGGCCATACTGCGGACCGATTCTACTTACTCAGACGTCAACGTCAATTGTGGGCACAGCGACACTTACGATGGACTCAGAGGAATTGGCATCAAGTCGTCTTCAGTGATGAATCCCGATTTAATCTTTGATTTGCTGATGGTAGGGCGAGGATGTGGAAGCGCCGTCATGAACGTTACGCCCAGTGTTGTGTACAGGTCATGTTGTGGGGTACTTTCTGTGGCAATGCACGTTCCAGGCTTCTTGTCATCCGTGGCAACCTCAACGCTGCTGCTTACCGCGACCAGGTACTGGCACCAGAACTTCTGCCTTTTATGGCAGCACATGGACCCGGTTTGATCTTCCAACACGACAATGCCAGACCCCACACAGCAGTTTTGACAAGGACTTTCCATCAGAATGCGGGAGTCAACGTCATGGACTGGCCGACAAGGTCTCCCGACCTCAATCCCATCGAACACGTCTGGGCTGCTCTTGGCAGAAGTCTGCGCACTCTCCAGAACCAACCACAGAATTTGCAAGATCTTGGCACCAACAATGGCGTCGTCTTCCCAATCATGTGTTCACAAGCATCACAAGGTCCATGCGGAGGCGTTGTGTGGCAGTTGTCAACGCACATGATGGCCATACACGCTACTGAACTTGTGTGCCATCAGATTCTCGTGCTTGGGACTTATGATTTAAACTGTTGATGTTATTACCGAATACCGTAGGTGCTTGGAACAAATTATGGTTACCACCGTTAATTAAAAGCCTTCTTTGGACATTGATGATTAAAAATTACCTTCTCTGATACATTTGTCCGTTGTATGGGATATATATGGGATTAATTTTAAAAATGTTTTCAATTTGACTCAGTATAGTACACAGACTCCGAGGCGACCAGTCCTTGCTTTTCCCCTTAATGCCGAGCGCCAGACAGGGTAACAACAAGTACCATCTGTTTACGTCTGTTGATATGACGCGGCCAGGGATCGAACCCCCGACCTTCCGCTTTCCGGGTGGACGCTCTACCATTAGACCCCAGAGGCGTTCTTGTATATGTATAATTATTATAAAACTATAATACAATATGACTACAAATGAATACAATGCCTTTTAGAAAGTGGTCAGATGTAACAAATGTTTTATTTGGGATTACACTTCCTCTGTGAAAGTACTTACGAATTTACGTTCACTTTGTGTGAGTTCATTGGAGTATGAACCTTCATAAGCTTATGAACGTCAGTTTCGTGGTCATGTGATCGGCCTCTTATCCAATGGATAAGCCGTATATCGTGTAAACTTCAAATTAAAAAAATATTAGAATTTGTACGTTGTAAAGAAAGTGTAATCCCAAATATAACATTTGTGATATTATACACATACATGTATCATACCTATACATGGTATACACGCATAGAGATAATATACGGATGCTATACATACATGTATATTGATAGGATAGATACATGGAAACAATTTATGTTACAAAATAAACACACACTTAGGATGATCAAACAGTTCTCCATTTCAGCCTTTCTTTCAGTTATTCGACACAATTGATGGCGACCACATTCACAAATATTAGATCCCTTTCAACATAGATTGGCAGATATGCATTGTTGTATGTGCGAGGTTAAGGCTGTCAAAACTTTGTCGTTAGAAAATATATCAAGTACAATACGTCTGGGTGTAAAGTGGGGTATATCTTATTATGTTCGTTTGGCACACAGGTGAGTTATACAGGTCAGGTACGTTTTCCATGATACTGATAAAATGAGATTCAAACCCCAGAGTTTTCTATGATGCTGAGAAACTCCATTCAAACTCCAGATCAGTGGATCCTGAAACGAAGTGCCGATAACGGTATGTTTTGTCATTCATATTTTCACAATGTGCTCTGGTGGGCGCTGTAGATGTGAAAACACTTTGACAAATTCCTCAACGCGCTTGGCTGCAGAATCAATCAAGACAGTTCTATTGAGAGATGACTTTTTGACCGGTTATTGATGTGATGAGAAAGCAGGCAGAACCATCTTAGATCCTGATAGTTGTTTCATCAATAAACCACAGAAAAAGAAAACAATGCCTTAAGGAACATTATTGGAAAAGGTGACTGGATTGTATTGAATACCATCTTAGATATTCATAGACCTTTCTATCAATAAGCTATAGGGACGGAAACAATGTCTCCAGGAACATTATCGGGAAAAGTGACTTTACTATATTGAATATAGTTCTTCTAATGTTTTTTTTTATTGACAGTGCCATGTAAGGTCAGTCCCAAAGGACAATTGCAATGCATAAGTCCATGAAGTGGTCCATTTCTGTGGATCATTTCAGTGATCGACTTATATAATTTTCACCGCCATTTTGCCTTTTACGCCCAAAGGAATCAGTGTAGGTTATTATCTGGCGTTGATGTGTTACAGTCGTCGCTGACATTAGACTAACGCTGACGAGGCGGTGTGGCGTAACGAGCACGGCCTGCACGCTGATTGCGTATAACCAGCAGCAGGGCACAGAATATTCGCGATCGTTTCATGAGTTATTGTGAGACCTGTGTTGTAAATGTAATACCGGTATGGATTCCATGTGAGTCAATAGTATGACTAGTGGGGGCGTCTCAAGTAACCTTGATTTAATATCAATTATATAGTTTCAACATTGTAAACTATTTTCTTTTTCAGTTTTAAGCCCCCTTTCTTACTACGTGCCGTTATAAAGATAGACATCTATTGACCTTTGTAGCCAATTAGTGCTAATTAACCAGAACGATATTTGTCTCTGTTACAGTCACTCTCACCTCACAACAACTGCATATGCATACACCTGCAGTAGATAATTGCATAATGTATGCCAGCAGTCAGTCCAGGTATTATACATCACTCGGCCATGCGTATAGTGTAATGTAACATGTCAGCAAGTCGGATTCATAGAGTCTGTGACATGCTGATTTATCTTTCTTGTTATTTTTGCAGACTGCAACGGAGTATTGTGACTGGAAGAAAATATACGAAAGAAACTAACCAAACGGTGTTTTGCAATTACTATTGTCGGTCACAGGTTCAAACATGTCGAGGTTCACTTTTACTTCTTCCTCAGAAATCACCAATTTATGTTCCAAGAGACCTTCACAATCCATGATAACTTGAGAACGACCGTCACTGTCAGAGTTGGACGTATGCGTGTGTGTGTGTGTGTGTGTGTGTGTGTGTGTGTGTGTGTGTGTGTGTGTGTGTGTGTGTGTGTGTGTGTGTGTGTGTGTGTGTGTGTGTGTGTGTGTGTGTGTGTGTGTGTGTGTGTGTGTGTGTGTGTGTGTGTGTGTGTGTGTGTGTGGAGGGGGTGGGGTGGTGTGTGTGTGTGTGTGTGTGGAGGGGGGGCATCTCCTCCAGCATGACCAAATATAGAGCCTCTGTATATAAAGGTTCCGCCTCCGCTGTATTTTCGTTTCATCCTTCCAAACTGATAGACATGCCATAAATGCAAATAGACCTTATTTACGCGCCGATTCGATGTTTACATTAACGATCTATCCAATCCTGCAAAGTTGTATTACTCATGAGACTTGCACTTTAAGAGAGAACAATGCTGACTACAACTCCTCAATTCGACGTGGTACATGTAAATACTGGTTATTCTGTGTATATGCGTGTATACCTACCTATACGGTTATCGATAGACAAGCGCTCAATCTTAGGATAGTGTCCCGCGCAGTGAATTGTATATATGGTACATATTGCAAACATAGGCACCAACCTAACTTAACCAACCTTCATTACTTCACTGAACTGCAAATATTGTTTCCTTTTCCTTATTAAAGCAATTCTATTCTGGAACAGGCATGTGTATATTACACTAAGCATGTCTTCAATCTTTATATCTAAACAACCATTTTACATATTTTTAAGACGTTTTCAATCGATGATGGTGAATAAAGATTTTCCAGTTCTTTGTTAAATACTAAAGTACGACAGGTTCGCTCCTGGTAATTAGTGAGGAATTAAATTGGTATTTACAAAGGCACAAATTCATGTTTTTCATTTCTTAAATATCCTTTAACGACCAACATGTGATAAGTCCTTGAACACTATGTTTCATTCACAGTATATCACACAGAATATCACACAGCATATCACACAGTATATCACACAGTATATCAAACAGTATATCACACAGTATATCAAACAGTATATCACACAGTATATCAAACAGTATATCACAGCATATCACACAGTATATCACACAGCATATCACACAGCATATCACACAGTATATCACACAGTATATCACACAGTATATCACACAGCATATCACACAGCATATCACACAGTATATCACACAGTATATCACACATCATATCACACATCATATCACACAGCATATCACACAGCATATCACACAGTATATCACACAGCATATCACACAGGATATCACACAGTATATCACACAGCATATCACACAGCATATCACACAGTATATCACACAGTATATCACACAGCATATCACACAGCATATCACACAGTATATCACACAGCATATCACACAGCATATCACACAGTATATCACACCGTATATCACACAGTATATCACACAGCATATCACACAGTATATCACACAGCATATCACACAGTATATCACACAGTATATCACACAGTATATCACACAGTATATCAAGGACTTTGCTTTGCGTCAGTGTCTTTCATGTTCAACTTGGTTCCGTGGCTTGGAAATACCGTCCGTAGTCTGTATGTTCTTTAAATATAAATGACATTTATGATTGTATACGTACTTTAATTGTGAAGTGTCTACTGAATATTTTCTTGGAGAAACAAACACTTCATATATTTCCTTTTTAATGTCATCATTCGGGGGATACTTAATATGAAACTACAAACCTAGCCATAGTTCATGTGATTACTGGTACAACCTTATCGAAACTTACACTTTTTTATGAGACGGGTTATTATTTCACACGAATACAAACACAGGAGCCTCAGGCGCGTCCCCGTGTCATGTTTTGTTTGTTTGTTGTTTAACGACGCTCTCGGCAATATTCCCCTCTCTGTGACGGCGGTCTGTAAATAGTCGAGTCTGGACAAGGCAATACAGTGATTGATATCATTACCACAGATTTACACAATTGGGATACGATGATATGTTTCGACCAAGTAAGCGAGCCTGAACACCCGATCCCGTTAGTCGCCTCTTACTGCAAGCATAGCCGCCTCTACGGCAAGCGTGGGTTGCTGAAGACCTATTCTATCCCGATGATCTTCACGGGTTCCGTGTCATGTGAAAATCTGCTGATCTCTGCTTCATGTCTTTGTTGCCGAAGATGGTGATGTGGGCCTCAGACGTTGACCAGTTGGTGAAACCCGCAAAGCTTGAGTATGGTGGTAACAACCCAGAGCCGGGATTCCATCCAACGATCGCAGGTGTCTGGCACGCCCAAGGGACGCAACATAGCACAGCGAAATGTGGCGCGGAACACGACACGGCCATCCGTGTCTCCTACTTCATTTTAGGGGCCAAATCATTATGGATATTAATTACATGAATGTATTCCTTGGGGGTATATATAATACAAAGGTGAAAGTATTTTTTACAAGAAGCCAGACCTGATTAATTCTGTGTCTACGTACCCTGGCGGCGTGGGTTCGGATGAGATAGTTGGGATCAATTCGGTGTGTCATGTTACCTCAACGCCGTGGGTTTACATCACACAGTTAACCACTGGTTGGTTGGACCCCGGTCCGATTACAAGTGGCCATCCGCTGTGATGTGCAGCTATGGTTTAATTGTTTTCTATGTAGTTAAATTCCACTTACATGCCTTCGTGACTATTTATCTTTCCCAGGACAGGCAGGTTACGGAAATAGGCGAGTGGGCACGAATCCGAGACGGGTGGTGACGAAGCTACGTTTATATGTTGGAGACTCTAACTTCTCTTCTAATTAATTCTTCTATCGGGTTTACCCTTACTGTGTTGTAGCAGATATTTAAACTTAATATACTGCAAAGACTTTAATCAAACATTTGTTTAATAAAATTATATTAGTATTAATAAACAAAATACAGAACATATACCACTGAGATATGTGTTAAACCAAAAGGCATGTACCAGTAGTCAGGCGAGTTTGTAGTAAAAAGCGTTAACCTCCTTGAGTGATTCTTCATCGCTCGTGTTATCTTTGCTCGGTGCTTCAGTTTGTTGAGGCTTTTACGTCAATCTGCTACGTTGATGCTGTATTGTATTGAAGTGAAGTGAGGGCATCACGTTTTCACTTAGCCTGACGTATATCATTTATAAACTAATCGATAAATGCTACAAAAATACGCACAACGAGCCGACACTCGGTACCCGATGAGCCAGCTTTCCACGATGTCTGCCATTGGGTGGCTTCGCCTGATACTTTAACAGATTACAACAAATATATGTACACATTAGCTGATGTGGGGCGATATGCACGGATGGTTAGGTGTTGTCGGGGTGGCAGCAGTGAGAGTGCTCGGAAGTACATCAAGTGGGATTATAGACACAGATTTTCTTCTGTTTTTCGTGACTATGCTGGACGAGCTCAGCCTTCAGGTAAAGAATATCCAATAACCACGCTTCTGTCCAGAGGATAGTATGACAGTAATGCAATTGGAATATTGCTTATCAATAAAGCATGCTCACAGTTAAATCTACAAGTTCTTGGAGATACTAGAGCACACACGGAGTGTGTGTGTGTGTGTGTGTGTGTGTGTGTGTGTGTGTGTGTGTGTGTGTGTGTGTGTGTGTGTGTGTGTGTGTGTGTGTGTGTGTGTGTGTGTGTGTGTGTGTGTGTGTGTGTGTGTGTGTGTGTGTGTGTGTGTGTGTGTGTGTGTGTGTGTGTGTGTGTGTGTGTGTGTGTGTGCAGACACACATATACGTGTACGGTGTCAAATGGACAAGACGTGTATTTGGTATATCTGGTCACAACGACTGTAGGCAGTCGCATTGATATACATCCTTGGAATGAATTAACGCCTTTTGAACAAAGAATTTACCTTACATTACAGCAGTTTCAAATGAAAGTGGGAGGAAAGCCCGCGAGAACGGATATGGTGCAGACAAACCAAGGATCCGAACTCATGAACAACACAGGCTCCACATTTCACATAAGCTGCTCCCACTGAAGGTTTAAGGGCACAACATACGACATTTAACACATACACCACGTGGACAGGACAAGGTAGGGAGGTAGAACACATATAACACATACACCACGTGGACAGGACAAGGTAGGGAGGTAGAACACATATAACACATACACCACGTGGACAGGACAAGGTAGGGAGGTAGAACACATATAACACATACACTACGTGGACAGGACAAGGTAGGGAGGTAGAACACATATAACACATACACCACGTGGACAGGACAAGGTAGGGAGGTAGAACACATATAACACATACACCACGTGGACAGGACAAGATAGGGAAGTAGAACACATATAACACATACACCACGTGGACAGGACAAGGTAGGGAGGTAGAACACATATAACACATACACCACGTGGACAGGACAAGGTAGGGAGGTAGAACACATATAACACATACACCACGTGGACAGGACAAGGTAGGGAGGTAGAACACATATAACACATACACCACGTGGACAGGACAAGGTAGGGAGGTAGAACACATATAACACATACACCACGTGGACAGGACAAGATAGGGAGGTAGAACACATATAACACATACACCACGTGGACAGGACAAGATAGGGAGGTAGAACACATATAACACATACACTACGTGGACAGGACAAGATAGGGAGGTAGAACACATATAACACACACACCACGTGGACAGGACAAGATAGGGAGGTAGAACACATATAACACACACACCACGTGGACAGGACAAGGTAGGGAGGTAGAACACACATAACACATACACCACGTGGACAGGACAAGATAGGGAGGTAGAACACATATAACACATACACCACGTGGACAGGACAGCAACGTGGGAAATACAACTAACACATGCACTGTACATACAAAGTTCTATTCATCAAAGTTGACTATGTTGTCATAAAAATGCAAATGAAGAATACTTGGGAATTAGCAGTTGTCTTGTTAGCTAGTCATGTTAACGGGGTTCAGTAGGGTGTAGGTCTAGTATTATGCTGTTACTTAAAAACAATAAGTGTGTATCGCTCGAATTATTATTTTCTTGTCATTCCATACCAATCAGTAATGTGCCCGGATATGTAGAAATTGTTCAGCTCATTAACTGAAATTCTTTAAATAACAGAGGGGAATCCTTCTTTTGAATCGTCCTTGTGTAGTTTAAAACGTCCTTAAAATCATTGCATAGCAAATAGCATTATTCTACATGTAATCCATGTAATATCAGTCTTAGCTTATGTAATCTACAATACCTTTATATATTATTTAGTAGATGTTGCAAATGTGTCATTGTTAATATTAAATGTAACCAAGCTTTCAATTTTACAGACACTTGCTTCAGTTTTGAGACCATCTGCCCATAATGTATCCACCACGCACGCCCACCAGCGAGTGTATGTAGTGGCAGACAGGCAGCCATTGGCAGGCAGGGGGTCTCAGTTTTCGGATATTGTTTTTGTATGTAATTTGTCAAGTTTTAAGAGTTTCAAAGAATTTGATTTCAAACAGGACCGTGGAACAGAAGTATTTCACTCACGTGTAGGACATACAAGCCATTCACAAAAATGTCTTTTCTGCTGCACCAGTGCATTGCACCTACTGACTATCTGATTGCGTTACTGGGGCCTGAACTCCCACATTGTGCTAACACGATGATATGTAACTGAAATATTGTCACACTCACTCACTCTCTCACGAGATAAAACACATTTAAGTTCACATACTATGTTTGCATTTACATTTTCAACAATGTAAATTCGTCTTAACTTTTAAAGTTACTTTGCTATCATATTAGTTCTCAAATACAATCCACGAAAATATTTCTATCACACTGTTCAGAGAAAATTTTAAGATACATACCAGGTCGTGTATGTAAAACAGCAGCATAAATGATTGAAGAGATAAAAGTGAAAATACCTGAATGTGTATGCAAACCCATAGTACACAGCACATATTATAGCTTCCAAGGTTCAGTTCGATATTAGTGGCAACGCTTATAATCCTACATGAAAGTAGTATGTCCCTACATAAAAGGAAGGACTATAATATCGATGGCCATTCCAACAGAATGAGGAAGTGATACCAGTAGCTGAAAAAGTGTCCTCTGCTCGGTGTACGAGGGAAGCATCGGTGTGGCAGGCAAGGTGTGCAGGATGTTGTCACCATCTTTGACAGATATAGAATGCTCAGAGCCAATATACAGAATCCAAAAAGTTCCATTAAAGCCCCCTTGTTTGCTATCTTTGTCAATATAGCAGTTAATGACTCTTGAATTCATTACACAAAGACTCTTAGGGTCACACATGGAACTGTTTTCAACGTCCAGACTTGGATTGGACTCAATAAGACCGCTTTTGTGTAATGTCCATGTAGTTCTTCCGAACGACCGTATTTCAATACTGATAAAAGATAAACAAAATCATATAATTCTTTTAAATAAATTATAAAAGATTTTCATTGTGATCGTCAGACAAACTAGTTAGATGGCAACACGAAGGTAAAAAGAGGTTTCCTAAATGAATTTTCGGTAATAGATGCTGCATCACCATCATCTCTGACTGTGGCAGTGTAACGAGCCGATCATTAGCTGTAGCCAGATTAATTCTGACATATAATTACCAACAACCATTTATGAGCAATGCTCAAAGACTAACCAACCAATTACGTCATAAACAATTCACAGAGGTATTCACTTATGGTTGGAAACATGAATCGACGATGGAAAAATCCTCTCAGAAATTGCAACACAATTATCATAATTGTTGTTTATATAGTCAAAATGACCCACCAAGGAAGTTATTCAGGTCAACACACAGGGCGTGTACGATAGAGATGTCACGACATCGGTTATTGAAAGATGACATTTTGCTCGCAATTAATGCAATTGTGTTAACTACCCTTGTCGGATGTTCCCTGTCGCATAGGCCTGTCATCTAACCTCGGAATAAAATTCTCATGGACCCAGCCCAGTCACAAAGTCGCTGACAAATACTAATAATAATAATACTAATAATTGCCCCGGTCATCAAAACATTACATATTTAGCATATTTAGTTCTCTGGGAGCAAACAAGTACCCACATCAATTGAAACATTTCATTTGACATCTGAAAACATTTCACACAAACATGTGTATGCCTATAAGGTGAGAAAGTTTCGATTCGTCGCAAGGAAGACAACATGTACTTGGAAATTAACGCCTGTATCATATACTATCTAAAATGAAATAAAACTTGTCACTATATTGCCTATACTTAATAGGACGCTTATTTCCGAATGTGAAGATCGGTTAAAATTTGCTTACGAACAGGATTGGCATTGGTCTTTAGCAAATAGTTCTAAAATGTTCCATTATACACTTTTCAAAAATTCATTTAGTCTAGAGTTGTATTTGTCTGCTATCACTATCAACAAATTTCGTGTTGCACTAGCCCAGTTTCGCTGTAGATCACACACTCTCCACATTGAGACTGGTAGATACGTTAATACTCCACGAGAGAAGAGATTGTGCAATAGTTGCAACCAAAGATATGCCGAGAATGAATATCATTTTTTTATTAATTTGTAACGCCTATGATGAACTTCGTCTTCAGTATTTACCACATAAGTATTTTGTACATCCTACTCTTGCTAAATTCAATATGCTTATGGCGGTAAACAATGAAACTGTTATTAGAAATGTTGCAACTTTTATATACCATGCTATGAATGTTAGACTCCAATTGGACGTCGTTGAAGTTCAATGAACATAACGTGTCTGTATGCTGGTGTCTGTTTGCTGGTGTCTGTATGCTGGTGTCTGTTTGCTGGTGTCTGTTTGCCGGTGTCTATTTGCTGGTGTCTGTATGCTGGTGTCTGTTTGCTGGTGTCTGTTTGCTGGTGTCTGTTTGCTGGTGTCTGTTTGCTGGTGTCTGTATGCTGGTGTCTGTATGCTGGTGTCTGTTTGCCGGTGTCTGTTTGCCGGTGTCTGTATGCTGGTGTCTGTTTGCTGGTGTCTGTATGCTGGTGTCTGTTTGCTGGTGTCTGTTTGCCGGTGTTTAGCCCAAACCCAAGAGAATAATTAATAACGTTCCACTCCAGTCTAGAATGATTGAGCTAGTCCATTAATCAATGCTCTGAGCTCCTTTTGGATATTTCTTCAGACCAATTTGTAAACAAGATAACTATTTTTCTGGGATTAAACGTTAGTCATGCAGGTGTGTTCAGAAACCACTCTGTGCTTCCCCATCACCTAAGTCCCCAGTTAATTAGAAGAAGCATGTGATGGAAGACGGCGTACATACATGACATGGACCTCCGGGGAGGACCTCCAGCTTCTAAACAATATCTACAGTGTATATATATATATATATATATATATATATATATATCACCTAAGATCCCAGTTAATTAGAAGAAGCATGTGATGGAAGACGGCGTACATACATGACATGGACCACCGGGGAGGACCGCCAGCTTCTAAACAATATCTACAGTGTATATATATATATATCACCTAAGACCCCAGTTAATTAGAAGAAGCATGTGATGGAAGACGGCGTACATACATGACATGGACCTCCGGGGAGGACCGCCAGCTTCTAAACAATATCTACAGTGTATATATATATATATCACCTAAGATCCCAGTTAATTAGAAGAAGCATGTGATGGAAGACGGCGTACATACATGACATGGACCTCCGGGGAGGACCGCCAGCTTCTAAACAATATCTACAGTGTATATATATATATATCACCTAAGACCCCAGTTAATTAGAAGAAGCATGTGATGGAAGACGGCGTACATACATGACATGGACCTCCGGGGAGGACCGCCAGCTTCTAAACAATATCTACAGTGTATATATATATATATCACCTAAGACCCCAGTTAATTAGAAGAAGCATGTGATGGAAGACGGCGTACATACATGACATGGACCTCCGGGGAGGACCGCCAGCTTCTAAACAATATCTACAGTGTATATATATATATACTATAATCCGCCTTCTGTAAGTCAGGTGCGCATCACCCAGGGTTCTCTAGTGGATAGAGCGGCTGCTTCGATAACCTGCCAGCGCCTTACCAATAGAATTAAAGGGATAAAACAAGGACTGGTCGTCTTGGTGTTGTACACTGTGTATGAGCGGGGTGTCCATGTTAAACTGCGGCATGGTATGTCGGTGGGCTAGCACCAGAAAACCGGTATAAGTCCGGACAAGTACAAACAGCCACACAAGCACGTCGCTATATAGGTGCAATAATCTTGAACACGACGAGGCACATCAGAAAACGTTCAGGTTTAGATCAGGCAGTGGCACATGGTACATCCCTTCACATTTTATTTATATTACATATTTATTTGTTCTTTAACGTTGCACTCAGTAAGATTCCAGCTTTTTCACGTCGGTCTGTAAATAATCGAGTCTGGACCAGACAATCCAGTGATTGACATCTTGAACATCAACCTTTGCAAATGGAATGCGATGACATTCAACAACTAAGTCAGTGAGCCTGACAGCCCGATCACGTCAGTCGAATCGTATGAAGACCATTTACCCTAGTCCTGACCTTCATGAAGGTGAATCCAGGCTTTATCTTCAGGTTGAACTGTGCAAGGACACTTTCACTGCACTTGTCAACCTGCCGCCATACCATTGTAACACAGTGTACAATATAGTCTACCTATATTGCAGTAGCACGTCCAGTGGGACTTATGGATGACTTGAGACTATATTGTATCGTCAAGATAAGACTGACAGTGCTCAGAACAATGAGGCGTTTTAGAAATGCTTGACGAAGTGTTAGGGATAATGAACAAATCAATAATTCCGCCGTTAAATATATATATATGTCAGTTAATGAATCGGTTGGTGTGTGTGTATGTGTGTGTGGGTGTGCGCGCGCGCGTGTATGTGGGTGTATGTGTGAGTGAGTGTGTGGGTGTGCGCGCGTGTGTGTGGGGTGTGGGGGTGTATGTGTGAGTGGGTGTGGGGGTGTGTGTGTGTGGGGTGTGTGTGTGTGTGTATGTGTGAGTGTGTGGGTGTGTGCGTGGGGTGTGGGGGTGTATGTGTGAGTGGGTATGGGTGTGTGTGTGTGTGTATGTGGGGGGGGGGGGGGTATGTGTGAGTGGGTGTGTGGGGCTTTGGGGGTGGGGTGTGGGGGTGTGTGTATGTGTGGGTGTGTGCGTGGGGTGTGGGGGTGTATGTGTGAGTGGGTGTGTGTGTGTGTGTGGGGGGGGGGGGGTATGTGTGAGTGAGTGTGTGGGTGTGCGCGCGCGCGTGGGGTGTGTATGTGTGAGTGGGTGTGTGTGTGTGTGGGGGGGGGTATGTGTGAGTGAGTGTGTGGGTGTGCGCGCGCGCGTGGGGGGTGTATGTGTGAGTGAGTGTGTGGGGGGGCGTGTGGGGGGGGTTGTATGTGTGAGTGAGTGTGTGGGGGTGGGGGTGGGGTGTGTGAGGTGTGTGGGTTATGTGTGAATGAGTGAGTGTGTGGGTGTGGGTGCGCGTGGGGGTGGGGGTGGGGGGTGTATGTGCGAGTGAGTGTGTGTTGGGGGGAGGGGTGTGCGCGCGTGTGGGGGGGTTGTATGTGTGAGTGAGCGTGTGTGGGGGGGGGGGGTGCGCGCGTATGTTGGTGTGTATGTGTGGGGTGTATGAGTGAGTGAGTGTGTTGGGGTGTATGTGTGAGTGAGTGTGTGGGGGCGCAGGGGTGTATGTGTGAGTGAGTGAGTGAGTAAGTGTGTGGGTGTGCGCGCGTGAGGGTGGGGGTGGGGGTGTATGTGTGAGTGAGTAATTGAATGTGTGGGTGCGCGCGCGCGCGCGCGTGTGTGTGTGTGGGGGGGTATGTATGTGGGTGTGTGTGTGTGCGCGTGTGTGGGGTGTGTATGTGTGTGTGTGGGGGGGTGTATGTGTGAGTAAGTGAGTGTGTGGGTGTGGGTGTGCGCGCGTGTTGGGTTGTGTGTGTATGTATGAGTGTGTGAGTGCGTGTGTGGGTGTGGGGGTGTATGTGTGAGTGAGTGAGTGTTTTGGTGTTGATGTGCGAGGGTGTGTGGGGTGTATGCACGTGTTAGCACAATGTGGGAGCACAGACCATAGTAACTAGATCAAGCTATGATGCTGACAGATTTAGGACGAATGTGGTGTATGTTCTCATAATCACCGGATCCTGTCACATCTCTATTTAATGTATAACGTGGTATCTCCGAATAGTATAGGTTTAATAGTATAATAATATTGTTAGCTACTTCATACCACTTAATTACGATGCACATAAACGGTATTTTCGACAGGGGAAAAGAGGAACAAGTACCAAAAAAAGTTTTAACTTGTTATATGTGAGCTGTTAATTATAAAATAAATATGCAGGAAAGGTCATCTGCATCGCATTGCAATGTAATGCTACGTAATTAATATGAACGGTTTCAATTTGTTGTCACACGTGTATTTACATAGTACTTCATTGTACGGAATGTCCGTTGGTAATTATGTATTTAGACACTGAATAAATATAGTGGAAATAACGGGGAACGGGGGTCAATGGTAGCATTATTAGATGACATATAAATACCTAGCCCCGTCCGGCTACTTATCATTTGGACATCGCCACCGAGCAGCAGCCATGGGTCTGAGTGTCTTCAGGAAGGTCATCATTCTGGCGATCTGTGTGAGTAGACAATACCGTACACACTTAGGATGGTGTAAAGATTATATTATTTCATAAATTGAAAAGAACTGTAGAAGGATTTGTGACATGGCGCAGATATGTTCAATATTTGATTTGAATGAAATTAATTAAATATAAAAAGGTGTATGGTTAGTAATATTTATACATTTCAAATTTTAATCTGAATATTTAAAACCAAACGACGACTAGTGAGTAGTAACTGGTTTTAGCCCGCGTGCACTTATACTCCTAGGCCATTTGAAGCACCCGTAAAATCCTTGCATATGACTTAGTAGTGAAGGGGGCGGAATGGAAGGGGACTATAGGCCCTTGTGTTGTTGCTTAAATATTTCTAGATCAATTAATATGGCGAGTGTCAGAAATGCACTATCCTATCATACCTTTGGCCAGACACTCCGTAAGCACCCCTCGCCTAGTATCGCTGTTTCTAAAGTGAAATCGCAAATCATGCACAAAAACTTCATATCTACCTTGTCTAGGGTGATTATTCTATCTATTCTAATACATGGCGCCTCCCAATTCTTTACTGCTTAGACATAATATAACCAAAGGCCGTCGCCTCGTCTCTTTGAAACCAACTTGTCACAAATGGCCGACATCAGACATCAATGGCTTACATCGTAATTAGGGGTTGTGGTAGTCATGTGGTCAAACAGTTCGCTCGTCACGATGAAGACCCGGGTTCGATTCCCAACTATGAAATAAATACTAACAGACAAGTGTTGTTTAATCCTTGTTGCAGATCTGCTGAATTAGAAGCTACACGGAGTTTTTGAGAAGTCCTAAAACTGCTTCTAACAGACACATGTAATGTTCCGTCCTGAAACTGATATAAAACGCCTGTAGTCAAACAAAGGTGACATTTTACACAGTTAGGGACATGGTGAATTTCATAAGCCCACGCGTCTAATTAGAACAGTAACGCAGCACGTGTTACAGATAGGTAAACTATACACAATTGACGATGAAATGGTTTTGAAGTTGGACAATATAAACGTACCATTGAGGATATGTGCTTCAGTTAAGTCAGTTACGAATAACGGGATATATCTATCATAATGTGTACACTGGTCTAATAGCCCCACCCCTCTTGACTGGAAGTACGGTTGACTCGATATATATACTAAAAGTTCGGCATTACTCCGGGCTTGTACAAGCACACACACACACACACACACACACGTGCATGCACGTCGCTATATAAGTGCAGTAATCTTGGAAGCGGCGTTAAACCCCATTTCACCGCACCTAACCTCGTGTTAGCAACGCTTCAGACAGTCTAAAATTATGAATCTGATAAACTCCATATTGAAACCATGGTCTAATATTAGCACCCCACTACCGGAAGTACGGGTACTAGGGCATGATACTTTAGCCCCCACACTTTGAGTTAATGAGGTTTCACTGGATACAGATGTACTTGCAGGTGGTCGCGTCATGGCAGGAGGAAACAGCCGTGGAATTCAAGTGAGTACAGCCCCGTCTCTAACAGGACGCTGTGTGAAAAGGGCCTTCTTTTCGCTCCCTTGAAATGAATGACTGAGTAAAAATACAGGCAATATTTTCTGCAGTACATATCACAGTGTTCACATGCAAATGAACTTTGTCACAAACCATATCACCTCTTGCTTCACATTTCAACAACTGCTTGAATAGCGATGTAATTTGAACACATTTCAATTCTTTTACAGGAGCTGCGAAAGCGGTGAGTATAATAATGAGTGAGTGCGTTATGTTTAACGCTGCTATAAACAGTATGCCAGTTGTATCGCGGTGTGTCAGCTTCATGTGGGAGGAAATCCGAAAGAGGCGCAGGCCGTAAATGTCAGTCACTCCGGCGGACCCCAGGTAGGACAGATGACAACACACCATGGATCAGCATCTAGCATGAACCAGATAATCTACGCAAGGGCAAATGATGATGCTCTGCACAGCGATCACTGGACAAAACCCTGCAGTCTCCTGACATAATCAATAAATCATTATTTTCACAGAATGTTATTGACATCATCAGTTCACTCTCTTCACGTAGTCTGAAAAATTCGTGCTGGTTCCTAAAATTCGATACAACAAAATACATTAACGTGTAATCAGCATGTAAGATCTTGTCGGGTTATGGTAGGCTACTATCAAGTTCACTATAATTGTTTTATACATTATTTTACAACTGTATCTTCAACGAATATCTTCTGGACTTGTCACTGCGTTTTGTATCATGTATTTTCTGCCCCAAGTTAAAATAGAAAACGTCACTGCCCCAAATATATGTATGAAAATAATTGACCGAAAACTCTCCTAAATTCGATTGTTCTCAAATTCTGCCATCATGTCCGTTCTGTATTTATTTAAGACGTCATCGCATCCGCAATGCCGTCATGAGTGTTGCACAGTTGTGTCACAGTTTAAATGAAACACCCTAGCATCGAATACTGCCTGCATATCTGAACTATAATGTTTATACCCTGAATCTTTCATGTAGCATGCAGGCAGAAGCCAATGGATGTTACCTTCGTCATCGACGCTTCGTCCAGTATCTGGCCAGACAACTTTACCATGGGACTGTGGTTCGTAGAAGATTTTGTTGACATTTTCCAAGTCCAACCCGATATGGTGCGGGTGGCTGTCGTCTCCTATGGCGACAGGGTATACACAGAAGATGCTTTTAGTTTTGATAAATACGCCAATAATGTGGACCTGAAAAAAGCGATCACTAACATCCCGTACAGAGCTGGTCTGGCTACTGAGACTGGGGCCGGCATCAAGTACATGAGGGAAACTTTCCTTCCACAAGCTCGCCAAGGGCTGAGAAAGGTTTGCATCGTCCTCACCGACGGCAACTCCCAGAAACCCCTGGTAACGGAGACTGAGGCTCGTATCACCAGAGAAGCCGGGGTGGAGATGTTTGTTGTCGGGGTCGGCCATTCCGTGACAGAGGAGGAGCTGAGGAACATCGCCGGCGTGGATGAACACGTGTTTGTCGTTACCAGCTACAACCTCCTCGGTACCATTAGGTCCAGGCTCGCCTTTGAGACATGCGATGGTACGTTGATGCATTAGTGAGTGTGTTGATGCATTAGTGTGTGTGTGTGTGTGTGTGTGTGTGTGTGTGTGTGTGTGTGTTTGTTTGTTTGTGTGTTTGTTTGTGTGTGTGTGTGTGTGTGTGTGTGTGTGTGTGTGTGTGTGTGTGTGTGTGTGTGTGTGTGTGTGTGTGTGTGTGTGTGTGTGTGTGTGTGTGGATAAACGCCGTAAGAAAACTATTTTAGTCATATAACGACACGCCATTTGTGTGTTTACCACTTTGGCGAATCCCACTGGCATAGATTTGGTGCTGACAAAGGATCCTAACTGGGTCGAATATTTGATCCCAACCCTCGACTTGCGGATCCTGGCATAGCTAAGGGAGGCAACTTGCACAGCGCCACCCGTACCGCTGTAATGGAAAAAGGCGAGCTAAAAAAGAGGTGGCCTCAATATTTTCAACATTCTGAAAAAAAACACACAGATTTATAGTTCTGTGACTTCACGAAAACAGACTGAACCATTTCCAGTTATCAGGTTTAAATTACGCGTGTGAAACCAGTCACATATTGCACTGGAGAAAAATATCTTGAAATAGCCCATACTAGTGATGTAATGTTTTATGTTGCAGAAAACCCACCGGAGCCACCAGTAGGTAAGCGAAATCCCATTCATGGCCACTTTCTACACAACCTCAAAGGAACGAGTGGTGTAACTCCCATACTTTAACACTACGTTACCATACTTAGCTGCAGACCATTCCCACAATCTTGTCATTAGTGATCAAACACTACATGTCTGGCCCATTCACTCACTTAACTGTTCACGGTCTTTCCCACACAGTGTGCCGTGACAACCCCATCGATATCTCCTTCGTCATTGACGCTTCGTCAAGTATTGGCGACAAGAACTTCACCCTTGGGATGGACTTCATCAAGAACTTCGTCACTACCTTCGAGGTTTCACCCCAGCGAGCAAGGTTCTCTGTCATCACCTACGGTCGTGGCACCTATGACAACACTGCCTTCGATCTCGACGCTTACAACGACGAGGTTGGCGTCGTGGACGCCATCACAAGCATCCCCTACACCGCTGGCGACTACACCGACACAGGCCTAGGCATTGAGTTCATGCGGGACAAACAGATGCTGCCCAAACAACGTGCCCATGCAGTTCACATCGCCATCGTGATGACCGACGGACAGTCTCAGGACTGGGAGAAGACTCAGAAGGAAGCGGCCAAGGCTAGAGACGCTGGTATCAGCATGTTCGCCATTGGCGTGGGCCTGAACCTATCCCAGAAGGAGCTTCTAGGTATTGCTGGTGACCAGGACCGGGTGTTTACAGTAGCTGACTACAAGGCGTTAGAGACAATCAGACAGGAGCTGGACGACAAGACATGTACAATTGGTATGTTCATACAACTAGAAGGAGGGAACGGAAACCTGTAAACCGTCATTTCTATGTTCACGGAATATTCCTATCCATACAACTGGTTTAACTCCGCTTGTCTCGAACTACTTTGGGACCCTACCGTAGGTCCATCTCGTTAGTAATGCGTTTTACTTTTATGTATCCATTATTGACAAAGCAACGAAGGCCAGAAAAAATACAATTTGCGAATTGGTTGATTGGATGTTTTTCGATTTATAAATCTTTGCTCTCTTCTACTACTACTACTAATTTTGGAATATATATATATATATATATATATATATATATATATATATATATATATATATATATATATATATATACACATATATACTTCGTTTGGGGTGTGTGTGTGTGTGCGTGAAGAGTTACTGTACTGCAAAAACGTAATGTAAATTCATGCTATACACTACCCGTCCTGTATATTCCTGCATAAATCTATGTTATCAGGCAAAACTGTACACAAGTGTACTTCTTCTTGCAGCAAGTGTGAAGTTCCACCCGAGCGGTGTCTAGGACCAGATGGATGTTTTGTGCAAACCAGAAGACAAAGTGTATTCTTTTCATCATCAATAAACACGACAGTGGTAGCACGTTTAATCTTATTTGTTTTTCTGTGTAGAAGTGAGTCAGAGTTGTTTTTTGCCACTATCAGTTGTTGTCAGAGGGCACACATAAAGAATGTACCGGAGTTGAACATCGTCCGTGTTTGTTCTGTTCTTGAGGGTAACATAGTCTTATTGAGTGAATGAATGGGCTTGATAGCAGCTTGGAACAGTATTTCAGTAGTAAACTTTGAGGAAAGCACGTCTCAAATCGCTTACCATTTGATGAAACCAAGCAGTACATGTATGATGCAGATAATGCAAAAATCTTAATTGTTGCGGATCCTGGCACGGTTAAGGCGGGCAACTTTGCGTACCCACTCCCCAAAATGGCATTTCAGAGGATAGGTGTTGATAATCATTCACTGTGTCAATTCAGATGGTAAAACGTGACTATGTAATAGTATCGAGAATGGATCGACTTCATATACATGTAGACCGCCTCCGTGGTCTAGTGTAAAAGCCCTGAGGTTCGATCCCCGGCCGCGTCATAACCAAAAAACGTTAGAAGATGGTACTTGTTGTTACCCTGTCTGGTGCTCTGCATTAAGGGGCTAAAACAAGGACTGGTTGGCTCGGACTCAGTATTCTGTGTCTGAGTGGGGTATTCGTGTTAAACTGTGACATGGTATCTCAGTGGGCTAGCACTGTAACTCGGCATCAGTCAGGACTAGTACAAACAGCCACACACAACCACACATGCACGTGCGCGTCACGGTTTAAGTGCAATAATCTTGGACGCGACGTTAAACCCCATTTCACCTCACCTAATGCACATGTTTTGAGGTTCAATTAGCCGTACACCTTTCATACTACTACAATGAACCCCTCTTTTCCTTCCGTCATCCTGTCTGGTAATTACTGACTTCTGACTCTTAAACATAGGAGTAATTATACTGAAAAGTTGTGTTTTAGGTTCCACTAATGGTGTCTCTCATTTATGACAAACCGTGTTTGAATATTGGAACCACGGCAGCCATAATGAAATCCCCGCGTTGGAGTAATGTTGGCCGTGTGTGCTAGTATGCATCTGCAAATTTGTAGGTGTGTGTGAAGACAGAATTGTTTTTTGTATTCTTTCACGTGGACGTGTCGGTAAAGTTACTTGTGCCTTCATGGAACAGGTGTCGCTGGTTAAGGCCACTAGTACTATATTTGTACAGCGCCGTTGTGAAGGTGGCCCCTGATAGATGACAGATTGTCTATTTCACGCCAGAAATAGATCAGATTCACACTCCGACGTTGTGATGAAAGAGTTATTTTGCATATCACGTGATCAGACTTTCCAATTATAAAAGATATCCTATTACATCCGCGACAATCCAGAGTAGGTGTATGTTCACACATGCCACGGATCATACCGTTTGTTACCCCTAGGATTCGATGCCTGCACGTTGAACCATAAACCCATTGTAACCGACATAAAGGATTATAATACGCAATACCGAAATACTACCGAAATACGCATATAGTCTTAATGTGTAGACTCTGACTGTAGTATGAATAAAGTCTGCTCTCGGTGACACAGAAACTGAGTTATTCAACGATAGGAGAGTAAATCCCATGTCATACGACGTCATTCCTGCTATGACGTATGTTGATATGCGGTCATCAACTGATCCAACGCGTAATATTATTTCTTGTTTCGTCCTTCAACCACAACCGTAGCCCTCGGGGGACCTTTAGAATCGCTATCCTTAGACAGTTTTATTCATTATTCACTGCATTGTTTACATACAGTTGTGATTTTTTATCTAAAAGCCACCTTTTGAAGTAAGAAAATACCCTTTAAAGTCAAATCAAGGAAACATTACAATATGATAAATTTCAAATTTGCAGAATACTGTAGCCCGTACTGTAACGATACTGCAAGCTGACCGTATCACTCCAGTACAATGGTCGCTTCGCCGGTTACCAGTGAGAGTACGAGTTGACTTCAAGGTATTCTGTCCCTGGCGTATCAATGTGTGCACGGCTCTGTTCACTGTATTCTGTCCCTGGCGTATCAGTGTGTGCACGGCTCTGTTCACTGTATACTGTCCCTGGCGTATCAGTGTGTGCACGGCTCTGTTCATTGTATTCTGTCCCTGGCGTATCAGTGTGTGCACGGCTCTGTTCACTGTATACTGTCCCTGGCGTATCAGTGTGTGCACGGCTCTGTTCACTGTATACTGTCCCTGGCGTATCAGTGTGTGCACGGCTCTGTTCACTGTATACTGTCCCTGGCGTATCAGTGTGTGCACGGCTCTGTTCACTGTATACTGTCCCTGGCGTATCAGTGTGTGCACGGCTCTGTTCACTGTATTCTGTCCCTGGCGTATCAGTGTGTGCACGGCTCTGTTCACTGTATTCTGTCCCTGGCATATCAGTGTGTGCACGGCTCTGTTCACTGTATACTGTCCTACCAGGGTGTTTAGTTCCGGATATAAGCATCTCCTTGACGACCTGCGATATTTCAGCCTAACAGCTGCCATGAAGTTGAACAATCTTCCTGAAGATTTATCATTGTAATCTGACTCATAACTAATATTGTATGGGCCATGTGCATGTTATCGATGTGGAGTTTAGCGACATATACATCTTGTTGTAGTGGTAGTGGTAGTGGTAGTGGTAGTGGTAGTGGTAGCAGTAGTAGTAGTAGTGGTGGTAGTAGTAGTAGTGGTAGTAGTAGTAGTAGTGGTGGTAGTAGCAGTGGTGGTAGTAGTAGTAGTAGTAGTAGTAGTGGGGGTGGTAGTAGTAGTAGTAGTAGTAGTGGTAGTAGTAGTAGTAGTAGTAGTAGTAGTAGTAGTAGTAGTAGTAGTAGTGAAAGTCACGTGTTCAGTAGGGCGAAAGGTAATACTGTTTCAAGAATATAGGTTGTATGCCCCAAGAGTGATTTATCAGACCTGTAAAGCGATTTAATTCATACACTCCGGACTAATGAGGCTCTGTTCACTGTATTCTGTCCCTGGCGTATCAGTGTGTGCACGGCTCTGTTCACTGTATACTGTCCCTGGCGTATCAGTGTGTGCACGGCTCTGTTCATTGTATTCTGTCCCTGGCGTATCAGTCTGTGCACGGCTCTGTTCACTGTATTCTGTCCCTGGCGTATCAGTGTGTGCACGGATCTGTTCACTGTATACTGTCCCTGGCGAATCAGTGTGTGCACGGCTCTGTTCACTGTATTCTGTCCCTGGCGTATCAGTGTGTGCACGGTTCTGTTTTGTATACTGTCCCTGGCGTATCAGTGTGTGCACGGCTCTGTTCACTGTATACTGTCCCTGGCGAATCAGTGTGTGCACGGCTCTGTTCACTGTATTCTGTCCCTGGCGTATCAGTGTGTGCACGGCTCTGTTTTGTATACTGTCCCTGGCGTATCAGTGTGTGCACGGCTCTGTTCACTGTATACTGTCCCTGGCGTATCAGTGTGTGCACGGCTCTGTTCACTGTATACTGTCCCTGGCGTATCAGTGTGTGCACGGCTCTGTTCACTGTATACTGTCCCTGGCGTATCAGTGTGTGCACGGCTCTGTTCACTGTATTCTGTCCCTGGCGTATCAGTGTGTGCACGGCTCTGTTCACTGTATTCTGTCCCTGGCGTATCAGTGTGTGCACGGCTCTGTTCACTGTATACTGTCCCTGGCGTATCAGTGTGTGCACGGAACTGTTCACTGTATACTGTCCCTGGCGCATCAGTGTGTGCACGGCTCTGTTCACTGTATACTGTCCCTGGCGTATCAGTGTGTGCACGGCTCTGTTCACTGTATACTGTCCCTGGCGTATCAGTGTGTGCACGGCTCTGTTCACTGTATACTGTCCCTGGCGTATCAGTGTGTGCACGGCTCTGTTCACTGTATACTGTCCCTGGCGTATCAGTGTGTGCACGGCTCTGTTCACTGTATTCTGTCCCTGGCGTATCAGTGTGTGCACGGCTCTGTTCACTGTATACTGTCCCTGGCGTATCAGTGTGTGCACGGAACTGTTCACTGTATACTGTCCCTGGCGCATCAGTGTGTGCACGGCTCTGTTCACTGTATACTGTCCCTGGCGTATCAGTGTGTGCACGGCTCTGTTCACTGTATTCTGTCCCTGGCGTATCAGTGTGTGCACGGCTCTGTTCACTGTATTCTGTCCCTGGCATATCAGTGTGTGCACGGCTCTGTTCACTGTATACTGTCCCACCAGGGTGTTTAGTTCCGGATATAAGCATCTCCTTGACGACCTGCGATATTTCAGCCTAACAGCTGCCATGAAGTTGAACAATCTTCCTGAAGATTTATCATTGTAACCTGACTCATAACTAATATTGTATGGGCCATGTGCATGTTATCGATGTGGAGTTTAGCGACATATACATCTTGTTGTAGTGGTAGTGGTAGTGGTAGTGGTAGTGGTAGTGGTAGCAGTAGTAGTAGTAGTAGTAGTGGTGGTAGTAGTAGTAGTGGTAGTAGTAGTAGTAGTGGTGGTAGTAGCAGTGGTGGTAGTAGTAGTAGTAGTAGTAGTAGTAGTAGTAGTAGTAGTGGGGGTGGTAGTAGTAGTAGTAGTGGTAGTAGTAGTAGTAGTGGTAGTAGTAGTAGTAGTAGTAGTAGTGAAAGTCACGTGTTCAGTAGGGCGAAAGGTAATACTGTTTCAAGAATATAGGTTGTATGCCCCAAGAGTGATTTATCAGACCTGTAAAGCGATTTAATTCATACACTCCGGACTAATGAGGATCTATCAGACTCTCTATCTGAACAACGAGGATGTATGAGACTCACCGTTAGTCTTTGAGGCTAATGCATATCTATCTGACTTAAGAGGATCTATCATACTGACGAGGTCTTTCAGACTAATGCATATCTATCAGAATAATGAGGATCTATCAGACTAACGAGGTCCTTCAGGCAAATGCATATCGTTCAGAATAACGATGATCTATCAGACTAACGCGGTCTTTCAGACTAATGAAAGTCTATCAGAATAACGAGGATCTATTAGATCAATTGGAACATAAAAGACTAACAAAACCATATGAGACTAGCGAAGACCTACTAGAGTAAGGACGATCTATCAGACATACAAGAAATATTTAGGACTAACGATAATCTATCAGACTAACGAGGATCTATCAAACAAGGATCTCTCAAACTAACAAGGATCTAACAGACTAACGAGGATCTCTCAAACTAACAATGATCTATCAGACTAACGAGGATCTCTCAAACTAACAAGGATCTGTCAGACTATCGAGGATCTCTCAAACTAACAAGGATCTATCAGACTATCGAGGATCTCTCAAACTAACAAGGATCTATCAGACTATCGAGGATCTCTCAAACTAACAAGTATCTATCAGACTATAGAGGATCTCTCAAACCAACAAAGATCTAACAGACTAACGATGGTTTATCAGACCAATGAGAATTGTCAGGCTAACGATAATCTATCATACCAACAAGGATCTATTTGACTAACAAAGATCTATCAGATTAACGAGAATCTACTAGCTTAACGAGGATCTATCGGACCTAAAAGACCTATCAGACTAATGAAAATCTATCAGACTAACAAAGATATATCAGACTATAGAAGATCTATCTTGCTAACGAGGATCTATCAGAAAAACGTAGATCTATCAGATATACAAGAAATATATAAGACTAACGATAATCTATCAGACTAACAAGAATCTATCAGACTAAAGAGGATCTATCTTGCTACCGAGGATCTATCAGAAAAACGTAGATCTATTAGACATACAAGAAATATATAAGACTAACGATAATCTATCAGACTAACAAGAATCTATCAGACTACCGGGGATCTCTCAAACTAAAAAGGATCTAACAGACTATCGAGGATCTCTCAAACTAACAAGGATCTATCAGACCTAAAAGTCTAACGAGAATCTATCAAAATATCCATGATCTATTAGACCAGCTATAATCTATCAGACTAACGAAGATATCTCAAACTACGGACGATCTATCAGACCAACAAAAATCTGACTAACGATAATCTATTAGACTAACAAAGATCTATCAGACTAACGATAATCTATCAGAAAAACGTAGATCTATCAGACTAACGAGGATCCATCAGACTAACGTTACATCTGCGCAACTGCTTCTTGGCGGTGACGTTATCGGCGTTGACGGAACTGGGACGCCGCATCAGCATCAAGGCACAGTGTCAAAATGTTTACAGATACAGTGTCAAGAGGTTTACATACATACACACAGTGTCAAGAGGTTTACAGATACAGTGTCAGGAGGTTTACATACATACACACAGTGTCAAGAGGTTTACAGACACACAGTTTCAAGAGGTTTACAGACAGACACACAGTGTCAAGAGGTTTACAGACACACAGTGTCAAGAGGTTTATAGACACACAGTTAGATAACGTGCGTATAAATCCTACAGTCCCCACCGCGGAATGGCCTTGGCCCTTCAACATGGGTGGAAATAGACGTCTGTGGTTCTGGAACTGTGCGACGTTTGCAGTAACGCGACGGGAACGGGTTCAACTGCAGGTTCAATCCTGATGGTCGGATGCTTGTGCATGGATGGAGAGTGAACAATTGTTTTAGGATGCATCCGAGAAGACGGGTGGCGTCATGGAGTGGGGCGGGGTTTGAAGTGAGGTGGATGACACGTTTTTTCATCATCCGTGGACATTTGAACACCGAACGTTAGATGGGTGTCATTCTACAGCTAGGCTTTCTTCCCTCTCTCAGAAAACAGTCACAAAGGGATACTGTTCTACCAAGTCAATAAGAATAACAGGCCCTACACATATCAACACGTTATTGGATGAGTACAACGCATGACAAATGACGTCATTACGAGGCTTACGTCATCGATTAGGCGTCGTCTCCTGACCTGTGTCAAAAATGACAGTTATCTTTAGGCTTGTTGTACTATAAATACTTGAATGTCAAAATACATTAGAAATGATATGTTCCCATTTTCTATTTATAAGCAGTCCAAGTCAAAGTAGTTTCGTTTGATAAGTAGTTCACATTCCGAAAAAAATACCCATATATATCTTCAAGATAGATGCATTTGGGAGAAAAAGAATCAAAACTAAAACAAATGAAATCAGTTTATGATTTATACGATCAAGTAACGCATCACTGCTGTTGAATATTAATATTCTAAGATGTAGTAATATCAGTCGAGTTGATTATAACATGTTCTTGCAATATCTCTTTATATATTTGCGGAAAAAAATACCTGTGCTTCATGTAAAGTGGTGTAAATGTTATTAAAAATAACATAATATTTTAGCATTCGTCTTCTCAATATTTTATCATAACGAATTCATTGACAAAACACATACCTGGGAACACGAGACAGAGAGACACGCCCGAAAAGAGGGTTAGTATAACAACAATATTAACTATGTCAATATCTGATGTGACCACCATTTGATACAGGCGAGGCAGGCGAGGCGCATTTCAGACATCAAATGATTAAAAACAGCCTGGGGGTTGCTCCTCCAGATGCCAACCAAAGAATGGCCCAATTGAGCTAGTTCTGCTTCTTCTGAACCTCAGATGCTGTCTACACTATGCTGTAGATAACGTCTCCTAAGATATGGTGGTGGCTATACAATCAGTGTGTGCTGTTCACATTAAAAAATCATACGTGTGAGTATTATGCTCCCAACAAACATCCTAATTGTGAGCGGTGCATGAACATGCACGTGCAAATAGCGAATAACGACCTTAAAGTCTAAGAGATGTTTTCATGAATATATATTTTCAAGATGCATTATTTAATTTCAGAATAAATACATTTTTATTGAACTTTATAAGAAGCACAGTTACTTTCTTTCCGTCAGTACGAAAGCACTATTTGCACATGCGCAAAATAAGTATGTCACTTTTCATGAAGTGGGCATTAACTAATATCTAACCGGAGTAAACAAATGTATATAAATATGCTTGTTCAAAAATAAATATTTCACTCATCAAACCTACGTATATACATGTAGGCATACAAAACGTCGGTTTGCTTAAATACCAAGTTCAAGGCCCCTGATCAGGAAACGTATGAACACTGTCGTCATAAAGGAGCGATGTTCACATCCAGTGATATCCTGAACGGGGGGACACAACGTTAAAACAAAACACCATAGACATCGCACATGACTGCCAGTGGACGTACCAAGGCAAATACAAAAGTGGGAGATGGTTGATCACTTGCGAACAATATACCACAACTTAGTGGAGTTATATCTGAAACCAGGCCATCGACATGTTAAATACCGGATATCAAGATCGACATATTGCCATACGGTTTAATGTTTGCCCGTCGAACATTGTTTCAATAGTTACTGACCAACCACGGCCAGGCGTCCAACGTGCGACAACGTTGTGTCATGTTAGAAAAATCTGTCTGTTGTTGTCAGGTAATAGGTTCCAGGATGATGTAATCTGGGGCCTTTGAATTTCAATATCTGCAGGCATTAGGTCTCTTGTGCGAGACTCCCGTAGTGGAGGTGACCCTGTCAGCGTTACACACACGACGTCAGTGACACCATGCTTCACGATATGCTCCCAGATTAAATCTCCGGACAGAACGTTGTGTACAACATATGCTATAAGTTTGAATTAACTGAACTTGGTCTGAACCGTATACTGCCACAAAATTGCAAAAGTTGAAATAGTAACCTTAAAATACAAAGCAATCGCACAGCAAACAATGTCACATATTTAAGTTGAAGAGGGTGAATTCAAATACCGTAGTGCAAATACAACGAAGATGCTTATGATATAGTCCGAATACAATGACAGTGGTATTTCAGTGTTGCAAGCTGTGGGGTAGCCTAGTGGTTAAAGTCGTCACGCCGAAGACCCGTGTTCGAATCCCCACATGGTTACAATGCGTGCCAACCTCACCCATGTCTAGGTTTCACAAAGTGATGTGTTACATGCGGTGTCTCTCAGCACACCCAGTACTCTAAGTTTCCTCGGCCAACAATCTTTGGAATTCATATTGGATCTGTATGAACTCGATTCGCTCGTTCACATGACTATTAAAATGGGCATCTGACCCGTGAAGATCCGGGTTAGAATAGGTCTTCAGCAACCCATGCTTGACGTAAAATGCGACTATGCTTGTAAATGTCGACTAGCGTCGCCTCGCTGACTTGGCTGAAGCATGTCATTGTATCTCAATTGCGTGGATAGAAGCACATTATGTCAATCACTGGATTGTCTGTTCCAGACTCGATTATCTACAGACCGCCGTCATATAAATGGAATATTGCTAAGTGCGGCGTTAAGAGACCAACAAACAAATGTGCATCTGGTGACAGTTATGGGGCCTTATTATGACAGTTGCACGTCATGTTCTATGAGGAGAATTGGTCGGTATACGATTGACAGTGCAAACTTCTCTATTGTTTCCCGAAACATTATGAAAGTAACACAGTGGACACGAATGATTTGAATTGAATAACAAAAGGGAGATAACCCATATACATGATACACTAGTAAATGTGCGTTTTGGGTCCAAATCAATGGGTCAAACAATGCTGAGAGAAGACCAAACCTTTGATCAGGAGAGGTAGAGGTTTGGTCTAACATTAAACGAGTTTTGACTCCATGCAGAGAGCAGAGCAAACCTTTGACCAGGGAAAAGAAAGGGAGAGTGATGATCTGACATTAAACGAGGGTTTACAATATGCAGAGAGCACAGCAAACCTTAGACCATAGAAAAGAGAGCGAGAGAGTTGATCTAACATTAACGAGGGTTCATTCAGTGCAAAGAGCAGATCAAACCTTACACCTGAGGAAGGAGAGTGATGATCGAACATTAAACGAGGGTTCACTCAATGCAGAGAGCAGATCAAACCTTAGACCAGAAGAGAGAGAGAGCTGTTCTTACATTACATGAGGGTTCACTCAATGCAGAGAGCAGATCAAAACTAAGACCTGGAGAAGGGAGCTGTTCTTACATTAAATGAGGGTTCAGTCAATGCAGAGAGCAAATCAAAACTAAGACCTGAGGAAGGAGAGTGATGATCTAACATTAAACGAGGGTTCACTCAATGCAGAGAGCAGATCAAACCTTAGACCAGAAGAGCGAGAGAGCTGTTCTTACATTAAATGAGGGTTCAGTCAATGCAGAGAGCAGATCAAAACTAAGACCTGAAGAAGGGAGCTGTTCTTACATTAAATGAGGGTTCAGTCAATGCAGAGAGCAGATCAAAACTAAGACCTCGAGAAGGGAGCTGTTCTTACATTAAATGAGGGTTCACTCAATGCAGAGAGCAGATCAAACCTTAGACCTGGAGAAGGGAGCTGTTCTTACATTAAATGAGGGTTCACTCAATGCAGAGAGCAGATCAAACCTTAGACCTGGAGAAGGGAGCTGTTCTTACATTAAATGAGGGTTCAGTCAATGCAGAGAGCAGATCAAACCTTAGACCAGAAGAGCGAGAGAGCTGTTCTTACATTAAATGAGGGTTCAGTCAATGCAGAGAGCAAATCAAAACTAAGACCTGAAGAAGGGAGCTGTTCTTACATTGAATGAGGGTTCAGTCAATGCAGAGAGCAGATCAAACCTTAGACCTGGAGAAGGGAGCTGTTCTTACATTAAATGAGGGTTCAGTCAATGCAGAGAGCAGATCAAAACTAAGACCTGGAGAAGGGAGCTGTTCTTACATTAAATGAGGGTTCACGCAATGCAGAGAGCAGATCAAAACTAAGACCTGGAGAAGGGAGCTGTTCTTACATTAAATGAGGGTTCACTCAATGCAGAGAGCAGATCAAACCTTAGACCTGGAGAAGGGAGCTGTTCTTACATTAAACGAGGGTTAACTCAATGCAGAGAGCAGAACAAACCTTAGACCAGAAGAGCGAGAGAGCTGTTCTTACATTAAATGAGGGTTCAGTCAATGCAGAGAGCAGATCAAAACTAAGACCTCGAGAAGGGAGCTGTTCTTACATTAAATGAGGGTTCAGTCAATGCAGAGAGCAGATCAAAACTAAGACCTCGAGAAGGGAGCTGTTCTACATTAAATGAGGGTTCACTCAATGCAGAGAGCATATCAAACCTTAGACCTGAGGAAGGAGAGTGATGATCTAACATTAAACGAGGGTTCACTCAATGCAGAGAGCAGATCAAACCTTAGACCAGAAGAGCGAGAGAGCTGTTCTTACATTAAATGAGGGTTCAGTCAATGCAGAGAGCAGATCAAAACTAAGACCTGAAGAAGGGAACTGTTCTTACATTGAATGAGGGTTCAGTCAATGCAGAGAGCAGATCAAAACTAAGACCTGGAGAAGGGAGCTGTTCTTACATTAAATGAGGGTTCACTCAATGCAGAGAGCAGATCAAACCTTAGACCTGGAGAAGGGAGCTGTTCTTACATTAAATGAGGGTTCACTCAATGCAGAGAGCAGATCAAAACTAAGACCTGGAGAAGGGAGCTGTTCTTACATTAAATGAGGGTTCACTCAATGCAGAGAGCAGATCAAAACTAAGACCTGGAGAAGGGAGCTGTTCTTACATTGAATGAGGGTTCAGTCAATGCAGAGAGCAGATCAAAACTAAGACCTGGAGAAGGGAGCTGTTCTTACATTAAATGAGGGTTAACTCAATGCAGAAAGCAGATCAAACCTGAGACCAGAAGAGCGAGAGAGATGTTCTTACATTAAATGAGGGTTCACTCAACGCAGAGGCTCAGCCAAACCTTTGACCGTGAAGAAAACGGTCTATATAGGAATATATTCATCTACTGACAGTACTTTCTGACCACGGTAACAGGTGTTTGTTGTTTCATCAAATGTGAATCCAGTGCAACCAGGTGTCCCGGAACAGTGAACTGCGCAGTAGGTACGAGATGGAAGAGACATCAGCGGCAGGTCTTTTACAGGACGTCCTTCATAGCTGGCGGACTTGGTGTAGTAGTTGCCAGTTCCTGAAATATTATGAGATTATAAGTGCATTTATTGTTCAGAGACATGTCTCTGGCCGTTGGATGTACATTTAATCAAGCAGACACGCTTCACTTTACAAGCTGCTAATTGCATTTACTTTTTATGAAACATGTATAGTGAATCTACGTATTTTGCTAGCGACAAATATTTTGTTTCATATAGATAGATATACAATTTGCTTTTTGTCTGCAGGGAGGAGAAAATAGTTGTCGTAGCACCAGAACACATACTTCGGACATCCAGTGGCCATCTATCGTTATACCTGCCACAAAACACCGTGTTCCTGTTTCTGATCCTACTTTTCATATTGTGAAGGACATACCTTTGAAGTCTGTGGTTTTAGGTGTTGTAGTCGTTGTCGTTGTGCTCGTTGTCATTTTGGCCGTTGTAGCTGTGGTAGCTATTGTCGCAGTCTTTGGCGTTGGCGTCGTATTTGTTGTAGTGGTTGTTTCAGGTGCTGTAGTTATTGCCATTGTTGTAAGTGTTGTGGTATTTGTAGTTGAGGAAGGTATTGCTCCAGTCTTTGGCGTTGTTGTATGTATTGTAGTTGTTTGTTTAAGTGTTGTAGTCGTTGTCGCTTTGGCCGTTGTAGTAGTAGTTGAAGTCGTTATGATGGTTGTAGTAGTGGTTGTAGTTGTTGTGGTAGGTGTTGTAGTCGTTGTGGTCGGTGTTGTAGTTGTTGTTGTTGTAGTAGTAGTTGTCGTTGTTGTGGTAGGTGTTGTAGTAGTTGTAGTTGTTGTTGTAGGTGTTGTAGTAGTTGTAGTTGTGGTTGTAGTCGTAGTCGTTGTAGTAGTTGTAGTTGTTGTGGTTGTTGGGACTGCAGAAACAAATTGAAAATAGCATTACGTATTGAACTCATCTCAAACTTGGTTGAGGCACTGTCCCGCCTCACTCTGAAAACACAACCAGCATCTCAACTCACCCTGATAACCCAATCAGCGTCGCGATTCGCCATGACAACTCAACCGGCGTCTCCACTCACCCTGATAACCCAGCCAGCACCTCGACTCACCCTGATAAACCAACCAGCATCTCCACTCACCCTGATAACCCAACCAGCATCTCCACTCACCCTGATAACCCAACCAGCATCTCCACTCACCCTGAAAACACAACCAGCATCTCCACTCACCCTGATAACCCAACCAGCATCTCCACTCACCCTGATAACCCAACCAGCATCTCCACTCACCATGATAACCCAACCAGCATCTCGACTCACCCTGATAACCCAACCAGCATCTCGACTTACCATGATAACCCAACCAGCATCTCCACTCACCATGATAACCCAACCAGCATCTCGACTCACCCTGATAACCCAACCAGCATCTCCACCCATCCCCATAACCCATCAATTGGTCAGTCTTGCAATCTGCAATCGAGCGGCAACAACCCGTAACAATGTATATCGGGCAGTATTAAGGGTAGTTAACATCCCACAATATACATACTTGGGCATGAGCTAAAGTCTTTGCCGTAGAGCGTAGCCAGCGAATCATCCTGTAATGGTTTCTTTGTAGTCTGGTGGAAATAACATCTCCCGTTCTTGACCACCACAGCAGCACAGTTGACCGCGGCCTTGCACACATCTGGGCACATGGATACATCAACCTGGTCTATCTCGTAGCCTCCAGGGTAATTCTTGCCTGAAGTCTCGAGCATGCATATTCCCGTTCCCACTGCAGCGTCGATGAGAGTAACGTTAATGAAACTTTAGCATTTCTAGTATACTAGCTTTTCGCCCTTGTTCTCTATAATTATAACAAGTCTGGGTCATCCATCACAAAACAAGTGACGACCATACATATTTTATTTCTTATCATCAATCCACCACAGTTAAGGATCTTACACATGATACCAAACGAACCGGAGGTAGATGCTCTATGTTACTAGGGTAAACATTAACTGAGGCAGTGGCCCTATGTTACTTGGGAGCGCATTAGCTTAGGCAGTGGCTCTATGTCACTTGGGTAAGCATTAACTGAGGCATTGTGTCTATGTTACTAGGGAAGTATTAACTGAAGCAGTAGCTCTATTTTATTGGAGAAAGCATTACCTGAGACGGTGGCTCTATGTTACTAGAGAAAGCAGTAGCTGGGATAGTGGCTCTATGTTAGTAATGAAAGCATTAACTGAGGGAGTGTCTCCATGGTACTAGGGAAAGCATTAACTGAGGCAATGGTTCTATGTTACTCAAGAGAGTTTTAACTGAGGCAGTGGCTGTATGTTATTTCGATAAACATTAATTGAGGCATTAGCTCTAGTTTACGAGGGAAAGCATTAACTCTCTGTGTTACTAAAGAAAGCTTTAACTGAGGTAGTATATCCATGTTACTAGGGAAAGCATTAACTGAGGCAGTGGCGCTATGTTTCTTAAGAAAGCTTTAACTGAGGCAGTGGCTCTGTGTTACTAGGGAAACCATTTACTGAGGCGGTGATTCTATTTTACTTAGGTAAGCATTAACTGAGGCAGTGGTTCTATGTTACTTGGGTAAACAGTAACTGAGATAGTGGTTCTATGTTACTTTGGTAAGCAGTAACTGAGACAGTGGCTCTATGTTACTTGGGTAAGCAGTATCTGAGACAATGGCTCTATGTTTCTTGGGTAAGCAGTAACTGAGACAGTCGCTCTATGTTACTTTGGTAAGCAGTAACTGAGGCAGTGTCTTTATGTTGCTAGTGAAAGCATAAATTGAGGCAGTGGCTCTGTGTTACTAGGGAAAATATTTACTGAGGCAGTGACTCTGTGTTACTTGGGTTAGCAGTAACCGAGATAGTGGCTCTATGTTACTTGGGTAAGCAGTAACTGAGATAGTGGTTCTATGTTACTTGGGTTAGCAGTAACTGAGACAGTGGTTCTATGTTACTTGGGTAAGCATTAAGTGAGACAGTGGCTCTAAGTTGATGGGTAAGCAGTAACTGAGGCAGTGTCTTTATGTTACTGGGGAAAGCATTAACAGAGGCAGTGGCCAAATGTAACTTCGGTAAGCATTAACTGAGAAGGTGTCTTTATGTTATTACATGCAGCTTTAACTGAGGCAGTGGCGCTATGTTACATGGGTTAGCATTAACTGAGGCATTGTGTCGATGTTACTGGGGAAGGCAGAAACTGGAATAGTGGCTCTATGTTAGTAATGAAAGCATTAACTGAGGGAGTGTCTCATGGTACAAGGGAAAGCATTAACTGAGGCAATGGTTCTATGTTACTCATGAAAGTTTTAACTGAGGCAGTGGATGTATGTTATTTCGATAAACACAAACTGAGGCATTAGCTCTAATTTACTAGGGAAAGCATTAAATGAAGCAGTAGTTCTATTTTACTAGAGAAAGCATTACCTGCGACGGTGTCTCCATGGTACTAGGGAAAGCATTAACTGAGACAGTGGCTCTATATTACTTGGGTAAGTATTAACTAAGGCCGTGGTTCTATGTTTACTAAGGAAAACATTAACTGAAGCAGTGGCGCTATGTTACAAGGGAAAGTAATAACCGAGGAAGTGGCTCCAAGTTACGAGGGAAAGCATTAACTGGGGCAGTGGCTGTATTTTACTACGGAAAGTATAAACTGAGGCAGTGTCTTTATGTTGCTAGAGAAAGCATTAATTGAAACAGCGTCTCTATGTTACTACATAAAGCTTTGACTGAGGCAGTGTCTCTATATAACCAGTGAAAGCAATAACTAAGGCAATGTCTGTATGTTACTAGGGAAAGCATGAACTGATGCAGTGGCGCTGTGTTACTAGGGAAAGCATTCACTGAGACGGCGTATCTATGTAACTTGGGTAAGCATGAACTGAGGCAGTGGCGCTGTGTTACTAGGGAAAGCATTCACTGAGACGGCGTATCTATGTTACGAGGGAAAGCATGAACTGAGGCAGTGGCGCTGTGTTACTAGGGAAAGCATTCACTGAGACGGCGTATCTATGTTACTAGGGAAAGCATGAACTGAGGCAGTGGCGCTGTGTTACTAGGGAAAGCATTCACTGAGACGGCGTATCTATGTAACTTGGGTAAGCATGAACTGAGGCAGTGGCGCTGTGTTACTAGGGAAAGCATTCACTGAGACGGCGTATCTATGTAACTTGGGTAAGCATGAACTGAGGCAGTGGCGCTGTGTTTCTAGAGAAAGCATTCACTGAGACGGCGTATCTATGTAACTTGGGTAAGCATGAACTGAGGCAGTGGCGCTGTGTTACTAGGGAAAGCATTCACTGAGACGGCGTATCTATGTAACTTGGGTAAGCATGAACTGAGGCAGTGGCGCTGTGTTACTAGGGAAAGCATTCACTGAGACGGCGTATCTATGTAACTTGGGTAAGCATGAACTGAGGCAGTGGCGCTGTGTTACTAGGGAAAGCATTCACTGAGACGGCGTATCTATGTAACTTGGGTAAGCATGAACTGAGGCAGTGGCGCTGTGTTTCTAGGGAAAGCATTCACTGAGACGGCGTATCTATGTAACTTGGGTAAGCATGAACTGAGGCAGTGGCGCTGTGTTACTAGGGAAAGCATTCACTGAGACGGCGTATCTATGTAACTTGGGTAAGCATGAACTGAGGCAGTGGCGCTGTGTTACTAGGGAAAGCATTAACTGAGGCAGAGGCGCTGTGTTACTAGGGAAAGCATTAACTGAGGCAGAGTTACTAAATATATCGTTAACTGAGTCAGTGGTTCTATGTTACTTGGGTAAGCAGTAAGTGAGGTAGTGTCTCTATGTAACTTAATATAGCATTTAACTGAGGCAGTGTGTCTATGTCACTAGGGAAAGCATTAACTGAGGCAATATGTCTATGTCACTAGGAAAAGCATTAACTGAGGCAGTGTGTCTATGTCACTAGGGAAAGCATTAACTGAGGCAGTGTGTCTATGTCATTAGGGAAAGCATTCACTGAGGCAATGTGTCTATGTCATTAGGGAAAGCATTAACTGAGGCAATGTGTCTATGTCAATAGGGAAAGCATTAACTGAGGCAGTGTGTCTATGTCACTAGGGAAAGCATTAACTGAGGCAGTGTGTCTATGTCATTAGGGAAAGCATTAACTGAGGCAGTGTGTCTATGTCATTAGGGAAAGCATTAACTGAGGCAGTGTATTTTTTTGTTACTAGAAAATGGGAGACGAAATGCATCATAAAATATGAGTTAACAGACAAACTTAATCTTGTGTATTTAGATACTTATTTGGACTGGCAATTAACCCGAACATATATTCAATTTCTAAGGAAGTCTAAACGTAGAGTCATATTTGGGGGAAATCGCGGATTTGAATATAAACGCTAACTGACAGTCGAAAAATGAAATTGAGAAGTGGCAACCTTGGACAATGAGTGTACATGTTCAGTAGCCTTAGAATTCCCACAAGCCACTAAATGTATTTTGGACCCACCACTTGATATTCTAGGGGGAGAAAAAGTAATTTTATTTCATCTTTACTTCCATCAGTTGAATTTAAAGCAGCATGTATAATTAAGGGTAAACTGTGTCGAAAAGGGCCAAGTTTAGAGGTTTTCATGTAGTGTGTTTGTGATATCATGACATGAGCAGCTAATTGAAAGATAATATTTAGAAAATGTAGTTAACGACAGTACAAACTAATGGTAAATATCAAAGATAGTAACAGCATTATCATCAACTGATAGGAGAGAAACGTTACTTTAGAAATATACTTACTTTACGAAGCTGAGGTAGGTTGTAGTATTGTTCGACGTAACGTAACAAAGTAAAAATCACCGCAAATTGCTGCTGTAACTGTTGTACAGAGAGAGAGAGAGAGAGAGAGAGAGAGAGAGAGAGAGAGAGAGAGAGAGCAATGAACGACGATCACCGTTGCAGGTGTAACTGTTGTACAGAGAGAGAGAGAGCAATGAACGACGATCACCGTTGCAGGTGTAACTGTTGTACAGCGAGAGAGAGAGCAATGAACGACGATCACCATTGCAGGTGTAACTGCTGTTCAGTGAGAGAGAGAGAGAGAGAGAGCAATGAATGACAATCACCATTGCAGGTGTAACTGTTGTACAGTGAGAGAGAGAGAGAGAGCAATGAACGGCGATCACCATTGCAGATGTAACTGTTGTACAGTGAGAGAGAGAGAGCAATGAACGACGATCACCATTGCAGGTGTAACGGTTGTACAGTGAGAGAGAGAGAGCAATGAACGACGATCACCAGGTTGATGTGGCGTCACAGCTCGACAGCAGGACAGCAGACAGACCCCTTATAACACTCAATTTGGACAAGCATCTCGTCAACCATGTGACGTCACCTGCAGTCTCCGCCGATTACGACAGCTCCATTTGACGAGGCAACTTCGACATCAACAATGTAAAGTTGGAACTGGCAACATACGATCGTTTCTGATGAGAGCAAGTTGGAGCTGTTCAGAGCCGACGTCAGACCATGAATCTACTTACGTGGCCAAAGACTCCGATGCCGTCCCTATCCTCCAATGCACTGAGATCAGATTGTACAGGTACTTAGAGAAGAAATGGAGGGCAATTCATTATGACAACATTAAAGGCCTAGCGAAGTCTATCCGACGTCGTGTGAATGTTTGCACGTGGAGGACATACACGCTGCTGAATCACTGATATTCTTTTAGTTCTGACCATGTAAACTGACGTCCAAAAGAAATTTTACCAGAGTTTGAAATCACTCTTGCTCAAAACAAAACATATATGCATGAAGTAAAAAGTATTGAGAAGATCACTATATCAACATAATCAACACTGAAAATGACAATCATACCGCGACCGAGAATGACGTCAGAGCCCCCCAAAGTTGGGTGTGGTACAAAACTCGAGCTTTCAGAATCATGGACAATAGGCAGAGTACATAAACAATCGCTCACGTTCAATAACAAGTCATTAGTAGCGTGTGTGACCACCAAATGCCTCAACACACGCAAAAACTCTTCGGAGCACAGAAAAAGTCAGTCGTCTGATGAGATAACGTGGGATTTGACGCCATTCGTCTTGGAGGGCCAAGATCAGTTCTAGCCGGTTGGCTGGAGAGTGTGGTCGTTGTCGAACACGACGATCCATCAAGTCCCAGATGTGTTCTATGGGGGACATGTCGGGTGAGCATGCAGGCCACGGCAGGGCGTTGACGTTGTTGGCTGCGAGGAAGTTAGTGACAATTCTGGCTGTATGGGCTCTAGCGTTGTCATGCTGATAAATGACACCACGTGGCTGCTGTTGGAGAAATGGTAGAACAACTGGACGAAGAATGTTATCCATGTAACGCTGAGCTGTCAAGTTTCCGTCAACGATGACCAGCGGTGTCCTCTCCACAGATCCCTCCCCACACCAATACACTCCCTCCACCATATGGTACGACCTCCTGCGCGCAACACGCCGCCGTTCGTTCACCCCTTCGACGGTAAACACGTTGTCTTCCATCAGCCCTAAACATACAGAATCGACTTTCGTCAGTGAAGACAACCCTCTGCCAGTCACGTCGTACAGTCCGGGTCCATCTCAATCGCAGACGACGATGTTGCGCTGACAAAAGCTGTCCCCTGTATGGTCTAAAAGCCCTGATTCCATGAGCCCTGAGTCTCCTGGCCACTGTCTGTCGACTAACCCTGTGACCTAAGGCATTTGTCGCCGATGGCGTCACTGTCAGGAAGCGATTTCGGAGGTGCAAGGTACGCAAGCACCGGTCATCATGGGGCGTAGTCACCCTGGGTCTGCCTGTTCTTGGCCTGTCAGCGGTCCGCCCTGTCTGTCTGTAACGTTGCATCAAGTTGGTAACGGCAACACGGGAGCAACCGAAGGTTCGTGCAATATGGGCGTGGGTGGCTCCCATCTGTACCATACCCAAGGCTCGTTCACATTGTTCGACTGTGAGTCGTGGCATTTCTTTTGTGTTTTTTTTATCACTGTGGATGTCTGACTTGCCGTTGCAATCGTTTTATACCCTTACCCGCACGTGCATTTGCAGTTGTCCGTGGTGCACGTGTTTTTCACTTTTTCGCGTGTTATCTCGCAAACATGTAACAGACGATTAACATTATCTGCATACACTATTGTTGTATTTAGGTTATGTGTTTTAGATAGACTTCATCGAAAAAAAATTATACTTTGTCTGAAATTTATATTTTCAGTAGTAGTATAGGTAATGGGGGTTCTGGACCACTTCCACTGGAGCTGGATTTATATACCTATACTGCTACTACAGGGGGAATTTTTTATGTGTAAATGACTATGCGATTCAACGATAGTCATGAGATTAACCTAAATTGACTCCAGCTCACCAATACCTGGGTCCAATCATTGCTTTAGATGAGTCGAAATGGTAATAAAAATATTCTTCATTATTTTTATCTATAAAGTGATATTCAACATTTTTATTAAGTTCTTCGTTCATTTTACTAGGAGACCAGACTATATAACTACACTCTTTTTGTAAATTGATAAGAAACAATTGATTACCGTATTTGGTTGGTTTGACATCACTGATATAATAAAACCCTTGTGGTAATTCTCTCCATTTAATAGTTTTTTCCATTATTATATATTTATGTAAGCATTTGTCTAAATGTAATCACCCGATATTTTTAATCTCCAACCAGTTCTTTGGTTTTGGCACGGAATAATTGACGCGCTTGTTGCTTCCCTTGTTCTATGAACTTTTTTTTATCGTCTTCGCTAATACCATTGGTCTTACGAGAATTTGATCGAATCTCCTGCTTCATTTCATTGTATTTGGTGAGTTCCGACAGCACTAAACGAAATTCCTCCTCGGATATCTTACAATCGGCCACTGCTGTCGAAATATGATCCTCGATGCTGTTCAACTTTGCATCGGCGAGTATCCGAATACTATCGTGTTTTAATGCTTTCTTTTGCAACCTACGAGAAATGAATTTTATCGCTATTCCTGCCAGTCCCGAGACTCCGGCCGCTATTTCCATGCCGAGCACGATAGGCACGGCGATTATAGTTGATAGTAAACCGACACCGGCTACACCGAGTCCCATGCCAGCCACTACAAGAGCGGTGTCAACTCCGTCCAGAGCATTCACGGCTCTTCGATACTTTTTATACAATCCAAGTCTCAACTCCCTATCCTTTTCTATTCGATGTTTTACGTCGTTTATTTGATGTAATCGAAATCCATCAACAGTTTCCTTCATTTCATCGAGCGCTGGATATAAACTCATAGTGTATATTACGAATATATAATAGTCTTTAATTGGTCTTGCTTAAATGTTTTGAGAGTATACATCAACCTTATCAAATGTATATTATACGGCAAGAATATCTTAGAAAGAGAAATACTACCACTTTTAATAATTTGAACCCCCTCGAGGGATGTAACGGGTGATGCACCGACATGAATAATACTGCAACGTTGACGCTCGTGTTTCTTGAGCCATTTCATCGATAGACCTGGTAATATTTCGAAGGCATCTACCGGTGCATCTCCGAACAAGACTTCAATAATAAGCGTAGAAATATTAGGTATTGCACTCAAGTTCTGTTTAATATCATCGAATTCTGTAACCAAATTTAAACTAACATTTTGGATTGCCGGACGACTATATAACATATGACCTGGTTTTTCTGGCAGGGGAGTGACTAACACACTTTTTCGTTTTGACGGGATATAGGCCGCGAGTACGATGCCACTATTTATTATCTTAGTTAAATTATGTCCCTTACCCATCATCGCATAAGGTGGGGTAATGATGATATTCAGTAGCCACTTGATGTTTGCTTCGACCATAGTCCATTTATTCTCACTGTTGTAAATGATATTGTACGGAGTGGTTTTAAGGAGTCTACTAACGTCGACATCGCTTAAATCTTCCAGATTACCCGCGAATGTGACTTCTTTCCGCTTGTATACATTATCGTGTAAGTGTAAAGCGTATAACTTACCATTGGTACCGGGTTTATCGAATCCTTCCGTGTCTCCGAGATCGGAAAGCGCAATTGTATTACATTGTCTTATCGTTCCAGGGCCTGATGCATCAACCATTATTTATAATATGGAGTGTTACACTTAAGTATCCTATATGTACAGGTTGGTGATTTACATCTAATACAGAAATTTTGAGGTCTGAAATAATACCACGCTTCAATTTTTTATATTGTAATGATGAGAAAGATTCCGTTCTACCGCTATTGTATTTTTCATTTTTCACTGGAACACTTCTGAGTAGAGTTGAAGGACTTTCTTGTTGAATATTATCCGTAGTGCTGATTTGATCAAGATGGATGCACAGCTCTTTATAGGGAGCTAAATCGGGTAATGTATTTCCCTCATTTGATGAATCGACTATTATAGTATAATTGGTTGCAAATCCAATTGTAATTCTTAAGTTCCTGTAAGGAATTACACCATTTGCTCCAGGGGATAATTTCAGTCTCCCAGTCGCCTCATTTTGTGTTAGACTAGCTCCATAAGGCTTAAAAAATTCATCATTGAGTGAGCATACGCTGTAATACCCATCAGGTATAGTAATAATTCTATCTCCTTCATGTGTTAATATTATCTCATTATTTCCTCTCGCAGCACTTATATTGGTCCACCGTGGGTAATACGTTACATCGCATAGAGCTACTTCGAGTTGTCCATCCGAGTTATCGATAGTACGAAGCAGTTCAATAGACTGACCATTTGTTATTCCCAGGAGTGTAACATACATATCAAATATACAATGATACTATATCATAACTTAAATATGGAATCAACCATTATTTATAATATGGAGTGTTACACTTAAGTATCCTACATGCACAGGTTGGTGTTTTACATCTAATACAGAAATTTTGAGGTCTGAAATAATACCACGCTTCAATTTTTTATATTGTAATAACGAGAAAGATTCCGTTCTACAGCTATTGTATTTTACATCTTTCACTGGAACACTTCTGAGTAGAGTTGAAGGACTTTCTAGTTGAATATTATCCGTCGTGCTGATTTGATCAAGATGGATGAACAGCTCTTTATAGGGAACTAAATCAGGGAAGTTGTTAATACTTGCAATCACTTTTGAGCCGCGTGGTAATGTTATTGTCCGATTAAATCCAAGTGTGTATGCTAAGTTCTCACCAATAAGTATATTTGTGTTTCCATTGATGATAGTCACTGCCCCAGTGGCCTCATTTTGTGTGATACTAATTTTAGTAGTATTATAAAATTCCTCATCAGACTTAAAATATTCATCATTGAGTGAGCTTATGCTGTAATACCCATCAGGTATAGTAATAATTCTATTAATTCTATTTTGGCCATCTATTACAAATATCTCATTATTACCTCTCGCAGCACTTATATTGGTCCACTGTTGGTAATACGTTACATCGCATAGAGCTACTTCGAGTTGTCCATCCGAGTTATCGATAGTTTGAAGCAGTTCAATAGACTGGCCATTTGTTATTCCCGGGAGTGTAACATACATATTAAATATACAATGATACTATATCATAACTTAAATATGAAATCAACTTACATTACTAATCAATCGATTATAGTAACTGCCTATGGTGCTGAATTTTTAGTTAAATTCCCCGATATCTTTGAAAACTACAGAGTCACGGCAACTAGCGATAAAATGGTGCACGATTGGTTTCACAATCCGATGCAATTTTGGCAGAATCAGTTAAACTTTGCCATATGGTGTGCCACAACGGGATGTGGCGTATCTCTTTACGCTCCAGGATTTGAACTGAATAAGTCTGTTATGTCATTTCACGTGTACTATCAGATTAGACGTATACTTAAAGAAATTAGTGCTCCATTACCGCAGGATCGAGCGTGGAATTCCACAAATAATAATTATGATAGGTCCGCGTATGAGCGTATTTGTCAGGAATTTAATGTTTCTACGAGTAAAGATTGGCGTATTAAAGGAGCAAACCATGGTCTAGGTGTTCCTTACACAGAGGAAAATAAATCCGTCAAAGAAGAAAGCGATTATGTATATAAAGTACTTAATAAACTTCCAGTTAATTTTGGTAAGTTGTATAGTACCAGCAAACTTTACGCAAGAATATATGATCATTGGCATAAAACCGGTGATTGGTATAAAGGCTGGGAACTTTATAGTAACGATTGGAGAGGGGATATTATGAGTTTTAAGAGTGGTTTAATTTACATTGTTACAAAATTTATACAAATGAACGATACCGCAAACGCTTGGAATGAATTTCTTAATGATAAAACTGAAAATAATTTTACTAACCCAGGATTTGTAAGAGTTAATGAATCGATAAGAACTTATGTATGGGCAATTCTCGGAGCGCAATCTCAAACACGAACGTCCATTATCGGTTCTGGGACGGCGCTCGATGCGCAAAAACAGTTTGTCGCAAACGTGGAGGACGCCATTAATTCGCCAGTTGACATACCATCGTCTATAAAGCGTTTTCAAGATGCATTACAGTACGCTCAATCCAAAGTGGACTTTGTTTATGCACCGGGACTATACATGTCTCCGAGTAATATGGAACTTAAGATCGGTCAAGTGATAGGCTATAATAATAAAATTGTTATCGCTACCGATCAACAAAAACCAGGTATAAATTCAGATATGAACGTCGAATTAATAACGCAAACGATCACGGGTGAAAAGGGAATAGTCAAACCACAAACACCAACTATCGCGCAACCATCTACTGATGCACAAGTGTCACCGCATATTGCGGCTAAAAATCAACAACATATCGATGAAAAAACAGCGCTTGTAGTGGGTGGAGTCTCGGTTGGCTTACTCATGATTTGGTTAAATAGTTCTTAGCGAATACGTACAACAACCCTGCAATTGCTACGATCAACCCCCACAAGTTTTGACTAAGCCAAGTGGTGGTCTTAGCTAATAAATTCAATAGCCAGGAAACAACACTCCCTATTATACCGGGAAGTGCGGCCGCGGCTTTCTCAGCTAGCTTTCCCAGTGCTGAACCTAATGCTTTTAAATGCTTTTTTATCCACTCTCTTATACCGTTTTTATCGTTAGGCGGTGATCCGCCTCCACCTGTGCCACCTGTTAACGAGAGAGTCAAAGTCGATATAATAAATCCCAACGCGGTTAAAATACTAGCAATTGTTATTCCCTGTTCTCTGAACAATGTTTTAATTTTATCGGCCAGTGTAGTGTCATCGTTGAGGACTTGATCGATAGTTTCTCGAATTCGACTGATTTGCGAACGAAGTGCCTTTCTATTACTGGAAGCTGCTTCGAGGCGGGCCAATCTTTCCTCTTCTAGGTTACGCAATCTTTCAGCAACGCGGCGTCTACTGAACTCATCGCCCGCCTGTTCGAGTTTTGTTTTCTCTTGAGCTATATGCTTGTCGATTTCGGATAGCTTGGCTGTATTATTGATGAGTTCTCCCCGCATAGTTTGCATTGCCTTGTCAAGACCTCGTAATTCCCTAATACTGAACTCTGAATATGGTGGTACCTGTAACGTGGAATTATCGTAATAGGTATCTAAGATTTCTCCGAGTCCGTTCGAGGCCACCATCGAGGCTGCTTCCAAATCATCTGTATTAACGAGTTCTTTCCTCATAGTCTGAAGAGCCTTAGTAGTCTTCGCGGGAAGTCGTCCGTATTCTACAAAACCTAATTTATCACGAACAAACTGGCGGCTATATCTGCCGGCTATAGTAGACAAGGCTAGGGGCTTACGAGTATTATAATGCATAAGATCAATATGCGGAGAGTCACGTACTCGCAATGTTCCTTTACTATCTAGCATAAACTTTGAATAGTCACGACCTATTGGGATAACATAATTTTTATCATCTTTTAATGCATCGTAATAATCATCAACGGCTGATTGTAAAAGTTCATCATTTACGGTTGGGATCATAAAGCTTGTTTCATCAGTACCCTCTTCGACGGTACTAGTATCAGTTATGTTATCTAGATCAAAGTCATTATGTTCAAAATTAGTCATTTTTATATTAAACATAGGGTACATGTTTTCAATATAACAATGTCTTCGCAATACGGACGCAAGTTAAACCCACAACGCAGACTTCGGGATCCATTAGGGGTCAAAGCAATTCGTCAGTCTGTAACTATAACTAATAACCCTAGTACCATCGATCAGAGTCAAACGCTTCTGGTTCGCTTTCCTAATCTCGGCGCCCACGATGTGTTAGTTCCGGGAACTGTCCGACTATCATTTACGATTGTTTTGAATTCTACCGACGTTAACAGGGAGCCGGTTCAGAACTTAGGTCGTGCTATCGTTAAGAAAATCGCTATTAAAATTAGCGGTAATGAGGTTTTGAGTATCGACGATAGCGATGTATACTATTGTTACATAGATCTCTGGAGAACGGATAAAGAGCGGGAAAACTTACAGTACCAAGGTATTTGTAATAAGAACACATTGAGACTGCGCGTAGATGCTTCTAGTGGTGATGGTACCATCGTAAAAGATCAGGCCGTTGCCGACGCATTAGGTAACCGATTCTATATTCCCCTGGACTTTGAATTACTAGATTCCCACATGCCCTTTTATCAAGCATCCCTAGGCGATAGGTTAGAATACGAACTCACTTTTAACGACTACGGTAGAGTAATCAGATCCGCTAATGTAGATGCTAGCTATTCCATTGACAATATCTCGCTCGAGTACGATATGATAACGGATCCCGAATTAGCCAGACAAATTCGTAACCAGTATTCGGGAAGTTTAGCCATTTTGTACGATCGCGTGCTGCGACACCGAAAGATCACGAGGGACAAAAAAGATACGTTGTGGAATATCAATCTAAACGTCCCCACGAGGTCGTTGAAGGGTATTTTAATGTTGTTCGAGGACCCCTCCGATGCGTTTAAAAGAAATACCGAGAAGTTCTACAATCCCAAGATTACGAAAGTAGAATTGACTATTGAGGGCGTTCCTAATCAACTATATAGCCAAGGAATGCTATCGCATCACCAGTGGGATGAGATTAAAAAACTTCCTTCTATAAAACGCTCCCCGGAAGTTAACGCGGTTGTGAAAGATCTGTCTCTCGGGAGTGTATCGATGGGTGAATACCTCACCTCGAAGTACGCGCTATGGCTCGACATGCGAACAACGGACGATGACCAATTACACGGCAGTGGGAGGAGAATAGAAAATGCTAGCGAGGGTGTCACCATACAGATATCGAAGCTCCTCGAAGCGGCTGGTAAATTAAACATATATTTGTACGTGATTATGGATGCGCAACTTAAAATACAAAATGGGAGATTCGTGCAAGCGATCTATTGATAATCTTTTACCTAAAGATCCGCACTGCGCTATCATATGCGGGCAAACGGGCTGCGGAAAAACAGCCTTTATTCTAGATATTTTAGAAAGTCATTATCGGGACGTTTTCGATCATATTATTATTCTGTGCCCGACTATAAGCGTTAATAAAACATACCTATCGAGAGATTGGGTAATGAATGACGACGGAATACACAGAGTCGATCCGGGCGATCGTTTACAAGACTGTCTCCGAGTATGTCACGAAAAATACAAAGGAGAATCAACCCTTTTCGTAATAGACGACTGCAGCGCGAGTAAAGAATTAACAAAAAAGAAAGATATGCTTTCGTATTTAGCATTCTCCGGTCGGCATACTCAACATAGCGTTTGGGTACTTACTCAAAAATACAACTCTGTCCTGAAAGATCTCAGAGAGCAGACCAAATGGGTAGCGCTGTTTCATTGCAAAGACAGAGATTCATTCGAGGAATGTTTACGCGAAAATGACGTCATTTATACCAAGAATGAACGTGACAAAGTCAGAAAAGTGTTAGCTGCAACGAAGCACTGTAAACTCGTATTAAAAACCGATCAACCAGCTGCTTATGCAATTGCTTAGCAAAATGTAGCAAAATTATAGCAAAATTGTAGCAAATATGGCAAAATTATAGCAAAATGTAGCAAAATGTAGCAAATTGAACATTAGCGGTTAATATTACATAAAATGTGGTTCGAAATCATCATTCTTTGGCAACAGTTCATTATTACCGGATGTATTGGATATGTCATATTATATTATGTTAGACTTAAATATCTCCTTAGGTATTACATTATGGAATGCGACGAACTCATCGAACAAATTCTCAAAGAATCTGATCCTGATCAACATGCAGATAAACATAGAGAAAGACTCGCGGCTTTGGTAGCCGGTGGAAAATGTTCCCAATATTTGGGAGAAAATTATACCATCGAAAAAATTGATAACATGACCGACGAAGAGATTAAAAAACTGTACGCGCGTTACGAGTCTAGACTGGGAGATACAATGACTAAAACGATAGGGTCTTCTATATTACAACTATACACAGTCGTAGCTATCCCGGCAGAACATCGCATGTATTTATGCGAATCTCTAGAGAAAGACCCATTCATCGAACACGCTATAAGCTCAGTGAGCTGTGAGTTTTATCATAGATTCGGAATGTTCTTAGCTCCGCTCACCACAGCTTTAATAACGGCTAGGTATTGTCAATTTAAACATACGTGCCCACTTAATAATATAAATGGAGACACAACAGGTGACACCACAACAGATTGCGGAAACGCAACAACAGATTGCGGAGCAAGTGAATGAGGAACCACCACAAGTAAATGAGAATGTGAATGCACCACAAACACAAAAACAAGCTAGAGTTACTAAGAACCCCAAAAAAATAGCCGCAGGAAGAAAGGGAGGGCTGGCGCGCAAAGCAAAATTAATAAATAATTCAAATCCGATTAAAACATGGGCACTAGTAGGAGTTGCTGGTATAGCGGCTGTATGGTTCTTTTATAAGACCGAAGAAGAGAAAACGTCACCCCCGCCGCAACAACAAGTTCAATTAGAGGTTAGTCCTCATATAATGCTATAAGAAGCATGACTACTCCAGTTACAGACGGTAAAATGTTGGTAAACGCGACGTATCATTCAGCGGTGGTCACCGGCTTGGCCATTGGCTATGCCCGTATGGCTAAAATGCTTACTAAAGCCACACCTCCCAAGCTAGATTTTAATGGATTTGACATAGGTATGATGATTCTGGATATTGGATTAGCAATGGCAACGAAGGATATGCTCATCAAACAAGGACTTATCCCGGAAGACATAATGAAGTAATTAAACATTTGAATATTTATATTCATATGGCATCAATTGCGATGATGGTCGGTGGAGCTGTTGTTAATGCTCTAGCTTTTTCGGGGAGTAATTATCTATTTTCCAGTTTGAGGGAATCAAACGCTAAAGAAGTTGAAGAGGAGCGTAAACGACATAATAAAGCATTAGAACAATACCAAGCAGCTCAGTTACAATATACGCAGCAGAGAATGAAGAGATTAGACTTTATTCATGAAAAACTGATTAAGGAAGGACATTCAATTCAAACGTTTAAGGATGTCGAATCCGCCATGCACGAATACTACCTCGTTTATGGGAAAAAACTCGACCCAATACCTAGACCAACAATGAGTCAGTTTTATACACCGTCAGAGGCTCAGAAAGACCGAGAGGTCGCATTTGTTATTATTGGGTTACCCGCTGTATTGATTTTCAGCTATACACTAGTGTAGATGTAATTTGCATTTAGACAAGTGATATGATAGATGTATATACCATGAATAACTGCAAGTTTACACTCATGGGGAAGACGACTCTATGTAACCGCCGCTGTGTTGATGTTTACTGCGGTATACACAATTATTACATCAAGCGTGGACACATAAACTATAAGTGTTCTGAATGCGGGATAGGGGTCAAAGGTCATTATTGTTTATGTAAGAAACACGGTGCTGATAGGGTCAGGAATCAGATTATTTATGCTAGGAAGAGAGATTACATCAATGAGAGGAATAGGTTGGGGAGGATACGTATTTAGATATATGAAAACAACCAATTAGACAAATGAATCATTTTGCACATACCACAATGGTTTTTGTCAGAGAGTTGAAGGCTATGGCAAAGCAACGTGGTCTACGTGGATATTCTCGTATGAGAAAAGCTGAATTGATTACCTTACTCGGTTTGGAACCACCCCAGACTGTTAGAGAACTCAGAGTTCGAGCGAGAAACAGTGGGCTGAGAGGTTATTCTCGAATGAGAAGAGCTGAATTGATCGCTTTACTAGATAATAATCAACAAGAACAAGACGAGGATGATATTCAACATAATGATGATAATGATGATGATAATGATAATGTTAATCAACAACAACAAGAATTAATATTTGTACCCACATCCGCCGGCGTTGGTAAATATCTAAGAGGTTGGAAGATGGATATTAATTCCAACATGGATGTTAACGATATTAAGCCCATCATATCGAGTAAAATTAACGAGGAATTAGATGATTTACAAAGTATAAAATACCAGCTGACGATTAAAATGACATTGAGTAAAAGTAACGCAGACGATAGCGTCGAATATACCGAACCATATTTCCGTAGCAATCAAGAAGTTATAACCGAATCCGATACTATAAACGCATCATTAGATACATCAATTCAGAGGATACAGGAAACTTTAGAACGCTGGACTAATAGAGGTTCGGGTTGGGGTGTGGATAGAATCGATAGTTTATATTTAGATATAGCGAATTATATGCCTTTCAAAGGTGGATCTTATATAGATTTACCCCCGTATTATAAGAAGAAAAAAGCTATAATTAACGTAAAAAATAAATCCGATGACTGTTTAAGAATGATGATAAGATCTGCATTGTTCCCCGTAGACAAGCATCCGGATAGACCTTCTAGCTATCCCCAAAACGATGGACTCAACTTCGATGGTATAGACGAACATACACCAATATCACAAATTGATAAGGTGGAAAAGCAAAATAATTTAGCTATAAATGTTTTCGGACATTCTAAAGGAATTGTTGTACACAGGATAAGCTCCGCTCCGGAACATATTCCCAGAATCAATTCATTTCTGATCGAAAAAGATGGAAAATATCATTATACATGGATAAAGAGTTTAAACAGGGTGCTATACGATCAAACAAAACATAAGGAAAAGAAATATTTCTGCGAAAGATGCCTGCATGGGTACAGCAGACAAGATCTATTAAAATCGCATAAAGAAGACTGTAGAGGTGTTGGACAGAATGCTATCAGGATCGATATGCCTAAAGAGGGGAAAAATATATTAAAATTTGAACATTATTGTAATCAAATGCCAGTACCGTACGTAATTTACGCCGAGTTTTACGTACAAAACTCAAGAACATATTCCTTGTGGGTTTGGATATATAGTTGTAAGGTATGATGGGAAAACAAACACTCCCGTGATTTACAGAGGTCCCAATGCAGCGGGAAAGTTCCTAGAATATTTACAAAATGAAGAGAGAATAATCAGGGAAGAATTATCGTGTAGGAAACCCATGCGTTTGACGATAGATGATTGGAGGGCCCACAAGAAGTCAACGAGTTGTCACGTTTGTAATAAACCTCTGGATGGGGATTCCGTAAGAGATCATTGTCACGTCACGGGTAATTATCGGGGAGCCGCTCATAACGAGTGTAACTTGAAACTAAAAATGAATGCTCAAACAATACCCATCCCCGTTGTGTTTCATAACCTTAGAGGATACGATTCACATCTCATTATGCAAGCTATCTCAAAGACCGACGGCGGTTTAACGTGCATTCCTAATAATATGGAAAAATACATTTCGTTCTCGTTGACTAAACCTATACATTATAGGGACAAGGATGGGAAACCTAGAATAAAACAAAGTAATGGGCTTAGATTCATAGACTCCGTACAGTTTCTGTTATCTTCCCTGGACAATTTAGCTAAAGCGAACAATCCCGATGACTTCGCTATAACAAATAAATATACCGATCAGATAACTCGTCATTTGCTGCTGAGAAAAGGTGTATATCCTTACGAATATATGGATGATTGGTCTAGGTTCGAAGAAACTGAATTACCACCCCTCCAATCATTCTATAGTAACTTAACGGAATCTAGAATAACAGATGCAGATTATGAACACGCTCTGACGGTCTGGGATAAATTAGGTTGTAAGAATTTAGGTGATTATCACGATCTGTACTTAAAAACCGATGTACTGTTACTCGCCGATATATTTGAGATATTTAGAAAGACGTGTTTAAAACAATACGGCTTGGACCCGGCATGGTACTATTCCAGTCCCGGACTATCGTGGGATGCATTGTTGAAGAAGACCGGCGTAAAACTAAAATTACTCACAGATTACGATATGCACTTGTTTATTGAGAAAGGATTAAGAGGTGGTATATCGATGGCGGCGAAAAGGTATTCTAAGGCTAATAATAAATTAGTGGAAGGATACGATCCGAGTAAACCCGACACGCATATATTATATCTCGACGCTAACAATTTGTACGGATGGGCTATGAGTCAACCTTTACCCACGGGTGGTTTTGAGTGGGTCAATGTGAAAGATATCAATAATAATGATGAGAATAAAGGGTACATACTAGAAGTTGACATGGAATATCCAAGTTCGTTACATAAAGACCATAACAGTTATCCGCTAGCTCCCGAAAGATTAATGGTTAATAAAGACTGGATGTCGGAATATCAACGTTCATTGATGGGTAATAGTAGGTTAGCTAACGTAGAAAAACTCGTACCAAATTTGATGGATAAGACAAAATATATAGTTCACTACAGAAATCTCCAGTTGTATCTATCGTTAGGTATGAAACTTAAGAAAATACACAGAGTTCTAAAGTTTGATCAAAGCCCTTGGATGGAGCCCTATATAAGGCTGAACACAGATTTAAGAAAGATAGCCACCAGTGATTTCGAAAAGAATCTGTATAAGCTCATGAATAACTCGGTATTCGGTAAAACTATGGAGAATCTAAGGAAGCGTGTTGATGTTAAATTAGTCAGATCTAATGAAGAAGAAAGACTCAGGAAACTCATAGCCAGTCCTGCTTTTAACAGAAGCAAGATATTCGATAACGACTTAGCCGCGTTGCATATGCAGAAAAGTAATATAAAATTCAACAGACCGGTGTACGTCGGTATGAGTATTCTCGACTTGTCAAAACACTTAATGTATGACTTTTATTACAACGAACTTAAGAAGCAATACGGCGATAGATGCGAGGTGTTATATACCGACACAGATTCTTTGTTGATGGAAATACAAACCGAGGATGTGTATAAAGATATGGCAGAAAAAATAGATATGTACGACACAAGCGATTACCCTAAAGATAATCCACTGCACAGCGTTGTAAATAAAAAGGTGTTAGGTAAGATGAAGGATGAATGTGCTGGGACCCCTATAGCGGAGTATGTTGGATTAAGACCTAAGATGTATTCTATAAAAAAGTCCGATAATGGAGAGATAAGAAAAGCTAAGGGTGTTAAGAAGTATGTGGTAAAAAAGCATATCAAACACGAACAGTATAAAGAATCATTATTCAATGGTAGAACGTTCAAACACGAGATGAACTCTTTAAGAAGTTACGATCATAGGATATATGGATTAAGAATGAACAAGACATCATTATCCCCCTTAGATACAAAGAGATGGATTGATAATGATGGTGTAACTACCTATGCTTATGGTTATGGTGGTAATACCGTACCGTCGGGAACTATGAACAACTCTTCTCGTACAAATGCCCTACCCGGTCCATCTTGAAGATAATAAAGAATAGGCTCTCCTTCTTTCATAACCAATCGACTAATGTTATACGTCTTGAGGGACCATATGGGATCGGTTGCGCGACGTAGGCCTCCTTCGAGTTCACCGGGCTGGTATAAATATCTTACCCTTACTCTATCCGGAAGTTTTTGTTCTTTGCCTCTCCTCGGTGCTGAAGATTCGGAAGTCACGGATTTCATTTTAATCGCATCGGATGGTTTCTTCCCTATTAATCTCGTTACTTCATTATTCAGCGCTGATACAACGGCTGATAATCGTGTCACCCATTCGGTTGATCTCAATCGCTCGGATTTCATTTCGATCCCATACTGATAGCCAAACAAACGTTCCGCTAGAGTCCGGTTAAATCTTTCGACGATAGCTTGACTGCGGTGGGCCTCTCTTTCACCACGGACGATTTTGACATCGTGCTTTGTTAAAAGTTTAGTTACCGATCCCATAAACTCTCGACCGGGATCTACTTGAAATAGCTTAGGCCATTTTAGCGGTCCGCGTTTATATATGCGACTCAGTGCATTAGCTACTTCTGTTGAATCTTTCGAGGTTAATGGCTCAGCCTCTTTGTATCGACTAGCCACATCCACTACTGTTAAAGCGTATTTATACGTTTTGCGTTTTACCTTATCGTGAGGAAGAAACAAGAGGTCAGCCTGATGAACTTCATTCGTCGTAGAAATATCAAACTTCTTCCTCGGTATATAACGCGGTGCCGGTAAATATATTTGCCACAACGCTTGTTTCTTTAACCAATCCTTGGCCACATCTTTAGATACCTTAGCCGCGGTGGCTAATTTTTTTATTGCTCCTACACCTTTCCAATATCCTCGTGGGCTATAGTAAATTTTATTCATTATTAATTAATATTGATGTTTCCTTTAATACAACTCATGACTATCGTTGAATCGCATAATCATTTTGGCATAAAAAATTCCCCCTGTAGTAGCAGTATAGGTATATAAATCCAGCTCCAGTGGAAGTGGTCCAGAACCCCCATTACCTATACTACTTCAGTTGGTAAAGTTTCTTTTGGACGTCAGTTTATATTCACTCTTCGTCCTGGGTGTTGCCATGTGACATCTCGCATTTTACCCTAGTGATGTTTATGAACTGTGATGTTGACATTTGTTGGGGTCCTCTTGGTGCACGAAACCTTCCAGTTGTCTATGTTGATGTCGGGTGAAATTTAGATTGGAAAAAGTTGTCAATCACTCTTGGCGGGACAAGAGCAGACCAGTCGTCTATGTTGATGTGGGGTGAAGTTTAGATGGGAAGAAGTCGTTCTCAGGCACTGAATGTGAGAGCACAGGTTGCCCAGTCGTCTATATTGATGTGGGGTGAGGTTTATACGGTCGAATACACGTGATGTCTGATAATCAGGCATAGGTTGGAATGATTAACAATGGTACCTCATTTAGTTTTCCGGCGATGCATTGTCTAGGGGATCTGAGCTACCTAGGCATAAAGTACAGTTGTACTATTTTTGCTGAGTACCTGCCAGGCTCAGAGAATGTGGCAGGTGATGCTATATCCAGGTTATATACGCCTTCACATTTCAAACGCTTCCTTCGTGCTATGGTGTCTTGGTGTGTCCCGCGGAACCCGCCACCTGGTTACTGGTTGACCTACCACATGTCTCCTAAAACCTTGCTTTCCATATCCTTGCAGGTTCGAGAGTGGATGATCTCACAGGCAACCTGGACAACAAATTACTCAGTGGCTCCAGCTATTGTTTGCTCCTTTCACAAGATCGACTTACCGTTGACGTACCTGAATTCTGTGTTCTTACAGGATGCGTTTCCGTACCAGCGACACCTCAGACGATATGTCGCTATGCTGCATATTCAGGACGCACCCATGCTTATAGTTCGATCCCCCAAACTTGCATCAGATGTTTGGGTTCACTAACCCATTGACAGCTAGTTTTCTCTTAACTTCGATGTTAAAGGGCATCAATTGGACCGAAGGCTCGGCCTCTAACTACAAATGGCCTTTCACTCCAAACATGCTACTGCAAGTTCAACGAAATTTTTCCCAAACCAAGCCAGATAATGTGCGTTTTCTTGCGGCTTTGCTTGTATGCTTCTTTGGAGTATTGAGAATCAGCAATGTTACTCCGGGATCAGTGTCTGCAAAGTATGCCAAGTCAGTGAGCCGATCGGATGTGAGATTCACTAAAAAGGGGGCGGTTTTGTGTGTGCGATCCTCGAAAAACCATACACTCCAACAACAGATGCCATTATGTGACGCTACCCCTGTATCCAGGGCATCCCCTGTGTCCAACCACGGCACTTGTTCGTTTCTTTCAGGTTGCTGGCACAGTACCCCACAGCTCCAATGTTCACTGTGTCGGCAGAGGGACAATTGACTACGTTTTCCGCGAACAGTTTCCGCTTTCTCTGCGACGTGCCTTAACCGCACAAGGACTCTCTGTGTCTGATTATAGAACTCATAGACTCCGCCGAGGGGGTTCTTCAGCGTGGAGTACCCATTGAAACTATCAAGGTCCTTGGGGATTGGCAATCAGACACTGTGTTTGCTTATCTCAAAATACCAGACGAGGAACAATATCATCTTCTGCAACGTTTCCTATACCATCCATAATCTATAACATATTAACTTGCTTTCCTTACTGCCAAATTTTGGGTTGGGACTTTCTCATGCTTATCTATGACATTCCATGCTGCAAAGTCTGCCAAGATATTGTTTGCCTTGCATCAGCAACCAACTGTGAAACTAGTTGGTATCAGCATACAACTGTTTTTAGACAATGTTTTCATTTTGTGTAGTTTAGTTGTAATAAATATTATTGCGCCCGAACCGGAGTTGTTAATTTTATGGCAAACGTCAATGACCTACATCACTTTCCTCCCACATTAAGTTCAAACGCCGTGAATTGAGGCGTTAAATCCAACGCACTCACTCACTCATTCAATCACACACTGGGACGGGACTATATTCGCAGTTCTATATTTTTTCTATTATCGTGAATAAAGTAAATAAACAGATAAGCACTGTTTCAACTTACAGCCGACATTGCAACCGCTGATTGAGCCGAACCAGGTACATGGGCATTGCGCAGGGGAGATGACTGACTTCTGGGTATCGTGACCCCAGCATTGCTTGTCCAGACTGTTCCACTCCACGGCGACGCAAGTCGGAGTAGTCGCACAATGTTGGACACAGCCTGCGATGTCCATCGTTGGGGACCCTCCAACAAATGTCCCCGAAAAAGACTGTGCTAATCCACGCATGTGCACACACTGCCCCCCACCTGGCAAGTGAAAAAGATTAACAAACAAGATCAAGGTGTTGAATATTTCTGTTACAGAAAACATGGTCATGCTTAAACCACTTACAAACAATTAATGTATCAGTGTTACAACGAATGTCCGTGACTCACACAGAAACATACACTGTTCTCGATACCAGGGATTGGACACGCATCTGCACACATACACTCATGAGCAACACATTTCACACGCTATTCGCATGTTTTTACCATTTTCAGACTCCAGTCATAACAACTCATAAACGTCAGCGACCAGCATAACTTTGGAAGATTGTGTGTCTGGAAGCAGGTATGTCTGGAAGTAGGTATGTCTGGAAGTAGGCATATTTGGAAGTAGGTGTGTCTGAAGTATGTATATCTGGAAGTAGGTGTGTCTGGAAGTGGGTATGTCTGGAAGCAGGTATATCTGGAAGCAGGTATATCTGGACGTAGGCATATCTGGAAGTGGGTGTGTCTGGAAGTAGGTAATTCTGAAACTAGGCGTGTCTGCAAGTAGGCATGTCTGGAAGTAGGTATATCTGGAAGAAGGTATGTCTGGAATGTCTGGAAGTAGGTATATCTGGAAGTGGGTATATCTGGAAGTAGGTGTCTCTTGAAGAAGATGTATCTGGAAGTAGGTATCTCTGGATGTAGGTATGTCTTGAAGTGGGCATGTCTGGAAGTAGGTAATTCTTGAAGTAGGTATGTCTGGAAGTAGGTATGTCTGGAAGTAGGCATGTCTGGAAGTAGGTATATTTAAAAGTAGGTATGTCTGGAAGTAGGTATGTCTGGAAGCAGGTATATTTAGAAGTAGGTATGTCTGGAAGTAGGTATGTCTGGAGGTAGGTATGTCTGGAAGTAGGCATGTCTGGAAGTAGGTATATCTGGAAGTAGGTATATCTGGAAGTAGGTATATCTGGAAGTACGTATGTCTGGTAGTAGGTGTGTCTGGAAGTATCTATATCTGGAAGTAAGTATGTCTGGAAGTAGGTATGTCTGGAAGTAGGTATGTCTGGAAGTAGGCATGTCTGGAAGTAGGTATATTTAGAAGTAGGTATGTCTGGAAGTAGGTATGTCTGGAAGCAGGTATATTTAGAAGTAGGTATGTCTGGAAGTAGGTATGTCTGGAAGTAGGTATGTCTGGAAGTAGGTGTGTCTGGAAGTAGGTATGTCTGGAAGTAGGTATATTTAGAAGTAGGTATGTCTGGAAGTAGGTATGTCTGGAAGTAGGTGTGTCTGGAAGCAGGTATATCTGGAAGTAGGTGTGTCTGAATGTAGGAATGTCTGGAAGTAGGTATATCTGGAAGCAGATATGTCTGGAAGTATGTATATCTGGAAGAAGGTGCGTCTGGAGGTAGGTATATCTGGAAGTAGGTGTGTCTGGAAGTAGGTGTGTCTGGAAGTAGGTATAACTGGAAGCAGGTATGTCTGGAAGTATGTATATCTGGAAGAAGGTGCGTCTGGAGGTAGGTATATCTGGAAGAAGGTGTGTCTGGAAGTAGGTGTGTCTGGAAGTAGGTATGTCTGGAAGTAGGTATGTCTGGAAGTAGGCATGTCTGGAAGTAGGTGTGTCTGAAGTATGTATATCTGGAAGAAGGTGTGTCTGGAAGTAGGTGTGTCTGGAAGTAGGTATATCTGGAAGTAGGTATGTCTGGAAATGGGCATGTCTAGAAGTAGGTATGTCTGGAAGTAGGTGTGTCTGAAGTATGTATATCTGGCAGAAGGGGGGGCTGAAGTATGTATATCTGGAAGTAGGTAATGTTTTAAGTAGGAATGTCTGGAAGTAGGTGAGTCTGGAAGTGGGCATGTCTGGAAGTAGGTATATCTGGAAGTAGGTGTGTCTGGAAGTAGCTATATCTGGAAGTAGGTATGTCTGGAGGTAGGTACATCTGGAAGCAGGTGTGTCTGGAAGTAGGTGTTTCTTGAAGAAGATGTATCTGGACGTAGGTATCTCTGGATGTAGGTATGTCTAAAAGTAGGCATGTCTGGAAGTAGGTAATTCTTGAAGTAGGTTTGTCTGGAAGTAGGTGTGTCTGGAAGTGGGTATATCTGGAAGTGGGTATATCTGGAAGTAGGTGTCTCTTGAAGAAGATGTATCTGGAAGTAGGTATCTCTGGATGTAGGTATGTCTGGAAGTGGGCATGTCTGGAAGTAGGTAATTCTTGAAGTAGGTATGTCTGGAAGTAGGTGTGTCTGGAAGTAGGTGTGTCTGGAAGTGGGCATGTCTGGAAGTAGGTATGTCTGGAAGTAGGTGTGTCTGGAAGTAGGTGTGTCTGGAAGTAGGTGTGTCTGGAAGTAGGTATGTCTGGAGGTATGTATAACTGGAAGTAGGTTATTCTGGAAGTACATGTGGGTGTTTTTGGAAGTAGGTTCATCTGGATGTAGATATAACTGGAAGTACCTATATCTGGAAGAAGGTGCGTCTAGAGGTAGGTATGTCTGGAAGTAGGTGTGTCTGGAAGTAGGTATGTCTGGATGTAGGTATGTCTGGAAGTAGGTATGTCTGGAAGTAGGTATGTCTGGAAATATGTGTAGGTCGGATTGATTGGTTTGTTTGTTGTTTCAGCAATATATTCTAGCTGTATGACGGCGTGTTTTAAATAATCGAGTCTGGACCAGACAATCCAGTGACTGATATCATGAGCATCGATCCACGCAATTGGGATCGATGACATGCATCAACCAAGTCAGCGAGATTCCTACTGACCACCCGATCCCGTTAGTCGCCTCGTACGCCAAGCATTGTCGCCTTTTGCGGCAAGCATGGGTTGCGGAAGACTTATTCTACCCTGGATCTTCACGTGTCAGGAAGTAGGATTATCTGGATGTAGGCATATCTGGAAGTAGGTTTGTCTGAAAGTAGGTATAAATCAAGCACAAGACATCTGAACCTTTTTCCCTTTAGCTCACACGTCGTAAAATACCCGCACAAGGCGGCAAAAACTGGCTTACTCACACACTGGGACTGGACGATACTCACTCACACTCACACGCACATAGGCGCATACCAGCAGAGCTTATCATACTAACTCAGCACACTCCTACGCTGAATCAAACCGAAACACAACCGCTACCTACCATTACACGAATATTCCTTTGTCATCGTCTTTGAAGGGCCTGAAAACACCGTCGTAGTTGTTGTATAAGCCCATGTACACGTAGAGCCATCGTGACTGATACCATAGCAGTTGGTAGACATACGGCAAAGCTCCCAACATTCCTCCTCGTCTTCCGGGCCTTCAAACGTCACCGCGGAGCTCAGTGCTTGGCCATGCACCCACAGGCCGCAGCGAATGGCTGTGGAGGACACGGAACATTTCAGGAGGCATTTACAAATTTCCATAATGTTCGTTATTGCAATGTAATTTTTAATGTGATGTTTTACACGATATAGGTCTTTTCCGATAGATGAGGGGGTTCGTCACAAGACCGCTGAACTGACGTTCATAAGCGTATGACCGACACGTTGTGAAGTTCATTCTCGAGACTATATTCTTGAAATAGTGTAAACACTGACGGACTACTTCCACATTTCTGGGGAAACACCTGGAAATTCCCATCTCGAATAAATACAGAAGCGTGTTTTTGTGACAATGCAGACCCTTTGGTCTTGAACTCAGCTTCACAGCATACCTTGGGGAAAGTCTGAGAGTTTGACTTCATTTCCCTTTGCGAATATCCTCGCCACAACCCATCCTAATGAACAAAACGAAGAATGCACATCCAAAGTATAGACTCTATTCCTGTCTAGACTGATAGTGAGTGTCTAAAGAAAAGTCAGCAATCTATGAATCTATATGGCACATCTTTATAAAAATGATAAACATCTTTAAAAAATCGGCCAATCAATGACAATCATTCATGATTCATGATCCACGGCGCTCCGTGAGAGCGCCATAGAGCGCCATATAGAGCGCCAAAAGCGCTAACGGATCGCTAACAGATCGCTAACTGATCTCCATGATCACCAAGGTCGCCGCCGGTTGACTCCCCTGCACAAAGATCCGCGGCGCTCCGCCCAGATCGCCATCAGATCGCTAATTGATCGCCTTGATCGCCATCAGATCGCTAATTGATCGCCTAGATCGCCATCGGAGCGCTACTTGATCGCCAAGGTCGCAATCGGAGCGCTATCGGATCACCATAGAGCGCCGACGATCGCCACAAAAGCTGGCCTACCGATCTTCGGCGCTCCATGGCGATCTGATGGCGTTCCTCGGAGATGCATTGGCGCTCCGATTGCGCTCCGATGGCACTCTGATTGTGCTTCACTGTTTGGTTCACGATTTGGAGCGTTGTGGCACTCCAATGGCGCTCCAGGGTCTCACCCAAAAAGCCTTCCTTCTCCTTCTTCTTCGAGGCTGCTGGGCCAGAATAGCAATCTGCTGGTTCACGATGGCATGGTTCACGAGATGGTAAATCACTTGTAATATGGCAGCATCTCTATGGTTCATGGTGATACCCGTCTGCTGCCAAGAACAGAACTGAAGAGCGCGGCTGAACGCCACAGGTTTTTATAGGATCGGGCCCCTTTGCGGCGATCAGGTCGCAATCGGATCGCCTAGAGCGCTACTTGAGCTCTAACGGATCTTCATAGATCGCACTCGATTGCTATCGGATCAGAGAAGAGCGCCATAGATCACGATGATCGCCATCGGATCGCAAGTAGAGCGCCATTGGATCGCATCCCGATCACATCGGATCGCGAATGGAGCGGGAACTGATAGTGCAAAATCGCCACATTTTGGGGTGGTTGGGTGGCGATCAAGCGCCATCAAGTCGCTATCGGATCACATAGATGCTATTGGATCGCTACTGGATCGCTATTGGATCGCTATCTGATCGCAATCGGATCACAAGTACCCCTGTATCGCCTCATTATATGGCGATCTATGGCGCTCCTTCAGATCGCGTAGATCACCGTGGATCGCCGCCTAGTGGAATGGTGGTATCAGAAAACCCAACGTCGTCGGGGGTTATCACTTTGGTGAGTTCCAAGAACACTAGTATTCTGCTGACACTGACAACAATATCAATTAATTGATTTGTTTAAATATTTATTTATATTTTTATCCAAGGACCGCTGTACTACGAATTGTGGTACCTAAGGTCGCTTTTACACCAGTGGTCCTATTGTGTCGGTAGTAGCAGCTAAACTATAAACGCGTTAATCAAGCAAATCATTGTATTTCAGGCTGGGATCTCTCGAGGAATTGTTTCTACTTGAACAATTCCTACAGATACATATCGACATGGTTCATTGAAAATAACTATTGATTTGTGATGGTTGTATATGTTCTCTTATACAATATTTAGATGTAATCTATCTCACCCGACGCCAGAGACTTGACCCTGGAATATCTCGTTGACGCGAGCTTATAGGATGACTATGCAGTGTTAACCTGTTTCATCGCAGTTTTGCCTCTTGAGTCATGAACTGAGAAATTCTTGCACTTGTGTCTGTATATGTTAAGACATAAACCGCTACTGAGGACTTTCGTCAAAGTGCTACCTAGATTTATTTTGCTTGTTCAAATTCCTGTTTGGCTGTCATCCCAAAGTATCCATGGACATATGCACGTAACACGCAGGAAATGTCTTATATCATAAACATATCATCAAACATTTTATTCATTGTAAATAGACAAAATATTCAGCTCATTTTAGAAATATAGTATATCATGCAAACATTTCATCGAATTCATACACCTTGTTAGACAATGCATTGATCGGCGATCCGACAGTCAATGGCTTGACCGGACCTGGATCAATGATATAAGTGTCTTTGTAAGGATAAGATATATAGATGAAAAACTTCTTGATTGCGTAACTTCAAAATGCCTCTCAAAGAAGTTATAACGCCCGATTCAATATTATTTCAGTTATATCGCGGCGTATCAGCTTATTATGGGGGAAAAAGAAGGGAACGCATATATTCCTAGACGAACATCTAGTGTTTGAAATGAACGTATTTTACACACAAAAACAGTTGTTAACTTATCTTAATACAATTTTATAAAAAGGTGCCAAGATATTTTCTTCGTTTTCAGCACGAAAATGGCAGTTAATTAGTAGCATTTAGACAGGAAATCTGTACGACACGTTGCAGTAGACTGTCAGAGGTCGGTCAGTGTGAGAGGTGTGACGACGGTGGAACCTCTACAGGCAAACACAGGGCGTTGTGGTGAGACGTAGTCGTGGACGTCAGACCAAAACAACCCGCCGTGACAATCGCGAAATAAGGCTCTTTGCTTTACGGGATCGCTTTAAATCCTCTTCACAAGTAAACAAGAGTCAGAGCAAGGTCAAACATCAGATCTTGGGACGGCACTGTCCGCGTTCGCTTCAAATAGGTGGGTCTCAAATGTCGTCGTTCGGTGGTTGGAATCCAGAATGACCAATGCGCATAGACGTTTAAATTTTAGAGGATACGGCGGTATTGTGTTGAGATCTATGCTATGTTGAGTGATGAGTCCATGTTCCTTCCAGACCATTCTAATGGTCCGGCCCGATTGCACGAGACATGTCCTTATATTACACATTAATAATATGTCTATTCAGAATACGCAAGATCCAGTTCACTAAGTGGATGATCATGGCAGTAAATTATTATAACCCTGGTCTTTGGATCAGTGTGCGCTAACATTCACATTTCGCAGCCCCCTATATCTCAGTACTTTGCTTTAGGGACCCCCAAAAATGTAAGTATTTTGTAAGTGTGAGTGAGTGAGTGAGTGAGTTGGGTTTAACGCCGCTTTTAACATTATTCCAGTTATATCGCGGCGTCTGAGCTTAATGTGGGAGGAAAGCCCGAAGTGATGCAGGTCTCAGACGTTTACCACTTCGGTGAAACTCACGAGCACGGGTTTGGTGCTGACAAACCTAGAAACATAATCGGGGTGAACCGGGATTCGAACCCACAAACATAGGTTTCTGGCGTGCCCAAAGGAAGCAACTCTGCACAGCGAATCGCGGCGCCTTAGACGACTGGGCCACCCGTGCCCCCTATTTTGAGTGTATCTAACTTCTTCTTGTTATACCGGGCACTAAACTTAAAATGATGTAATCTAAATGACAATTTGCCGTATTTCTAAACATAATAGTGCTGTAGGGTAGCTTTGTGGTTAAAGCGTTCGCTTGTCACGCCGAAGACCCGGGTTCGATTCCTGACATTGGGACAATGTGTGAAGCCCATTTCTGGTGCCCCTGCCGTGAGATTGCTTGAATATTGCTAAAATCGGCGTAAAACCATACTCACTCACTTACTCTGAATATAATTTATTATCAATAACTTTGAACAATTTAATTCATGTTTACCTTAAACAGTAGTGGGTGAGTTTTGTTTTAACGTCGTTTAATCTGGAAGGAAAGCCCGAGGTGGTGCAGGTATCAGACGTTAACCACATTGGTGAAACCCACGAGCACGGGTATGGTGCTGACAAACCTAGAAACTATCGGAGTGAACCGGGATTCAAACCCACGATCATAGGTTTCTTGAGTGCCCAAGGGACGCAATTCTGCACAGCGAATTGGGGCGCCTTCGACGGCTGGGCCACCCGTGCCCCTCCTTAAACAATAAGCGTAAAAATGGAACTACTGCACTTTTTTGTAACATAAATCGCCAAATGTTACATAGATATTATTGTCTATGATAACCGGCTACAGCCCTTCATACCATCGACAGAACTCTGTCGCCAAAGCGCTTCCCTGACATGACAGTAGGGGATGCCTGGAGTGCAAACACATGTGCAAGCTCACACCAGTACGTTAGCTATACTTACATCTAGGTACACAGTCGTTGACCTTTAGAAAACTGTTGCAAGGACACTGAGCTGTTTGCGATGGCTTGGATTCATAGTGCGCCCAACATTTCTTATCCAGACTGTTCCACTCAACGCTGTAACAAGATGGCTCTCCAAGACAGTAATCAGCGCAACACGCCATGTTGATGTAACGGCAGGCAACGACTTCCGTGCCAGAATAGGACTGCTTGTTCAGTTGCATTAGGAGGCACTGAGGCGCTGAAAGAGTAACGGTAGAGTCTGGACCAGACAAACACGCGACTGGAAGAAGGAACGATGACTCTCGCCATCGGGGCATGATGTCACGAAATCACCAAAATCAAAGGAAACCAGTTACCTTTTTAAAACAATTACCACTAGAGTATACAATGATACAGAGCTATCACTCAAACAAACAACCATCAGAAAACAAACACACATGTTTGCATCATTGAGGTAATCAATTATCACTTAAGACAATAGCATGATAAACAGCACAGAGCATAATGTTAATCACCGGAAATAATATCTATTTTCATCTCCGTTCATAAAATATGTCTACTTTTATTTAACTTAGAAGGAAAAAATATAAATAAGTGAACCGTTAAGGATTCTCAGGGGGCGTTCACCTGAACGTACATTTGTTTTATATTCTGACCAATCGGGAAATTCTACAGTAACACCACCCTTAGCAACTAAGGTCAATAAAGGGTCAAAACAGAAAATAGAAGATATCGGTCACGTGAGGTAAAGTGAAATGGGACTAAACGTCGCCTTCAATATAATTTCACGTGTATGCACATGTACCCCACTCAGATACATTATATTGACTGGGCTGACCAGTCCTTGCTTTATACACTTAGTGCCGAGCGTCAGGCAGGGTAACAACAAGTACCATCTTTTAAAGTCTTTTGACGCGACCGCGATCAAACCACCGACCTTCCGTCTATCTACTCACCGGACACCGACATATAAAAAAGTATACTCAAAGATAAAATTTGATGGACTGATGAATGTCGTAGTAACTGTTGGAAGGCAGATCAAGGCAGCATTAAGCCATTAAAGACAAGAAAGCCACACGTCAAATTTACTTTCCCTTTTCAACTGCTGCATACCTTGATCCATGTCTTTATCCTATTTGGTCTAGTAGTACCAAATGACGTTTTTACCCTGTCTGGCGCTCGGCATTAAGGGGTTAAAACAAGGACTGGTCAGTATACCGTGCATGTGTGGGGTATTCGGTTACAGGCCGGCAAAGCCACATTTCGAAAATAGATAGCCCAAATTGATGTGGCTCTCGCGGCAATGGTTATGGTTGCGTGATTGTATAATGTGGCTCTCGCGGCTATGCTGTCAAAACATGCTTTGTGATTCTAACAGGTTACCGTATATAACAAAACAAGTCTTGTTTTCTCATTTATTATTCAACAAGGATAACATATTCATCAAAACTTTACATTGATGAATATGAATAGCATATGAATATCATAATGGATTTAGTGTCATTACTGCATTACTGCAATACGTGCATCGATTGCCTTGTACTTCTTTCTTCGTGAGGGTTCTCACCGCTGGTGAGAGAGTCTCAGGACTGCAACCTCTTTGAGTGACTGCTCTCGCTGAAATAGCTTCACTACCTCGTAGATGTTCGGGTGGCACTTCTTGGCAAGTTTCTTTATCTTGTTGTGCCACCCTTCCAGGGGATTGTTGGTACGGTGGCCTTGGTTTTCGAAATGGTTCCAAATCTCTGGCATGAAGGCCTCTCCTTGAACCCAACTGGTTGTCACGTAGTCCATGAAGGCAGTCACTTTAGGGCCAGCAGGAGAGTCAGCAATGGCATCAAGCCACACATCATCCACTTTGTCACGAGGTACTAGAGGGAGGACAGCAGCTCTTCTCACCAGCTTCTTCACCTCCTCATCTTCCTTATAGTCCATCACCAGACATTCTTTCTGCACCCTCCTCCAGATACATTGGGTGAAGTGAAAGAAACACCCTCTAACTAATGTCCCAGGAAATACATCAGTCACGGCATTGTGAGCTGCACGTTCAAAGTCCAACTGAATTGTAAGTGAGGCAAACTCTAGACCTGCTCTACTAGCAAAATCGCATAGGTACTGAAACATGTTGACATAACACTCTTTTGTTCGATTGGACAACAAACAGTAAACTAATGGAAACATATGGCCAAACACCTCAGCATGTAAACAATAAATCTGATCAAACAAATTGGGACAGGCATAAAATATACCATCACAAAATATAATGTCTGCAGTACACAAATGTTCAATGTTCTTGTCTGTAGTGAAGATGAGGATGTCGTCACTAACACGGTGTAGGAACTGGTCGCCTCCCTCAGTCTGGGAGTATTAAATTAGGAGTATAATTAAAATGTGGGACACTCATATACAGGTATCGGTAATCGTATTAATTAATTACCCGCTAGAATAGGTGAAATGCACTCAGCTGAAAATGTGACCTTACCGGCAATAGCCATTTCTGAAATGTGACTCTCCCGGCTAGACACCGGGTATTCATATTAAACTGCTGCATGGTATCTCAGTGGGGGAACACTATTAAATCGGCATTAGTCTGCATACAAGTCGGTATGTAAATGCAATAATCTTGGACGCGACGTTAAACCCAATTTCACCTCACCTCACCTCACCTCACCTCACCTCACCTCACCTCACCTCACATCACATCACATCACATCACATCACATCACATCGTTAGCGTTTCCCTTATATTGATAGTGCCCTGAAAAATAGCGTTTCCCGAACAATGGTTAAACGGAATTATTTGTCCGATCTACAAAGGCAAAGGATGTACAGATGACCCTTGAAACCTTCGCCCCATAAGTCTATTAAGTTGCCTCGGAAAATTGTTTACCTCAGTTATGAATAAAAGATTAAACGATTATGTTGAAAGTAATAACATTCTGTCAGAATCACAAGCGGGTTTTAGACATGGCTACTCCACAAATGATCATATCTTTACCCTGTATGCAAATATTGATTTACTGATAAATAGAAAGAAAAAATTGTATTGTGGTTTCGTTGATTTCCAAAAAGCTTTTGACAATGTTTGGCGTATAGGTTTATGGAATAAAGTATTAGCACAAGGTATTGATGGAAAACTCATTCGTATTATTGTTAATATGTACGATGGCATTAAATGTTCAAACGGTGTATATTCAGAACAATTCCCTTGTCTTCTTGGGGTCCGTCAAGGAGAAAATCTGTCCCCAATATTGTTTTCATTGTTTCTAAATGACCTTGAACCGTTGTTATATTCTCAAAACTGCCCTAGTGTTTCTATTCAATCTCAGTCACTTAATGGTCTGTTAGATCTCTCCGTTGTTTTGTTCGCATTACTATATGCAGATGATACAGTTTTGTTAGCTTTTAATCATCAAAGTTTATAAAATATGTTGTTGTTTTTTTCACTTTACTGCAGAAAATGGAGAGTGCATATCAATTATAGTTTTTGGTGGTACAAAAAGAGAAAAGAGTACACATATATTATTAAATGGCTCACTAATCGAATATGTCACTGATTATAAATATCTTGGAATTCACTTTACAAATAAAAACTCTTTCAAAACTTCTATAAAAGTAAATTCTCTTCGATGCTATAGTAAAACCAATTCTATTTTATGGTTGTGAAATCTGGGTTTTGAAGATTGTAAACAAATTGAATCTGTTCACCTTAACTTTCTACGTAAATTACTTCCCATTAAGAAATGTACACCTTTATACATGTTGTATGGAGAACTTGGAAGAGTACCTTCAAATAATTCTCTCAAATGTCGAATGGTATATTTTGGGGCTAAGGTCTTATCTGGCAAAGAACAAAAGTTATAAAGAATTCTATATCAAATGTTATACAATGAAGTCTGTACAAACAATAGCTGTAAAAATGGATAAAATGTTTGGAACGTATTTTCAATGAAACGGGCTTCAGTTTCTATTGGTTAAGCAATTCCTCCGAATGTCCTTAAATATATCATGTCGTTAAGATTTTCTGATATAGCAACTCAAACATGGAATGCAGAGATTACTTATTGTTCTAAAGGTATCACATATCGCGTATGTAAAACTGAACTCGTCCTTGAAAAGAATTTATTAGTTATTCCTTTCTCGTTGGCTGGAAAATTCCTTCTGTTTAGAACCTCATGCCACCATTTACCTATTGAACGAGGTAGGTGGCACAAAATCCCTGTCAATGAACGAACGTGTAAACTCTGCTACATGAGCGATGCTGGTGATGAATTTCATTATATTTTTGTTTGTCCTTTTTTCAAAACCCAACGGAAAATAAATTTTCCAATTTCATTGTAAAAAAATAAATGTTATTAAGAAACTCTGTACATTCTGTAATGTCATTATGAAAACTGTAAAATCTTCCATGTAAACCATCTCGCCATCTTATGTATTTACTGTTTGCAAATTTGTTCCTCATATGCCGAGGATCCCGGCCTGAGCGTAAATAAAGTTCTGTTCTGTTCTTTTACCCTTATAATGGCTTCTGCAAATGACAATGCACTGAAAAAAATGCGTTACCGATATTATAGCTGACATGGATGGAATTTGTTATCAAATAAAAAGAAATAGAGGTTATCTCCCGAGTGTGTTCGGGGATGGTAAATATCCTGCATTAGGAATAAACATTGTCTTTAGCGAGCATTGGCAATTGTACTTGAAAATCGCTTTCCCTCTCTCACAAACATTAGTGAAATATTGCGAGTTTTCCTGGAATGCGCCTGTTAATATTTATTACGTCATAGGGTAAGTGATGTGTCACTCGGACAGTGACAGTGGCCAATATAGTTCCAACTGAAATCTGTTTCTTATACAGTGGCGAAGCAACATATACGCAAAATAAGAATTCTTTTTTCTTGCATTTCGCGGCAATCATCGGTCTGTCCGTTAGAGTAACTGCCCTTTGTCAAAGGGAAGCTACTCTAACCCTAGTCTATGAGACGTCACGGCCACGGTCAGACGTTGTTGACAGTCAGCCTGTCCTGTCATAACTTTAAGAAGGGCAATCAGATGTACGCACAGCGACAAAACGAAACTAGGTAACAATTCAAACATTTTTCGGCCAAATCCAACTATTTTGATTTGTGGAAAAGGTTTCAAGCCGCAGAGGTCTACAAGCACAGATATGGCTACTGACCCCGCTTGGCTAGGCCCAGTGCCCTCGCAAGATTGTCACAATTAGACACTGATTTTAAGTATATTAGACTGTTCTTTTGATAATGATAGCAATTATCCCTGTAGTTTATACAGATTTCCGATGGTTAATGCTCGATTGCCGAATGACATGGGCGACGCCATGTTTGTTTATAAACACTGAAAGTAGTCCCTACTTGACCTTTGATATTTGCATCTCTATCCGCATATGACCCCAACGGATATCGTTTTTATCCGTTGGCTTTACCCTGACGAGAAACCTACCCATTATATGATAAACAACAATATCGGTTTTTTAAACATTTACTGCAATCAACACGAATGTCACTGACCCACTTTTACAAATATGGAAACGTCATAGAACAAACCAGATGACGTCACAATGGATGGATATTGGCCCATTGTCAAGCAATATGGGGGCATTATCAAGTTACTGTGGCCCGCTCATTTCTGATAACATACGGGCGGTTCAGTGAGAAATGTATCCATCTTAGCTATAATATCATATATGTACATACACATATGTCTAGGTTTTATATAATGCTTTTTAGCCTTGTCTTTTGATTTTCCCCTGTGAAGATGAAGATGCTGAATATGCACACATGCGCGTGCGTACACACACACACACACACACACACACACACACACACACACACAAACACACAAACACACACACACACACACACACACACACTCGGATGTGTGTTTACATTGTACTATCGTAAATAGGTTCAAAGATCTTTATTATTGTGACGCGAATCCAAAATGAGAAAATACTCATAACAATAAACAGAATACCTCAGCTTACCTGCATATCCAATACACAATGCTAGCACAACGGAGACCCTGCTGTCCATGGCGCTGAGTTGTGTGAGGTTGAGCTCTACCTGAAAAGTGTTCGTACACAAAGTAAACCCCCTTGGGTTTCCAGGATTGGCGTGTGTAGGTGTGCCAAGTCACGCCATTGTGAACAATCTATAACAACACGTTCGCCGGTTCGCATGAGAGGCATGTCGACATGATCATTGCGTCCGGCGATTTATTAACGTCGTTTACTTAAAAGTTGTTTATCTTGCATTAGTTTTGTCTCGAGTGATTGATTGTCTGAAGTCCGATGTTCTTGTAATAGTATTTATCGGCACCAAGGAAATAAAGAAATATTGTTTAGCTGGATTTTTGTTTCGATATAATGTTGTATATCTGAGTCTTGTTACTAAACGACATTGTATATCTGGAGTCTTGTTACACAACAATAATGTATATCTGAGTCTTGTTACACAACGATATTGTATATCTGGAGTCTTGTTACACAACAATATTGTACGTCTTAAGTCTTGATACAAAACACTACTGTATATCGGAGTCTTGTTACATAACAATATTGTACATCTAAACTCTTGTTACATAACACTACTGTATATCGGAGTCTTGTTACATAACACTACTGTATATCGGAGTCTTGTTACATAACAATATTGTACATCTAAACTCTTGTTACATAACACTACTGTATATCGGAGTCTTGTTACATAACACTACTGTATATCGGAGTCTTGTTACATAACACTACTGTATATCGGAGTCTTGTTACATAACACTACTGTATATCGGAGTCTTGTTACATAACACTACTGTATATCGGAGTCTTGTTACATAACACTACTGTATATCTGGAGTCTTGTTACAAAACACTACTGTATATCTGAGTCTTGTTACATAACACTACTGTATATCGGAATCTTGTTACATAACACTACTGTATATCGGTGTCTTGTTACATAACACTACTGTATATCGGAGTCTTGTTACAAAACACTACTGTATATCGGAGTCTTGTTACATAACAATATTGTACATCTAAACTCTTGTTACATAACACTACTGTATATCGAGTCTTGTTACATAACACTACTGTATATCGGAGTCTTGTTACATAACACTACTGTATATCGGAGTCTTGTTACATAACAATATTGTACATCTAAACTCTTGTTACATAACACTACTGTATATCGGAGTCTTGTTACATAACACTACTGTATATCGGAGTCTTGTTACATAACAATATTGTACATCTAAACTCTTGTTACATAACACTACTGTATATCGGAGTCTTGTTACATAACACTACTGTATATCGGAGTCTTGTTACAAAACACTACTGTATATCGGAGTCTTGTTACATAACAATATTGTACATCTAAACTCTTGTTACATAACACTACTGTATATCGGAGTCTTGTTACATCACACTACTGTATATCGGAGTCTTGTTACATAACACTACTGTATATCGGAGTCTTGTTACATAACACTACTGTATATCTGGAGTCTTGTTTCTTGTTACATAGTAATATTGTTCATCTTGAATCTTGTTACGTAACGATATTGTTCATCTGGAGTCCTTATACGCAGCAATATTGTATCTATGGTGTGACGTCATATTGTTTCAGCCGACCAATCAACATAAAGAATCACTACAATGCGCATGTGTAATCATAGGAAAGTTATTACACTTGACTGCAGAGGTGATGGCATGGATCAAGTGTTTCTGATGCGTGCAGTAGGACATTTAATGCGATAGTAGTACCTTTTATGCTTGCTCCGTCTGCTTCAGGAGTCGTTTACAACGATTAAGTCGAGAGTTACGGACGTATCTCACGAAGACGTATTTCTTCAAAGCTTAGGGGGAAAGGGTGTTATGGAGACCTATAATCATTGCTTGTGTATGCATGTTGTGTCTGTCAGTGGGGAACATACTGACACCACGACTTGCATTGAGAACTCAACGTAAAGCCAGCCTTAATTTCCTAAGGAGACACGCGTTGCCTTTTGTTCCAACTGGATAAAATACCAGAAACACAAGCAGATGTTAGGAAGGATTATTTCACTAGTGATCGTAGTGTTACATCATTGTCAGTTAAACACATAAAACATTTGATTCCTAGAAAGTGTAAAACTATCTACCCTTTGTCGATACCATAAAGCTTTCTTTCAGTTGTCGTAAATTATGGCGAATAGGAAAACACTCACAATGCTACAAGGAATCAACGTTGTAACGGCGAATGTTGACCAGCCAAAGATGTAAAGCAGGCATGTTAATCCCAGTTACATCAACGGGTTATCTCAGAAATAACCATGGTAAACGAGGGATGGAGTTGAATGCAGATATTTGTTGAAGTATTAATGTTCGTATCTGCAAATGTCATACTAGCATCAGAGACAAATAGTCGGCAACAGAACCAGCTACATATGTTTGAAAAATACTCAAATAGCAGTTTAACTGTAAATATCGAAAAATACTAACATTGTTATTTTCAAGAAAGGAGACAGAATAACTGCTCACGAAAATGACTTAATAATGGGAATCTGGTTAAGATCGTTTGCCAGTATATATCTTCGTGTTAAATATAATTATAAGAAACTGGTGATTTTGGTAAAGCAGTGACTAACACAATAAAGGAGGAAAAGTTAGTTGTTTTCATTTCATCATATATGTATTTTAACTGTTCTCGTCTATTGAGTAAGCTATAAGGGGGGTTCAGTACTTCGAAGCAATATGTATTGGCATGTAAAAGCATTCTTAAAGTTGAAACTCCAAATTGTCACCCATTCTTTATAATTCTCACTGACTCAAAATATCAGCCCAAAACATTAAGTGTGCACAATCAAGGTCTCCCCAAAATTCGTATCATCAAGATATGTTTTCACGCGGCTTTGTGTATGATTATATAAATTAAAGTGTTCATAATACAATTTTCTGTTAAAAGTGCTTTTTAAATCGCACGTGTTGTAGACATGACACATACAGGTACTTTCAATTTCCGCCATAAAAAAAATATCGATGAATTTGAAAAGTGAAAAACAGAGAAATACCAATTTGTCGCAAATGATGATGATGATGATTATAATGATGATGATGATAATAATAATAATAATAATAATAATAGGCCATTTATATCACGAATGAACAGAGGGACATTTCGAACAATGTCACTTGCACAAGGAGACGCCACATGTGTTACATCCAAGGACGTTGCGTAACTTCTACTGATGTGTGACCTGTGTGCCACAACGAATATAATGTTGTATATCATGTAATCTGTTCTAAAAACGCCTCTGTGGTCTGGTGGCGGACGGTCTACCCGGAGAGCGGAAGATCGGGGCTTCGATCATACCAAAAGACGTCAAAAGATAACGTTAAGGGGCTAAAACAATGTCTTGTCAGCTCGGACTTGGTATACTGTGTCCGAGTGGGGTATTCATGTTAAAATGCGGCACGGTATCTCAAAGGGCTAGCACTATAAAACCAGCATTTGTCTGGACAGGTACAATTATCATACACCAAAACACACGTGCATACACGTCGCTATATGAGTGCAATAATCTTGAACGCGACGTTAAACCCCATTTCACCTCAACTCGCCTCAACAACATTAGATGTATAGCTACAGATGTGAATAGTCTAAAATCAAACTTCAATTACAAGTTACTTGTAACGATGATATGTAAAGCACTCTACCAAAATGTTCAGCGATGAGGAACAGTTACTGTTCAGCGAAGGTGAAATGAAGTTAAGCTGAGCGTTGAAGCCTTGGTGCTAAGTCTTCAATGACAGGTTTATATATGTGATCGGGTTATGGGAATTGGAATTGTAAAGAGGTGCCTTCTGTTCCGACAGGTTTGAAGTTCGAAACAGGATTCAGGTTTGTCGTCAGATATTAGATGGTCACAAACCAGGTCATTTGATTTAAGAGTGTCGTACACACAAGCCCAAACCTATATCTGGTGTTGTTCACACTGAGAAGGAGCATGTTTGTAGTTTTCAGCCACCAAAGTCTGCTGTTGTTATAGGGAGGAGCATTTGCCTTCTATACTCAACAACAAAAGTTCCTGTGACACCAATATTTTGGTGTATTTTTCAAACAAGTAAAGTTTGGTTTTCAATATTGTAGTGCATGTATGGAATCAAGTCACAAAAACGCAACTGCTACAGAAAAGCATGCATTCCATGCAAAAGTTGACTTTTATGCAAACCCCATGCATTTCACTACCCAAGAATGAGTATAAAAACATATGCGTTAACGGGATTCCATATGCACTGTTTAGGATCGTGCTGACAACAACCACTCAGAAAAACAACAAAATTACGCAACTATTCAACATAACGAAATGGGCCGCCTGTCCGAAAATGAGCGTCTGCGAGCCATTGGTATGCTTGAAGCGGGATCGAGTCATAGTGATGTTGCAAGACCATTTAACGTCCACAGAAACACCAGACGAAGATGTGTTGCTTGCATCGCAACCAGAGGTGGACACACACGCTATTGATTTGTAAATTGACATTTTCATGTTTTTTTAATGAAATCAGTATGGCAAATTAAACCATTTGAACACTTACAGGAGTCTTTTATCTGTTGCAAACCGAAATGGTTTCAGATTTGGTAAAAAACATAACTTTGCATAAAATCTTATTCAATGTCACAGGAACTTTTGTTGTTCAGTATATTTCCAAAGGTTGTGTGTCACTTAAAGGTGATAAATCCACGCAACTAGTCTGAGGGACACAGGGGCACACCGGTTTTTGGCTTTTGGTGTTAAACCTTTTTTCTGCAAGTATTCGATAACCGCTGGTTGCTCAAGTTTGTCCAGAGATCACAGGCACTTGAGTTTTTACTTGTAACAGTGAAACAATTTGCTCCAAGTTTGTGTGGATGTACCTCTATGACATCATGTAATGTCCACAACAGAAGATGTCACTATTACGCAGTTACTTCTGGGTGAGGCTCGGAACTTATCAGTCAACTCTCGTAATCCCTATAGAGATACCAGTTCTCGCAGATCAGCGGACAAACCGACAAGAACCCCGAAAAGAAGTTAAATGATAAAAAAAACCTTCTTCATCATCACAGCCATAAAAGATAAACAATGTGAATACTGGCCACTAATTTCCTGACAAATGCGAAAATACATACTGTTTTAAAGGAGCACCACTGTTGAAACTACAAGACTACACAGGTATTTGTGTATTGCATTTCTGACAGATACGTTTACACATGATACAAAACACGCTCATAGATTCAAAAGCCACATTTTGATTGACTTTGACAATGGTGATGTAGTGATGATTAACACTAACAATGCTATCATTCGCCTTAAAAACCTGTTTGACAGAGCAATGAATTTAACTTTCTGTTAAACCTTTTATCTGTTAAAACATGATATTGAATTTACTTACCAGTAGGCATCTTATTAGTCGCCATAACTGGCGCCGGATACAAACTAGTTTATTATGTATTTAACAATGGCTTCATGATTAATCAGATTTGAAATTACTAAACTATGTGCCCATTATGAATATTGAAATCAACCCTCTTCCTTTCCTGTTGTTTCTGATACTTTTGAAACTTAGGAATATAGTTCGACGAGGAAGTGTGTTTCGCCCAATTAACTTCCTTGAGATGCTGGACACTTTGCTTTTAATTTTTGCAATCATGTTCCACACCTTGGCTATTGGCGTGCGAGAAGTAGTTTTAGAGACATAATTCCTCGAAGACATAATATTGTTTGAAGGTACAGCGTGCCTTGGCACTTGTGATTTTAACATGATTCACATTATATACAGTTGGATGTCGACGGAAATATTTGTAAGCCTTTTTCCTTCATTTTCTAGCCTGTTTGCACTCATTGTCACACAATAGTTTTCGAATGTGTGGATTTGCAGGGGACTTTGGAATAGTTATATCGGCAATTTCATTTAAAATAACAGAAAACAGGATCAGTTACATTCCTGAACACATCAGGCTTCAACCTATCAGTACAGAGTTCCTGAAAGGAAGGCCAGTTGGATTTGGTAAAGTTCCACCTTGATGTACGTGGAACATCAGATGGATTGTTTGCTGTTAGGATTGAAGGAAAGTGGCAACTTCCTCTTTTCAGTGTTTATCATCAACGTTTAAACAGCAAAAATGTCATCACACGAACCCTTTCTGATGTCTGCTTTCGAAGGATTTACAATCGTATTTTCATCAACAAATTTAGTTTGTCTGTTTTTTAGTACTCGGTGAAGAACTCAGTTTAATCAGTGCTTATAATATTCAATAGTTCTGACATAGCGTGACATCTGTGATATGTCGAAAAATGTTACTAAGTTGACTGTAGTTATCCTATTTTCGTTCAGTTGAGAAAATCGAAAAATAATTGATATGAATATTATATAATATTATACGGAAATGTTGTATGGATACTTTTGATTGAAATATGAAATATGATTCACTGAGGAAAGGATATTTCGCATTTTGTTGTATAATTTAAACCTGACTGAATCAGGGAGATAAGGTCAATCTGTCATTCATTTTATTCATTTAAAAAAACACATCTCATAAAGTATCCTCTTCTGTGCCTGTGTAGAATGGTTTTCCCTTGTTCGAAATATACAATACAGTATCCGGTTCCATGTTGCCGAAAACTGGATGTCAGAGACGACATATTTATTTTAAAGTGATTTGAGAGTGATTCAGGGTTTTATTACTTTGAAATAGCCAATGGTAGGAATGTTGTTGTTTTTTAAATTACAATATGACTTTGTGGTCACGGTTGCTTTTTTATACCTTTCAGATCCTTTTCTATCCTTTTCCTCATTGCGTTTAAATTTCTATTTTCGGCTTCAACTTGCTCTTAATAGTGGACCAGACATGACATTAAATTATCAAATATTTGGTCTAGATCGTCAAAGCCTTGAGACTGTATGTCACTATTTCTGGTGGAAGCTAGTCCACAAGAGAGATCCACCTCGTCAACATGCCGCACTCGGCGCACTATCCTACAGAATGCCAGCCATTGTTTGTGTCTATTCAAGCCAGAGAATGTATTGCTGTGAAGCGTATCACTTGGTTAGCGGTGTAGAGAAGCCCGGGGAACGAGCGATCAGCGGAACAAATGCACTTGAGGCATTTCCTAAGAATTAATACCAATTACATAAACTATGTTATCTAACCAATATTCGGGTAAAGGATTGACCAAGTGAAACTCTATAATATAACGTGTCTAATAAGTTTACAAATGGACACACCTATAACTTAGGCGAGGCAAACGCTATGCCATGTAGTGGTAGTCTTTGAAGATAGGGGTGGCTGTCTGAAGTCGTCTTCACACAGATTCTAGTCAGATCATATGTGTAGTAAAGCCGTAAATACTAACGCTGCACCCATCATATCATCCATTTATGGCAGCCATGAACATATCGACCCGTGTAGCTTTGGGTTAGTATAGGTCTTCCCAAACCCATGGTTGCCATAAAAGGCGACTATGCTTGTCGTAAGAGGCGACTAACGGGATCGGGTGGTCAGGCTGACTGACTTGGTTGATGAATCTCATCGATTCCCACAAGCGTGGATCGATGCTCGTGATGTCAATCACTGGATTGTTTGGTCCAGACTCGAAACAAACAAACATCATCATCATCTGCTGTATATATGAAATAAACATGATTACCATCCCTTTCTGTTATTAATCATAGTTAAAGGGCATGCTGATCCGACTTTGCGTATATTTACTTGTGCTTGGATTCTTCTTAAGGCGACCACTATATAGCTACACGTCACCTCCCACAGCCAAGAAGCGCATGATCGAGTCAGTTCTAGGTTTCCATAAGTCAGACTAATTCAAAATAAAAATCGACAAACCTTTTTCCTTAATTATACGCAATCTCTGCTACAAGCAGTTTCCATTGCTCTCTTCACTCAGACGACAATCTTCGGGCTGTCCTCACACATCAAGCCGACACGCCGTGGTATAACTGGAATACTGTTTAAGCGGCGTTAAACCCAACTCACTCACGCAGACATTAAGCCGACACGCCGTGGTATAACTGGGATACTGTTTAAGCGGCGTTAAACCCAACTCACTCACGCACACATCAAGCCGACACGCCGTGGTATAACTGGAATACTGTTTAAGCGGCGTTAAACCCAACTCACTCACGCACACATCAAGCCGACACGCCATGGTATAACTGGAATACTGTTTAAGCGGCGTTAAACCCAACTCCTACGACAGTAGGACCCGCAAATGCTGCGGAATGTTCGTAATAGTATTGCAATTATCGCTATGGTGTTAAACACATCCCGATGACCTGTCATTATTACTCACGTGGTAGGGTTCTATCTATATATGTGAAGAGAAGGATATTTACCTGTGATTGTTTCTTGGGTCAAAAATAAGTACACGTGGCTTTTATTATTTTTAGTATCATTATTTTATTATTTGATCTTGCAAAATGAGGAATCTCAATCTCCATGTGGTGGTTACTACAATGTAGAAATTCGTTTTGTTTTTAATGCATCTTATGAACTGTTTCAGGGGAATAATTACGGTGATCGATTTGATACCATAACTGTTTCAGGGAAAAAAGGCAAATATCTCTCACATTTGAGGTAGACGCTTCTTATTATAAAATCAATAGTTAGAAACCATGAATGGATACTTTCTCCATCTGTGTGTCAACTCTAATAGTGAAACTAGTCCCTTCGGGGCTCACAAACAACCAAATAACATGACTGTCAGGAAAAACGAAGTAGATGCTTGAATATTCACACTTCACTCTGCTTATACCTGTGTGCTGAGAAATTGTGACCCCCGCGTTCCTTGAGTTGTGAGATACTCATTGACTTGATCATGTGACATCGCCTGTGATACCCGTATCAAACATCACCATACCTTGTTTGTATCATTTTCAGGCACCAGCAAACATAGGTGTGTACTTTGGCCGGCAGCTGAGAATGACGTCATGAAATTTCATGTACACATTGTTATACAAATATCCAAGTTTGGGCACCAAAAGGTTTTCACCTCTGGGTCAATATCAGACACAAAGTATGGATTAAAAAGAAACCTTTATTAGCACATGTTGCCAGATAAACGAGCTAACGAAGTACGATACGATGGGCACGTGTCATATTGGAATACAAACTGTTGCGGAGTACATACATAAGTGTTGAAATCATGTCTAATAATAATAGTAACAATACTGACGACGTCAAGGCGTGTCATTATCGACGTTAGGTTGAGCTCATCTGTACGGTGTTCAACATATGTATTCACTGCGACTGTTCATAAGTTGATAAGGAAAACTATTATTCCATCCAGCATGATGCTGGTTTTATTAAAGGAGTGTTAAAATACATAATATTATGCAGACTCACAACACTCGTTTCGTAACATGAACTTCATAATATTAGACCAGGAGGGTGAGGGTAAGTCTGTCCTTATATGAGTGCTCACACCCAGCAGTGCAGATCCAACTTTCTGGTGATGTCATCCTGTTGGTTTGCGGCGCCTTGTTCTGGTGGAATACCCTCTCTGCAATACGACTTTCTACAGATTATTACCCCAGGAACAGGTAAAGGTACGTCCCCGGGTATTCCATATATAGGGACTTCAGAAGTGGGTTTCATATGATTAGCATACCCTTACTGACAGACATATTTTGCTATTGAACACAGTCTACATAACACACATTACAATGTTAACTTACGAAAATGTGCGGAATGATGTCAATTAAAAGTAAACGTTACTTACATACATAGAAACTATGTACTTGTAGTCCAGTGAGTGAACCACAGGTTTACATAGACGCTGATAAATCATAACGGTGCTGAGGATCTCTTTTTGAAGATCCTGTATAGCGGCAAGAAATATTTTACGTCCGTTTCCTAAGGTAAACGGAAAGTGTAGTGGAAACAAACAAATGTTGCAAAGATTTTTATTTCGGTTTAAAAGTTGCTTGTACTCTCAACGAAACACTCGCAGTCGAGTTCATTGCTTCACTGAGAACCAGAGAGAGAGAGAGAGAGAGAGAGAGAGTACCACAGTAGTACCAAACAGTGTGAGGGCATGTCTGACCTTGAGGATGCCAACCCCGCCCTACTTTGATTCCTTGAAATACCCCCTAATTTGTCACTCATTGCTCATCCCTGAAACCTGAATTCTGCTAGACACAAATCGCATAGGTATTGAGAAAAGGGTGCGACTTGAAGTTAAATTACTGAAGAAGATTAAATGTATAATGTCATTATTTACGTCCATCATTATTATTTAATCTGGGAACTCAATTCGATTGTATTTGCGTCCCTCTAGATAATCCCGGAACCCCGCGTACCAATACGGGGCTGTCATCCTCAACCTAAGATGATGGATAACCCCGGGTGTTAGGGGACATCTGACTTTAGAGTGAGTAAGTTGGGTTTAACGTCGCTTGGAACAATATTCCAGATTTATCACGGCGTGTCAGCTTGATGTCGAAGAAAAGCCTGAAGTGATGCAGGTCTCAGACGTTTACCTTTTTGATGTAACACGCGAGAACGGGTATGGTGCTGACAAACCCAGAAACCGGGGCGAACCGGGATTCGAACCCACAATCATATGTTTTTAGCGAGCCCACGTGACGCCACTCTGCACACACGTGGCCCCTCTAACTTTAGAACCAGAGAAACTCTGGTCTAACCGCCAACAAAGCTGCATGTACACAGGGAATAAGGCAGCTTCTACATCTAGATAGGAATATAGTCATCTACAGATGGAAAAGTCTGACCACGATAACACACATGTGTTTTCTGTTCAAATGTAAATCCGGTGCAGCCAACTGTTCCATAACATAGAGTTGCGCAGTAGATGCTTGTGGGGACATTCACTGGGGGCAAATCTTCCACAGGACTTCCGGGATAACGGGTCGACTTGATGTAGTATTCACCTGAAACAGTCACATTTAAACCAATAACCTTTACACCGAAACACCTAATACGATTCATTTAAATATGCTTCGCTTAAAAGATCAAAATACCCACAGTTCTTTATCCTGAGATGAAATATACGTTTTGAGTAATGTCATTATGGGCTGACGTCATGATGCTGTTCAAGATACCTCCCACGTGATCTAACGTATTCTTTGTAACACTGTTTTCGATAAAGCGATCCCAGGAGACAAGAAAGCGATAACACGAGACGAGAAAGCGATAGAACGATACGAGAAAGCGATAGAGCGAGAAAGCGACAGAACGATACAAGAAGGCGCCAGAACGATACGAGAAAGCGAAAGAGTGATAGAGCGGGAAAGCGACCATACAATAGGAGAAAGCGATAGAGCGAGAAATCGATAGAGTGATATAGCTGGAAAGCGATAGAGCGCGAAAGCAAGAGTATTTGAGCGAGAAAGTGATAGGGCGAGTAAGTGATATTTCCCGTAATGCCGTACATTAAACAGGTTTAACTGATCAATATTCAGTGATCCATTCCTATAATTCCCACCGCTATTTTGTCTTTTATGCCAAGAATTATTCAATCGTCACGCCGAAGACCCAGGTTCGATTCCCCACCTGGGTACAATGTGAGCAACCCAATCATGATGTTCCCCCTTAGTGATATTGCTGGAACATTGTCAAAAGCGGTGTAAAACCATATTCACTCACTCATAGCGGTGTTAATCAAATTACGATATGCAAATACATATGAAAATGTGAAGAAATAATTTTTATTTAGTAACACACCAACACAGGCCGAGTTTTGTGTGTAGGTAGTTGTCCCTGCATCTGCCGTCACCCCAGTAGCTGTGTCCGCCCACAGGCAGTTGGTGCCGTTGTAGCTGACACCGTAGCACTTCCTGGACATACGACACAGCTCTGAACACTCCTCGGCGTTTGCGGGTCCTTCTACCTCCTGTGTGGAGATCAGTCGACTGCTGGCTATCTCGATCATGCACTTCTTGGCTGTTGAAGGTAGTTTTTACACATGAGCATTAATAAAGCACCAGCTACTTTTTCGGATATATTCTACATTAAAAAACGACAAGTGTGTTTCATTGTTGGAAACCCGACAAAAGCGTAGTAAACTGACAAACAACGCCTGACACTACCATCACACAAATACACGGGCAGTAGGTACCGTTCAATTTTACAAGGCTGAAATGTATCGGGACTCACCCCACACTACGAATCGGGCTCTCACATTATGCAGTGAAAAACCGATTTTTGTCAACCTGGGAATCACCTCACTGAGGACATTTGCACGGAGGACATAAAATCAGATCTAGGTTCTCGCTGCCGCTGAACAAAGATGTGATGACATCCCACTACGGGTCATGTCAGAACGACCTTTCGCGCACTTTGACCGACCACTGAAACGACTAACAAGAAGTCGACATCAGCCAGTTTTCTCTAGCTTTACTGCACTCGTTTCAACCTGGCAACTTCCATGTCAGACTACGCTTGAAAAATATGTTGACACAGTTCTCTATTAAAAATTTAAAAACTAAACAAACGAACATTCCGGAATGTATAATATATGTTTGCGATTGTATGGCAGTGCTTCCTACGTACTGTATAACGCCTCCTCCGTTCAAATTTTATCCCCTCAGAAGCAAAATATAGACGATAATTTTGACGGAACTATCGTTCGGAATACCCCGTGTAAACGTTTTCGAGGTTGCATGATTAGAAAACACATTCCGACTGTCACTTTCATGATCTGGTAAGCGAAGCTTTGATTGGTCGGATGAAAGATGATTCTGACGTGACCCGTAATGGGATGTCCTCAGATCTTTGTATAGCGGAAATGAGAACTAAGATCCGATTTTAATGAGATTGGGGACTCCCCATGCTGCTTATCAGACCTCTGATTTTCAACATTGGGATTCCCTACCATTCCTCGTGTAGTGCCTGGGTCAGTTCATTCAGGTTTGAACTGGAGGGTCTCTTGTTCCTAGGTTTAAAGTCGAATTGCCTTACCCTGTACTGGTGATATGACCTCAACAGAGATGTAAGATCAACATATACTGAGTCAAATTAAAAACTTCACATTTTTTAAAGTAATCCCATATATGATATACAACGGACAAATGTATCAGAGAAGGTAATTTATAATCATTACTGTCCAAAGAAGGATTTTGATTAACGGTGGTAACCATAATTTGTTTCAAACACCTACGGTATTCGGTAATAACATCAACATTTTAAGTCATAAGTCCCAAGCACGAGAATTTGATGGCACACAAGTTCAGTAGCGTGTATGGCCGCCATGTGCGTTGACAACTGCCACACAACGCCTCCGCATGGACCTTGTGATGCTTGTGAACACATGATTGGGAAGACGACGCCATTGTTGCTGCCAAATGGTGCCAAGATCTTGCAAATTCTGAGATTGGTTCTGGAGAGTGCGCAGACTTCTGCCAAGAGCATCCCAGACGTGTTCGATGGGATTGAGGTCGGGAGACCTTGTCAGCCAGTCTATGACGTTGACTTCCGCATTCTGAAGGAAAATCCTTGTCAAAATTGCTGTGTGGGGTCTGGCATTGTCGTGTTGGAAGATCAAACCGGGTCCATGTGCTGCCTTAAAAGGCAGAAGTTCTGCTGCCAGTACCTGGTCGCGGTAAGCAGCAGCGTTGTAGTTGCTACGGATGACAAGAAGCCTGGAACGTGCATTGCCACAGAAAGTACCCCACACCATGACGCTTCCGCCTCGAAATCTGTCAACTTCCTGTACACAACACTGGGCGTAACGTTCATGACGGCGCCTCCACACCCTCGCCCTACCATCAGCAAATCGAAGATTATATCGGGATTCATCACTGAAGACGACTTGATTCCAATTCCTCTGATTCCATCGAAAGTGTCGCTGTGCCCACAATTGACGTTGACGTCTGTGTAATTGAGTCAGAATCGGCCCGCAGTATGGCCGTCGTGCTTGAAGTTTGCGCACTCCGTCTACCCCTAAACAGTTCATTTCTGGTTGATGTAGCCGTCAAAAATCGGTTACGGAGGTGACGTAAGACAATCTGACGATCCTCTGCATGCGACGTCACACGTGGTCGACCTGGCCGAGGGCGATCAGCGGTGGTACCCGTTTGCTGGAGACGCGTCTGTATATCATAAACAGTCCGTCGACTACAACCCATCGTCCTTGCCACTTCAGCTACGGACGTTCCCGTCTGCAACATGCCGATGGCACGATCACGTTGCACATTTGAAAGGCGTGGCATGACAAATGGCCGTAAAGACTTTTGTTTTCTTGTGTTTTTCTTTTTTTGTTAATGACTGCTAACAAGTATGGCTGAAAACACGTGCGGTATTATGGCCACGTGACCAGTTGCACATGAAAAAACAATTTTGCCACTCTAGTGCTGTGCACATGATTTTGATCGATTCACCTGCACAAAAACGGGTGTTATCTGAAGACAATACGTGGCCTTTACTGTTTAAATACACAATAAGGGCCCACAATGATAACTGGTCAAAATGTTAAAATTTTAGGATTGTGAAGTTTTTAATTTGGTTCAGTATATATACAGTATACACCCGGTTGTCAAGCATCTATATGATAGTGAGAAGTGTAATGGATTAACAAGTAATCCAGATGGTCCCGTTTCACCTATGTTTATATATTATCAGACGAGAATTGTGTATTTATACCATTTCTACTACTCCCACTAGTACCACTACCACTACCACAACCACTACCACTACCACCACAACTACTATTGTCCTCACTACTACTACGTCTACTACTCCTGATGACCACCACTACTCCTACAACTACCATTAGTGAAAGGCTTTGCACTACCACCACCACCACAACTACTACTACGTCTACTACTTCTGATGACCACCACTACTCCTACAACTACCATTAGTGAAAGGCTTTGCACTACCACCACCACCACTACTACTACTACGTCTACTACTTCTGATGACCACCACTACTCCTACAACTACCATTAGTGAAAGGCTTTGCACTACCACCACCATCACTACTACTACGACTACTACTACCACTACTACTACCATTTGTGGAAGCTGTTGCAGTATCACCACTACTATTATTATTTGTGAAAGACGTTTACAAAACGAATCTGCCCGTAGATAATATTTTGGGGCATTTTTTTCTTTGAGTTCATTGAAAATCCTTTCAATTGGAACTTTGTTAGGGTTTGTATGTGTACATGGGTGCATGTGTTTAGTATAGTTATAAGATAAAACATAAGAAACAGCCAGCCCTTGCTGCCAGTGGCCGTTTCAGGCTATTTCCCCAGGGGTTGGTGACAGCAATAGTATAATGTTGCAGCTGAGACTTAAAAGTTAATTGTCTTGAGTGGAGTCTTAGAGGTCGTGACCTAATCAACCGCGATAAGCAGCCCACAAGAATTTCAGATATATAGTTGGATGAATGAGTGTGAGAAAGAGAGCAGAGAGTTTTAAGATACGAAAGAAGTAAGACATGTTTCTAAGAGAGTGTAAGAAGATTGTGTTAAGGGAATAGAGGACATACGGTTTTTCAACCTGTCAAAGCCACTGTCCGAGCCACTGTCGAGCCACTGTCCGAGCTACTGTCCGAGCCACGGTACAAGTTACTATCCTGCATTTATCCTGCAACTGTGCTGTTCATTATTTGACGACGTATTCTTGGAATATGTGATATATTATTCAATCATTGTGTGGATATTCACTGAATTTATGGAATTATGTTATACAGAATTTGTGAAGTTTGAAATTAAAGACAATATTAAGGTGCTGGGTCGAGTTGAAACTTTGATATCCTCTATCTCCATTAATTAGATAATTTAAGAGTTCACAGCAATGTTACAACCCTCAATATAGAAATTTCTCTGAATATACAAAAAACTACGTTAAGGGTTAATGCGACAGATACTATTTTTTTTACATTTAGGGTCATCACTATGAAATAATACTTATCGGACATTCGTGAAACTTCGTAGATGATGACTGTTTTTAACTGGTCGTTATTTTGTGTTGATGACTAATGACTAATCATTTTTAGATTCTCTCTCTAAAACGACCACTTGGTTTAAATACAGGTTTATAAAAGGGTTTCTGACCCCTGATCCTTTTAACCATATTTCTATCAAACGTACTGTAGTATAAAGGCTATCTTACGATACTCTACAAGGTAACCTCATTTCCGTTACTATCCTAATACCAAAGCACGGAAAGGAGGACTCTGGCTGATTGAAATGTAGTTATTATCCGTTATGTATATGTGTTATGGAAACCCTACCGAAATGCCAACACCCATGATCCTATAACTGCTTATAGCGACATTTCGATGGAGCCATTTTGGAGCAGACCAGACCATTCGTAGATGGTGGTGGGATTAAGAATAGTCCATCAATAGAGTTTTAGGCATAAAATAATGCGCACTTTGAAGCAGTATTATGCATATGACGGTTAGGCATACACCAGAACCACAGGAAGTCGAATGCAATAATGAAGACATATCGTACAGTGTCCGTAGCCACACCTACGTACATATCTGAAAGAAATCGATGTGGTAGTTTAGGTTATTTTACCGGACCTTGTGCTAATCAACCACACTTAGTTTCATAAAGAGCACTTATAAGTATGGAAAAATAGTCTTAAATAGGGTTAATTATCCAAATTTTGACCCACCAGAGATACTCCGTTCCGTTATTGTAATATGTGTTTTTGTGCAAAAATATATCTTAATACAATACATCGAAAATCTGAATTTCGAACAATCAGATGCCTATGTTACATTGCAATGGTAAGAAAACCTATTCGGTTGAGTCCTGAAATACAATGTACCTAAATACCAAATTTGAACGAAATTTCTTAATATCGACCAGCCGGCTCTTCCGATGCCATGGGAGCATGGTAGAAACGTTAATGATATAATATTGTAAAGTGTCCCTAGAAACACCAAGATTTAACAAGATCGGCTAAATGACATGTTAGAAATGACCACTTAAAGAAAACCTGTAAATAACGACCAGGTTGTCGTTGTTGAGAAGTTGTTGGAATATGAAAGGTGCAGTTCACTTACACAAGAATCATATATTCTATTACGAATAATTACAAGAATCCGAGCAAAAACAATGAAAAATGTAAAAAATAGCAAAAAGTACCCCAAATTTCCAATCAACTTTGTTTATAAGAATCTTTTCAATAAGGGACAATTGACCCTTAATGTAAAAAATATTGTTTACATTACGGGTTGCGGGTTGTTCCCCTTAGTGTAAAACAACTACCTTTAGAGTTAACACGTGGCCCTTTATGTGTTTCTTTTTACATGAAGAGTAATTCTTACATTAAGGGTTTTAACAGGGCCGTCCTTTTATCAATCGTAACTTCACCATACCAAACACCGAGGTTGTGTTGCTGTTTCATGGCTCAAATGATAAACGTATCCTAGAATTCAACTTAAATAATAACGTTATGCTTCTAAAGTTTAATTGATTGTTATAACAGTCTGAGTTTCCTACAGAGAACATTAAATATACATATAAAATCCAATATGGCCGCCGAAGAAGCTTTGTTTTAGACCATTACCTTGCATTCCAACATAAAGTATAAAATATCGACATAACTGATCAACCCTGCTCACGGAAACCAAGCAAACACAATTCTCTTGTATATCCAACTCGAACTATAAGCAACGTATCAGGTATTCATGAGTTCCATCATTTGCGGTTGAGTAGACCAAGATGGTTATGGATCTCGGACCAAATTGAAATTAGACAGCATAACTAACAACGCAATGACCTTGGGTGAGTTCACGTTCCTCATTTAAGTCACGGACTTTTATATTCATCAAATATGCGGCCATTATATACACTCTTCACAAAAAGAAACGCACTGGTAGAGTTTTAGTGAATGTATTGTACCTAATAAAGTCGATATATTAAATTTAATATCCTAGATACCATTACGAAATTTTGGAGCTCGATAGACACATGTTGCCGTTGAACAAAAGGCATTGAAAACTGTTCACTGTCATATCACATAAAGCCACAAGGTTTCGCTGAACTCAGTATCTCGTGTGACCGCCCCGGGCAGCAATCACGGCTCTGCATCTCCTCGGTCAAGGCTGGATAAGTGTACGAATTCTGTCCTGCAGAATTCTGCCATATTCTGTTTGTAACGCGTTGGCCAGTTGTGGGAGTGTCTGTGGTGTATTCTGACGTTGACGTACACGTCGATCGAATTCATCCCAAAGGTGTTCGATTGGGTTGAGATCTGGAGATTGGCATTATGAAGGTAGTCTAGTGCGGTGGAGCGTTGTTCTGTTGAAACGGCTCCCTCTGGCGGTCAATGATTGGAAGAAGGTGATTCATGAATTTGATTCATATAGCGATTTGCTGTCAAAATTCCCTGAACCTAGTGGTAGAAGCGTTCGCTCGTCACGCCGAATACCTGGGTTCGATTCCCGACATTGGTACAATGTGTGATGCCCATTTCTTGTGTCCCCCGCCGTGATTTTGCTGGAATATTGCTAAAAGCGGCGTAAAACCATACTCACTCCCTCACTAACACAAACAAGGGATGCGCCCTGCAGTCTCCGTAGCTGTGACATTGTGATGACGTAGGTGGAACATTCGAATGTAGCGATCCTTTGCAGGGGTGGTAACTCTTGGTCGGCCGGTCTACAGTGGAACTGAACTGTGTGTATCGGTCACAAAGGCGGCAGATGGTGTTGTGGTGGACGTTAAAGTCGCGTGCAACAGAAGACTGCGATTCCTCTCTTTGGATACGTCCTATAGCGATGTTCCGATCGGCAGCGCTGAGTCTCGGCATTTTCAAACTTGAAAAATGTTGACGATCGAATGACAAATTATTGGCTTATGCTTGCCTTTTTATAGCCACTACCACGAGTTGCGAATGCCATAACTTGCACGTGCATTTTGCTTTACTGTTTTCCTCCATGATTTTTTTGAACAAGTGTGAAAACAATGCCATTTAAGACATTGCAAATCGACAATGGCTGCGTTTTGACCACCAACATTTTCCAATAACATATATCCAATTTATATAGAGGTTCGGTCTTGACTGCCGTCGGACATCTTTTGCTTCTCAGCAACTCGTCTAGTGTTATACAACACTCTTGATTGTTTATGGTACTTCCTCTTTGGTTCTTTTGGCTTTTGATTTCTCTTGTGTTGGACTGCATTCAAACTTTTCATTATTATTTGGTGTTTGCTGTTTGTTACAGTCAGTTGTTGGGAATTGTCCTCGGCAATGGCTGACAACAGAATGGAATGTGAGGAAAGATTTAAAGTTATGGCTTCAGGAAGGAAGCGAATCGGTCGTATTCCAGTTGGTACTTCTAAAAACGCCCGTGTTGCCAAGCAACCAAATACTGTCCCTCCTACAGCGTGGTCTGATCTTCCTTTTGTATCTGATGAGCCAGTGCGGGTAAAACCAACCACTGTTATCCTTAAAGCCGAAGTCGATGAATCTGATAATGGTTCAACGACCCTCTGTCAACTGATGACCCAGTGTGCTTTGGTCAGAGCATTGGCTAAGGTCACGACAGAAGTAGTCAGTGTTAAGCGGAGGCCAGGGGAGATGTTCGTGTCACAGCTAAAACCGTTGAGGCTGCCAAAACACTTTTGCAAGTCACTGAACTTGAACATTTTGTCACCACTCATGAGCCTGAATCATTAATGAGAACCCGTGGAGTTATCTCTGGTCTTGATCTGGATATTGAGATGAGTGAAATTGAGGACCTGTGTTACCTCTAATGTGCTCTGCTGTGCGTCTGACTCGTGGACCTGAAAAAGTTCCCACGAAATCTGTTCTGCTTACATTTACTGGTCAGTCTTTCCCAGATCATTTTGTCATTTTCATCCAGAGATTTCCAATCCGGATGTATGTTCCTCCTGCTCTGCGATACTTCAAGTGTCAGTCCTTTGGGCATGTCTCTGCTAAGTGTAGGAGCACTCACCATGTGTGCGCTAAGTGTGGAGGGAAGCACAAATATGAGGAGTGCAAAGAAAGTTCTCTTAAATGTAAGAACTGTGGTGGTGTTCACTCTGCGGCATACAAAGGTTTTCTGGAAGTTGTCCAGATCAAGAAAGTCAGAGTTGGGGTAAACTGTCTTATTCTCAGGCGGTTCGAAAGGTGCGTGGAGATTTAGCTATAGCTCATGATCAGGTTCCAAAAGTCAATAAAACCACCTCCTGCAGCTAAATCACTGTCTCAGGTTGTTTCAATTTCTGATGTTGTATCTCCTCCAGGCATAGTGACTGCTAGTACCCAGACTGAAACTCTGGAAGTTGAATGTCAGACTGATCCTGTTGTTGACACAATATCTGCATCCTCATGCCAACCTCAATTCAACAATGTCTCTCCTGTTGATGTTCTCAGCTTTGTTATTTGTATAGTTGCCAATCTTGGAACTACTCGTGCATTAAAGTCTGATGGTCTCAAGACGATAGCATCAGCTGCCAAGTCCCTCTTGGGGTGAAAATTGTCCCCTGATGTTCTGGCGAGCATGGTTAAGGGTCAACAATGGAAGTCTTAATCCATCCTTCTTCGGCCTCTCTTGATGCTAGAACAATAAATGCTTATGGTCCAGATTTTAAGGTTTTTAATAACAGTCTTGACCCAATGTCAGATGTTATGTCTTCATGAGACGTTCTTGAATCCTAACCAGCAATGAGAAGGTTATGTCTGCCTAAGTGAGCATCGTCAGTTTGGTTTTAGAGGTAGTAGTGCTACACTCACTCACAAACTGTGATTTAGTGAAATAAGGTTCCACCATCCCAATTAGATGGGAATGAAGTCAATATACATTTGAAGGATTAAAGATCAGTCTCCATGTTTCATGTCTATAAGAATGCTACTACATATGATGCCTACAGTTCTCTATTGAATATGTCAGACAATCTCAAAGTAGTGTGTGGTGATTTAGCAAACCTATATTACGGGCAAGGTGTAAACACCAATAAAACGTTCTAATAATCAATCAATCAATATACCGGATTTTTTGTGTAGTCAGGTTCAATGAACTACATACTACCTGTGCGTTTCTGTTTTTGAAAAAGAATCAGGGGTGTCACTAACTGGTGTGTTAGAAGTCCGCATGTATTGATTATCTGTAGTCAGCTTTATCAGACTGAGTAGTTAAGAGACGATGGGTTATAAAATGATCTGTATGGTTATCGCGTACAATTTTGTACATCTTGCTACTGAAAGAAACATTTTGCTAACAAATATGCTTTTTAAGCAAGGTTCCGCAATTAAAGGTTTATACCAAATATAACACATCACTCGTCTAACATGATGCGCGTTGCTTTTCCATGCTGCGACTTTTACATGGTTTTTCACTTTTTTATGCAAGTTGCCTGAGTGGCGGGTGCTGCCGGTAGAGCAGGCCATGCTCACCCTTTTCTCGAACACCTGTTGTCATCACTGATTTCCACTGATCCATTCGTATAATTTTCGCCACTATTTTTCTTTTTAAGCCTTCCTGTGGAATCTATTTCGGTCGATGTTGGAGACTAATTATTCTCTGGTGTTGATGTTTTGACATTGACAGATGTAACGAAGATACCATTACCAGTATACAATGGGCACACACACACACACACACGCACGCACGCACGCACGCACGCACGCACGCACGCACACACACACACACACACACACACACCTCAGAATGACATCCGAGAGCACACTGATCTTTTGACCGGGGTGGTAAGGATGTCGAGCTTTGAGCATACTAGTGTGCGGAATTTAGCGCATTCATATTGTCATTGACGTTGTGATTGTTGTTATTATATCCGGTCTTCTCGCCGACTTATATGCGACTGGTCAATCAGTTAGATTCTATTTACAGTAATAGCTTTGTTTTAGTGAAAACATGTTTCGCTACCGACAAATCAGTTAAACATGTTATAGCAAAGTCAAAATAATAGGGAAACCACACACCCTGACCTACTTCTGCTTTTAAAATAATCGGTAAACGTATTGCTACTATGTGTAGATAAAACCTGCATCATTAAGGAAAATCCCAGAAAAGAAATGTCAATTTAACAGCCATTAGATGTGTTCCCTATTACTGCCCATGTACAGTACATGTCTGCTCAGCCAAAACATTAGGCTCAATGGGGAGACTTTTGCATTAACGAAAACACTCTTGCGTTGTGTTCAAGGTGTCAATTTAAAAGCAAATTCGTGACTATGGTGTTGTGTCACGCAAAATAGGTTAAAGAAAGACTAGAAAAAAAGAGGCTATCTGTCCACAGTTTCACATTATAAGTAAGCATTCAGTTAAAACAGTTCTACTTACATACAGGCTTACAGCTCTTGATCTTCTTGAACCGTGTACAAGGACATTGTGCCTTTTGCGCCGACTTGGCTTTATAGTGCGCGAAGCACTTGTTATCCAAGCTGTTCCAATCCACGCTGTAACAAGACGGTTCCCAAAGACAGTACTCGGCGCAACACACCATGTTACGACAGGCAACGATTTCCGTGCCAGAAAAGGACTGCTTGTCTGGCTGCATTTTAAGACACTGCGACGCTGAAATAGAAACAATTAAATGGAATGGCCAGGATCAACCACGCACCAGCGAACGATCAAGAACTAGGAAACAAACAGGCGGCTCTCGTGCATCACCCGTGGACTGGGGAACAAAATAGAAACCCAACCAATATTGGTAAGACATAAGGCAGTATGTACATATTGTTCAACGCTGCAATCAGGAACATTCCAGATATATCACGGTAACCTGTAAACTATTGGAATCTTGGCCTGACATCATCAGTTGGCACCCAAGACACACTGTGACTACTGTAGTCTTTGTTTTGTCGGCTCGTACGACGAATATAGGGTACATGTACATTATATAACCAGGAGTTCTTTCAGAGACATAACATACAAATAGACCTATCTATTTGGCAGAAAACACTGACTGTTAAATGCAATTTGTGTGAGAGATGGGTTCTGCCGGTAGAGCAGGTCACGCCTACCCTTTTCACGAACACCGGCTGTGATTACTGAGTTTTAGTGATCTATTCATATTATGAACCTATGGAATCTGTATCAGTCGATATTCGAGACTGCTAGTTCTGTGGCGTTGACGTTGTATAGTTTAAACATGTCAATATTGAAGGTAAAGTCGAGTCCACAGAAGCCTATTCATTGTTAGATGCATTTGTTTTGTCTTCAGTCAAAACAAATACACATAGCAATATCGCTTTAAAAATGAGATAACGAGGCTCTCAGAAAATAGATCACCAGCTATGATACACGTTTGTTGCTGAATTTGTGCTAATTCATAGTCACGTGTGGGTAATAGATTTAATCCAACAATAGTTAAGTATAAACACATTGAACAGATAATACATATGAAAACATAGCTTCGGCAAAGGTTTCCACGTGGGTTTCCAACAGAAGGTCAGTTCACAGAATTCGGACAGATCGTCTGTCTCCCAGACCCTGGAGAATCAATGTAAAAAGGAGTCCAACTCAAGTCTAGAAAGATTGGGCAAGTCTAGTATAAGTCTGAAATTAAGCGTTGTTGTGGACTTCATTTGCATTTTATTTTTTTTATTTATTTTTAAGATATATATGTTTAGGTAAGATAACTTTATATCTGGGATTAAATGTTAGTTTATCGGACAGTGTTCACCGGTGAGCTCCGAATGTGTCTTGTCATGTCAAGGGGATTCTACCTCATCGGAATAATAACACTGCTTGATGAGAACAGTCATTAGTCATTAGCACACGCAGGTGAGTTGGCTACTCTAACTGTGTATCGGATGTGACATGCAGTAAAACGATTAACTGGACAATGCCAATGATATACAAGGAAATACAGTAGAACACGGATAGAGCCAACAAACGGATACAACGAACTGTTAAAAAATCCCCGATTTATCTCCTATGTAATATCATATAAAATTTACGTATATAACGAACTAACGGATATAGCGAACTGATATCTGCTCCTCGACAAGCCTAAATACCACTAATTAGTAACGTGTATAGCGAACTGAGAAATCTCCTCAGTGATAAGTGTCACTGACAATTGGCTGCACGCAATCAGCGGTGAATCAACGCAATCACTGGTGACGATCCAACCTTGTTAAACTTGCATTATTTTAATCTTATCTGTCCATGTAATTTTCCAAGCGAAAACGTATATAACGAACTGTTTTCTCTGGTCCCTTGTAGTTCCTTCTATCCATGTTCTACTGTACTTTAACTATAATGTTTGTTTGTTTGTTGTTTAACGCCGCACTCAGCAATATTCAAGCTCTGTGACGAAGGTTTGTAAATAATCGAGTCTGGAACAGACAATCCAGTGATTGACATCATAAGCATCGATCCACGCAATTGGTAAACGATGACCTGCCTAACCACCCGATCCCGTTAATCGCATCTTACCACCATATACTAGGATAGTCTCCATTTACGGCAAGCATGGGTTGCTGAAGACTTATTCTACCCCGGATGTTCACGGGTATGCAAGGTAACAGGTCAATCAACAGTGACGGGTGTGATATGGGAGCTTATACTTCTGTCCACATAGCAAAGGTCAATAAAGATATTGGTTGTACTTTTAACTGAGTAGTATGCTTCTTTATTGTTAGTTTTCGCCGCAGTCAGTTATTCCAGCGTTAAACAACAAACAAACAAAGAACCAATCAAACAAATGTGCATCTGGGGACAAAATGTTCCCTGTCAACCCACACCTGGCATAAGTCCACTATGAAAGCTGTATATCTGTATGTTGGTAAAGGTAAATCAACTGGCAAAGACTAGATACGAAAACAACTTTACTATTTTGATTTAAGGTGAGGTGTGAATCTAACGAAACGAAATGAATATGTGTTACATTGTACATATACCATCAATCATAGGTCGCCCTTACCTGCAAGAACTACCCACGATGCAAACGAGACTACGATGGCGGTGTCCATCACGCGATGTGTGATGAGATCTACAAGCTCTCTAGTCTAATCACGCCCGGTCTGGGTGGAACTATTCCCGGCTAGTGTCGCGGGATTGGTAGTGTCATAATTCATAATTCATGTTCCCGATGTTATTGACAGATTCCGGCGTCGCGCCATCACCGTAGATGCTCGTTAAAGATTCGATAAACACAAAGACCAAAATGACCCCATGCATTTCTTTCACAATTGCCCGTCAGACTTTATCAGACTTTGTGTGTGATTTCCTGATTTTCAAAAGTATGCTGCAATATCATTTTTCTCAAGCAAGTTCTGGGACAAATTATATTTTTCGATAAAATCCCGTTGAGTGAAAAGGAAGAAACAATGAAGGCGTCAATTCCGGTGTTCCTCGTTAGACACATTCATGGAATGGATGCTGTGAAACCACTTATCCGAACAAAACTGGTTTAATATATTTATATGTAGTAAAGAACTACCTCTTTGGAAATGGTAATTACTAATTTTTGTCCGAGCGTTTGTGCGTATTCCTGATAATGAGGTGATTGAGTCCAGATATAGCAATAGCAAGGTTCTTTGTACGCATCCTTAATGAGTTCTTAAAGGAGAGATCCTTATTAATAGGGATTATTTCTTGTTTCACGGACTGACTGAACTTAACAAATGTAAGCAAAATACAAAGCTAAGTAATAAAGGAGGTAGGTTTGGTTCTCCCTTCAAGCGAGTTCTTCTCGTGAAATTAGGTTCGAATCCCGTTTCGCCCTGGTTATATTTCTAGGTTTGTCAGCACCATACCCGATGCATCCCACGCTGTGAAATAACTGGAATACTGTTCAAAGCGGCGTTAAACTCACTCACTCCTATCGCGGAAGTGTTGCTTTGTGCCAGTTCTGACGTCCGTTCCGTCCACTTCTGTACTGGTCCACACCATGTTGGTCTTTTCCAATACAATCTAACGTACCAGTGTTTGGTCATCTGTTTGCAACTGTACACTTTCCGTTGCCAGGACTGTGATTGTGCTTTGATTGGATGGCGTTCACAGTTGTCCAGGGAAGTCAACTGTCCCATGGTGTCTTTCTCACATGTCAATAACGTATTCAATATATTTATTTTCCTATTTTCAAACACATCTATTCTCCCATTTGGAAAGAACATATTTAATTGCGCCGTTAACATACGCGTTAGAATCAGAAACCAAGGTACAAGTTTAACGTACTTTCACCCTCAGGCACTTCGTCAATATTTTGCATGTGTTCATTAACAACCTATTCAGTACAGAGGGGTGGATGTGTTTTTTGACTAAATATTTATAGAATGGATCTTTACAGTATTGGAAATCATTTTCCGCCACTTTTATCTGATCGTCAGTTTATAAAGCCACAAGGAGATCACACTTGAACTGTTTATTTTACATTCGAGGGTTGCATTTGTTCATCGTGTTTGCTCCATGGCGTGTTTGGTTTGACAGGCCTCCTCATATCCACCAACAGTGTTATTTAGTGTCCTCCAAGCAGCTGACTCGGATGTAAAGAAATCTGGTTGAAACTAATCCAGAACAAGTGTTGTCACAATATCTTTGTGTAAATAACAGCAGTTCCTCGCGAGGATTTACTTTCGTTTGTTTAAACTCCCTGAAACTTGAATCAAGCTCTGACCAGGTGATGAGCCTTCCACTTCGGCCTCATACAGTCCCTTTCCGGTATAGCAAGTCTAACCCTTCGGAAACAAACAAACGATCACAGTATCAACAAAGACAACCGGCACGCAACAATAAACACGCAAAAACCAGACGCACGCACAGTCAACAAACTGATCGCAACACATCAACAACATCACATACCTACCAACACATAAACACCAACACATAAACACCAACACATACCTACCAACATATAAACACCATCACATACCTACCAACACATAAACACCATCACATACCTACCAACACACAAACACCATCACATACCTACCAACACATAAACACCATCACATACCTACCAACACATAAACACCATCTCATACCAACCAACATATAAACACCATCACATAAACACCAACACATACCTACCAACACATTAACACCATCACATTAACACCAACACATAAACAACATCACATACTTACTAACACATATACATCATCACATGAATACCATTACATAAACACCAACACATAAACACCAACACATACCTACCAACACATAAACACCATCACATACCAACCAACATATAAACACCAACACATAAACACAATCACATAAACACCATCACATACCTACCAACATATAAACACCATCACATACCAACCAACATATAAACACCATCACATAAACACCAACACATACCTACCAACACATTAACACCATCACATAAACACCAACACATAAACAACATCACATACTTACTAACACATATACACCATCACATGAACACCATCACATAAACACCAACACATAAACACCATCACATACCTACCAACAAATAAACACCATCACATACCAACCAACATATAAACACCATCACATAAACACCAACACATACCTACCAACACATAAACACCATCACATAAACACCAACACATAAACACCATCACATAAACACCAACACATAAACACCATCACATACCTACCAACACATAAACACTATCACATACCTACCATCACATACCTACCAACACATAAACACCATTACATACTTACCAACACATAAAAACCATCACATACCTACCAACACATAAACATCATCACATACCTACCAACACATAAACACCATCACATACTTACCAACACATAAACACTATCACATACCAACCAACACATAAACACCAACACATACCTACAGCAACATAAACACCATCACATAAACACCAACACATTAACACCATCACATACTTACCAACACATAAACACCAACACATACCTACCAACAAATAAACACCATCACATACCTACCAACACATAAACACCATCACATAAACACCAACACATTAACACCATCACATACTTACCAACACATAAACACCAACACATACCTACCAACAAATAAACACCATCACATACCTACCAACAAATAAACACCACCACATACTTACCAACACATAAACACCACCACATACCTACCAACACACAAACACCATCACATACCTACCAACACATGAACACCATCACATAAACACCAAAACATAAACACCATCAAATACATACCAACACATGAACACCATCACATACCTACCAACACATAAACTATGTATGATACTCGTCAAAGGGTCGTAATAACTCTTATGATGCTCTTGATAGGGAAACACACTCGGCAAATAATCACTACATCGTACATGTTCATCATCCTTATGGAGAGAAAGGTTTATCTACATAACGGACCTGTGATATTGAGGATGACCCGCCCGACAGCAGTGCTGATGTAGTACACACACTCAGTCCCTCTCTGCCAGCCCACACCAGCTGTAGTAATGCTGTAGTGATGATGTAGTTATGCTGTGGTTAAGCTGTAGTAATATTGTAATGGTGAAGTAATGTTGTATTAACGCCGTAGTAACGCTATAGTAATGTTATATTAACGCTGTATTAATACTGTAGTAATGTTATAATGACGCTGTAGTTATGTAGTGTTGTAACGCTTCAGTAATATTGTAATGTTGGGGTATACTGTGGTAATGTTGTATTAATGCTGTATAAATGCTGTAGGTATGTTGTAGTAACTCTGTAGTAATGTTGTAGTAACGCTTAAGTAATGTGTAGTAACACTGTAATAATGATGTAGTTATGTTGTAATAACTCTGTAGTAATGTAGTAGTAACGTTGTAGTAATGTTGTAACTCTGTAGTATATACACTTTATTCAGATGTATTGTAGGCCATAGGCCCATGATACAATGGTTACAGTGTGGTGATGGGAGTTGGAGATCCAAATAGACTTTGCCTTAGATTCATAGCTTTTAGAATATACATGGCTAGTTTCTTAACAGTAAATGGATTGGTTGATGACATTAAAATATTGTACTTATGTCTTGTCAGATATATATTCTGACCTCAAAACTTGATAACAATCACAATTTAAAATAAAGTGATACTCATCTTCGATATAATCATGTTTACAAACAGTACAAACTCTTTCTTCTCTAGGTTCCTTATTATGTCTACCTGATTCAATTCTTAGATGATGAGAACTACATCTTAAACGAGCCATAATACTTCTAAATTTATCACATGATAGCCTTGTAATATACATTTCAACACCAAATGTTTGCTTATACAAAGAATAATAATATGATTTCGAACTTTCACGTATAGCTGAATGCCAGTCTTGTTAGTACGATAATTTTAGCCTCACAAAAAAATCCTTTATAAACAAAGGTATATTTGCAACACACTGTTGATCCCATATAAAACCAAATCCTGCTGACACAATTATGTGTCTACTTTTGGAAACCCAGTTTACTTTACCATTACCTACAGCTTGCAGTTGCATATTATAGCATTTCTTTACATATCTAGATTCTGGCATTTTCAAAATTTGCACTCTTTTATAAGCATAAATGTATAGAGGATATCGGCCACATTCACCTCTTATAACGTGATTTGAGGTGGAGACCTTAACACATAAAAAGCGCTTACAAGCCATCATGTGGATACTTTCAATATCATTACAAATTTCAGGACTCAGACCCCATATTTCTGCTCCAAATAGCAAAATTGGGCTAATTTTGGTATCAAATATTTTAAAAAATAAATCAAAGGGTATGGGCTTAAAGTTGGACAGAGATTTCAGTATGCCACACAATACTTTCTTAGATTGTAGTGCTGCAACCTTAACATGTTTACCCCATGATAAGGTTCTTGTAAAAGATAAACCTAAATATTTGTACGAGGTTACACGCTCAAGACTGGAACCATCAAAATTCCATTTCTCATACTTTGATAAAACACCACCTTTTTTTAAAACAATGACCTTAGTTTTTTCCAGATGAACACACAAATGGTAGGTATCACAAAAATATTTTAGTGTATCAATACGTTTCTGAAGACCATATACAGTGTCAGAAAGCAAAACAACATCATCTGCAAATAATAACAAAAATAGTTGAATAAGTTCAGGATGAAGCTGTATGCCTGTTGAACAAGATAATTCTATATCCATTGCCAACTCATTTATAAGCATAGAAAATAATAATGGACTTAAGACGTATCCCTGCCTTAAGCCAAGATGACAATGAAATTCTTCAGAGAAAATATTATTTGACCTTACACTAGCCTTAACACACTTATATATAGACTTTAAAGAAAGTAAAAACTTGGTGGATACACCCTTCTGCAATAATATAGACCACAATTTAGACCGATCAACAAGGTCAAAAGCCTTTTTAAAATCTACAAATAATGCATAAATTTTGCCATGCTTTTTTGCTAAATAACGCTGAATGACTGCTTGTAAAATATAAATGTTGTCTATTGTACTGTATACTTTCCGAAAACCTGCTTGGGATTCCACAATTTTATCATATGCACTGGACCAAAAGGATAGCCTGTTATTTAAAATTGAAGTATAAAGTTTACTAAATACACTCAATAAAGTTATTCCTCTATAATTATTGGGTAGGGAGGTATCACCTTTCTTATGTAATGGAATTATTATGCCAGTACACCAAGACTGTGGAAAATTACCTGTGTCAAAAATAATATTAAAGACAAGTTCAATATATGGGACTAAAATATCCTGAGCAGCCACAAAGAACTCTGGTATTATATGATCCAACCCTGCAGACTTTGAACATTTAAGCTGTGAAATTGCTTTTAATATTTCCCCTCGGGTGATAGGTAAATCTAAAATATTCTTAGAGACATCATCAGTTAAGGTATTTACACATGGTTCAACGTCATCAAAACACTCATTGTCAACTTCACCATCATCTTCATGTGGGTCTGTCGAATAACAGAACTATTAAACAAATCATTAAAATGCTCAAACCACATACTTGTAGATATAGGTGATATATTATTACTAGATGATGAATAATCTCTCAATATTCTCCAAAAATCTTTAGCATTATTAATGTGTGACAATAATTTAACTCTAATCTTCTCAGCATAAAGTCCCTTTTTGTTCCTAAGAACAGTTGTGTACAGATTACGGGCTGTAATAAAGTTCTGAAGAGATATATTGTCCCTGAGTTGTCTGAATACTTTCAAAAGTCTATCTCTTTCCATCCTGAAGTAAACACATTCCCTATCATACCAAGGTTGTGACTTCGGTTTTATGAACAGATACCTTTTCATACAGTCAGCTGCGGAGCATATAGCTGTGCTAAGTTTGTCTATAGCTGCATCAATATCAGTCATAGCTACGTCAGAGCATGATATTAACATATTTAAAATACCTGGTGACATGAGGTTGTCTCTAAAATCAGACAGCTTGTCAGTGTCCCACATATATTTATATCTGGCACTTGCACCAGCACGTGCTTCTTGCCTCTCTGCATGTGCTGCCGACTGAACACGTGATTGAAATGAACATGAGACCGGTAAGCGGGGGGATTCCCCTCTCGAGACAATGATAAAGCTATCACACAAAGAAAACAGGTTGCTGGAAGCAATAATATAGTCAATCACACTATAGGTAACGCTGTAGTAATGTTGTAGTAACGCTTTACTAATGTTGCAGTAACTCTGTAGTAATGCTGTAGTACCACTGTAATAGTACTGTAGTAATGTTGTAGTGACGCTGTAGTAATGTTGTAGTAACGCTTTAGTAATATTGTAATATGGGGTAATACTGTAGTAGTGTTGTATTAACGCTGTAGTAGTGTTGTAGTAACTTGTAGTAATGATGTTATTTATTAACGCTGTAATAATGCTGTAGTAACTCTGTAGTAATGCTGTAGTAATGTTGTAACGCTGTAATATGTTCTAGTAACTTGTAGTAATGATACAGTAATGTTGTAGTAACGCTGTAGTAATGTTTATTAACGCTGTTATCATGTTGTAGTAACTATGTAGTAACGCTGTAGTAATATTGTAGTAACTCTGTATTAATGTTGTAGTAACGACTCAGTAATATTGTAATGTTGGGGTTATACTGAAGTAATGTTGTATCAACGCTGTAGTAATGTTGTAGTAACTGTGTAGTAATGTTGTAGTAACGCTGTAGTAATGTTGTATCAACGCTGTACTAATGTTGTAGTAACGCTGTAGTAACACTGTAGTAATGTTGTAGTAACATTTTAGTAATATTGTAATGTTGGGGTAATACTGGAGTAATGTTGTATTAACGATGTAGTAATGCTGTAATAACGCTGTAGTAATGTTGTAGTGATTGTGTAGTAATGTTGTAGTAATGATGCAGTAATGCAACAGTAATCATGTAGTAATGCTGTAGTAATGATGTAGTAATGTAGTAACGCTGGAGTAACGTAGTAATGCTGTAGTAACGTTGTAGTAACGTTTTAGTTACGATGTACTAATGCAATGAAGAGTCATTAAACTTTCATTACCTCATGCGTCATCACTTCCGTTTTTACCAAATGACAGCACCCTTGCATTAAGTTATTGTCAGCAAACTGAATAGCATTACCTAACTCTATCCAAAACTACAGAATCATTACAGTCTGGTCACATCGAAGGAAGTCTGTTGAACGTGCTGCCATGATTACATGTATGTTGTATATACATTTACTGTACAACGTGGAACATGAAAATGTACGTATATATCAAGTATACTGAGACATAGATTAACACATGTCTAATACAGTTAGTATTTTAGGTATAAAACAAGAGTGGGGTAGGCCAGTGTTCGCTCGTCAAGACGAATGCCCCGGGGTCAGTCTCCAACATGGGTACAATGAGTGCCACTCATTTCTGGTGGCCCTGCCGTGAAATTGCTGGAATATGGCTAAAACCCAGAAATATTAAAAAGGATTGATAACAAATGCAATAAACTCCTTGGTACATTGAAAAGACCGAGGCGCTCCGCTTAATTGTTATTTAATACATGCATATATATATATATCCATGGTATGTCGACATTCGTCTCTTCATCTTGAACATTTTGAATTGTACAGAATCCCTCATTTGAAATTATATCAACAGATGATGCAGTTCTAGTGATATTTCTTTATATCAGTTTAACATAAGTCTGCTTCATATAAAGTGGCATGAACATTATGTTATTGATTATAAGAATACAATATTTGCTTATTTGTCTGAACAGTGTTACATCATTATACATTCGTAGAAAAAAAAACATACCTGGTGACAGGGGACAGAGCGACACGCCCTAATGGAGGGGTGATGTAACAACTCACCTGACAATGTCAATATCGGACGTGGCCACCATTTGTGTTAATAGAGGTAAGGCAGAAGCGGCGCATTGAAAACAGTCTGGTGGCTGTTATTCCAGTTGTCAACCAAAGATTGGACCATCTGAGCTTGGTATAATGAGCACACGCACACGCACACGCACACTCACACGCACACACACATCGCTACATAAGTGCATAATCTTGGACGCGACATGGTATTGCTGGAATATATAAAGCAGCGTAAAACCATACTCACTCACTAAACCCTATTGAACCTCGCCTCACTGAGCGGAATACCATCAGTCAATGTCGATCCCAATTGCGTGGATCGATGCTCATGATATTAATCACTGGATTGTCTGGTTCAGACTTGATTAATTACAGACCGCCGCCATATACATGTAGCTGGAATATTGCTGAGTGCGGCGTTAAACAACCAACCAACCAACCAACCATCAGTCAATGCTGTCATGTACACATTGTTTGAATCACTCGTAAAATCAAGTCTTTGAATGGCATCAGCGCCAATTAACTGTTGGCTTCCCTAGTTGTTTCCACCTTTGTTATGTTATTACTTATGTTGTTCTTACAGGTACATACATGTGTTCTCTGCTTCATATCATTTATTTACCTGATGAAGGAGTAAGTACATAGACCTAAACGAAGTTTTCCTCAGAAATAAAGAAGTTGACGTCCATAAACTCGTAAAATGTTTAATTTTGTGCTATTAATTATCAGCGTTCATGTTTGAATTAACTGACAACCAGGGCTGTCACCCTGAAGTGCATGTAACGACGGTGGGTGTTTTATTGGCGTGGGTGTACTTGTTGCTTCATGGTGTTTGGTAGACAGGATAATAGCTCATTCAGTGATGTTTTGGCGGGATGAATCACCCTTCTAGCCTGGGGTTCAGCAGCGTGAGATACTACATAATACTGGACTATACCAAGCTGTAGTTATTGTAGTGAGAAACACTGATTTAATATAGATACCCGCGTATGCAGGATAATATCTTTCAAGTTTGATTATATTGTCAGTCGCTGGCCTTATTACTGAATAGCTTTATCTGCCTGTTATTATAGTATATATGCTGGTGAGTTGTTGTTTTGTCAGCATCATTACGCATACAGGCGTACAGCTACAGTGGCTGAACGATTGCAATACAAACATACACAAAGTAGTTTATGTTAAACACGTGTAACGGCAGCTCCGTCCTATTTCAGCGTGTTGAAGAAACATAATATTGTGTGTTCATACACGAAACAAGCCTTTAATGAATCATCCTCGGATGGCCACAACAAACTGATTCAGTATTGCTGCTATGTTTTTTTTCTGAAATATTGTTTGTCTTGGTTGTGATTTAATTACGATAAACGTTAGGTACAAAATAAGCCCCGAGTCAAAAACCACCTTACCATTGTCCTGTAAAACCTAAACCAACTCATCCCTTAGTGAGTCCGGTATAGAATAGGTCCCCAGCAATCTATACTGGTCACAGGGGGCGACTGATTGGACTGGGGGTCAGGCGCGTTGACTCGCTCGCTACTCATAATATTAATCACGTGATTGTGTGTTCCATATTCGATTATTTACGGGGCGCCGCCATATGGCTGGAATATTACACAGGGGGAGTAAACGATAAACAAACAAAACAAATATAAAAACATCTCGAAATCACGAGAAAATAAATAAATAATTGAAATAACGAGAATTTCGATATCGTATATTACCAGCGTGGCACATTCGGCTTTCGTAAATAACAAATGGTCTATATTACAACGTATGAATAGGTGGGATATGGAGTGTATCCGCTGCCCGCTGCAAATGATCGTTTCTCATGTAATACTGTAGGACATTAAGTAAGCTTTTCAGCGGCAAATACGGAGGTCTCGTTCCGGAACAATAAACACATTGACACACCTTGCGTGCATTCCGTCACAGTTAATATACATGTGTGTTCCCTTTTGACTTGAGCGAAGTGTTACGGATCACTTCAAATGCTGTTACTGCTGGTTGTGTGACGAGTCTCAAATTTTGGTTTGAGGCACTGTATATAACAGAAGAGAAGTTCGTTCGTGTCAGTGGTCATTACAATAACACTGAAGGGAGTGGTTTTGCTAAACTACATGTTTTGAGGCACGAAACAGGCATGTGTGAGGTGATAAAGTTCGTTTAACGGTAAATTCTAAACTTCTGTAGTGAAATCAAACATACGATGATTATTCTTGTTATTGTCAAGTTAATGTTAGATGGATATAAGTTTCTCTACACAGTGAAGCATATGAGACATTAAAGGATAGATAGATGCTATAACTGCTACAGGAGGTACATCATGGGGGCACTGGTCTAATCATTTTTCAACGTTTGGCTTACCAGGCTTAACATACGTTGACTGATAACGAATACATGTAGGTCCAAATATAAACTTAAGCCTGAACCACTGGGATGTAGTTTAACATATTTCAATCTACTATAAACACACCGGAGGGAATCTTTTAGTCGTAGGAAATAACGTTAAGTATTTTGCCGGCCGGTTGTTAATGGATTTCTCCCAAGGCCAATCATTTTTACCAGCATTTCATTGTAATATAGATACGTCTTACTTAAGTTAGGAACCAAGTGCTTTAGCTTTATAAATAGGATCGGGTGGGTAACTACTCCCCTGTCACTGAGTTCGACATTAAAGGTAACTACTCTCCTGTCACTAAGTTCGACATTAAAGTTAACTACTCCCCTGTCACTAAGTTAGACATTAAAGTTAACTACTCCCCTGTCACTGAGTTCGACATTAAAGTTAACTACTCCCCTGTCACTGAGTTCGACATTAAAGTTAACTACTCCCCTGTCACTGAGTTAGACATTAAAGTTACCTACTCCCCTGTCACTAAGTTAGACATTAAAGTTACCTACTCCCCTGTCACTGAGTTAGACATTAAAGGTAACTACTCCCCTGTCACTGAGTTCGACATTAAAGGTAACTACTCCCCTGTTACTAAGTTCGACATTAAAGGTAACTACTCCCCTGTCACTAAGTTCGACATTAAAGTTAACTACTCCCCTGTCACTAAGTTCGACATTAAAGGTAACTACTCCCCTGTCACTAAGTTCGACATTAAAGTTAACTACTCCCCTGTCACTGAGTTAGACATTAAAGGTAACTCCTCCCCTGTCACTAAGTTCGACATTAAAGGTAACTACTCCCCTGTCACTAAGTTCGACATTAAAGTTAACTACTCCCCTGTCACTAAGTTCGACATTAAAGTTACCTACTCCCCTGTCACTAAGTTAGACATTAAAGGAAACTACTACCCTGTCACTAAGTTAGACATTAAAGGTAACTACTCCCCTATCACTAAGTTAGACATTAAAGTTAACTACTCCCCTGTCACTAAGTTCGACATTAAAGTTACCTACTCCCCTGTCACTAAGTTAGACATTAAAGGAAACTACTACCCTGTCACTAAGTTAGACATTAAAGGTAACTACTCCCCTGTCACTGAGTTCGACATTAAAGGTAACTACTCCCCTGTCACTAAGTTAGACATTAAAGTTAACTACTCCCCTGTCACTAAGTTCGACATTAAAGTTACCTACTCCCCTGTCACTAAGTTAGACATTAAAGGAAACTACTACCCTGTCACTAAGTTAGACATTAAAGGTAACTACTCCCCTATCACTAAGTTAGACATTAAAGTTAACTACTCCCCTGTCACTAAGTTCGACATTAAAGTTACCTACTCCCCTGTCACTAAGTTAGACATTAAAGGAAACTACTACCCTGTCACTAAGTTAGACATTAAAGGTAACTACTCCCCTATCACTAAGTTAGACATTAAAGGTAACTACTCCCCTATCACTAAGTTAGACATTAAAGGTAACTACTCCCCTGTCACTAAGTCCGACATTATAGTTAACTACTCCCCTGTCACTAAATTAGACATTAAAGGTAACTCCTCCCCTGTCACTACTAAGTTAGACATTAAAGGTAACTACTCCCCTGTCACTGAGTTCGACATTAAAGTTAACTACTCTCCTGTCACTGAGTTAGACATTAAAGGTAACTACTCCCCTGTTACTGAGTTTGAAATGAAAGGTAACTCCTCCCCTGTCACTAATTTCGACATTAAAGGTAACTCCTCCCCTGTCACTAAGTTCGACATTAAAGGTAACTCCTCCCCTGTCACTAAGTTCGACATTAAAGGTAACTCCTCCCCTGTAACTAAGTTCGACATCAAAGGTAACTCCTCCCCTGTCACTAAGTTTGACATTAAAGGTAACTCCTCCCCTGTAACTAAGTTCGACATCAAAGGTAACTACTCCCCTGTCACTAAGTGAGACATCAAAGGTAACTCCCCCCACACCCCCTGTCACTAACTGAGACATCAAAGGTAACTCCTCTCCTGTCACTAAGTTCGACATCAAAGGTAACTACTGCCTTGTCACTAAGTGAGACATCAAAGGTAACTCCCCCCCTGTCACTAAGTGAGACATCAAAGGTAACTCCTCCCCTGTAGGGGAGGTGTGTGGGCTGGGACTGTAGTAACTCCCCCCCTGTAGGGGAGGTGTGTGGGCTGGGACTGTAGTAACTCCCCCCCTGTAGGGGAGGTGGGTGTGCTGGGACTTTGTTTTGAGATCAGATATTTTTTCAGCTACAGCTGCAAAACCAGGCGTGTGACCAAATCTATGAGCCAAAATACTTTTTTGAAACAATGTTATTTTTGTGTCAGATAATTTATTTTTAAACAATATGAAGCATAATTATTTATTTCAGAGCGTCAGAGACAATTTAATTATTTTTCGATAAAATAAATAAAGAGGCCTTTACTACCAATACATGCTTACTCATTTCGCGAACACCGGTGCAATGATTGATTTTCCGTGACCGATTCATACAAAGATTAATTAAATTAAATCTGTAAATATGTAAATAAAAATCACCAAACAAGAAATTATTACGTTTTCTTGTACAACACATAGATACTTCATATGACCCGCTACTTAAATGAACCGTTACAGATGAATATAAATAGTTTTATCTACAGATGAGTTAAATTTACTTTGGATACATTGATGTATAATATTTATGACAATAACCTCGAGATGACTTCAAAATGAAAGGCAACATGGAAATCCCTCGACTCTAATATGGGATTCTCCGACTTTCCGCACTCAAAGTAGTCCGCTTCGGTGGGCGTGCCTTAATGTTGTACAATCGTAGGGAAATAAATGCAAGAACACCTGACCAATTAAGCCAATAAGAATGCAGGAATTACTATGAACACAACAACAAAAATAATTGTAAGAATATGCAAATAATCATTATGAACGTTACATGTGACTGAATATTCTTTTACTTTTGAGACACAAATATCTGTCATCCTCCGACACCAATAAGTCCAACGGAGAACGTAATGTGTATACAATCAAAACGACTTAGTTTTAGTTATAGATGAAATCGGGTGGATATATGAGTGGAAGAGAATTGGCTAATTGGCCATCATGTAACGATATCAGATCATCGATATACATGTATACTAAGTCAAATTAAAAACTTCACATTTTTAAAAGTAATCCCATCTATGATATACAAGATAATATATCAGAGAAGATAATTTTTAATCATTAATGTCCAAAAAAGGATTTTAATGAACGGTGGTAACCATAATTTATCCCAAGCACCTACGGTATTCGGTAGTAACATCAACAGTTTAAATCATACGTCCCAAGCACGAGAATCTGATGGCACACAAGTTCAGTAGCGTGTATGGCCGCCATGTGCGTTGACAACTGCCACACAACGCCTCCGCATGGACCTTGTGATGCTCGTGAACACATGATTGGGAAGACGACGCCGTTGTTGCTGCCAAATGGTGCCAAGATCTTGCAAATTCTGTGGTTGGTTCTGGAGAGTGTGCAGAGTTCTGCCAAGAGCATCCCAGACGTGTTCGATGAGATTGAGGTCGGGAGACCTTGACGGCCAGTCCCTGACGTTGACTCACGCATTCTGAAGGAAAGTCCTTGTCAAAATTGCTGTGTGGGGTCTGGCATTGTCGTGTTTGAAGATCAAACCGGGTCAATGTGCTGCCATAAAAGGCAGAAGTTCTGGTGCCAGTACCTGGTCGCGGTAAGCAGCAGCAGTTGAGGTTGTCACGGATGACAAGAAGCCATGAACGTGCATTGCCACAGAAAGCACCCCACACCATGACACTTCCGCCTCGAAATCTGTCAACTTCCTGTACACAACACTGGGCGTAACGTTCATGACGGCGCCTCCACACCCTCGCCCTACCATCAGCAAATCGGAGTTTAAATCGGTATTCATCACTGAAGACGACTTGATTCCAATTCCTCTGATTCCATCGTAAGTGTCGCTGTGCCCAGAATTGACGTTGACGTCTGTGTAATTGAGTCAGAATCGGCCCGCAGTATGGCCGTCGTACTTGAGGGTGGGCAGTTCTCAGACGGTTTCGAACAGTTTGCGCACTCAGTCTAACCCTAAACAGTTCATTTCTGGTTGATGTAGCCGTCAAAAATCGGTTACGGGGGTGACGTAAGACAATCTGACGATCCTCTGCATGTGACGTAACACGTGGTCGACCTGGCCGAGGGCGATCAGCGGTGCTACCCGTTTGCTGTAGATGCGTCTGTAAATCATAAAAACAATCCGTCGACTACAACCAATCGTCCTTGCGACTTCAGCTACGGACGTTCCCGTCTGCAACATGCCAATGACACGTTCACGTTTCACATTTGAAAGGCGTGGCATAACAAATGGCCGTAAACACTTTTGTTTTCTTGTGTTATTCTTTTTTTGTTAATGACTGCTAACAAGTACGGCTGAAAACACGTGCGGTATTATGGCCACGTGACCAGTTGCACGTGAAAAAACACTTTTGCCAGTATAGTGCTGCGCACATGATTTTGATCGATTCACCTGCACAAAAACGGGTGTTATCTGAAGACAATACGTGACCATTAATGTTTAAATACACAATAAGGGCCCACAATGATAACTGGTCAAAATGTTAGGATTGTGAAGTTTTTAATTTGGTTCAGTATATATATGAAGGTTACGTTGCGCGTCTCCGCCAAATTCCCTTGTTTTAATTTTGCCATTCCGAGAAAACATTCTGACTCGTACGCATAAAGAGACAGATGAGCATGAATAGTGCCCATGGGGATGCTACCTTTCCCTAAATGTCCTGTCCCCACATTTCACAAAGATAATATACACGAGGAAGTCCAGCAATTCATATATTATTTTCTAAGTAAACATTTGCTTTCCTTTTGGACAAAACAAAACATTCGACATTTTCTCACGTCTTACCGTTGTTTTGGAAGAGCGATGATACTGTGTCGTCAACTACAGACCAATTCCACTGATCAGTTTCCATAGGTAAAGTATTTGAAAGGGTTGCCTTTAAACATTTTGTAATACTGCCGTTTACACAAATGTCAACTTGGTTTCAAAACTAGTCTTTTCAATTAACTACATCATCATGTTTGTGAAGTCGTGAAGAACTTGTTCGTATGACGTACGGTGATGTATCCAAAGCTTTTGGCCGAATATGGGCAACGTGACAGCTCAGTTCCTTGCCAGCGCTGACCTTGAACTGAGGAACAGCCCCTCTTGTCCTACTCAGCCACCTGATAGTAGGAGAATGTGATTTACAGTTAGAGTTACAGGTTGTCAAGTATAACGTGTAATCCGCACAGCCGATTCTTTCAAAAGTTTGCAAATCGGTTTTTCGATTCATACTAAAACTAAACTACTACTGAACTAAAAAATATACACAGTGAATCCTTATAATGAAATTCGACAATGAAAACATGTGTTATCTACAGTAGTTCAATATAAAAAAATATATAAAACAAAACAGACAAAAATGACGAGATTGATAAACATTCACATACATAATGTGGCGTGACATGAATCGGCTGATTCTTTAACTTATGCACAAAACTTGTCATGCTCACAAAGTCAGTAGCAAATCAACGGAGAGTAGCATCAAACAAAGTCCATATGACCTGTCAATCAAGGTAAGTGGCGATAAGAACTGCAACAGTCAGGCTGTAACGAACCGGAAGAAATACGTCAGGGAGCAGGCGGCTGTCTCAGATGACATGGTCAGTAACCACCAGATTCAAACATATGTTCAGTGAGAAACGGAAGGCACAGTTAGAAAACCCGAATACAGGAAATTTGTGGAACCCGGACGAGCGGGGGAAAAACAAAACAGGCGGGCGAGCCTGCACGCTTGCTATTTCATTCCTTCTCGGTCTTCTGTCAGTCTCCAAAAGCAATAAGTCCAACAAAGAACGCGCATGTGTATACAATCAAAACGACAAAAAACACTCTCAGAAAGAAATACTCAAGCGCGACAGCAACGTCCTTCCACTCCATCGGCCTCTCTGTGGTCGTTGCGTCAAAGACGAAAGTCTTCCTGCAAGATGCATTACGGGCTATGTAAACAAGCTTCTGAAAACACCTTGGAACAACTTCTTTATTCGGTTTGTTGTGAAGGGTCAGAACAACGATAGTCAGCAAGACGTTGACGGCACTAGAAGTTGTCACTATCGTCAGATACACCGTCAACATGGAGATCACAGTCGACGTCCTCGGAACGAGTTCGCTTACAAACGTCATGAAGACGACTAGTGACAGAAGCACAGTGATTGCGAAGGATAGCTTTTCGCCAGACTCAACAGGAACAAGGAAGACGGCCATGTTGAGAAACGACAGGATGACGATGGGGATGAGGACGTTGAGGACGTAGAACAAGGCTCGACGCTGAAATCTGAGTGTGATACGCCATTTGTACACATTCCCTGTCCTGACTGATGATAAACTGGTGTCAAGTAAATCCCACATGCCGCTTCTTTGAAACCGACCATTGTAGACCTTATCGCTTCCAGTCACGAATTCGACTTCATCGACCGTGTAATGGACGGCCATAAGATATATGGAACATTCCTGTACATCAAAGGGGAAAGTGCGGACATTGAGTGGACATGACGTCTTTAAGATGGCGGACGGTATCCATAACACGGTCCCGTTATTGAAAACTGTCATACGCTGAGTGTCGTCCGAGAAGACGTCTCGCTTTTCCAAGGTGTTGGTCACTGTTAAACTTGGAAACCATGCCTTGTAGCCGTTGTTAAAAGTAAAGTATTTGATCCCACCAAAGTCGTCCGGATCCCAGGCCAAAAACTCATCCTTCCAGTTTATATCGAATATAACATTACAGGTGAACTGTTGTTTCACGTCGTCAAAGTCAGTTATGTCCAACAGGTTTACAATGGCGGACACCTGGACTGCTTCGCTCTGGTTGTTCCGCGGTCTGTGCTGGGATGTGTAGTTTGAAAACAGGTAATTTTGTAAATGTCTCGCATCGTGAATAGATGCTCCATTACAGATACTCAGTGTCAATGTCAGACAAAACCACCACATCCTCCACCACAGAGATGGTTGCCTCTCTAATCTGTAGTAAATCACTGCCGAGACGTGAGACTCGTCACTAACACACACACACATACCGGGAATGTGTGTGCAGTCAAATGATGTCAGCAAATACCCGACTATAGCGACCAGTAGGGCAACTGCGAACGTTTGTGAACGTGTTCATTGTTCCGAAACGTGAGCACTATGTTATTCACAGACACTCGATAAAAGCCAGCTCGAGTATATGTATGGGATGTGTCTATATGTTATGTCCAGGGCCGTGCAGAACCAATCGATGATCCATTCATTTCAACTTTGTTTTGTCATTACTCCAGTGTAGTTGACCCTTTGACGAGCCGAAAATAATTAATGAGATCTAATAATGCCGGTTAAAATGCACTGATACCGGAAACATATTTTACAATCCAATAAAATGTGCGAGAGGGTAAGTATGTTTGATCTTTGTAACACGGTAACGTGTAGCAGATAATTAACGTGTTGGTAACACATATCCACCATCCTGATGGTGTGTTTGTAGTATCTGACAATATACTGGTTGTTTGTGTAACCAAGGTGTGTTCGCTACCCACTGACGTTTTGTTTACACACTTAATCACCGCACATTGATTCACGTCCAGGTGCCATTGTTTGAACACAGTAACGTTTTCAAACTCAAAACATCGTTATTGATTTTGCGGTGGGAGATATTATTTATAGCTGATGAGGATATATTTCACTGATGAATTACCAGAACGCTCAGACTTTACCCCGTGTACGACGAGGCGTTTATATTTCGCGACCACCAGGTATCGTCACTTTTTTATTGTGATTCATAAACACATGCTTATGATAATCGAGTCGGGACCGGTCAAATCTTAAGATGACACACAATCACCGATATCACCTAGCCCAACCACTCATTCAGCGTAATATAGCAACCCGATCCCAACCTAGTAGGCGAGATAGATAAACAATATAGCAATGTCATCCCCAATAGGCGAGGTAGATACTTAATATAGCGACGTGATCTCCCACAGGCGAGATAGATATCTAATATAGCTGCGAGGCAAATAGGTTAGATAGATATGTGATATAGCAATGTCATACCACAAAAGCGAAATCGATATGTAATATAGCAACATGGTCCACAATAGGCGAGATAGATATATTATGTAATATAGCAACATCGTCCACAATAGGCGAAATATATATATTATGTAATATAGCAACATGGTCCACAATAGGCGAGATAGATATGTAATATAGCAACATGGTCCACAACAGGCGAGATAGATATATTATGTAATATAGCAACATGGTCCACAATAGGCGAAATAGATATATTATGTAATATAGCAACATGGTCCACAATAGGCGAGATAGATATGTAATATAGCAACATGGTCCACAATAGGCGAGATAGATATGTAATATAGCAACATGGTCCACAATAGGCGAGATAGATATGTAATATAGCAACATCATCCACAATAGGCGAAATAGATATGTAATATAGCAACATCATCCACAATAGGCGAGATAGATATGTAATATAGCAACATCGTCCACAATAGGCGAGATAGATATGTAATATAGCAACATGGTCCACAACAGGCGAGATAGATATGTAATATAGCAACATGGTCCACAACAGGCGAGATAGATATATTATGTAATATAGCAACATCGTCCACAACAGGCTAGATAGATATGTAATATAGCAACATCGTCCACAATAGGCGAGATAGATATGTAATATAGCAACATGGTCCACAATAGGCGAAATAGATATATTATGTAATATAGCAACATCGTCCACAACAGGCAAGATAGATATGTAATACAGCAACATCGTCCACAACAGGCGAGATAGATATGTAATATAGCAATATCGTCCACAACAGGCGAGATAGATATGTAATATAGCAACATCGTCCACAACAGGCGAGATAAATATATTATGTAATATAGCAACATCGTCCACAATAGGCGAGATAGATATATTATGTAATATAGCAACATCGTCCACAATAGGCGAAATAGATATATTATGTAATATAGCAACATGGTCCACAATAGGCGAGATAGATATGTAATATAGCAACATCGTCCACAATAGGCGAGATAGATATGTAATATAGCAACATGGTCCACAATAGGCGAGATAGATATATTATGTAATATAGCAACATCGTCCACAACAGGCAAGATAGATATGTAATACAGCAACATCGTCCACAACAGGCGAGATAGATATGGAATATAGCAACATGGCCCACAACAGGCGAGATAGATATGTAATATAGCAACATGGTCCACAATAGGCGAGATAGATATATTATGTAATATAGCAACATGGCCCACAACAGGCGAGATAGATATGTAATACAGCAACATGGTCCACAACAGGCGAGATAGATATGTAATATAGCAACATGGTCCACAATAGGCGAGATAGATATGTAATATAGCAACATCGTCCACAATAGGCGAGATAGATATGTAATACAGCAACATCGTCCACAATAGGCCGTATAGATATGTAATATAGCAACATCGTCCACAACAGGCGAGATAGATATGTAATACAGCAACATCGTCCACAACAGGCGAGATAGATATATTATGTAATATAGCAACATGGTCCACAATAGGCGAGATAGATATGTAATAAAGCAACATCGTCCACAATAGGTGATATACATGTAGATACGAAATACAGTAACGTCATCCCCAATAGACGAGGTAGATATGTAATATAGCGACGCCATCCACAATAGGTGACATATATTTGATACGAAATATAGTAACGTCATCCCCAATAGACGAGGCAGATACGTAATACATGTAGAGCGACGTCATCCCCAATAGACGAGGTTGATACGTAATATAGCGACGTCACCCCATTAGACGGGGGAGAAACGTAATACATGCATAGCGACGTCATCCCCAATAGCCGAGGTAGATATGTAATATAGTAACGTCATCCCCAATAGACGAGGTAGATACGTAATATAGCAACGTCATCCCCAATAGGCGGGGTAGATACGTAATATAGCAACGTCATCCCCAATAGACGAGGAAGATACGTAATATAGCGACGTCATCCACAATAGACGATGTAGATACGTAATATAGTAACGTCTTCCCCAATAGACGAGGTAGATATGTAATATAGCAACGTCATTCCCAATAGACCAGGTAGAAACGTAATATAGCGACGTCATCCCAAATAGACGAGGTAAATACGTAATATAGCGACGTCATCCCAAATAGACCAGGGAGAAACGTAATATAGCGACGTCATCCCAAATAGACGAGGTAGATACGTAATAAAGCAAAATCATGTCCAATAGACGAGGTAGATACGTAATACATGTATAGCGACGTCATCCCCAATAGGCGAGGTAGATAGTTACGTAAATATAGCGACGCCATCCCCAAAAGACGAGGTAGATCCGTAATATAGCAACGTCACCCCCAATAGGCGAGTTAGATACATAATATAACAACGCCATCCATAATAGGCGAGGTAGATACATAATATAGCGACGCCATCCATAATAAGCGAGGTAGATACGTAATATAGCGTCGTCATCCCCAGTAGGTGACATACATGTTGATGCGAAATATAGCAACGTCATCCCCAATAGATGAGGTAGATACGTAACATAGCGACGTCATCCACAATAGGTGACATACATTTGATACGAAATATAGTAACGTCATCCCCAATAGGCGAGGTAGATACGTAATAAAGCAACATCATCCCCAATAGGCGAGGTAGATACGTAATATAGCAACGTCATCCCCAATAGGCGAGGAAGATACGTAATATAGTAACGTCATCCCCAATAGACGATGTAGATACGAAATATAGCAACGTCATCTCCAATAGGCGAGGTAGATACGTAATACAGCGACGTCATCCCCAGTAGGTGACATACATGTAGATGTGAAATATAGTTACGTCATCCCCAATAGACGAGGTAGATACGTAATATAGCAACGACATCCCCAATAGACGAGGAAGATACGTAATATAGCGACGTCATCCCCAATGGACGATGTAGATACGTAATAAAGCAACGTCATCCCCAATAGGCGAGGTAGATACGTAATACAGCGACGTCATCCCCAGTAGGTGACATACATGTAGATGTGAAATATAGTTACGTCATCCCCAATAGACGAGGTAGATACGTAATACATGTATAGCGACGTTATACCCAATAGACGAGGTAGATATGTAATATAGCAACGTCATCCCCAATAGACGAGGAAGATACGTAATATAGCAACGTCATCCCCAATAGACGATGTAGATACGTAATATAGTAACGTCTTCCCCAATCGACGAGGTAGATATGTAATATAGCAACGACATCCCCAATAGGCGGGGTAGATACGTAATATAGCGACGTCATCCCCAATAGGCAAGGTAGATACGTAATACATGCATAGCGACGTCATCCCAAATAGACGAGGTAGATACGTAATATAGCAACGACATCCCCAATAGACGAGGAAGATACGTAATATAGCGACGTCATCCCCAATAGACGATGTAGATACGTAATATAGCAACGTCATCCCCAATAGGCGAGGTAGATACGTAATACAGCGACGTCATCCCTAGTAGGTGACCTACTTGTAGATGCGAAATATAGTTACGTCATCCCCAATAGATCTACCCCAATAGACGAGGTAGATACGTAATACATATATAGCGACGGCATCCCCAATAGACGAGGTAGATACGTAACATAGCAACATCATCCCCAATAGACGAGGTAGATACGTAATATAGCGACGTCATCCCCTGTAGGCAAGGTAGATACGTCATATAACAACATCATCCCCAAAAGACGAGGTAGATGCGTAATACATGTATAGCGACGTCATCTCCAATAGACGAGGTAGACACGTAATATAGCGACGTGGTCCCGAATAGGCGAGATAGGTAGATAACGTTATATGCCAGCCAAAATATAGCTCTATAATTGCAGCCTTGTTCGGCAAGGGTAGATAGGGTTCGGGAAGTTGGATTCTGACGTGTTGAATTTGTATGCTCGCTATTAACTGACACTAGAGCTTATTCCCCCATATTTTTCATAGTTCCCTCATTCATTTCCATCAGTATATGTGTCTTGTCCTTGGCTGGTGTTGGTGTTTTTATGTAACCAGTCAGATTGTTACCAATACTATTTATTCCACGCATGATAACTTGGGTCGGATGACCAGTCAATCAAATAATAAAAGAAAAAACGAAATCAAAACAGTACGAATACATGTTGCCTATCTTTTTAATCTGTCCCAGAAAGATATTTTTGCCGTTAAATACATGAATTGTTATACCCGTGAATATCCGGGTTAGAATGGGTCTTCAGTAACCTATGCTTGCTGTAAGAGGCGACTAACAGGATCGGATGTTCAGGCTCCCTGACTTGGTTGATGCATGTCATCGTATCCCAATTGCGAGGATCGATGCTCATGAAGTCAGTCACTGGATTGTCTGGTTTGGACTCGATTATTTACAGAACGCCGTCATATAGCTGGAATATTGCTGAGTGCGGCGTTAAACAACAAACAAACATGAATTGTTAGATGAATGCATGTGGTGTGGATGATTCACTTATGCTAATTAATTGTTCTGACACTCTTGGTCAGCATCAAATATTGCATTGATTGCGCCATTTTTGTACAAGGAATTCTCGGGAAATATAATAACACCAGCGAAATGTCCCATCAGTGTCATTATGTCTGTTTAGTTTGTGTGTTGTTTAACGCCGCACTCAGCAATCTTCAGCTATATGACGGCGGTCTGTAAATAAACGAGCCTGGACCAGACAATCCAGTGATAATATCATGAGCATCGATTCACGCAATTAGGATCGATGACGTGCATCAACCAAGTCAGAGAGCCTGACTACCTGATCCCGTTAGTCGCCTTTTACGGTAAGCATTGGTTGCTGAAGACCTATTCTACCCCGGATCTTCGCAGGTTATCAATCAAGTCACTGTGCCTGACCACCCGATCTATCAAGTCGCCTCATACGACAAGCGTGGATTGCTGAAGACCTATTCTACCCCGGAATCTCCACCCGCAGATTCTACTTGTATACACGTGCTTTCTACTACCTACATCATCTATTGATGGTTGGATGTCCGTGCGCTTAAATCTTTTGCTTGTTACCACCGAACTCCTTTTGAATCCTAAATGGGTAAACAATGCCAATCACGTTCTACAATACCAATAAAACCTATTGTAATAGAGAAATAATATTGTCTTAATTTTGCTTTCGAATGCATAAAAATGTATTGATTTTTATTTATGGTCTGAATCGATTCACCTGTGACAAATTAAATATTCTTAGACCTCTCAAGTTAAAAAAGAAACTCTATAACTTACGGTTCTGACGATGGCAAGTTCTACTTGTGATGTAATTGCATGGCGGTAAACTTCAAAGTACGCGCACCTGCTTGTCGAATGTCGTAATTGACAGTTATTGACAGATATTGACATGTTTGTCTGCACGTGCACGGACAGTAAGATGATCGCGGTGGATATTCAGGTGATTATGAGATTACGTATAGCGGTAGTTACCATTGTCCGAGTTATTGATTGACCGCTGTCTGGTCGCGGTGTTTTCAGTGATGACCGCTGGTCTGGACAGCCGACCATAGCTGGTTGCTTCGTAATCCTAACGTAAATATTACACGGACAGGCTGTTTGATGGTGTCTAAATCAAGTTCATTAGTTAGTTCTAATTACTGTTTGGATACTTGATACGACTATTACCTGATGAACTGATTGCAGACTGTTGAACACTTTGAATGCAAGTACGACTTCACTTAGGAAACGCTTTACTAGATGGCATTCACGGACCTGTTTACATTTTCTCCTATGCTGAAATAACTAAGACAGTCATGTCCAATTAATTCAGTTTGAAAACATGTGGTGTATTAAAAAGATCAATGATTTCAATCTCTGAAAATGTTCTTTTTTAAACCAAAATCAGAGGATCTATTACTCGACATCGTCTTAATATATTTCATCAGGACTGGGGGACACGGGTGGCCCAGTCGTCTAAGGCGCCGCGGTGCGCTGTGCAGAGTTGCGTCCCTTGGGCACGCCAAAAATCTATGATCGTGGGTTCGAAACCCGGTTTGCCCCGATTATGTTTCTAGCTTTGTCATCACCATACCGGTGCTCGTGGGTTTCACTGAAGCGGTAAACGTCTAAGACCTGCATCACTTCGGGCTTTCCTCCCACATTAAGCTGACGCGCCGTGATATAACTGGAATAATGTTGAAAGCGGCGTAAAACCCAACTCACTCACTAATCAGGGCTGAGCTGTTTTGATTTGGTTTTTATGGGTTTGAACGGGGGTGGGGATGGGGATGGGGATGGGGATGGGGGTGGGGATGGGGATGGGGATGGGGATGGGGGTGGGGGTGGTGAGGGGTCCACAACTGACGGCATTCATATTACTTTCTTAACATTTTGATGTATATTGTCTTGTGGCGTCATTTGACGATCTAGCAAAAGCATTAATTGTTTTGTCCTATATAAAAGGATTAAGATTTTTATGACCGGAAGTTTTACTGACGTGCTTGTTTGCATCACTTCTTGGTGAAAATTCAAAATAAACAATTTATAATAAAATATTTCATTAATGTTCACTTAAGTACCGTAATAGCCGGGTCCACGTATGACATAACTCGTAACGACTGTTTATCTGACACGCCCATGTGGCACTGTCGACATAATCACATCCACTTGAAAAGGTAGTTTACATAATCTCCTAATGAGGCGCATGAGCTTACAATACAAGACGGAGGGGTAATTTCCCTCACCGTTATATTGACATCAGTTGGAGGATAACAAGTCTGGTGAATCCAAGTACCGTCCACCGTTTCCCCGACCAGGGACACGTATTTGAAGTGCAATAGCTCTCACAGAAGAAGAAAACATACCACTAAACATTTGATAAGGATAATTGTGAGCGTCCAGACGGGAGATAAATCTTACTGTAGATTTGGAGATGTTGGTGTACAAAAAGCATGTCATTTGGACATGAAACTGACGCGTGTTAAGCTTCATGTCAAGCAAATAATAAACCAGCGGGCGTAGTAGTGTGCGTGCGTGCGTGGGTGCGTGCGTGCGTGCGTGGGTGCGTGCGTGCGTGCGTGCGTGCGAAGTTTTAGAAGATTACCACAATATCACAGTAGGTATTGTGTAGTTTAAGCTTTGTTTGTTTGTTTGTTTAACGACGCACTCAACAATATTCCAGCTACATGACGGCGGTTTGTAAATAATTGAATCTGGTCCAGACGATACAGTGGCTGACATCATGAGCATCGATCTACGCAATTGGGATACAATGATATGCCATCAACCAAGTCAGCGAGCCTGACCACCCGATCCTGTTAGTTGCCTCTTACAACAAGCATAGTCGCCTCTTACAACAAGCATAGTCTCCTCTTACAACAAGCATAGTCGCCTCTTACAACAAGCATAGTCGCCTCTTACAACAAGCATAGTCTCCTCTTACAACAAGCATAGTCGCCTCTTACAACAAGCATAGTCACCTTTTACGGCGGCAAGCATTGTTGCTGAAGACCTATTCTACCCCGGATCTTCACATAGGGTCGCATAGTTTACGCAGCGGGTGTTTGTGCTGAAACACTGACTGGGGAGAAATTAATCTTATCTGCTTCTCGTCTCTCCCAAAACGAAAATAAAATGGTTTCACGCAAATGCGTGAGTCTAAACAATACCACTCAACTCCTAATAGGGATACTGTGCTACTTCAACACTCTTACGGAAGTCTTGAGACGACAACGTATATAAATGTTTACTTTTGTTTGTTGTGAATTAAGTAAATTTTATTTAAGAATTTTTATAGCGCATTTTCCAATAAACGATTGCCCAAATGCGCTTGGACCATGTTTGATCTTAGACTAGTTAAAGGCTCTCGTGAAGTGACAGGTTTTCAGTGTCTTTTTAAAGTTTGTCAGATTTTCTATTTCTCGGGTTTCTTGTGGCTGATTGTTCCATAGCAATGGACGAGCATGTAACAGTGGCCTATCGCCATATGTGTTGGTACGTGACTTGGAGCCACTATATCAGATGTTGATCTTTTGATCGGAGAAAACGTGCAGGCTTGTATGGTACTATCAGTTCGGTAAAAGTCAAACTATGCATTGTCTTGTAAACCAGAGTGAGTAGTTTAAAGTGCACTCTTTGTTGAAATGAAGCTTAAGTTGCGTCAGGTCCAGCCCAAATCGCATCCTATTCTTACAGCATCTCCAAGCAGCCAGTCAGATGTATTCCTCCGCCTGGACACACAGAATATCTCTATCTACAGTTGATGAGATACTACAGAGACTAACACAAGTACTTCATATCTTACAAAATTTCGTAATTTTCTCAACGATATTAACACAACCGCTACAGATCCATCAATGTCCACAACGGTCACTGTATCGATCTGTTGCCACTACCTGGGTCACGTGACCCTCTCTAATCAGGACACTGATATTGAACTTCGGGTAACTACAGACTAGTTACCCCATGCCTAACCCACACATTATGGCTCTACCTGATACATTGGCTGAAAACAGAGCATCGCTTCCTCCAAACAGTATGACACATGAGAGGTATTGCGTTAACGTGGGTATTTACGAAGAGTACCGAGAATTAGCGAAGAAGCTAAGGAAGATTGGAGATGAAATGTACAAGACATATGACGGACAGAAGACGAAAAAACCCCAAAGAAGCTGTTTTCAATGTGTCTTGTCACTAGGACGTGTACTTATCACATGTGCTTGCATTGTACATTGCATTTGATCCATGTCCCGGAGCTGTCATTGTACTCCTGGTAAGTTGTCCATATTCTCAGTCAAAATAACGCTACGGCGGAATAAAGAGGACTAATGGGTACAATATTTATTTAGGCGATTCTTGGGCTATAAATCCGACATTAAACTCAGGCTCAATGGTATCTAGAGATTGAGGTCCCTTGGGTTCACAGCACTGTTACTAGCTGGACCTCGATGTGGTCATACTGGACATAACCTGATGTTAATATCAGCACATTTATTTAATGTTCAGGGGCTCAATTATCTTTGCCACCAGAAACAGGTGCTCAAGTATTATTATTTTGAAATAAATATAGATACTAAACTGTATTCTTTGGGCCCACCGTCTGCAAGAATGGGGTACGTTGTTGTCTTACATACAGTTCGAGGCAACAACATCTTTATTCGCTCATAAATCGCCAAGCGGCGACACAATGGCAGGCGGAATTGGTGAATAAGTTGGAGAAATGTACGCAGGTTATGTGGTGTAAATAGAATAGACAATATTTAATCAACCTACAAATCTTTCTTTTTACATTGATCTTATTATGATTAAATAGTTGACAAAATTGAATGTTGTTTGGTCTAGAATGAATCTGCTGCTGATATTGTTTCCAACGTCCAGTTTCCATAAGTAGGAAAAGATTAGAAATTGAAAATGTAATTAGCTTGGTATAGATTGGTTGTGCAAGTTGTATCAGTTGTTTCTCAAAGGTATAAATAGTTTTAAAATCATCTATGTAACACATTCAGATAAGGAGAAAATAAGATGCTTCCAAATCCCTGTGTACGTAAATATCTTTTCACCTTAAACTAGCATTTTATATACTGTGTGAAATCCAGATGTTTCCAAATCGCATGTTGTTTAGATTTTCAATAAAAAAAATCCATTTGTTACCAACGTTTGCCATATGTTGTGAGTACATAATTTTATAAAGGATTGGGGATATTTTGCTTGTCCTTTGGTTGAACACAGAAGCGTCGATTGCATGTCGTGCAATGCTAACACTGATTGTCGGCGGAAACATTCCTGTATCCCCATACAACACAGATAACGGCGTAATCTTCCTTAATGTTTAAAAGAAATCTGATAACATTAACGCTGGATTTGTTCTAACTTTTCAACTTTTTCGAAGCCCCATACTTCCCAGTCGTAAGACAGTAGCGGCACTATGGTTTCATGCAAACATTTGTTCAAAGTGTAACAAGGCTTTGTAGTTGTTTTAGAAGTCTCTCTTTAGGAATATAAAAACACAGTGATCTCCTCGAAACTAAGATGCATATGTTTATAACTATAGACGAAAATCGCTGAGATGACATTGTACAAGCATGTTTTTAATCTCTTCCAGACTAAGTAGCGTGAAGAATATAAGATTAACAACACCTCCTTATAACACGGGTATTGTCAGACAACATGGACGAGTTTACAGAGAAGACAGATGCGTGTTGGACATGGTGTGGACAGATTCATGCAAATGTTGTATGAATGGCGAACACAAGGTCGACTGAGTGGTTGCCTTGTGGTTTGAACGGTAGCTCCTCACGCCGAAGACGCCGAGATCAAATCCCCATGGAATACGGTCACATTCGACGTAAAGCATACCCACCCACTGAGGCCGACTGGGCATTAGCTGAGACTCTCAGAATCGCACTTTACAACCGTGTATTTTCATTGTCAGTTTTGTATCCTGTTTAAAAGCTAACTTTTCTGAACTCAGGGTAACTTCACTTGACCTAAAGAGGAGTTTATCAATGTGAGCGCGCGCACTGCTGGAGAGCCGGAGCTCATTCATTTTCACGTGCGTTCCAATTGACAGCTGCATGACATGCACGTGAAGTACGGTCATTTGAACTGTTTCCGCCCGTATCCCCCCTTAAAATTATGATTAAAAGGATTTCAGTGGCAATGCATACATACATAACTTTTGGAGGGGGGATACAGGCGGTAGTCTTTCCCACATACACTCTGATCACGTGATGAGACAACACTAACACATGGACTGTACATGTATTTATTCAGCTAGAATACACATACTACGTTCAAGGTACAGTTGAGCAGCCATTTAAGTAGTGCCTTTCGAAGTGTAATACATATCCATTTGTCTGAAATGTGCATGCAAAATAACTCAAAGCTGGAAGCATCTCTAGAATTGACTAGATCCCTTGACTCACGAGGAGAGCTTTGCCCGTGTACTCAATGCAATAAAAGTGTTTTTAAGGGATGTGATTTCCCGACTGAGAAAAACAAGTTGTGTTTGGAGAATGTCCTAATGTAACTTTGCAATAATTTGACACAACTAACATTGTTCTGACAAAGAAAGTTAATGGCTGGGGAACGAAACGTTTCCCGTTAGGGAGCAACCATTTCTTTTAAGTGGAAGGGCGCGATATTTTCTTGAAAGGTAATCAAAGCCGTGAATTAGTGAAAAGGTTTGTAGTTTCCCGAATAGTAGTAACACAATTAATGTGCTCTTTTCTTGCAGGTAAGTGCTTCAAAGAATACGCACCTTATATATTGGAAATCATAATTCATTAAAAAGAAAACCCGTGAAGATCCGGGGTTAAATAGGTCTTCACCAACCCATGCTTGCCTTAAAGGCGACTATGCTTGTCGTAAGAGGCGACTAACGGGATCGGATGGTCAGGCTCGCTGACTTGGTTGATGCATATCATCGTATCCCAATTGCATGGATCGATGTTCATGATGTCAATCACTGGATTGTCTGGTCCAGACTTGATTATTTACAGACCACCGTCATATAGCTAGAATATTGCTGAGTGCGTCGTTAAACAACAAAAAACAAAAACAAACATTAAACCAAAAGGTCATCTCAAACCAAAATGCCCCTCCACCTGAAAGTCAAATGGTTACACCCTTAATAGGTAAATATCTAAATAGATGGACGAGATTTGACGTATTTCCTTCGTCAAATATCATATGAAACATCGTCAGTTGTAGTGGTTAGTAGACGCACATTACGGCCAGCCGGTGATAATGTGCATGTTTGCCCTATTTGAGTTGAGTTGAGTTTAGTAACCTTTGGACTTTGAGGTAATATGATGTACCAACAATATTTCTGAGTGTATTGTGTTTGGTCCAACAGTAAATGTTTGTCTATCGGCTTGACAATTGAGATACACGACATTCGTCAACACTCGGCTCTTTCCGTACATTCTTAATTGATTGCCCATCCTGATGCTGTCATACCGAAATGACACGAGTGGTCACGAATGTATACGATTGTTTATCACAAATACATGTATAAAAATAAGAAAACTAAAATAAAACTTCATTTGGATTTGTTATTAAAACAACAAACTGAATCATACATTTGATTAGTACATTTCGCTAAGATAGCATCGTTACCACGTGCTCTGTTGCATTAGATCACCGAAAGTCAAACCGCAAAACAACTTTGAGTTCATTCAGTGCGACGTGCAAGAATATAAAATCAATTTATTTAAAAATGCATGACATCTCTATATATTAGACAACCTAAACGTTAGTGCGATAATATGTACAAAGAAGATCAAATAAACTAGTTAGGATAACTTGATATGAAAGGTGAAAACATGCAGTCACGGTCATATAGCTCACCGGTTAAATGGAAGTTCAGATCCGACCCGGAATAGAAATTGCAGGTATATCAACCAAAGTGTCTCGGCTCGTTGACGTTTAACTTGAGGTGAATCCCACAAGCACAGGTATCATGTAAACGCGAGTCAAAATAATAATTTACTTATGAGCCATATTACATACGTGATGGTGGTGATTACTATTATTATTGTTATTATTATTATTATACAATGCTGAGCTAATGGGTATTGTTTTTCAGTAGGGTATATTTTGTAAGATTACATTAATACTATAGAAAGTACATAATGTTACACTTATCACTAACTCGTGTTCGGTAACAGTGCCTGCGCGTATATATAAACTTCGACCATTTAGTCACACTGCCTTTTCGAAATTATAAGATGTGCAAAAATCATTAATGGCTAAACAGTTCACTTTAGATCAACATTTGTTGACTTTGACAATCTACTTTACAACAAAATACAAATGGTATAAACAACCTGGGGCCTGTTCCACAAAGCTATCTTAGCATTACGACTATCGTAAGTCTATATTAAAGTATGGGATCATCTTAGCACTAAGATCGCTTTGTGGAGCGGGGCCCTATAGGTTAGATACAATATGATACGGATAGAAAGTGGTGAGTGTTTGCATTCAGGGTGTTCTCACTGACAAAACCCCATACAACCACACTGAGACGGGGCACAACAAGCTCGTGGTGGAACAAACAACGGACATATGCTAACACTTGGGATCGGTATTTACATACAGATGCTGATGTAAACATGATACATAAAAAGTTCACACCTAAGGCAAAAAGTCAACAAACAACTCATTGAAAAACAACAACAAAACAATCCAAACTGTACAACCATAATACGGATACTATGTTGAAAGCAGTTGATCATTCATACATGATATACATACAAGCTCCTTACTGTCAGCTTTAAGCGTTTCGAGATGGCCCTCGCACCACCATATAATTCGTACGAAAGGTTTTATTAACCACAAGAGCAAGTTGTTGGTTAATTACTGACTTTCTCACTTTCAGTGTTTTGTGAAGACGGCGCTATTACTTTACATATATCAGAAAGACATAAGTTACTGACAGTTTTATATAGAGCAGACATCCCCTGCACTACGAGTTCGTATTTTCATTTTTGTTTCACATACCCGATAATTTGTTCGTAGGGTTCCGACCGTTTTATATTCTTATAGAGGAGTGGTAAGGGAATTGGCCCCAGAACGCGCGCGCACACACTAAACATTAAATTATCCATGGTGGTACGTGTGTACGAGAGCTTGAAATTGAAGACTCATGAAATTAATCGGGTAACATACTGATGGAATTATTGGCGATGAGTCTTACATCAATCGGTACAAATACTATCTTTCAAGAAACTGTTTCCATAAGATTTGATAATTATGTATGACTGTCGTTTAGCAGTTGAGGTGTATAAAGGGGCCGGCCTTCCATTTAAGATCAAAGGAAGGGGGGTGTCTGTTCGAGACATGATATTTTAGGAATTAATGATGCAAACTATCAAATCGTCGGTCCCAACTGAAAATTATAAGGTTTGTACAGTTACCAAGAGGGGTCATTTCCCTCACAGTACGTGATTTGTCACCAGATAATGCTGCATGCTACTTCAAAATGACAGGGAAACTCGTCCAGACGGAATACCAGGCACCAAATCCCATGGTCTTGCATACTCACGTCGTGGGCTTTTCCACCCTTGATTCGTGCACCCGATCAATCAAAATGAACTTACCCGAGCACAGGTTAGTACGCACGTTCTGCACGAGGATACGAGGTAGGTTTAGCAACGCCTGCATTACATGTCACCCATGCTCGGATTTGTGAGCACGCGCTTCGTGGATCAGGGCCAGTTTGGTGCACGGATTTGAACGTGCTTCACGGGGATTTAAGCAAAGGCCCTGTCCCGTGAGTAGTGCGATGACTAACGTATATCATTCGAACATGAAATTTGCGATAATCCTAGCATAGATATGACCACAAACGTCCAAGTTCAAGCAGACATAATCTGTTTGGATGGGAAAGGCTACCAAAAACAGAATGATCTACCCGACTACGGCTTGTACCAATGGCTACATTCTCAGTCAAGATGCACACCTTGCAAGGAATCGAGCTGCACTTAGAAAGAGAACATGACAGATTAAAATGTTATGCTTGTTTTATTTAGTTTACACATCAATTCAACAAAATCATATTCTCTACAGTAACTTGAACAACACAGTAGAAATATACAGGGAAACGGGACAAAATATAACAAACATGCTATCTTCATGCTGTTGCTTTCACGCCTTAGATTCTAATTGAGGCACAGTGTTATCTAGCTTCACAGTCACAGAGTCCAAAAACACCAACATCGTGTTCAAACCAAATAACTTCAGCATCACAGACCATAAATGCTAATATCTCAAAGGTAGTAGAAATACTATGTTTTTTTACATATCTGTTGAAGTTATCAGTACATGTCTAGGCTGATCAAATGTGCATCATCTGAAACAGTACACGAGTTTGATTTGTTGAGTGAGAGTGAAGCTACATACACCATGCATTCTGCTATTGACATCACAAGATATGACATTGCACTTGACACATGCACAATATCCAGAAATACACAAGCAGGGCAGTGACATGGATCACACTTGATGAACTGATGGGGAGATTCCTCCTGCCCTGTGCTTGACAACATTTCAAACTCGTTTAGTCTTCTACATGCCATTTAGGCCACAGGAAAATAAAGACTTAAACATAGTTATTTACACTGATGACCTATTCATCTTAACATAGTCAGTAATATCTGACTTAAAGAAGAAATTGTGGTTACAATTACATGAAATTTAAAAGAAAATTATTAATGTCATTTTTTCAACTGGTTACAAAATGTTTGTTGGTTTGTTGTTTAACACCGCAATAGTGCAGCTATATGACGGCGGTCTGTAAAAAACCGAGTCTGGACCAGACAATCCAGTGATTGACATCATGAGCATCGATCCACGCAACCGGGATCGATGACATGCATCAACCAAAGGGTTACAAAACGAAGAAGGTAAGCATTAGATTGTTTTTTATGGTCACAGAAATTAGATTTCAATCTGTGATAATCTGTTTTTAACAACCTGAAGAAATAAAGAAAAACATACAACCTTCTCGGATTGAAACTTATCTGTTCTAAAAGCAATCGTATTGGGCATATTTAACAACTATACTATTCTCCATGTAACTGACACACAATGTAGTACCTTTGTAAATGATGGCGTGTTGAGGTACCAGTTATTTAAAAAGTGACATAAAAGTTTGCCCTGCTATTCATAAATCTCATGTACATTTCAAATTACACTGGTATCAATGTCAAACATATTTGTAGTGACATCTAAGTATTCTGCAATCAATACTTGTCAATTTGACAGATCATTTTCATGTCAGTTTCTGTGTGATCCACGTCCCCTCCCACCATGTAGGACTTCCAATATTATAAATACAAAGCACATTACATGTAGATTTGCACTAGGTGTCTACTGAGTATCACAAACTACAGGCAGGTGCTTGCTGTGCACTCCAGCAGTTGCAAGCAAATCATCATCGTTGAATGGATTTAGCTCAATATTGAAGGATGAGAGAAAACTGATCATTATGAACATGTGTATATACAATGGTTAATTCCGTAAATACAATGTTGTAAACTAAACTGACAACAGTTTCATCTCGAGAGTAGGATCATATCCAGAATTTGTCTCATGGTGGGTGTGAAGGTGGGGTGGGAATGGGCACAGTGCTACGACTGTCGTAAGTCAATGTTGAAGTATGGAAGTTACGATTACCTTAGCAGTACGACTGTTGTAAGTCAATGTTGAAGTATGGGAGTTACGATCACCTTGCAGTACGACTGTCGTAAGTCAATGTTGAAGTATGGGAGTTACGATCATCTTAGCTCTACAACTGTCATAAGTTTATGTTAAAGTAGGGGAGTTACGATCATCTTAGCGCTGCGATCGTTTTGTGAAATGGGGCCCAGACAGATTTACTGGTTTGTGAAGGTCTGATATGATGTCTTTTGACAGTAACGCAACAACATTAGCCTTTTTGTAACTTGTCAGACTTGTTGAAGTCATAACTGTAAGACTGCCTTATGTACCTGGTTTGTTACTTGTGGTATATTCCTGAAATATTTCCTGATGAATACCACTTAGACACGTATCTGTCATAAACCAGCTGTATTTATGACTGTATGGATGATAAAACTGACATCAAACATCATCCTTCTGATCTAGAAACTTTAACTCGACACTATTACGTAACCTCTAAAACACAGAGCTACAAAAGTTGAAGTGTTTCCTATGAACACACATTTCCCCATCATCAGACAAGAACACGTCCCCATCATCAGACAAGAACACATCCCCATCATCAGACAAGAACACGTCCCCATCATCAGACAAGAACACGTCCCCATCATCAGACAAGAACATGTCCCCACCATCAGACAAGAACATGTCATCGTCAGACAGGAACATTTCACGATCATCAGACAAGAGCACTTCCCTGTCAGATAGGAACATCAGACAAGAACATGTCCCCATCATCAGACAAGAACACGTCCCCCCAAAACACTGTTATTTAACCCATTATTTAAACCTACCCTTTCACTGAACAAGAAGAGACAATAGCTGGTGAATTTGTAACGCCAGATTTTGTACAGTTTAAAATGCATGTGATATATGCATAGAGATATAGTACAAGATTTCTAAGTACAAATAAATACAAAATTGGCACAACATTAAAGATGAGACTTAGCGCTGTTGCGGGACTCCCCACATCATGTAATATCTAGCCCCTCCAAGCAGTGTCAGAACCACAACACACCCCATTGCAACGTGAGAGCTGTGCTTGCAGTGATGAGGAGTGAACCTGTCTCAGTCGTGTCATCAGTTTTCTCATATCTCAAGGTTTCCAACAATACCTCTGGGCACTTGACACGGTGTCCCATATTGTGCAACTATAGATTCTGTGAAGAGGATCATAAAAGAATATTGGACAGACGTTGGATACAGGGTTATCTCAACTTGACAAGATTGCTTCAAATTTTGAAACAAACCAAACTATGTGCATGTTGAGCCAGCAAGTATCAATGGTATTCACACCATGTGCCCATAGGATAGGGAACTGAACTCAGACCATCTTGCAAGAAAAATATGCTTGCACTACTGAGCTGCTACACTGAGTGAAATGTCCAACAATTGTACCATTTTTTATGATCTCAACAAACTTTGATAGGACATTCTTCTACATCACTGCCAACAATGAAAAGAAGCTTTAGTCATTTGGGATAACACTCAGTGTCCCTGGGCATCAATCTATCCGAAACCATGCCCTCTGTCACTCCGTCCGAAGATCCAAAGTTAAGGGAGATGTCAACAGAGGTATTGCTGAAAAAGTCTTGAGATAAATAAGTCAAATAATGAACTTCACCTGGGTTTTTCAGAAGGTATACAACTGCAAGTTTTTCAACTCCTTCAAAGACTCTTCCAACACGTGTGATACTGAAGTATGGGGTTCCAACTGCAGACATATTACTGCTTCCTGGGCTTATATATTGTGCACATATTCATGAAAGACAGACATACAGGACAAAGCTAGGTTAGTTTCCAACACAATAACAGAAGACCTAACTTTGGACAGCCCATTAGCAGGATATATCTATCAGTGGGTATAACAGTATCACATACAGAGGTCTTGGAAAGTTAACATCTAGTTTCATTGATACCTGCAATTGCAATTGCCAGGACATATATTACTGGTATGCATGGGTTGGTGTATTTTATCAGATTCTGATTTACAGGGAATTGTTTAAGAAAATAGAATTGAGCAATGACTTAATCCATATTTGGTCCAGCAATGACATTGGCATGATAAAGAATTTACATTATATGATTGTTTGCAAATTGTTTGATCATTTTCATGAATGTTAATAATGTTGATATCAAGACTTTACACAAAGCACTGTATTATGTTCTTAAGTACACTGTCAAACAGAAATGGTGATGATTCTTTTGACTATACATGAACCCGGGAATTTCGTTTGATTAGATATTTGTAAATGGCTGCTTCAAAGTAAAGCTTAAACAATATGTTACAACACTGGGGACATTAGAAATGACTACACACACAGGGGACACTGATGATATGAAGCTCAAAAAGGCGAGTCATTGTAATGATCCTTGGCATTTGGGAGTGAATCACTTTGTCCAGTGACCCTGAATGCTTTCATTTCACTGTTGGTTCAGACACTTCCAATGACCTGAACTATTTCTATAGATTCAACAGATAAAGTATGAGAGTTATCCCCCTTTACATAGTTATCTCCCTTTGATCACTGAAGAACACATTCTTCTTCTCAGCAAGAAACATTAACTCACATAAGCAAAATCTAGTGCAAGGAAAATATTGTGACTTGATATATAAAAATGTGCTGACAAATATCCATGTCCCATTGATAAATAAACTACTAGATTGCACGTTCCGAAGACAATTACAATTTTGGTTGAACGGTTTTGCTTTGGGAACAAAAGCATTTGCATATGCTCATCAATAAGCAACAGGTGGATCGGAGATTAATGAATGCTATCTCCATGTAGGGGAGTATCCACAAAAAATTTCCAACCAAACCTCATTTGTCACGCATCTTAACTTGACAAGATAATCCAGTTAAACTGTCAGCTGGTGTTAGTAATGTAAAATGCTTCAATGACATGACGTGAATTCTCACTGTTGTGTATCAACCCCATGAAAGTGATGAAAGCAACAAAACACGCTGCATGCAATGTATGATTCTAAAACCTGACAGCAATGCTCAAGACAACCAATTGTGCACAAATGTCATCCAACTCAAGCCTCACGTCCTGTCCATCAGATCATGCATCACTCAGCGAGACGGGTCAACCATGCTGTCCCTCTGGAAACACTTCATGCTGGGTAGGAAATATGTAGTACATCTTGATGAACATCACCTCGCTAAGTCCATCAAAGTCTCTCCATGCATCTTCCGTCTCTACCTCTATCACAAGTCGCACAAAAGGTACCCCACTAACAAGTCATGCATGCCATTTTAGAAGTTGCAAGTCCACTTTCGTGTTGTTTTGAAATGAGAAATCAACCTGGTTTGGGAGATAGTCATCCTTTCTGCAGAAGCAAAAAAACAAGCTCTGTGTGCATTTCTCACTGAAAGAGAGTCACAAGTTGTTTAGCCGCTTTAGCAATGTCATATGCGAACTGAATGATTAGCTGTGTTTTGTGAGCTGCTTCCACATCCGAGTCTGGCTCTTGCTGAGCGCACTTGCGGCACTCTTCTTGGAGCCGAGCGGCACTCATGGTGAGAAGTTGTAAGGCTGCATTCACCGTGTCAGGCCTCACAGGCTGGAACGACAGACAATGTTCATGTACTAATTCATATGCCTTGGAGAAAGGTCATATCACTCCACATATCACCCCACACATCACCCCACATATCACTCCACATATCACTCCATATATCACCCCACGTGTCACTCCATATATCACCCCACATATCACTCCACATATCACTCCACATATCACCCCACATATCACTCCACATATCACTCCACATATCACTCCAGATATCACTCCACGTGTCACTCCATATATCACCCCACATATCACTCCACATATCACCCCACATATCACCCCAGATATCACTCCATATATCACCCCACGTGTCACTCCACATATCACCCCACATATCATCCCACATATCACTACACTAATCACTCCATATATCACCCCACGTGTCACTCCACATATCACTCTATATATCACCCCACATATCACTCCATATATCACCCCACGTGTCACTCCATATATCACCCCACATATCACTCCATATATCACCCCACATATCACTCCACATATCACCCCACATATCACCCCACATATCACCCCACATATCACTCCAGATATCACTCCATATATCACCCCACGTGTCACTCCACATATCACCCCACACATCATCCCACATATCACTACACTAATCACTCCATATATCACCCCACGTGTCACTCCACATATCACTCTATATATCACCCCACATATCACTTCATATATCACCCCATGTGTCACTCCACATATCACTACACTAATCACTCCATATATCACCCCACACATCACTCCACATATCACTCTATATATCACCCCACATATCACTTCATATATCACCCCATGTGTCACTCCACATATCACTACACTTACCACCCCATATATCACTCCACATATCACTTCATATATCACTCCACATATCACTCTACATATCACCCCACATATCACTCCACACATCATCCAAATATCACTACACTTATCACCCCATATATCACTCCATACACACACCCAATATCACTCCATATATCACCCCACACATCGACCCAAATATCATCGTATATCATGTCATAGATGGCCTGTATATCCCTACAGTTACTGGGCGCTGTGGCCACCCAGGAGGTACTGGAGACGTGTTTTCACTTTCTCTACATAATGCCCCAATGAGTGAGGTGAAGAAAATAGATAGAGCCCTCATCTTATAGTCGGAGGTTTCTCTAAGAAGAAGACACTAACCTGTGGAAATATTTCCGCCATGTCCACCACAGCAGAATATATCTTGTCAGAGCATGGTCCATAGCTGAAATAATAAGTGAGTGGGGCTGAGAGACCTAGTAGTAGTAGTAGTAGTAGTAGTAGTAGTAGTAGTAGTAGTAAAGTACTCACGGAAATGAAAAAAACCTGTTTTTCTCAATTTAAAAATCGACACAAAGTGTTACGTAGCTGTAAATACGAAATAACAAAACAACTCGAAAAGTACTAGTCTGGATTTGCTAGTTTGATCTCAGTGAACAATACAAAATGTACTTTACAGGAGGTAATTTGTCGGCACTTTCAACATTCAAAAATAAAACTAAGTCCAAGTTGACATAGCAGAAACAGACTATAGGCATTATGCACCTGTTCTCACCTGTCGTCAAGGTGTCATAAGTCACCTTGATCTACTTACACCTGGTTATGCCCTGTTTCACAATAGTCTGTTTTATTCACATTTTTAAACACTTTTACGTGTAAAAAGGCATAAAAACATTTGATACCCTGTATTTGTGCCACGGCCCAATTAGTACTAATTTAGTTGTTTGAATATTTACATATTTTGTATATTAACTGCATTTATTTAAGATCTGAGGTCGAAAAAACAGGTTTTTTTCATTTCCGTGAGTACTTTTGTAGTAGTAGTTTCATTTGTTAGACGCTGTTTTCATCCACTATGTGGTTTAAATTATTACCCTGGTCAATGGATCAGTGGGCACTCGACAATGATTTCAGCTCCCTGGGGAGTATTCAACCCAAGCCATATTGCCACCGGGTACCCATTCACTGATTGGTGAGGAGACAAGGAGACAAGGAGACACGACACCATGTGTTACATGTGCTCCAGCGTGGAGCAGGACCGAAGCCCTAGAAACTCTCAGGAGCCAAGCTGCTGAACATGGTCACCCATCGCAGGACTATCCGCGACCGATGTTGCTCAACTTCGACTGATTTGTGACCTGTGCTCTGTGCACAGAACCACATGCCACCACACCACACATCCTACTGAGTATTTCAGGGATTAGGAAGTCAATTGAAGATGATGGTGTTAATGTAGGATTCTAGTTCAGCAGATGTACACTGAACTGTGGAACTGTAGACAAACTTTGCAACCAATATTAGAAATATCAGCACAGCACTGTTGCTTACATGCTACTTCCTAAACTAGAAGCAGTGGTAGGAACTAACAGTTTTAGTCCACTAGTCCACATATGCTAACATATAGCCAAACCCGGAATAATGGCAAACGTCTACTAGTCCTTATGATACCTTAACAATTGGGCAGTTTGGCAAGGACTATAGGACAAGTGCCAATTTCTACTGCTGGCAAACTATGCCTATCAGCAACAGACAGTCAAATCCCGTTAATCAATGGTTGCTTGCATATGATTATGTTTGATTAACGAAATTAAGTAGTATCAACATTCGTGATCGAAAATTGGACAAATACACGATAGATAACAATTTAAACATTTTGTAATAAAAAAATGAATTATTCATAATGTTATGTTACATTGTTAGCAGAATATGTTTTCTAATCATCCAACTTCTAAAGCTTTACACAAAACTACTGTTACGGACACCAGGACTGATTCAAAATACTTTAAAAAGAATAGTCTGGAATGGAAGCCGCCAGTTTGAAACCAGTGCCGCAAAGCTTAAGAAAGCTGCTTCCTTAGTGGCTAATGTCGACTTCCTCCAAGTCATTTCATTGGTCGGTCAAAGTTCGCAAAAGAGATTTAGCGAGAACTTGTATCTGATTTTAATGAGATTGAGGTAATCTAAGCAAGTGATTAATCCTGTTTTGTTTATTTAAAGCATTAATTGTTTATTGTTAAGCAAGTTTATCTCTGCAGCTGTTGTAAATTGCAGCTACAAGCCGACTCATCTTGTATCAAAACACGAGACTGTGTACTCGCGGACAGATGACCACAGAATACGTTGATCCCTGTGTCAGACAAACGAGACTTTGGTAATTTGTTGCAAATTAGGTGTGTCGGAGTATACTAACAATACTTCTTGAATGAAACTATTTACAAGTTATTCTATGGGTGATTTATCTTCAAAGTAACCTCAACATTTACCTTATCTTCCATATTTTATTGATCACATCATATCTATCAAGGATTCAGATTCTAGACTTTGTTGTTTCTTGGAAGAAAATTCCAAAAAGAATTCACAATAATAAGTTGAGTTTCAATTTAAAACTATAAATACCATGTTCAATAGCTGGTCATGAACGATCAAAGTGATATATTATGTTCCTACACAAACTGATACATTGTAAGCCCTCTGCCTGTGGTTACGGATTCCAATGATTCAGATGGAAACAGGAGGCAGATATTTACCACTCGGCGTTGTTTGCTTGTGCTGTTAATAATAATTCCTGGATTTTCTTGGTTATTTTTTCAGTCTTCTTTACAACGTCTTCCTGTGTTGGAAGTTGGGCTAGATCTTCCTTTGACAGCGTGACTGAGGCGAATGCTGTAGCTTTAGGTGTGGCACCTTGTGACGACATGGAATCAGTCATCTCCGAACACGGTCGCGAAGAGGCACTGTAACAAAGCATTAACCACTTCAAGACACTTGATCATTTCCATCTCTTTCAGCATCGTTTCCAATAGTGTGTGTTTGTTGTTTAACACTGCAGTCATCAATATTCAAGCCATATCAGAGCGGCCTGTAAATAATTGAGTCTGGACCAGATAAATCAGTGATTGATAATATGATGATCACCACTTGATCACCAGTTCCATTTAGTCCCTCGTATGACCTGGACTCCCCTTGTGGAATACTATTCCTTACATATGAATGTCATTATCAAGCCAAAAATACTATTTCACGAGACTTGTCATTTGGGACTAGACTGTATCATCTGCATTGAAAGCATCAGATGAAAGCTGGCATGAAGGCAGTTGTAACAGTGAGTAAGTGAGTATGGTTTTACGCCGCTTTTAGCAATATTACAGCAATATCACGGCGGGGGACACCAGAAATGGGCTTCACACATTGCACCGATGTCGGGAATCGAACCCGGCTCTTCGGCGTGACGAACGAACGCTTTAACGACTAGGCTACCCGACCGTCAAAGGGAGTTGTGACAAGTGGGAGTCAATGAAGCCAATAGTACCTGCCCACAAGACATAAAACCCTTTCCATCAGATGTGTTTTTATTAATAATAAAGGAATTTTGGCAATATTTTCCTGAAAAACATCATCAGTGGCCAGTATTCCCCCCAATGGTGTGATTCTAATTGAGTCTAACTGATGAATGACACAAACACTCAGCTCTCCACACTTACCAGGCTACATCCTCATCATTGGGCATATCATAGTCAGGATCTGGAACGATGTTGGCGTTAGCGACATCAGGATCAATTGGTTCACTCGGTAATGATAGTTCCTTGTCACCCAGCTGCAAACACCAACTCACGATTAGTACTATACAGAGTCTACAAGCTGTGTGCTCAAGATACTGACTCACAGACCTTAAATAACTCTAATTTAATTGTACAATGAACATATTGAAATATACAATTCCTTCAAGACATCAGTATAAAAAAAATCAACTTAATTCATTGTCATCATTTTCTTATTCAAAACAGTCACATTTTAAATTTGATCACAAGCATTTGGTAAACTTGAGCATGTTGAGAAATGTAATTGTGGAATTTCAGACCCTTTGCCCAATAGCTGCAGACAAATAAAAATCTGGAGATGTTAAGAAGCGAAGGTCAGAAGACGTGTGCTAGTTAATCACATTGAGAATCAGAGAATCAGTTATCATTGGACTATGATCAGAATATTTCTTCATGAAAGTATGCATCGGACATGTATATGAACTGAGGCAGTGGTCCTTGGGGCAACCTACGACATGGAGAATAATGTCATTAAGATTTACTCCAACAAAAGTCATTATTCATTATTTCTAATTTGTGTAAAGTGACAAATGAATGTAGAATGACATAGTTATTACACTTATCCCCGCCCACCTAACCCCCAAACATGCTGCCTCACAGCCAATCATAACAACATTGTTTTATCAACCAGATATACATTTTGAAAAATCGATAATCATTTTGAATGCCCAAAATATTGATCAACCAGTTATTTGATAAATCTCTTTGCTACCACAGATGACAAATCCTTAAAATAGATTAGCTGATCATACAGGATATCAACAGTGTTGAGGTGAGGTGAAATGGGGTGTATCGTCACATTCAAGATGGCTGCTTATACTAGTCCAGACTTATGTCAATTTTATAGTGCTAGCCCAGTTTACTGACTCCGAGCCGACCAGTCCTTATTTTAGCCTCTTAATGGCAGGGTATCAACAAGTACCATCTTTTAATGTCTTTTGGTATAACGCGGGAGGGGCTCAAACTCCCGACTTTCCGCTCTCCACGAAGACACTCTGCCACTAGACCACAGAGGCAGTCTCAGCAGTGTTGAGAAGCTGACTCAGAGTAGTAGCTCACTTACCCTCTCTCCATCATAACGGATGTTGGCTTCAGACAGACAGGTTTGAAGTTGATCTTCTCGTGACTGACTCTGAGAAATATATTCACAGTTTAGGATGAGTGAGTGAGTAAGGTTGGAAATCACTTTTTGGAAATACAGTAAACCCTGTTCATAACAAACACGCTGAGAGCAAACTGGCAGATATAACAAACTGTTGCATTTTTTATGCCTGTCATTTCTGTATATTTTATCACATAAAATTGATATTTTAACAAACACGCTTAAAACAAAATAACATATATGGCAAACTCATATTGTCCTGCATGTGCTCTGTCAACGACAATGTTTATCTCTATAACAAACTGTTAATGTGAGCTGCTCCCATGTCACCAATCAACCAATCAGAGTTATATCACAGAGTATTAGTTTGATGTGGTACCAAACGCCCCAAGTGAAATATGATGTTGATAAAACTTGGTCATCATAATCACGGCAAATCTGGGTTTCGAAACCCATTATCACAACATTATGGTACGCCTAAGAGACACAACGCTACACAAGAGTGCCATAGACCAACTGTGTAGAGACCGGACTACAAGAAGCCATGTTGCTTGAATAAGTCGTAAAATAATACATGGTACTTTGATTAATTAACATTTTGAATCATCGTCCACGATCAGTGTTACATAAATCTACATGTCCCATGCCACTGTGAAATAATTGCGCCACTGTTCAATTTACTACCATCATTACGTAATGTGAACCTCAGCAATGAATATCTTGACCCCTAGACCCTAGACCCCTAGAACGCAGGGTCCGTTTCTTGGACCCCGATGACAGCGATATATTGAGGGATCACTGTAGGAACATTTCTAAACTTGTTACTGCTGATCTCCAATCAGCGTTTGTTTTATTACCAATTAGGAACGCCTCTGACATTTGTCAAATATCTGGAGCCTCTGGCAAAACCTAGATAAATCCCTGGTTGGTCACTCTCAGGTAACAGCCCAGCAGTTTACTTAGGCCACATGAAACCACATACCCCCATGGGCTCAAACACAGGCACTAAAAGAACATATTAAGGCAACCCACCTTTTGTAACGAGGTTCTGGGCTCAAACATCGACTGTGGCCGCATATCCCGCACAGGCCGTTGTGGCAGTTTCTCATCCAGTGAGTCATACTCAGGGTTTGCAGAGTTATTCTCCTTGCTGGCCTCGTAGCCGTTCTGCAGGACCTGAGCTTCATTCCTCCTCTGCATGTTGATGCTCTTCAGGGCACTGTTCTCCTTGATCAAGCTGTCGATCTGTCAACAATGTCAGACATGATTGAGGGCAAAGTTCAAACACAAACTTGACCTTTGTCTTATTTTCACCTTGACCTTTGAAACCTTCTCTTGACATGGACCAATAGAATTCTCTAGGTTCCTATGGAAGAAGTCCATGGAAGACTGTCCTCTAACATTGCAGTCAGACAAAACCACAAAGCAATTCTGTTTCAAGGGGCTGCTAATAATGCAATGCAAAAGGAGAAAGAGTCTCCAGAATTTTTCTGGATACGTTGATTAATGAATGGCCAAAAGGAACTACTTGCAACTAGAAAACTAGAAAACTTCAAATCTGATATAGGCAATGAAACAAGAATATTGTAGTACCGTGCTCTGTAGAATATTGACCCTTTTCTCAAGGTCGTGTTTGGCCTGAGCTAGCCGCTGCACCTTTGTCTCCGACATCGCCAATGCCCGCTTCACCTCCAGGTACTCGTCGGCTGTGACTGGGGCCTCCACATGTTCTGATGTCGTGCTCTGTAATACACACCAACACCTGTTATCCACTGCACGGAGGACATCATAACGAGTGAGTGAGCAAGTAAGTGAGTGAGTTGGATTTTATGTTGCTTTGAGGAATATTCCAGCAATACCACTGAGGGAGACACCCAATCTCATTAAAATCTTAGTTCTCGCTACCGCTAAACAAAGATCTGAGGACATACCATTACGGGTTACGTCAGAACAACCTTTCAACCGACCAATCAGAGCGTCGCTTACAGAGATCATGAAAGTGACACTGGGAATGTAATTTCTGATCATGCAGCCGCAAAAGCGTTAACACAGGATATTCCGAACGAGAGTGACAGACTTTATGACTGAATCCATACAATCTTTTAGCCATTCCAGAATGTTCGTTTGTTCCGTTTTCAAATTTAAAATGGGAATTTGTCAAAATATGTCTCAAAGCGTATTAGCCAGTTTGAAACTAGTGCTATAAAGCACAGTAAAGCTGCCATCTGATTGGCTAATATCGACTTCTTGTCAGTCATTCCATTGTTAGGTCAAAGTTTGCGAAAGGTCAGTCTGACATGACCTGTAATGGGATGTCCTCAGATCTTTGTTTAGCGGGAGCGAGGACTAAGATCTGATTTTAATGAGATTGGGACACCAGATCATGAGTGAGTGAACAAACTGGGAGACAACCCTACTGCATTTTCAATTCAGTGTAGAATGATAAATTTTGCATATAGAAAACTTCATTCTACCACAAAACCAAGTGGAATCGTTTTACAAAGCTGACATCTGATTAGCTCGGAACCCACACATCCTTGACATAGATTGGAAGGTGTCTTCAAGTCCTCACACAGACAGGGATCATAGTGGAGTAAAAAATCAGATTTTATTAAGATACCCATTCTACCATTCCCTTAGTTTAGATAATGTATGAAGTGGTACAGTGAAGTAGAGTTTCGTGTTTTCAATTGGTTTTTGATTTGAACTCAGAAATCAAAAATTGCCTAAAACCAAAAGACTGATATGTCACTGTACATCATTTTTGGTTCATGCACTGTGCAACTAATGTATCATTAGCTGTCTACCATGCAAGCATCTGAGATTCTACACCACACATTTCTATGACATAGTGACAATCTGGGTTCTAAGTTCCCTGGTGTACCTTAAACTTCATGTCATATCCAAATCAAATTTCAGTGATTCCTCTTCAGAATATACTGCCACTGATAAGCTACTTTGGTAAGATCCATATCTGAAACTGTTTACACATGATGACCTGGCAAATCAGTGTTGGCAAGCAATGATCCACACCAATGGCTTACAATGACATCAGTCAGGTCACACATAGTGAGCATCACATCTTGATTTTAGTCATCGACTATAACAAGCAATGTGTACAGGAAAACTAATCTAATCTGGAATTCCTACAGGGTGAATGTCTACAAAAATACTGATATAAGAGATAATAATGTATTATATAAACTCTATCTCTGGCTCTTGATATGCAAAAGCAGTATTATTTTGTGTGACGCCCTCATTCTATCAAATATACCTCACAAGTCTGACCACAGTGTGACATAGTTGCCTCATCTTAGCAATAATATGTTCAAGTCTTCTGTGTGTCTAAAATATATATCAAACTGGTTAATGACGGACAGAATGACTTATTGTTTTCTGAAGTAGAAACAGAGAGTCAATACACACTTTTTCATGGTGTTTTTCATTATCTTCCATCATGTCAATTTGTGTTTCAGTAGCAGGCTGAACAAATCTTGCTTTTCTAAACTCCCAAAACAAGTGCTAGTTTCAGATATTGAGTAGTAAATGAACATTTTTGAAAGAAGGTGCAACAAGGAACAGTATTAGCTGGGACCCATCTCTAATTTTCACAAGTGGACATAGCGCATATTGAGACGGAAATCAGTGCAAAAACAACCGGTCGCCTACATCATTTAAAAAGAAGAGTTATCCCCCTTTGTGAATTTCTCTGAGCATAAATCTGCCATTTGAAAGAGTGAGTGAGTTGGATTTAGCGCCACTTTTAACAATATTCCAGTAATATCACAGCGTGTCAGCTTAATGTGGGAGGAAAGCCTGAAGTGATGCAGGTTTCAGACGTCTACCACTACGGTGAAACCCACGAGCACGGGTATGGTGCTGACAAACCTAGAAACATAATCGGGGCGAACCGGGATTCAAACCCACAATCATAGGTTTCTGACATGGTCAAGGGACGCAACTCTGCACAGCGAATTGCGGCGCCTTATACAACTGGGCTACCCTTGCCCCCCATTTGAAAGAGGTTCCTTATCCTCATACAATCAACTATAGGGGCTGGGCACCATGTCCTAGGCTCACATCTAGTCTCTGAAATGAACATATTTTACAGAAAAAAAACAGTTGTTAAATTATAGTTAGAAAATATAATCAGTAGGAGCCAAGAAACTTTCTTCATTTTCAGATACTGCAGTAATCAAGACTTGTCAAATATTATAGACTTGCATGGGCTTTATTGGATATATTTGTTTCAGGGTGTGTATGACAGACAAACCTGGTCACTGCTAGTACCATTAGCTTTCTTCTTATAAAGCACAAAACAAAAGATGGTCATGCAAACTTCAAGTAACAAACCCTCTGTAGCAAGAGGTGTACTATCTCACAAGCAACACCAACTCAACAGAGAAGGTGATACTAGAAGCAATCAAGTAAAACATGCTAGAACTTCATGCAGTGGATTACAAGCATGAAACATGTAAGACTGGATAAGTAATCTGGTGAGGTGGGGTTATGGTTATCATGGTTATCAGCCTGGACATGGAGACATCAGACCCAGGTCACAATCGGGGTAATGGAACACACAACCAGAAAACTAGGTTACCAAAACAAGTGAGTGAAATCAGGGATTGTGAGTTTGGTTTTATGTTGCTACTCCGCATTATTCCAGGTCAAGAGGAATGAAGAATGGGCATCAGTGTGGGGAATCAACACTGAACAATTTTGTAACCCTCCCCCAAACCCCAACCCAGATGTGTTGCAACAAAACTGTCTGTATTGTTATATTGGTTATGCTGTGACAGAAAGTGTTTCATGCCACTTGTAGCAATATTCCACCACTATCATTGGCATAAGGAAGTTACTCCTTGTTATGTTTATATTATGTTCATCAAGAGATATTGGAATAAGGAAGTAACTCTGCAGCTTCAGTGTTCTTCTGCTCATCATCAGTGCTCATCATCTCATAAAAAACCACTACAAAGTAAAATAGCACACCAACGATGCCATGAGTACATCCACTTAATATTCAAAATTCTTTACTCACAGTTCAAAATGGGAACTTTTCTTGCAATGTAATATTTATACATAACACACAACTTATAGATGTGTTCTCCACAATAACAGTTTTCTGCTCCCTCTGAACCTGAGTGTGGAGATGAGAACCTCACACATTAATATGGCAGGGAGAGGGTTAAGGTGTTCTTGTATTCTCTACAACTGAGCATGGACATGAGAATCTCGCACATTATATGGCAGGGAGAGGGTTAAGGTGTTCTGGTGTTCTCTACAACTGACCATGGAGATGAGAACCTCACATATTATATGGCAGGGAGAGGGTTAAGGTGTTCTGGTGTTCTCTACAACTGAACATGGAGATGAGAACCTCACACATTATATGGCAGGGAGAGGGTTAAGGTATTCTGGTGTTCTCTACAACTGAGCATGGACATGAGAACCTCACATATTATATGGCAGGGAGAGGGTTAAGGTGTTCTGGTGTTCTCTACAATTGAGCATGGACATGAGAACCTCACATATTAATATGGCAGGGAAAGGGTTAAGGTGTTAAGGTGTTCTCTACAACTGAACATGGAGATGAGAACCTCACACATTATATGGCCAGGAGAGGGTTAAGGTGTTCAGGTGTTCTCTACAACTGACCATGGAGATGAGAACCTCACACATTAATATGGCAGGGAGAGGGTTAAGGTGTTCTGGTGTTCTCTACAACTGAGCATGGACATGAGAATCTTGCACATTAATATAGCAGGGAGAGGGTTAAGGTGTTCTGATGTTCTCCACAACTGAGCATGGACATGAGAACCTCACACATTATATGGCAGGGAGAGGGTTAAGGTGTTCTGGTGTTCTCTACAACTGAGCATTGACATGAGAACCTGACACATTAATATGGCAGGGAGAGGGTTAAGGTGTTCTGGTGTTCTCTACAACTGAACATGGACATGAGAACCTCACACATTATATGGCCAGGAGAGGGTTAAGGTGTTCAGGTGTTCTCTACAACTGACCATGGAGATGAGAACCTCACACATTAATATGGCAGGGAGAGGGTTAAGGTGTTCTGGTGTTCTCTACAACTGAGCATGGACATGAGAATCTTGCACATTAATATAGCAGGGAGAGGGTTAAGGTGTTCTGATGTTCTCTACAACTGAGCATGGACATGAGAACCTCACACATTATATGGCAGGGAGAGGGTTAAGGTGTTCTGGTGTTCTCTACAATTGAGCATGGACATGAGAATCTCGCACATTATATGGCAGGGAGGGGGTTAAGGTGTTCTGGTGTTCTCTACAACTGACCATGGAGATGAGAACCTCACACATTATATGGCAGGGAGAGGGTTAAGGTGTTCTGGTGTTCTCTACAACTGACCATGGACATGAGAACCTCACATATTAATATGGCAGGGAAAGGGTTAAGGTGTTCTCTACAACTGAACATGGACATGAGAACCTCACACATTAATATGGCAGGGAAAGGGTTAAGGTGTTCTGGTGTTCTCTACAACTGACCATGGAGATGAGAACCACACACATTATATGGCAGGGAGAGGGTTTAGGTGTTCTGGTGTTCTCTACAACTGAGCATGGACATGAGAACCTCACATATTAATATGGCAGGGAAAGGGTTAAGGTGTTAAGGTGTTCTCTACAACTGAGCATGGAGATGAGAACCTCACACATTATATAGCAGGGAGAGGGTTAAGGTGTTCTGGTGTTTTCTACAACTGACCATGGAGATGAGAACCTCACATATTAATATGGCAGGGAGAGGGTTAAGGTGTTCTGATGTTCTCTACAACTGACCATGGAGATGAGAACCTCACACATTAATATAGCAGGGAGAGGGTTAAGGTGTTCTGGTGTTCTCTACAACTGACCATGGACATGAGAACCTGACATATTAATATGGCAGGGAAAGGGTTAAGGTGTTCTCTACAACTGAGCTCCACATGCTGAGCCTGCTCACCTCAGTGAAGGAGATAATGGACATGGGAGTTTGACGCCTCAGTGTCGAATCCTATGACAAATAACATGACATGTGCATCAAGTTCAATACAAACACAAAAGTACAAAAAATTGAAAAAGGATTACAAAATGATGAAAATATACAAAACGAAAATTGCAGTGATACTACATTATCACAATCAACATCAGACAGAAAAATAAATGGCCCAAATAATTTACATCCACATGATGAAGACTAGCAAAAGCCTAGTCTGATTTGTGCAACAGCAAGATATAGACTAGACAATGAAGACACAGAGACACACAATAACAGGGCGGTGAAAAGAATATACACTTTAGATATGGTATTCAAGGAAAAGAAATAGGCATTGTAGGTTTGACGTGATACAGTACATAATTTATTGATATGTGTCTTTTCCAAACTAAAGTTATTGAGAGCCGTAGACGTCATATCAGGATATATTTGTGTTGTTTTTAACTGCTTAAAGTTGTCATTTTCTTTGCCTAGGTATTCCATCCGCCGTGTGCTGAAACGATTCTGGGTTAAAAATGTGTCAATCTATAGGCATGAATCATGTACTCACATCAGCTGGCTTGTCTCTCCTCATCTCTTCTCGCATACTCTTAATGCTTATAGTATCAATACTGCTGTAGTCCTCGTCTGACGCCACGCTATCATACAGAGGCTCGTCGTCACTGAATGCGCTGACTCCCTTCGACAGGCGGGCATGGAGGTACTTGTCTGCAAAAATATTCATGAAAATTAATGTGAGTGAGAGAGTCAAACTATTGGTTACTTTTAGCAGTATTAATATTATATCTATATGGGCAGTGGACGCCAACCATGAGTCTAACACTTTGTACTCTTGTGTGGGGATTTGAACCTGGGTTTCAGAATGTCAGCATGACGAGCCCCACTCAACCATGTGGCTTCAAAAAAGACAATTTTGGGACTGTAAAAAACTGCAAAGAAGAAACAGAAAGAATGTCTTGACATCCATAACTATCCAGCTATCCACAAACTATCCAGCTATCCACAAACAATGAGTAGCCACATCCCCATAAACAATAATATTCAACATGCTTACATGGAAAGCAAATACCACTCCTCAGTCAATCCTTAATGCTGAACATGCATAAGGCCATCAACTGACCAGATGTAGATCTGACCATCATATAGTACACACATCTGGCATAATGACCTGTTCATGTCAAGTAGCATGTAACATTCACCTCACATCTTGGCCCTTCCACTCAAAGAAAAGGCGTACCTATCACAGCTGGTCGGAGTGACAGCGCCAGCCCCAACACTCCAATAGCGTTCACATAATCAGCATTCCTAATGATAACCTTAAAACGTTGTCTTACACAATCAACCTGCACCCTGCACTGCATATGAGGAAATCAGTGAGGCAGAACAGGCATTCCCCGGTATAGACACCCCACCTGTGAGGTGAGCATTCGAGACTGGGTCAGTCTGGTCACACAGAAAACCTGAATGCATGTCACAGTAGTCTACATAACAGAGGAACCCATTAGTTACGTTTCCTTAACCAGGACATATGCTGAAGGCACAGTAGTCTACTAAGGGTCAATTTGATGCTGTCTAACTCAAGTTGTTTGTGGATGGATTAGCAAATTGTAACGATAGTGTGCAGGTCACTCTCTATCAAGCACATTTAAGGCAGACTAGGCTCGGATATAAAAGCAGTCCTGGTTAAATTGATTCATTCCAACATACCCTAGAACTTAACATAAAATAGCAACAGGCCATGTGTCAGGTAACACTAGTTACAACATCTACATCTGAACAGAAATGAGCACAACACTGGAGCAGAAACCCCATTTAAGGATGGACTTTTCACCGATTCATCTGTCTGAAATAGCTCAGAAGTGAATCAATATATATGTACAAATATGTACAAGTAATGCATGATTTAGACATGCACCAAAACCCAAATGGATTGTAATCCCATTCTACGTAATACATCCAATGTCGTAAATTATATGTTAACATTCTCCATGTGGTATTCAGAAGTTGAGGTACGAACAAGGACAAGCTGTAGTGCTATGGGTCCACAGCTTGTTTGGATGTTGGTACACAGGATGGTGTATATATTCAGGTGACTAACTTGTCAGCCATCACACAGTGAGAAGGTCCAGCCTGTTTGACTAAGGAGTCCCACTCACGGCTGACTATTTGTACAATCACCTACAGCAGCTGGTGAGCAGCCCTCAACATCAGTCAAATGTTTTAACTTTTGAGACATATTTGACAAATTGAAATAGTTCACTTGATAACTGTATTCCATACCAAAGGCCACGATTGTCTTTTCTCTTTGTTCAGAGACTCTTTTTTACAATAAGCTGGTTGGTAGGTGGGGTAATAATAGAAATTGTGTTCTTCAAAACTTATCAGAACATGTTGCCATGTAAGCAGCGAAAACGTTCACTAAGTGCATTCACTGGGATGCAGAGAATTCTATACTAACCAACTAACATTAATCATCCAAAACAAACAATAAAACAGTCTGAATCATACTGTCCTGATGCAGACTGAATCATACTGTCCTGATACAGACTGAATCATACTGTCCTGATGTCGACTGAACCATACTGTCTTGCTATTGACTGAATCATACTGTCCTGATGCAGATTGAATCATACTCTCTTGATACAGACTGAATCATACTGTCCTGATACAGACTAAATAATACTGTCCTGATACATACTGAATCATACTGTCTTGATACAGACTGAATCATATTGTCTTGATACATACTGAATCATACTGTCTTGATACATACTGAATCATACTCTCTTGATACAGACTGAATCATGCTGTCTTGATATAGACTTAATCATACTGTCTTGATATAGACTGAATCATACTGTCTTGATACAGACTGAATCATGCTGTCTTTATATCAACTGAAACATACTGTCTTGATATAGACTGAATCATACTGTCTTGATACATACTGAATCATACTGTCTTGATACAGACTGGATCATACTGTCTTGATATAGAATTAATCATACTGTCTTGATATAGACTGAATCATACTGTCTTGATACAGATTGAATCATACTGTCTTGATATAGACTTAATCATACTGTCTTGATATAGACTTAATCATACTGTCTTGATACAGACTGAATCATACTGACTTGATACAGACTGAATCATACTGTCTTGATATAGACTTAATCATACTGTCTTGATAAAGACTGAATCATACTGTCCTGATACAGACTGAATCATACTGTCCTGATACAGACTAAATAATACTGTCCTGATACATACTGAATCATACTGTCTTGATACAGACTGAATCATGCTGTCTTGATATAGACTGAATCATACTGTCTTGATACAGACTGAATCATACTCTCTTGATACAGACTGAATCATACTGTCTTGATACGGACTGAATCATACTGTCTTGATATAGACTTAATCATACTGTCCTGATACAGACTGAATCATACTGTCCTGATACAGACTAAATAATACTGTCCTGATACATACTGAATCATACTGTCTTGATACAGACTGAATCATACTGTCCTGATATAGCGTGAATCATACAATCATAATAAAGCGGACATGGATGCTTTGACTTTAAAAAACATCATATGAACACAAAGGTCGCCCGAAAGCTTACCAATTTAATGCTCTACCCTAAGGATAATCTGAACTATATTTCATCTTCTTACTGTGAACCCTTCTTGACTTATCTTGAACACAATACATTTACATGTGTGACCTTCAGAGTGAATTTCATATTGAATATTAGCAGGAGTAGTGACAATCATTTCAAGGACAATCCAGGAATTTCCATCACGTAAATAAATGTCTCTCTGTGGATTTCAAAGTAACAACGAAAAACAGGAACAGCAAATCATTGATTGCAGTTCACAGTGACCTCCCACTGATATCATAAGACTGTCATCACTTGTCAAACACGTTTTTTTTCCACATGGAAAAATATTACTGTGAGCACATAACACCGGAAATACCATGTCAACAAATCCATACTGAAGTACGCAAAATCATCATGTAATTACACTGTCAGGCTATAAAAAGTGTTCTTTGTATATCTGGACTATCTTGTATAACTTATTTCATGAATTTTATTCAAAATTCCTTTTAATATTGTTTTGGAGCACCTTTAGAATACAGTACCACAACTTCTCATGAGGACGATCTCTGCCGTAGGTCACATGTCACAAGACAAGCAACCAGTTTGAGTGAGAATCCGTCGGACGCGAACCCGCGACCTTCGGATTGTTAGCCTGACAGCTAACCGACTGAGCTACGTCCACACTATTAAACTTAGTGCAAGTTTACCTAGTCATGCCTATGACGTTACGGAACTGTACGAAAAGGGTCGAATAGGTGACGGACACTTACGAAGGTTACGGGTAGGCATGGTGTCTCGTGACTTTAGTCTACGGACACTTACGAATGATCCCGATGGCATTTGGCACACTCGTCCCATTCCGTAATCTACAAGATACCGGGTGGTGAGGAATGAGCCAATATGCCGCGAACTGAAAACGGCTCCAGGCGTCAGACGTCAGACGTCGAACTCGCGACTGCGCATGAATGATATGGTATTTAATAATTCGTCGGGTGATTTTTGTGACAGAAAAGTGTGGTAGGGAACACTGTATGGATGATGTGGATAATAGTAAGGAACGATGGAGGAATAAGCATGACTAGTGACGACACAACGGTGAGTTCGCTTTTGAATCAGTAATGAAAAATGTAGCCGGTGAAAGTGGCTTGTGTGAATGTTCCAGGACAGTTTCCAGTAGCCAAAATATTCGACACAAAACCATTTCATCCTTTTTACTCAACGTTTTTGTGGGAAATATATAAGGAGCCGCTATATAATCTACAATAGCCACTAAACGAGTACCTAGCCCCTAACCCTAATGATCGTAAAGGGGTGATTGATCGTAAAGGGGATCCAAGGGTTAAGGATAGACTTAGGGTAATCTAATAGCCACTAAACGGGTTCCTAACCCTAATGACCGTAAAGGGGTGATTGATCGTAAAGGGGATCCAAGGGTTAAGGATAGACTTAGGGTAATCTAATAGCCACTAAACGGGTTCCTAACCCTAATGACCGTAAAGGGGTGATTTATCGTAAAGGGGATCCAAGGGTTAAGGATAGAGTTCGGGGAAACATACCCTAACACTGGCGACATTTGGATGTGTTCAGCACCACTATGATATCCCTAACAAACTACATTCTTGTGCATAATAATGAAAATTAGTGCAACGAAAAAATAATATATGTATATTAGTTCCCATTTATAACCCTTTTAGCCACTTGAATTACGAAAAAAACGAAATAAAAAATATATAAAAAATAAAAAAGCTTTCGTAAACTAGCGCTTGCTATAAAATGCACCGCCGCAGGCTATACTCAGTAAACAAATATTCAAAACTCTCCACAACGCTTGGCGTATTCAGTGACATTTCGTGCAGAGATGATAGATCACTGAGAGGAGCTTATGCACACTCGATGACCCCTGACGTCACAGGGCATTGTTTCGCCGGTGTGACTGGCAACAAAATACTACAAATTACGTCATAGGGTATGATCACGTGTTTGAAAAGTTTGTGGTACTGTATTCTTAAGGTAGGCCATTGCTTTAATTAATTTCGGCGAAATCATGTGTGAAGCATTCGGAAGATCGCACAACTCACCGTTATTAACAGCAACCACGGTCAGATTACCAATATTGAAGCCTTGAAACGAACATTAGTTGACAGAGAATGGATACATATATGATAAATGCCATACTTATGACTCATTAAAAGTCATATTTGCTATAGTTTGACGATTCTATGTCAACACGTAGTTCTCACGATCACGTGCACGGGAGCCTTGACGGTGACTGGTCAGACTGGTTCCAGGTGAAAAATAATAACCGGCAATAGCGGTCTTGTTGCTTCACTTAGGGTTATTATTTTTTTAAATATGTTTAGTAAAAGCTGCAACTAAATTAAATATTAAGATATTGGGATATATTATTCCTGATAAAAATAATAGTTTCAGATACAATTCTTGCCGATCCATGCATTAAAATCCTGTAATTTTGTAAAGTTATATCATTGGGTGTGTCTTGACCGAATCACTGGTAGATTCTGAGAAAACGTGTGTACAGCTGATTGCTGTTTCCGGCTTAGTTTACGAGAAAATACACAATGTAATCTTAATCCCTGGATGTAAAACAATGCCTAGCAGAACAAAAAATACAATTTAAACGGTCAATCAACATGTCTGGTGATTTTTTAGCTCAAATTTCGAATTTGTACTGACGAAGTTCCTCATCACCCGTTCAAATGACATAACCACTACATGCATTGTTACAAAACTAACCTTGCAAAAATATCTGTAGAAACATGGCATTCAAGTGAAACTGGCAAACCTGCTCTATGAATGACCTTCACTGTGACCTGACCTTACATGTAGGTCATTCATGAACTTTCCAATCTGGGACACGCCCCAAGGGTGACAGGTATAAGGTTCCATTTACCCACACAAAATCCTTCTTCAGTTCAATAAACATGATAAACAAAGACTGGTTTTCAGGATTTGACCTGGAGGGTGACCTCCACGATGACATGACATATCAACGTGCCAAAATGATTTCCCTGCATCAGAAAGGAGACATACACGATATCCCTGAGATATCCAAACACTGCATAAATACAGATCAGAGAGTGTGCATTATTATAGTTCATGGCACATGTGATTTATTACAGTTTAGGGCACAAGTATGCATTATTATAGTTCAGGGCACATGTGATTTATTACAGTTTAGGGCACAAGTGATTTATTACAGTTCAGGGCACAAGTATGCATTATTATAGTTCATGGCACATGTGATTTATTACAGTTCAGGGCACAAGTATGCATTATTATAGTTCATGGCACATGTGATTTATTACAGTTCAGGGCACAAGTATGCATTATTATAGTTCATGGCACATGTGATTTATTACAGTTCAGGGCAAAAGTATGCATTATTATAGTTCATGGCACAAATGATTTATTACAGTTCAGGGCACAAGTATGCATTATTATAATTCATGGCACATGTGATTTATTACAGTTCAGGGCACAAGTATGCATTATTATAGTTCATGGCAAATGTGATTTATTACAGTTCAGGGCACAAGTGATTTATTACAGTTCAGGGCACAAGTATGCATTATTATAGTTCATGGCACATGTGATTTATTACAGTTCAGGGCATAAGTGTGACCCATTACAGTTTAGGGCACAAGCGTGCATTATTATAGTTCAAGGCACATGTGATTTATTACAGTTCAGGGCATAAGTGTAAACTATTACAGTTCAGGGCACAAGTGATTTATTACAGTTCAGGGCATAAGTATGAACTATGACAGTTCAGGGCACAAGTGTGCATTACTATAGTTCATGGCACTTTTGATTTATTACAGTTCAGGGCATAAGTGTAAACTATTACAGTTCAGGGCACAAGTGATTTATTACAGTTCAGGGCATAAGTATGAACTATGACAGTTCAGGGCACAAGTGTGCATTACTATAGTTCATGGCACTTGTGATTTATTACAGTTCAGGGCATAAGTGCGACCTATTACAGTTTAGGGCACAAGTGTGCATTATCATAGTTCATGGCACATGCGATATATTCTAGTTCAGGGCATAAGTGTGCATTATTAAAGTTCTGGGCTTGATTTAGCTATACAACACATGCGCCAATGCAACCTGTTATTGAAAATGCAACGTTATATATATTGTCAATGTACCAAGTGCATGTAAAACAAATTCAAATGTTTGTCTGTCTAACCATTACTTGTCAACACAACATCGATATTTCAACACACTCGATACCTCTAAGCTTTATTTATCATACCACATCACAACTTATGTATCATTATAATTACAGGTTACAATAGGGCATCATAATAATTCAGGGTACAAGAGTACATCATTATAATTCAGGGTACTAGAGTGCATTATTATAATTCAGTGTACAAAAGTGCATTATCATAATTAAGTGTACATGACTGCATATCATAATTCAGGGTAGAAGAGTGCATTATTATAATTCAGGGTACAAAAGTGCATTATTATAATTCAGGGTACTAGAGTGCATTATTATAATTCAGTGTACAAAAGTGCATTATTATAATTCAGGGTACATGAGTGCATTATTATAATTCAGTGTACAAAAGTGCATTATTATAATTCAGGGTACATGAGTGCATATTATAATTCAGGGTAGAAGAGTGCATTATTATAATTCAGGGTACAAGAGTGCATCATAATAATTCTGGGTACAAGAGTGCATTATTTTTATTCAGGGTACAAGAGTGCATCATAATAATTCTGGGTACAAGAGTGCATTATTTTTATTCAGGGTACAAGAGTGCACCATAATAATTCACATATTCAGGGTACAAGAGTGCATTATAATAATTCAGGGTACAAGAGTGCATAATTCAGCGTAAAATTGTGCTATATACGGTAACATAACATATAGGGAAATGATAAACATTCTCCCCTAAAATATGTGTACATTTACTGGCAAGCCAGGATAAGTTGAGTTGTGACCTGACAATTAACACTGTATGACAATGTGCGATGTCCACTGGCGCATACCATTGTGAAGAAAGAGGTAGTGGTGGGGGGCAATAAGTAGTATGGTGGATATATGCGTGTCCCCTCTCGTCCTACAATGATGCTCTGATGCGCTTTAGCATAGATACAAACAGACCAGTGGCAATGCAGGCTTTAGACAACGCTTGAGATTTATTTGTACATTCTTTCTCCATGCAATTTATGACATTACAGGCCAGTTCTCAACTTGAGAATGTATGATTTGACCATGCTTAACCAGCTTTGACATGTTTATTTCTTTGTAATTAAGTTAATTCTGGTATCAATTTCGACCTCTTTCTAGCCTCATAATAGACTCCAGTGTTTCCATGGGAGTGTAGTAAATTTCATCGTTATGACGTGCACATGCACAACGTGCGTACACCCTCTCTACCTGTAACAAACCAAATATGTTGGCCCAAATTCTGAGCACTGCCTACTTGTCTCAAACATGTTTTGTGAGTTGGTTCAACATATCTTGGACTACCAGTAGACACTGATGTGTTTACGCTGCAGTCTTCAATGTCACAGCTATATCAAGTCAGGGCCAGATAACCTGGGGTTAACAGCACCAGCAAGGCTCCATGCTGATGACCCTGCTTCATCAACACCTCCAGGTTCCCCCTCAGGGACTCCTACAACCTGCAAGGGGAACTGATACAATCCCCTCCACAGTCATCAGCTGCATGTCAGTTCACTACACAAGTACTCACCTGGTTCTTTAGGGGTGTGTACAGGGGAGGCAATCCCTGTCTGTCTCCGTCTCGCATCATTCAAGATGTCTATGATCAATGTGGCAAACTCCCTGGCATTGAAACGAGCTAGTTTTTGTCTTCCCTGAAAAAAACAGACAACCAATGTTAGGAACTTATGTAAGCCCACCCAGTTCACTACACACTGTACACACCGTACTTAGGCCAAGACCTGTGAAGATCCAGGTAAAGAATAGGTCATCAGCACCCCATGCTCGTCGGGATCGGGGGTCGGGTGGTCGTGACCTGGTTAATGCATGTCCAGGGATGTGAGCAGGTCCCCCTACCCTCCCCCCAAAAAAGAGGAAAACTGTAGGGGGCGAATGTTTTAAACATTTGATTGCACTTTAAACAATTTCATGCAGATGGCGGATGCACAGCTTCCGTGCACCCGGCTATCCCGCAGAGGCTGGGAGCAATACTGCCATAAACTTCACCCCCCCCATCCCCCAGACACAAGGACAACTGTTACAAGCATGCAATGTCTGACCCTTTTCCCATGTTGAAGCATATTGAAAAAAAATTACCTTGCACTTACTTACCTTTTGTTGAAAAAACAAAACAACCGTGCAAACACAAGACATTCATACAAGATATATCCCTGTCATGGGTTTTCAGATGCTGAAGAAACATTCAAATTTGTCTTGCTAATCACATGAATAACAGTAAAACATCTCATTCACTAATAGGCAAAAAGACAACTTCATCTTCAAAACAAGCCATCATCTGAGTACTTACAAGTTCTGTGTGACATCACACCCAGCGTTATAGTGCAAATATTTGTTATAGAAAACGTATGATGTCCGAAAACCTATGATCTGATGATAATAGTATTGTGTCATAAATAATGATAAAGGCATATAGGATCGAAGACGGGACAATCCACAATGGTTGTCCGGAATCACAAAAATATTTTCGGAGTTTCTTTTAAACCTTTGATTATATTTTTACATTGAAGATGATTTTTTTCTGAGGACTACTGTTTTAAAAAATGCAATTTTCTGCGTTTCCGCAGAGATTTCACATCCCTGCATGTCACTGTATCCCAATTACGTAGCTCGATGCTCATGATGTCAATCACTGCATTTTCTGGTCCAGACTCAATTATTTACTGACCGCCGTCATGCAACTGGAATCTCGCTGAGTGCAGCGTTAAACGACAAACAAACTTGTGGGCAAAATGAAGATCAGAAAATTAAATTTACAACTCATTCATGTTGATCAGGGCAAGAACACTATTCTGAACCCTGTATAAACTTTCATATATATTTCCAACACTTTCACCAAATACAGGCAGCACATGGGACCCTGACTTCTGTTAAAATGGGTCATGCTGTATATCTGTAGAAACCTGCAGCCATTAGTTACAAATCAATCTTAACATAGAAAGTGCAGGAGTCAAATATAATATTGCACCGGCATTCATTTTTGCCATAAAGCGACAAGAACAGGTTACACACGTACAAGGAAGGGTTAACGGTGAACACACTGACCTGATTTCGTGTTGTGGAGAGGTCAGGGTTCACAGGTAGAAATGGCACAGTTTGTCTGTCACTTAGTAACGTTGTGTTGTCATGTGTCGCCAACCAAACTGTAGGAAAAAGCAGGAAGTTGTTAATGTCCTTATCATGCCTGTGAAATAACTACAGTCCGAACCATGTTTTGTTGTTCAACGACGCACTCAGCAATATTCCAGCTAAATGACGGCGGTCTGTAAATAATCAAGTCTGGACCAGACAATCATGTGATTGACATCATAGGCATCGATCAACGCAATTGGGATACGATAACATGCATCAACCAAGTCAGCGAGCCTGACCACCCGATCCTGTTAGTCGCCTCTTACGGCAAGCATGGGTTGCTGAAGACCTATTCTACCCCCCACCTTCACAGGTCCCGGAACCATGTAGATATTACTCATCCCTCTATGCCCATGGTAAATGTGTTATAGTGAGTCATGACATTCTGCAGAGGTCTTAATTGATAACTGCATGTCAGTTTCACATGTGACACGTGTTATAGACAAATACCACTTTGATCCACTATCATAGGAATGATGCCCACACAACAAGGAATAAATAGGATGAACATTGGATTCAAACACACAAGCAGATCCTGGCAGGCCAAGGGACGCAACTCTGCACACTTGTTGTGCTGCCTTAGGCAAATGGTGCCCCTAAATATGCTAAGGTGCACTTCAAGCAGGTTTCATTGTCTTTTTCCTTGTTTGTTTAGGTAAGTGCTGAATACATTAACCTGCATTGTTTTATGAAGCATTGTAGCATCTATATATAGCCACAGCATATACAGCCACCAGTGAATCTCCTGCCAGGACAACGCTATGGATGATAGATCTACCAATATGTAAGGGTATGTTACAACTGGCAACTATCAAATTATTTTTCATACCCACTACTACATGTACTATGAAGACAAGCATTTGGTATAAATCAGCTCATTGTTTGGCGAGTATTTTAATCACTAATGCAACAAATACAGAGATTAGTATGCAGTCACCTTGTCACTACCTCCAGATGACACCAAAAACAACCCAATTTCAACCCAGAGTACTACGCTTTGACATTTGGGTCTTTAAAACTGGGCGTACGCCCAATAGACAACATGCCCTGATATTTTGACAATGTAATAATGTTACAGCCATCATAGGAGTGAAATTGGTAATTCTTATAATATTGTTTTGGCTACCAGACATTACACTTGTGCTTCACAATATCAATTTCAACAATACAATTTACAATAGCCAAACTGTTGTCACCATATACATATTAGCCAAAGGAGTGATGTTGAGAATAAGAGAGACATGGCCAGAGAAGAAGGGTGTGATGTGTGATATGGCTAAAGAAGGGTGTGATGTGGAGAATAAGAGAGAGATATGGCCAGAGAAGAAGGGGGTGATAGGTGATATGGCTAAAGAAGGGTGTGATGTGGAGAATAAAAGAGAGATATGGCCAGAGAAGAAGGGTGTGATGTGTGATATGGCTAAAGAAGGGTGTGATGTGGAGAATAAGAGAGAGATATGGCCAGAGAAGAAGGGGGTGATAGGTGATATGGCTAAAGAAGGGTGTGATGTGGAGAATAAGAGAGAGATATGGCCAGAGAAGAAGGGTGTGATGTGTGATATGGCTAAAGAAGGGTGAGATGTGGAGAATAAAAGAGAGATATGGCCAGAGAAGACGGGTGTGATGTGTGATATGGCTAAAGAAGGGTGAGATGTGGAGAATAAAAGAGAGATAGGGACAGAGAAGAAGGGGGTGATAGGTGATATGGCTAAAGAAGGGTGTGATGTGGAGAATAAAAGAGAGATATGGCCAGAGAAGAAGGGGGTGATAGGTGATATGGCTAAAGAAGGGTGTGATGTGGAGAATAAAAGAGAGATAGGGATAGAGAAGAAGGAATGATATGGCTTGAGAAGAAGGGGTGATATGACAGGAGAAGAAAGAGTGATATGGAAAACGGTGATATGAGAAGAGGGGGTGATATGACTGGAGAAGAAGGGGATGTGATTCGAGAAGAAGGGGTGATATGAGAAGAATTGGTGATATGGAGAAGGGGTGTAATGATTGGAGAAGAGGTGGGATATGGGGAATAAGGGTGACATGACTGGAAAAGAGGTGGGATATGGAGAAGAAGAGGGATATGACTGGAGAAGAAGGGGTGATACGAGCAGAAGGGTGATATGACTGGAGAAGAATGGGTGACATGGAGAAGAAGGCATGATACGGAGAAGAAGGGGTGATATTAGAAGTAGGGCTGGTGTGTGAAGTAATGAGGTAGACTTTGGCATGAGGACGAACTGATCATACAATACACACTGGCATCATTCTCACGTCGGTCTACTTCATCATAAACATCCATGGCTAGTTCTTCAAATAAATGATTCGGCAGCTGAAACAGAAAATAACATTTATCAAAAAAATGTATTAAATTCGCAAAATGATATTTCAATGCCAACATAAAAATACCAGCATTCATGGTTTTTTGGTTTCAAAATACTAATTAATAACAGAATTACAAACAATTGTCTCTTTTTATCATAACGTGTTATGTCAACACGATAAAGCACTTTCAAAACATTTTTGGGAACTGTTCATGACTTCATGTCCTAAGACTTCAACATTTGTCAAGGGAGCAATAATTTGGCAGTCAAGACACAATCTGATATCAGACATTGAAATGGTAGGTTATTCCTAATACTGTTACCAACAGTTTTATAGTGTTACAAATACTTACTGCTTGTAATTTCTTTTTGGCTTGTTTAGCAAGTTCTGACAAGTCAGAGCTTCTGTAAAAAACAATGATAATAAACTAAATACATTGAGACCCTTGGTTTGTATCGTTCATAACAACTACTAACAACTACTAACTTTAACTTGTACATGTTTTTGTTTTCCATAATCATGCTATATTCTTGATACATTCTTAACTGTTTAATTTTCACATTAATATTACAGTTACCTAACTGTTCTATGGTGATTTACACTAAAAAACAAGAAATTCAATCAATACTTACGTATCTCCCATTTCTGGGATAATAAAATGAAGATTTGTTCTATGATCTGAAACAGAATCAAAAATACATTTTATCAACAATTAAAAAGTAAAGATTACACTGTTTTTTTACAGTGCATATTTTCTATAGAGTTTAAGTCTTCATATCAGTGTCTACTTTTGTTTCTTGTTGTAGTTGTTTAACATCGCCCTCTGCAATATTCCCGCTACATGGCAGTCTGCTCTAAGTTGTTTGTTTGTTGCTTATGGCCGCACTCAGCAATATTCCAGCCAAATGACGTCAGTCTGTAAATAATCGAGTCTAAACCAGACAATCCAGTGATTGACATCATGAGCCTTGTTCCACGCAATTGGAATACGATGACATGCAAGGACCTATTCTAACACAGAATCAAACTGGTGCATACCTTCTAAGAAACTAGAAAATAACTTACTACTCAAATCTTAATATGTTGCATCAATGTTACTCTAAGCTAATTTCAATAATACAGTGATCCCTCACTACAACGCTACCTTCGGGGTCCAAATAATTGATGAGCGTTATAGATGATCAGCGGTTTAACAAAGGTCGAGTCCTAGGTGGTAGACAACCAACAAAACAGTATACATTCTCTGCCTACCTAACACGATCTACGTTGCATGTTTCAGAAGTTATTTAGGATTCATAGTGTAAAAATAGAATTGATCAAGTATTAATAAGCGCATTCAAAAAAACAACAACATAGTATCCCTTCAGCTGAAACATGTGAAAAGCAGGTAGATCTATAACAAACTTGGTCAATAAAAGTATGAAATTTGATATAAAACATCACTAGACATGATGATTTACCATTTAAAATGTATTTCCTGCTCTCAAAGGCATTTTTTTACCGTGTGTATTTTCTCGTAAACTAAGCCGGAAATAGCATTAAGCTGTGCACACGTTTCCTCCCAATCTACCGGTGATTCAGTTAAAACATACCCAGTGATACCACTTTAAAGAAATCTGATGCAATAGTCGGAAGAAATTGTATCTGAAATTATTATTTTATCAGGAATAATATATTCCAATATCGTGTTATTTTAGTTGCAGCATCCACCATATATACTTAAAATTATAAGAACCACAAGCGTAGCACTTTGGTACACATATTTTTTGACGTATGGAACAATTTTCATGGTACGGCATTTATGATAAGTGTATCCATTCTCTTGCAGCTAAAGTTCGTTTCAAGGCATCAATAGCGGTAATCTGACCATGGTTGCTGTAAATAACGGTGAGTTGTGTGATCTACCGATCACTTCGCATAGATTTCGCCGAAATTATTGTAAACATTATCATAAATATTGAATGAAATTTTGAATATAATTAAAATAACACATTACAAAACATTAGTCCAGATAAACAATGAGCATTTTTTTTATTACCAGATATTATAATAATAGCATGATATTGCGTACTTCAGTTCGGATTTGTTGACTGGTATTTCCGATGTTATGTGATCTCGGTGATCAGCTGATAATGTTTTCTGAGATGGGGGAAAACATCGCGTCATTGGAAAACTTGAGTTTATTGAATATGTTTGTAAATTTTAGGAGCCATGCTTTACCGCGCGCTATAACCGACTTAGTGCTATATTGAAGGGCGCAATAACGAGGGAACACTGTACATTCAAACCTCTAAGTCTTAATCACTTTGATGGCAACTGAACCTATATGAAGATATCAAGGGCTGATATTATACTAGAGGGTGGAAAAGGGAGCTGCCACAACAACAGAGTTACCTCCCATTCAACAAGCTGAGTTCATGGAGTTCAAGGTTATAAGGTTTCAACAATCATATTAGAAACATAAAGAATTGATGCACACAGTTTTCAAGAGCAAGTCGGCACAGACACATCCCATAATACATAAACACTGATAATCAAAACTTCTGTTGCAGAATGGTGTATGACATAAGATGTAAGATCAGATTATAATTTTAAGCTCACCTGGTTTCTTTCCACACACATAAAATGCTAATCTATCCGTCAGTTCATACTGAATCTCGACTAGTCTGTCAGCTAGGTCATTGTGACCTTCAGCTCTGAAAATGGTAAACATAGACACATTAAGATGCAAACACTGTGAAATGTACTATGTAACATGCAGGTAACCCTGGTAACAGACAAGTGTTGACAAATCACATAAGTAACTCATGTTTACAGTTACATTGGTATGACTGTGAATGAATGTTGAGTTCTGGCCCTGCAATATTCCAGCTACATCACGGGGGCCTGACTTTGTTTAAAATACATTAATTCTCAAAACAATACAGTCTTCCATGACAGCCCTCTCAGAGCTTGAATGGAATCCGTGTTTTAGAGGAAGACTTTCTTCTCCTTACCTGGCGTAATCAATGGGTGTCTTTCCCCCCAGGTCCAGGGCCCCGGGATCAGCTCCGTACACCACAAGCAGCTCCACCTGGGAGGCCTGGTTCGCCTGGGCTGCTATGTGAAGGGGACAATTACCCTTCTCCTGGAAAAAACATCAGCTTCAACTTAGTGCTGTTTACATGACGCTTGTTTGTGTGATGTAACATGGTAATTACACAACAGACAGAGGGACTGACTCACTCATTCATGAAGACAACAGGTTCCTATTCAACTTGATTAAACTATATGGAATCCAAGTAGGAAACCTAGACAGTGAATGCTGCAGTATTCCAGCTGTGTCACGGCAAGTCCATGCAAACACATAAACCTCAACACACAAACCCCAACACACAAACCTCAACACACAAAGATCAACACACAAACCTCATCACACAAACCTCAACACACAAAGATCAACACACAAACCTCATCACACAAACCTCAACACACAAACCTCAACACACAAAGATCAACACACAAACCTCATCACACAAACCTCAACACACAAACCTCAACACACAAACCTCAACACATAAACCTCAACACACAAACCTCAACACACAAACCTCAACACACAAAGATCAACACACAAACCTCATCACACAAACCTCAACACACAAAGATCAACACACAAACCTCATCACACAAACCTCAACACACAAACCTCCTCACACAAACCTCGTCCAGGTTAGCTCTGACCACAAGTACCATGAGTACAGTCTGGGCCGGGATGTGGGAGTTTAATAATCTGCACTAGCCCTTCTTAGAGTGTGTGTTAGTCAGTGTTAAATACACTTATTTAGAACAACATTTGTATCAGGTCATTGTTTAACTGACTGTAAAAGTCCAGTTTCCACCCTTGCCAAACTACGCTGGAATTTCTGGGCTCGATCGGAATGATTTATGTCCCTTCTATGTCCCTCCTGTTGACCAATCAAGATTCCATCTCTTATATCACTTGAAATTGCTTCAAACAAAAAGGTGATGCCCAGTCAAGACAATCTGACCGAAAATGAAAATCTATATTGTGATAAAACTGGCCTTACTATGCAAGTGCATCAAATCACATGACCACCTTGATCATCTGTTGACACCAAGTTGACACCATGTGTAATGCTTTGCAAATATCCTGCAATCGAAATCCTCAACGAATTTTATGAACCGGTAGTCCAGCCAAAATGTTACTCCATAATTCAAGCCTAGTTTGGAAAGGGTGAAAACTGGACTTTAATAGCCACTTATCTCCCTTGCTTCGGGAAGATGATACCAATATGGCAGATGGTTTCTGGTATTCTGTATTGTAATAAGACAAAGACTTTTGAATGCCATATGAGATGATGCCATTTGAGACCGTGTTTGTTGGTGGTGCATAGCCTATGTTGAGTTGCTGGTGTGCCTGCTCTCAATCGATCTTCAGTCGTAAATAAATAGTCAACCCAATCCCAAATGAGTACCATAGCATCATCATCAGTTGGGATCTTGGATGCGAACCCATGACCCTTCGAGCTGGTCAAACTAAGGGACACTACTCTGCACAGCAATTGCTGCGCCTTAAACCAGCTGTGCACCTTCAGATGGTTTTAAAATAGAGCTGTCAGGTACATACCATATGAAAATAGTTGGGATCTGCTCCTTTAGATAACAGTCTGAGACACGTCTCCACATTATTTGTTCGAACACTCGAATGCAACTCCTGAAAATGAAAAAAAACCGTCTGAGAATCAAATAAAGATGTACCATGTCAACTCTCTGGCAGGTTCTATTTCTCACAAGCCTCATACTTTCAATGAATGACTTACAATTTTCTGACACAATATATAAAAACATTCCAATCACCAATAAATAAAAGAGCGCAAATCATGTAGGTCAGGTTTAGACTGTGGTATTCAATAGCCATTTTAGCAGGGTTCTTTCTTGACTCATGGGAGAAAATAACATGCAGATGTAAAGTTAGCCTGGTGCTTGATGTTTATTGAAACACCAAAAAACAAAATGGAAAACTAGCAGGGAATTATTTCCCTTGAAACAATGATTATCTCCCTTATGTCAAACTGGCTTGTTACACTTTTCAAGAAAATTACGAAAAGAATTTTTTTTTAAAAATGAACAGATTTTTGACAGACTTTTTTTTCATCTTGAAAATGTTAGTCAGGTGTGCTCAATGATACATTGTGTTGTATTGTATGCACATGTTGTAGCACAACAAAAGACGTCTGCCTCAGAACAGCCATTACAGGCATGTGTCACTGCCTGAAGAAAACCTTACCTTGCTGACATCATCTATGGAGCTGATGTCGCTGTCTTTATGCTTGTTAACAAATGACAAGAACTGGTATTTGGCACGAATGAAGTCAGATTTGTTGGGGCTGCAATTAAAACAAACGAATTCATTAGCACCTGGAATCCACATTCACAAGAAGAAATTCGAACAAGGGGAACATTTGTAACAGTCTTATAATAATGATCGAACAAGGGGAACATTTGTAACAGTCTTATTATAATGATCAAACAAGGGGAACATTTGTAACTGGTCTTATTATAATGATCAAACAAGGGGAACATTTGTAACTGGTCTTATTATAATGATCGAACAAGGGGAACATTTGTAACAGTCTTAGAATAATGATCAAACAAGGGGAACATTTGTAACTGGTCTTATTATAATGATCGAACAAGGGGAACATTTGTAACAGTCTTATTATAATGATCGAATAGGGAAACATTTGTAACTGGTCTTATCATAATGATCGAACAAGGGGAACATTTGTAACAGTCTTATTATAATGATCGCACAGGGAAACATTTGTAACTGGCCTTATTTTAATGATCGAACAAGGGGAACATTTGTAACTGGTCTTATTATAATGATCGAACAAGGGGAACATTTGTAACTGGTCTTATTATAATGATCGAACAAGGGGAACATTTGTAACTGGTCTTATTATAATGATCAAATAGGGAAACATTTGTAACTGGTCTCATTATAATGATCGAACAAGGGGAACATTTGTAACTAGTCTTATTATAATGATCGAACAAGGGGAACATTTGTAACAGTCTTATTATAATGATCGAACAAGGGGAACATTTGTAACAGTCTTGTTATAATGATCGAACAAGGGGAACATTTGTAACAGTCTTATAATAATGATCGAACAAGGGGAACATTTGTAACTGGTCTTATTATAATGATTGAACAACATGAACAAGGGGAACATTTGTTACTGGTCTTATTATAATGATTGAACAAGGGGAACATTTGTAACGGTCTTATGATAATGCTCGAACAAGGGGAACATTTGTAACTGGTCTTATTATAATGATCGAACAAGGGGAACATTTGTAACGGTCTTGTTATAATGATCGAATAGGGAAACATTTGTAACTGGTCTTATTATAATGATCGAACAAGGGGAACATTTGTAACAGTCTTGTTATAATGCTCGAACAAGGGGAACATTTGTAACTGGTCTTATTATAATGATCGAACAAGGGGAACATTTGTAACAGTCTTATTATAATGATCAAACAAGGGGAACATTTGTAACTGGTCTTATTATAATGATCAAACAAGGGGAACATTTGTAACTGGTCTTATTATAATGATCGAATAGGGAAACATTTGTAACTGGTCTTATTATAATGATCAAACAAGGGGAACATTTGTAACTGGTCTTATTATAATGATCGAACAAGGGGAACATTTGTAACAGTCTTATTATAATGATCGAATAGGGAAACATTTGTAACTGGTCTTATTATAATGATCGAACAAGGGGAACATTTGTAACAGTCTTATTATAATGATCGAACAAGGGGAACATTTGTAACGGTCTTATTATAATGATCGAACAAGGGGAACATTTGTAACGGTCTTATTATAATGATCAAACAAGGGGAACATTTGTAACAGTCTTATTATAATAATCGAACAAGGGGAACATTTGTAACTGGTCTTATTATAATGATCAAACAAGGGGAACATTTGTAACGGTCTTATTATAATGATCGAACAAGGGGAACATTTGTAACGGTCTTATTATAATGATCGAACAAGGGGAACATTTGTAACTGGTCTTATTATAATGATTAAACAAGGGGAACATTTGTAACGGTCTTATTATAATGATCGAACAAGGGGAACATTTGTAACGGTCTTATTATAATGATCAAACAAGGGGAACATTTGTAACGGTCTTATTATAATGATCGAACAAGGGGAACATTTGTAACTGGTCTTATTATAATGATCGAACAAGGGGAACATTTGTAACAGTCTTATTATAATGATCAAACAAGGGGAACATTTGTAACTGGTCTTATTATAATGATTAAACAAGGGGAACATTTGTAACTGGTCTTATTATAATGATTAAACAAGGGGAACATTTGTAACTAGTCTTATTATAATGATCGAATAGGGAAACATTTGTAGCTGGTCTTATCATAATGATCGAACAAGGGGAACATTTGTAACTGGTCTTATCATAATGATTGAACAAGGGGAACATTTGTAACTGGTCTTATTATAATGATCGAACAAGGGGAACATTTGTAACAGTCTTATTATAATGATCGAACAAGGGGAACATTTGTAACTGGTCTTATTATAATGATCGAACAAGGGGAACATTTGTAACAGTCTTATTATAATGATCGAATAGGGAAACATTTGTAACTGGTCTTATTATAATGATCGAACAAGGGGAACATTTGTAACAGTCTTATTATAATGATCGAACAAGGGGAACATTTGTAACTGGTCTTATTATAATGATCGAACAAGGGGAACATTTGTAACGGTCTGATCATAATGATCGAATAGGGAAACATTTGTAACTGGTCTTATTATAATGATCGAACAAGGGGAACATTTGTAACTGGTCTTATTATAATGATCGAACAAGGGGAACATTTGTAACTGGTCTTATTAAAATGATCGAACAAGGGGAACATTTGTAACAGTCTTATAATAATGCTCGAACAAGGGGAACATTTGTAACGGTCTTATTATAATGATCGAACAAGGGGAACATTTGTAACCAGTCTTATTATAATGATCAAACAAGGGGAACATTTGTAACTGGTCTTATTATAATGATCGAACAAGGGGAACATTTGTAACAGTCTTATAATAATGCTCGAACAAGGGGAACATTTGTAACTGGTCTTATTATAATAATCGAACAAGGGGAACATTTGTAACAGTCTTAGAATAATGATCGAATAGGGAAACATTTGTAACAGTCTTATAATAATGATCGAACAAGGGGAACATTTGTAACTGGTCTTATCATAATGATCGAACAAGGGGAACATTTGTAACTGGTCTTATTATAATGATCGAACAAGGGGAACATTTGTAACTGGTCTTATCATAATGATCGAACAAGGGGAACATTTCTAACAGTCTTAGAATAATGATCGAACAAGGGGAACATTTGTAACTGGTCTTATCATAATGATCGAACAAGGGGAACATTTGTAACGGTCTTATTATAATGATCGAACAAGGGGAACATTTGTAACAGTCTTATTATAATGATCGAACAAGGGGAACATTTGTAACTGGTCTTATTATAATGATCAAACAAGGGGAACATTTGTAACTGGTCTTATCATAATGATCGAACAAGGGGAACATTTGTAACAGTCTTATTATAATGATCGAACAAGGGGAACATTTGTAACAGTCTTATAATAATGATCGCACAGGGAAACATTTGTAACGGTCTTATTATAATGATCGAACAAGGGGAAAATTTGTAACCAGTCTTATTATAATGATCAAACAAGGGGAACATTTGTAACTGGTCTTATTATAATGATTGAACAAGGGGAACATTTGTAACAGTCTTATAATAATGCTCGAACAAGGGGAACATTTGTAACTGGTCTTATTATAATAATCGAACAAGGGGAACATTTGTAACTGGTCTTATCATAATGATCGAACAAGGGGAACATTTGTAACTGGTCTTATTATAATGATCGAACAAGGGGAACATTTGTAACAGTCTTATAATAATGATCGAACAAGGGGAACATTTGTAACAGTCTTAGAATAATGATCGAACAAGGGGAACATTTCTAACAGTCTTAGAATAATGATCGAACAAGGGGAACATTTGTAACGGTCTTATCATAATGATCGAACAAGGGGAACATTTGTAACGGTCTTATTATAATGATCGAACAAGGGGAACATTTGTAACAGTCTTATTATAATGATCAAACAAGGGGAACATTTGTAACAGTCTTATTATAATGATCAAACAAGGGGAACATTTCTAACAGTCTTAGAATAATGATCGAACAAGGGGAACATTTGTAACTGGTCTTATCATAATGATCGAACAAGGGGAACATTTGTAACGGTCTTATTATAATGATCGAACAAGGGGAACATTTGTAACAGTCTTATTATAATGATCGAACAAGGGGAACATTTGTAACTGGTCTTATTATAATGATCAAACAAGGGGAACATTTGTAACTGGTCTTATCATAATGATCGAACAAGGGGAACATTTGTAACAGTCTTATTATAATGATCGAACAAGGGGAACATTTGTAACAGTCTTATAATAATGATCGCACAGGGAAACATTTGTAACCAGTCTTATAATAATGATCGAAAAAGGGGAACATTTGTAACGGTCTTATCATAATGATCGCACAGGGAACCATTTGTAACTGGTCTTATTATAATGATTGAATAGGGAACAACTTGTAACTGATCTCAATATAATGATTGAATAGGGGATCGAATTTTAACTGACTTTAATGTAATGGCTCTCCGAAATCTAAAGGGAAAGATTTGCAACTGATCTTACTGTAATGGTTCTCGGGGGTTAGGTTTCCGACGGCCATGTTTGTTCTGTGATGGGTCCAACAGTGCATGTTCCCATATATTGTTGGCTCCCTGCTTTGCAAGCTGATACACCATCTGGGGAAAAGCAATGATTGATCGTAATTCCAGGCCTAGAAATGAGCAAATTATGTCAATGCTGTCAAGTAAATATTAAAGTCCTGGGGTGGAAATTAGCTCTAGCCAGCTAGTCTGGGCCAGTTTTGTAAGTGTTGAAGGTATCCTAAGGGCTTACATAATTGCAATTATTTTCAGGCTATTGCTATGTGCAGTAGAGTGGAGGTAAATATACTGTGTATTCAATATTGAGCTAGGTAACTTGCCGATTAAATTTGAAGCAAACAAGTTCAAATTAAATTCTACAAGTTCTAAGCCAATACCAGGTATTTCATGTGAAGCATTTCTGCTGATTCGGTGAAAACAATTCTGTTGTGGTTCCAATTACATTCAGTTGTAGTATGGGGTGAGCAGACTTCTTGTTCTTCCCTTTCTTTCTTTGAGATGAGGTGAAATGGGGTTTAACGTTGCGTCCAAGATTATTCCACTTATATACCGACTTGCATGCACATGCGTGGGCAGCTGTTTGTACTAGTGCTAGCACACTGAGATACCATGACACAGTTTAACATGAATACCCCACTCAGACAGAGTATACTGACTCCGAGCCGACCAGTCCTTGTTTTAGCCCCTTTATGCCGAGCACCAGACAGGGTAACAATAAGTACCATCTTTTAACGTCTTTCGGTATGACGCAGCCGGGGATCAAACACCGGTCCTTCCGCTCTCCAGACAGAACTTCTCTACCACTAGACCACAGAGACAATCTTCTTTCTTTAAGAACTATCGTGAAGATATTTCCTTATGTACTCTTTGTGAGAGACGGAACCGGAGTCTTGCATCGTGACGAGCAAACATTTTTTATATCACTAGGCTATCACACTGCTCCTATGAACATGATGAATAACAATTATCAATACCATTTGGCCCCGACTGCACACAAGTGTCTCCTAAGTCTCACAATGTAAGGGTGTAACATGTATAAAGTTTAAAACATCTGGTGAAATGACGTGCCAATGATTTCAACATGTTCAATAAAAACCTACCAACCCATGAAGGAAGCAGTACACTTATGTATTATGTGGGCTATATGTATCTTGTATGAACATCAACTGTATTAATTATAAGCCACACATGGAAACTCCTTAAGTGTGGACATAGATTTCTTCCAGGTTTTATCTTTCTGTTCAAAAGATTACTCTCATTATTTTATTCCAGCATATGAAAAATTAAAAAATGTTCAATCATTGTAAATATGTTACACAATGTTAAAGTTGTGAAGGTTAATTGGTGGTTTTATATAGAACACTCAAAATATTTTTTGCTAAAAATACAACCAGACAGATGTTTAAATAATGCATGTTTTCAATCATTATGTTTCATTTATTTTTAAAGTTCAACATTCAGCATTTAGTTAAGGGTCAACATGATCAGCTCATTCATGAATCATAGCAAAATTGGTAGGCCCTTATAAGGAAAACTTGGTGACTATGGTAACTAGTAACATGAAAATGTGCTTCATGATTTCACATTTGAGAATAAAACTAAGAGCTGACATTAGGGATTGGTCCACTCACCACACTTAACATAACGTAAGTAAACGACACAAGTCAGGGTGTATAAATATGTCAACTCCTGACGAGAGGGCCCCGCCCTAAATGCACTTGTAATTCTATCAGGTTTAAGTTACATGAACACATTGGACGTAAAGCCATCACATGTTCTATCATCAGATCCCTGTAAATTATAACATTGAAACTGAAACACAAACAAAAGAGCAGTTAATATGTTTCCTTGCAATATTTCTATATCACTTACATATGCTTTTATTACTAACATAAGAATTCTAATTATGTACGTTTGGGTTGTGAAATGGTGAAATGGTAAAAAACAATAAAATTGAAATGCTCTGAAAACTCATTTGACGAACAAATTTTCGCTCTCATTTATTATCTGGGATCGTGATAACTCTCCTGCAACTACTACTGATTATTACATGAAAACAGCCTGGAAATCACTGTATTCTTTCTGTCATTTACATGTCAGAGTTAGTCAGACACACAATACATGCACAGGGTTCTTTCTTCAGGGATTAATCATGAACTGGACTTCTGTCTGAATAGAACATGTTAAATCTGAATGTAGTCGTCATCAAATCAGAACAAGAATAGTGCATTATAATTTTCTAATTAAAAAAAACAAATACATTAATTCATTTCAGCACAACTGCCTTGAAACATCAAAAAAACCAAAAGAGTCAAAATGTGGAACAAATTAAAAGAAACACAGAAATTAATGATCCATTTTTCTTCAGATTAGCTTTGAAGGCTTAAAATCAAATTTGAAATTGACATGTGGAAATTGAAATTGACAACTGAAACATGAAATGGACATCCTTACAGCATGTTGTGTTGGGCTCCACTGCCCCTTCTTGAGAGACTTGACTTGTGAAATGTGACGTCCCAGGCTGCGATGTACGCTACAGCACTCATCACATATCAACACTCCCCGATTGATTGACGCCCACACAGGATCTGAAAAAATATTGCCACAAAACTTTATTACTGTAGTTATGAGGTTTCACATTGAATCATCATACCGTATATGACCTCGTATAAGCCGAATTTTGAGGACCAGAAAAAAGATTCTGTAGAAAGGGGTCAGCTTATCCATGGGATGCACTTTTATGATAGTATTTTTCAGATCGTGATCTGTCAGAAACATCGCCGGAATGACGGTCCGATAGATCACAACTTCTATACTAAGGCTGGGACGGGTAACTCGGTGACACGGGTGGGTCCTGAGAAGGACCCGGGTACTCACCAGACTAGGTTTATAATTATAAAGGAATTTATTATGATTTTAAGTCATTCTGAATTGTAATGTTGTAAATCCTATATATCATAGGCAGACATTTCCACAATGCAGCAGGTCAGCCCAAAGTGGAGAGTGAGTGAGTTGGGTTTAATGCCATGTCAGTTTCATATCATGGCGCCAGAATGTGGGTCTTAGACTTATACTAATTTGGGTCAGATTGGTCCAGAGTAGGACCCGGGTACTCACCAGACTACCCAGACCTGTGGTTAGTTACATGATATATTATTTAATGACAAAAACAATGAAACTTCATAGTTACACTACAAATGGCTAATGTTTGCATTTCTCTCTGACGATGCACACATTCCTTCTGACTTTTGAGTTAAGATGAAGCTTCAGTCAACTTCAGTGTACCGGGTATGCATGATTTTATACGTGTATCAAAATAGTTTTTGCCAGGACTCAAGTACAGTTCCCTATCCGACATTTTCTGCCCAACTCTTGAGGCTTACAACAGAATGGGATACCTGGATAGGGTTTGGGGGTCAGTTACCCAGGTAGTAAATTTGTACTCGTCCCAGCCCTACCCTATACAGCAGACAGGAATCTATGCCCTTGCTAGTTCCCTTAATAACAATATCAGCATGATTAGGTAGATATCAAATCTACACACTGAGTTAGGACTTGCAAAATGTAGCCAAACTTATCACTATCCATAGTATTAAGTACTGATGAACATGATAAAATATTACTTCAATGAGGACACGACTTGTAAGCCTTCAGCGGGGACCTATTACAGGCACAATGATGGAGATGAATGATAAGGGTTGTAATAGTTGCCTAAGTAAATGAACAGGACCAGACAGACAGCCAATGGTCGATAGTGTGAGCAACATGCCATGCCATCAGGGCACAGTGACCGCTAGACCACCGATCATCTCTCATCACTTTAAATGACATGTATGAGGTACTAGAGACCACTCTGAACTGAACCTTAGAGATACTTCAGAGTTAGAAACGAGGGATGTTAGGACTGTCAACCTGGACCTTCCAATGTTTCATATCCATTCTATTATCATAAATATTAGGGCTGGGACGGGTTACTTGGGTACCCCGGTCGGGTGGGTACTGAGTAGGACCCAAATACCCACAGGACTACCCGGACCTGTGGTTAGTCACGTGATATATTGTTTAATGACAAAAAGTATCTAAAACTCTATGTTTAAACTACAAGTCACTAATGTTCGCAGTTCTTCCTGACTACTAAGCCCATTCCTTCTGACTTTTATAGGTTTGAATAAAAATAAAACTTCAGCCAACTTCCTTGTATACACGAGATCTTTTCATACATGTATTTAAACACATTTGAAGCGAGCTACGGTCAAACGTTTCCCAATCGGACAGTTTGTACCTACCTCTTGAGACTTACAGCAGGTACCCGGGTGGGGTCGGGTAATAGGGGATTGGGTACCAGGGTAGTAAATTTGGACTCGTCCCAGGTCTAATGAATATTAATCAAATTGAAATGGACAAAAAAACCTCAATAATCAAGGATGATCCTGATTATGTGAAAGCCAGACATACACAGAACACAAACATTGTGTCGTAAAGCCACTCAGGCATACATCACTACAGATCTGTTAACATGCTTGGTCCTGTGGTACTTGTTGCCCGAAACGTTTTAACATTAGGGACAAAAGCATAATTAAGGCGCTCAGACAATTTGATGCACTTTGAGAGGTAAGATCCGTTTTATCACAATAAAGATCTTGTTTATTAATCAGATCATCATGACTTGGCGCCGTCATTTTGTTTGAAGCAAATGCAGGTGATATAAGAGGTGGATTCTGACATAGTCAATAGGAGGGACAGAAAGGACATGACTCATAATAGCCACTGATGGCGCTTCAATCAAGGCATGAAATTCCAGCCACGGATGGAAACTGGACTTCTGTAGTCAGCATGGTCAGTTAACTCCCTTGCCTTGGGAAGAGGAAGGATGAGCATGATCATGATGAAAAGGAAGGTTTATAATTATCAAAGAATCTATGCTTTATTTATCAATCTAAATTGTAACAATGTGATGACTGAGTGAATTGCACTGCTTTGAACAGTATGTCAGATATATCATCCAACCTAAAGTAGTGACCACATGGTGACACAGAGAACAGCTGATATACAATAAGGACTAGTGATGGGAACCACAGCTACATGTACACACAACAGCAGTGCAACACTGACCATGCTGACCATGCTGACCACTTGTGTTGTTTTAAGTGAAACAGGAAATAGCAATAACTCAAAAATAAATATTTCCTCCTTTGAATAACATGTGCCTGGTTATGAAACTCTTTAATGTTCAGTTAGCTCATCATCATGATCTTAATACGGATTTCTTTCATCTAATGTTTCAGTGTTTAGGAAATATTTACCTTTCAGTTTCTTTGGAAACAGGAAATTATGCTTAACATGACCTACACATAATGCCATGCGGCCATTCACATGATTGACCCATTTTATTACTTGTAGTCTGATCTGTTGGAACAGACAGTTAATAAAAGCAAGATACTAACTGCTTCCTTACCAATGATTAGGACTGAGTGAACGAATGAGTATGGTTTTACACCGCTTTTAGCAATATTCCAGCAATATCACGGTGGGGGACACCAGAAATGGGCTTCACACATTGTACCCATGTCAGGAATTGAACCAGGGTCTTCGGCGTGACGAGCAAACACTTTAACCACTAGGCTACCCGACCTCCCCTCCCCAGTAAAAGAAGTTAGAATAATGGCGAAAATGTCAAACTGGCCACTGAAAGAGTCAAAATGATCATATTTGAGTGACTTTTATTTGTCTATTTTCATCATGTCAGCGGTAGAAACTAACATTTTTAGTCCACTAGTCCTATTAATGTTAATATATAGCAAAACCCTTAAAAATGGCGCTCGAATCCCGGTTTGCCCCGATTATGTTTTTAGGTTTGTCGGCACCATACACGTGCTCGTGGGTTTCAGCGAAGTGGTAAACGTCAGAGACCTGCTTCACTTCGGGCTTTCCTCCCACATTAAGCTGACACGCCGCGATATAACTGGAATACTGTTAAAAGGGGCATTAAACCCAACTCACTCACTCACTCAATTAAAAATGGCAAATTTCCACTAGTCTTATGATACCTTAACTATTAGGCAGACTGGCAAGGACTACAGGACTAGTGCCAATTTCTAACACTGCATGTTCACAACTACTGAAGAAAACAAAACAGTGAAGGAAACATATTTTCTTTAACATGTTTACAGTGTGCCACAGGCACTCATAAAGATGTTTAGGTGCGCCAACATGAACTATAGTCTTGCTCCATCTTCAGCCTTTGTTAAATGTCTTTTCACCACAGGCTTGAAATAGTTGTCCACTTCCTTTTCACTGATAAGGATTATTTTGTAAATCATACTGTCCAATAAATAATTCATTTCACATGTCATTTTTTTATTTCTAATGTGTCCTTTAGGCACCAGGAACTAATTCTAACCATGCAATTAAGATTTTAACCATGTCATTGTCACTGTATTTCAAACATTAAAAGCGGATTGTTTAGACTGCTGTTTATCTAGACCTGACCTAGATACACTCGTAAAGTTGTATGTTTTTTTAATCCTCACATGATTAAACATGTTCATGTTTTTAAACTTGTTTTTGTTTGATGTACATGATATTTAATGCGGTATTTTTGCCAACTAACAATTTGTCTGTGATCCTCAGCTTAACCATGTCCACACTGGCAACATAACGCAGTGAATAAATGCCTGCATGCTACACATGACATTTTGAAGAGTGGAAATACCGGGTACCATCAATTCTACCTATTAATGTCTGTAAAAATCCACCATTCGAAATCAATAACCTCTGGGCATTTATTCAAGGTTTTACGGTAACTCAAAACATACTGTTGAAGGTCTCCCGATATGACAGCGTGAACAGAACATCCCAACAGCAGACACCCTTTAGCATTGTATGTGTTGCTAATCTTTCACAGACAAGATATTCACTAACCAGTGTCCTATAGATTTTATTATATGTCATAAGAAGCAGAAAAATGGAAAGATATCAATTTTAGAATTATGCTAATGACAGCTCATGTGCCAGAAAAAATGATGTAATGTCGAATGTCCTAAAAAAAACTTGAACAAGTTCCATGACTCTGTGCCTTATACTGAAAGTAATAACATTGGCTGAGGAAGAATCTCTACTTGTTCAAGTTTTCAATCAAAATAAATTTCCATCAAAGAATAGGGTGTGCTTATCCCGCTAATAGATATAAATGGTTTGGGAAATCAGTAGTATAAATATTTCCTTGATATTCTTTAAAATGCACTCTATCACCCAAATGTCCGACAGAGCAAAATCATTATCGGACTCAGAAGCCTGAAAAATGGACGCTGCCCTGCTAACATAGATAAGATGTTGTATTCCATCATCAATGGCAGTGTTCGGAACTAAAGTGCTTCCCGGGGTCCTTGAAGTTTTCCACAATAGTATTTGAATCTGACCCCTTACATCTTTCATTTTTAACATTATGGTTATGACAAAAACCAAACTTCAGAAATGTTGATCATCTTGATACAAGTCTACTATATTTTCCCCAAGCCATTGCCTATGGTCCCCCGAGTCTCTGAGTATGATAAAACAAAATATAATCATAAAAGAAAACATGTTGATCAAATGAAGCATCATGCATGAAAATGAAATTCTTGATCACATTTTTATTCATGTTAAACATGTTAAAAGATATGAGAAAATGTGAACTTTCAAAAATTGGTTTGACTGGACCAACCATGCTTACGACATTAAAGTAACATCTGAGAATGTACAGGTTGATTTACCTAGTAAACACCACAAACATATGAAACTAAAACTGTTCAATAAGAAATATAGGGGAAAGGTATATGCTGAAGCTGGAGAAGTCATCATCCCAATCCCAACAACACAAACTATATACAAAAGTTCCTTTACTGTGAGACAAATACTATCTGATATTATCTATCAAATCTGGCAATCCCTGCTCTACAAGCTACAGCTGAAATATATAAAGGTCAAGCCAATAAAACACACAAACAATACACCTATTCCATATGCGCATCTTGTATGGCTCAAAGAGGAACATGGTTTAGACTTGAACTGAAAGTTCCAAATGAGAGATGAATCGGTGAACGAGTATGGCTAATCTTACTTATCTGATAAGGCTGCTGCAAAGGCATTTTAATAACATTTCTGTATGTTGGGTATTACCTGATGCACCGCAATCGGCACAGGCGGTAGAATACATGGTTCCTCTCGACATGACGACGGTCTGGGAGACACGCAAGCGGTGCCGAGTGAAATTTGAGATGTACGTACGACCCGACCCCCAGGAAATGGGGAGATGTCAAGAGTTCAACAGAGAGCTTCTGTCAGATTCTTTCAGAAGACTTGCACAAAAATGCCATCACAACCTGTGTATGGCAATTCCAGCGATTAAGATTGCACAGTTATGAACACAAAATCATTGTCAGCTTATTCTTAGCGAAACTGTAGCTTCATACGGTGTTGATTTTGTCCAATTCGTCCCAATTGCTTGTGTTATCATTCCAAATTTACATCGAAGGCAGGACTAGGCCTAGACTGAGTCATCAATGAATCTACTTGTCGTAAAAATATAATTCCTTTAAGATGTCATTTTGATAACATTCCTTTTATATTTTACTATAATGTTTATCGACGCACGTTCTCTATTATTTATTTTGATTATCAGGATTAAAGTAACGTAAAAGTCTATGTCTATTTTACGACTACCGTAAAGTAGGTCACTTCCGAAATTGCAAATGAGTCAGAATGAAGTAGAATGCATTTCCTAGTTTTGGGTGTCGGCGAGCGTAATGATCTGTCAAAATACATCTGACTGAAGCATGACTTCTAAGACATTAGCTGAAGAGTTCCCCATTCACTGGCTTGTATGGCACAATGATTATGAAAACCTCGATCGCGAGCTAGCAAAGAAAACGGTTAGTAATTAGGACGAGGCCTAGATGGCGTGTGAAAAAATTATCATGATGAACAGCGTTGACTGTTGTTGATAAAGATTTTGTAATTTTAGTTATTTCCTCATGGTGGTTTATTGCAATGTAAGTGACTGGTAAACATCCTTGAAACGGATATTTAATGTGTTAATTTATTCTTCTCTGCTATTGACTACCTGTAGGTTATAGCCTGTCTATGTGTGTATAAATAGACATGATAGAAAGGGGAAGTAGGGAAATGTTATTTTATCATGATTATTATCGATGTCAACAAAAATGTGTTCCTCAAGATGTGTCCGTAAAAAGTTATTGACACCTGTATTCACTCGCAATTCTTCTGCTACTTCACTCTCATGCTACTTTGATGCTCCCCCCAAAACCCAAAACATGTTTAGAAACGGCAAGTGTTCCAAATTCCTTGAATGAGGTACAGATTCTTCTATTTTGGTGCATACAACTAGTGTTTGGTGTATGATTGTTTAAAAATTATTCACAAACATTATGAGTAAATGTTTATTTTCACTTCATGCTTGGTTTGGTGTACTATTTGTGTAAACATGGTAGATTCTAAGCATAGTAAATGATAAATATTTCTTTTCAGCATGATAAGGAGTTGTTGGACCCAAGGGGTAGAGCTCCTCTGCAGCTAGCAGTGACCCTAGGGCACATTGAAAGTGCTCGTGTTTTGCTTAGGCATGGAGCTGATGCAAATTCTGAAAACCTCAAATATTGGTCAGGTAAGATAACTAAAACATTTAAAAACAGAGCAGTGATCCTGGACTGAGTTAACCATGTTAACATGTGTCTGTTGACTCACACTATTTGTCAGCACTACATTGACTTTCATTTTATTTTAGCCACTGACTCTCAGCTTTTGAAAAAGAAATCTGTGACCCAAGTCATGAAAAACAATGAAATCATGTGATCATTAAATTTTCAATGTTGATAAAGACTAAAACAAATCGATAGCTACCAGATCTCTAAACAAGAAAAGGGGCGGTCGGGTAGCCTAGTGGTTAGAGCGTTCGATCGTCACGCCGAAGACCCGGGTTCGATTCCCGACATGGGTACAATGTGTGAAGCCCATTTCTGGTGTCCCCCGCCGTGATATTGCTGGAATATTGCTAAAAACGGCGTAAAACCATACTCACTCACTCACTCACTCACTCAATAAACAAGAAAAAGGCCTGTAGAACTGAATGTGTATATTAGTTATTAGAAATAGTATTACAGTATTTAGAATGAGTTGAAATCTAGGCTATGACCATGTGATGACCACTTTTGACAACAATAGCTTAATCCCATGGATTTGTCAAAAGGAATTGATCTACATTAGCTGAAATCTTAGCTATGTCCTTTACTCCCTGTTTGTGCAACCATCACACTTGTTAATTGTTTTATTTGTTCTTTTAAACACAAATTCAAGTTAATGCATGACGAAATTAATGGAATTTGATTCGACTGACGTTTCAGCCATATTCATGCACTTATGTATCGGAAGTATGTTCAAAAGTTCAACATATTCAAGTGACCTTTGAAACTGCCATTTTCCAATGACTCACCCATTTCCAGATGGAAGCCTTGTGATATTGTGTTGTGGACACTTTAACCATATTTATGCATTTATGAAGCCTAAGCCTTATCTGTATAAATCCAAACACTATGCTGGATGTCTCTCAGAGACTAACAAAATATAAATATAAATTTTGATATTGTTGTCCTGGCAGCCATAATAAAAGAATTATTATTCAGCCTTTAATTCATATCTCATTTTGTAGTTCAGTATACATTGAGCTAGTTGTTGAACATGTCAGTTATCCTAAGGTCATATTATCTTATTGTATTTTGGTATTTGGGCCAGTTATCATCATGATCATGGTTATGACTTTTTCATCCATTTCTATTTGTAAAAACAGAAGCAGACCTCTAGATAAGCTTATAGTTATTTGAATATTTTACCCAGGGATTTCATTTTGATTGGCATCAACACTTTTTATATGGTATTAAAAAAATTTACCCACCCATTTCTTGATATTCTGGTATTTTAACTTGAAAATCTGTTTCGTGTCAATCCAAAAGAAAGTCGTAAACCTGTCTATGTTTGCTTGCTGCTCCCTCGCAGGGAAACCCTTTTTTTTGTCAAATCCTAGCATTGAAAGAAAGGCACTATTTTTTAAATCACAAATCAGCGATTGTTAAGATACATTCGCAGAGTTTGCATCCTTTGGTCCCCCCAGACACCTATGGTTGTGGGTTCGAATCCCAGTTCACCCCAGTTATGTTTTTAGGTTTGTCAGCACCATACCCGTGCTTGTTGGTTTCACCAAAGTGTCAAACGCCTGAGACCTGATTGACTTCAGGCTTTCCTCCAATCTCATTAAAATCAGATCTTAGTGCTCGCTACCGCTAAACAAAGATCTGAGGACATCCCATTACGGGTCACGTCAGACCGACCTTACACGAACTTTGACCGACCAATGGAATGACCAATCAGAAGGCAGCTTTCTCGTGCTTTACAGCACAAATTTCAAATTGGCGACTACGCTTCGAAACATATTTTGACAAATTCTCGATTACAAATTTGAAACCTGAACAAAAGGCATTCTGGAATGGCTAATAGATGGTCTACATTGTAAGCATTCAGTCGTTAAACCCGTAACTATTGTTTGGAATAGCCCATGTTAAAAGTTAACGAGATTGCATGATTAGAAATCACATTGCGACTGTCACTTTTATAATTTGGTAAGTGACGCACTTATGGGATGTCTTCAGATCTTTGTTCAGCGGTAGCGAGAACTAAGGTCTGATTTTATTGAGATTGGCTTTCCTCCCACATTAAGCTGTCACGCTGCGATATAACTGTAAAAGTGGCGTTAAACCAAACTCACTCACTCAAATGTATCTGTTGGAAAGTGAATTTCACTATCGGCTGATACACAATCATTTTATCTAACAGTTATAATATAGGCAGTTGTTTTATCTGATATACAAAGGTATATTTCAATAGTGTATTTGGGATTTGATTTGTCTGCATATTTCATCATATTTAATGCATATCTAATGCAAATACATAGCTTTTCTCAAGCCCTGAGTTGTGCACTTATTGCGCTAACCTAATGATGATAATCACACTGAACAGTAATGAAAGGATAGCACTGATAGATTCAAAGGGCATAAAATTATTTACATGAATTTAATCCTGTGAAGATAGAATAAGTCTGCGGCAATCCATGCTTGTCGGAAGAGGTGACTGATAGGGTGGTCAAGCTCACTGACTTGGTTGACATGGTTGATGCATGTCGTAATAATCCCAATTGAATTGATCAATGCTCATGACATCAATCCCTTGATTGTCTGTAGACTGTCAATCTCATTAAAATCAGATCTTAGTTCTCGCTATCGCTAAACAAAGATCTGAGGACATGAAAGTGACAGTCGGAATGTGTTTTCTATTCAGGCAATTTTGAAAACATTAAAACGGGGTATTCCGAACGACAGTTACGGCTTGTACGACTGATTCCGTCAAAATTATCGTCTATCTCTCGCTCTGGTGGGATAAACATTTGAACAGAGGAGACGTTGCACAGAAAGTTTGAAGCACATGCAATCGCAACCATATATTAAACATCCCGGAATGTTCGTTTGTTCAGTTTTCACAATTTTGATCGAGAACTGTGTCAACATATTTTTCAAGCGCAGTCAAAAAGGAAGTCGTCAGGTTGAAACGAGTACCGTAAAGCTCGAGAAAGCTGCTTTCTAATTGGTTGATGTCGATTTCTTGCTAGTCATTTCAGTGGTCGGTCAAAGTTCGCGAAAGGTCGTTTTGACATGACCCGTAATGGGATGTCCTCAGATCTTTGTTTAGCAACAGCAAGAACTTAGATCTGATTTTAATGAGAATGTCTGCCAGACACTAGAGAATAAATTGAAAAAGGCATACAACTAAAGTCTAGAAAGATTTGGCAAGTCTAGATTGCCTCAGCTCTAGGATTATTCTGGGAACCATTGGATTTTGATTTCTTTGATTTTGTAGGCATATATTTGTAAATACAATAACTGTATTCCTGGGACTATTTGTCAGTCTAGAATGTCTGGTTCAGATGCAATTATTTGCAGACTGCCATAATATAGCTGGAATATTGCTGAGTGTGATATCAAATAACAAAAACAATCAAAACAAAATCATCAACTTTTGATCGGACATTCTTGCATATCATAACCATCTTAAAATAGGTTCTTCAGGACATTTTGGATTACAATCAGTCAGTGGCATAGAAAATGGACCAATCTGAATCCTGATAATAACAAGGGTTGATCATGTCTTGTTTTAAACATCTTCCAGGAGGCACGGGATTTAACCAGTGTTAACTGACTGTAAAAGTCCAGTTTCCACCCTTCCCAAACTAGGCAGGAATTTCAGGGCTCTATCATAGTGCCACCAGTGAAGTCCCTTCTATGTCCCTCCTACTGACCAATCAGATTACACCGCTCATATCACTTGCATTTGCTTCAAACAAAATAGCGGCATCCAATCAAGACGATCACACTGATGATCAAGATCAATATTGTAAAAAGACAGGTCTGACTTCAAATCAGGTGAGCACCTTGATTAGAAACATGAAAGGATTTGGAAAATATCTGTTGATGCAAGTTGATGGTACACATGCTTTATAAATCCTGCAATCGACCAAAATCTGCACAGCAGTTGTCGAACCGGATGTTAATTTCATTATGTGATTTTGATTGAACTATGCATAGACACATTAGTCCAGCCAAAATATACCTCCATAATTACAGTCTGTTGAAACAGGACTTTTATAGTCAGTAACTCCCTTGCCTCGGGAGATGTTTTTTTGAGCAAATGATAGAGAGTACAAGAACAACATTATCTCTATCTTTAAGTGGTATTTCAGAACCTGTACTATCAGTGAAGACCTGAGTACATTTCAGTACATGTGCTAGCACCTTTATCAAGCAAATGATCAACAGCTGGGTAGGACATGGTCATGCTGTTAAGAGTCACCTACACAGAGATTAACAAAAACCACAAATAAATAACGGTGGCAGAGTGAGGCCAGAGATGAATCCTGATAAAGTGATGATCCGTCAGGCCGAAGCCGGTAACAACAAGTATTGGATCAGCATTCGGAAGTCACACACAAATGACAGAGAATCTATGGATGTCAATTTCTTTATTATGAGGGACTCAGTGTTTTGAGGTATATGCATGCTGTTTCAGCAGGTGAATGAATGCTAGGACGCAGAGAGTATATATATATATATATATGTATCTGTAAAACAACAAAGGTGGAAACGTAACAGTTAATTACCGGTAGTACTGATTAGTAATAAGCAATGGACAAATGGAAAGGCAGGGGTCAATAAGCCTTGATTGGGGGATAATGTGACAGATAGGTCATGACACAGATTCATTAAATCAATTAGTATCAAGTACTAGGCAGATAGGTTCCCTGGTCAGGGTTCATGGCTGGCTGGTGTCTCCTGATGTCAATGGCTTCTTGTCGTTTCCCTGGACACCAGATGTTGGTGGTGGGCAGGACTTTGGTGGTTTTCCACACGATGGTGTGGTCTTGGTTCTTCAGGATGACTGAGTGAGGTGACCCATGAAGATCCGGGGTAGAATAGGTCTTAAGTAACCCATTCTTGCTGTAAAAGGCGACTATGCTTGTCGTAAGAGGCGACTAACGGGATCGGGTGGTCAAACTCGCTGACTTGGTTGATGCATGTCATCGATCCCAATTGGTTGGATCGATGCTCATGATATTAATCACTGGATTGTCTGGTCCAGACTCGATTATTTACAGACCGCTGTCACATAGCTGGAATATTGCTGAGTGTGGGGCTAAACAACAAACCAACCAAACCAACTGAGTGAGGTACTTAATCTTTAAGGTATATACCTTATAAAATAAACACAATTTCTATTTCCTCCTGTGCTCTGATGCATGCTCCCATGAAGTTTCTAAATATAAGGCATCTCCGTGGCCTAGTGGTAGAGCGTCCGCCCAGAGAGCCAAAGGTTCGGTGTTCGATCCCCGGCCGTGTCATACCAAAAGACGTTAAAAGATGGTACTTGTTGTAACCCTGTCTGGCGCTCTGCATTAAGGGGCTAAAACAAGGATTGGTTGGCTCGGAGTCAGTATACTGTGTCTGAGTGGGGTATTCATGTTAAACTGCGTCATGGTATCTCAGTGAGCTAGCACTATAATTTGGCATCAGTCCGGACTATTACAAGCAGCCACACATGCACGCACGCTATATAAGTGCAATAATCTTGGACGCAACATTAAACCCAATATCACCTCACCCACCTCTAAATATAAATTTTTAACGGAAAATTACAATTCTTGCTGCTTCTAGTTGGAGTTTTTCTAAACTGTCACTCTGATCTTCGGTAGAACCAACCCAAACTTCACATGCATATTCAAAATGTGGTCCATCTTCCCGAGGCAAGGGAGTTAACTGACTATTTTTAAAAAAATCCATTTTCCACCCTTGCCGAACTAGGCTGGAATTTCTGGGCTCAATCTTAGCGCCGCCAGTGGCTTTTACAAGTAATGTCCCTTCTATGTCCCTCCTATTGACCAATCAGATTCTACCTCTCATATCACATGCATTTGCTTCAAACAAAATGGTGGCACCTATTCAACACGATCAGATATGTATAGTCAGTTAACTCCCTTGACTCGGGAAGATGAATGTGGTCAAATAAACTGTTCAAAATTAATACACTTCACCACACTAAGCTATGACTGAGCATAAACTTAAGGTTTCTCATTGAAAGAATCATCCTTGATGTAGTTTTAATGACCACCCAGGTGTTCCTGAGTTTTATTTCAGTGTTTTCATGATCTAAAATTAATTTCAGAGTTCAATACAGCCCCCTTTTGAAAATTATGATTGGTTTTATTTTGCTGGGATTATAAGCTTTTGTTATCTGAACCACTATTGTCTGAACTGCTGTTGTTTTCATCCATGATCTAAGCCTGTTGCCTGAACTGCTGTTATGAAAACCTGTGTTGTGTGAGCCGCTGTTATGACAACCTGTGTTGTTTGAACTGCTGTTATGAAAACCTGTGTTGTTTGAACTGCTGCTATGACAACCTGTGTTGTGTGAACTGCTGCTATGACAACCTGTGTTGTGTGAACTGCTGTTATGAAAACCTGTGTTGTGTGAACTGCTGTTATGAAAACCTGTGTTGTGTGAACTGCTGCTATGACAACCTGTGTTGTGTGAACTGCTGCTGTGACAACCTGTGTAGTGTGAACTGCTGTTATGAAAACCTGTGTTGTGTGAACTGCTGTTATGAAAACCTGTGTTGTGTGAACTGCTGTTATGACAACCTGTGTTGTGTGAACTGCTGCTATGACAACCTGTGTTGTGTGAACTGCTGTTATGAAAACCTGTGTTGTGTGAACTGCTGTTATGAAAACCTGTGTTGTTTGAACTGCTGTTATGACAACCTGTGTTGTGTGAACTGCTGCTATGACAACCTGTGTTGTGTGAACTGCTACTATGACAACCTGTGTTGTGTGAACTGCTACTATGACAACCTGTGTTGTGTGTTGTAGTTCTCCATGAGTCGGTGAGCACAGGAGACCCGGAGCTGGTCCAGATGGTGCTCCAACACAGGGACTACCAGAGGTACACCAAGAGGACTGTCGGTGTGCCCGAGCTGCTGCAGAAACTGAAGGAGGTAAGTTCCCTGTACTGGGGCATCCAATCAACACTACACTAGTTACAAATAGATAGCTAAACAAGCTCCTGTGTAAAACCAGTTTTATGAAATGGGAGAATAGAATACCAGAACTATTCACCAGTTTCATATAATTGGTATAACATGGTAGTGAGTTTAGTATTTTACTTATTACTGTTTTTTTATAAAAAAAACCAATTAAATTTCCCATACAGCTGTATGTTTATTAAACGGGTGATCTCTTCATGGGTGAGAAATAAAGTGGGCCACGGTATGAGGATTGGGTGGCAAAACGACTGTCTGGGACAAGCAGGAGGGGCCAATTGTAGGCTATAATTGATGTGCATGCCGTTGACCACAGGTTTGCTTAAATGTGTTCTAGCCACAACTGTTTACTTCCATGTTCCGAAATCATGTGAAGTACTACTTCTTCCAAAAGGGTTCTAATAAATGATCAGCATGTGACCAGGCTGATTGTGTGTCTTCATATCCTGATGACATGGATCATTGCTCATGCTGTCAACCACTGGTTCAACTGACCCAAACTTGATTATTCACATGCCACCATGGTATAGCTGGATTGTATCGACAGTTACATTACCCGACACAACATGTCTTGTTTATACATGCAGTACATGGATGTTGAATATGAAATACCCAGAACATATGCTTCCATTGTCTGAGATAAGTCCACCCTAACCCTGCTACTTTACTGATGCAGGCACAATACATGGGTGCTGACACATGCAAACAGTGGTGATATGCTGGACCACACCCAGGGAATCCTCTTATCATGTCACTGCGATTCACGTTGTGGTGTCAGTTGATGGGGAGAGACTGAAAATCAATACACCACCAGCTGACAGACACAGGCAATAATCCACAGGCTTATGAAATATTTCACCTTTCAGCATGTTCAGACAATATTATTGTTGCTTCCATATTTTGTTTGTGATTTTATCATGACTCTATGTGTATGTTTTGAGGAAAGGCATTGTTTGATATTAACTTGTTCATTTGTCTGTAATTTAGGATGGTTCATAATCTTATCCATCTCTAGATTCATTTTTGAGGCTTTCCTTTTACTGATTTATATTATTGATTCATCTTTGTTTTTTCATTATTTTTATGTTTAACATTTTTAAAGGGAATTTACAGTAAACAAAAAAAAATTAAAAATTAAAAATAAATATAGGATTAAATCATTTAGGAAGCATATTAATACAAGTATCTTGAAGGACATAATTCTAAAGGCTACATTCTGACAAAACATTAGAACCTACTCGTATTCCAGAAACTACTGAGAGTTTATGAGCAGAGTTGTTATCATGTGACGTGACGTGATAGTGGAGAGCAGACAATCACTGTTTCTGTATAGAGCTTGGTAGATTACTAGCCTTCGCCATGGCATCACCTGACAATGCCATCGACATTAACGTTGATTTTTCGCTCAGTGACCCTACACATATTCATCCACATCGATATGAGCCAGTGGTTAGTCAAACTATTCTTTACAGCAGCATGAAAAGTGAGGAAGATCTACCGAGTGAAGACCATCAGTCTGATGTCAACACGGAAAGACTAGGGAACACAATCTGGTGTTAAACGCTATCCTGACATTTCAGAATAAAATGGATGTTTATCACTAAAAAATGTTTTGTTAGGCAGTTATTATTGTGTAAAATGTGCCAGGTGTAGATTGACGCTAAGCATTGTCAACTTGTTCAAAACATTGTTAATTGTGTTGTCTTTATGCCAAACAATAAGCACAGGGCTATTTAAGCTAAATTTGTTGTCTTTACAAATGAAAGTTATGTGTTAAAATTGTATTGTCTAGTGATCGTTGTTTCAGTTAATACTGCTGTGTAAACAGTTATAATAACTTGTCTTTCCTTGATCAATAGAGGGACACTAGTGACAGGGATTTAGCTTACTACATGCATAGTGACTCTACTCCTCTTGTCAGTAAAACATCCATCATTATAACATGTACTTCATTGAACAATAGAGGGACACTAGTGACAGGGATTTAGCTTACTACATGCATAGTGACTCTACTCGTCTTGTCAGTAAAACATCCATCATTATAACATGGTACCATATATTAGAGCGAGACACAAATGAAGAACTTGTTACTTGAATCAGGCTTGGGACTAGTGGCTAGAGTCGCAGATTGAGGCCTGAACTGCGGTATAAGTATTTGCATTTCACAATTTCTTTAGCGTTTCTGTGGAGAAACGACTACATTGTATCTGCATGTTTTGATCATGAGGAAATTTTGCATGGAGTGAGTGAGTGAGTGAGTGAGTGAGTTGGGGTAATGCTGCACAGAAGAGTATGTATTTGTCATCATGATCTCAGGGTGTCAGGGTAGGGCAGGAAAGTTGAGTGTAGGTTTGACTTTTGTATAATCCATGGGTAGGGTGCTGACTAATGGCCCACCTGAACACATGACTGAAGATGAGACATTTCCATGTTCCCGAGGCAAGGGAGGTAACTGACTGTAGAAGTCCAGTTTGGAGGTACGTGTACACATGTTTGCAAATCCTGCAGTCGTCTGAAATCTGCACGGCAGTTCATCAACCTGATGTCAATTTCGCAATGCGATTTTGATTGGACTTATACATAGACTTGTGGACTTTTATGGTCAGTTAACTCCCTTACCTTAGGGAAGATGGAACCTTTCTTACCTTATTCAACAGATAATAGACTATATTATTTTGTACCAACAGTCAGTGCACACAGTGAAGGGAGATAACTTGTATTGGTGTAGGAAACCTCCAAGCATGTGCATTATGTTTGGTGAAATATGCTTTCACCTCATAATTGTAATAATAATTATATTCATATGTTTCAGTCACCTGATTTCTACGTTGAAATGAAGTGGGAGTTTGCCAGCTGGGGTAAGTGACATCTCCGTCGCATACTGTACTCCTTAACCCTGTATGTGTGTTCGTGATGACGAATAAAGTGAGATAAGCTCCCAACCCACTCTTGATGATGATGAGCCACTTTTTCTCAGTCAGTCATTAACATAGCAGCTTGAGAGAATACACACTTAATCAAAATATTGAAGCCATGTGGTTGTGTGCATTTCAGAATGGGGCCAAGGGGACTTTCACACACAACTTTCCTAATGGCACAAAAAACTATATATCACTGCACCAAAAGGGCACAACATGATATCCTAACATTTAAATACTTTTTGATAGTACCCACTACAACTGACTTTAATTCAACACTAAGTATCATCAATCTTTGTCACAATAGGAAGTATACATGTTTTAGCGATTGGAATAGATTTATCATATATCTTAACCTCGAAAGCTTTCAGTTGGCATCAGTAGCAAAAGGTTTAGTGATAAGTTCCGTATGCATTGACCCTTGTAATGTAACACGTTTTGATTGGCTGGAATAATCACTTCTGGGAAGAGGGGGGGGGGGGGGGGGGGGATATGGTCATCATCTGGTGTGTCTGTCGTTTCCGGAGCCTAACTTGAAAACCATGAAAGATTTTTCATCCAAACTTGGTACATGTATTAACCAGGGTCTGAAGTGGTGCCTTTCGCTATTGTCAGGGCCAGGGGCATTTGCCATGTTCTGACTCTTGTCAACTAATGTGTTAATCTGTTTATCTGTTGTGTTTACAATGACAAATTATGAAGTATTATTACTATTTATTTTTGTTCATTTTTAAGTTAATTTTTTCTGAGAAAGTGTGACTGATGTTCTGTGTTAAGTTTACAATGGTTTTCTTGAAATTAACTGTTGAAATATCTGCAGGAAGTATTATTTACTCTGACTGGAAGAATGACCTGTCTTTGAAAAGGGAATTAATATTTCACCCTATGTGAATTCATAAAATAACATTGACAAGTTTGATCCCTGATCATCATGATGATGGTGATGAACAGTGCAAAGGTAACTTTCTCCAAGTGTTATGTCTTTATTCCAAAAGTAATTGTGTGTCCCCTGGTTTCATGAAATGTCCCCAACTCTTAGAAAGGTAGGGGTCACTTTCCGGTTTCTGAAACAAACAGTGAATGTAGGTTTGCCCTGCACATGTTGTGACAATCTTTATAATGATCGTTGTCCTTGGACACAATAACAGCCAGATACAGCTTCCCCATGTTCATGATCAACTCTCAACTGTACATGCTGTGTGGATTCAGGGACAGAAAGGCTCCATGCTGTCACTCAGCCAACACTCAGTTATTCACTTGGCTGATGCATGTCATCGTATCCCAATTGTGCTGATTGATGCTTATGGTATCAATCACTGCATTGTCTGGTCCAGACTCAATCATTACAGACCACTGTCATATACTATATAGCTGGAATATTGCTGAGTGTGGCGTTAAACAACAAACAGTTTGAGATACTATTCATCCTCGCTCACCATACTGAGTATTGTGCTGACATAGCGGTTTGTTGCTTGCAGTCCCCCTGATCTCCCGGATGTGCCCCAGTGATACGTACCGGGTGTGGAAGTGTGGTAAGTGGAACTGCAATCATGGATGTCTTTGTTTCTTTGTAACCAGACAAATTTGTTTGTTTTATGTTGAAGGCAATGTTTGAAGGTATTTGCTTTCTTAAACCAATGTGCATTAATTTGTTTGAATTTCTAGGACTTCTTTTACAGCAATTAATCTCAAATGATAAAAGCATTTATGTGAAGTTTACCTGATACTCACCTTATCTGGTCACATTGCTGAAAGCTGATGTTTATAAGTTCATGAACAACAATGATACTATTATCACTGTACTGTATTCTAGAAATGATGTACTGGCGCACCACATCAACATTCCTGTTGAATACACTAGCAAGAAAGGATACATGCTCACTATTTATTATCATGTCGACAACATTCTGCAGCAATATATCTCAGCACTTATCTTGCCTGTTTAACACATCTCATCTTCCCGAGGCAAGGGAGTTAACTGACGGTAAAATCGAGTTTCCGCCGTTGCCGAACTGGAAAATCTGAGAATGATCATAGTGCCACTAGTGGCTTTTACATCAAATACCGTGAGGACATTGATTAAAAACATGAGTTTAGAAAATATCTGTTGACGTCAGGTCGGTGGTACACAGGCTTTGCAAATCTTGCAATCGACCAAAATCTGCACGGCAGTTTACGAACTGGATGTTGATTTCATGGCATGATTCTGATTGGACTATGCATAGAATCGTTAGTCAAGTCAACATGTAACTCCACAATTCCAGCCTAGTTTGGCAAGGGTGGAAACTGGACATTTAACGTCAGTTAACTCCCTTGTCTCGGGAAGATGGACTCATCTTAATAATCCCCTTGAAGTAATCTGTGGCGAAGTAGCAATGATGACGTGCACCTTATTGCCACACATTCAGTGACAACACTAAGGAAATCTCCCCCTCCACATGGATCATGTATGGATTTCCTGTACTTGAACAATGACTCACTGTCTGTGACAGACTAACCAAGGTAGTTATCAACATGAATCAGTCTTCTCATAAGTATGTTCTGGTTATTACAGGTTCCAATGTCCGTATCGACACCACACTGCTGGGCTTCGACAACATGAACTGGCAGCGGGGGAGCCGTAGCTACATCTTCAAGGGGGAAGGTATGTAGCACCAGACAATGACAGAAAGGGTTGTGGGGGACTTTGGCTTGCCACAGAGGAACATGATTACACCTACCGGTACAAGGGTTGTTGATAACTTTACGTCTTTGTTTCAACAAAAGGTCATATATGAGGAAATATGGCTGTGTGAAAAGATGTCATTTCAAAAAGAAATTTTAAATATTGTTTGTTGATAGAAAAGTAAGGTAGGTGATCAACATATTTTAGGAAATATTAACAAAGGGATTGTGTAAAAAAGTGTCATGTGGGTGAATATAAACTGAACTGCAAAATAAAATTTGCACATCAGAAAATAATGTGGTTTTAAATAGGCACAAACACATAGCCCAAACCCATCGTTGTTGTCCCTGTAATCGTTACCGGCAGTGTGTACATTTTGAGAAAATGCAAAAAATGTAAAACACTTAATGTCATTGCTGGTGAAATGCACATGGCACAGGGGTATAAAAACTGCACAGAACAACGTGAGTGAGCAATTGGGATGGTCATCGGACAGGCCAAGGACAGGGAGACCACGGTTCACTACCCCACAGGAAGACAGGTATCTGCAAACATTGCACCTCCGCAACCGCTTCCTCACAGTGACAACATCGGCAGCGAATGCTTTGGGTCGGCAGCAGGTATCAAGGCCTACTAACCTTTCAGAGGACAGATGTTGACCGCTGAACATCGCTGCAGACGAATACAATGGGCTAATAAAGTGCGACGGTGGCAGCATCGAGATTGGCAACGCGTGGTCTTTATAGATGAAAGCAGGTTCTGTTTGTTTAGAGTTGACCACAGACAGCATGTTTACCGCCGCAGAAGTGAACGGACAGCTGCGTTCAAGAAGTAATTCCTCACAGTGGAGGTGGCGTTATGGTGTGGGGTGGAATTTGTGGAGACCAGACAACGCCACTCGTCATCAATGTAAACCTCAATGCGCAACGCTTTAGAGATGACATCCTCCATCCAGTATAGCTGCCCTACCGCCATAAACAACCCCGAGGTGTTCTGTACCAACACCACAATGACAGGCCCCACACAGCTCGTATCGTAATGAACTTCCTTGCCAACGTCCTCCTGACTTATCACCCATAGAACACCTCTGGGACATCTTGGACAGGCGACCACACCCTCCTGCCAACAGACAAGAGTTGATACAAGCTCTATAAGATGAATGGAACCGCTTGCCATGGGACCCCATCAGACGTTTGACATTTTTCGTTTGGCATTTATGGAGGCATGAGGTTTCCACATTCGGTGCTAAAGTGACAAATTTTGTGTCTCTGACCACTTTCCGTGTTTAAATGAATTGCAGTGAAAATCTGGACAACTGAATTTTCAGCTCCCACTGATTTTGTTTGTCTGGTGTACGATATTTAACCACAAAATGTCAAGTTTGAGTTGTTCAATACTTTGTGGAATTGTTGTTTTATCAAATATACTATACCTCAAACTTTTGTTATTTTTAGTTCATTAATTACAGTCACTTCAATCTGGTGCAAAGTTTCTTTTGCTGTTCAGTTTGTTAACATAAATATTTGCGTGAAAAATATTTTTCCTTCATTACACAATTTAATTAACAGTCTCGCAAGGAAGAAATAATGTTCCACATTTGTGTAAATTTTCACTGACATATCAATTAACCAAGTAAATTGAAAAAAAGGAATATCATTATCGAATTATGCAAAACTTGAGTTACCATGGTTATCAATAGTGTTTTTAAGGTATGTCTTGTAGCATCACTATTCTTTCTTCAAAGAGGTTTTCCATGTTTTTCTTGTATTCAAATACCATATAGTGAGTCTAAATATTGCTGTGTTTGCCGATTGCAGGGGACAAAGCGACTGTGATGGAGATAGATCACGATCAGCGTGAGGTGTACAGCGAGACGATGAGGATCTCTCCGTCCATGCCTGACTCCTCAATCATGAGACCCTCGGAGGCCGCCATTGCAGCCAGACTTACCTCCCCTATAGTCACCACCTACATAGATACGGATAAAATCTCATTTGAGAGGTCAGTACTTCTCCATATAAGTAGTAAACACAGGAGGAACGAGTGGCCCAGTCGTTAAACTGGACAGACTTACCTCTCCTATAGTCACCACCAACATGGATATGGATAAAACAATCTATTGTAAATCATGTGATTTAAAACATGAAAAGATTAAGAAAATATCTATGTCTGCTGAGTTGGCAGTACAAATGCTTTGCAAATCCTGCAATCGACCAAAATCTGCACGGCAGTTTATGAACTGGATGTTTATTTTGTTACAGATTTTTGATTGGACTATGCATTGACTTGTTAATCCAACCAAAATAGTTCTCCATAATTCCAACCTAGTTTGGCAGGGTGGAAATTAGACTTTTCTAGACATCCTCGATGATCGAGTGTGTTGATATATTTAAATCATTCTGGGACCTGTGCCCCTCTCTTGCCTTCTGTTTTGTTTTATTTTCCTTTTGTTTTGGAGATGATCTTTATCCCAGTAAAGAATATTGAATACGAGAAAGTGAAGGCTATTTATTTCCTGTTTCTTCTCAAGGGACGTAGCTGGGGAAAATTATAATGTAAGCAATCATATTGTACTCTCATTAAACGCTCATAACACTTATCAAACACAAACACAAGTAGGCCCGTGCTACATAACTAAACCATAGATATCATAAAACATCCTTTACCACATTCTGTACAGTACACATTTTCAGTATAAAACAGTTTGATCAAACCCAGGTACGGTTCCCTCATAAAATATAAATTGTCATTGCAAGAAAATAACCACTCCAGAATATCCAGCAAAACAGGTTCCATTTGGCGTTTAAAGTAAAATAGCTGTGAAAATTATATGAATGGACCACTGAAAATCAGTTATGACACCAGGTGTTTGCGAAAAAGGTAAAGGGAATATTAACAAGCTAGCAAAATCATCGAACCAACTTTTGACACTGGTAGGCGGGTCAACTTGTAAATTAACAAAAGATCATGTAACTATAACAAACGACTGAAAGAAGAACACACTAATGTACGTTTTGTTTAGATTATTTTGTTTTATATTATTTTTGTGACAATTTCAATGTGTAAGCACTTGCTGTTTGTGCTACGTGGTAGCTACGCCACGTTCTGTGTTATATGTTCAAGGGACTCCAGGTACCAACACAACAAACAATAGATGTTATTCACTACCGTTTCCACAAGTTATCATTTTATGTTGTCTCAAGTTTTATACTTGACCTATCTCTCACTATGCATTTCTGCTTGCCCAAATGACGACTATGCTTGTCGTAAGAGGCGACTAACAGGATCAGGTGGTCAGGCTGGCTGACTTGGTTGATGCATGTCATCGATCCCAAATGCATAGATCGATGCTCATGTTGTCAATCACTGGATTGTCTGGTTAAAACTTGATTATTTACAGACCGCCGTCATATAGCTGGAATATTGCTGAGTGCGGCATAAAACAACAAATAAACAAACAAACGTGCTCCTGTGCACGGTAGGTAACCTTACACGACCTGATCACTTATGTGTCTCTTTCAAAGAGCTATCTAGCTGGAGGAACTGAGATGTGATGATCACGTGTCAGATAGGATAAGTATGTCAACATACAACTATACTAAAATGTCCTATTTTAAATCATGACATGATTCCATTATTAATTTTACACGTATTCCATCACGTCAGAAACAAGGCTGGTATATGGGGCTGGCGCAATGACAAGATTGAGAGCGTCAACGGATATGAGTGCAAAGTAAGTGCAGGATTCATTTCAAATTATGCCCACACTTGTGTATTGTCATGATGATGACTTTATCTTTCTTTTTTTATCCTATTGATGGTGAATATTTAAAAAAGTGATAAAAGTGTTATGATAGCATCAAGCACTTGAATGGTGCTTGTTGGATGTTGGCTGTTGGGATAGTAGATATTTGCAGTGTAATTGCCCATGGATGTCCACAGGAAACTAAAGGAAATATCTAAAGAGAATGTCAAGAATAATGAACATTTCACAACCACTCTTTTCATGTCAGTGGTAGTCAATGTGAAGTGTTTTTCAAATATATTCAAGGAGTGCAAATTGGTAAACATTTAACTGATTTATCATAAGAAAAGCAACTGATTTTGCAAAATTGCAATATAAACGATATTTCTGCCTTTATTTTCATACAGTTAGGTTTTTCACAGTTAACTTCTCACTTTCCTTACTGCTGTATATTAATGATCCAACAGAATCCCCTCTAATGATTGTTTATGTTGTTCAAGTATGATGATGATGATGATGATGATGATGATGATACATGATGAAATCAATAAGAACATGATGACAAGTTACAGATAATTGTTGAATCAGCATGAAAGATGTATCTCTGTCAGGTACAAATCAAATGTATGTCACACTGACCTACTTTCTTCCAGGTCTTCAGTGCTAGCAATGTTGAACTGGTCACAAAAACTCGCACGGAGCACCTCACGCAACAAGACAAGGAGAAATCAAAACGCAACAATAAAACGCCCTTGGAGTCTTTTCTTGGAGTAGCAGAGGAACACACAAAAACCCAGGCTGCAACAAATGGGGTAAATGTAATGCCCAGTGCCAGTTTGGCAACTTTATCTATTTTTTTAGGGCGGTTATGGTGTTAACTGTGCAGGTCACACCACTCCTGGTCTTAACTCTTTCTGAGCACTGGGATTTTAATTGGTAGGATATTAGGCTGCAGCTGGCTTAAAGTGGTAGAAATATTTGTTTCTTTGATATAATGTGTAGCTCACATGGACTGAGTGTTTATGAGCTTATGTCATGGTACTGTCTGGTGCTAGTCGTTCTGTGCTGACATTTCCAACCCTTACTGTGCATTGCCCTCTGAACCTTATTTAACCAAAATTGTCATTTTATTTTTTTAACACTGCGTATGTCATGTCATTTAAAACAAAAGTGTATAGCTTTCTTGAGTTTCTTCTCTCCATTATATAGTTGTCTTGCATGTGTTTTTCCAAATTGGAAGTGAAGTCATCAAACTTCTGCAAAAGCCTTTCTCATTATGTGTCTTGATACCCCATTGTTTAGATCATTGCTTGTCCTGGCAACTTCTGGTGGGCCCAGATTATGAACTGGATGTAGACATTTACAGCTTTACCACGAAACCAACAAGTATGGGTTTGATACCGTCCCACCAATCTTTTATTGGTGTTTGGAATACCCACCTGTCTGACTGACTGATGTTTGTTGTCAACTTTTCATACATGCATATCTGATGGTCTGAATGACAAGCTGAAGATATAGTTCATAAATTAAAGGCTGTGAACTTATATCACAAGTGGCATTTAGATAATAGCCTAGTATAATATGTCGCTGAAAAGTTGATCCACGTAGATGAACAATACATGATCAGCTGATGATACCTGGCAGTGTTGTCAACTTTGGCTATAACTGTTCAATCTAGTGTTCAAATATTCATGGCTGGGAACATTTAACCCGACTGCCAATTTAGACTTAGACTGTTCTGGTGGCCTGGGTAGAATCTATCTAAATGTTATACACTGCTAGTTAAGAGGCAATAAGACTGTACATCCTGACTGTTATTGAACAAAGGATCTGGAGAGGGTGAGCTTCAGAGCCTATGTGTGTACTAACCATCCTCTCCTCCTGTTCAACAGATCTCATCAGTGTCTTATAATCCCTGTTCCATCACACCGGAGGAATATTTCAATAAGTTGATCAACCTTGAGGAACGTGACATCGGCCGCCCAATTGAACAGGCAACAAAGACCCAGAAGTTCAAGGCCACCTTGTGGTTGTGCGAGACATTCCCTCTATCCCTGCAGGAACAGGTGGTGCCCATTATAGATCTGATGGCAGCTAGCAACGCCCACTTTAAGAAGCTTCGGGACTTCATCACTCTGCAGATACCAGCTGGCTTCCCTGCAAAGATTGGTACGACTGAAACTGAATCGCATTTTAGTGTAGGTCATAGTAAGGTTCAGATAATGTAGTACAAAGGTTAGTGCTTTTGCTTGACATACTACAGACCTTGGTTTGATTTTTTTGTTTTAATGGATTATTTACAGACCACTGTTATATAGCTGGAATATTGCTGAGTGCAGCATTAAACTACAAACAAACAAGCTAAAGTCAAATGTTTATGCCAAATTTGGAAAACTCATCTAATAGCAATCCACAGCAGCAAATGGGTACCTGGTAGGATAAGAAATTAAATGCAAAAATCATATAGCACCTAACATACAACTTGGGTATGCTCCTCATACAGCTCAGAAAGCAATTTGGAAGCACAACGAAGCACATGTGATTAGAGCAAAGAGGATGGATACGCAATCTAAATATGCATTACTATCATTTATTATTTCAGAGATTCCACTTTTCCATGTCCTGAATGCCAGAATAACATTCGGCAACATCTTTGCAATGGAGTCGTCAGTGGACGGCGTCTCTTACATCGAAGATGAGGAATGTTCATGTGTTGTAGACGATTCCTGCTTCAACCCACCCCCTGGATACGGTCGTCTAGGTGAGCTATATGTACTGTTCACTAGTAGCTTCACTCTTGCAGGGACTAAACACTTTACTCATGTGTACATGTCATGGTGTGTACCTAGTAATCTGTTAATTTTTTACTTATCCTGCATTACTCCTTAATGCATTCCCTGCTTACCTTACGACAACAAAAAGAACACTAACTGGATGCAAAACTTTATGCAGTCCATATGGCAGCAGTTTATGGCACACCTGTATCCTGCACCTACTCCTATGCACCAGACTTTGGCACAAGGGTTAGCGCCTACATCGGCACTGAACGTATACCAAACGCCTAATGTGCGTTCTGGTACAAAGCATACATCGCTGGGCAGTGCTAGTACGCCAGCGCGTATGTGGACATCAGGGCATGAATCCTTATCACCAGATGGATCATCAAAGCCTTCAGATAGAGGAGGTGCTACACACCGGAGCAGAAGCCGATCGCCATCAAGCGGGTATGTCAGCATCGCTCTGACTCGTCTGACTTTTTCAAATGGCGAGGATGGCGATTCCTCTGTGGAATGGAATACGCATCTCTGCTTAGTGCAAGTACCCGATTGGGCAGCAGACCATCTCGTATCAGTGGCGCCCTTCCCTGGTACAGGATGGATAAGAGGGACACCATAGCGTCACATCCAACATCGGTTCTGGGGGATCCCTTGTTGACAGACATGACTAGTGGCGCCCTTCCCTGGTACAAGATGGATAAGAGGACACCATAGGGTCACATCCAACATTGATTCTGGGGATCCCATGTTGACAGACATGACTAGTGGCGCCCTTCCCTGGTACAGGATAGATAAGAGGGACACCATAGGGTCACATCCCACGTCGATTCTGGTGGAACCCTTGTTGACAGACATGACTAGGTCATTGAATGAAGACTTCTCCAAGCTTACACTTGCTCTGTCATTTAGGCCACCCAAGCTTAGGATTGATGATTTTCTATCCATGCGGTTGTCATAGTTTGGATGATAAGGATATAAATTATGACAGGCTTGTCAGGGCCAACCACCCTCATAGAAACGGAAATCAGGCATCACTGAAACCGTTGTCAGCACCAACATCGTCAACACATGTGGTGGATCAGGATCTATCAGGGTTAACCCTATCCAATAAGATCATTGTCAGCACCAACATCGTCAACACATGTGGTGGATCAGGATCTATCAGGGGTTAACCCTATCCAATAAGATCATTGTCAGCACCAACATCGTCAACACATGTTGTGGATCAGGATCTATGAGGGGTTAACCCTATCCAATAAGATCATTGTCAGAACAAACATCGTCAACACATGCGGTGGATCAGGATATATCAGGGGTTAACCCTATCCAGTAAGATCATTTCCAAATTGTGGTAGATTACCAACAGCGTAAGATTGACCACATGAGAACCACCTTAAGGCCGCTCTAGCGGAGATTACGTCACACACAGACTTGGTTTTTTAGTGCTTTCCAACTGAGTGCCGGCTGCTACATCAACCTTGGTCATCTACTTCCCTGTTCAATAATATCCAAGAAATCAACATCTGCTATCAAAACCCAACATAGACAATCTGTCTGTGTTCAACGATGGTTATCTGAAGCGTCCACCTGGAGTTCACTTCCAATGGGCAGTTCTCCCATTTGGCATTTCAGTGGCCCCGTGGCTGATTACACGAATAATGAGGCCAATAACTGCGGAACATTTGGTTTGACTTGTACATAGACAACTGTCTCCTTGTCATCAACACGCCAATGTTAGTACCCCAACGGGAATATCAACTGGAATGGATAATCAACAAGGCGAAATCGGAGTTAACTCCATCCTATCTGCTACAGTTCATAGTAGACCTGTTCCAGACAGACCAGGATCTCCTGTCAGTATCGAGGGACACATGGCACAAAATCCTAAGCCCCTTGTCACCAGTGCTTCACCAATGGAAAGTGTTGTTCGGGTTAGTCACCTAGCACAGGACTCAGGACATCAGGGATCAGGATCCACACAAGGCCATCACTCTACCAGCTCAACTAAGGACTAACCTCAATTGTTGGACGATAGAGTCTGACGTCTTAGGAGGAATCACTTTATCAGGGTTATCCCTGAGTCTACGCCTGTTTGTAGACGCCTCCCTTCAGGAGAGGGGTGCTCACCAGCAAGGCCAGATAGCCTCAGGGCTTTGGTCCAGCGCTCATCAAAAGTGGCACATAAACAACTTGGTGTTGGAAGTGTTAATTCTGGCCGGCAGAATCAGCTACAGTCCGCCCAACTCGCAATATCCACAGACAACAGCACTGCAGTGTGGTGCTTGCACAATCAGGGAACAACACACTCCCACTCTCTACTTCAACAGACATTCCGATTTTTCCATCTAGTGGATCGGCTGCAACTACAATTCATAGTTCAGCACATCCCCTGATGTCAAAACATACTAGCTGATGACTTATCACGTCCAGACAGGGTGGCTCCCACCAAGTGGAAACTTCACACAGAAGCATTCCAGCTACTGCTTCAGAAGTTCAGGCAACCAAACATCAACCTGTTTGCAACGTGCCTAAACCACCAACTCATGACATATGTTTCCCTGTTACCAGATCCGCAGGCTTTGGCGGTGGATGCGTTCAGCATCCCTTAGGGAACGACTAAAAGCATATGCTTTTCCGCCACCTGTTCTACTTCCCAAGGTGATACAAAGATCAAGGAGACAAAGAATCTTGCTCTGACTTAGGTCGCGCCCTGGTTACCGTTGAGAGGATGGTTCGTCGAGCTCAGAAATCTAGCAGAAGCTCATCCACTTGCCCTCCTACGGTGGTCCAACCTATTCATCCACCCTTACAGCAAACTGCCACACCCAACGCCAGACAGGATTCGTCTGCACGCTTGGTTCATCTTAAAAAAGCCTTACGTTCGAAGGGCTATTCGACACGCGTAGCAAAAGCCATAGCTTTAGCTCATCATCCCTCTAGCAGAGAACTATACAATGACAAATGGGGATCACTTGAGACTTTTTGCAAGGGAAAGAAAATCAAGACCCTATGATTGTGTCACCACAATTCCTAGCAGAATACCTCCTACATTTGCGTACCCATAGACACTTGAAAGGTAGCACCATTACTCAAATTTTGGTTGCACGTAACTCAGTGTTGGCCGTTCCAGAAAGTCGCAAGAACGTCTATGGTCTCGGAACTACAGGCCCTACTATGCTCATTCAGGTTTAAGGATCAGAAGGCCAAGTTCCGCCCACCTGCTTGGGACTTGAACTTGGTACCTACGTGGAACGAGGTTTGCAAAGACCCCCCTTAGAGCACCTCTATGCATCCTCATTTTATGACCGCACTAAGAAAACAGTGTTTCTCTTGGCATTAACCACGGGTTCACGAGCGACATCACCCGGGTCTGCTTTGAGCATGGGACGCACAGAGCGGTATATCTCGGGTTGTACTGGAATTTTAGTGCAAAAATTCAACCAACCCGATCATTCCTTCACCATCCCACCAATATCTACTATTGTGGGAGCCGAAGATATGGGGGAACTTCTCCCAAACACTCCAAGATTAGACGTGGTTCAAGGAAGCAAAAAGCAGGAGCGGGACTTTGAAACAACTTTATTTCTTCACCTAAGACCATCACTGTGTGCTGTCTTTTTGTTGTCGTAAGGTAAGCGGTGAATGCATTGAGGAATAATGCAGGATAAGTATACAAATGTAAAAAATATTTAGATTTTACTAAATCTGTTGTTTCAAAAGTGGGGAGAGCATCAGAAACTGCATACCATTGACCAAGCTTATTTATTGCTTGTGAGATATTATGGTTGAAGAATTTGTTTCAAATTGTTTTGTTTCTGATTAAAGCATTACAGAATAGACATCAGATAAGGTGATTAGTAACCATGGTAACTATGTTTAGGTGACGCCCACCACTCAAGACTGCGAGATGAAGATGATGAACTTCTTCAGTTTGCAATACAACAGAGCTTGATGGAGGCAGGCACAGAGAATGATCAGGTATGCAGGGGAACTGCTGGTCCTTTAGTCTGTGGCCAGCAGATGGAGCAGGGGAACTGCTGGTCCTTTAGTCTGTGGCCAGCAGATGTGTCAGGGGAACTGCTGGTCCTTTAGTCTGTGGCCAGCAGATGTAGCAGGGGAACTGCTGGTCCTTTAGTCTGTGGCCAGCGGATGTAGCAGGGGAACTGCTGGTCCTTAAGTCTGTGGCCAGCAGATGTAGCAGGGGAACTGCTGGTCCTTTAGTCTGTGGCCAGGATATGTAGCAGGGGAACTGCTGGTCCTTTAGTCTGTGGCCAGCATATGTAGCAAGGGAACTGCTGGTCCTTTAGTCTGTGGCCAGGAAATGTAGCAGGGGAACTGCTGGTCCTTTAGTCTGTGGCCAGCAGATGTATAAGGGGGAATGCTGGTCCTTTAGTCTGTGGCCAGCAGATGTAGCAGGAAAAATGCTGGTCCTTTAGTCTGTGGCCATCAGATGTAGCAGAAGGCTAGTAAATTACATTAAGTAATACGTTACCACTGTTATACCGAGGCTGTTGTCTCCCACAACTGCTGCTATAGCGAAATCTACCACAGAGATCTCAATTACCTCATGCAGCACGTGCGTAGCCACCTAGCTGCCATGTGACACCCTTCACTCTTGTCTCCTTCGTCTGCAAAGCAAGACGTTTTTTCTCCTGCTGCAGCGTTCCTTGAAGATTTGGTGATATTTATTATAGTTTATTCTCTAATAAACTGTGCTTTTATGGGGCGTTGCGGTAGCTACGCTTGGTTATAATTTTCCCGCCAAACGGAAAATTTTTCCCGCCCTTTTTTCTATATACTTGCGGGGTTCGCGTATGCACGTTGTGTTTTACGTTTCCCCTGTTCTTGTATGTTTTGGGGGTTAACATAACTTATTTCTTTAATAAAAGTTATATGTGTATGTTATATGTTCACATTGCTCGTTTATTTTCTTGTGAAAATGCTCGTTTGTGAATCATTGTGGTGCGTGCGTTGTAACCATGTTTTGTTTTTTGTTTATAGCAAACAATCAATGTCTGACATGGATATGTCCCCAGTATCCACCCCCTCTACCCCTGCTCCTCGGAGTTGTGGGGTGTGCAGAAAGTTTTTGTCGTCCCGGGATCCCCATGATCGTTGCCCGCGGTGCAGGGTTCCTTGCGGGGACACCCGGTGCACCCTGTGCGAAGGTCTGGGGCCTGCGGAGTTTGAGCGATACCGGCTGTACGTACAGTCCGTCTCCACCCCTGTGGTGGCCGGTTCGTCCGGTCGGGGTCCCCGTGCGGGTACCACCTCCTCGGCTGCGGCGGATCCCCTTGCGGCCCTCGGACTCTCTGGGGATTCCGTCGCCGCATTGTTGTCGAAACTTGTGGACTCCAAGCTGGCGGCCTTATCGCAAGATAGGCCGCTGGCTGTTCCGTCCCCGGCCTCTTCGGTGGCCGCGGGTTCGGACGCGGGGTCCACCGGTACGGCGGCGGCTGCCGTGGTTACCGGTCCTTCCCCCGAACCGTTGCTTCCGCTATCGGTTAAGGACCGCGTGGCCATGGTGTATGACCTCTTCGAGGACATGCCAAAGCCCCTGCCGATACCGCGGGGAATCCACGGTTCCGTGGGTTCCTCCGAGGTATACGACGAGACGTCCGACAAGGCTTTCCCGGCATCAACCTTGCTGCGCGGGATTAAGCCTTCTTTGGAGAAGGCCTTCACGGCTGCCTCCGGTCGGGGTCTCCCGTTACCTCCCCCGTCGTGGAGAAAAGGGTCTTTCCCAGTACATGACCTTGCCTTTCCCGAGGCTGGTCCTTCTGCGGAAGCCCATGTGGAGCGTTTGGGGGTCCGTGCCCCACCGGTTGCCACGGTACCACAAGGTACCTTGCAACAGCTGGACACCCTCGCTCGACACTCCATGCTGGCATTGTCTCACGGAGACACATACCTGGCTGCAGCGGCCAGTCTGGTCGAAGGTTCTCCTACGGACCGAGACCAGCGCATTTACAACTGCTTGCTCGGTTTGAATGCTTCCCTGGAGTACGTTGCCGGGGCTCCGGCCTTTGTTTCCGGCACGTGCCATTTTCTTCGGCGCCAGTCGTATCTGGCTGCTTCAGGGTTGGACGCTGCCAATCAGGAGGTGCTCCTTTCGCAGCCTTGGTCTGCTCGGACCCTGTTTAATAACAAGATCCCTGGGGTTCTGAAGGAACAACAGGCCGCTGTGTCTGCCGATGCCTCTCGGCACACACTGGATCTTGTGGGGTCCTTGCATAGGCGCCTGGGTGCCGCTCCGAAGCGGAGCGCGCCCCAGGATGCTGCGTCCGGCAGGCCTAAGGGGTCGGGTCCTTCTTCCTCCGGGAAGAAGCCCCGCTCTGAGGGCTCCGGTAAGGGTTCTCAGCAGCCCTTTCGCGGGAAGAAGGGGAACTGGGGGAAGCCCAAGTCGTCTAAGGACGGCAAGGGCCCCTCCAGGTGACTCTCATTGGAGGGGTTCGTATGCCGACAGCGCCAACTTCGGTTGGCCCGTAGGCGAACCCGAGTCACTTGGCCCTGGACAGTTGCGCCTGCCGCAGCCCGTCCGGCCCCCCTCTCTTTGCCCAGTGGGAGCCAGACTCCAAACTTATTGGGAGAATTGGGAACAAGTGTTCGACGACCCGTGGGTGGTCAACACGATTCGGTACGGCTATCGGCTCGATCTCAAAGCGAATCCGCCGCTCACCGTTGCCCCGTCGGCAGGTTTCTATTCGGAAACCGATCTTCCCTTCCTCGCCGATGCCATCGGCAGGTTGGTGGAGAAGAGGGCAGTTCGGGAGTTAGCTCTACCAGAAATAACACCGGGGTTTTACTCCAGGATATTTCTCGTTCCCAAGAAGGACAGTGCCGAACTCAGAATGATTCACAACTTGAAATCGTTCAACGAGTTCTACCTGCGCAAGCCGCCCAAGTTCAGAATGTTGAGCTTGACGGACCTGAAAGCACTGATCATGCCGGCCGACTGGCTAGCTTCGATCGACCTGAAGGATGCTTATCTGCATGTTCCGATTCACTCGGATCATCACAAGTATCTCAGGTTTGTCTTTCAAGGCAGGCACTACGAGTGGGTTGTACTCCCATTCGGTCTTTCATCCGCTCCCTGGCTGTTCACCCGGTTAACCACCCCCATAGTGGGGTTCCTCCACCGGAGGGGTGTCCGGTACTTCGCGTACCTGGACGACTCGCTAGTAGCAAATCGAATGACGGACACCCTGTCACGCCATCTCGTTTTCGCACGTCGGCTCTTGGAGCAATTGGGGTGGATTGTCAATCTCCCCAAGAGCGAGTTAACCCCTTCTCAGAACTTGCAGTTCATCGGAGGTCGGTTCAACACGGTGTCCCATCGCCTATTTGTCTACCCAGACCGGTGGCACAAAATTCAGGCGATGATTGCCAAAGTCTTAGCGGTGCAACAGACTGTTCACTTTTGGGAACAGCTGTTAGGGCTACTTGTATCAGCCCAGGACTGCACCGAACGGGGTCGTCTCCAACTCCGCCCGCTGCAACGGTTTTTAATCCAGTTGTTAGCAACGGAGGTGAACAGTGCGACCGTCGCCCTCCCGGATCGGCTCCGACCGCATCTGGAGTGGTGGACGCTCCCTTACAATGTCTTATCAGGAGTCTCTATGCGGCCCTACCGGGCCACGTTGAACCTGTATACAGACGCCTCTCTAGTGGGCTGGGGCGCCCATCTAGAGGGGGAGGTGAGCTCGGGGCTGTGGTGTGTAGACAAACTAGGTCTTCACATCAATTGTCTCGAGTTCAAGGCAGTGATCAACGCAGTCAATCACTGGAAGCATCGTCTCGTCGACGCCCGGCTCATGCTAGCGACCGACAACACGACGGTAGTGTCCTATGTGAACAAACTGGGGGGAACCCACAGTCACTCGCTACTCGATCTCACGTTCGAGTTTTACGCTCTGGTGGACAGTGTCCCGTGCCAGATACGCGCCCGTCACATCCCAGGTGTGCGGAACGTACTGGCCGATGCTCCATCGAGGCCTCAGGATCCGAGCCCCACAGAGTGGATGCTGAACCCAGTAGTGTTTCAGTGGCTGTGGGAACGTTTGGGTCGTCCGATGGTCGACCTGTTCGCAACACGGTTCAACAATCAACTCCCGTTGTTTGTATCACCAGTCCCGGACCCAAGGGCCATCGATCACGATGCTCTCGCGTTAGACTGGACGGGCTTGGACGCTTATGCTTACCCGCCGACAGCGTTGATACCACACATTCTAAGCCGGCTTCGAGGAGTTCGCTGTCGAATGTTACTGATCGCGCCCATGTGGCCGAACAGATCGTGGTACCCCGACTTGCTGACCCAGGTCGCGCAGTCGCCACTCCCACTGCATGTGAGACCGGATCTCTTGATCCACCCTCACACCCGTCAGCTTCATCCAAACGCAGGGCAGTTCAATCTGCACACGTGGATGTTGTCACCGAGCGTCTGAGGAGTAAAGGTTTTTCTCGCCGGGCGTCTCGGGCATACGTTAGTATGCATCGTGATTCTACCCAGAAGGTGTATAATGCACGTTGGGTTATTTTCACGAAGTGGTGTTGTAAACATCACATTCATTCGCCAGATAAGGTATCTGTGCAGGATATTGCTCGTTTCATGTCTCACTTGCGAGAGACCCGGAAACTCTCCGGGGGTTCCATTGCCAACTATGTTTCTCCAAAGAGCCGGTGATACGGGGTATTATCAAGGGTTTCAAACAGCACGATCTTAAGAAGGGCCGCCTTCGGGCACCGGCCTGGGATCTTTCCCTAGTGTTGCAATCACTTACGGAAGCTCCGTATGAACCCTTGCATAGTGCTTCGTTCCGGCATGTGACTTGGAAAACATCATTTCTCCTCTCCTTTGCCACGGCGGCACGTGTATCCGAAATTCATGCACTCGATGTCGCCAAGGTACGATTCGATAGGGGTGACGAAGGAGCGGTCCGCCTGGGCCTGCTCATGGGCTTCGTCGCCAAGAATCAGAGAGTCGGGCAAACGGAGAGAGAATTCACTGTAAGATCCCTCAAAGAAATCTTACATCCTGCTGATACTGAGGACAGAGCGCTGTGTCCGGTTAGGGCCCTTAAGTATTATCTTAAGGCTTCGAATGAACGTAGACAAGGGCGTGACCGTCTGTTCATATCGTGTAACCCTAATCGCACGGTTGACATAACTCGCAACTCGATTGCGTTGTGGCTTCATTCTGTCATCAATCTGGCGTACCGGTCTCGGGGGTTACCGGTAGCGGGGTCAAACCCGCACGAGATCAGGGCGCTAGCGGCAACATTTGCCCTACACTCGAATATCTCTGTTCACAGAATATTACGAGGTTGTTACTGGCGTTCTGACTCGGTTTTTGCCAATCATTACCTCAGAAAGGTTTCTGATGAAGACGTGGAGGGGGTGCACCGTCTTGGGCCGCTGATCGCGGCACAAGCGGTCATCTAGGGGGTGTGTCCAGCGCAATTCTAAACTCCGCAGTCGTCAGTCCTTGCACGGTGGTCAATCTGGGTCGTCTCCAATGTTCCCACGCCGTGGGTACAGGAGTGGGGGTCCTGCAAACCAGCGCACTCACACCACAGGTGAGGCGGCTTTTTGTGTGTTTTATCCTTATTTGTATTTTGACAATTATTCATTTAATTGTCTGTCGTGTATTCCAACCTTGCGATACATGCTTACGAATACTGGAATTAGGTCACGCGCCTAATGCATACTTTAAGTAGGCTTGCTCTGGGATATACGGTCTGAAGGAAATTAATTTCCCTCTTTTCGACTGTTTAACCTGATCTAAGATTAAGCTCACGCGGATACAGTGTTCTCATCCGCTGCGGCGATGAACTACCTATCCAGTGGGGCCGTTTGGAGTCACCAATCGTTTTGGCAATGACGATTGAGCCTTACGGTATGCGCTTGACAGTGCTTTGGTATTCCTATAGGGTAACGCCTAGCTAGGTGCATGCGCATCGAGTGCTTCCACCTTGGTGTTTACTTCCGCTGGTCGGAAGGAACGCTAGCAGTCAGGATTCGGGTTGTAGGTGCTCCCCACCGCCTACTGTGGTAGTCAGCCTCGGTATAACAGTGGTAACGTATTACTTAATGTAATTTGTAGAATTTTCCTATTCGGAATATTCTATAAGTAATATGTTACCACTGGGCTGCTGCCCGCCCGTCCGTCCCCCGAGCACTTGCTCTCGCAGGAGACAAGAGTGAAGGGTGTCACATGGCAGCTAGGTGGCTACGCACCTGCTGCATGAGGTAATTGAGATCTCTGTGGTAGATTTCGCTATAGCAGCAGTTGTGGGAGACAACAGCCTCGGTATAACAGTGGTAACGTATTACTTATAGAATATTCCGAATAGGAAAATTCTACAAAATGTACGTTTCTAGCTGTGATAAATTGAGTTATTGTGGGAGAAAAAAACCAATGTCGTGTTATTATCATCTAAGGTGGCGAAGTGGTTAAGGCATTCGCTTGTCACACAAAATGGGTTAGTTTGTCATATACTTGAAAAACTGTTCAAATCAGAGTTAAATTCACTCACACACTCTTTTCCAAGGTGACATTCTGGGAGGCGCTGAACAAGACGACGCCCCCAACAGGTCAAGCCCGGGAAGAGGAGGAGCGCCTGCTGCAGAGGTAGGCTTTACTAGTGGGGATACAATGATTGGGTCAGCTTGCACAACTGTCCATAGTCCAATGTCAGTGCTTCAATGGAAGTAGAACAGTTTTTCACAATCCGATTCTTATCATGATGCTTGCATGTGCTCTTATTTGTGGTGCGTAAGCAATCTTTTTTATAGACAGGAGGGCCAAATACCCTTCAGTGTCAAGTATGGCTCTATGGATGAAAATATTTACGTTTTCACTATTCTTTTTCACTAGTAATTCGTGTTTGTTGTAACTTTTATTAAGGAATACATTTAAGAATTGATACATTTTACTTAGTGTGTGATTGTGTCAGGTCTTTGAAAGGCATTTAGAATTGATACACATAAAAATACACTAGCATACAGAGCTGTGAGAGATCTGGCTGCAGAAGTGGTTGTACCCACTAGTTGTGTGGCTTCCTTCCTCCCACAGCTATCACATGACCGGAAGTGGCGATGTTACGTATAACCACATCACTGCTAATCAATACACTGAACAGGCATCAGAGAAAAAAGCTCCCCAGTTTGAAGAGCCAGATAGCATCCTCTGCCTATCATTTTGTTTATCCTGTTATAACCAATATGTTCTCAATTATGTAGACTATAGTCTGTTGTACTTGGGTGGTCTTTTCAAACCTGTTCCTTGTCATCATGGTCTGCGTTTTGCCGCGATCTCCCCCAGTGACTTTGCAGCATATATCAGGGTTTTGAGGAAATGACACACCCAACATGCTAGCAGGCATCCCAATATGGCTGACCACAGGGACACTTCTCCGACTTCGGAGATAGCGAATCACATCAACGCTGAGGTGTTTTTATCCCCAACTAAGACGCAGTCATCCCCAATGGAGCAGTACAGCACCTCCGGTTTACGCAATACCTATGCCAGCGCCACTGGCTACTGCTTACTCCATTGTTTACCCTGGCACCATCGGCTTTCCATTCAACAATCAATATACCCCCGGCCTTGCACCTGTGCTAATTGCTACCATTACGCAGCATATGCGCACACCTTTATTGCCAGCCACTACGAACATTTCTAATCTGTCTTTAAGTGTTTAAGAAAACGCCACTACACCTTATCAATCCCACACAGGTGGCGCTATCTCTCCCAGGTCTTCCCTTCCAGACGTCAGTCCCGTAGTCACTCCCCTCTTAGTCGACAATACATCTCTCATTCGGACTCTTAGACGAGCTCTGTTGTCATGTCCTTCAAATCGACAGCACTTGAACTTAGGATTTAACCAAGTCCTGAATTGGATAGTGACTGGTTGGCCTCAGTCGCTCCCTACCCGGGTCCGAATGTTGATAAAAGGGAAACAATTTGGTTTTCCCCTACGTCAGCCCTGGAGTGCATCCTTGTTATTCATTGGCACTATTTCTGACACCTTTGATCTCCCACCATAGGTCATCAGGAAGTTCCTCAGGTTCTACGACCAGGGTATCCACTACCCATGTGTGGTCTTCCCCTTTGGCATTTCCACGGACCCATGGTTATTTACCAATTACCACTTACCTACACGTCTTACATCAACAACTGCCTACTGAACCATCAGTACACACAATTTCACGCATTGTGTACTCGCACAACTTGGATGGATCCGCAATAACTCAAGTCAGAACTCACTCCTTCATTCAAACTCCAGTTCATATGCAGCCTGTTTCACACAGACCGAGATCTCGTCCTGGTACCAGACGACAGGTGGCACAAAATACAGCACCATCTTCTTCCTGCCCTTCACAAAGCTAGCACTCTGCATCAATGGCAGGTATTAATGGGCCTTCTCTTGTCAGCTCAGGATCTGACAGCCAGAGATCAACTTCAACTACATCCGATACAGCAGATTCTTCCACCCATATCTTCGTTGGTGGACAGTGAGATCGAATGTCTGCAATGGCATCCCCTTGACATCGCTCAAGCCTTCCTCCACCTGTTCGTCGATCACAACAGGCCTGGGGGGCACATCTGGAGGACCAGACTGCCCTCAGGGCCGTGGTGAAACAATCCAATGGCACATAAACAATCTAGAATTAGAAGCACTCACCCAGGCTGTGTCTCATTGGCAGTCCTGGTTTCAGCGCCAAGTGCTTACAATATCCACAGACAACATCACAGTCGTGCAACCAGGGAACTCCAGACTCGTCATCCCTACAGTCTCAGACCTTCCAGTTCTTCCAGTTAGTGGATTGACTACACATGAGATTCATCGTCCAGTACATCCCTGGATGTCGCAACATCCTGATGAATGCACTGACCAGACAAAGTGGCCCCAACAGAGTGGATAATCCACCCCGATGCCTGGTGTGTCAGCAGATTCCACCTGCCACTTAACGATCTATTTGCCACCAGCCAGAATTATCAGCTCTGGATCTGCATCTCCCCAGTTTCAGATCCTCTAGCTTGGGTGGTCGACGCATTTACCATTCCCTGGACAGGCCTAAAAACATACACCTTTCCGCCACCTGTACTACTGACCAGGGTTCTGCAAAGGAGAAAAAACTCACCAAATCTATCACTGCTTTTCATCATGCCTTGGTGGCCGGCTAGGAATTTGTTTGTGGGTTTTTGAGACCTCGCCAGTTGCGACCCTCTGAAACTCCCAGGGTGGCCACACCCACAGTCAGTTGCCATACCCAGCTCCAGACAAGTTCCGTCCGACTGCTTGGCACTTCTCCACTGGGCCTTAAGTGCTAAAGGTTACTCAGCTAGAGCTGCGAAGGCTATAGCCTTAGCACATAGACCTTCAGCGCGTACCCTGTATGATGACAAATGGTGTTCCTTTGAATGCTTCTGTAAGGATCAGAAACAGCACCATCACCGCAGTTTATGACTGAATTCCTTCTCCATCTCCGCAACAAGTGTCACCTCAAGGGTGGTACCATAATTATATATCTGGTAGCCCTCAATTTGGTGTTGGCAGTTCCTATAATTCCAAAACTGCAGTCACTATTGTGGTTTTCATCTGGAGGATCAACGTACCAAGTTTCGTCCCCCAGCTTGGGATTTGAATGTGTTCTTGAAGTCAATTTGACTGCTCCTGTTGAACCACTCCGTGTCTTTTTTCAATCCAACCAAAAAGGCATTTTTTCTCCTTGCTTTAGCTCGAGTCAGTGAGTTACGCGACCTTGACACTCTCCCTCCCAAGTACAGTTCGAACGTAGAGTGCATGTGCTGTCCATCTTGGGCTGTGCTGGGATTTCATCACTAAAAATCAACTCCCAGGACAGACGGACATATCATTCACCATTCCTTCATTATCATCGATAGTGGGTTCCGAAGACAAGGATGAACTACTTCTGTGCCCAGGTCGAGCCTTAAGAGTTTTCCTCCCTCAATCCAAGACACAATGGGGATCCCTGAAACGACTGTTTATTCCAGTCTCGCCTACATGCAAGACGGAAGTTGGTCCAAACACTATCTCACCATGGTTCCCCACAGCAATTGTTCCATCCAATCCATCATGGAGAGTTGTTTTGGCACTCGGATACTGTCTTCGCCAGTCATTATCTCTAAGATGTGGCTCTTGAGGATGTGCAAGATATTCCTAGTGTCACTCCACTGGTGGTAGTGCAGCAGGTCTTGACTCATAAACCTCAGATATGACCCTGTGACCTCTGTGGTAGTAATTACACCAGACTAGGAGATTTCAGTTTTTCGCTTATTCCAGCTGCAGAAATCAGAGATTAGAACTTGGCCGACACAGCTTTTAATTTTCCTGTTTTTCCATGACTGGCTTTCACACCTCCTACTTTCTCTCGTGTGGCTCTCTCGGACAGGAAGGTGTGTGGTTTCTGTTTCCCCATTCAGGAAGCTATCTGGTTACACAGGCTGGTTGGAGGGTCTGTCCTAAATTCCTTCTGAAGGTATGCCCCCCTCCGTTCCATCTTATAAAGAAACATTAAGGTAGTAATGCAGGATAAGATAAAAAAATTACTAAAATCTAATATTTTTTACATTTAGATACTTATCCTGCATTACAAGGTATAAAGTGCCCTTCCAGCGCTTTGCTACCTCCCCACAAGGTCTTTCAGATGGTCCATTACTAGCAGTGACGTGGTTATACGTAACATCGCCACTTCCGGGCACGTGGTAGCTGTGGGAGGAAGGAAGCCACACAACTAGTGGGTACAACCACTTCTGCAGCCAGATCTCTCACAGCTCTGTATCCTATATAAAAAAAAACAGCAGTAGAAGCATTAAGGTAGTAATGCAAGATAAGTATCCAAAAAAATAAGTAGATTTTACTAATATCTGACAGTAAGCAGAGTTGCCTCCCTTACTCTCTAACTTCCCAAGCAATGTGGAGTATCTGGGACTTCGCAGATGGTTTAGACTTGGTCATCATGACATCTAATACAGGGAAAGCTACATTTGCGGCACTTACCCAACTAGCACAATACTACTTCAATAATTGCACCAATATTGCAATTGTGGTGAGAACTATTACATAACTATTGCAGGAGTAAAGGTGACTAAACAGTCACACATTCTTATTGCATATCATAAATTCTCTCAAAATGCATTTTGGCTCCGTAAACATCTCTGAAATTACCTGAGTGAGGAAGCTGTTTTTGACAATATGTTTCTACTTATGATAGCATTATATTTTGTAAAAATCATTAGCATTTTAGTGGGTTTTTTTTCAACAATTGTGTGGCATTAAAAAACATCTCCTTGGAAGGTATTTAAGACTCGGAATTAAAGTTAACTGTTTTACATTGCAATAGTGTTATACAATCGTAAATTCATTCTTGCAGTGTTCGAAATCTTGTGAAAATTTAGTCTCCAGTTTTTATTTGAATACCAATACTGACAGCAACTTTTATTAAAATGTAGTCTGTGTTGACATTTTAAGCTGTTGACTACCAGAACATATGAAGGTGAGCTACAGTGCCCTGTTGTTTAGCAAGCATCACCTTGGCTACAGTGTATGTAAGGACACACATTTCCTCTATCTGCAGAGCGATAGCCGAGAGCCTGAGACAAAATTGTGGGCTGGAACAGAGTGGCCCTGTGGAAATAAGTCAACCACGTTCCACACTCACTAATGAAGAGGTGCAGCTGCGTCTAGCCCTGGAATTGTCACAGAAGGAATCGGAGGAGTCCGTCAGACGTCGAAAAGAAGAAGAAGAGCAGTTGGAAGCTATCTTAAGATTATCCCTGACTGACAAGTGATGGGTGTTAGACCTACACTTCGACGTAGTCAAACCTCCTAGCAGAATACTGAGGACAGCTTCGTAGACAAACGAGCTTATCAAAGCAGTTTCCGGAATAGTTGCTGCCAGTTATGGTGCCGAAATTTGTGTGAATTGAGTTATAAATTGTGACTTGTTCATGGCTTATCATGATTTGTCTACTGATTTTGAACGCAGTGTTTTAGAGATTTAGGAGAATTCCCAGTTACAGTTTAAGCAGATCTTCTTCTTCCACCAAAATGTATGTATGAAAATTTGACTTATGCATGAATGAGTCTACACATTTTATTTTGTACAATTTTTGTTACATCTGAGACACAGTATATGTAATATTAAGTGTCTTTATGCAGAAATTAACATTGTTGACCCTAAGCTATGTCAAATATTTATAGTCAATAACTGGATGTTGTTTGTGAACAATTTGGGCTTGTCAAACAATAATCCTTAAATAAAGTAGCTTACTTTCAGCTTGTTGGTTTTAAACATCCAGAATAAATGAAACATAGTCAGGAGATAAAAATGATGAGCGTTTATCAATTCCAAACCAGTGCAGCTGGTTAAATTGTAAAGGGAGGTAACCCTTGTCAAAGTTAGTCCTGAGCAAGTGATCCAATTTAGACTCTCAAGTGAGAGCTCATCATCGTCCTCCCAGATTCTTTTCAAGATGTTATAAATTACCAGCACAAGACACAAGATGCTTTAATGCTTTCCGTCATCACAACACAAGGTGATGGTATCAGTGGTGTATTGTATGCTTATTCTGTGTTCAATATCAACAGCCTTGTTATCTGTTCACACATTCCATGGAATTTCCGTTGTTGAAACTGGATTTTCCATGGACGTTTCCAGAATTGTTTGAAATCTGACTTGTACCTAATTTGTAAAAACCTGGTTTGTTTCTCAATGGAAAGTCAATTATCTGTTTCTTTGGCATATTACAGTCTGGTAACTTGATGGTAAGCATATTTTCTCAAGCGTTGTTTGCAATCATTACCCTATTTGACAGATGATACGAGTATCGATACCTGTGTATGTATTTGGGTACTTAATCTGATGTTATATAAGGGTATAATGCTGTCTACAATGCCAGAGGTTAAGAAGCCCTTGTTTTATGTTATGACACATCTAGACCAGGAACAGCAATCTGGTTCCTGTGGTAAGCCAACACAATTGATTTGACACTCTCACCTGTCAGTCATCACTGTCACTACATTAACAGTTATTTTAAGGTGCAGACACACATGATGCACTGCTGCCTTCATGACATCTTCCCAAGGCAAGGGAGTTAACTGACTGTAAAAGTCCAAGTTCTACTAACTAGGCTGGAATTATGGAGTTATATTTTGGCTGGACTATAGAACCTATGCATAGTCCAATTATAGTCTGATTTGCAAAACCTGTGTACCATCAATAGCATTAGGCGTTGACAGATATTTCCAAATCTTTTCATGTTTTTAGTCAATGTGCTCAAGTGATTTGATTCAGTTTGCAAGGTAAGGCCGGTCTTATCACAATATACATCTTGATTAACGATAGATCAATTTCACTGGGCGCTGCCTCTACGATCAAGCTACAAAATTCCAGCCTAGTTCAGCACGGGTGGAAACTGGAATGTTGTGTAGTCAGTTAACTCCCTTGCCTTAGGAGGATGCCTTAATCTTTGAGACAAACCGAAGTAATAAGATTTTACAATTAAGATTATATTGACATACCATTGTCATATGCCAAATATGGAAATGATTGCATTAACAGGTTTTTTTTAATTCTCAAAATCCTGATATATCAAGATTGCAGCTTTAATCTACATACTTTGTGTTGCATCAATGAAACAACTGGTACAATATTTTGGGGATGCATCCACATGTTGATGGAAGATGGTTGTAGTTTTTGTTGAAATGTTTACATACTTTTGTTTCTTTTCTTGCAAGGCTACTGACATTACGAAAATAATTTTATTATTTGCATATTGATTTCTTCTTCATTTTTGATGGAAATATTACAAATTAATCTGATGTAAAGGCGGAATTGCCCTTTGAAAGAGTTCTGTTATAATCTACTTCAAATGATAGATCTGTAAAGACATTTTCGTAACTGAAAATATTCTTAAGGCTAGACCAATTTATTGTGTTTTAAAGTTGAGGCAATCCTAATTTTTTGAAGTAAAGGTTGGTTGTAATACAGTGCTCACCTGAAATAGTTTTGGAAAGATCAGACAAGGTTGACTTGTGATCAAGTAATCAGTTTTGTGTCAAAATATATTTAATACTTAGTTTCAATACAGTTATTTTATTTCCATAACAATCCTTGCAACAGTCTGGGTGACCCAGTCATCAATGGTGGCACAATTCACTGAGCAGAGTTGCTTCCCTTTGGTGTGCCAGAAACCTTTGATCATAGGTTTGAACCCCATACCAAGGAACTTTCACCTATGTGGTAAACATCTAAGACCTGTATCACTTCAGGCTTTCCTTCCACAGTAAGCTGTGACACAATTAAACCAAACTCACATTCGTGTTGAATGTCAGCCTGAATGTTCTTCAGAATTTCTTGATTAGGTGGCTTTTAAAGGGACATGGAACAAAGCTTCTCATCAGACTTATTTTTCCAAATATGAGAAAACTAGACAGTGATGAGACCTTGCTTCACTGATGGTTACATAGTTTGTGTGAGAACAGGACTTCCAGTCAAATCTGGACAATGTGACACTCATAAGAAAAACTAGTATTAAAACCACAGTTTTTAGCCAACAACTTTTCCCAGTCAAGACTTTAAACAATATGTAAGTTTGATCTAGCCTTTCATGACTTCATAAGTTGGTTGCATTACAGATTGTTAATGTTTTGTTTCGTGTAACAAGCTGTTGATTGTTTGCATTATCAAAACATAGCTGGAATGCAATCATTGTAGATGTGCATTTCAGAATGGTGTCAATGTCCTTGTCAAATGTGTATGCAAGTTTTCATCACAAACTGCTTGCTTTTGTGAAAGTATTCAAGCCTTTCAGTTGCATATCAAAATACAGAGTAAAAACATTGTGTATATATCCAAAGCAATGTACATTATCAGTTGTTTTCAGTTGATGTGAGACATATCTGGACATACTCTTGCTATAACCCCTATGATAAGGAAATGGTATGATCCATTCTTTGAAGTGGATGATTCTATTCCTTCATAGAGGGTATGTGTATATTTCGTATGAAATATGAGTAATCTACTTGGTTCTGATGTTGATTTCAGTTTAACAGCTACAAAAAAATATTTTTTATCTTTTCATTTATTTCAAATATGATTGATAAAGGATTATGTTAATATTTAGTTTTTAGTTACCTTTTTGAATGGTATACAATTGCATTTTTAGCATCCACAGCTATATTTCATGTACTCTGGCACTGGAATAATAATTATTTTCTTGTGAAAATGCTATGAAATTCAAACTTACTTTTGCTTGAACACAAAAAGTGTTTATGCTATTTGTTTCCTCTGAAAAATAAGAATGAAAAAGTCTCCCTCTTGTGTCAATTTTCTCGAATTATATCTGAAATTTTGTTTGGACATTAAAGGGAAGTTCATGTGCATGTATGTTGACAGTAGCATATATTATATAACACATTCAGTTGTTCTTTGCTCACGATTCACCTTTCACATTATATGTACCAATATTGTCAAGACTGGCGTTTCATGTCGCAAGGGACAGGCTGAAGGACAAAATGGCTACTATCAAATTTATCATTGAGTATACCATGGTGACAGGTCAATAAGTATATGAAGTGAAGTCTACATCCCTTGATAACCAGCTGGCTGCTGACAGACAATGGGAGTCAGTCTGCATGCAGAAAGGTTGTGATGTCTCTAGCCAGGTCTTGCTGTTGTCTGCTACAGAATGGAGGCCATTTTGTTGTGATACCATGTGCTGTGTCACGTGATCTGCAACAGTTCGAATCACGGGAGATCTTGTGGACCGCAACATGGAGTATTGCCTCCATGGGTCACAGTGGATTGGTTACAGCTGACCCCTGTTGTTTTGGATGCCGTCTTCAGGACAACAACTCTAGGGACTATCAACATATATTACAAAGGTCTTGACTTCAAAGCCTTCATTCCTAATTCCAGACATTTGTCAAATTTTGGGATTTCACTTGGAATGTCTAATGTTGACTAAGTATTTATTCTTGCTTTCTGCTTTCGGCAAGAATGCAATATACCGGACACCTTCTGCCATTTTGGTAAGGGATGTGCGCATGCTCATTCCTCAGTAACTGTTTCCTAAAGGAAAAGTTTTTCAGACTCCAGTCTTTGTCGCCTCGCTAAAATAAAAGGGGGTTTAGGAGGCTTGCTCCCCCACTTGAATTAAATGTTTTTGTAAGTAAATGTAATGTTTAATTACCAAAGTACATACAAAATACGTGTTCACTTAAGTGTGACTCCAACGAATGTCACTGATGAGGTTGTCGCACGCCATTATGGAACTTCTATTTCAAGTTCTTTTTCTAATTTTTGTCTAAGTTTCAATATTTATGCATCGCTTTGATATTCAATATCAAGGTTTTATCATGTTAAAACCAATGCAAATTGTTACCAATGCAAGAGGGGTAATTTTTTCTGCTTATTTTGAGCTTTATCGACCTATTTTTCAAATTGTGATGCTGTCGCATGCGTCTTTATTAGTAGCATCAAACAAACGTGGTGAAGAGGTGTCTGGTATAATGCATGTGTAACCTGCTTTTTCTATTTGTGCTAACAGATTGACACATCTCTTGACACCAAGACAGATGTCCGGATAATTTGTTGTCATCTCCCATATTTATTATTCCTCAATTGGTTATCAGACTTTTATGATTTCAATGTACAGCTGTTTTTATTTAATACTTTAACTTATGTTTACACTGGTGGTGTACATGTATCATGTATACTGATGGGAATTATTAAGGGAACAGCTAGCAGTTTGGTAGAAGTGTGTGAGTGAGTTGGGTTTGCTTCTGTCACTGTTAGCAATATTCCAGCCATATTAATGCAGGGGACAATGAGAATGGACTTCACATAGTGAACCCATGTGAGGAATTGAACCAGGTCTTCATTGTGACAAGCAAATGCTTCAACCACAGGGCCACCTCACCACCCCCTGAAGTTTACCCCCTGGTACATATCACCAATACCAGTGTTTATACCTGCCTTTCTCAAGGAACCACGTGCCAATCGTGAATGACATGTAATGCTGTAGTCAGCAATACTCCAGCAATAACACAGTCTGGACCTGGTAAATCAGTGGTTGATAACATGAGCACCAACCCATGCTGTTGAGGTAGGCTGATACTCAAACACCCAGGTCATCTTTCCCCCTGATCCTCATTGATCTGAATCTTACTAGAGTAGGAACTAGGAAAAATCGCTTTGAGATTCATGCTGAACATCTTCTGTACTGGTTCCCTTCGTATATGTTCCCTTATTTGGTTCCGTGAGTATATGTTGCATGCTTGAAGGTCACCATTATTTGTTGGAAGAAAAGTGGTTTGTCTGTTTGAAATAATTCCTTGTGTGCTATTTTTGGTAACAGTTTTTATGACAAAAATGTTGCATGAAAAATTTGAATTTTCTGATAGAAAGACCACATAAGGCGGAGTCCCCATGTTAGTTTGTCTATACAATTTGTAAGTTGGGTTCTAGAATTAGTTGCACCCATTTCAAATAACATTCTATAAGTTCTGTTTTTTTCAGGTTGCCCATGGGATTGTCAATCATTTAAAACTGAACTGAGAACCTTTTACTTTTTCTGCTTTGCTGGTATTCAAATCAGGTGTTTTTGGACGTGTGTCTTGGTCAGGCAAACCTTCTACAGTATGCAGCATATGTTTTGCTGCTGTTACTTGATGCCAGACAACGTAATTGTCCTTTTTTTAATTCTTAGCCCAAACAAAAAAGAGGTATTATAATGTCAGGGTCCATTTTAGGTCAGTTTTGCCTTACAACTACAAGCAAAAAGAAGACAGAATTTAAACACAGTAGCATTTTCATTTTCTCCTTAACTTTTGCTGAATTAAGAAGAACACCACTTGGTCTGCCCCAGATAACAGTGTCATGGTCACAGTAGGAGGCCAAACCCCAGAGTTGCAGATCAGTCTCTGCTTGAAGCCAGACATCAATGGCTCAAAACATTTTAGGTACCAATTGGTTGGTTGGTTTATTTTAATATCAAAACTGTAAAAGTTGAACCGTTGTTTGGTGAAGCTCATTCATGGCCTACGTAACAGCTGATACAGCTATCACTGAGGTGGGCACTATTGTGACAACTAGTCATGAAGGATGTCAATTACATGCAAGTGTTTGTGATTGCCAATGTCATATTTCAATCTGACATCAAATTACAGCCGTAATAACTTTATAGAAGTGCAGTGTTTCATTCAGAGATTTTACCTGCTAGCCTTTGAGCACAATAACATATGTTACAGTGGGACCCTGTTTAACGGAACACCTGTCAATTTGGTCCACATACTAGTAAGTGAATATCCCCATATCTGAATCAGTAGTTCCGGGCTGCAGTGGTTGAAATAAGCGTCTGCCCAAAGGCCCAGGTAGATCTCGTGTCGGGCCGTAGTTTCAGCGTTGTATAGGTCCATGTGGCCTGCAGTATATTTACATGTTCATTTATTTGTGACAGTAAACTGCAGTGTTTGACATGAGGGCCTGAAGAGTTGTGTCAGGGCTTGCAGCTTCTAAAGTCTGTGGATCCTGATGGCGGCATCGCTATTTGTTATATATCAAACAGGGGGCACGGGTGGCCCAGTCGTCTAAGGTGCCGCGATTCGCTGTGCAGAGTTGCGTCCCTTTGGCACGCCAGAAACCTATGATTGTGGGTTCGAATCCCGGTTTGCCCCGATTATGTTTCTAGGTTTGTCAGCACCATACCCGTGCTCGTGGGTTTCACTGAAGTGGTAAACATCGGAGACCTCCATCACTTCGGGCTTTCCTCCCGCATTAAGCTGACACGCCGTGATATAACTGGAATACTGTTAAAAGCGGCGTTAAACCAAACTCACTCACTCACTATATATCAAACACTGCCAGGCTGTCACTCAAACATCAGCTCACTGTCTCTATGGGTCCTGATGGCGGCCTCGCTGTTTGTTATATATCAAACACTGCCAGGCTGACACTCAAACATCAGCTCACTGTCACCATGGGTCCTGATGGCGGCCTGGCTGTTTGTTATATATCAAACACTGCCAGGCTGTCACTCAAACATCATCTTACTGTCCATTAGTGGCCCAGTTATGTAAGATGCTATGCAGAGTTGCATCCCATGTCCATGCCAGGATCCGCTGAGTGCATTCAAATACAAGCTTCCTAAGGGAACCGTAATTGAAATACTGTTCAATTTTAAACCCAACTCAAACACTCAAAGTTTCAGCATTATTTGACTCTGATTTATGAGCACTATTAAGGTAGTGAGTCAACTTCATACCCGTTGGTGATATGCGACTTTCAATATATGTTGATAGAGGCAAAGGGTCGGTCAGGTAGCCAAGTGGTTAAAGCGTTCGCTCATCACGTCGAAAATCCGGATTCGATTCCCAACATGGGTACAATGTGTGAAGCCCATTTCTGGTGTCCCCACCATGATATTGCTGGAATGCTGCTAAAAGCGGGGTAAAATCTAACTACCTCACTCACTGATAGAGGCAAAGGGTCATGTCAGAAAGGCACTTTCTTTTTTTCAGCTTAGATTAAAGTTTCAGAACTTGTTTTCAATTTCCTTTTGAATATTTTCAACACAAGGCAAAGTCAAGATCATGTAAAAGAAATACAACCAATATATTCCAGATTTTGAGAAGTCTGACAGTGCAAACAAATTCCTATTTAACCTTGAATGAAACAATACTGAAAGATACGGAAACTGAAGCTTGGCCTTTCAGTGAATTAGAATTGTCCTGTGCTGGCATTGTTGTGCTGAAACATATTGGAATATTGGGTGGGAACAATATATAGTACTCAAAAGAAGTTAAAGAACACCCAATTTGTCCCTATGACTACAGTTAATCTGTTTTGACAGGTGGGTATTGCAACATACAGCCTTCCCGTTGTGGGTGTTCTTTAACTTGTTTTGAGTAGTATATGTGTATTGGTGTTTGCTCATGTTTCATTGCACTCTATAACATCTCATGGCAGCATATGTTTTATAAAGTATATCTCAAACATGTTATGCAACCAGTCTCAGTAAATAAATGTTGTTGGAAGCTTAAACAAAAGCAAAGAAAGATCTCACTGAACTCTCGTTAGTTACTCAACTCTTTGTTCTTTCAGAACCACAAGTAAATGTTTCTTATATTTCCAGCACCATAATTTCATTGCCTATTCGACTAAGGAAATCTCTGAAACAAGATATCAAACTTAGTCACAAAATGTTTCTGATCAACAAAACACTAATCTCATCACTGCCCCGAGGTGTAGCAAAATGTCATCTCTTGCCTGTGCAGCTGGTGTACTGGGTGCATGTCATTAGCACAGATATATGGGTACCACCAGTTGTACTCCCAGTTGTTACTGATCACATGTCCTGCTATGTCCCATGGTGCACTAGGGGTCTCTAGATGTCACCGATTACCTTGCGTTTTAATAGGTAAATGAGGTGAGGCATATTGAGCTGTCCACCTATCCAACCACAGCACACATGAATGCTGGACTGTTTTTTGTGTCAGTTCTATATATCTACCAGATCTTTATCCATGGTCAGATAGGTGTGACATTCACATACTCCCTCACACTAAACCTAAGTGTCACACAGACAGTACTCACCTTGTTGATCCACATCCTCCCCGAGATGTATGTCGCCTGCTGCTGAAGCTAGGGAACTCCAGGACTCCTCTGCATTGTCAGCAGTGAGTTTTGTTGGGCACAAATAGACCTTTAATGGTCCAAGTCAGCCTAAAACCCAAATAACAGTACCACCACCAGGGAGTAACCACATCACATGAGTCTCTGACAAGCAAACATATTCGTCAGTAATGATGAGGTGTTCTGGATCTTGTCTTCAGCTAGGATGTTTTCCAGGAGGATAGTCTTCACTGGTTCCTATTTTGACAAGTAATATATTTACCAACATGGGCCTAGAGCCGGGGAGGAAGAAGTGTCTTCGGGAGAGTAGTTTATGTTCCAAATTTACAGTTTTATTTTTGAAAAGTAATGGACTTATTTTGATCCATATAAAGACTGTCAGCCTGTCTATATGTGCTCATTACAGAGAAGCGATTACGGGAATGGCAGTTAATCTACTCTTAATCAGAATGACACAGCTTGTTTTCCTTTGTAAACCAGAATGATTTTTTTCTCATTGGTAAACCAGAATGACACATTACTTCCTTTAAATCCTTGGAGCAAGGCTAGATTAACACCAGTAGCAGTACAAAAAACGGCAGACCTTACACACGCATCGTGGTAGGTATTATTGGTGTTAGAGTCACCAGACAATGACAGACCTCTGCAAAAGGTAGGCTGTAAGCAAGTGAAGTGTGAACAAGAGCCTATTATACTGGTATATGAATATGTTTGATTGTAGCACACAGTATCCCTTGTCTCCATCAACTCTCATCATTCAGCCTAATATCAAGAATGTTTTTATCACTGATAGTAACCTGTAACAGAAAAAGGAGAATGATATGTGATGAGCACACAGTGAACATACACTGGCCAATGTATCCGACATCTCTACCCTTGATCTCTGTACCTTGATCCCTTGGCTCTTAAACATAAAGCTAAATAATGCTGCAAACTGCTTTTGGAATCCCGGCCACGTTATCAGTGTTGGAAGTTAATGCTAGAGAGGAGTATGTGCACTGTAGACAGCAGCAAGCCCTGCTGACAAGTTCATTCATACGGAAAACTTAACTTTCTTGCCTACAATTTCTATGAATCTTCAGATAAAACCATGTCATTAAATTCAGTCTGATTTACCACAAACTGTAAGCAGTTTTAAAAAAAAGTAATTAAGATTTTATCTTTATGTTTAGTTTTGGATTTGCTCACCCATATTTCACAAATTTCAAATTATATTAAAATATCTTTTACCAAATTTTCATAATTTAATGTATCTATGCTTCTCATTCAAAGAAAAGGTCCTAACCAGCATGTTTCTTTCATATCTTGGACCCACATTTTCTTATTTCACTCAAACAACTATACTTCATATGATAAATATGTATATTTATTCAACCACTGAGCCAACATAAAGAAACATCTATGAACCAAATATTGAAAATGACTCCTTACTGCAATTTCAAACTGGTCACAAACAATCCATTTTAGGATCTTCAGTCCTTTCACAAATCAAGTGGTCTCCCTGTACAGAGTTACAGCCCTTAGCCATGTGAGGATCTGCAGATCTTAGGGTTGAATCCAAGATTTGATCTTTAATAATCCTTGGTGTGTCAAGCACAACATCCTTGCCTGGGTTTCATCCGACTGGTGCATGTCTAGGACTGCCTGACTTGATGGCTCCGCCCCCACAATAACTTCTCTGTGTATTCCAAGCCCACCTAGCTTTGTGGTTTGAGTTAATTTCCAACACTGGTTGAGTAGGCCATAGCCAGTAGATGGCTGTGTGTACGGGCTGCAGCTTCAGATTGCCACAAGGTATTGGTGTATGTATGACTGTGTTTATATGTTTGTTACCTTGTGTGGAAGTGCTCTGTATGGTCTGTAAATAAAACCTCTCACACATTGCTAACAGGCTGGTCTGTTGTTTTTTGTGTCGGAAAGGGATTTTGTTTGTGACAAATCCCAGCTGGGGGATTCTTGAGCAAAATATGTCCTAATACCTATGCTTCTAACAACAGAGTGTGTATAGATTCTGGGGCAGATTACACCCCCAAAACCAATGGTTGTCATCTGACTATGCTCGTAGCACGAGTAGCAAGAGGAGACTAGTCAGGCTCACTGATTTGGTTGATGCATGTCATCCTATCCTAATTCCACTGGATTGTCTGGTCCAGACTCAATTATGTACAGATATTTATTTGGATTTTCTACAACAAAATCTATACAGTATTGTCTGAGAACCATTTCCATATATTTACCTAATCGAGATCAATACCACTAAACAAAGAGACGCGCTGTTGCTGTGTATCGTAGTTCCGCTTTACACTGGGAACTCCTCATACTGCCGTGATATCTACAGGCCCCGTGTCTGCACCACACGTTGCCAGATAGCTGGCCCAATATAGGTTGATCTTAAATCCGACACCGCTGACCGTTACGTTGGATAACACAGGGTGAAGCCAGTGTGACCTCAAACCAGGCTGAATGTGTTGTGCTCGCCCTTATACAAGTATAATATTACCCCATCTTAAGAGCATTGCCTACCCCTGAAATTTGTCTTTTCGCTTCGTTGGTTACATTTACCGAAGATTATATACTTGATTTCATTATTTCTTTTTCCATTTATGTTTCATAGCATAGGACGACCAAGGTTAAATAGTATCACTGACGATAATATGTTGTCGGCTTCATTTCAACATCGAAAGATGACAGCGTATTCTCTAACCATACCTCCATTGGACAACAGGACACCTTTTCGACATTTTCTTTAGCAATTTGGTTTTGAATTGGTCGAACGTCAAATGAATACTTTATGTCTCGTAATGTTTGCCTCCTCAAAACAAAACAGAACATGTTACACATGAGATTAATCTATATTGTTTGTCAGATGAGAAGCACTTTCTGTTTCAGGAAGGGTAGCATCGAGAGCCAAAACTATGACTCGAGAATGTGTGCAATACGACTGTGAGTATCAGTCATACGCCGGGAGTCAATGTAACAGAAAGCAACTGTCGCATTGTCCGGAAGCTCCAAAAGTTACCTACTTTGATATCGGAAATCAGGGTAAGCCGATACCACCCGCCGCCAGTTGAACTGTGGATAACTGTGGTGTTAGTGGCGTTTCATACACGGGTGTAATGTACACTGTATAGGTTATAACGTTCGGTAATAGCAAGGTAGGTGAGGTTTCGTCATCGCCGTGCGGATATACCGACCCTATGGATTTATATAGTTGCCTAACGTAAAATGAAAATTTATTTACATGTACCGAATCTCATTAAGACTCGAATTCATTAAAATCAAATCTCACGAGTCGTTAGAATGGTGCAGAGGATTTCAGTGAAAAAACAGCTGTGTTCTGGAATATAAGTAATTTGCGAATGCATATCAAACAATGCAGTGTTTCAAGCACCTTTAATGTTACACAAAGACGGGGCACTTAAGTTGCCATTGAGCGAGACAACAAACTATACTACAAAAACAAGTTAAGGTCGACCCGATTCTTTCATATTATTATAGTTAACTTGTCATGATACTTTAATATTATTTTAGTTAATCGAGTGGTCCTTAACTTGTTTTTAGTAATTAAATGTAATCTCCTCCCACCAATGAGTTCATAGAACATATCACCCCGTGAAGATCCGGGGTAGAATAGGTCTTCAGCAACCCATGCTTGCCATATCAGGCGATTATGCTTGTACTAACAGGTAACTAACGGGATTATTTTACAGACCGCCGTCATATAGCTGGAATATTGCTGAGTGCGGGGTTAAACCACAAACCAACCAACCAACGTAATATACATTATCAGTCGTCCATCTTATAACCTAGACAGCCAGACATATAGATTATATATAAATACACAGACTTTATGTAGCACGCCTTAAAACGTTGTCTGGCTGTGGAAACAACGGATGACATATTTCTCACGTACTGACATATACGTAAGTGCGACATAGAGAACAGCTTGAAGCAAACCTTGTTTCAACGGAACCCAGTCATAAATTGTCTTGCGCGCATGTGCACTATTTCCTTATTTATGATCACGTGGTGTGAATAGGTGCATGTGCACCCGCCTCATAATAATGTTTCTCTTTGTGAAACTAAACACTGTGCTCAAAATTATGTACAGGTGGCTTTAAAACTCGTATGATATTAAAACCAGATAACTTTGATCCAGTGGGTCAACACGGAGCAATTTGTTTTGTAGCACATCTTCCTATTGATGCTAATACCTGTATACTGTCATGGGAATGTTTTAGAAATGTTCATAATTATTTATTTATTTATTTCGTATGTACACATATCATCATACACATATAAAACAAAGATAAAGTTTCTTTTAAAAGTTTGGTTACATCTTTCCAGCAATTTCTTATCCCCATGGCCCATGCATCCGTGTCATTTTCTCAAAGCCAAACCAAATAAGGCAAAATTCGCAAATTTGTAATAAAAACCCAATTTACTATACCGAAGTAGCATTGAATACAACATGGTGCTTGGCCTAGACTTGCGCAAGTCTATAAGGCAAAAATTATTAGTTTAAAATCATAATTTCTAGATTATATAAATAATAAGAACAAGTTTTCCCCATGAGAGACTGGCATCATGTACTTTCCGCTTATCTGGACTTGCCTAAAATATAAGGACAGAATGACTATACACCCAGGGCAGCCTTGGAGCAAGGTTTTGTTTAGCCGCACGAGAAAGTGAACCGGCACGCTCTTAAAATATTACTTCCGGACATGACAGCTAAACTTTATTCAGTCGAGTTTGCATGACATTAAAGAACTAACGACCAAGTTGTTTTAATAAAACACTTGTAACTGGGAATTTAGCTGACGCAGCAGTCCGTATAATCATGCTATATCACGACATTCTGTATAATTAAGCAGGGCTCCAGATGATATATATCTGGGCCATTGAGTATTTACTCACTTGTTATCATTCACATTGGGTATTTATTGGGGGAGCTGGGATTCCATCCAAAGAGATATATTGTCCCCGAAAAAGAAACATATGCTTCAAGCTGATCAAACGAAAGAAATAAAAATACAACACTGCAATGTGTTTTTGTTTTAACAAATTCAGTCTCATAGTTTTTAATTTTGAAAAAGATTCTGGTTTTGTAGCTACAACTGATAAAATATCTAATCCTGATATAAATCTCATTTTATAAATTAAACTGTGCCAAGCGTCAAACGTTACCCCATTAATTGAAAAAGAAATATTTTGCGCAAGTTTACTAAGACCATTTGAAAGACCGACCAATTCCGGCTTGTATGTGAATTTGCCAAGACACATTAGCAGTGTGAAAACGGGTCAGCACTATATATAACGAAAACGGATCAGGACCCCGCTCCCCAAATCGATCATCGTAAGCCTTTGTAAGGCCCGTGTTAAAGTATGAGAGTTACGATCATCTTTGCGCTAATATCGGGGCCCAGCTATTTGGTCTGAACAAGGTGTCAGTACTATATCGTGTGAAAACGGGAAAACGACAGTAATCGCTAGGCTTATTCCAAGGAAGTCTATCGTCACTTGATCAGAAGTATGCACACAAGATGTCCTTCTTGCACGAAATAGCCTAACCTTCCGTTATCGTATATGTGCAGCTAATACATTGACTAGATTACACTATTTCAATCTATGCCAGGTGTGAACTTCGACAGGCAAACCAAGTACCGGACTAAAAATGAAATGAGGAACTTTTTCATATTTTTATTAAAATATCGTTTAATATATTAATATATTATTCTATCGTATTATCAATGTATCGGGGTTTTTTTAATTTTTAATCAGTAATCGGGCTATTGTGTCCCTGGATTGTCTGTTCTGTTGACGGGCAGGAGCATAAACAAACACATACTATTTTATGCAACTTGTGTGAGTTTCGTGCTACTGCATGATGTAGAGCAGGACATGCTTACCCATACCGCGACATCGGGTGTCATCTCTTGTTGTCAGTGATCCATTCACATAATTTTCACCACTATTTTGCCAATCTGTTTGGGCGGATTATAGAGACAGATTATTCTCTAGCGTTGACAACTTATACTTACACGGTGAGCTAACAAAATAGACTAGATAGTTTATATCATTATGCCATTTAGCGACCTCAAGCTATACATGCATGGCACCTGTCGACATAGTCCTGTCATGACGCTGACAAATGGCGTCGAAAATTACAGCTTGCGGTGGAATGTGTTCGCATGACGAACATGTACAAGGTATTTATCAATTTGATAAAATCTGGAACGACGTTCAACCATTCAACCATATATAAAACACTTCATAAATAACTTTAACTACAAATCTCCTTTTGATGTTTCACAAAAAAAGCCTTGTTATAAAGCATCTGTATTATTCACACCGATTGTATAACGATGGACCTCTATATCACATATGTTATCACGATGCTCAATTTGCGATTACGCTGCCTACAAAAGAGCCTACATGCATTTGACAAAGATTGTTTAGAGCAGACGTGAATATACACACGTAATTTCGAAACAGAAATAAATAAACAGACGATTACCAAGCTTGTCGTGGGACGCGACTCAATAGATGGAGTGGTCAGGATCGATTATTTAACTTCTTCAGTTGATAGCGTGTCATCGTACCATCAGTGAGTGAGTGAGTAAACATTTAAGGTCACATCGGCTTTATTTCAGCCATATAACGACCATCGCACCATGCAGACAACGTGGGGCGTTGCTTGTAACACCCATCAATGGTGTCTTGTCCAGACTCGATTATTTAGAGGTCACCGTCGCAAAGTTGAAATATTGCTGAGTGCGGCGTTAAACAACATTCACTCACTCAAACCTGTTAGTCAAATATGCTATACATATATAACGTATGGGTTATTTTGTCAGGATCATTTTCAAATTCCATAAGGCTACCATGGTTTGCATATCAAGGCGTTGTGCGTTGTTTAAACATATCTCAGTATCTCAACAACGATTTAGCGGTATATGTACTTCAGGAATGGTCCAGCATATCGTTCATAAAGTTCTCCATATAAAACATGTATCCAGTTTAAAGTATCGAGATTCAACTGTATATGTGAAAGCTAATTTGCCGTGCTCGTGTCGACATTGGGCGTTGACAAAATATTCCAATATCACATGTGTTCTCACTATAACAACCCCCCCCCCCCCCCCCCCCAACCCACGCGCACACACACACACACACACACACACACACAGCTCCAACCCCGGAATATGAAATATTCGGTCACAAATCCTGCACGTGTAAAGGTGACACTGTAGACATGAGGGGTTCGGGTCATATAGCCCGTGTATTATACAGTTCTTAATAACATTGCTATGCCGAAATGTTTGTCAAATTTGTTTTTAGATATAACTTTGTATTTAGCACCCATTTAGATATGAAATAATGCCAATTTGACGTTGAATGTTAACTCACTCACGAGTCGATACGGTCCGGGAACATTATATCCCTGTATTACACTATATTAGCCTGGTCTCTCTCAATAAATCCACAGAACCGAGACGAAAACCTAGTTCCCCTACCATTAAAGATGTCGGCTTCTTGTATACCAGGGCGCACAGCGTATAATCAGTGGTATCCCAGCCGACGTCTATATACACGGTTATTCAATGCTATATGTATGTCTGTCATACCTTATATAACCGCTTATTCATCGGAAATGGAAAATAGTTACAAGTGAGTATTATCTAAATATGTTCACGTTTTTAATCAAGGTCCTCACAGGATTTGATTCACTTCGCGAGATAAGACCCGTTTTATTACAATATTGATATGGATTATCGATCAGACCTTTTTGACTGTGCGCCGCCATTTTGTTTGAAGCAAATGCAAGTGATATGAGATGTGGAATCAGATTGGTCAATTGGAAGTATATAGAACTGACATAAGTCGTAACAGCGACTGGTGGCGCTACGATCGAGGCCAGAAATTCCAACTTATTTCGGCAAGGGTGGAAACTGGACTTATACAGTCAGTTAACTCCCTTGCCTCGGCAAGATGGCTGCTTTGGGCTATCTCCTCACAATAAAGGTAGTCACCAAGAGCTCATTCCAATACGCAATGCGTAAGTCCTAAGTACAGTATAGTTATAACACCGATTCCGTGTGCAGAACGGGAATTCCATTGTGACTCATTGAGATCACGTGTTACGTTAAAGCTCACAGCCTTTGGATACCGCTCGGTGGTTTCCTTTAAGCTGACTTGTCGTGGTACTGAAATACTGGAGCAGTGTTGGGTAAATGTTCCACAATGGCAGCTGACGGCTGTTGGTCCACTATGGTACCAGGGTAGTGACCAGTTAAGTAGGATCTGGTCATTGCCTGGTCCAGACTATGTCACGTGTCGGGCAATATGGATGATCCAGTCGTCTAAGGCGCCTCAATTCGCTGTGTAGAGTTGCGTCCCTTGGACTCGCCAGAAACCTATGAATGTGGGTTCGAATCCTGGTTCGCCCCGAATTTGGCTCAAGGTTTGTCAGCACTTTACCTTGGCAAGTGGATTTCACCGAAGTGATACACGTCTGAGACCTTTTTCACTTTGTGCTTTCCTCCCATGTTATACTGATAAACCGTTATATAACTGGAATATTGTTAAAAATGGCGTTAAAACCCAACTCACCCACACATTCACTCACGTATTATCCAGTACGCTGTGTATATGAAAAGAAATTAACTGACTAAACGAGAAAGAAAACACTGAAATTTCCCGCAGCGCGTATGTATACAAGTAACTGACACCATGTGTTACAACATTACGTTCCACTATACAGCATCTGTTGTTTGACACACACAGGCAGACGACCAAGGTGAACCACGGCCCAGTACACGCTGAAGGACGACGTGACGAGAGACCTGTGGCCTCACTTCAAACACCATCAATTACCTCTACGGTAATACCGACGTACATACACTGGCACACACTTAGGACATACTTGGTGTGGCGGTCAAAGTGAAAGAACGTATGGTATTACACGATAAAACACTCGTACAGTTCTCGACACTGATGACTTAGGTATCAACACTATATTCTATCTGTTATCTATTCCCAGTGTATAAAATTCCCCAAACTTCCAGTCAAGACAACCGGACTGACAACTTTGCAAAGTTACCTTTCCAGATAAAATGTTGCCAGTCTAGAATTTTCTAGACACACGAACACAAGTAACAAAGGGTATACATAAGAATAGTAATGTTAGTTCTCAGAGAATAATAAATGGTGGATTGACAACATAGTAACATAAACTCATTGAAAATTTTATTCTTCAAATTCCAAGTCTGATTCATCCATATCTGAAAACTCAGATCCGTAATTACAGAACAGCCGATAACCCACCGATACAGAACACATGCCCATATGCTAGGGCGTCGCCATTGCGGCAACACAGTAGGCATGCATCGCACCTTTATAGAATGCCAGTACAGGCACTGTTATAAACCGGACAGTCTATGTACACGATATCGTGCAAATAGTGGACCAATGCCGTGCAATATACACTACTGGAAAACTCCCTTCTACGCCGTGAGACGCGAACGCTGATTGGTCTATTAATTTCCTACACAACAAACCTGGTTCCCGGTCTCAGTTTCGCTACGCTACATTGTATATTACTCCCAAAAATGTTAACTATACACCATAGTGCGTGTATCATTTCTAAAATGATATATCAAAGATAATAAAAATTCTTTACTTGTTGATAAAATTGTAATTTCTTCTCTAAACATCTGTGAAGATATAAAGGTTTGCTACGGTAGATAAACCATGTATCACAGTTAGTTTTGCAGTCGGACAGACATGTTGTGAACATAAAGATCTTAAATATTTTGAGTAAACATATTTTACCTAATGAGATACTATTTTTACGAACCAGGACCCAGTTCCACAAAGCGATCTTAGCGCTATGACTGTCGTAAGTCAGTGTTAAAGAAAGGGAGTTACGACCGACTTAGCGCTAAGATCGCTTTGTGGAACAGGGCCCAGAATATTTATAGTTTAGTTTTGTTGAAACAATTAAAATCAAAACATAATTTCCCCCATTAAAATACTACGATACTATTTTCCTGCATAAAAGCCTCCAAAATAAGAAATGAAATGCGTTAATATATTTGTGGTAGGAATGTGTTCGCACAATAGCATTTTGATTAAACTTCACGTTTTTATGTACAGATATTAATCTATATATGCTTCTGCTATGTTCGTAATTTACAATGTATTGATAAATAATGAACGTATCGTCGTAGAGAGATATGTTCTTTAATATTTGGTATCATTTATATCGCTATAAAGTATATTAAATTACATGGCATAAGTGTTATTTATGTTTTTTGAATTAATTGTTTTCATATATATTAAAAATGTCGCACAAGCATTACTTAATTTGGAAGATAGAAGTTTCAATGTTAGAGTTCGTTTCATAATTGGCAGAAATTTCCGTTCTAAATTTGACAGTTGAACGCATATTCAGTTTGGTTTTTACGCAATGATGTGATATTTGTTTCATATGTTTACGACCGAAAGGTGCTGAAGATGACCGCACTTCTGTTGCGTAAAACCTTTTTTTGCGTTGACCCAAATGTCCAAAATCCCTTAGATTACATTTTGCTAATCTTGACAAGATGTGATTTATTGAAAACAGCGTGCACGTTGCCATGCATGTGCGCTACTAGATATTTTGCTCACGTATAATGTCACTGCGAGTATATTACGCATAACTTCCTCAATGGTATCTACTGTTCACAATGAAGTAGATCATTATTGTTATAGGGCGGATCTAGATGGAGAAAGTCGACAAATACGTATTATGTGGTACCGAGTTGCATCATAATGTAAACAGAGTATAAATTGATTCCAGCTAACTAAACTGAAATAAATACTTAACGTGTCATTGTACATTTAATATAAGTCTATTGTTCCGCTTAATCCCAGGAAACTCACTATATAGTAACCTGTGAATACGTATAGTGTGTTTTGGGATCAACAAGCCAAATTTTGATAATTTTGATACGATAATGTAAATAAAGGACGTTTGGCATTTTAAAAACAACATCAGCATGAATTAAAATGTTGATACTAAATACTTCAAACAATCAAACTAATGTAAGCGATTCTTGGATTTGATATACATGTATGTATCTACGCATGAAATATAACTATAATTGCATTGAATATGTGTGACTGTGTATCATTGGTCAAACTTGAAATCTAACTAAACCTAACATTTGGGAGGGAATCCTGCGTTTTCTCATATCGGTTGCAGGATTAACATCTTAAAACCTATTTTCCAAAACTTATGCTTTGACAGACAGGTAATACTTTGAATTGTTTTGATATTTTGCAAATAAATGTAATTGTTGGCATTTTACTAGAATAAGGTTAATGAACTTATACTGCTGGTTACAGTTAATGAATTTGTCGTAATGAGCAGACGTTGGCCCTGAAATCACATAAGAGACGAAAACTACAGATATACAAGTATTGGAATGCTTGGTTTGATCTTATATCATCTGATAGGTTTGCATTTGAACAACCATGTAAAACTTAAGTATGCATGGATGTTTGACGTCCAAATATTGTTGCATTCAAAGCAGAGATATATCTTGGATAATGTGTTGGTTCCTGGAAATACAGATCGCGAAACACGAGTGCGCTTTGACCATACTCAAATACTGCATGCTGTAACTGATACCAGATTTTGTTAGAATCGTTTTATTAACGAAACTAATGAAACTGATATTGTTTTCAAAGACGTCATCACACGTGCTTTTTAACACAGCTTTAAACGAGTTATAAAAATGTATTGAAAAGCGCCTCACCATCGAAAATCTGGGAGAAGTAAAGACGACGTTGTTCAATCATCACAAATCAAAGATCAAACTATAAGACAATTTTGTACTTTTATGATGCAATAAATTTGTCTTGTTCGCTGGAAGAAACAAAGAATCACCACTCTTGATCCTTAAAACCCCCTTATACTTTAAACCAATAATCAGTCATCAGATATATGAATACATAAACCGTTCTTATTAGAATTGAATAGGGCAACTCTGATATGTTATTGAGGTATGTATTTCTTAGCATACGTACACAGTATTGTAGGTTATTGTCATTGTGGGATCGCTACAAATTGCGTACTGAGGAATATATGACTTTATAAACAATACAAGCCTAAATATATCCTACGTGCGTTCTGATTGGATAATTTCGCGCATTTAGCCTATAGAAATTGAGGACACAAACTTGCTTAATAACATACGAGGACTGAACTATGCATGTGTTTAACATTAACAGTTAATTTACCTCTTACACTGAATTAAAACTAGAATGCTAAGGTAATTTATAATTAGGGAATACAACAATAGCCCGACCATCAGGCGTGCAACTGACCGTCCGCCATTAAAATAGACCGTCTCGGGCTGTTGGGAAGGCGGGTATTTAAACAGTGATTGAGCACTGGACGCGTCCACACGTTCATGCGAAGGAATGTTCTATTTGGGACAGCACGTCCTTTGCTGAACGCCTGTGATCTGTTATAGAACCCGTGTTCTCTCCCAGAGAGATGACCTTGCACACGAGCAGAGATCTTGTACTGAATATTGATAGCTAAATTTAAATTCGACTATATGTTTTTTCGGTATATTTATTTTTTAGAAGAAGATAGGCTGATAGATTGGTGAGTCTAAAAAATATGTGTAGGAACGGGGATAAATAGTTTATGAACCTTGCATAAACCATACTTTTTTTATAATAACAAAATGTAACAAGTGCGTGAGTTTGGTTTTACGCCGCTTTTAGCAATATTCCAGCAATATCACGGCGAAAAAACGTAACAAGACTAAAATAACAAGACGCTTTATGTGTGCCATAGAACATACACGGTTTTCTCCCAGAACGCATGTGTTCTGCTGTGTTCTATGATAAACACAAATCATGATGAGCAGCACACCAATGGTTCATGCAAGAACAGGCGATCCATATATTTGTACAAGTATCAAGTTCAAGTTCATGTTTTCTATAAAAAAATCCAGGGGAAAAAATCCAGTGACATAGCATATCCTCCCTGTCAAAAAAAGTTAACTACGTCCTTGGAACAGCTGTTTTACAATGACAGATTCAACAAATAAATTCGTTGTAGCAGTATCACTCGGGGAACATGGGGTTTTATAGTCCCTCGTTAGGTTTTATAGCACTTGCCTCCGGCTAGTGGTATACAGCCTGACACTGGACGCATAAAACCAGATGTATAGCGAGTGTTACTGATACAACTTATACTATTGAATAGAAAAATCAGAGGGCATTGTTTAGACGTAGAACATGTGCGGTGTACGTCAATTTCTGAATGAACTGATCAACGTGACCATGCATATAACGGTAAACGAACTGTTTAATTTCAACACAACAACAATAAAGTGTGTTGATGAGCAATTGGAAGTGTCTCCCCAGCTGTTCAGCCAATACTACTGTGCACACGGCATGCACCACCCTCTTTGTCATCTACAGTGATGAAGTGCAGGGAAGCTAATATACATACACTCATTATAGTTGGACTGATGTCACCGTTTCCTGTTCGTTAATAGTCACGGCTGGGCCCGGACTGGCTGCTGTGTATATGGTGCATCTCCTATTGGCCTACGTCCCATCTGGCCTAAAGCAACAGAAATGACCTTTCCAATGTGGCCTACCACAGATTATTTTAAACAACCTACACCCCTATTGACAAAAATGGTTTGGTTTGAGCTTAATTAGATCTTGTTATTTCACACAGGCTTCTTCTGTGAAGTTGATTAATGTAACTATCTCACAATTAATTAATCCGTTTCTTATGTTCATAAGGATTGCATATAACTGTCTTCTTTGCCTATTGTGTATTTAGTCAATAGGATTAACTATTATTGGTTTTATTTCTTTGATCACATACCATTGTATACGGATAATGATAACGAAGTTAATATAATAACAAAACATTGTTCTTAGTATTCATAGTATAAAAGTACTAGCGGTTATCAGTGCATTCGAGGGCCTATCCCCTAAAGTAAACACATCAAAATTCGCGGATGATGGAGCCATCTGGATCCGCACTAAAAGCATGAAAATGGCCCAAAATTTACTCCAAAAATCTCTTAATAAAATACAACAATGGGCTGACAAATGGGGCTTCTCCCTTAACTCAGAAAAAACAACAGGAATAGTATTCGAACATAAAAACATGAAACCCGCCTCCCCAATCCTCCAGCTAAACAATCAAACAATCAAATTTAAAAAACAAACCAAATTCTTAGGACTTATTTTCGATGAACATCTCACCTGGGATGCTCACATCCAAAACCTAACAACTAAATGCAGTAAAGACCTAAACACCCTAGGATGCCTAACTGGCTCTAACTGGGGAGCCTCCAAAGATACTCTCCTCTCTCTCTACATATCACTAATTAGATCAAAACTAGACTACGACTGCGCCATATACAACACCCTTAACAACTCCCTATCTAAAAAACTTGACTCAATACAATATCAGGCTCTCAAACTAATTACACGCACCCAACATGGCACCTCCTACACCTCACTTCAGGCCTTAACAGGAGAGATGCCACTAAGTCTACGCAGGGAACAGCTAAGCTTAAATTTCTGGGCCGCGTCCCAATCAAACCCTCTCATCCAAAACTTAATAAACCAAAACATCAGCCCTAAAAACCAAGCTCTAGCTCGTAAACACCCCTTACTTACCCCAATATCCCAGAGAATAACAAACTACCTAAATGAACACCAAATTAAAAATCTTAAACAAAACTGCAAACAATCAAATATCTTCACCCCTAAACTTAAAATACCCAAAATAGACACAACACTAGCTAGCCAAATAAATAAACAAACCGACCCAAACATAGCTAAAACTACCACACTAGCATACATACAGGAAAATTGGCCAAATTGGTGTCACATTTACACGGACGGATCTTCAGATCCGACCTCCAAACACACAGGTTTCGGAGTCCATACCACACAACCAACTAAAACCACACAATCCTTCCGACTCCCAAATAACCAATCAATATTCACGGCAGAACTAATGGGCATGGCCTCAGCCCTCCATAATCAAGAATCCAAAAACCACAAAAAAAATCCTAATACTTACCGACTCCCTAAGTGGACTGCAAGCCCTCCAAAACAAAAATACCAAAAACCGACCTAAATTAATAATTCAAATACTTAAAAGCTCCAACGACCTAACTAAGGCAGGCAAACAAATAACCTTCTTGTGGATCCCCGCCCACGTAGGAATATACGGTAATGAAAACGCAGATAAAGCAGCTAAACTATCCCTCAAAATACCAGAAATAAGTTTAAACTTACCCATCTCAAAATCAGAAATTAAAAGTGTAAACAAGCAAAAAATCACCAAAAAATGGCATAACCTTTATCTAAACTCAAATAGCCAAATCAAAAAAGTGCTCAGCAAACCACTAACCAAACCAAAAATTCTCCATCCATCAAAAAAAATCGACAGAGTAATCACTAAACTCCAAACAGGACACACCAACCTATATAACCACCTAAAAAAAATTAAAAAACACACTACAGGTAACTGCTCACATTGTAAACAACAAGAAACCCCAGAACACGCACTCATCCACTGCACACACTACCTAACACATCGAACCGCATTACAAACCACCCTCAATCTAAACAAGGCTCTCACTCTAGAAGCAATACTAAACCCACAAAATAAACTAGAAAACTTCAAGGCCTTAGGCGTATTCTTAATCAAAACGGATCTAATAAAACGCATCTAAAAACATAATAACCTACCAAATCAAAATCACATAAATATACAAACATCCACCATACCCAGCTCCCTTAGTTCTCCTCCCCAACCCCATCGGCATCTATTCCAAATCTCAAAATTCCCAAATTATATATAAGCAACCCCTAAAGCCCCCTCTTAGGGTTGCACAGGCCACCTTCGCCCCTTTCGGAAACACATTAAATGGCCTGGCCGGGCCCGTGTGCGAAATACGCATCAGTCGGAAAGCGCATGTTAAATCTCCAAAGTAAGTAAGTAAGTAAGCAGTGCATCATTCTTCATAAGGGCAGGTATTCAGGGGGTTGAGTATGTTCAGTCACAGAGAGGTGGTCGTCAAGTTTTGATTGACAATTTTAAATATAGAATTAACAGAAAGGGGTCAACTGCAACTTTCTTAGAAGCTGCACTATGTCCTCCCTTTGTTAGTATGGAGAGTGGATTGTACAGACAACGCAGAAAAACAACACCAGCATTGTGTACCTCGATGGTCAGCTGTCCAGACTCCGAGACAAACACCAGCAAGGAGAAATATCTTCCTTGGCATCAGCAGATGCAGTAGGAATCCTGATTAAGTTACATTAAAACGATTCTGTTAGCTTGTATTTCTCTGTTGTTGGACTGGTTCATATTCGTCACTCTGGGGACGACGGGTAATTAGTGAGTGATCAACCAAGCGATTACTTACCGTAATTAAATCCTCTAAAAGCGTAGGCCAAATGGGAAGTAGGCCAATGGGGAGGACGCCGTGTATATGAGTGAGTGTGAGTGAGTGAGTTTGATTTTACGCCGCTTTTAGCAACATTCCAGCAATATCACGGCGGGGGACACCAGAAATGGGCTTCACACATTGTACCCATGGCGGGAATCGAACCCGGGACTTCGGCGTGACCGTGTATATGAACTACGTTATGTTACCTTTCAGAGAAACAAGTATACGTACTTACCACAGGGGTCAGTATCTCATGTTATTGCTATAACATTGTCTTCATTACTGTCCTGCCAGGATCTTCTAATACATGAACTGCCTTTGTACATACATCATGCGTTTTTGTTACGAAGTGAATTGTTACCTTGACTCTGTATTTTATAAAATATGTTATGTAACTCCATTGTATGTGGGACTTTGTATCTTATAAACTATGTTATGTAACCCCGTTGTATATGGGCCTGTGGCCTTTCATACAATAAAGAATTGAATTGAATTGAGTACGGTTTATCAACAAATAAACGCCAGTTTTGGCCCATTACATATCTGCTAAATGTACGGGTTCGTGAAGCCTTTAAAAATGTGTATGGAAGTTATCGGAAGCGTCCATTAGTATGAGCGATAATATATATATCGTAATAAGCGACAGTGTGAGAAACTGCTCCGATCTGAGAACAAGAGGGGCTATTATAAGACTGGCAGGCTCGTTATTGAGGACATGCCACAGCGATAGAAACTACAGTTTTAGTCCACTAGTCCTTATAATGATAACATATAGCAAGACCTTTAATAAGGGCAGCTTTCTACCAGTCCTTATGATACCTTAACTATTGGTCAGTTTGGCAAGGACTACAGGACTAGTGTCAATTTCTGACGCTGTGCCATCTACTACTCTGGAAGGTGTTTAGCATCAGTTGTCGCCTCCAGTCGCAGATAGCGACTCAAGTGGAACAGCGGGTGCTGCCGTCAAGGTCGAAGGTTATGCAAAAGCATATCTTACATTACAAGGAATATAGAAGATTTAACCAACAAACTGTCCGACATTGGCTTTGTTTCTTTTGAATCTGAACATGACATTGTTGCTTTATATTTAACATAGTCAATAGAAAATTACTTTAGTGACATTTTTCCAGAATATAAACTTTTTTGTTTACCAGCCACAAAAAAGGTCCCAGTTCGGGCATCTTCCCGAGGCAAGAGAGTTAACTGACTTTAAAAGTCCAGTTCCCACCCTTGCCGAACTAGGCTGGAATTCCTGGGATCGATCGTAGCGCCACCAGTGGCAATTACGAGTTTTGTCCTTTCTATACTTCTCCTATTGACCAATCAGATTCCACCTCTCGTATCACTTGCATTTGCTTCAAACAAACGGTGGCGCCCAGTCAAGACGATCTGATCGATAATCAAGATCTATATTGTGATAAAATGAATCTTACATCGCGAAGTGCATCAGATCACGTGAGCATCTTGATTAAAAACATGAAAAGATGCAGAACATATCTGTTGACAACGAGTTAGCGGTGCACATGCTTTGCAAATCCTGCAGTCGACCGAAATCTGCATTACACTTTACGTACCGGATTTCGATTTCGGTGTGCGATTTTGATTGGACTATGCATAGACTCGTTAGTCCAGCCAAAAGGTAACTCCATAATACCAGCCTAATTCGGCAAGGGTGGAAACTGGACTTTTATAGTCAGTTAACTCACTTGCCTCGGGAAGATGCAGTTCGGGAAGTATTCGGGAGGAATACTTTTGATAAAATATTCACTGGTAAGATATGTTATTCATGTTCGATACCGAGAACATGCTAATACTATTGGATAAAAGTATGTTTGGTTTCAGTAGAGCTCCATTATGTGTGTTTACATATATCCAGCCGGAGAGATCGACCTGGTATGATAATAAAGATAGACAAAATGGGGTAGATATTTTGCTGTATTGAGTATACTTGAAGAGTACCCAGAAGTTTCTATCATTGTACTTGGATTTGTTTGTTTGTTGTGTCATAGTCCTAAACCGCTATAATTATGGGTTAATTATAGTGATTTAAGGACTATGACAATAATCACTATAATTAAACCATAATTATAGTGGTTTTAGGACTATGACAGTTGTTTAACGCCGCACTCAGCAATATTCCAGCTATTTGGCGGCGGTCTGTAAATAATCGAGTCTGGACCAGACAATCCAGTGGTCGACATCATGAGCATCGATCCACGCATTTGGGATATGATGACATGCATCAACCAAGCCAGCGAGTCTGACCACCCAATCCCGTTAGTTGCCTCTTACGACAAGCATAGTCGCCTTTTACGGCAAGAATGGGTTGCTGAAGATCTATTCTACTCCGGATCTTCACGGGTCCATTGTACATGAACAGTAGAACAGGTCTGACGCTAGACTATGTGGAGAACGATGTTATTCACCATATAGAAAGTAATAATCATTTTGTAGATTTTTTTTACACAATTTGCGATGGAAAGGTATTCATTGTGAATGGAAGATTTGGAACTGACTATCAAATCGGTGACTGTACATTTATTGGGCATTTAGTGCGTGAGTGAGTTGGGTTTAACGCCGCTTTTAACACTATTCCAGTTACATCACGGCGTGTCAGCTTACTATGATGTGGGAGGAAGGCCCGAAGTGATGCAGGCCTCAGACGTTTACCACTTCGGTGAAACCCACGAGCACGGGCATGGTGCTGACAAACCCAGCAACATAAACGGGGCGAACCGGGATTCGAACCCACAATCATAGGTTTCTGGCCTGCCCAAGGGACGCAACCCTGCACAGCAAATCGCGGCGCCTAAGACGACTGGACCACCCGGGCCCCCTATTGGGCATTTAGGGTGTAGTCTGATAGATTATGGTTTAGCATCGAGTTACATCTTCCCCGATGATGATGAATGTCTCTGTAAAAAGTATGAACGGCGCCACTATTCAAATACGTTCAGAAGAAACTAAAGATAACTCATACCTTATTAGGTATAACAAAGTTTGCAATGAATACAGATAACTGTATGGAATCAAGAAGGACCAGTTTGCACAATGTTAAAGGACTTACTTAAAAAGGAGTTTAGACTCCAAACGTTTTCTTGGACATCATAAAGCGTGTGCCTGGACGACCGCAATGACCCAACCCTATAGATATACAAGACTGGGGGACAATTTCGTTGAATTCTGAACCTATGGGTATTCAGGATAATCTTGGTGAGGTGGAGGACATAGTGACATGTCAAGGTTATGTGCAAGAACTGACAATTGACATATTAGAATCCCCAATAACCAGATCCGAACTTTTTGAAAGCATCAGTGACAAGAAACATAATAAATCAGCTGGCCTTGGTGATATCTGTGGAAGCCACTGTACAAACATGGTTTGAGTGCTAAAATGGGTAAAATGTTAAATCCATGTACAGTAATGTAAAGACTTGTGTTCGTTCAAACAACAGAGTATCTGGTATATCTGTTGCGTCATGGGTGTGAGGCAAGGGTGTACGCTTTGTCCCTTTTTGTTCCATTTGTTTTATAAACGAACTGGTTACTGAAATGGAACAAAATTGTCGTTTTGGTGTTAAGTTACATCCGGCATTTATGTATATTTTTCTACTTCTATTTGCGGAAAACCTTACTGTGTTTGGCAATACTGTCAACAACGTACAAATGGAGCTGAATATCTTGCATGATGACTGTTGTAAATGGGAAATGCCAGTCAATCTATCGAAAACAAAAATAGTTGTTTTTCAAAAATAGGGGAGGTTTATCACGTTATGAAAAAATGTTATTATGATGGAAATGCGTATGAAGTAGTTACTGGATACAGTTATCTTGGCTTGTATTTTAGCAATAGCTTACTGAAACCTTAAATAATATTGCAATTCAGGCAAGAAAGATGTTCATGGTCCTGTTAATTAGTATACATTCCTTGAAGCCATCAAATATTTTGATACAAAGATAACACCAATACTTTTATACGGGGCTGAAATTTGGGGGTTCAGTGACATAGAACCGAGTCTGGCAGATGTTCTATTCAGTCGCTCGCTGTTTTGAAATGTGTCAAATATTGGCTGTCTCTTTAATAAGCAGGAATCTCGTTTACCCCCAAAAATGTTACAATATGTTGCGGTTGTACGATGAACGAGGCCACGTAAATTGGGTAACGAAACTCAAAACTGTTATTTTCAGATTATGATTTGGGGGTGTCTTGTACTTTCAAACATGTGGTATAAAACCGCATTTTTAAATATGTTACGTCAGCGGTTAAAACGTTTTTCAGGTTTGGCATAGTGATCTATGCGAAAGACCCCAAACGGCTTATCATGCACAGTTTAAAACATCCATTTCATGTGAGAACAACTCAGGACCACATTGACTCGTTTTCGGCTCAGTTCTCACACTTTAGAAATTGAACATGGACGACATTTCAATATTCCTCATGAATTTAGAAAATGTAAAGTTTGTAACCTAAACAATATCGAAAATGAAGATCACTTGTTGGTATTTTTTCTGTTTTAGCCATCTAAAGCAAAGTTTTTACATCTTTCCAAATATTCCGAAGTTTAACACACTACTGTCATTGCAAGACCCTATTTATCCAAATGAATACAGAAAAGTACTTGTTTTACGCCAATGCTGTAATACTCCAACTTTGATAATATGCAATTATGTAAAAATTACTTTTTTCAAAAAAATGCAAAGGAATGTGTTGTATTTTATAGCGTTTGCACCTAAATTGTATTTTGTTTGTACACAAAGGCCTGTAGGCCTACAAGTACTGAATAGAGTGAAGACTACTTATTCGTAATAGAATATATTCTTCCTTCAACTGTGCGCGTTTTCTCAGGAGCAACAAAAGGTAGAGCCATGGAACTTGTGTAAGTGCACTGCACCTTTCATATTTCAACAACCCCTCAACAACGACAACCTGGTCGTTATTTACAGGTTTTATATTAGGGGTCATAACTGACGATTGTGTTAAATCTTGGTACAAAGGTGTATCTAGGAACACTATACAATATGACCTTATTTACGTTACCACCTTGCCTCCATAGAAACGGAAAGGGCATCTTCAGAGCTGATTAATCGATATTCCGAGATTTCGTTCAAATTTGGTATTTAGGTGCAATGTATTTCAGGACTCAACCGAATAGGTTCTCTTACCATCATGACAACTTCAACATGTTGTTAGGCACATTGCAATTGTTGTTGTTTTCATTTGGGCGGAGTTATTGCCTTTTATTACTTCGTCAATTTGTCTGGACAACTTCTCAACTACTACATCGATTTCTTTCAATATGTACGTATAGGTGTAGCTACGGACGCTGTACGACATGTCTTCATTAATTCCCCATAGGACAGTTCTAGATAACTTATTTTTTATCCATACATGCAAGATGTCCCAAAGGCTTATGTGACGTATTGCCATCCGTGTTTGTACGGCGTGCGTTATCTATCACAATCCAACACGATATATTTATAAATACTCGCAAGATATTTATTTTATTAAACTGTGAATGATTCACATGTGTCAAAAGAAAGCTTCAATGCGATTTTTCTGTCATTATTCTCCCTCCTCTTTGTGGAGAATTTACACCCCTCGCAAAACATTGTTGTCTCTTCCGGGGGAGTATTCCTCTGTGTCATGTTAACGATGTCGATATTGGTCACTTTTTGGAGGCGTGATCCCGATTCTATATTTTCATTGGATAACAGCTGTACAAATTTGTCCAATCAGAGAAGGGATTGCATAGCCGCTCAGTCATTTCGCACAACACAGCAAGTCAAGATGGTAAGGCACCTACGTGTACTTGGTTTGCGTCGAATGTCGACTGTGATTTTCTCTAAATTTACTCTCACGACTTGATCTTTTATTATTTTCAGACAACATACACAGATAAAGGTCCTAAGGTAAGTGTCACGTTTGCATTCTTCACGAACATGAATCGAGTATTTTCATGTCAGATTAGTTCGACCTTGACCTAACCCACGTGTCCTCAATATGTTTGTATTTTCAGCCCGAGTCGGGGAAGTTTGTCACCTTCGACCATGTCACGTTCTGGGTTGGAAACGCTAAACAGGTGCGTGTTTGAGCTAAATCAGATATATTTGTTGATTGACAAGTGTTATCGATCGATTGAAACAACTGTTGAGTGGTGTTGATAAGTGCGATCGAATCAACATTGGGAGAGTCCATTAAGGTAGACAAGAGGGGTGGCGAGTTACGATATGCGAACCGGCCGATGTAAATATTGCGTCATCATTTCGGACGTGTTCGTCGATGTCAAGGCCCAGACAAGCCACGTTCCGTACGGGCGAATGGTGGTGGTTATTGACAGATCAATATATTAAATATCGCTTGCCAAGGTCACGCAGTTAAAACGATCAGAAAAGGTCAGAGTATATATTATATACATGACATAATGTACTTCTCACAAGAATATTTAGGGCCTAATTCAACGGCAGTGTAATAAATTTCCGATATTTTCACATGGTCATTTGGGAGGTTCTAAAGCTGATCGGTCAATTGAAAAAGTATGACGTCATATGGTCGACTTGTTCTCAAAAATTGTTATGAGGTCACAAACTGATAAGGTTTAGGTTATCAGAACAGCTGGTTGTAATATTTTACTGAAAATAAATTCTTTAAACGGGTAGTCAATGATAATATGAGCAATATTAGTATGTGGAGGTATAATCATCATACTATCACAGGGTAAGTCTGGTGATAATGGGTTTGAATCCCAGATTACTCCTGACTATAATCCTTGGTTTGTCAGCACCTTACCTGTGTTCATGGATTCACCAAGGTGGTAAATAAATGGCTACTTGGTGTTTAATGTGTTGTAGGGTGCCCTACTCAACAAGAGTACAATGTGCAACCATCCTTAATGAATGCAATGAATGCGTTTATTCCGTAAAGGGGCCACAAGGTACTTTGGATTGTCAGTTCACATGTACAGAGAGCGCTGATTATTACATCAGGGAACCGATTCACAAAAGCGTCCGCGAGCCACGAACAAGTAGTCAACACTCATCTGAGTGCTGAGAAGGATGCACAAAAGGTTACTGAGGCCGGTCATAACCCACAAACGCCCCGTGGATCGGGTCCCAACACATGTTACACACACTGGCAACAACCAGTCTCACATTGTTACAATGGCATAGTACTACATAACTGGCACATCTTTAAGAAGAGTGTTCCTTTTCTTGAGAGCAAGAAATACATACTTTGCAAATCTTCTTAGAACAAAGAGGTTGCAGCTATATAATTGTTTTAGTTTATCCAGAGTTGGACTTATGCAATAATGTTTAGGAAGTACCTGTTCCCTTAATTTTGAATAGAATGGACACTCGAGACAAAGGTGGAATTCAGTTTCTATATATGGCACAATACAAAGCGGATAAAGATGTTCTGCCCTTGGCATTTTATAATGCCTACCTGCCTCGACCAATAGATTATGATTAGAACAGCTAAACCTAACAAGTGTTGTTTGATAGATGGCTAAATCAATACAATTAGTCAGATGTTCATAATTAAAATTTTCCTTGACAGAGCAAAAATATTCCAGCTTAGAATAACATTCTAAATTATTATTCCATGTTTGTTGGCAGATATCTTTACATCTTTGCTTAAAACACAATAGAAATGCATTTTTATTTCCAACACCTTGCTGTAACCAAACTTCCCCAAAGACATATGTATATAACAAAGATTTAACATTAGTAGAGCAACAAGCTTTACCATTTTCTGCCCTTCTATACTGAAAATCATAAGAATCTTTCCTGATAACATTAACCTGTTGTGACAATGACCTTAACCAGAATTTTAAATTTTTTATGTAATGCAAAACCTTGATTGTTATGTTAGGAGTGTTTCTATTCAAGCTCAGAACAAGTTTACAGAAACAATCGTGTACATTTTCGATATCGGGTGAAGGATGAAATCCTCAAACCCCTGCTCCATAATTTAAAATTGGCAATACTATTATATAAAAACTATGAAAACAGACACGAGCTGGGATTGTCGAGAATTTTCCCAGTGTTGATTGTAGTATTCGAACTACTTTCCATGCCTGTTGTGCCAAAGTCTTTTGAGTAAGATACCAAGAACCAGAGGACGATAACTGCACACCTAGATATTTATGGCTTGGGACTATGTCAATGTCCCTAGTTATAAATTCCTAGGTGTGCAGTTATCCATCCTTAAACCATCCTTAATTGAAACAATATTAAAAGGAATTTTGAATAAAATTAATGAAATAAGTTACAAACATAAGTCCAGATATACAATGAACACTTTTCAAAACTAGACAGTGTAATTACATGATTAATTTGTGTACTTTAGTACAGATTTGTTGACATGGTATTTCCGGTGTTACATGTTCATGGTAATGTCTTTGCGTTGGGGGGAAAAAATATCATAACTCATTATGGCGTGTATAATGCACACCCCCTTCTACACTGCTGTGGTTATTGGGAAAAAAGTGTGCACTATACTCAATATACGGCACTCAACATGATAAAGCTAGATGTTTTTCTAAATTTGACAGGCAGGAGGTTATATCTCATACACTTGCCAGCAGGCATTCTGAGCAGCTGTAAGCAATATTCCAGCAATATCACAGGGTCATCGGATACGAGCATCACATGTACCAATGTCTTTGAACCCGAGTCACTGGCGTGACGAGTGAATGCTTCAACCACTTCAGTGTCCCATAGCTTGTAAATAATCAAAATCTGGGCTATCGTTTAGATCTGTTGTTGACAACGACAGCAATGATTCAATAATCAGAGTACAGGGACTTACAATCAGCCAAGTAACACACTGAAACCACACAAGTCGGCATCTACAACAAGCATAGGTTCTCTAGCCAAACACTGGTTATTGTGATTAAATACGGCATTCATTATAGGGGCAGACTCCATTGCTCAGATGCAGCTTGTATACAGCTCGTTTTTGCACTTGTAGTTTTTGTAAAATAGATAGATCAACTAATTAATCCCTGAAGATTTTCACTTGTCTTGGACTAATGGACAAGTGAGCATATCTTTACCTTCATAAGTGTCTCATATGACAGTGTTAAATGTCAGGGAGGGGACACATGGCTATGTGACTAAACTGTCGAAATGATTCATGCAAATATTTATCTTGAGTAATATTTTCTGCATCTTATTGTTTCAAGGCAGCATCTTTCTATTGTTCTCGCATGGGCTTTGAGCCCTTCATGTACAAGGGGTTGGAGACAGGCAGCAGAGACATCGCGGCGCACGCAGTCAAGCAGAATAAGGTGAGGGGGAGTACGGTGGAGTGAGGGATGGGGGTGGAGTAAGTGAAGGATGTGGGTGGAGTAAGTGGGGGATGTGGGTGGAGTAAGTGAGGGATGTGGGTGGAGTAAGTGAAGGATGTGGGTGGAGTAAGTGGGGGATGTGGGTGGAGTAAGTGGGGGATGTGGGTGGAGTAAGTGGGGGATGTGGGTGGAGTAAGTGGGGGATGTGGGTGGAGTAAGTAAGGGATGGGGGTGGAGTAAGTGAGGGATGTGGGTGGAGTAAGTGGGGGATGTGGGTGGAGTAAGTGGGGGATGTGGGTGGAGTAAGTGAGGGATGGGGGTGGAGTAAGTGAGGGATGTGGGTGGAGTAAGTGGGGGATGTGGGTGGAGTAAGTGAGGGATGGGGGTGGAGGAAGCGTGGGATGGGGGTGGAGTAAGTGAGGGATGGGGGTGGAGGAAGCGTGGGATGGGGGTGGAGTAAGTGGGGGATGTGGGTGGGGGATGTGGGTGGAGTAAGTGGGGGATGTGGGTGAAGTAAGTGAAGGATGTGGGTGGAGTAAGTGGGGGATGTGGGTGGAGTAAGTGAGGGATGTGGGTGGAGTAAGTGAGGGATGTGGGTGGAGTAAGTGTGGGATGTGGGTGGAGTAAGTGGGGGATGTGGGTGGAGTAAGTGAGGGATGTAGGTGGAGTAAGTGAGGGATTTGGGTGGAGTAAGTGAGGGATGTGGGTGTAGTAAGTGAAGGATGTGGGTGGAGTAAGTGGGGGATGTGGGTGGAGTAAGTGAGGGATGTGGGTGGAGTAAGTGTGGGATGTGGGTGGAGTAAGTGGGGGATGTGGGTGGAGTAAGTGAGGGATGGGGGTGGAGTAAGTGAGGGATGTGGGTGGAGTAAGTGGGGGATGTGGGTGGAGTAAGTGAGGGATGGGGGTGGAGTAAGTGGGGGATGTAGGTGGAGTAAGTGAGGGATGTGGGTGGAGTAAGTGGGGGATGTGGGTGGAGTAAGTGAGGGATGTAGGTGGAGTAAGTGGGGGATGTGGGTGGAGTAAGTGAGGGATGGGGGTGGAGTAAGTGGGGGATGTGGGTGGAGTAAGTGAGGGATGTGGGTGGAGTAAGAGAGGGATGGGGGTGGAGTACGTGAGGGATACTGTCATACAGGTAGTAAGTGGGGGATATAGGTGGAGTAAGTTAGTGATGGGGTGGGTGTTATGAGTATATCAGAAACATTTAGTTATGCCTACGCAGTAGGTAGTTTACTACATCTCTATGTTTCTCTCCATCTTTCATTTCAGATCATATTTGTATTCCAGTCCATGTTGGAGCCTAACAAGCCAGAAGGTATCTTGAAAGTTGTTGAAATACGAGGGGGGTGACTGAAAAGTTCTGAGCCTAACTATGAAGGATGTATAATACACTCTTAACAGTTTGAATGTATTAAGTACAATACTTTCCATGCTTACATGCTGCATTTGAGTCACATGCACAACCAGGCAGCTGTTTCTGCAGGCATCAAAGTGACTATTCTGTGTAGTACATGTAAAGGGACAAAATTGGTGTAGTACCTCCAACTGAAAGGGCGGACTCCAACAGCCATCTATGCGGACATGGTGCCAAGTTAAGGGGATGATGCTCCTTCCTTAGACACTGTTAACAGTGTGCAGTTGGAAGATGATCCACAATCAGGAAGACCTACAACTGGCATGTCAAAGGTTTCAGCACTCCTGATCAGAAACGTTCATCATACACATCTCGCTACTTTTGACATTTTACTTAATCACCATTCACAGCCTTATTTTGTGTATGTTTTGAAATTTAAGTAAGTGATATTTACCTGGAAAATTCAATAACATAAAAGAACATTAGTAATCAGGGGTACGAGGGCTGGTCAAAAGGTTCTATGCCTGACTAACTTTTAACTATGGGCCATAACAAAGTGAACTAGTCAATGTAGTACATTGTTTGAGTAGCTCATTGCAAGTGTACTTGGTCTGTTGAGGCCTTTTGTATATTAATGACAGCCAGTTGAATGTGATAGAGTTCCAAATGGACACAGAAATGGAAAAGAACGAGTACCGTAAGGAAAAAAGAACTGTCATTGCCAGGGAAAATTTAGAGTTAACTGAGGAGGACTGCGTCAAATTCAAAAAGAGATTAGTAACGTGTGATGAAACAAGGGTCTACCACTATGGTCCTGAGTCAAAATATCAGTCCATAGATGTAACCATTCCACTTCTCCGACACCAAAGAAATTCAAGATCAGTTACAGGTGCTAGTCACTGACTGATTACATGATGCAGGTTCTAATACCGGACTGATAGTATGTTCCAGGTGCTAGTCACTGACTGATTACATGATGCAGGTTCTAATACCGGACTGATGGTATGTTCCAGGTGCTAGTCACTGACTGATTACATGATGCAGGTTCTAATACCGGACTGATAGTATGTTCCAGGTGCTAGTCACTGACTGATTACATGATGCAGGTTCTAATACCGGACTGATAGTATGTTCCAGGTGCTAGTGTTTCCTATGGGTGGCCATTCAGTCAAGAAATACAAAGTTCAAATAAAGGACAAAAGTTATCAAAAATAGTTAAATGTTACGAATAGAACATTAAATGTTACTAATAAAGATCAAAATACAAAGCAAACAGATGCTGGTGGAAAATATACAAATTTGAATTAAAGGTCAAAAGTATGCAATATTAATAGTCAAATGTTCCAAAAAGATGTCATATGAAAAGAAAGAACAATGTGTACTAAAGAATGTCAGTGCGCAAGAAAGGACAGTGAACTGCTAAAGGACAACGTTGACAATATAGAACATCAGATGGCGCGTTTGTACTTTGACCTTTATTAGAAACATTTAATATTCTATTCGTAACATTTAACTATATTTGATAACTTTTGTCCTTTATCTTTACCAAATGGCCGCCTTTAGTTTTCTTGTATATATTTTCCAGAGTTTGGTGCCCATTTAGTAAAACATGGAGATGGTGTCAAGGATGTGGCTTTTGAAGTGGAAGATGTCGATGCAATTTTTAAGGTGGGGCTATGGACATACACAGTATATGTTTTGAGATGTTTTGCGGGTGTTAGTGAGTATTTGCTGACTGACAATTCAATTGGCATTTGGATTTTGTTAAAATATCCATGCATCAAATACTCGATACACTCGTGAAGATCTGGTTAGAGATCAGGTCTTCAGCAACCCAAGCTTGCTGTAAAAAGCGACTATGCTTGTCGTAAGAGGCAACTAACAGGATCGGGTGGTCAGGCTGGCTGACTTGGTTGTTGTATGTCATTGTATCCCAGTTACTAGATCGATGCTCATAATGTCAATCACTGGATTGTCTGGTCCAGACACGATTATTTACTGACCATCACCCTGCTCACATGGATATATGCTCATGCTATCAACCACTTGGTTGATGTCTCCAGACTGAGGCACACTGGTGACCCTGATGGCATGGATGGATGCTCATGCTATCAACCACTTGTTTGACGTCTCCAGACTGAGGCACACTGGTGACCCTGATGGCATGGATGGATGCTCATGCTATCAACCACTTGTTTGACGTCTCCAGACTGAGGCACACTGGTGACCCTGATGGCATGGATGGATGCCCATGCTATCAACCACTTGGTTGATGTCTCCAGACTGAGGCACACTGGTGACCCTGATCGCATGGATGGATGCTCATGCTATCAACCACTGGGTTGATGTCTCCAGACTGAGGCACACTGGTCACCCTGCTCACATGGATGGATGCTCATGCTATCAACCACATGGTTTGCGTCTCCAGGCTGAGGCACACTGGTGACAATGATCGCATGGATGGATGCTCATGCTATCAACCACTTGGTTGACGTCTCCAGGCTGAGGCACACTGGTGACCCTGATGGCATGGATGGATGCTCATGCTATCAACCACTTGGTTGACGTCTCCAGGCTGAGGGAACACTGGTGACCATGATGGCATGGATGGATGCTCATGCTATCAGACCGCCTCTGTGGTCTAGTGGTAGAGCGTCCTCCTGGAGAGTGGAAGGTCCGGGGTTCGATCCCCAACCGCGCCATACCAAAAGACGTTAAAAGATGGTACTTGTTGTTACCCTGTCTGGTGCTCGGCATTAAGGGGCTAAACAAGGACTGGTCGGCTCGGAGTCAGTATACTGTGTCTGAGTGGGGTATTCATGTTCAACTGCGGCATGGTATCTCAGTGAGCTAGCACTATAAATCGGCATCATTTGGGACTAGTACAAGCAGCCACACAAACACACACACGTACATGCACGTCGCTATATTAGTGCAATAATCTTGGATGCGTTGTTAAACCCCATTTCACCTCACCTCATGCTATCAACCACTTGGTCTAATGTCTCCAGGCTGCGGTACTGGCCATACTGTAATATTTTTGGAAAATTGCCAACATTGCTGTGATATTGATAATATGGCTGTGATGTTGCTGTGATATTACAGTAAGATTACAGAACCAAACTACTCACAAATACATTGAGCTTACATTTAGGGGATGATTTGGTCACAAAGGCTGCTTGATATGAACAGTACACAGTGGGTCACTGTACTGACTGACTGACATCGCTAACAACAGTGTAAGACACCATCGCTCATAGAGGGGAAAGTCAGACGACAAATGTAGATTTTTGTGTTTTCCAGCGAGCTGTTCAGCGTGGCGCCATCGTGTTGAAGGAACCCTGGGAGGAGAGTGATGATAATGGAACTCTGAGGATGGCAGTGATCCAGACGTATGGAGACACAACCCATACGCTGATAGACAGGTCCAGCTACAAGGGCCCCTTTCTCCCCGGCTACAGGGCTATCACTGACAAGGACCCTCTGACTGCACTCCTGTAAGTACACAACCAAGCTCACTGAAGTCAGATCCTCTACTCCGACACGATACCTCCCATCGTGTTAAGAATGGGCGAAGCATTCAGGCCATCATATCTGATCTCTGTATCTTGAAAACAAAGTTAGTCGACCTGTTCTGAATTAAATGATAAACGCAGTGATATTATATTGTTTTGGATATTTAATATATGCTGTATTTTCTGAGGGCATATCATTCACAAGGGCATATCAGCGAAGGAATATTTGTGTTTTTATGGGTTTTTTCTTTGGTTAATATAGAAACTTCCAAATCAATGTGGAGAAGAAATGCAGCCAAATCACTTTAATCACTTGAAATCCTTCATTTGAATGATGACGGTTCACCTGACACAACCTTCTTTGAAAGTTCCCTCCGATCTAGACACAGATATGTATCATGTGGTATAGATTAAGCTTGTCTAAAGACCTGATGAGAGTGGCAATCAGGTGGTCGGGTTCTGTGATTTAAGATCTGACGAGAATGGCAATCAGATGGTCGGGTTCTGTGATTTAAGATCTGACGAGAATGGCAATCAGGTGGTCGGGTTCTGTGATTTAAGATCTGACGAGAATGGCAATCAGGTGGTCGGGTTCTGTGATTTAAGATCTGACGAGAATGGCAATCAGGTGGTCGGGTTCTGTGATTTAAGATCTGACGAGAATGGCAATCAGATGGTCGGGTTCTTTGATTTAAGATCTGACGAGAATGGCAATCAGGTGGTCGGGTTCTGTGATTTAAGATCTGACGAGAATGGCAATCAGGTGGTCGGGTTCTGTGATTTAAGACCTGACGAGGGCAGCAATCAGATGGTCGGGTTCTGTGATTTAAGATCTGACGAGAATGGCAATCAGGTGGTCGGGTTCTGTGATTTAAGATCTGACGAGAATGGCAATCAGGTGGTCGGGTTCTGTGATTTAAGACCTGACGAGGGCAACAATCAGGTGGTCGGGTTCTGTGATTTAAGACCTGCCGAGGGCAGCAATCAGGTGGTCGGGTTCTGTGATTTAAGATCTGACGAGGGCAGCAATCAGATGGTCGGGTTCTGTGATTTAAGATCTGACGAGGGCAGCAATCAGGTGGTGGGGTTCTGTGATTTAAGACCTGACGAGGGCAGCAATCAGGTGGTCTGGTTCTGTGATTTAAGACCTGACGAGGGCAGCAATCAGGTGGTCGGGTTCTGTGATTTAAGATCTGACGAGGGCAGCAATCAGATGGTCGGGTTCTGTGATTTAAGACCTGCCGAGGGCAGCAATCAGGTGGTCGGGTTCTGTGATTTAAGATCTGACGAGGGCAGCAATCAGGTGGTCGGGTTCTGTGATTTAAGACCTGACGAGGGCAGCAATCAGGTGGTCGGGTTCTGTGATTTAAGACCTGACGAGGGCAGCAATCAGGTGGTCGGGTTATGTGATATAAGATCTGACGAGGGCGGCAATCAGGTGGTCTGGTTCTGTGATTTGGTCACCTGCTGTTCATCATGCTCCGATGTTGTGGATGACACTCATTTCTTCTGTCATTTGTTTCAGCCCCCCAATAGACCTGCAGATGATTGACCATATCGTGGGGAACCAGCCTGACAGCACCATGACCAATGCAGCAGAATGGTAGGTCCGATCGGAGAACCTGTAGTGAGTGAGTGAGAGTGAGTGAGTGTCATCGCTTTGAGCCATATTGAAGTGATGCAGATGTTAACCATTTTGGTTAAACCCATGAGAATGGGCTTTGTGCTGGAATAAAATTGGGGCAAAATGGGATTTGAAAGCCCATGATCATAGTTTTCTGGCACATCTAAGGGATGCAACTTTGCACAGCAAATTGTGGTGACTTAGACAACTGGGCGACACATAATGCCTAGGTTTGTGTTTTCATACACTCAGAGTTTGTGAATGTGTTGGGTTTAATACTGCTTTGAATTTCAACAGTTCCACTTATATCACGACGTGGGATGTGGGAGGAGAGCCCGAAGTGGTACCTGTCTCAGACGTATACCACTTTGGTGAAACCCACGAGCACGAGTATGGAACTGACAAAACTTGAAACATAAACAATCGGGGCGAACTGGTATTCAAACCCATGATCATAGGTTTCTAACGTGCCAAAGGGAGGCAACTCTGCACGGCAACTCTGCACAGCAAGTTGCAGCACCTCACACTAGCTCAGAAACTTATGGTGATTGCAGAACAAAGTTATTAAAAACTGTGCAGCCTAGATCCAAACAAATCTGATTTAAACGCATATGACTGGTCTCAAAATGTTTATTATTATTACACGATTGTGAAAGTTCTAGATTGTTCTAGATGTATTGTGACATTGTGTGTCATCACACAAATTCTGGCGTGTGGCTTGTGCAGATTTCGGTCGATTGCAGAATTTGCAAAACATGTGAAGTGCCAACTCTGTGTCAACAGATATTTTCGAAAACCTTTCATGTTTTATATCAAGATGCTCATGATTGATGCAGTTTACGAAGTAAGACCCGTTTTATTACAATATTGATCTTGATCATCGATCTGATCATCCTGACTGGGCACCATCATTTTGTTTGAAACAAATGCAAGTGATATGAGAAGTGAAGTCTGATTGGTCAATAGGAGGGTCATAGAAGGGATGTAATACATAATAGCCACTGGTGGTGTTACAAACGAGCCTGACCCATGAAGATCCGGGGTAGAATAGGTCTTCAGCAACCCATGCTTGCCGTAACAGGTGACTATGCTTGTCGTAAAAGGCGACTAACGGGATCGGGTTGACAAGCTCGCTGACTTTATTGATGCATCACATCGTATCCCAATTACGTGGATCGATGCTCATAATATCAATCACTGGATTGTCTGGTCCAGACCAGCGTCATATAGCTGGAATATTGCTGAGTTCAGCGTTACACATAAACAAACAAACAAACAAACGAGCACAGAAATTCCAGCGTAGTCTGGCAAGTGTGGGAACTGGACTTTTTCCATCAGTTAACTCCCTTGTCTCGGGAAGATTGTAGACTATCAGTATTAATGCATTGGTGTATTGCAGTGTATTGCAATGTATTGTTTTTGTACAGTTGTGCACTGTGGTGTACTGTGTGTATTGGTGTGTAGGTATGAGAAGAACCTAATGTTCCACCGCTTCTGGTCCGTGGACGACTCCCAGATCCACACCAACTACTCCTCGCTCCGCTCCATCGTGGTCACCAACTACGAGGAGACCATCAAGATGCCCATCAATGAACCTGCCCCGGGGAAGAGGAAGAGTCAGATTCAGGTACAAGCTCCACACACTGTGGTCATTTGGTCGAAGCAGACATAACCATTAGGATTCAGCATAATCATTACAATATTTTGAAACATATTTGGCCCATATGATTAAATAAAATATATGTTATGAATTTATGTCCAGAACAACAATGTCAGGATTGAGCTAGTTATAAACTAGGCATTGTCACTTATACTACCAATTAATAATAACTTGTTTTAGCTTTTGCTGTGAAAGTGGGAAGGTTTACAGATTTAAAGCAGTTTAGGTGATAAAATGCAGCTATTACTTTTATACAACAGTTATGCCAGATATTCCAAATTGCCTCAGTCTGGGGTTGTCAGTGCACCTAAATACACTGTGCAGAGTTGCTCCCTTAGGTGCTTGTAATAGATTTAAATCCTAGATTCACGGTCTTGCGTCCAGGTTCAACTCAGTGGTACATATTGATGACCTCTATTTTAGGCTTCTTCTTCTCCTCACAACCCTACATTTCACAAATATGGAATAAAATTTAAATTATGAGGACAGTAAATATATTTTGCCTTCAAGTAGTCTGTTACCTGTAGTAAAATGTTGCAGACATAGGCCTGTTTTTGGGTTATAAAAGAGATTAGGTCTGTAACCTACCTGTAACATACCCTTCTTGACAGTATAACAGTAAATACCCTCCTAGACAGGAGAACATTACATACCCTCCCAGACAGTATAACAGTAAATACCCTCCTGGACAGTATAACATTACATACCCTCCTAGACTGTATAACAGTAAATACCCTCCTAGATAGTATAACATTACATACCCGCCTTGACGGTATAACAGTAAATACCCTCCTAGACAGTATGACATTACATACCCTCCTGGACAGTATAACAGTAGATACCCTCCTGGACAGTATAACATTACATACCCGCCTTGATAGTATAACAGTAAATACCCTCCTAGACAGTATGACATTACATACCCTCCTGGACAGTATAACAGTTAATACCCTCCTAGACAGTATAACATTACATACCCTCCCCGACAGTATAACAGTAAATACCCACCTGGACAGTATAACATTACATACCCTCCTAGACAGTATAACATTACATACCCTCCTGGACAGTATAACATTACATACCCGCCTTGACAGTATAACAGTAAATACCCACCTGGACAGTATAACATTACATACCCTCCTGGACAGTATAACATTACATACCCACCTTGACAGTATAACAGTAAATACCCACCTGGACAGTATAACATTACATACCCGCCTTGACAGTGTGACAGTAAATACCCTCCTGGACAGTATAACATTACATACCCGCCTTGACAGTATAACAGTAAATACCCGCCTTGACAGTATAACAGTAAATACCCTCCTGGACAGTATAACAGTAAATACCTCCTGGACAGTATAACATTACATACCCTCCTAGACAGTATAACAGTAAATTCCCGCCTTGACAGTATAACAGCAAATACCCTCCTGGAAAGTATAACAGTAAATACCCTCCTGGACAGTTAACATTACATACCCTCCTTGAGAGTATAACAGTAGATACCCTCCTGGACAGTATAACATTACATACCCGCCTTGATAGTATAACAGTAAATACCCTCCTAGACAGTATGACATTACATACCCTCCTGGACAGTATAACAGTTAATACCCTCCTAGACAGTATAACATTACATACCCTCCCCGACAGTATAACAGTAAATACCCACCTGGACAGTATAACATTACATACCCTCCTAGACAGTATAACATTACATACCCTCCTGGACAGTATAACATTACATACCCGCCTTGACAGTATAACAGTAAATACCCACCTGGACAGTATAACATTACATACCCTCCTGGACAGTATAACATTACATACCCACCTTGACAGTATAACAGTAAATACCCACCTGGACAGTATAACATTACATACCCGCCTTGACAGTGTGACAGTAAATACCCTCCTGGACAGTATAACATTACATACCCGCCTTGACAGTATAACAGTAAATACCCGCCTTGACAGTATAACAGTAAATACCCTCCTGGACAGTATAACAGTAAATACCTCCTGGACAGTATAACATTACATACCCTCCTAGACAGTATAACAGTAAATTCCCGCCTTGACAGTATAACAGCAAATACCCTCCTGGAAAGTATAACAGTAAATACCCTCCTGGACAGTTAACATTACATACCCTCCTTGAGAGTATAACAGTTAATACCTTCCTGGACAGTATAACAGTAAATACCCTCCTGGACAGTATAACAGTAAATATCCTCCTGGACAGTATAACAGTAAATACCCTCCTAGACAGTATACGATTAAAAGAAAGAGTGATTATTGATGAAAAGCTTAGCAATTGCCAACAGTAGTTTGTGGTTTAGTAAGCATGCTGTTTGACTTATACAGGAATACGTGGACTACTATGGAGGAGCAGGGGTCCAGCACATCGCCATGAAGTCCCAAGATATCATCCAGTCGGTCAGTACTGTAATTACTGATATTTGATCACAGGTCTGCAGCAAAAGTTCATAATTTTTCCTCATTCATGTTGATGTGGCTAAACTAATATTATGGCTTTGTGGAGGTGACTTATATTTCACTGATAACACCGACCAGCTTGGTGTGCTTGTGGATAAAGCGTCTACATGGAGAGTGGAAGGTCTGAGGTTTGATCGCTGGCAATGTCATACCAAAAGACATTAAAAGATGGTACTTGTTGTTACCCTGTCTGGCACTCAGCATTTGGGGTCTAAAACAAACACTGGTCAGATTGGAGTCAGTATACTGTGTGTGAGTGGGGTATATATGTATTTATGTATACATGTACGGCAGCGTACTATTTATGTAGCAAAATGTCTTATTCATAATGTTTATTCATTTCTTTGATCTTTAAGTGATTACACATAAACGTTTTCACCCGTGAAGATCCGGGGTAGAATAGGTCTTCAGCAACCCATGCTTTGCGTACAAGGCAAATATGCTTATCGTAAGAGGCAACTAACGGGATCGGGTCGTCAGGTTCACTGATCCATGTTATTATATCCCAATTGCGTAGATTGATGCTCATGATGTCAATCACTGGGTTGTCTGGTCAAGACTTGATTATTTACAGACCTCCATCATATAGCTGGAATATTGCTGAGTGCTGCGTTATTCATACCCTTTCCCTGCTACAAACTCTCATCATGGATAAGTCTTATCTTGCTGTCAGTTTTCGGGATTGCTCCAAATGCACAAACAACTGTAGGTTTTGTTGTGGCAATCCCATAATTCCTTAACATTTCTTCTTCTTTTATCTGCCGTTCTGTTGTGGAACGTGTGGAGGTTGTTCGTCATGAATCCCTCTGTGCTTCAGATCCGCAACCTGCGAGCCCGTGGAATGCAGTTTATCCAAGTTCCCAGCACCTACTACACCAACCTCCGCAAACAGCTGGCCAACTCTAAAGTGAAGATCATTGAAGATCTTGATGTAGTATGTCACCTTTCTTATGGTTCTGGAAGTGTATTGCCAAACAAGTTGTATTGCAATGTATTGCAATACAGGTATTTGTATTGGGATATGTATTGCGATATATTGGGAGCTAGAGTTTTGGACAGTAATTGAAAGTGTTCGTACATGCAGTTATTTTTTTCTACATACTAGAGTAAATATTACTCAGCACGGTCAGTTGCCACCATTTTGTAGTCATGGATACAGGGGAGATTACAACGCAAGAAACAATTCACTTCTGTGTTTCTGATATTTGTCAATTAATTTCAAAGTGAAACATCATTTTTACCCAAGATACTGGAAGACAGAAAAAATATTGCAATACATATGGACGTATGCCTTCTCATCGGAATTAATCGGCGATGACCTGACCACGATGTGGCCAGACATTGTCATCTTGAAGTTCAAAGCAGGACGCAAAATTTCGTCAACATATGACTGGCCATTCAAATGTCCATTAACAATAATCAAATCAGTTCGTCTGTCATGTGTGATACTGCCCCGCACTATGACACTACTGCCCCCATACGGCTACCGCTAGCGCTAGCACTATATAATCGGCATTAGTTCGGACTAGTACAAGCAGCGACTAACAGGATCGGGTGGTGAGGCTTGCTGACTTGGTTAATGCATGGCATCGTAACCCAATCGCGTGGATCGATACTCATGATGTCAATCACTGGATTGTCTGGTCCAGACTCACGCACACACACACGTTACAAAACGAATGTCAAGAACACACACCTCCTTTGTTTTGGTATGGGCATCAGAGTTCACTTAGGGTTCACCTGTACAACCATATATGGAGGTGTTGTCTGGTTTTCACTTTTGTGACATTGTCACACAGAGGTTTGTCTGGTCCCAGCGGCAGTTATGTAGCTGAAATATTTCTGACTGTGACGTAATACAACATTAACAAGCAACCCTTCTGAATTTATAGGGGCGGTCGGGTAGCCTAGTGGTTAAAGCCTTCACTCGTCACGCCAAAGACCCGGGTTCGATTCCTGACATGGGTACAATGGGTGAAGCTCATTTCTGGTGTACCCCGCCATGATATTGCTTGAATATTGCTAAAAGCGACGTAAAACCAAACTCACTCACTCACTATGAATTTCAATTCAATATTTTCAATATTTCAAGAATAGATGAAATGCTGATTTCTGCTGTAGCTCCAGAGTCTGAACATCCTGGTGGACTATGACGACAATGGCTACCTGCTCCAGATCTTCACCAAGATCATACAAGACCGGCCCACCTTGTTCCTGGAGGTTATCCAGAGACACAATCACCAGGTGTGTACAGGGGTACCAGGTAGGGTGCTTTGTCACCAGGTGTGTACAGGGGTACCAGGTAGAGTGCTTTGTCACCAGGTGTGAACCGGGGGTACCAGGTAGGGTGCTTTGTCACCAGGTGTGTACAGGGATACCAGGTAGGGTGCTTTGTCACCTGGTATGTACAGGGATACCAGGTAGGGTGCTTTGTCACCAGGTGTGTACAGGGGTACCAGGTAGGGTGCTTTGTCACCAGGTATGTACAGGGATACCAGGTAGGGTGCTTTGTCACCTGGTATGTACAGGGATACCAGGTAGGATGCTTTGTCACCAGGTATGTACAGGGGTACCAGGTAGGATGCTTTGTCACCAGGTGCGTGTACAGGGGTACCAGGTAGGGTGCTGTCACCAGGTGTGTGTACAGGGATACCAGGTAGGGTGCTTTGTCACCAGGTATGTGTACAGGGATACCAGGTAGGGTGCTTTGTCACCAGGTGTGTGTACAGGGGTACCAGGTAGGGTGCTTTGTCACCAGGTATGTGTACAGGGGTACCAGGTAGGGTGCTTTGTCACCAGGTGTGTACAGGGGTACCAGGTAGGATGCTTTGTCACCAGGTGTGTACAGGGATACCAGGTAGGGTGCTTTGTCACCAGGTGTGTGTACAGGGGTACCAGGTAGGGTGCTTTGTCACCAGGTGTGTACAGGGATACCAGGTAGGGTGCTTTGTCACCAGGTATGTGTACAGGGGTACCAGGTAGGGTGCTTTGTCACCAGGTATGTGTACAGGGGTACCAGGTAGGGTGCTTTGTCACCAGGTATGTGTACAGGGGTACCAGGTAGGGTGCTTTGTCACCAGGTGTGTACAGGGGTACCAGGTAGGATGCTTTGTCACCAGGTGTGTACAGGGATACCAGGTAGGGTGCTTTGTCACCAGGTATGTGTACAGGGGTACCAGGTAGGGTGCTTTGTCACCAGGTGTGTACAGGGATACCAGGTAGGGTGCTTTGTCACCAGGTATGTACAGGGGTACCAGGTAGGGTGCTTTGTCACCAGGTATGTGTACAGGGGTACCAGGTAGGGTGCTTTGTCACCAGGTATGTGTACAGGGGTACCAGGTAGGGTGCTTTGTCACCAGGTGTGTACAGGGGTACCAGGTAGGATGCTTTGTCACCAGGTGTGTACAGGGATACCAGGTAGGGTGCTTTGTCACCAGGTATGTGTACAGGGGTACCAGGTAGGGTGCTTTGTCACCAGGTGTGTACAGGGATACCAGGTAGGGTGCTTTGTCACCAGGTATGTACAGGGGTACCAGGTAGGGTGCTTTGTCACCAGGTGTGTACAGGGATACCAGGTAGGGTGCTTTGTCACCAGGTATGTGTACAGGGGTACCAGGTAGGGTGCTTTGTCACCAGGTGTGTACAGGGATACCAGGTAGGGTGCTTTGTACATTCAGACATTGTCACCAAATGTTTCTGCTGCAACAGGATTTTAGAGTTGAAAACTTTGTTGTTTACTTGAAAGGATATGTGTCCTTGATTCAAATGGATGGGGAATGGAAAGGGAAAATGGGGAGATAAGGCGTACAATGAAATTGCATCACAAAGGATTAACAGACCATTGTCATTGGTTACCATGATGTCGTAATCAAATGACATCACAAAATCTATCTGCTACTGAAGCTGGTTAGCTGTACCATTTACATCTAAGACATTGGATATAACTGAAAATGAAAAAAGAATCATTTTGGATGATAAACAGAATCTCACCCTTATGTCTTTTGATATGTCTATACTATATTCACGGGAAAGAAATTGCTGATCACTTCACTCTGTTTCAGGGCTTTGGCGCGGGAAACTTCAAGTCTTTGTTTGAGGCCATCGAGCAGGACCAGGCAGACCGAGGCAACCTGTGATTGGGGGCCCTGTCCACACTGTCTGGTGTACAGAGGAACTATATGCTGTTTATAACATGTTCTGCACAAATTGGACTTGCCTTATCCATAGTCATGTAATGAATCTCACCTCTGCTTATTTATTCAGATCTTATACAGAACTACTAATCATACAAGTCAATATGTGACATCAAAGTTTAGCACTTTAATGTGTTTGCTCTCTAACAGATCTGGATAAAGTGTGTCAATATCTATTAAGGCTACAACAAAAAATTTTGTAAGGAATACATTTGCAGCTGCCCCTGAATTCTGAGTCCTTGGAATGTAATATATATATGTGCTTGAGTGTTGTGATGGTATTGGTCAGTTGGTGGTTAAATTTTACAACAAAAATGCAGCAATGTGTTGTGCATAAGTCATTGGAGGAAAACACTGAAACCAAGTGTAAAAATTATTACAGATTGTATTTAAGAAAGTGCCTTATATGAAATATGCAAGCAGTAGAAATGAGATGGTGTGTTGTAAGAGAAGGACATGTGGAGCACACTTTCCCTAGTGGCCGACCCTGAGACGAGGCAGATTGTTATTTGTTGAAGTATTTTAACAGTGTATTTTCTGGAGTTACCTGAAGTATTTTTCTATCTTGATGTTTAACTAGGCTACCATCCATCCTGTGTTTAAGCCAGCTCTTTTATCCTCTGTACAGACACAGCTCTGCAGATTTGATTTTGCTCATACTTGAAAAACATGTCTAGATACATTTTTCATAGAAAATGTGAGATTAGTTTTGGGGTAGTTCCTCTCTAACTAAACTGTTCATGTTTCCAAGAGTTATGTTTCACATTCAAATCTATTGTGGGCCTATGTACATGGAGACTCTGGTCTTGGACAGTCAGAAAGCAAAAGAAGTGTATCAGTAACTGGTCTGAAGTAGGTCTTGTGATAATGCAAAGATAAGTATTTTGACATTTTCTGAATCCAACATAAACAAAGTATCAAAATAAACTTCGAACAATTTGAAACTGTTGACAATCATTTTACCATTGATTTTTAATGATCGTGCTTGAATAGATTAAAAAAGAAGACAATCAAACATATTTCAACATACAATGTTTGATGTGTGGGTATTTATGAAGGGTTTGATGTGTGTATTCACATATATATGTATTGATATATAATTGTAAGATTGAATGTACCAGTTTGATAAATAAGTGAAAGAGGTGTGTAGAATATTCCATCTACGAACAAGTGGTAGAAGGTTGTCAGCATTCCATAATACCCACATCAGTCACTGGATTCTTGACACAAATATAGACACAGGTGTTTATCACTATCTGAATTGTTGCAAGTGTGAATAAAAAATTATGTATATTAAATATGCAGCTAATGAGCCTGAGTTGTAGCCGGGTATGTAGTGTGTTCAAGGGTGGTAGGGTAGCCTAGTGGTTAAAGTGTTCGCACGTCACGCCGAAGGCCCAGGTTTGATTTCCCACATGGGTACAATGTGTGAAGCCCATTTCTGGTGTCTCCTGCCGTGATATTGCTGAAATTTGATAAAAGCTTGTAAAACCATTTTCGTTCACTCCCTCACTTGTGTGTTCTCTATTAAAAAAACCCTGGGTTTTATTCCCTAAATTCCCGAAGGCCTGGGTTAGATCCCCAAAATGGATGCAATGTCTGAACAGTGTTAAATTTACAAAATTGCCAGGCTGCCATCAGGACCTACAGACTTTAGAAGCTGCAGGCCCTGACTCAACTCTTCAGGCCCTCATGTCAAACACTGCAGCTTCTTGTGACAAAGAAATTGGCACATAAATTTACTTCAGGCCATGACCCATGCAAATGTGAATTGGACACACGATCTGCCCTGCAATGGGCCAACGAGCAGGCGCTTATTTCAAACATCGTGTATGAAGCCCATTACTGGTGTCCCCTGCCGTAATATTGCTGAAATATTGCAAAAAGTGGTGTAAAACCATACTCACAGACTCACTCAGTCCCTAAACGGCTGCAACCTATGAAGCACTATTAACATGAACACACTATACCGGGGCTTTTTGACATGTGTTATTCCCTTCAGAAGTACATGTGTGTTAACTTAGGTTGTCTTTTTTATCAAACTGGTACTTTGTGAATTGTGATTGTGTACATAGTTGGTTTTGACTACTCCTGTTTAATATCAGTATTGTTGATGTAATACTTTGTGATGAACTGGGCCCATTTGGCAGCTGATGCAATGTATAGTATTGTGAATAGTGTGAATGAAGCAAGACAAATCCATGCATAATTGGTTTTTTTCACTAATTGTCTCTAAGAACATTTCTATTCTATTCTGTTTTTTCATGACTTTTCAGGAATATTTTAAGAGGGTGTACATCCACGGTGTCCATGTCTGGTCTTGATCTAGACATTGTAACTAGTGCCATGTGGCAACCGTCTCCCTAGAATTGGGGGAATTGTTAACTGATCTTTGTCATAAAATTTCAAAGACCAAGTGTGTTTTTAATGACTGGAATCCAATGTCCAGTGGGGTCACAGGTGGCCTAGTTGTCTAAGGCGCTGCGATTCGCTGTGCAGAGTTGCGTCCCTTGGGCATGCCAGAAACCTATGATTGTAGGTTCGAATCCCGGTTCACCCTGATTATGTTTCTAGGTTTGTCAGCACCATTCCTGTTCCCCTGGGTTTCACAGAAGTGATAAACGTCTGAGACTTGTATCACTTCACTTCTAAAACTTAGTTCAGTCAGTACATCAATGTTTAATAGAGGGAGTCCAAATGTTAAAAGTTTTTGTATAGTATAAGTGCTACAATATGCTGCTTTTTTTTTACATATAGTTTATTTTTTCTAGACTTCAACCATATCTTTTCTTGAAATATACAGTATTAACTACCGATATATATTTGTCTGGCACAATGATATATGTTATTTCTATTCAGTTTTAATTAGAGAATTTTTTGACCAGTTTTGTTTTGATATGTACATTTGTTTTGAATTGAGTTATATTTAAGAATAAGATTTGAGTCTGTGGTTTTTATTGGTTAAGTTTGAGAATTTTACTGTAGACAATCTGTTTGTGAGTGAGTATTTATGTGTTTTATTGTAAAGATTTGTTGATATATAATCGACATTCAAGACTAGATATCTCTTATAATTGAAACAAGTGATCATTTTGTACTAATATATCCCTGCTTGCATGTCAAATCTTTGAGCATTTTAAGATTCAAGCATCTTGATTCAATTTTCTGCTTTTGTGATGCTGCCTTTTGAAGACTTACTCAATACATATCTGTTCTGGAAGCTTTGTTCCCAGTGCCTGAGCTGATGATGATCATTGTCATAATCCGGATGCTGTGTCAACTATTTTATACCAGGGCTTTTTGAAATTTGTACTTTTCTTTCTTAACATTGTCTACCTTTATATATGAATAAAACTGTTGTGCACTACACACAGGTGCATTTTCTGAGCATGTTGGCATTTACTTATGCCCCTGTGTTGTCTGTGGAGAAGTAGTCTTGTGAAGGTGTGAGGACATGCTTAGCTATGATTGTATGATATTCTCTGTATATGGTTATGGTGTTTGAAAGAGTGGAGTGGGAAATAAAGATTATATTCACAGTTGTGTCAGTATTATATTTCTTTGGTTAGCTAACTTGACTGCAAGTCAGCTGGTCTTCCCGAAAAAAAGAGGAAGGGGGGGCATTCCCTGTTGTTCTCTCCCCCCCCCAGAAATCTATTAAACATTTCATTGCATTTTAAGCAATTTCATGCAGTTTAGACAACATTCACCCCAAGAAATAAGTCAATGGCAAAAGTCAATAAGTCAAATAAACAAGATGGCAGACACAGTAAAATTTCGAAGTTAAATCAGTACTTTTAAAAAATCAGGCATCGCTTCCGCGCACCCGCTACCCTTCAGGTCTGGGGACAATACTGCCATAAAATTCAAACCCCATCCCCCAGACACGAGGACAACTGTCACAAGCGTGTAATGTCTGACCCTTTCCCCATGTTTAAGCATATTGACAAAAAACTTACCTTGTACTTACTTACCTTTTGTTGAAAAAAACAAAACTCCATTGCAAACATAAGACATTAATACAACATATATCCTCAAGATATGGGTTTTCGGACGCTGAAGAAACATTCATAGTTTTCTTGCTAATCACATGAACAACTGTAAAACATACAGGCTAAAAGACAACTTTATCTTAAACACAAGCCATCATCTGACGCTGAGTATTTACAATTTCTGTGTGGCACCCCACCCCACGCAATAGTGCAAGTATTTGTGATAGAAAACGTATGATGCCCGAAAACCTGTGGCTGAAAGTTCTGATCGAAAACAGGACATTGTTGGTTGTTGTCCAGTTTTCGATCATATTTTTCAGATTGTATTTTTTAAAACTTTGATTATATTTTTACGTGGAAGATGAAGATGACTACTGTTTAAAAAGATGCAATTTTCCACGTTTCCGCGGAGATTTCACGTCCCTGATAAATGCAATAACTTTGGACGAAACGTTAAAAGGCATTTCACCTCACCTTGTGGCCTGTCTGTCGTTAGCCCTTCATCATAACCATCTTCTCAGAAACCACAGGACCAATCAATTAAACGTCAACTTCACATGCTTGTTCAAACCAAATTGTTGACACTGAATTCAAGAGGTTTCAATCAATGGAAAATAAAAACATGCACTAACCCCCCCAAAACCTCCATCACCCCCAAAATAAATATATGCCAAATTCCCATGTCACATGGAGAACAAGGCTCACATGGCGATAGATTCAGAAACAAAATCTCACCTGTCTCTTCTTTTACTTCCCCTTACCTACAAACTAGGATATTGTCACAGATGCCCATAACAAAAAGTGAAAATGTGTGGCCTTACCGGTTCCACCCACACCATCTATGGTAATCAAGCAATATGTTATTATATGACATTCAGTCACCACGCTATTCACTGCACACCCACGCTGAGTTGACCAGCTGTTGCTATAGCCAATAATTGCAAAGAAGAAATACAATAATCCTAGACAGATTGTGCTGTTCATGCAAGAATAGTCGGGACTGGCAAATATATGTGACTGAACAATACCAACCATTCATATCAAAATTGGCCAGTGTTCCTCATTAGTTCTTGTCATTATGAGGGCGGTTGGGTAGCTTAATGGTTAAAGCGTTCACTCGTCACGCCTCAGACCAGGGTCCGAATCCCCACATTGGAACGATGTGTGAAGCCCACTTCTGGTGTCCCCTGCTGTGATATTGCTGGAATATTGCCAAAAGCGGTGTAAATCCATACTCACTCACTTGTCATAATAATGATGGTGTTTAGTTCTCCAGAGAGCTTCACACATCAGCTCAAGTCAAGACCCATTTTCTGTCAAGTCTGCCGTGTGCTTTATTAATTATGATATAACTGGAATACTGTTAAAAACGGTGTTCAACCCAATTCACTCACTCACTTACTCAAGTTACAATTCATTTTTAGTATTTTCTCTGACATCACTGGTTTTTGTGAAGATGAAATGTTGGATGCAAGATCCAGCAATGGCATCTATCAAGTAAAGGTTTGAGCACGAGGACCTGGTGTGCTCCAACCTTTTTAAACCATGGCCAACATTCAGATACCTTAGCACCTTTAAACAATTGATTTGATAACCATATTTAAAAAGGTATTCAAGAACTGTGAGAAGACTGTGAGTGATGCATGTGCATCTCACACTTTGGCGACTTGGGTTAGGAAATACACAACCTGCACAAATATACAAATCATACTGGACCAACACAAGGATATTTATCAATCCCAAATATTATTTGCTGATGTTGATGGGCCTATTACGAGCAATCACAGCCCTGATCAAGGAATGAGTAATGAAAAGCTACCAATAAATGTTCAGAACATTCAGACTAAATTACAAATATACCTGTTCATAAATGGATGAACTATTCATTTTGATGTTAAAATATGGCAGTGTTAATTCCACAAGATGTCTTCCATGTTGCTGAGGCTAGCGAGAGACTATATAAATATCTACAGACTTTCACTAGTGTATTGTAAACAAAACATGAGGTTGGTTGGTTGGTTGTTTAACGCCGCACTCAGCAATATTCCAGCTGTATGACGGCGGTCTGTAAATAATTGAGTCTGGACCAGATAATCCAGTGATTGACATCATAAGCAAAACATGTGGAAAGATTGTCACATTCATTGCCACATCTACTTACAATATTGAACTTTGTGTATTAAATGAGAGTAGTGCCATTGGACCACGTAACTAACAATAATATTACAAACTTGCAGACTAGATAGATTACTAAACGAGTCCCTATTAGATAATCTGCATGTATATTTCAAGACATAGCTAAGGAGCTAAAGAGATTTGTTAATTCTAATGTTCAAGTGTTTTTGTTAATTCAAAAGTTTATGGGATTTGGGAGGATATAGACAGTATTACATCCCTCAGTAACTCAACAAGAACTGTCAACAGTCAATTTCAGATACTGATACTATAAGACCATACAATAACCACGTAACATGAGTTCACATTGCTAGAAGTCTGTATGTAACAGGTGTCAACTGAGGAGAAATTACAGAAGCTCAGAGTGGTCCGTGTAAACACAAAACTCTGGTTTGGGCAGGTTCGGCTGTACTTTGTATCGGCACACCAAAGAGTAGGAAGGCACTTTTTGGCAAACTGAAAATGATAAATTTTAAATCCTTGGAAAACTTTAAAATATTGGATAGAAGCTTATCAGACATTGAAAAGGCTGACAATTAGCCTTCTTTCTTTCTTTCCTACACTGGATTTCTGACATGGTCAAATACACAAATACTGTATGTCTAAAGAGTGAAAGATGAATTCGTTATATGTTTGTAATGTGTTTATCTATATCTTCAAGGAAAATCTGCTTGGGTCAAAGACTTGTGTTCAAAAACACTAACATAAAACAGATTTTATCCTTACCAGTGCATTAAGTGTTCTGTATGTCCCAAATATGTAATTGCTGACATATAGAAAGTTTAGTGCTCATATCTGGTAACTTTAATAATTTACATGCAAGTTTAGCTCAAAGTTGCATGAATGATACAGGTCCTGTTGGCCAAGAAGGTCCCTCATCCTCCCTCCTACTCGGACTTTACAGTGGACATATTGCTACCTTTGGAAACACTGACTTACAACATACCACTGGGCCCGCTTGCATAAAGTGATCTTAGCGCTGAGATGATCATAATTCCCATATTTTAACACAGTCTTATGATTGTCGTAGTGCTAAGATCACTTTATGCAAGTGGGCCCTGGAGTCTACCACGGTAAACTTCGGACAGTGCCGAAAATTCATGGCACCTACAAACAACAAAATTCAAATTTCATTCATTTTTTTAATCAATTTTCAGTTTTTGCAATGCATAGATTACAAAATACAACCAATTCAACAAATACATAAAAAAACATGCTCAAATCATATTATACAAGAAATGATAAGTCCCAACATTCTTCCTTGTCTTTGGACCTGAAGCTTTAAAACACTGCAGCAACAGGAAAACAAAAAAACCAACCTGCGGCCCAACCTTTGTCAGGATTACAAATGGCCGCTCCAATGTGCATCATAACTGTGCACTGATAATAGCGTTTAATACTTTAGTAGTATCTGTCTGGGGACCCCAGAAATGGGCTTCACTGATTGTACTTGTGTGGGGATCAAACTAAGATCCTCTGTGCGATGAGCCAACACACTAACCTCTTGGCTACCCTATGTTAAAGCTTGGGACTTGCTATCACCCTAGAGCTCATATTGCTGGGAGGCCCGTCCGCCCTAAAGTAAATAACCACTTAAATCCTGTCACTACAACAAACTGGGTTCTCAGTACAGGAAATGCATAGTTCAATATCTCTGTTCCCTGTTCTCTGTTCCCTCAATGCAATCACCATGATCTTACAATAGTGAGGTAAAATGGGATTCAAGATTGTTTCATTTACGCTAAGTACATGTGTGGTTGCTTTTACTAGGCCAGACTTACACCAGTTTTATTGTGCTAGCTCACTGAACAGTTTAACATGGATATCCCACTCAGACACAACATGCTGACTCCGAGTCAGACAGTCCTCATCTCATCCTCTTCATGCTGAGCGCCAGGCAGGGTTACAGCAAGAACTATCTTTTGGTGTTACCTGACGAGGGAATCGAACCACTGGCTCTTCAGGCAGACACTCTATCCACTACACCACGGAGTTAGTTTGCTGCCTATTTATGCCCCACACACAAAGTGAGGGAAATACTTCCCTTCTATCAATGCATGTCAGCTGGGAGGAAGACCTGAAGTGACCACTTGGTGGAACCCACAAGCATGGGTATGTTGCTGACAAAGCGAGGGTCAGAATCAGGGTGCTTCCAAACAATCATCATAGAGTCGAGGGAGAAACCCAGCATGCATGACTTGGCCTCCTTTGCTCTGGCAAAGTGTGGGTTTGTCCACCATTTTTATTGACATTGATGCATACTTGAGGTCTAGCTGGTCCATATCTGATTGCCCATTTCAGTCATATCCCAACAAGCCAGCTTAATGGAGGTGGATTGGCAAAAGTACTGCAGCAAGGCAATGAAGAACTTAAGTGAAATGACATGCATACAATGGATCATACCAATGTGAATTTGAGATCTGAACCTACAATCAGTAGTTCCTGGTGTGACCAAGGGACGCATATCTACACATAAAACTGCAGCACCTTGACGATTGGGTCATCGATGACCCCGAAAAGTCAAACACACATAAACAAAGAAAGTGGGTGCTTATATATTAGTGATCTGGAGTTTTAGCAAATTGATAAAATTCATTAATTTCTATCTATGTGCACCGATGTTTCACTTATGATGTTGTATTTTGCTGTGACATTTTCACACGACCAGGTTATAATGCCATCACTGAAGCAGATTGCATAAAGGACATCGCTCCTCACACCGACACATGTCGTAAACAAAAGCACCTGTGGAAAACGAGAATCGATTCCCTTGTTATATACACTGCATGTTTGACACTGTGTCTATAACGCATGCAGTAGCAATGTGCATAAACATCAAAATCCCAACATGCTTGGGGAATCCTATACACAGTGACATCTGCGAATCTCAACAGACACAATGCTTATCTCCCAGCTTCACAACTACTACCACAAGGCAGAGAGTGAGCAGGGCTCACCAATACCCCCGTCTTCCACTCAACATAGTTGTAAGTTCAAAACATGAAAAAAGCAATATTTTCTCTAAAAATTCATAACTGTAACCCCAATTGGAAAAAAGCCATGAAGTAGTTCCCAAGTTATAGGTCACACAAATGTTAAAGTAAAACAAACCATTCAAAGTTCAAAACATAAAAATTCATATTTTCGGGGAAAATCCACATATTAAAATCAAACTTGGCACTTAGTTTTTAAGTTAAAGGTTGCACAAAGTAAAAAGATTCTAAGTAAAAAACTGAGAAATAGCTGTATTTTTTCTGAAAATCCAAATATTGACATCAAACTTCGCACTGCACCTCTCCTATTGGTATAAAAAGTGTGCACCCAGTTTGCAGGTCGCAAACAAATCTGACAGACGGGACAGTATTCCTTGGTATAACTATATACCCCCACCTTTTTAGGGGTGTAATAAATACATATGCAAACATGTAGATGATAGCACACAATATATTATGAAATAATCATATATGATAATTCTATATAACTTAAGAAGTGACACAATCCACTATGTTATCTTATCATACAATCGTCCTTGACTATCCAGGATATCAATTTAATTGTGATATACACCCTAGACCTGTTTTCCACAACAGCTTTGTTTTATCACTAAAATTAGCCATCCAATCACATTACACTTTCATGATGGAAACAAGAATATATCACCAGTGCTCAACTTGTCTTTCTGGAAGATGTGTCAAGCACAACTGTAAATGACTGTCAGCGTCAGGATTTGACTCCCACGATATAATACTCAATGACAACTGTCGTCCGATTTGATTCCTGTATTCGCCGTAATACCATGGGTGCTTAGAATATTGATAAAGGTGGCACTCATTAAAACAATACACAAGTTAAATTTGGTTTCAGAGATCGAGTGATGGTAAACAAACTTAGTTTCATTATATACTTCTTTCTGATCTATAAAAAAATATGTAATATTCACACGAAAGTATGGACAGGCACTTCAGTCTTAGTAGGGGGCGTATATGAAGATTACTTTCCAATTGGTCTAGTTTGATAGGACACTTAGGGCGCCAAATACATGAAATACGGTATATGAAGGAAACTTGCTCACATGAGGACTTCATTATCATTATTTAGAACCCTGGTTTAAGTCTATATGGGTCCAGGGTATTTATTATAATACAGTGGAGACAATATACCCAGGACTAACATGGGTGACAAAAGTGGGTATCTTACAAAGTCAGCTGACAAACAGTTACAAATACTGACTTTGGTGTAGCTCCAGTTTTAGTCCTTTTAGTTTTTGGCAAGCATCATCCAACTTTACTCCTGATATGATATTTACAATACAGAAATTCATGAGGGTATTAATTATATAATGCTTACTCTTGAAGTTTAAGGGATGCTTTCACTCAAGTAACTTTTGAAACTGAGATTATGTATACTAATGGAAAAAAGTGTGCTTCAAATAAAGTGGTGTAAATGTTTATTTATTGAAAATAACATATGTGGTCATTCGTCTGAACAATGTCTAATAACAAATTCATTAAAAGAAGAGTGGGGTAACAACTCAATTAACAATATTAATATCAGGTGTGACCACCATTTGTGTACAAGTCACCAGATTAAAACAGCCAGGAGGATCTTATTCCCAATGTCAACCACAGACAAAGATAAGCTAGTGGTCAACCACAGAACGGCACAGATAAGCTAGTGGTCAACCACAGAACGGCACAGATAAGGTAGTGGTCAACCACAGAACGGCACAGATAAGCTAGTGGTCAACCACAGAACGGCACAGAAAAGCTAGTGGTCAACCACAGAACGGCACAGATAAGCTAGTGGTCAACCACAGATAAGCTAGTGGTCAACCACAGAACAGCACAGATAAGCTAGTGGTCAACCACAGAACGGCACAGATAAGCTAGTGGTCAATCACAGAACGGCACAGATAAGCTAGAGGTCAACCACAGAACAGCACAGATAAGCTAAGGGTCAACCACAGAACGGCACAGAAAAGCTAGTGGTCAACCACAGATAAGCTAGTGGTCAACCACAGAACAGCACAGATAAGGTAGTGGTCAACCACAGAACGGCACAGATAAGCTAGTGGTCAACCACAGAACGGCACAGATAAGCTAGTGGTCAACCACAGAAGGGCACAGAAAAGCTAGTGGTCAACCACAGAACGGCACAGATAAGGTAGTGGTCAACCACCGAACGGCACAGATAAGCTAGTGGTCAACCACAGAACGGCACAGATAAGCTAGTGGACAACCACAGAAGGGCACAGAAAAGCTAGTGGTCAACCACAGAACAGCACAGATAAGGTAGTGGTCAACCACAGAACGGCACAGATAAGCTAGTGGTCAACCACAGAACGGCACAGATAAGCTAGTGGTCAACCACAGAAGGGCACAGAAAAGCTAGTGGTCAACCACAGAACGGCACAGATAAGGTAGTGGTCAACCACCGAACGGCACAGATAAGCTAGTGGTCAACCACAGAACGGCACAGATAAGCTAGTGGACAACCACAGAAGGGCACAGAAAAGCTAGTGGTCAACCACAGAACGGCACAGAAAAGGTAGTGGTCAACCACAAAACGGCACAGATAAGCTAAGGGTCAACCACAGAACGGCACAGAAAAGCTAGTGGTCAACCACAGATAAGCTAGTGGTCAACCACAGAACGGCACAGATAAGCTAAGGGTCAACCACAGAACGGCACAGATAAGCTAGTGGTCAACCACAGAACGGCACAGATAAGCTAAGGGTCAACCACAGAACCGCACAGATAAGCTAAGGGTCAACCACAGAACGGCACAGATAAGCTAGTGGTCAACCACAGAACGGCACAGATAAGCTAGTGGTCAACCACAGAACGGCACAGATAAGCTAAGGGTCAACCACAGAACGGCACAGATAAGCTAGTGGTCAACCACAGATAAGCTAGTGGTCAACCACAGAACGGCACAGATAAGCTAGTGGTCAACCACAGAACGGCACAGATAAGCTAAGGGTCAACCACAGAACGGCACAGATAAGCTAGTGGTCAACCACAGAACAGCACAGATAAGCTAGTGGTCAATGTGGCATTGTGTTAGCATTGTTAGCAAGTTGTGTATATTAGCACCTAAAATAATCATTAAAAAACATGTGAATATCATCCTCCCATCAAACACGCACACATCAAAATTGTGAGCCATGAATTAACATGTACATGCAATTTGTGAACCTGACCTTAAAGTTGAGTAGATGTCTTCATGAATGTGTATTGAAAGATGCATTGATTAATTTCAGAATAAATATATCATATTGTAAACAATGCTAAAGGTAAAGGTCACATATTTTCCATATCACTACAGTGAACTGGAATATTTGTTGTATAGTGATTAGCAGCCAGGTGTGCATTGCATTGATTAACAGTAGTTCTGATAAGTGACCTCATTTGCATATTTATAAGATTGTGATACAAAGTGTATTCCATTAGTATATTGCATTAAAAACTATCCCTTATATGATGTGACTTACAATCCACCTGACAGAGGTACCAGGCCGACCCAGCAAGCCTCATTCTAGTCATTGTTTGCCAACTCAAATTATATGATGTTTATCAGTCTCATTTTAATAAATACCTTTAAGCAAGACTTATTTTAGGGTATAAAATCTCTTGTTGGTATGTGGCATCTTCCTGAGGCAAGAGAGTTAACAGGCTGTAAAAGTCCAGTTTCCAACCTTGCTGAACTAGGCTGGCAACTGCGAAGTTATGACCTTTCTATGTCCCTCCTATTGACCAATCATGATTCCACTTCTCATATCACTTGCATTTGCATAAAACAATATTGCTGCGGCCAGTCAAAATGATCTGATAGATTATCCAAATCTATGTTGTAGTAAAAGGGGTCTTACATCGCGAAGTGCATCAAATCATGTGAGCACCTTGATTAAAAACATGAAAAGATTTGGAAAGTATCTGCTGAAGCTGAGTTGGCGGTACACATGCTTTTCAAATCCAGCAGTTGACCGAAATCTGCATGTCTGTTTACTAACTGGATGTTGATGTTGATTGAACTATGCATAGATTTGTTTGTGCATCCAAAATATTAACTCGATAATTCCAGCCAAGTTTGACAACGGTGGAAACTGGACTTCTACAGTCAGTTAACTCCCTTGCCTTTGGAAGATGTGCAGGTGGGGAAATGAATAAAATCAAGAAGACATTTCAGAACAGATTTTGTTTGTTTACTGTTTCTCTGAGTTTGTATACAGTTGAATACAAACACAATTCTTCTTCAAATTGTCATATGGTCTATGGCAAATCTGGACCATGATGAGACTCATAAACTAAAATATCAGAGAGTATGGTTCGTAGTTTGTCATTTGACACTGTGGTAACCTAGTAACAGCAATGGCTTAGACTTATGGCCATGACACCATCATTAAACCCTATCAAAACTGTTTACATTATTCAACAAAAACTTATGAATATTTGGTTCGCAATAAAAACTTACTTGAAGGCTTTACATACATATAGCAAGAAAAACAGAAAATTCAGAAACAAAACAATACTAAAGCCAACATCACAGTGCTAACTTCTTTCAGTGGCATTTAGAAGTTGGAGTGATGAAGTAAGACGTTTCGGTGTAGATCCTAACACCTTTATCAAGCAATATTGCTTGATAAAGGTGTTAGGATCTTGCTTGATAAAGGTGTTAGGATCTACACCGAAACGTCGCACTAATTGTAATAAAGAAGTTGTTCATCCATAGAACTCGTCCTACTTCATCACAGTGCTAGTTGTTCTGTTGCCGACTCCATCGGCAGGTCCTCCTACCACCCATAACCATGACAACACTGTCTTGGTCACTGGGCAACAGGGTCAGGCGTCACGACTTGACCAAAGCCTGTGGCTATTACAGTTTGTGACCAAGTCGTCATGATTCCCATGTTTATCGAGGACATGCACATACTTCAAGTCGTGATATTATCATTCTTTGTGGGATGTGAGCCACAAACTCAAGTTGTTGTTATTGAGGGGACCCACTAAATCCCCTTTATGGGACACATATTTCATGCATACCATATTTCCTGTGCACGTCCTTCAACAGAGACGGGTGACTCAAACATTGTGTGTTGTTAAACAGTAAATACCTTACCCCAAACTAAATAATCCCTAACTTCTCCCCAGCGTGTCTGGGTTTCCAAGATGACACTGAGTACTTATTCCCTCAGCTCTGTGCTTCAGTAGTCAACACCCACAGGAGGGACACAACTAACATCAGAAATACAAGATACTCCTTGCTGGCTGCATAAATACCAGACTTGCCATAATATTGTTTATTGCATAATATTTTGTACTTAACATGATTTATGTTATGTGAAACAAAACAAAAACAGAAGTTGCTAGTGAATATGATGGTGATGAAGATGGATAAGTAGTGTTTTATCCCACTTCTAACAACTTGACAATATTGGCCTGCATATGATGATGATGATGATGATGATGATGATGATGATGGCAAGACTGAAGTGTTGACATTAAGACCTTACAACATCCTACATATCGTTACTAATCCATGCCGTTTGCTTCACAAAACTAGAGACATGCCATGCTGTTGGGTAGTCATTTTATTCTGTGGAATGCCTCTAAACTGTTCACATTCCAACCCTCTCATACTAACTTTCTCAATACCATTAAAATCAGATATTTTACTCTGATCCCTTTCTGCTCGAAGATCTAACTGCACCTCAATAGGTCTTCTCAACTTCTAAATGAAAGACATGTGAGTTCTTCAGTCAATCAGATGTCACCTTTCTAATTTGATTTGCCTCATTTTTTCACCACCTTGTTTCAGAATTTTCAATTTTAACCCAAAAATACCTATACAGAACAAAGTATATATTCCTTTGACACCATGGCACTCAGAAACAACTGGGTGTAAAAATTATACCCAACAACATAATGGTGCTGCCTTTTCCATTTAGTGATTTACATTTTGAAAGATGCCAATTAACTTTGTTTTCAAGATTCAGAAATCAGATATGCTGATGCAAATGTACTAGTACTGAGGATTTGGAGGCCTCTACACCGATTGGCTGACTAGAAAGTTCAACTGACTCGATCTTCTATGGAGACTGCTGTGTATTGTATCAGAGTAAAAGATCTGATTTGATTGAGATACTAGTTTTTTATTACCATATAGGCATGCAGATAGAAAGTCGGTTTTAACTTCTTTTTAAAAATTCAAATAAGAAAACCAATCACAAAATAAGGATTCGATTCTATCTGATATTGAAAGAACATCTGCATTAATCACCATTAAATGGTTTCATATATGCAGTGAATCAATCTAAAAAAAACACTTTCTTTTTTGAAGGTAAACAACCTGGACACAACAAAGCAACAATAATAATAATCATCAACTACCTAATCATTAATAAATATCCTTGACTGATATTAACAGGCAATTAACGACTTTCAGAAAGGGCAGATTTATACCTCATGAAACACTGGAAAAATTCAGTTTAAAACATTCTTACTAAATTGTGTTGTTTCAAAATTGAAACCCTAAATTTCTACTTGTTGACCGTCCAAGGTCGTTCACTATTCCGCTGCCTCTCCAAAGACGACATTGCTTTTTTAGGCGGAACCAGAGCGTTTGACATCCCTACTCTGGATTTCCGTTTCTTCCCAGCCATATAGTTGTCGTCATCGACTGGTTCAGGTTCCAATGCTTTACCTTGCATCTTGTGAACAGACCCAAAATACAATTGTTTATGATTATGCCCCAACTTCTGAGGTTCATTTTCGTCAAGCTTTGTTTCGACAACAAGCCCTGTGACGCTCTCTTGGTCATGGAAATAGCGACAGTTTTTTCCCATCCGACATTTTCCTTTCTTGAATTTCCAACACACCTGCTTAGTTCCCTTTTCAGGTAATTTTTCCGTCATTCGCACATGTTTTTCTAAGATGGAATTCTTGACAAGTTCCGCCTGTTCGAAAGGATTCTTGAACACAGAGGTGACAGTCTCCCTCCCTTGCTGCCCGATATCAGGAGTGGGGAGTTTGTCCTCGAGGGGGTTAGGGAGACGATCCTTCTCATCCTGGGAAGCACAGTCAGCTGCATCTTGACGGTTACAGTCCGAGTCATCACTGTCAGTGTCATCATTGGTTATCAAGAAGTTTTTTGCATTGTATCTATCTCTGGTGTCTTTGTCTCTGTAAGAGAAATGTAAATGTTACCATGGTGATTGATTTATAAGAGTAAGTGCAGGTTTCATGCAATCTCATTAAAATCAGATCTTAGTTCTTGCTACCGCTAAACAAAGTTCTCAGGACATCCCATTACAGGTCACGTCAGATTGACCTCTCTCGAACCGATCAATGGAATGACTAACAAGAAGTGGACAATAGCCAATCAGAAGGCAGCTTCATCAAGCTTTACGGCACAAGTTTCAAACTTGTGACTACGCTTCGAAACATATTCTGACACATACTCGATAAAAAATTAAAAATTGAACAAAGAACATTCTGGAATGGCTAATGGATGGTCTTGGCTGTATGAATACAGACATAAAGCCCACAACTATCGTTCAGAATACCCTGTGTTTTTTATTTCGAGGGTGCACGATCAAAAATCAAATTCCAACTGTCACTTTCATGATCTCATAAGCGATGCTCCAATTGGTCAGATGAAAGGTCATTCTGATGTGACCCGCAATGGGATGTCTTTGTTTAGTGGAAGCGAGAACTAACATCTGATATTAATGAGATTGGATTTTACGTGACACACTAATGTGTGTCCAGTCTTGACATTGGACGTAGACAAAGAATAAACTGCGTCCGGAGGGAAGCACTGTAATATTCATTGTAGCTACAGCGCATCAAGAGCAGTTATGGGTGTCTGTTATTTCACCCATCAATCATGACCACTGTCCACATGATCATTGATTCATTCCTGACTCTAAAATAATTATCAAAACATACAGTATACTACACCATCACATTACTTTACAGGACCCTCATATTGCCTGCACGGACCTTCATTTACTGGAGGTCAAGGTAAAGCCCTGTGAGACAGAGTATTCAAACAGTATCAAAGAGGACACCAAATAGAGCTTTACGTGCCAATCATGACTGGGATTAAGGGGTGAGTGAGTTGAACAGTATTCCAGTTATTTCGGTGTGTCACCTTAATGTGGGTACAAAGCCCTAAGTACTGCAGGTTCTAAACGTTATTGTTGATAAATGCCTTTTTGCATTCTGGTGGCCTTGTCTTTCAATAAATTCACTAAATATGATCTTGCCTAAGAAAGCCATAAATGTCTAATAAACCTTTATTATATCGTCACTTATCATGGCCAAAAACTGTGGTCTCTTTTCAGGGTGAATACTATCACTATTACATGGAACAGACAAAACAGAATCTGAATATTTAACTGAGTTCACATCTTCCTCAAACACATGTAATTTTGACTTTTCTAAATTAAAGGAATTATAGTAAGGATTATGTTGACATTATGAACATCATCCAAAGATATGAAAGCAAACTGTGCGATAGTCTTGTGAGAAGGCCGTACATGTATTCTTAACTAAAACATGCTGACATCATTCTAAATTCAGTAAGGATAAGAATTTATGGATGAACAACTTCTTTATTACAATTAAGAGCGACGTTTCGGAGTAGGTTCTAACACCGTTATCAAGCAAGTGATTTACAGTCTGCAGTAAGCAAGTATATATACACGTAGGAGGCAATGTTTATACAGTAGGGTAGATATTGTATACTTGAGTAGCGAAGCCTGCTGTGTACACACAAGGGCAGTGAAATGCCTATCAAAGAAATCATACTAAATTGTTGGCAATGAGTTATTATTGTTTTACATCACTTTTAGCAATATTCCAGTAATATCATGGCAAAGGGACACAAGAAATGGGCTTGACACACTGTACCCATGTGGGGTGTCGATCTTGGGCCTTTGGAGCGATGAGAGAACACAGAAAGCCCATCACCTCTGTGGGAATTAAAAATGGCAAGGAGCAGTTAACTAGGGCACAAGCTTATAATGCTGATTGGCTCTGGCTGCAGGCTATAGAGCTGCTTGCTCTTGCTCAGAGAGCCTGCTTCACTTATCTCATGCATCTTTGATTCTTAGGGTAAGTTGTGTTTGCATTAGGGTAGGTTATCTCCAACTCCTTAGTGCTTGGACCCCTTTTCTGATCAAGCACCCCTTTTGGATCATTAAGATTAGGTACCCCTTTCCAATCAAATACCCCTTCATTATCCTTAGGGTTGGGCACCACTTGCCAATCAAAAACCCTTTAATGATCCTCAAGGTTAGTTGTAAGTTAGAGTATAGGTAAGCTATCTCACCAGGTGAGGTGAAATGGGGTTTAAGGTTGCATTCACAATTATTGCACTTAAATAGTGGTGTGCGTGCGTTTGTGTGCGGTAATGATGATTTTATAGTGCTAGCCAATTGAGATACCATGTTGCAGTTTACCATGGATATTCCACTCAGACACAGTATACTGACTCCGAGCCGACCAGTCCTTGTTTCAGCCCCTTAATGACACGCCCTAGGCAGGGTAACAACAAGCACCATCTTTTAATGTCTTTTGGTTTGACACGACCGCTGATTGAACCTCCGAACTTCCGCTCCCTGGGTCAACTATCTCACCACTTTTAACAAATTAATCAAGTGTTACTTGCGGAAATCTCTTAAATTTTCACGAAGTTTTGAGTTTTGTGATAGCACCAGTGGTTTTCATGGGTAAGTGTTGGTTAATAAGATTAACAAAATAGCCTAGTGTAGCTTCAACCTAGCAATGCATCTTTGATCTGCTGTGTAGCGGTTCTTGATATCAGAAACAGTAAAGAGTGTATACCTATAAAAAGTATCTTTTGTTGTAACCTGGGACATAAAGCAGTTGTTATGGGAAGGTGGTATTAATTTATTCAGTTCTTTTGATGAAGAACTTTTAAAATCAGTACTTAAAGGGCAAGTAAACTCAAAATAGCAACTTTGCAGATTTTAATACTTTACAGCATACTTAATAACAAAATACTTGACCAAAATTAAATTTGAAAGAGAAATAGCGTAAAACAGACAATACAAAATATAACAAATCCGACCTCATTGGGGTTAAAACAGGTTCCTGGATTTTCAGATTTCAACGATCGGGACGGCGCCCAGCTTGCCTGCTACCGCCTCTGATTTTTTAATCGCATCATGGCCTTGCTCGGTCTGCTCATCCATTTGATTATCGTGTCACAACTTATGCCAGAGAAAACGATTGTCACACAACACCAATAGCTTTAGGCTATGCCCACGAAATAGTTATTATTGGAAGCCAACTACGGAGCATATGATTTCAGCACTTTCGCTTTGACATTTAAATACTTTTCACAAATATATGAATTTTCTCTCTCGGAACTTGACAAAATGTATCGAGGTAAATTAATATTAGCAATAAAATTGCAATAATTTTTTTCAGTTAACTTGACCTTTAATCCCACAACATATACCCTCACTCTCAGGGGACGTAGGAGACAGAAGTCCCTATGAACTAAGGCCCCATAGGTCAAAGGCCCCTTATCAACACCTAAAATATTTTGAAATTAGACATATTTAGACCACTGGGGTTCTCCCCCTGCCACATTTCAGGGTTAACAATATGAGCTAAAAATGTCAGCTTTGTAACACAGAACATGAGGCCACTTTACTGGGCACACCCCTTGCATGCTAACAGAAAGGAGGCATATTTATCTAACTTGCATTATTCAGACTTATTAACACTTCTGTTAATGTTTTCCCCAAGTTAAAATCAACACGGCAATTTCTCTAATCTATATCTATGGTATGCTGTAGCACCGATCATAACAACAAAAGGCGAGTCCGGTCCGGCACAACAGTCCCACACAAATATCTGAAATGCAAGTGACACATCTGAGCTTGCACACATCAGTATTAATGCGTGATGCGCTTCGGATAGTAGAGGCCCTAGTTCCCTATTTTCGTGGGACAAGTGCTCGATCAAATACATTCATAAATTAACAGTAATCAGCGGTGTCATGTTACTATCAAAGTTTTATGGATGCTTCTCTTTATTTAGCTGACTCAAAATGGGATATTACGTCTGACATTCTTCGTCCCCCAGACCTTCGTTCTCTGACAAATCATCCTCGCTTCCGTAATCAGCAACAAGTGAAGCCATGACACTTTTCGCAAAAGTTCAGCAGTGAATTTCGCGGAATTTTTTGATTGGCTGAAGGTACCGGTAACTTCGTCGGCTTCACTGTTCGGGAGAAAAAGTGAATTTACAATGAAAAACAAAATGAAATGTGATCACAGTTTGTATTCTCGTATTATTTCAAGTTTCAAAGCTTCTTCCAACAAAAGGAGATGAAAATAACCGATGTCTTCTTTGTCATTGTCCCAATCACTCCCCGATCAGCTGACGGATATAGATGGCGCTACTTACACTTTTTGAGAACCGAATGGAATGTGCCGGAATTGGTCTTACAATATTCCAAATAAATAAATGTGCACCCGTTTTACCGACGCCAATATGATAGTTGCACTTGAAAATTACTAACATAACTGTAATATAAAATGCATTTTGCTGCTTGACAAAGTTTAGTATCTAGTTTGACCTCACTGGGGTCCCAGACGTAGTAGTTGAAATCCATTACCCAGCCGGGTCGCAACTAGTCTGTCCACTTTGACAGTCGGTGAAGGAAGATGTCGGGGAAAGTGAAGTCGAGAACTGCTGCGAATGCCGCCGACGCAGCAACTCAGTCCGTCAACGAGAGAATTCTGAAAGAGTGTCACACCCTATACATCGATCCAGAAAATGGTATGGGTATTTCTTTGGGTTTAGAAAGGGTTGTTCTGTTCTGGCGCTTATGTAATGTATGCCTAGACGGTGACTCTGCAGACAGCAAATATGCGATTTAGGCGAGACGGTAGACGGACACGCATCAATATATTTCGTTTAAATTCTTATCCACGTCATCAAATTGTGAAAATGACCTGCTTGAAAAAAAACAGCTCTTTCCTGATTGTCTGGTTAAAATATCCAACTTTTTGGTCAGGCGATTGTAGCTAAATATAAATCGGTCTGCAGGGTCTCGCTTGTACCAGCTGATCAAAGGTCACAGAGCCGATGACTCATGTGCCTGGGTTGGGAATTTCCTACGGGTGAAATTTTCAATGAAATAATGGAAAAAATATCTACAATGTCCATTTTGACTATAGACGAAATATTCCTATGCAGAGGTAATGTATTAATCTATGGATGATGCCTGTCTGGATATGTAATGAGATGTTAAAAAAAGTTGACATCTAGGTGGAGGGGCCTTTAAATTTTATGTTTTGACAACACAGCAAAAACTAGCATCCCTTCTTCATGAACATTATCTACTTATTTATCTATAAACATGTTATAAGTATGATTATTTCTGGGAAGATGTCAATGTCAGGAACAGCTGCTTAAATTCTGTCTTGTGCTTGCAATCAATGCATGATAACTGAAAATATTTTAACAATGCATTTTTTATTTTGCATATTTGTAAAGTCACTTTGATTGTTTTATCTTCTCTTTAGTTAAGTATCAAATGTTTGAAATGTTTTCATTTTTTTTGCAAATAATGTTACTGACAAGTCTAACAATTTCATCCAAACTGCTTCACAAGCAAGTCCAAAGGGAAGTCAGCAATGGCCATCACAAAGGCATCTGTAGTGGTGAAATAAAGTACCCATGTTGCATGTTATATTAAGTTATTCAAGATGTATTCTTAATATTTTATCGATATACTAACATTGCAGATTATTATGCCAAGAAAAGCCAATTCCTGTGCTTCATACCTATCATTGTTATAACAATGTTATGGAATTTGATCATTTGAATGCAGATTTTAATCACTATTTCTCCGCATTAAAAGCAGGGACGTGACCAGGAATATTTAGATTGTAAGCAGATGAAACCTGTATAGCTTGACATAGGGTTACCTGATCTTTACTATGTTAGTACTTTCAAAGACCATTGTAATGATTCTTAAATAAGTAAATATCAGATGAAATCCTAGTGGTGAACAGTTATGCTTACAGACACAAACACAAGGCGAATCAAACACAGGCAGGTTCCTGTAATAATGTCTACAATATTGATGCTACATTGACAAATTGCGAACTTGTAATGTAACAGTACAGATTCGAACCCACATCCTTGTCTATATTATTGTTTGCCATATGTGCCTGTCAGTGTGTTGCATGCCTCCTTACCTTGTTGATATGAAAATTTGGTTGTATGTCAACTTGTGGATAACATTTCATGTTTGCCATCCTCATTCCAACTTATTCTAACCAAATGCGAGCACCCAATGAAAAAAATGGCTGGTTATTAATTTCTGACTAATAAAATATTATTCCATCAAATATATCATCAAATATAGATTATTGCCCCTTTATAAGTGTCTCCAATATATTTGTATATATTATGTGTTTATATAATACAAATATGGAATATTTCATATTTGTGGCAAATTCTTGGCATGACAATCGTTGGCATCTACTCATAGATACCTTCTAAAATTTGTATCTTCAAACAAGTGATTCTAGTACAGCTTCTTGTGTGGATTCTGGGACAGAACAGATATCCAACCCCTCATGCTGGAATGAGAATTAGGTGGTCACGATTCGTGACCTGGGTCCTGTTTCACAAAGCGATCTTAGCACTGCGATGATCTTAATTTTCATACTTTAACATAGAGGGGTCCATTTAATTGCTGGCCCATTGCCAGTTAAAATTTCAAAGGGTTCGCTCAAACGTAAAGTAGATGGCCTAAGTGGCTAGTCAAAATTTCACTCCTTTTCTTTGTATGTTTATGCTTGTGAATCATGTAATTCCGACGAGAAAACAATTAGTTGGGGATGAGGTCATGTGTATTGGTAACTCAAGGAAAGATATATGTCGATCATCTCAGTAGAATGACAACCAGTTGCCATTTTGTAACGTTGTATACAACAACAAAAATTTGTTCCAAAATCACCAAGAAATTATACAAATAGAATCCATGGATGTAAAACAATGCCTAGCAGAACAAAAAATACAATTTAAACAGTAAATCAGCATGTCTGGTGATTTTTTATCTCTAATTTCAAATTTGTACTGTGCGCATAATCCGCTAGAGGGGTGTGTGCACTATACTCAAGAAAATATGGTATATTAGCTTTGACATCTGCTTGCTACTTATACAAGGGAATCCCAACCTATTCTGATGTTCAGTGCTTGATGAAAATCAGATATGACATCTCTGCCTTACAGAATATCAAAACGACCTACATTTAAAGTTCCAACATATGAATAGACCTGTCCTGTTACGAAGATAAGTTGCAGTTCAATAGTGAAGTGACGCTATTAACATACCTCTTCGTATTCTCCAGAAAATTAGTGACACAGATGTGTCCAGCCAACAGACCAGATTGGTCAGTCTGACACTGTCCAGTCGGAATCAATCATCATTATGGGGGAGTGTCTGACTCAAGATGAGACATTTCACCATCTATGATTCATTGAAGCACCTCTGCTATTGTGACTATAAGTCTGTTAGTTTTGCTTCTGAAAAGGTCTTGCGTCTTGGGCTGGTTCCTGGAAGTTGAAGACGTCAGTTTCTTGTTAATTTACCAATTCTCATTCAGAGGTATGAACATGTTGTCAGTCTTATTCATTGATTGTCATGTCTCCGAATTTGCTGATGTGGCAGATTTCAACTAATGTTTTATCATAGACCAAAAGAAAAAAATCACATTGACAATTTTGATAGATATTATTAAGAGATATGATTGAATATGCTGAGATTGAATGTAATTTAACATGATCAGCAGAGTTTAAAATTAGCTCAAAATTTTTGGGGCATAAGAAAACCTCTTAAAAAGTGCGTAAATGTGGACAGTATATTTCACAAGATTAAATAGATTTCCTTCTCTTCAGATTTTGAGTGCATGGACCGACATATTTGTGATGAATTTATCTCCGCCAATTAAACCTTTTATCATTGTAGTAAGCAGAAAGTGAAATTCCAAACCATGTTTCAAATTGGGTGTGCTGGTGCTGGTGATATGAAGGTGATATGCAGCTGGTTCTGGTGCAGCTGTTTGCTGTCTTGATGCTATTTCTTCTTCATAGTTGCCATGAACAATAGACAATGGAAAGACCCCATCTCAAACAATCTGAGTACAAATTAAAGCCATGTCAGCATTTCAGCCATAACACTTTATATTGTAATTTGTGTTTGGTTCCTGTCAATGATGACTTTACAGACATCTCATCTCTGAAATGAACATATTACCAAAAAAATAACAGCACCTGCTACCTACATAATGCTCCTGCAGGATTTCTACATTTCCCTTTGGGCATACAAATTGTTAGCAAGCCTAACCAATAATTAAAAACAAAAAGCAAATGGGCTATACAATAAAACACTGGCAGACATGAAAGTGCTTCAAGTGAAATGTACATATCCTTCTTATCGGGGATTTCCAGGACATTGAATTTAGTGTTTGTTGTCAATGGTTTGAGTACAGTAGCACATGGATATAACGAACACGGATAGAGCCAACAAACGGATATACGAACTGTTAAATCATCCCCGATTTATCTCCTATATATTATCATATCAAATTTACGTACATAACAAACTCTCTGCAGCGAACTAACGGATATAGCGAACTGATATCTGATCACCGATGGGCCCATCTACCACTAATTAGTGACGTGTATAGCAGACTGAGATATCTCACTCAACGTCAAGTGTTAATTACAATTGGATGTACACAATCAGACGCGAATCAACACAATTACTGGTGGCGATTCAATCTAGTTTCAAACTTGCATTATGTTATACTGATCAAATAATAACTTTAGATACAATTTCGTCTGACCATTGCTTTAAAATGTTGGTACTTTTTAACTGAATCACCGGTAGATGCGAGAGGAAATAAACGTGTATGTGTATTGTATTTTGTTTTAGCCAAGATGGCGGATGTTTCCGAGCGAAAACGTATATAACAAACAACTAATATAACAAACTGATTTCTCCGGTCCCTTGTAGTTCGTTATATCCATGTTCTACTGTATTTGAACACTTTGCTCACATTCCATCATCTTTTAAACCAACTTGTAAACTTGTATACTATTAAAACCCTTATGAATGTCAAGGATGGTGGATTAGCTATGTAAGGCTTTCCTTACTTACAATCCAGGCCCTTTAAGGTAACCTGCAAGAAGACTCGTCTCCCTATTGATCAGATCTACATGCGCTGTCACAACAAACCAATCAGAATGCATGTATAACAATATCAACATATTAATAGTCAGTGTTTGAAATATTTTTAAAACAACAAGACAGTCAGGCAGTTGACTCATAATTGCTGTCTGCCTATCTTCAAAGTTACTTGCCCGCATTCAAACATTATAAATATTGAAAAGTAGCCAAAAATAAGAGCCAAATCGCATCTTGATTCAGTTGAAACAATGCAAACAATTAAACGTACTTGAGAATCTACAAGGAGTTATGAAAAAACTGAATACGTAAGTAGTCTTAAAATTATCTTCCACAGTTGGGCAGAAAATTTACCAGCCATGGTCAGACAGGCAGGCAGACTGTTACTTATTGTACACTGCTGATATTTCTATTTTAAGATATAGGTACAGGTTGTTAAAAAAATATACAAAGTGATAGCCGATGGTGTTTTACCATACTCAATAACAAGTGGTGGTAAATTACAGATATGTTATATTTAGACATGACCCATGTAAGCTCAGAAACCAAAGTCACATTCAATAAGTTGACTTCTTTTTTTCACCTGCTCCTGTTTGACATAACTATGTTGAAGACATGGCCTCAAGAGAAGAGCATTTGGTTTGTCACACAAGTGGGTGCTGATTGAAGCTAGTTATCCATTGTATCACCTGAAACGTAGGGGACTCACTGGAACAAAAAACTGTGATGCAATACATATCGTGTTGTGCCACAATACATCATAAGTTGTAACAGTATCATGAGGATGTATGTGGTTTTCTGCATTCCACGTTGTCTTAAACCACTCCCCTCTCACCCCCAGCTCATGGTGAACAACCTAATGGGAAAGCATAAAACCACATGTACCCCTCGTCATACTGCTACAACTTATTTGTCATGCTGCGCATCATGTAAGTGAGATTTTGATGGTGAGATCTCTGACACCAGTGAATGAAATCAGCCTGTCCATCTATTGTGAGATCCCTTTAATAAATGCACTTGTCCGGGATCTCAGATCTGTGAACTTTTCAATCTGTGTTTCAGTTGTGTTAAAGATTAAATAAGGGGTCTATGAAATTATTAGAACAATCTGCAATGAAGAATGCTACTTATTATTTTTCATATTGGCCTATAGTTCCATAATATCTCAATTGTTCTGGGAGATATTTTGACATACTTAGTTTGATAGACGGGTATTATTTTGATTGTGACATTAAACTGTGTTTAGAAACTGCCACAGAACGGACCTTGTACTGCTTATGTAATCACTGCTGGAGGTTGACAGCACGACTATTTCCTTGTGTGAGTTGGATCCTTGACAACAGGGAAATAACGATATGGCCTTGCCAACTATTCTGGATTGTTTATCACTGTGTGCATATCAGGACAACATAGTACTGATTTTTTGTGACCGTCAAATTAAAGCTTGAAGTATGTTCATCATGCTTTAACAGTTGCCCTGTTTCAGTACCTGCCTCAGTACAGTGTGGTGATTCTTGTCATGATAGGAAATATGAGTCCAAGCTCTTCCCCCATATTGTTAATGTTCTTGGTCAATGTGACAATGCAAGAGGCAGCAAAGAAAACAATAATATATCCTCGTGTTATGGGTTTTGGACACTTAAGAACATTCATAGTTTTCTTGCTAATCACATGAACAACTGTAAAACATCTCACTCACTTATAAAAGACATATATCTTATAAACAAGCCATCATGAGAGTGTTTACAATGACTGTGACGCCACACCCCTAATTATAGCTCAAGTAATCACAATAAACATGGCCGTCTGAAAAATGTATGATGTCGGAAAACACATCATCCGCTGATAATATTGTCAGGGCAGATTTGAGGTTGAGTTCTATACCGATGAGAAAAGTACATCTATTGTGGCTGCTATAGATTGGTCCATATACTAGGATATTAAATGTTATCTAAAATGGCCAAGATTATTGAAATAAAATTAGAAATGTGTAATAACTTTCAGATACGCTCTATTGAAAATTGAAGACAGTTGTTAGTTTTTATGGGGCAGTCGGGTAGCCTAGTGGTTAAAGCGTTTGCTCGTCACGCCGAAGACCCGGGTTCGATTCCCGACATGGGTATAATGTGTGAAGCCAATTTGTGGTATCCTCCGCCGTGATATTGCTGGAATATTGCTAAAAGCGGCGTAAAACCGTATTCACTCACTCACTCACTGTTAGTTTTTATAGATTGTCCCAATGTCATGTCTCTAAAAACGTCACTGGCACTACTCACTATTAACACGAACAGGGATCTTCCTTCTGTATCAGGATAAACCAAACTGAGTGTGTATGTAAACGTAGATATTACATGAATATATAATCAATTCGTGTATGTGTTCATTGTAATTAAAGCAATCTGACAGGCTGAATAGGTCAATGCACAAATTTTTGTAAGAATCTGCCAGTTGGCACATATTTTTTTTTATTCCTCAATTAACCGGAAAAAGTAGAGTCGATCCTTTGATAAGTGATTAAATAATGAATAGCTCTTATCCTTTTCAAAAGTGTAGTTGTTTGTATCAAGATGATGTTTTGTATGTTACATTTTCTAAGAATGTGAACTGAATTGTTGAGTCAGTGCCAAGACTTATGAAGTTAGACCAGTTACAGTGACTTTGTAATACATAATTTAGACACCTAGGAACCTTTTCATTAAGAGGTAGATTAAGTAATCTGTTTTTTGTTCTTTTAAAATAATAAATAGTCAGAAAATTATGTGGTGTGTCAATACCATTGACATAATGAGGCAAGTTACACACGTTCACTTCAGTCACTAGAATTATCTTGGTTTGTGGCCCATCAGGTGATAGTTGGAGTTACTTCCCTTGTATGGGTCCCCGATGCATGTGCACTCATTTCTCCAGATAGGAGAACACTTGTGTTGAATTAAAACAAATGTGATCCTGATATTTATGCAGAATTATCTTATGCAGAATTAATAATTTTTATGGGCAGACCCATTTGGAAATTTGTTTTACTGAATTTTATAAAAAAATCTGGAGGGAAACAATAGCATAAAGAAATAAAATAAAATGTATTCCTCCACTATACCTATTGCCATATGGTTGTGTGTATAATAATACATATGCACTTTTTTAGTATTTGCTAAAAGAGAGAAAGAGAGAAAGAGAGGGGGTGGGGGGGGAGGGAGAGAGAAAGAGAGAGATATTCTCTATTTCCCCCAGAGTTCATTACGAAGATTACAGTGAAAATATATTCAATTACACACGGTTATTACAATAAAAAAAAAAGTGCATAATATATTTACAATTACAGTTTATCAAATTCAAATACCTTAACGAAGACAGATATCCACTAAAAGATATATATCAAAAGATGCTTTAGTTTGTACAGATAAGAGATGAATTGTAGTATGATGGTTTCCCAGATGTGTTGATCCAGATTGTGAGTAAATGAGGTCGTATTTATACAATTGAGAAGCTTGATAAGTGTTAGAACCTACACCGAAACATCATTTCTAATTGTAATAAAGAAGTTGCTCATCCATAAATCTCATCCTTATTTGGTACTCCAACTTCTAAATGCCTCTCAAAGAAGTTGTGACAAGTTTCCTCTTGTAATAGTCTTAATATTCAATACATTAGTGTAAGAATGAAAAGGTTCTCAGAGGTCAACAGAAAGTAGACAAGCCAGATGTCAGCTATTGACTGAGGCTCTATACACATGTACTATGGTAGATGTCAGCTGTTGAGCGAGGCTCTGTACAGATGTACTATTTTTCCTTGTTTCGAGGATTTTATTTTAGAAAGATGTGAATGTGTGACCCTTTTGCAACAAAGAAAATGGATGTTGGAAGTGAATTGTCAAGTATATAATACTCCAGCACAAGCATGTAACTCAGTATTGGTTTATCTTTGTTCAAGTTGTAGTATCATCCTGTTCCTCATTTCCAGCCCCACATTCTGAATGTATAGTTTCTAGTTCTTGTCTCCACCCATCCTGTTCCTCATTTCCAGCCCCACATTCTGGATGTATAGTTTCTAGTTCTTGTCTCCACCCCCCCACCCCCACCCCCACCCACCCCATCCTGTTCCTCATTTCCAGCCCCTCATTCTGAATGTATAGTTTCTAGTTCTTGTCTCCACCCCCCACCCCCCCCCACCCCATCCTGTTCCTCATTTCCAGCCCCTCATTCTGGATGTATAGTTTCTAGTTCTTGTCTCTCTTGGCTGCAGTCCTTATATGGGGACTTAACCTTGGCTAAATGCGAGGCATGGCAAGTTAAACTCAAGTCCCCAAATTCACTCCTTGGTAATCTTGGTAACTGCCAGCTCATTTTCCTTTATTAATATCCATCTTTCCAACTAGCAGATAATTTCACAAATTACACTGGCAATGTCACAATATAACACATTGCACTCATGACTGTGTTGGCTGGGGGATCGGCACCTGACGATCACATTCCATTCAACATGTTCAACATTAAAATCTGATGAAGCATGGTATATTTACTGTCAGCCTTATTCCTTGTACCACATTCCATTCAACATGTTCAACATTAAAATCTGATGAGGCATGGTATATTTACTGTCAGCCTTATTCCTTGTACCACATTCCATTCAACATGTTCAACATTAAAATCTGATGAGGCATGGTATATTTACTGTCAGCCTTATTCCTTGTACCACATTCCATTCAACATGTTCAACATTAAAATCTGATGAGGCATGGTATAATTACTGTCAGCCTTATTCCTTGTACCACATTCCATTCAACATGTTCAACATTAAAATCTGATGAGGCATGGTATATTTACTGTCAGCCTTATTCCTTATACCACATTCCATTCAACATGTTCAACATTAAAATCTGATGAGGCATACATACCTCCCACTGCTCTCCACTGAACCTGCTTCACACCCGAGACACTGAACTTGCAAGGCTACATGTGCAGTCCTTACTACATTTCACATTCCATTCAACATGTTCCAACATTCCTGTTTTCACATTTTAATGTACATTTCTGCTTCACATTCCATTCCTCCCCCGGGGAGTTGACTTGCACACCTGCCCAAAGTGCTGACGATTCACATTCCAACATGCATATTCACTTCTTTGATAAATTCTTATCCTAACTAAGCATATTCACATTTGCCTCCCTTGTGATATTAAGTATATCTGTACAGTTTCTCTGTAGTGTGTGTGTGTGTGTGTGTGTGTGTGCGTGTGCGTGTGCGTGTGCGTGTGCGTGTGCGCGTGCGTGCGTGCGTGCGTGTGTGTGTGCGTGCGTGCGTGCGTGCGTGCGTGCGTGCGTGAGTCGTGCATGGAGAAGGACTGGACTGGTACTTAGGCTAACAATATCTGCCTGTGAACTACTACTTGGGGCGATGTGTGTCAAATATTTATCTATCTCTTGTCAGATATGGATTTGGGTGGAAGTAACAGTTGCCTTTCTGATCACAAAGAGTCAATATTTTATCAAATTGACAGGCCAATAATCCTGTCAGAAAATCCAGAACTGGAGGGCCAGATAAACTGGTGAAATTCAACATTTTGTTTCATAATCATTGGTTGCAATTTCAAGTTATTTTCTGAAGATAATTTAAGCTTCAACTGACACTTTAAATGCAGTCTTGTTCTGGTCTTGCAGTCTTATAATACCGACAAGAGGATCCCTTGCATTGCCATAGTCTCTGATGTTAAAAACATTGCTAATTGTTCTTATTCTGTCTTCAAGAGGCGACTAACAGGATCAGGTGGTCAGGCTTGCTGAATTGGTTGATGCATGTCATCCATCCCAATTGCGTGGAATGATGCTCATGATGTCAATCACTGGGTTGTCTGGTCCAGTCTTGATTGTTTACAGACCGCCGTCATATAGCTGGAATATTGCTGAGTGCGGCGTTCAACAACAAACCAACTAACAACCAAACCAATCTGTTATGCTTCATATTTCTTCTGTCTCATCCTGCTGACTTAGCCTTGAGGATGGTTTTGTCAATGAAGTCTTTGCCTGTCAGAATCAAGCCAAGGTTTCATTGCCCAGATATTGGTCGTTCTGATCCACTCAAGTCATATGACTACAGTATTAGTGAATGTGGTACAAGTGTAGAACACCTTGATTCTATGCATGCACCATTAGAAATTGACAAAATAGCTTCACCAACCACGCACGCTAATTGGTAGAAATATATAGATAGCCCTTGTCAACATAAATAGTTCTGTTTTGTACTGGATAAGTGAATGTTTGCTTTTGATTCTGACAAGCATGTATCATAACTGATTAGTCAAAGCTCTAAGGTAGCATGTGTCTCTGTATGTTACAAGTCTTGTGGTCGTTGGGGTCATGACTGTCATCCAATGGTTCTAGCTATGTTTCTGTGTTACAGGACTCGTGAAGATCGCTGAGAGTCTCGGCCTGTCCTTCCTGGCACCTAGGAAGAAGATAACAGTCCTCCTCATCGGTAATCATAGCGCTGGCAAATCCTCCTTCATCAACTGGTATGTCTTCATCTTCTTACACTGCCAATGTCTGTTGACTGGACGTTTCATACCATTTGTCTGATGGCTACCCTTGCAATGCCTAACTTCAGATTCAACTCTTTTAGTCCCAGGGGGCACGGGTGGCCCAGTCTAAGGTGCCGCGATTAGCTGTTGTGTCCCTTGGGCACGCCAGAAACCTATGATTGTAGGTTTGAATCCCGGTTCGCCCCTATTATGTTTCTAGATTTGTGGGTTTCACCGGAGTTGTAAAAGTCTGAGACCTGCATGACTTTAGGCTTTCCTCCCACGTTAAGCTGACACACTGCAATATAACTGGAATACTGTTAAAAGCGACATTCTCACTTTTAGTACCATGACCCATCACGTTTAAAATATTGACAAGGTATGCAGGGAAAGATATAGCCCCTGCCCACTAGCCCAAGCAAGCCACACAAACATGCATGCACGTCGCTATATAAGTGCAATAATTTCCCCATTTCACTTCACCACACATTTTTCCAGGGTTTGAGACCCAGTACCCTTGTAGCCATATGAAGATGTGACTACATGCTACATGCTCACCCACTGACGTGAAAACGATGATCCATGGGAATTACGGGTTAGGATAGGTCCCCAACAATCAATGCTGGTTCTAAGAGGCAATGAAATGGACCAGAGGGTCAGACTTGGTGACTTGGTTGATGGTGTGTCTTCGTACCCTGACTGCATGGATCGGTGATCAAGATATTGATCACTGGCTTGTCTGGTCTTGACTCTATTACTTACAAGCTGCTATCATATAGATGGAATACTGCTGAGTGCAGCATTAAACAACAAACACACACTCATAATTTTATGGATAACACACCCTGGTGTGACATCTTCATTGACTTATGTATAACCTCCAGGAACAGACATTGGCAGTTAGTTGGAATGGTAGAGTTAGTTTCTGATTGTTGTGATGTTTACTGTGGAGTGTTTGAAATTGAGAATGGCAATAAATCAAACATGAAATTGCTACATCTGAGCAAGCTACAGTCAGCAACTAGTATGAGGGTTGCTACCACAACCAAGAACCTTAATCGCCCAACACAGGCTTGCCACAGCCACATCCGCCTGCCCACCCTGGCAACCCTCCTACCTGTTTGCTTATTGCCAGCTTTAATTGTACATAATTATTCAGGCCTTTTACCACTGGTGTGCCTGGCCCAGACTTGATTATTTACAGTTCACTGAGATTTGGTTGGGATGGTGTCCATTGGCATAAAATAACATTCACTCACTAAATAAACATTGGTTCAGATGTTTGAAATTTTGAATTGCCTCTTACTTTCTGACAGTTGTGTAATGCTGTATGCCTATTGAGCAATGTATTTATGAACAAATGTCCTGTGAATATAACAATTAGCAAGTCTTGTCACAAGTAGTCTTATGAAATATATACTTGCGTGCAACATAAAACTTTTTCTGATAAATGAAAAAGGTAATGAAATTGTATATCAGATATTGGACACTTACAAGTCTTTTTTTGTAAAGACCATTGAACATAGGACTCATGGCTGGGTCCACCAGATCAGTGAAAGCTAATGTGGATGACACATCTGCAGACATTCAACATAATCTTCCCCATCAGATGTCCATTCTGTTTAAGTGCATCTTTTGTATGATAGTCTTGTCTTTTGTTTGTTGACATAATATGCCCCCGATTCCCAAGATAGTAGGTTTCATTATCTTGGCTGAATAAGTGTCAAGCAAGCCACAGTGAAGCCAGTGATCTCTCAGGGTCAGTGCCAAGCAGGTCACAGTGAAGCCAGTGATCTCTCAGGGTCAGTGCCAAGCAGGTCACAGTGAAGCAAGTGAACTCTCAGGGTCAGTGCCAAGCAGGTCACAGTGAAGCCAGTGAACTCTCAGGGTCATTGCCAAGCAGGTCACAGTGAAGCCAGTGAACTCTCAGGGTCAGTGCCAAGCAGGTCACAGTGAAGCCAGTGAACTCTCAGGGTCAGTGCCAAGCAGGTCACAGTGAAGCCAGTGAACTCTCAGGGTCAGTGCCAAGCAGGTCACAGTGAAGCCAGTGAACTCTCAGGGTCAGTGCCAAGCAGGTCACAGTGAAGCCAGTGAACTCTCAGGGTCAGTGCCAAGCAGGTCACAGTGAAGCCAGTGAACTCTCAGGAGAATGGCAGTTTCATAGCTTTGCTCTGGCTGATCGTGCCTGTCGTGTTCGCTGTTGTGTTTGCTGTTGTGTTCTTGCTGTGTCCTTTTGCACATGAATTTCAAATTTCAGCCCTGATTTTCATGATTTCTACCAAGCTAGATTTGGCAGCCCAGATTCTGCTATTCAGCCTCCTTGACACAAGGAGACAGTCTGAAGCACAGCTGACCTGTCGGGATATTACTGACATGTTCAAAGCAGAAACTAAACCCACTCACTTATTCTTAACATACCTATGATGCACAATGGAATGTTTGGACATTGAAAGTAGAGGGGTAACAGCGGATTGAACTGTCAATGTATTGCAGTTGTCCATGGTCTGACAGCACACATTGCAACTTAAAACACCATTGCCACCACCCTTTTTGAAGATTTGATGTGTTATAAGATATAAATTTGATAATAATTCATATATCAGGTGAATGCGTGATCATTTGCTTTTATAAAAAATAAACATTCTGTGCATCAAGAGACATTCAAAACTTCCTGCAGAGCTCCACATGAGCTACTACATATTTGTATAAAATTTGAAAAATTAATCACAGGTTACCAACTAATTTGGAGTTGCTTGCTTGCAAATATGCAATAACATCATTGCTTTGTTACCCAATGTAGCCTTTTCTACTTGGGAACACATTTTTCTTTACCGAGCTACTTTTGCTGATCAAATGCAGGCATCACAAATACCTGAGCTTGACAAGTGAATAATGCAAAGACAAGACACTACGTCTGGGTCATCATGCTTATAGTTAATTAGACATGTATAGCACTGTTGTGAGTTTGTGTGACATGTTACCCATTTGGGGCAGCATATGAACCAATCAGAAGTCACCTGGATCAAATGGCAACAGTGGTTTACTTTAGTACAGAGAGTATTATTTTTACAAATTTGGATATTTTTTTTAAGATTGTAAGTTCTCATATTTCAAAGGCTTAAAGGAAATAATGTTTGACCAGTTTCAGGGCTCGAAATTAACCGTATTTTGCCTGCCATCGCACGCCTAAAATGAAAATGGCACGGCTAAATCATGATCTTCGTGCCTCGATGACACGCTTGGAAAATAGGAATTAATAACCTAACTTTGCCATATAAGGCATATTTTAATGATAAATATAAATCTCGTCTGCAATAAATTAACTCTTTCAACACCGTAGGCCGGTTTTCTGTCCAAGAAGAATTGAGTCCCCAGACACCGTAGGCTGGTTAACCGACCAAGCCGTAGTCACGTCAAAATAGTATATATTTTTATGGACCTACATGTAATATAATTTCTTTTAATAAATCTATCACATTTCAAAATGTCTGGAATACATATTCCATTTCAATTTATCATTTTTTATGGATAAATTAAAAATTATTCACTATTTCCCGCAATGTTATTGAAAATAAAATTCTCGGACACACATTTCGACAACGGGTCCACATCAAACATGTCAAAGAGCAAAATAAAGACGTTTTAAACAAATCTTTTAATATATTATAAAAAGTAATAAATAAAATCAACAAAAATATATCTAAAAGTAATCAAACTTATATCTAAATTATTATTTCCATTCTTTCGTGCGATCGTGTGTAATGTAAGTCAAATGACATCTCGGCTTTCGTCGCCTTGAATTCTCGGCACGGACACGATGTTTAATGCAAAAATATATGCATGAAAAATCTTTGTCACTGCTCGTAACCTAGCACGATATATTCACGAAGTTCCATATTTTTAATATAAATCGTGATTTCCTGCTTAAAACGTTCAGAATAACACGATTTAAGAAAAATCTTTCGCCAACTTCTGAAGTTTATCAAACATGAACTTGGTATCACAGCTGTAATTTGATTGGCTGCCTTATGTCACATGCTCAAAATTGACCAATCACGAAACTTGTAGCAGATTTCGGCAAGAAAGCGTCATTAGAAACCAATTTTAATCCAATGAAATCTCTTGTTATAACTACGGAAAAAAAACCAGGCAATGTTACGAGCGTGTAGATGAAGGAATAAGCTTTCCAGCGATGTGTCATATGCCATTCTTCGAACGTGTTATACATACGAAGCCTCGAAAACGGGGGTATTTCTTCATGTTACTGAGCGGTCAGACGCTGTTATTGGGAAATGGGTGATGACAGAAACTATTTATAATTCTTTTAAAAATGAATTTCCAATTACGTAAACAATGAAAATAAAACAGAAATAGGAAGATCTAAGTGGATTTTACTTCAGATGGGGCTTGTCTGTCACAGTCATTAAATGGAAGTCAGTAAAGTAAGTTTGTAACTCACTTTAACTTGAATAAATCACTTACTATTAAGATCACAGATGTCTCACTTACTTACAATTACATGAATTTATTAACATTTTGATTGAACTACTGACAGAGAAACAAATAAACAACAAACACTTTAATGCTTGTTAAAAAATTAAATGCTGAAATGTAACAAATAATTGGCTGGGCACCCCATGATTTCCCAAGGCACACCTAAATTTTATACCTTGTGCCTTGTGGCACACTTGGCAAAAATTGCATTTCTAGCCCTGAGTTTAGATATCTGTTATCAGTTAATGCTTTTCTTTGCTGATCAAAATATTTACATCTAGAGAGATAATGGAACTCGTCGGCTATGACTGGGGAGGAGCAAAGCTTACATGTGCAATATTCGCTGGCAATACCCTCCCAGCGGCCAGTCTGTCGGCAAATTGTTATTGATGGTTCTGAATTTTAAAATTGGAGTAAAGATTTCTGATGATAAGAGAAGGTATTGTTCAAATTTGAAATAATTTTGTAAATTCTTTAATTGCAAGCTTTGGAACTTGTAGTTAAATTGGTATTCCAGTTTTGAACCAGCTGTGACTTACAGAATTCGGTTGATTAAAAACTACAGAAAGACCACACCTGTTTCATAATCTCTAAATGAACTCTGTCCGGTTGTTTCTATTGTTATTAGTATTATTTATAGAATTTATGTATTTCAATATTAGAGTTGATAATTGTATAACAGGTCGATTATTACTTATATGTTCGTACGGAAACAAAACGAAATCATTCTCTTATATATGATTATACTTATTGGAAATCTCCCCAATTCACCATACAACATATTATCTGGTATTGAGTTTCTAAGATTGAAGGCAAGTTTAATGAATTTCAAATGTACTCTTTCCAATACTGAATGATGTTTGTGTCCCCAAGTTGCCCAACCATAGGTTAGCATAGGCAAGATTAGTACATCAAAGACTTTGAGAAGACTATCAACAGGCAAATTTAAATTCTGTGCTCTTTTTAATAAAAAAAATAACATGTCTTTTGTAGCTCTATCAGCGTGATTTTGGATTGCGCATACGAAACGACGGCTTCGATGGAATGGAATACCAAGATAGACATAGCTATTTACAATTTCTAAATCAACAGTCAACATGAAACTTCAAATTCTGGGGTGTTTTGGTTCCTGATCCAAATATTACTATTTTAGTTTTGCAGGTGTTTACCTCTAATTTCCATTTTTTTGCAATTTTTGTGAAATGATTCATTGGAGTTTTAAAGTTCAGGTGGTTTGTTAGCAAATAGGACTGTCGTCATTGAACAGGATAATAAAGATTTGTAAAATTATATCAAAATGTTGTTCTGGTATGTCAAGCTTTATACCGTTAGTTATCCGCAGAAAGGTAATTTTCCAAGAAAAGCAAGAACAGATTTCCCACACTAAACACCTTTATTAAACCACTGATTATGCTCTGAAGGGTGTGACAATGTTAGGCAGTCATGAATCCCGTACTTCCCCGACTACCAACAAGGAGAACCAGTTGTTTTCTCGCCCAAATCTGTTTGTTGCTTGTACCACAAGTCAAAATTGTGTGCTGCACACTTGTCACATTCGTCTCCTGGTGTCTTTGTCCGAGACACATTAGTAGAAGTACGGGCAGAAGGGTTCCATGGCTACTTCAGCATTTGACCTGGCCATGTAAAAAGGGCAGCAGATGTGATTGGCTCGGTCCCCAATGCTCCATTGCCTACAGCTATGTGTCTGGTATATTGATGTAGATTAAATATTTATTTTGGTGTCTGGGTTATGATTAATGCATTGATGACAAGTGAGGAAATATAATTCATGTTAACTGTTGTGGTGAAAGTTAGAAAAATTCCAGTCTACATTGTCTATTACTTTTTCACTTCAAGCCATCATTGATGAGTGTTTTTCATCAGCTGAAGAATTGGGAGGCAAGATGTCCCTATCATGCCTTTGAGACCTCATAGTTTCCTGTGGCCAAAGTGTACTAATAAATGGTAATTATGCCAGGATGGGTATGTTTAATTACCAGCAGTCCATTTGACCAGTTTAAGAAGGAGACAGGGGAACACTGTATGGGGATTGTTCTGGAGTGGACGGCATGTCTCCTTGTCAAGTGGGGGACATGGCACAGTCTGCTATCAGATGGCATGACTTTGGTGCTCCAGTAGAGTCATTGATCTGTCGGCATCATACCCATGGGTGCGGGTTCCACCAGAGTGGTAGCTCAGTGAACTGCATCACTTGTGGCTTATGTTGAATTAAAACGAGACACTGATCAAGAATTGGCAACTTTCAAAGCTCGTCTGTATTCTAATTTGTGACATCACATATGTGACGTAATGCCAAGAATCTCATTAAGTCAGATATTTACTCTGATACAATACCCCTCAAGTGATGAGGACACCACCAGAATCCGGAGCAAACTTTGTCTGCCCAATCTAAGTGAAGGATGCATGGGCCAGCTTTAACAGCCAATTTCGCAGTACTCAAATACACAGTAATGAAAGGATGTATTCAGCCAGAAATATATACTACATTTTTGCTTTCAGAAATCCTTGATTATATTCCATTTGGAGATACAGAAATCAGATGTTGTTTGAATGCTTAACTAACTCATACCGTGAATTTTGAAGTCTCACGCCGATTGGCTGATGAAATTTCCTGACTTGACTTATGGAGGTGTCCTCAGGTCTTCACACAGAGGAGCATTGTATTCGAGTAGAAGATCTGATTTAATGAGATGGTGTCTAAAACTGATCAGTAATAAAAACAGTATAAACATGTCATATACAAATATGTAAATGTCTTGCTCCCTGAAGATATATTATTTGAGGTGTGAATGAATTTTTGATGCAGTATGCATTACAACAGCATCAAGCCACCGGTCTGTTTTGACAAGGGCCTTTGTATTCATTGTAAGATTGATAGATCTGGAAAGCCATATAGTCCCTAACGTCCTATTTTCATATTTTCAATACTCAATAAATTTATAAGATCCTAGTTACATGTGATCTCAACATTCTTGGTCAAGCCACATGGAAATATATTATTTGACCTCTTGCTTAGGCCCTCTTCAGTGCTTTGCATATTTAAAGTTTAAAATACATGTAACAAACATAAACTTGTTTACATATTAAATATTCTTTACCATGTTAACTATTTGTAATAATTACACAAAAGTGAACTATTATTTTTCACATTCCTGACTTTCAAAATCAAACCCGAACTATGGACACATTCACATGCCTCCTGTTCAGAAGCCTTGGCAAGTCTAGCAATACAAGCCAAACTCCTCGCAGTGTCAATGTGCAATCTCCACACAGTGAGCTAAAGTTCAATGACCTGACAAGAGCTAGTGCGGGCACACTGAACAGGCGGTGCAGGCAGTCTGCTGATCTGGGCAGCTTGTGCCGGCAGTCATATTCACTTGATTTCTAGCTGAAACTATTGTCATGTGATTAGCTTGCAATCTTGGTTCAGTGACAACTTATTACATAAGATTTGTCTGTTCTCATGTGTAATTATTTGGAGAACTGATCGTGACAGATTGTTTTGAGATGGTAACTGCAGTTTGTGAGAGGTTGAAGATTGAACACTTCATGTTGATGGATTATCGCTGTATGAAGCTTGTGATTGACATGTTCATGATGTTCCCTATATAGATAATACAGTTATTGGGTTCATACACATTTCAATATTTTACGTGCTTTTTAACTATAAAGTGTATTTAAATTCAGTGTGTGCCACATTGTTTGAGTCCTATGCCTCAGATCTTCCTTACTGAACTTTTTTCTGTAGATTTAGTATCATCAGAACCTTTGGGCATTTATGGACTTATTTTGCTGGATTTAGATACCGGACCTATAATTGTTGATTTTCCAAGAAAGTTGTTTAATTAATGAATTCGTAAGGATAATGAAATTGTGTATAATGACACTAATAACAAAGGTTTTATGTCCTGGGTAAATCTTGAGTATGTTACATCATTTCAGGTTGTTTTTCCCTGTGTTATTTAGATGAAAGATGCAGAGAAAGAATACTTAATTAAGATTTTTCTGTCCACATGCATATTGATCAATAATTGATCAACTCTTTTTCAAATCAAAGGGCAATTTTGAAGAACAATATATATCAATATAAGTGCACAAAATTAGAATAGATCTGAATGATCTGTAAAGCCATAGTAAAGGTAATTATTGTAAAATTACAATTTATGAGTTGTCGGGAGTGTTTTTTGTATCCTGTTCAAGAACTGGAAATGTCTTCTGTGGAATGATGTACTGATGAAATACAGTACGGGAATACAGACATTGTTTGATAGTGGTCACCTTCATAGCTGTTGCCTCATCAGCTTATGTGAAATACAAACGAAATAGGGAGGAAATATTACTCTTGACTAAGCAACTTTGTCGGTTTTTTGGTTTGTTGTATAGAACCATTTAAAATGGTGCAGTGATTTCTATTCACTCTTCAAATTGACTACAGATGATATGTTGAGAATGATATATTTTGGTAAGGTTGTTTCTTTTTATTTGATGGGCAGTGGGGTAGCCTAGTGGTTAAAGCGTTTGCTCGTCACGCCGAAGACCCGGGTTTAATTCCCCACATGAATAGAATGTGTGAAGCCCATTTCTGGTGTCCCCCGCCATGATATTGCTGGAATATTGCTAAAAGCTCACTCTTTTTATTTCAAATTCCCATTCTTAAGAGACCTGCACCATTGCCAGTGTGCATAGTTTTAAAGGGAGGTAACCTTGAAAGACTAACCTTGTATCCTGGGACCAAGGAGCTGGCAATATCTGGATTGTGCTCTCGAGTGGGCACTGATCAGGAGCTCCCGAAATGTAGTCTGAATGGCGTGTATCGAACAAAATGTTGGAAGCAAAACCTTTTTCTGAACTTGTATTAACTTACCTCCGTTCTGTGGATTGATGTGAGGAATATTCAAATATTGATTGATTGTGGTGTCACTGAACCAGATCCAAACCTTGGAAAAAGCTGTAGTTTGGTGTGTACTTGATACACCTTACTTTGTGGAAGGGCTGTGGGGTGGCGTTCAACATGTTTACTATGGTCACTCCAGCAGATTCAGTCAATTCCCTACATGGGCAGAAAGTGTGAAGCAATTCTTGTCCCTTACATCGATATCACATCGTAATCAAGTAGAGTTAATGTTTTCTTTAAAGTAAGTCTGTATTCCAGGCATGTTACTGAAAAGGAGATTTTGTTTATACCATGTTTTCTTGAGTATAATACGCACCCAAATGTAATGTGCATTCCCCTCCATGGGGTTTAGTATTTTGGAAAAATAAATTTTTTTTGTATTATCGCCAGAAAGAAATTATACCGTACCCCATCAGGTAATTATATACAGAGTTGAATTGTTTTATAGGCCTTACTCCAAAGTTTTCCTCCCACATTAAGCATCACTTACGCTGCGATATATCTGGAATACTTTTATGAGCGGCGTTAAACCCGTTTTTATCCATAAATTGTGTCTACTTTGTAACTGTTCACATCAACTCTGTATATCAAACAATTGATGCTGAGATTTTGACAGCTTCTTTAATAAGCCACTCCCTGAGATGATCCATTGATGTGTGACCTGTATTGCCAGGTTGCACTGGGATGAAACTGGCGTGTGACAGGACAAGGATATGACTCATTCCCTTCAATTGCCATGCACCTTGGCACACTTGGGAAAATTGCTTTGTCATTATGTGTGTTCAGTACCTGTGTGATAACATGTCAGTTATATCCTTTGTGCCTCCAGTCAACAGGATGTACTCAGCACACTTGCTGACACCCGACCACTTTGGAAACACTGTTTCCTTATCTAGTGAACAATAAGTAGATATTAAGCAAACCGTTGTAAATGGGTTAGTTTTTAGTTTTTTGCCTAAGTTTCACTCCCGGAAGTGCTTTGGTATTAACTTAGCATGGGACTTTGTTTTAAAGTTGTTTTGCGTTGGAGATGTTAATGTACAACAGTTCCCCTGAAAACAGTAGGGTGGTCCTGTGCAGAGTTACATCCCTTTGTCATGCCAGGCTCCAGTGATCAGGGGTTTGAATTCCAGATCTGCCCTGATCTTGATTCATTATTTGTCAGCAACAAGCATGTGGGTTTCATGGAAACAGTAGACATCTGAGACCTGTATCCCTTCAGGCTTTCGTCCCATGCTGACATGTGGTGATAACTGCACCTCTGTTCAAAGTGGACTTGAACACAGTTCACTCACTCACTCACTTAGTATATGAAATACTTTATAGAAAACTATTTACTTTTCATGTTGTGGATTCTTTTCCAGGTTTTCTAGCTGAAATATTACAGCGTCAATCAGATTTCCGGGAACTCTCGCCAACAATGTGATAGCGTGAGGCAATATGCTCATGCATCAATACTGACTCTGCCAATAGTTCAGGACATGTTGACCCACCAAGATAAGAACATGCCTGCCAAGGTTTTGTTCACTGAAACTTGGGAGTTAGGAACATGTTCTTGTGTTTGCCTACACAATCTGAGGATGCTGGAAATTTGGGTAGGACTAGATCTTCAGTGCATGTGAGCTGGCATCCATCAGATGTATTTTTGATGGAGTGTGTTATTATCACTATGGCTGGCATCCATCAGATGTATTTTTGATGGAGTGTGTTATTATCAGTATAGCTGGCATCCATCAGATGTATTTTTGATGGAGTGTGTTATCAGTATAGCTGGCATCCATCAGATGTATTTTTGATGGAGTGTGTTATTATCAGTATAGCTGGCATCCATCAGATGTATTTTTGATGGAGTGTGTTATTATCAGTATAGCTGGCATCCATCAGATGTATTTTTGATGGAGTGTGTTATCAGTATAGCTGGCATCCATCAGATGTATTTTTGATGGAGTGTGTTATTATCAGTATAGCTGGCATCCATCAGATGTATTTTTGATGGAGTGTGTTATTATCAGTATGGCTGGCATCCATCAGATGTATTTTTGATGGAGTGTGTTATTATCAGCATGGCTGGCATCCATCAGATGTATTTTTGATGGAGTGTGTTATTATCAGCATGGCTGGCATCCATCAGATGTACTTTTAATGGAGAGTGTTATTATCAGTGTTATTATCAATTGTTCCAGTGGAGCAAACATCACCTTTCCAAATAGCACAGTTGACTAGGGATCAGACCAGGTCTGAACTGAAAAGAGTGTGTACAGTGAAACCCTGTTAATATGGACTTAGCTGTTCCTTGTGGACTTGTGCCTGATGTTGCCTTGCATGCTCACATATCAACTCACACACCAACTCACTCATACACCAGCTCACTCACACACCAGCTCACTCACACACCAACTCACTCACACACCAGCTCACTCACTCAACACACCAACCATCCACTCTCACTAAACACACACACAGGCTCACTCACTCACTCACTCACTCACTCACTCACTCACTCACTCACTCACTCAGGCTGCAATGATGGAACAGCCCTGTCTACTATTAACCTCAGTTATTATCACTGAAGTAGCGTGTTCTCTGGCTTCTTCATTTGGCCTAGGTTAACCTTAAGTTACAAAGACATTAGAGAGTACACACATGCTTGGCCTTGTATCTCCTCCAGCTAGCATCACCATCTACCTTGGGAACGAACCTTATCCCGGCTAGCTGCCCAATTGTTTGAATGCTCCTGTTTCCATGTGCCCATGGGGAACGCCTTGTTCACCACTATTGTTGCAGACATCATTATTTGCGTTAATCAAGTGGAGAGTTTGCTGCACCCGAGACTGACCCAGTGCATTAGCAGAGTTGAGGACACCCTGATCTGCAGGAGATAATAGTCGGCTGTTATCGGGAGCGGAATGCAGCCTACACTTCATCCCATCATGCTGGAGCCAGGAATAGCTGCGTTTCTTGTCAGAATCCCAACTATTCTCAGTTATTCACCAGGTCGACAGAATTACATACATATCACTGGTTGATCAAAGTGTATTTAAAAACTAACCACCCGACACGGCAGCTACTTGAAGCTGGTGGTTGATAGAATCTCTTGTTCTAAAGCTACTGCATTCACCTGAAGACCACAGCACTTGAAGGTAGGTGTTGGGGGAATAGCATTGTTCTTAAGGATAGGTTGTTTGCATTTTGAGTCCCGAAAAGTGAATTCATGGTGGTAGTGTGATGTATTTATTGACATGGATATTAATACTTCTCTCAGAAAAGGAATTAATATTAAGTAATATTATGTGACTAAATTGTGAAGCAGACATCAGTCCAGTTGATTACTTAAAATCATGATCTTGTACATCATTTGAAGTGTTGAATAGTGACAATATTATTGGATTATTGGTGTATGCTACAAATGAGAATGTTTGTATGACACTGTCATGGGCTGTGTCTGTGTATCTCTCCTCTGTGTGCCCTGCATGTCAGTTGTTTTCAACATGACTTGCTTCTCTTTGTTTAAAACAGCATGAGGAAATTCATATTCTGCACATACTATTGTCAGACAGGAAAATATAAATTTGACTGACTTCTACTTAATGTAACTTCTGAGACACTGATTACAACCAGTTGATATTGTTCTTTGTTTAGAATGGTTGGGGTCATTAGGTGCATATCAGTGTCAGTCTGCCCTTGACTTTGTCAAATGTCAAAGTGAAGGGAAGTTGTCACAGTGGTATGTCAGTGAGTAGATCTTGGTGAAACGATACATTAATCGCTAAAGGGATAACAAATGTTAATATTTCTGATGTTTTATTCTCTAACTACTTGTGATTGTTAATATAAGATTTAAATTATCAACAATTCCTTGAAAATTATGAATAAATTATCAAAAAATATTAAAATGTCAATGTTTCTGCTGCTGAAATATTATGATCAGTACATGTCATATAAGGATAGTGAGTGTATTCTGTTTTTCATTTTCAAGAAATTGATCCCCAGTGCAGGTGATCAACAACAAGTGTCTCTTAAACAAAGGAATGTGAGGGCAGATGTGCCACAAGTTGAGTCTGCTTGGCTGGCTGGATTCCTCCTTTTGCATGATCTTCAGTGTTTGTTTCTATTTAACATGTGGGTTGTGATGAGCTAATCTTACTTGACTGACACAAATGGAACTTAGTATTATGCACTAGTAACTAAAATTACACACGGTTAGCATTACTGCCTGTAAAAGTCCAGTTTCCACCCTTGCCAAATTTGGCTGGATTTATGGAGTTACATTTTGGTTGGACTAACGAGTCTATGCACAGTCCAATCAAAGTTTGCATAACGAAATCAACATCCAGTTCATAAACTGCCATGCAGATTTCGGTCGATTGCAAGATTTGCAAAGCATGTGTACCACCAACTCTGCATCAACAGATATTTTCCCTATCTTTTCATGGTTTTAATCAAGGTGCTTACATGATTTGATTCAATTCGTGAAGTAAGACCCGTTTTATCAAATTATAGTCATACATTATCGACCTGATTGCCTTGACTGGGTGCCACCATTTTGTTCGATGCAAATGCAAGTGATATCAGAAGTAGAATCTGATTGGTCAAAAGGAGGGACATAGCAGGGACGTAACTTGTAATAGTTCAATGGCGGCACTTCAGTTGAGCCAAGAAATTCCTGCCTTGTTTGGCAAGGGTGGTTCCCGCACTCGATGCTGATTGGCAAGTTAGAAAGTTAACCTTATGTGACCTGCTACAAAGGTGTCCAAGGACTTTCATGCCGAGAGGTATAATATTGGAGTAAAAAATCATCAGATTTTAGGAAGATTTGGTTTGTGTGCCCCATACCTTTAATTGTGGGATTTATCAGGGTATGTCTTGTCTGTTTGGGCTTGTGATAATACTGTTCTGTTCAAAGGCATGCAGCACCTAAATCGCTCACTGTGCATTGGCACTTGCATACCAGGAAGCTCTAGAGGTTCAAACCAATGGCTTCATTGTCTCCTGTCAGTAGAGGTCATGAACCACCGGACGCGGACGGCCTTGAGTCCTCTGATTAGCGAATCAGTTCGTCATTGGTTTCATTTTAAATGACTTAATCAACATGGTGGCGGAATACCTTCCAGTCACAATAAAGGCATTTAGTGACTCCCCCAATTCTTCACAAGACATTGCATGCCATAGAAATCATATGTCTTGTGCCATGATCTGTTTCATTAAAACATTTGGGTCGCTTCCTGGTACCATATTTTCTATGAGAAAATCTGTGAGAATCATTTGAATCCACTATTCTTGGGTACAGGTTTCGAGAATTGCTATTTTGTATATTGGGCACAGTAAATAACTACGTCATCTCTCTCCAGGTCGACAAAAAGGAAAACAAAACTCATTTATTATGCACACCCCTCTCCACACAGCAGTATTCTTTTTAGACACAAGAGTACACAATGAACAAGAAATATTTAAGGATTGACTGTATATTTTTTGGCTTCATTTAGGTATGAATAAAAAAATCCATGTGCAAACTTTATAAGAATCTGCGTGGCAAGCTTATAATTAGATTAAATATGAAAATATGTTTTATCCAAAATAGTTAAACCAAAAACAGTTGTATATATCAAAGCACAAAAAAAATGACGAGAATGATAAATATTTCAGGTGTAGGAATATATATTGTGGCGTAACATGAATCAGGAGATTGTTTAATTTATGCGCATAACTTGACATGCCTACAAAGTCAGTAGACAATCAATGGAGAGTAGGATCAAAACAAAGTTCATAGGACCTGTCAATCAAGACGAGACGAGAAGAACTGCAACAGTCTGACTGTAACTAACAGGGACAAATATGTCCGGGAGATGGCGGCTGTTTCAGATGACATGGTCAGTTACTGCCAGCTTCAAACATTAGTTCCCTGAGAACGGAAAGACATATGCTAAAAAATGCTAGTTAGGAATGAAACCTGATGACATGAAAGTTGTGGAACCGAGGCGAGTGGGGAAAAAAACTGGCGAGCGAGCCTGCACGTTTGCTGTTTCATTCCTTCTCGGCCTTCGGTCTCAAAGGGTTGTTAGGACAATGAATATGCATGAATTCCGCTTAATGTCCTCTGTATGACCATGATGACAATACATGCGAGAAGAAAGTAAATTCCTGCGACTGTAATATATTGGGATTTCCTGACATTCCGTAGTAATAAAAGTAGTCTTCTTCTGTGTGTGTGTGGCTTAATATTTTTCTTTCATTGGGAATGCAATAACACGTGACCAATTCAGCTAATCAGAAAGCAGGAATCACAATGAACACAACAAAAATTTAATTGCCAGGGACTCCACCAATTAAATGAAAATGAAAAGTGAAAACAAAACTGAAAAGCGCTACCAGTATTTATCTTTTGCCAAATGCAGACTCTCCACAAAACAATTCTGCTAACAATGTGGTGAGCTGCAAACAATAGGTTACATTATGAGGCAAGCTTAGCTTCCATGTCCTCTGCACGTCCCAGCCGGGTTCAAACCTAATTGCTGACCATAATGCATTAGGGGCTGGCCACGTGACCCCTTTTGGAAACCATACCATGTCTTACAGATAGACAAAAATCAAAAAACTTTTCAGTGATTTTTGTCTGTCAGTAACCACTTCTACTTCAAGACCAAGGTCGAAAACCCCTAATAGTATGGTATCCGTAGAAAGAGCAGACCCTGGGCAGTGATCTCAGTACAGACAAAGAAATGGGAAAAGAAGTTAAAAAAAAGAAAAGTCCACACACATACATTTAAGCTGGCCAAAGTGTGGGAAGAATGTTTCCCCAAGTTCCAAATACATTATTGAGATCCTAACGCATTACCTCATGTGACTGCATACTAGAAACTAGCGATTTGACCTATTTCAAGGGATTCATCAGGGTATTTCTGTTACCTCCCTAATTTTCATTCTTTTGCGACAAATCCCTGGCAGTTCTAAGGGTTCTGAGAATGTTTTGGAGCACCAAAGAATTATCAGAAAATGTGATTACTACCAACCAGGTTCTTACACGAAAAAAGTCGTTAAGCCAAGAAATAAAGGTGTGAGCTTGTGACTATCTGTTTATTCCCTTGTGTGGATTATGAGGTAGACTATGCCCCGCACAAAGTGACTTGGTTGATGCCGTTTAAACATAACCAAACAGCTTCCGATATCAAGGAACTTTGTATCTTGTGTAAACAAGGAATGCAACCGGTACCATCTGTGTGAATAACTGTATGTGGAAGACAGAATGCAATTGCCATTTTATCAATATTTTAGCTAGTGCGGTGTAGAAACCATCTATCACCCTTAAAGTTTTGGCAATATATTTTCAGTTCATTGTGTATTTTTTGTCTGTAATGATAATGATTATAATTTGAAGAAATAAATCTCCATCTAATCTTTACTATTTACTTAATTGAAGGTAATTATGATTAATTTATCAGAAATATTTGTGCTGAAAGATTTAACTTTAAAATGTCAAACACTCTGACACAGGAGACAATCTACTTCATTAAAATTTCAGTCAGTTGGAATGAACATCAGTAATTCACAAGAAATTCAATTTCCTATCATCAGTCATTAATTCTCTCGGGATTATGTGCCAGTTTCGTTCTGTCTGGACCACAGATTCTGATAATCAGACAAAATATCTCATAATCTAAATCCTAAATTGACGAGTCAGCACTCCTGGACTGACGCACTCCTGCACCGACAGGAGAAAATGCTGTCCTCAAAAGGTCAATGATCCTGCCATCAGGTCATGCTGTGACCCACCCACAGACAAAATGACCTTGGCATTAGGTCAGACTTGGCCAAGCTGACCAGACAATATCCAGCCCCTGGGTAAATATATCCGAGGTTCGTGTGAGGAGCCCCCGTCTGCTGAGCTTTGTGTTGAGATCAGCATTTGTAGAAGGCCATACACTGTTCAGGCTATTATCGATGATTGAGGATATGCAGGATTGACGAGGAAGAGGACGGGTCGCTGCAAGATTCCACACATAATATACTGGGAGGCCAACTATTGACACTGCAGATATTGGCTGGCCTAGTCCAGTTTTGCTGACTCGGGCAAAATCAGTTGACCCGCTAATGTTGTTTTATTTTAAAGATTAAGTAAGACTTGTAGTTATATGATATACAAATAATTTGATATGTTTCATGAAAGTGATTAATCCTGTGTTTTTATATTTAAGTATTTGCATATTCATTCTGAAAGCCTTTAGATTGCATTTCACTTGGAGTAAAGTTGTTCATATGTAATTACCAATATATATAGTGTTTCAGTTCTGTATTTGTCTAATTGATCCATTTTACATGATTTGTGTTTTTCTGTACCAATGTTATTTGAATTAATGAAGAACTTGGTTGCAATTTGTATTTATAACAATTTATTGCGATTTACCCTTTTGCATTGTGAAATATGAATGATCTTTTTTTCCCCTATCAAAACTTTACATTTAAAATTTGCTTTGGTTTACTGGTAATTACAGAAGTGTAAGGTCGTATTAAATGACTTTAATGGTTATGTTTAATTGATTATATCATTTGCTATAATATATGTACATTATGTACATGAATGATTCATCAGTGTACATGTGTTATCTTGAAAGTTACAAAAAGCATGATTCCATGCAGGTACTATATGGATATGTACTATGAGGGAATGAAATAATATCCTTTTTTTATTTTTGAAAACCATGAAGATATAAACTCACCGACAAAAGAAACGCGAATACCATACATGTTGGTTAATATATGTAGACTTACTCATATTCAAGAGATATTAGATAGGTTTGCACAAACAAACATACTGGTATGTTGTGTGAACCACCGCTCATGAACACATCACATGATCCATGACCCGAGATGCACCATTTGTCACGTGCAACGTGTAAAGTTTGGAAATCCCGTGCAGCATATTGTGATAAGTCTAAGGACTAGTCACACTTGACTGGTTGTTAGTTTTGTAGTTAATTGGTACTCATTGGTCACATCCCTTCTCACTGTACATACTTCTCTCTGTTTCTATGGTTCGCATTTCTTTTGGCGGTGGATGTATATGCCGTGACGATGAGTACTGTAAACAATTATCTTTGTTCTTCAACATATGTTTTTCGCAGTGGGCATTGAATACTTCTCCTTCTAAAACATCCATGGACATCATTAGCTTGGCCTGTATTGCTGGTCATATATTTGCTTTGGGTTACACATATCTTACATTTCCAAATGTCTGCATCATTCTGATTAAGATATCTCCCAGGAAATATTTGTAACTGATTGCCACAGTGGATGTTTTTGATAACTCACGAGTTGTTGCAACATTGCCTTCATTCTGGATGGAGGAAAGGTGAGTATGTGCATGTATGGCTATCTGACTCATTGGCGCGGGTTAGATGATAGTGATGCACAGATCATATCCTTAGGAATAATATGCATGTTCTTGTTTCATTGAAGCCTTTTCTTGACTTTTATTTAGAATCCTGTAACAAATCATTGTTAAGAGTTTCCCCAACTAGTTATATATATAAACCCAGTACTGGAATTGAATATGTAATATCTTGAAAAAAGTTATTGATTTTAAAAGCAATTCTTGAATAGTTACCAGCCCTTGTGATGAAAATATCCTTCAACACTTTCATTGTCATAGTTTTTGTATAAATCTGAGACCTCGAGATCTGTGTTTGGATATTGTAGACTGCCTTTTTCAGAGCAAGTTCCGTTTCAAGGATGGTTCATTTGAGAGACTACAACCTATGAGGAAATATTGACTGTTCCCAAGTAAAACGGAGACAGGATAAACATGACAAAATGATAAAAATTATGTCCCACATAATGAAACCCAAACCTTGAAATTAGCTACCTGTGTGCTGTGTTTCATTGAAGCACCTACTTAAATAGAAGCCTGTCTCACACCTTGGTATTAGCAGCCCCATGTCTAACCGTCTGGCCACAGCAGAGCCTAATTTTTAGAAAGTGAAAGACAAACTGTGATAAAAAAATAGTTGCATCAGTGTAAACATTTTGTTGCACAAATGATGGTCGCCTGGCTACCGTCAAACACAAATGGGCAATTCTTAAGACAAGAAGGTGTGTGTATACGCTACACATTCTTGCTCAATGTGTGTGTGTGTTTTAAAGCGACGAATTCTCACTGACAAACCACAGCATTCATGCAAGTTTGTGTAGTTAAACATTCCTTACCAGTTGATCATTGATTTGTGTATTTGTCCCTCCACGCATACAGTTTGTAATTAAACCAATCCTGGATGAGACTTACATCATCCCTCCAAACCTCCACAATGCCAGATGCATGGAAACTTATTGAAGAGGTGGGTTGTTGGCTGTTTCATATGTTACAGTTTTTTCATTAACATTAGTTGAATGTCAATAGTTTAGCAAGGAAATATGTGTGTCCTCACTGTCGTGACATACTGGGAATAATTCATTTTGAATCATCGGTAAATTTGTTTTATGATGTTTGTTGACCATATAGGTAGGGATAGGTAACGAGATCTTGTCTAAACAGGACTTAAAAAAACCTGCTGAACCTATTTTGGAACTTCTCTTTGATTAATGTTAGATAGTGTACACTGTGTAAATCAGACAGAAATATAACTGCAATGATGTGATCATTTACGTTTTTTAAAGAACTCTATATTTCACGTGTTACAGCATGTTAGGTGAATAATGTGGTTTGAGTGAGTTGACTGTTTTTAAAACCACCAGATTGATACAAAACAGCTGATTGTTGATTGGCACCATTTCTTCCGTTTTTCTTGAAACATGTCTTTAATATGGTTATGGGTAATAAATAGAATAACCCACTCGGTACGAGTGATTACAGAAAATGTCATTTGTGAAATTAATGTTTTTAGTTCCGAGCTTTAATTTCACTTGAGACATACTTTTCATAATCACTCATACTTCGTGGGTTATTCTATAAATCTCTGCCAAATACTTCAAGTCTGATTGCTCAAGCTTGTCACTCTGACAGAAGACGTTTTACAAGACTGCGACTTCTGTGTGATGTCAAGTGATAAAATACAGTAATTTGATCTGTTTTTCCACATTAAATATTCAAAGGTTTTATCGAATGTTACGTTTCAGAAATAAGCATATCGCTGGGATAATGTTAGAATGTTAAGTATGTTTGACAAATAAGTAATGATTGCAGTTTTTATGAGCACTTTTGATTGATGTGACTTTGCCAAAAAAGGCAGTCTGGCTGATATCTTCATCTGATGGATGGTCTCTGTTGACATTGTATTTATTTGGACTTGGGGAGGTTATATAGTTGGTTTACCTCCGAGGGGAGTGTGTGAGGTGGAGATAGTGAAAGTGATTTGCCCAGAGATGGTTTAATACAAATGCTTAAGGCCCCTGCCTCACCCCTACCTCTCCCCCCAGTCTGCACTGTGTAAGATTCTAAAACAGTCAAGTTTGAACATTGTATACTAATGCAGGTTGTGTTAGGTATAAGTTTTAAACTTCAGCATACTGTAGATAATAATGAAATTAAAAATATGTACATGCCTTAGTTACCAATTTGGGTCTCATAGTGTTCTTTAAATAAACCCTTGTATGAATATAGAGCACAGGAGGGCCCCCTTGAATCCCATGCTCCTTGTAGCAGCCAATGGACCTAGTTGATTGAAGTATGACTGACCTGGTTGATTGTGCAGCACCGCAACATTTGACATCTTCCACAGGCAAGGGAGTAAACTGACTATAAAAGTCCAGTTTCCACCTTTGCCCAAAGAGACTATAATTTTGTGGCTTGATCGTAGCACCACCAGTGGCTGCGTTATGTCCCTTCTTCGTCCCTCTTATTGGCCAATCAGATTCCACCTATCATATTACTAGCATTTATTTCAAACAAAATGCTGCACCCAGTCAAGATGATCTGATTGCTAATAAAAAAATATTTTGTGAAAAAAATGGGTCTTCTTCGCGAAGTGCATCGTAGTACTTGAAAATGAAAAGATTTGGAAAATATCTGTTGATGCCCAGATGTAGTACACATGCTTGGCAAATCCTGCAGTCCACTGAAATCTGCACTGCTATTTATGCACCGGATGTCGATTTTGAGTCAAAACATAACTCAATAATCCCAGCCTGGTTTGGAGGTTGTGGTTGGTTTCAGTGTCATCTGGCTGTGACATCCTTCCGTGAGGTTGTGGGGAGGTTTCTGTGTCATCTGGCTGTGACATCATACCGTGGGGTTGTGGGCTGGTTTCAGTGTCATCTGGCTGTGACATCATACCGTGGGGTTGTGGAGGGTTTCAGTGTCATCTGGCTGTGACATCATACCGTGGGGTTGTGGAGGGTTTCAGTGTCATCTGGCTGTGACATCAGGGTGTGGGGTTGTGGGAGGTTTCAGTGTCATCTGGCTGTGACATCATACCGTGGGGTTGTGGAGGGTTTCAGTGTCATCTGGCTGTGACATCAGGGCGTGGGGTTGTAGGTGGTTTCTGTGTCATCTGGCTGTGGCATCATACCGTGAGGTAGTGGGAGGTTTCAGTGTCATCTGGCTGTGACATCATACCGTGGGGTTGTGGGAGGTTTCAGTGTCATCTGGCTGTGACATCATACCGTGGGGTTGTGGGAGGTTTCAGTGTCATCTGGCTGTGACATCATACCGTGGGGTTGTGGGAGGTTTCAGTGTCATCTGGCTATGACATCATACCGTGGGGTTGTGGGAGGTTTCAGTGTCATCTGGCTGTGACATCATACCGTGGGGTTGTGAGTGGTTTCAGTGTCATCTGGCTGTGACATCATACCGTGGGGTTGTGGGTGGTTTCAGTGTCATCTGACCGTGAAATCATGTGTTGGGGTTGTGGGAGGTTTCAGTGTTACCTGACTGTGACATCAGGCCATGAGGTTGTGGGGAGGTTTCAGTGTCATATGGCTGTGACATCAGGCCGTGAGGTTGTGGGAGGTTTCAATCTGACATCATGCCTTGAAGTTGTGGGTAGTGTCAGTGTCATCTGGCCGTGACATCATACCAAGGGTGGGTTGTTGATCTTGCTGTCAACCCTTGGTTTGTCTTGTCTTGATCAATTTACACTCATCATGATATACGTGGCTAAGACTTCTGGTGAAAAAGTCTGTGGACATCTAGTTTTAAGGTTGTATTAGTAGCATATATATTTAAGGAGACACATTTAACCAATCCGGTGCCGAGCAGCCAAAGTTGATTAGTTGGCGAGACACGTTATATATAGACCAGCACTGACAGCCCTTACATGCATACTCATGTGCGGTGTTCACAACTCGTTGACATTCAAGCCAACTTTCACAGACAATTTGAACTGTTTTCGTAACCTTAAGTGACTAATTTCCAGAATCACATGAGCCAGACAGCTGATCTTGGGAGATAACAGGCAACATTTAGATAAGACATAACAATTACAGTATGTGTTAAATTAACTGATACATCAATAGAAGTTACGACAATAAAATGTATTATAATAAAATATTGATCTGATCACTTGATTTTAGCTATGTTAAAAAAACTTAGAAAAAGTATCTGTGGTACGGACTTGTGAAATCTGCTTGTCAATACTCCAGGGGAAACTGTCTTTTCAACGTCTGTCAGTTCGTGTGTTTTTAAAATTAAATTTTAAACAGCTTCAAATCAAATCTGATAGTTGTTTTTGAAAAATGCTTTTCAATAAAAAAACTGCATTTTAATTTATTATTTTTTGCTTATGAGAAGTTTAGGTTTGAAAAACTTAACAATGGAAATGACTTACAATTAGCACCATAAAATCGGAATGTTTTTGTTTTTTTTCATGCCTAAGCTTGTAGGATCCACTTTTCTCTGAGATCAAATCTTTCATATCCAATATGTGTCATCTTAGAGGAATGATAGTGATAGAAATTTGAAGTGGTCTGACTATGGACGAAGGAACACAACTTTGGACCCTTAATCATGTGAAGCTGCATGGATTCCTAGCTGCTATGTACAGTTACATACCAGACATAAAACTATTACTGAGGATATACTCTACATGACAGGAAGATTAGTTGGACTTATTGCTCATATTGCGTCATTGTATGATAAATAGCAGACAGCCTATTTAGGATGGGTTTCTGGCCTCTACGTATGGGGAGTGAACCGTCAAGGTTCCTGATGGCAGAAAGGGAATTTGGGGATAGAGACAATAAATAAGAGTGGATATATATTTGACTTGGAAAACTGTAAGAAAGTTTGAGCACATTTACCTCCCCTTCCAGAGTTAAACCTTAAGCTTAAGACTGAAAGTCAGTGAGCACTGACAGACCGTAAACCAAATGTTCTAAACCAAAATGGAAGGGGGCTCTAAGATGACGTATAGTGTTTATCCTAGCTTTTATAAGAAAATGGGCCCATGGACACCTGTCTTGAGTTATGTGGGCCATTTAGAAAATAGTTTAGGCCATGTCAAATTGCTGTGATTTGTTAGCTATACAGTACTTAGTAACTAACTATTTCTGTCTTCCAATACAGGTAAGGTCAACAATTAGAACACAAAGAAAAGAGAGCAAAATCTATTCAAAACATTTATTGAATGTTAAAGATCAATTCATAATGTATTTGTAAAGCAATAAATAATACCCAATTCTCAATGTTCGTTAACCACAACCATAGCGATGAAAGTGTGAAATTGCAAAATGCAACGTGATTGGTTCACTCAAAGAAAGACTAATCACGATCAGCTTTACAAAGGGCTTCATTTTCTCTCATTACACTGATTTGTAGGCATCGCACTGTCATTTGTAAGATAGTTTGAAAGTTATTTGCCGAGTTCGAAGTACTCAAATCAATAACAGGTCGCTTCAATGAAGCAAGGTAGTGCTAATTTTGTGAGCAAGTAGTTTGGAGTTTTGCAACAGTTGGCAAGTAAAAATAAACTTGTAAAGCATTTTAGATTTATTTTTAATTTTACGAGTCCGCCAACATGACCCGCCTGTACTTTTATAATGTGCCATATTAAACTTCAGTGCGCCAATGGCGCAAGGGTGCGGCCTAGAATGAACACTGACAGTATGTATTAGGAATCCTGAAAGACTCCAGGTTCACCATGACTGGATCAATGGGTTTAAGACAAGCAAGGTTCCAGTCTATTTTAAGTGGATTATAGTTTTAATTCATCCCTGACCTTTGATGGGTCAGATTAGCTTTATTCTTTAAAACAAATTAATTTAATTCAAAGGCAAGTTTGTAGAATTAAGTTGACAAAACAGATATTGACATATTTGGTAGAAAGTCCAGTTGATAATAACTCTTATTTGACTTGTCTTAAAACAACATTAGAGATTCATAAAATATTGATTCATCGCGTAAGCATAGTGACCTTATCAGTTTCAAACAGGAACAGAATCACACAAAGAACTAAGCGCGTTTGACTTGGAATTCTATGGAATTCTATCTGCATGGAGTTGAAGGAAGCCAAGCATGTTGACTGGACACTTTTCCTGTTTGACCGATGCAGCTGATGTCAAGAGAACCATGGTAACCTCAGTGCCAGAATCTATCTGGCTAGCCGGTGTCTACTGTCAGGATGACACGACGTGATCTCACAACCGATCATTATATGGCATCAGCACATTTCTGAACCCTCTGAAGAATACACAAGCAATCTGGTGATTCTTCTCGAACCAAGCTGCAGTGGCTTGCACTAAATGACCCCCAATTTAATTAGCAGACGTTCGTTTCTGTCTGATTTCACTACCAATGTGTTTCCACCCAGACGGCAAGAAAGCGTGGTCGGTTGGTCAAACAGCGCTGTTGGTACGTCACAGACACAGCGCTGTTGGTACCCCGCATTGTGCATGTTGCATCTTCAGGCAGCGCCTGATATAGCGCTGATTACTCTCCCAATAATGAGATGGCTCAAGAATCAATTGTGGAATCTGCCTGATGTTTAGAGCATGGTCCATCCTGCTAGGACGGTCTGTATTAGCCTTTCTAATCGTTGTTGGTTTATGCTGGGGCTTCCTGCCAAAACAGAGTGTAGACTTTGTGAGTTAAAGTGCATGGGTGCTAGCTACCACTGGCTGGGCTCCAGGTTAGCAAAATTTACCTGATAATATATGTGTCTGCAGCAACAAATTCAATACTGCAGTGGCTGCAATAAACCATGGTCAGATTGTACAGGATTCACATGCTGGGAGGTAGATTTTTACAGTAGGGAGAATATGACATGCTTGAATTTATGGAAATGGCTGCATCTATTGCCTTTGATGCCAAGTACAGAGGCTAAATGGCCCATGCATAGTGATTTTGCAAGAGACAATTGACGTTTGAATATTGTCACGATTTTATCAACTTGTGATATGACTTATTTCTGTATCATTGCCGAATTTGAAAAAGTAAATCTTTAGGACAGTTTGATTGACCAACAGTGTACAAGAAAATTAACCAGACTGAAACCTTGCATGTAGGATTGTCCTGAGTTGTGCAATTTTTCGTTGGTGACGAGGGACAAAGTAGCATGAAATCATACCATGAGAGGAGCAAAGGTACTGAATTCTGAGTTAAAGGATCACTTGGCCCTGAATTTTTTTGGAAATATTTTGCGTGAACTTTGAATTCTTGCTTTGATCCGTGAAGAGCAATATGAGAATGTGATGATTCATGCATCTCATCACTAATTATTGCCTCGTGGAGGGTTTGTCACAGGGGTCTGATAGCCAACGACTTTCAATTTTGTCATTGCTAGACTAATCAAGAGCTACTGTATCATCAGATGAAGAGTGCTTGAGGTAATCAGATATTTATTTTGTCTATACAGATGAAAAACATCTGGTGAAATTTCTCTGGCGTTAGGTGCTATATTTTTGTTAAATATGTCTGCTATATGTCTGAATAGTCTGAAAACTTTGAACTGAGAGATATGTTTGGATGATATCATACACTATTATTGTGATAATTGTAGGTATTCAGTTGGAAGTGTCAATTTGTTGGGGTCAGCTGTTGCAATACTCTAAGTAATATCTGGTAATGGGTAAAGTACCAAACTGTAGAGTAACTGCAGTTACAGAAACATGGGGATCTATGCTAGAAACAGTGGTTCTGAAACTTATTAAGTGTGTGTTGAACATTTGTGTGTTTGAAGGACAAGACTTTCCCGATCCCTGGCCCCTGCCGAGGTCTAGACATTTTAATTAGTGCCTGTGTGAAACTGAGACAATGTCTGTGTAGTTACGGGAATTGATAACTTATAATGTGTTTTTTTTAATGACTTGAATCCAACTATGACTGACGTATGACTCCCTTCGACTGATACATTTATATGGAAAATACAGATTGATTGACCATTTCAAAAGAAAGTCTTGCCTCAAACTAAGATTTTGCTCAATCATCTCTTTATGAGGAATATAGTCGAATATGGGAATATAATGTCTGTAGACTTGTCTTATTTGCTGCGGCCAGATATTGTTGATGCAACAATAAATTCACTTATGTGCTCCGGAATATTTTAGACAGATCATGTTGTTCTTCAATATATTGTATTCTTATGTTGCTGAACATAGACGCCCCGCCACACAAGGACGGTTTCATCAAATTAGCTTTAAGTTTTGTCTAGTAATGCTTGACTGAACTGTATTTTCACCATGTGAATAGTCGTGTAAACTGGATCACAAGGGGCAGTGATAGTCCTCGTGTGTTCGTAGCACTACTTGGAATTGACAAAATTAGGAAACTTCATCGAGAGCTGTCAGAATACCTATTAATGAAATCCATTTCTAGAAAGAAAAATGTCAGAATTACAACATATTACATAATATTCAGTTTCCCCAAAAATGTTATCTTGTGACGAACAAAATATTTTGAAAATAGTCTCCTGAATGTGTAACTGCCATTAGAAAATGATTGTATAAAAAGTATAAGATTTTCGCTTCAGTTCTTGATTTGAGGCTGATGATACATGAGTTTGCAAAGGTTATATCCACTCAACCCTTTATGACATTAGCTCAACTTTACAGAGAGGAATTATTAACTGTACCGTTTCCTAAGACCAGTCTCAGTGTATCATCTGTTTCATGCGCAATTCCCTGAACAGAATTCATAAATAAATTGCGTTGTTCCCGAGTCTTCAAGCATACTTCCAGACGGCACTTACCGGCATGAGCAGAGGATTATACTTAAAATGTTAAAAAATGCAGACTGTAGTCCAGATTGGATTGAGAGAAAGCTGGAAGTCCAATGTGTCCTCCCCATCCCGCTCCTGAGCCAAGGTGTGGGCTTATCAAAGGCCTTCAGTCTGGTGACCCTCAACCAGGAGCAAGGTGCCTGGCCATAATTAGTGAGCATCACTAGCAGACTGTTGAATAAAACAAAATTGGCGATCGGAGCTTCGGAATTGTCTCCCGCTACAGTAATTTTGGCAAGCTATCAATAATTGTGTTCAGTAAACCCGTCTAGGAGGCTGGCACCAGACAGAATTATGTAAGTATAGGCAGACGATGATGCAGTCAGCATGCAGTGACGATGCGGAGTGGACGTTGCTACATGACTTTTCGCATTCACCATTCCACCTTGTTGGGATTTACATGTATTTCACTGGATTCTGTTTCCTTCTTGTAAAGGTGAGACAGCTATTGTACAAATTTGAAATTATTTCAATCATTATCTGGTATTTTATGAAATATCATTTGATATGAACCGTTGATTCATTATACAAAAGTAACAAATTTATTTTGTCTTGCTCATCTGGCTCAATATGTTTTCTTGTCTGGCTTGTGAGAATATTGAGAATTAGTTACCTCATATGGATTAGTTTGCCAGTTCTGCCAGCCCAGCCTCCCAAAGGATATTTTCATCCTCTTACATAATGGTCTAAAATGACAACTGCGAAGAAGATAACTGAAGGAAAAAGATTTGATAGACGTCCTCTCCTCTTGCCCCAAGCAGAAAGCGTCTTTGAGTATGTCTGCTCACATGACATTTCTTAAAATATCCAGTATTTAGCGGTGAAATGTCGTAGTGGACGGGCATCGCCTGGCCTGTCATGTAATCAACTGTGCTGCAAAGCCAGACAGCAATACTATGCTGTGTTTAAATATTTTGATAGAACGTCTGCATTTTATTACGGCTAATTAAGTGGTTGTCTAATCGATGTCTGGGTTGAGTTACATGTAGCAATTTTATGAGAATGTTCAAGCTTTTTACAGCACATTGTGTTGCATGTGATTTTTAAAATAACAACATATTTGGCAGAAATAGTTGAAAGAAATATGCAGAGGTTTTTAGAAATGTTTAAACTTCAAAAATGTTGTTTGATAAATGTTTAAGTGAAATTAAGGTTTGATTGTGACTTGTAATGTAAACTGAGAGACCGATATGATGGATATTGTCACGGAATGTGTGAGATGATGTGTAACAGACTCCAAGCATTACATTGTGTGAGTAGATAATGAGTACCAAGTGTCTGGTGGGATCTTTTGAGCTACTAACCATCAATTTATGAGGAAACCAGGGCAAGCGTCCTTGCAAACACAATTGTCTTCCAACAGGTCTCATGTTTCCATGTCATTTTATTGACAAGAACTTGCTTTTGTGTCCCAACAGTCCAAGTTCTATGCGATATTTGGCGTATCTGGTGCTGGTCTAATTGTGTTTTATGTCTTTTTTAAACCGCAGACCTCACTTGATGGTGGTGATGGTCGCAGCAGCATTGATGATGTAATATGGCTGGAATGATGCTAAACGTTCTCTTGAAAGAACATTCCCTCACTCACCCTGTATGTGTACAATGAATTTGCACGTCATACCCCTTTTAGGATATGGACCTGCCCATCTGTAGAAATGTTTCAACTCCATCAAGATGCTTTCGATAATTTCAGTGTACTGACCTCGAGATAATTTTATTTGTCAAACCCCTGTATCTTACAATACTTAAATATGAACAGGAAAGCCTATCCTGATGTATCTCGCCCAACTTCTTGCCATAAAGGAAGTGTTTATTCCACGCTTTGCCTCTAATTTACTGCATGTATGTGCGCGATAACAACTGTATCTCTCAAGTGGATATTGGCAGTCACAATGCATAGCAACCATGGTTATTGATGATAATTAGCTCTGTATGTCTGAAATTTGGATTTATCTATCTGTAGGTGGAATGTTTGATCATCCCATAGAGAATACTGCCCGAAGAATCTGCTGAATGTGCATTTTTCTTTTCCTGCACGTTTTGCTTTTGCCAAGTCATCTCATGGAGGAGGTCATTTGAAAGATTACGATGTGATGCTGTGATTATGTCTTTAGGTTTAGATTTGATAACTGAAGGAGGTTTCTGGTTTGATGTAAACTGTGTCCTTGTTTGTTGATGTGAGGAAACATATTGGTGTGTATTGAAGGAGGAATGTGGATGGAGATGGCAACAGTTAATCCTTCTTCAGTATCAACCCTGGATTGCTGATTACTTTGTTTGACCTTGGCAGGGATTTGATCTGCTGGAATTGATAACAGCATTAATAGAATTGCAGAATAGCTTTTAGTATTTTATGTTTTAGTATTCTTTTGTCTAGATTGCGGTGGCCATGCATCATTGGCTCGTCCTTGTGTGGAGTCATGGTTCATTTTGAAGTCCCCACCCTCCATGTTTAATAAGGAACAAATATTACATGAGCAGTGTCAAATGCTAGAGGTGTCCTGAAGATTTCTGCTGTAGTATTTTAATCCAGGGACCACTTACATATTTTTCTTCAGCATTATGTAATGTTTATTTGTTCATCATTTAACGTCTCAAACAGCAATTATCCAGCTTCCATATTTTGTGTTGTGCGCACTTGATTATAATGCTCACCCCTCATTCTTGGGTACAAGTATTGGGAAATTGATTTTATATTTCGTCAAGAACTACCTTGTATTACTGCAGGGGAACAAACAGGAGTTACAGACTTGGTCAATGAAAATGAGAATTGTGAAATAAAACATCTCTGGAAATGGTGATTTACAATTTAGATTGTATTTCCTGTTCTGCTGGTATTATTGTGTATGCAGAGATTAAGTTTATTTACATTTAAGGCAACATTTTTTTATGTCTTGGTTTACGGATTTCAAACTCGTTTCAAAAGTGAGGTAGGCAAATTAAAAAACAACAACCAAAAAACCTTTCGGATTGTTTTTTTACCCCCCTTTTATCCTAAGGTAGGCATAGGTAGGCATATAAAAATATATTCTCGAGTAACAAGTAAAAAACAACTAAATTTTTCAAGAACATTTTATTATAACCCTAGGCACTCAGCTTGTGCACAAATGGCAACAGAACAATATTCATGTCATGGTGAAATGCATGAAAGACGCGCCATTTTGGCAGCATGGGTGACGATGAAACTGTTCACAACTGCGCTTTGTGTTAACACCCTTTGATGGTATTACATTAGGATCGCGGCAAGAAATATCAGAGTGACTTCCCTTTGCTTTACACTCTACGAGGAAACAAAATCTTTTTTTGTTTGAACTTTTTATGCATTTATTAAAGTAAAGATAGGTGTAATAAAAAAAGGAGTAATTTTTATATTTATTTTTTTATAACACTTGGACAGGATGGTGCATCTGTAAACCAAGAAATTAAAAAAATGTTGCCTAATTATGTTTTGTAAACTATGCCGGAAATTGCAGTCAGCTGCACACAATTTTCTCCCAATCTGCCAGTGATTCAATTAAAAAATATTATGAATGAAAAGAACACTTTTTTAACCAGATAGTGTGATAGTACAGATATTGGTGTCTACTCAGATCTATGGCAGATTCCACAATTCTTGATCTTTCATAAGGGCAATATGATATTTTATGGACCCAAGAAAGTGATATTGATCAAGGCCAGCCAGTCACTATCAGTTTTTTTGAGTCTTTAAGACACAATTTTGCCTGAATTGTCGTCAATAATTGTTGTATTTGATGATTAAAAAAACCCATGAATATTTCAAATTCAACAATAATTGAATCCGATGTTACAGGACGTCACAGGAGATGATGCACAACAAGCCTTGTGTTATGCTCTCTGATTAGCTGATAATATTTCTCTCATTGAGTCCATGGCTTAATCACTCAGGGCAATACCATGTTTAATCGCTACATTGCAGGGTGGGTCTCAGGGCAATAAAACTGTGTTTTAAGGAAGGTCATGTTACCCTTTCTCAACCAATGAAAATACAAAAATAATTATTTATGTAAATCTGATGGTAAACTCTGGCACAAAGATGTTGTTACTCCGTGCAGAGTTTGGCCCATAGCCATGTCAGAATGTTCAAATCCCATCTTCACCATGATGTTTCTGGGTTTGACAGAACCATACCTGTTTTAATGGCTCTCACCAAAGTGGTAAACATCTAAAGATCTGCAACATTTGTCCTTTCCCACCACCCTTAAAAGCTGATAAGAAATGTTGGATCATAAAATGTAGTGAGTAGGGTGTTACGCCCAACCCTACTCACTCACTCACTCACTCACTCACTCACCCCCTCATGGACCATGCACTGTCATTTTAGGCATTATAGGCTAACAGTAAATGCAGCCTTGCATACAGCGGGAATACAAGAGCCTTTTCTTGAATGTAATGTTGAATGTAGTTAGTCTGCCGTTTTGAAAGGTTGCATTATAATTAAGTTGAAGAGGAGCTTTGAAGCGATCTGAATAAGCACTGCAACAAGGATAGAATGCTAAGTCCATCATCGTCCTACCCTCATCAGTCACTAAGGACTTACTGTTACATCTTTACAGTTGGGAGTGAGTGATGTACCGAAAGGAGACTGAGACGGTCTGGACTGTAATATTCAGTAATGGGGATTATGCAGAAGAGATTAGACTGTCTCATAGGCTGTTATTTATTATCCACATATTTCCATAGGATTTGAGTGTCAGTGTTACTTTGGCCACAGTTGCAGAGCTTCATGTTAAGTACTTGCACAATAATATATGACTCTGTATAACATTGCTGTCTCATTTGAGCGAAAAGGACATTACATTGTCGATCATTTTGACATTTAAGATTCGTCCTTGCAAAACAGCTTTATGTTAGTGCTGTTTTATTTATAATTTTTATTAATTTATATGAACTATGCGTTATTTGTTTTATGTAATGGCTAGACATCTGTGAACATTTATTTCTATCTTGGGTTTCGCAACAGAATTTCTTTGTGAGGTTAGTTGGAGAAAATGTAATATCGTAGAAAGATTTTGAACTAACTAAAATGAATATCGTTTGACATGGTATGGTATGGTTCCTGTAGGAAGTGACAACTTGGAGACGATGGCTTGCGGTATATACAGTTTTACTTTATACATGTAGATATATATACATACAGAAGACACTATGTGCCAGGTCAGCACATGGTGGTAGTGGTTGTTGTCTAGGTGCCCCGGAGCACCCTGCCTAACCCTAGCTAGGCTAAGGGTAAGACCTTTTTTTTCTCTTCTTTCAATCTCTCTGGACCAAGCCTTATATAGCCAAGGTCACCTGACATTTAGTAAGTAATAAACATAAATGTAAACAGTAATTCATCAGCAGGATGGCAGACAGTCGATGTACACAAAGATGGGGATTAACAGTTAGTATTAGCATCTTATAAATAACAGCAATTGAGTGTTTCAAGGCATATAGATGTCATGGCTCCAGGGTAATGAGCCTTTGCAATTAAATGTTCTTCAGACAATGGGTGTTGTAAATCAGTCGCTATGACAGTGAGTACAGACTATGTACTCAGCCACTGATTTTGAATAACAGCTAGTCATCTGCTATTTCTGCTGGCCACAGGTAAAATACTATCAGTTAGGTTGATCTTAACACTTGTAACCCCAACCAATTATCCTTCTGGAAAGACTATTGTTTCTGAAGGGGATATAATCCTGCTGGGCAATTGCTGTGGTCTGGATGTGACATAGATCAGTTCAGTCAGATGCCAATGCCCTGAGACTTTGGTCGAGGAGAGATCACGTCTTGTACACCTAGTGACAGACTATGGTGCCAGATTGATATCACATCTTGTACACACATGCCATGGTGCCAGACTGATATCACGTCTTGTACACACAGACCATGGTGCTAGACTGATATCACAACTTGTACACACAGACCATGGTGCCAGACTGATATCACATCTTGTACACACAGACCATGGTGCCAGACTGATATCACATCTTGTACACACAGACCATGGGGACAGACTGATATCACATCTTGTACACACAGACCATGGGGACAGGCTGATATCACATCTTGTACACACAGACCATGGTGCCAGACTGATATCACATCTTGTACACACAGACCATGGTGCCAGATTGATATCACATCTTGTACACACAGACCATGGTGCCAGATTGATATCACATCTTGTACACACAGACCATGGTGCCAGATTGATATCACATCTTGTACACACAGACCATGGTGCCAGATTGATATCATGTCTTGTACACACAGACCATGGTGCCAGACTGATATATCCGAAACCTATGATTCTTAATTCAAATTACTGATTATGTCTAGATTTGGCAGCACCAAATTGTGTTCATGTTCACACAACCTGCCCGACTTTGCCTTTCCTCCCACAAGCTGAAACATGTGGTGTTACTGAAATATTGTTCCGGAGCTGCATGGAGGTGAAACTCACCCATTCCAGTCCACATCTCGACGTCCGAGTGCCCTTTGCGAAGGAGACTGTTAGCTCCTACATTGATAGGCATAAACAAATGGTACTGACAAGGAAGTTTTTGAATGATCTGATTTAAATTTGCTTGGACTGCCTACTCCCCTGAGTTGTATCTTCCCCTTCCCCTTTTCCCTTCCTTTCCCTTCCCTTCCCCTTCCCAGGACTCTGTAGTTCCCTGACTTGATAGTCCCCTTTGTAGTTCCCTGACTTGATAGTCCCCTTCCCAGGACTCTGTAGTTCCCTGACTTGATAGTCCCCTTTGTAGTTCCCTGACTTGATAGTCCCCTTCCCAGGACTCTGTAGTTCCCTGACTTGATAGTCCCCTTTGTAGTTCCCTGACTTGATAGTCCCCTTCCCCGGACTCTGTACTTCCCTGACTTGATAGTCTCCTTCCCCAGACTCTGTACTTCCCTGACTTGATAGTCCCCTTCCCCAGACTCTGTACTTCCCTGACTTGATAGTCCCCTTCCCCAGACTCTGTAGTTCCCTGACTTGATAGTCCCCTTGCCCAGACTCTGTTTTTCCCTGACTCTGTACTTCCCCTTCAAGAATCCCAGTATTGATTAGATTTCATCTTTTAAAGGTTAAACAGTTTTTTTCCAACTTAACTATCTTTAGCATTAACATTCTTTGATCTTTGAAAAAGAATATGATAACTAGTCATGTCTATGTGTATTATTTCACCATGTGCATTTCAAGCTCAAATCTTAATACATAGGTCCATATGTAGTCTTACATCAGAAGCCAACTAATGAGCAGGGACACTGCTGTGTCATGTTGTCTTGAAAATGTCGCAGCTATATATGTCTACATCATAGCTTTACCTGCTTCTATTCTTCCAGATCTGATATTGTTATAGTTTACTTCAGAATCTCATTTATCTTCAGGTATGTGGAAGAACATGTTCAGAAAACAGGGGTTGCCATAGAGACGCAAGGATTCACATTCATTACAAGTGGTCGCAAAAGAGAATCTCTCACGGTGAGAATGTTTGTCACTTTCAGTGCTGAGGTATATTGGTATTACGTAATTTGCTTTCCTGAAGGACATCAGTATTAGTAGGCGTTTGGCCTAACGGCTTACTGTACTCTGGTGGCCTAGTCATCTTAAGCGCAGCAATTCGCTGTGCAGAGTTGCATCCCTTACACATGCCAGACACCTGTGATTTTGGGTTCCAATCTCAGTTCACCACAATGATGTTTCTAGGTTTGTCAGCACCATGCCCCTGCTTGAGGCTCTCACCACAATGGTAAACGTCTGGGACCTGTACTCAGGCTTTCCTGCCATATTAAACTGACACCATGATATAACTGGAATACTTGTCAGCAGTGTTTAACCCAATCCACTCACTCACCCACTCACTGGTTTACATGTGTTTGTGATGTTGTTGTCTCCACTCTGAATGAGTGAGTGACGCCATGTTTTATGCCACAATCAGCAATATTTCCACCTTATGTTGGCCTGACAATGTACTAACATGGCCCAGATAGCTGGTGGTAAATATCGTCACCTCCCAGGGACCTGTTTTGACCAAAAATCCCTCAGGGGCAACTGGATATGAACTTGTACTATTCAAACACTTTAAGGTATATTTCTTAAATGCTGTTTAACACATCACTGGGGAATATTCCTGCTATATGACAGTGGCCTGTAAATATTCTAGTCTGTACCAGACAATCCAGTGATTGATACAATGAGCAATGATCCACTGTTGGGACTTGATGACAGCTGATCCATTAAAATCTTCTTTTACATCCAATATGGGTTGCTGGGTACCAATTCTAACCCAGAATTTTAACCCAGAATGCCCATGGGTACAGCAATAGCATGAATGAGCTTGCTTCAACACGTGGGTGGTTTAAGGTAAGTGGTTCAGACATTCATTCAGCATGCTGAACACTTGCGTCCCAGTTGCCACATGGGTATCTGTGGAGCCAAGGAGCCCAGGAGCCCATTCTCAGTGTCCCCTGTCCTCGTATTGCTGGATTACTGTTAAACATGGAGTAATACCTCTATCACTCGCCGTTAGTTCAGCCTGAGATTAGCAGGTACTTCACATGGTGTTGAGCGGTCTGTCACACAATGATTTGATGTCTGTATAAAAACTCCCTTATGGATGATGATTACTGGCCAGGGTTGTTAATATTGAGCAGACCAAATATATCATGATAATGATTCTTGTTTGATAGCACCAAGAATGCACAATTCTATAAGGCAATAATTGTTAGTTTTAATGATAATTTCCAGATTATATGAAAATTAAGAATATGTTGTCCCCATTAAGGAACTGACATCCTTACTGTCTGCTTATCTAGACTTGCCTATTATGAGGATAGAATTATTTTACACCCATGGACTTATCATTTAGTACAGCCTTGGATCAAGGCTAGATAGCACCATACCCCATGCTCTTGGGTTTTACCAAAATGGTAAACTTAATAAGACCTGAATCACTCCTGGGTGTTTTAAATTGTCATGCCATGATACTTTCAACATATTCAGCTACAATTTTAGAGATTTTCCGTAGTCTGAGTTTCAGATTGATGTGAATACAGGTCAAGTGACCATTTGCTTGTGAGACTGATTGGCTAGGTCTTGCATACAAAGGGCCAAGGCACCCCTTTTGCTCCAAAGTAGAGGGGCTTTATTTTCAGGAATCACAGTCTGGAACACTGGTGATTGATGATAGCTGTGTAGGTGGCCCATCACCTTGGACTATGATTTGCCAGGTATACCTACAAGACTTAGAGCCTTTGGACTACGTCTGCCATAATTACAGAAGTTCAAATTTGGCTTTGCGTGCCTTGTAGTCTAGAGTGCCACTATTTCTTTTCTGAGAGTTGAATCTCTGTCACTTGCTTCATTCACACAATGATGACGTGGCATGATACAGCTAAAATACCTAATCAGTAAACCCAACTCACTCGTGGTGGTGATAGCGTCCGCCCGGAGTGCGGAAGGTCCGGGGTTCGATCCCCAGCTGCGCCATACCAAAAGACTTGAAAAGATGGTACTTGTTGTTACCCTGTCTGGCGCTCGGCATTAAGGGGCTTAAACAAGGACTGGTCGGCTAGGAGTCAGTATACTGTGTCTGAGTGGGGAATTCATGTTGCATGGTATCTCAGTGGGCTAGCACTATAAATCGGTGTCAGTACAAGTGTGCATCAGTACAAGCAGCTACACACTCACGTGCATGCACGTCACTATATAAGTGCAATAATCTTGGACACAACGTTAAACCCCATTTCACCTCACCTGTCGGCGCACAACCGTTTTTCCTCTCCAAGTTGATATTGAGGTCAAGGGGGTTGACAAGTATGTTTCTCATACCATGCTGAAAGAATTTAGAAAAAGGTGGGTTGTTAACTTGGAGAGAATATTTTGTCAAGATAACATTTGAATATGTAACATCCTGTCTTGCATTCTTTGTTGCACTGTGTTCAAAGAAAGGCCACATAGTTTTTGTTGTCTACAGATGTTTACTGTCCCAATTATCTTGGGTCGATTGAAAAAAAAATTTAAAAGAAATTGCGTGGCTGAGTTTTAAAAAAAATTTTTTTTCACTTTAAGTACTTTGAGATGGTGGGATAAAATGAACGTTTGGACTTTTTGAACACATTGTTAGGTATTTTCTCAGTAGTAACGTGTGTATGTGCTGCTGAGAAGGTTTTCTTAGAGGTTTGCAGTGGCCAGAGATGATCAATTATTATTTAAAAAGATAGGCATTTAAGTTTGATTTTTGTAGATGTTAGTGTTTTTCTAATGGAGCAGAGATGGCAGGATTGGGCGCGTACAATTTTTTCAAATATTTTCATATTTCACTTGGTGGATTTTTTTATTTGGTCAGTTGAGTCCATAAACCGAAAAATGACTACTGTTGCCTTGGACCTGTCTGAGTGAGGAGTGTTGCAGTGTTTCCTGTCTAGCTTCCTAGACCTGTGAAGTGTGCCAGTGTTGCAGCTCGGCCCACACCTGCCTGTTGGTGCACTCACTCACCTCAGGAGCACATCCATCTTGTGGAGGCCTCTGGTGGCCAAGTGCACCAGACTCAAGGCAAAGGTCACCATTTGTCATGTGTGTTACGTTTGTGCTTTTTCTTGTTGCAATTGAAAGCAACTTGTTTGAGTTTATGTGCTTGCTTGGTCATGATTAGAATAATGATAGATATATTATTCATGTTTGTGGTTTCTCGTTTGTATTGCTAGCGTGTGGGGGATTATTTTATTATCTGTAATATATCACAACAATTATCATTTTTGTGATATCCTACTCACTCACTCACTCACTCACACACTCACTCACATGAAGTAGTGTCAGATTAGACTTCTTCGTTGATGGGGGAAGGGAGGTAGAAGACTGCAGAATAGTAGGGGTAGTAAATTTGATAGGCAATATTGTACCATCCCCATTCTCTATACTGTGGAGCTACCCTAACAATATTGCCCCCATCCCCAATACTGAGACACTGAGGTTCACGACACTACTTCAAGGCCAGTTTGCCCATGATAAAATATTTAATACAAAGCACATAAACGACATGTATACAATGTCATGACCCATATGTTTTCCAGACATGTAAACGAGAGTCACACCTTGTTTTGGAAGCTGAAGTACTGAGCATTCAATACATTCACAAGACACTCCCAGGAGCAATCCAATGATACTCTTTCCTGCAGAAATCCTCTGTCTGCTTGGAAGTGTTTGGGACATGATGAGACTTGTGTGAGGTCCCCACAAGATGCTGCACCAGGAGTGTTCTCCTGATCATGACACATCACAAACATCATCCAGTCTTGGGGATGGGGGTGTCCAATATGTTTACAAAGGCATTAACATGTGCACTTACTCAGCTTCGGAGCTTAGTTCAGGGTGCTCTGCTCATAATTTGCCTGTTGTGTATGTGGATGTCCATCCCTAGCATGTGCAGCCATGCAGAAAGGTGAGAGAGGGGGAATATTGGCTTACGTCCTTGGGGATATTTCTGGTCAGATTGTATTAAAATGTGTTTACTGGCTGCCTACTTGAGAGGTTTGTCCTGTGCAGTCCTTGTTGGAAGATTTATGTTATGCAGAGGGGAGAATATTGGCTTCCATCCTTGGCGATATTTCTGGTCAGATTCATGTCTGTTCTGGACATTGAATGTCGAAAGGTATACATGTCACATCTTCCTTCTTGTTTAAAGGTATTCTGATACTTCTTCAAATCATGTAGCATTATGCAGTGTGCAGCAAAATTTGCAATGGTTAATGATATTCATGCGCCTGCCCGTAGGCCCGTGGCAGGTAGATTTGTGTCGGGCCGTAGTTTCAGCGTTGTATAGGTCCTTGTGGCCTGCAGTAAATTTACATGTTCATTTATTTGTGACAGTAAACTGCAGTGTTTGACATGAGGGCCTGAAGAGTTGAGTCAGGGCCTGCAGCTGCTAAAGTCTGTGGGTCCTGATGGCGGCCTGGCAACTCCTTTTGTTCAAACACTGTTCAGTAGAAATGATGAAAATGGAGATTGGCATCATACCTGATTCTTGGTTTCGCTGATGTAGTTAAGGTCCACATCACTTCAAGCTCTCTTCCCAAGTATGTATGCAAAGAAATGTGTTTTGCCATTATTTTATTGTCTGAGGTATTACAAAATGAGACATTTACTGACTCCATAATGAAAAGCTGCTGCAACTATTTGTAGTCAGTGACTTGTAAAACCAGTCAGAACAGCGTGAACTTTGCAGATTCTATGTCCAAACAATTACTTGGGCCCATAAACATTCTGGCAGTCAGTTTTACCAATGTTAGCACCAACTCTTCCTAATTCTATCTTGTCCAGGCTTGGTTATTTACAGCCCACTGTGAATATTACTGAGACATGAAACACCCACCAGCCCATGTATATGCGACATTAAACAGCATGATATTAAAGACATTTTATTGACAACAATTGTTGGGACTTCATTAGCAATTTTGATTTGTCACTACTGACAGTTGCAGGCACTATGATTGGTTAATTTTATATTTTTCTCACTATGCATTGTATATTTTACAAGACACTTTTTTTTAAATGGACTGAAGTTTTGTCAGTGATTTTAGAAATTGTTTCGTACAAGATCTTCAAAATTGGAAATCTGTATCAAATGCAGCGAGGTTTTGAATGGAAATTTTATCCAGTAGGTATTAATTTTTTTGATGTGTGACAATAAGAAACAGGATTCACAACAAGCATTGGAAAATATATCCAGTTAGAGAAATGAACCTGGACTTTGGCCTCATAAGTTAATAACCATTTATTATCTGCTTGAACTGAATAGGATGTGAACTTGTCAAAATGATTTTAGGATTTAATGCATGGGTTAAAAACAAATTCCGGCGACATACTGATTTTGAGAACAGGTGGCCAGATTTGCAGTTACATAACTCTTTATCCTTCCCTGTCTGGGCCATCCTGACTTGAAATGATCGAAAATTTATTTCAAATACCGTATTTGACGTAATAAGCGCCCAGCTCTAAGTGCCAACAGTGATATTTGCTAATATATTGGCTAGTGAACAATCCTAATTAGCACCCCCTTCCGATTGATCAATGTACACAAGACTTATTTATTTGCGTATAATATGCACCCATGTGTTATATGCACATTTAATTATGGGTAATTAAATTCTGGAAAAATATATCTGTCGTACATAAACATTTCAGGCTGTCAGCATAAACCACAAAATTTATTTTTTAACTCGTTTGTTTTCACTAAAATAATATTCTAATAAGAGCCTCCTATTTCTAATTTAGAGAGCGCCAAGGCCGCTTATTACGTCGAATACGGTATGTTCCCGGCACCTCATGTTTGTGAGAGAAATGAGAAAACGGTGGTTATCATGTGGTACTACCTGATTGTGTCATCATGCCCAGACTGCTGGGATCAGGGCTGGCGCTGGGAAACACTGATCTGCCTCACCCACACTCAATTAGTTACAAGTTGCCATCATATTGCTGGAATATCTACGATACAAGGCATAACACAATATTTACTCACTCACTCACTCACTCACTCACTCACTCACTCACTCACCACTCCCTTCTTGGATCAAAGTTCTGGTTGTCCCGCCCAGGATCTGATACCATTGCAGACAGTATTGAATAGCTTCGGTTGGTAACTAGCTTACATTTTTTGGCAATTACAGTATATTATTAACACACTTTCTGTTGTAAGGGTTATTAAGGAATGTCATTCCAGTGATGTGTTCTTTAATTTCACTCCGTTTCCAGCAGTTATTCCTCCTCCATCATGTTATAGTACCAGCAGCTTCATCTCCCTCTTCTGGTGTTGTTTGCCAGATGTCAGTGACACCTGGATTAATCAGTGTCCTTGTGCCCATCACCTAAACCAAACCTGAACCACTGATTGATTAAATAAATCACAATAAAAGAGACAAGATCTGTTTTCTTTTGAATGAAATTAAAAAGTTATGATAAGAAAATTTAACATAGCTCAAGATGTTATGTTTGTGTATGTATATATTTGGGTTCTCTTCTCACAAACTTACACACCGTGGTATAACTGAAGTACTACTCACAGCCAACCTCTCACTCTGAATGGTTCTTGTGCATCCTCATATGTGTATATATATCATGGTACAAGTGCATTTGAGCAGTTATAAATTGGAAAGTGTGCTATACAAATTAATAACAAGTTAACACTGCAAGATTCTGAAAGTAGCAATCAGCTCAAGTCTGATAGGTTTTGTACCGGTATGTATATCTTATTGATGATGGTTGAAACCAGAGAAGTAACAGAGCAATATGGCTGCATCATGACACGATTGCTGAACAGTTTTCTGTATCAAGCTTGAATTTGCATGAGGCATTTCCAGATTGCAAGTTATGGCACTTTTAATAAAAAAACAACATTATAAAATGTATTTCATTTTGTTTCCAGGGGAATGCCACCCTCCATCTGTACCCTCATTTTGATCCTCTCCGAGAGATTGAAGGTGAGAACTTTGTTTTTGTAGTTCTGTTCATTGCAGTAATTTGACTAGCATTCAGTGGAACCTTGTTTGTCCAGAAACCCTGCTACCAAGATAATAACTGTTGGATACATCTGCCAACATACAAAGGACAATATTCTTGAACAATGGCTTGTTAATGGGAGACATAGAAAACATGTTTCTCTAAAAATGAATTGTTAAGTTAGAACTAATAGCAGTATGTCACAGCTATCCTCTTGATAATGTTTAGTTTTATGAAGGTAAGTATTTTGCTGAGTCGTCAAATATTCACTTTTGGTTGGGTAGACGTCTCTCTTCAGGCCGGACTATTGATAACCGTCTGTTGGATGGGCAGCACAGCCATCTGTTATGTTAGGCGAGATGTCGAGTAACATATGTTACCATTTGACAACATCAATTTTATGGACCGTTATTTCCTGGACCCATCAGTTTGTGAAGCCTGATTAAAATTTCAAAGATACGGTGAAAAAAAGATTCCAGGAAAATTTTACTGTGGAGGGCTTGTAAGCAGACATATAAATTCAATTTTCTGTTCGTTTTGCGTCTAAATTATTGATTAGGCCCTGTCTGTTTGCTCTCCTTCACCTTTTTACAGTTAAAGAACAGGCTGTCGGCTCCCCATATATTAATGCTATTCTGGCTAAGCTTAGTAATGTCTAGATGGGAGAGCTTCAGCTGCCCACGGGCTGGTTTTACACCACGGCTACACAAGGAACCCCAGCCAGATTTATGGACAGATTCCCCAAGCTTGTGAAGACAACTATGTTGGTGTCTGGGTCAGAATAGGTTGTGCTTGTTGTACAAGCAGTCTGAAATTGAAAACAGTTAGTCAGCTTGTGTAACTGTCTGATTGTGTCATCGTATCCTGATGGCATGGCTAGTTGGGCATACTTTCAGTCACTGGTTTGACTGGTCCACACTTGTGTATTCACAGGTTGCCTTGATGTAACTGGAATATTGCTGACTGTAGTGTTAAATAACATCCAATCACACTCACAATGCCAACTTGCATTGTATTTGAAGGAACTCGTGGACACAATTTTATATTGTAACCCTACATACATTTTCTATTTGTTTCTCAAATCTGGTAATTATTCCAACTGATTGTGTCAAAGGAAGGCAATTATAACCATTTTAGATTAGCAGCTGACTATATTCTGGTAGTCATCCCCACATGATGCAGGGTGTGATAGAGCATACACTAACAGGGGCAGACATGCTGAGCCTAATCATACCAGTCCATAATTCTCTCGAGACAAGTCGATTGGTAGCACAACTGCATATGTTCCCTGGCCAATAGTCATCACTAGTGGCCAAGTCAGATCCAGGGTTAAAAGGTGGTAAGTTAGAGAAATCTGTCTTGTGATGGCATAACTGTCACTTTGACCCCTTGGTCTGATGTTGTCCCAAGCCCTGGTTGCCGTGACCAGTGAGGAAGTGGTGACAAGTGGATCATTCTTCTCATTGTGTCATCATACCCTGTGTTACCCTGTCCCCAGCGATGTGGGTCATGTCTTGCGCTGTCCACCACTGGTGGTATTGCCCAGAATCTAATATCAAGTCAACCTTGCAATAACTGGAATATTGCTGACTGCAGCACAAACATTTTCTGACAAATAGCCTTTACAACAACAATGCTGCTGATTGTGTAGGGTATAATTATGTTGGATCTGAAATATGGTGTTACGCACTCACAAGTCCTTCACTGTTGCGAGGGAAAATCCATATTGTGTTGATCTGACTCCCACTAACAATATGTCCAACTACTGCTTCACAGAGGATTCAGCAAACAGGTTACCTTATGTGCAGTTCATTTAGATAGCTTTGAACTGTCATGTCAAGGCATCATTGTTGAAGCTTTGTGTACATTGTGCCAATTCACTTTTTTTTCTGCATAGCTCTTATGGCCTGTAGTTCTTGTGAGACCCAACCAGGGCCAGCCCATTAGGAGACAAATGGATGGGCCATTTGGGTTTACATAAACAGTGTAGTTATTTTGGGTTATTTTTGGCCATTTCTGCATTATCATCCTGAAATTTAATATACGCCAAGTATGTGGTTTGGGGAATGACATATGTCTTTGATTTTCACATACCTCTGTTTTTCTGGTCTTACAAGCTGCTGTGATGTGACTTGAATATTGCTGACAGCATTTTGCGCCATCCTTCGAATGCCCTGGCAGAGGTGTTCCCTTCATGATCCTGATCTGTGGACCTTTGACAACTACCAGGAGAAGCTGCCTTATGTTGATCCATACAGGCCAAATGTCTGCAGCATATCCACATGGGATAAATGTCTTGCATTAGGAGTGTTTAGTTTCCAGTTGATTAGGCATGAAGCTTGCACATCTTGAGAGCTACATCTCAGACATCAGAGGGAGTTGGAGGCAAGACGAAGGATTCCAACTACCCTACTTCTGTGAAGATTTGACACTACGTTTCATCCTTGTGATGATAGATGTCACCGGAAAGTTGCCAAATAACTCACTGAGTTATCAAAGAAAATGAAATCATGTAACAGTATAAAGCTCCAGTAGTTATATGTATCAGCCGTCAGTCAGCGTTTTTACGGGCATATTTGATGCCTTACTTTGTTAGACCGTTTCCTGTTTGGATTTTCTCCGTTATGCTTGTTGTAAGAGGAAGCCAAAGGGATTAGATGGTCAGACTCTGTGACCTGGTTGAGTGCGTGCCACCACACCCAAAGGCATGGATCATTGCTCACAATATCAATCATTAGATTGTCTGGTACAGATATGATTACAGATCGCACTCACTTGAATAGCGCTAAGTACTGCATTAAAAATATAATGTTTCCTCGCTTGCACTTCTCATTTGCCCTGGACATGGTTAATATTCAGATCAAACTTGTGTTAAACCTCAGTCAGTCACTCACTCACTCACTCACCTTGGAAGTATGAAAACCCAAGAAGTGATACACTAATGTTATTTAGTTAGAAGTCCTACTTTTTATGTAATTTCTGTGTTTCTTAATCACTTTTGTTAAATCCACATAAATATATGTGTGTGAAGCTAGTTTTTACATCTGTAGTTGTCATAGTGATAACACCCCTGATCTTTTATTTCTTCATGTGTCAACAAATTGCTGCTTTTATTTTCGAATCCCCATATGAAATTATCCTGGTTTTCCTTCTGCATGATGGCAGTCGAGGTCCAAACTTGAAATGTCTGAAATGTCAGATAATGCACAATAAGTGCAAGATGTATAGATTTTCTTGGTTTTATAGCAACTACGCAGTTGGCAACTTCTTAATCCATTACAGCGTCTGCTGTCTACTGTAGCAGTCTAGTCAATGTGCCCACATGCTGTCAGAGTTCAACTGAAGTTGAACATTGATTTTGTGAAGCAGTCTGTGCAGAACGTAGGTGTCAAGTCACTTTGTCTGCCGCTGCCAGCCACTGCTGAGGATCTATGTCCGGGCTTTTACCCCACCACACAGCTGCTTCGTGTAATGTCGCTTGTTGGAACATATGTCTCCTTATTCACTTGGCCAATAAAATCTTTAGTGTGCATGGTGTCCTAGGCCTCTAGAAACTTGTCCTTCTGTCACATATTGTTGATCAATTCATCAAAGGACTTGTCACATATCAACCCATCCATCTGAAAGGTGAAACGATCAATTGAATAACCTCAATGTGGATTGTGACTTCATCAGTTGATAAACCATCCAGTGAATAGTGCCACAGTGACCGGGGAAACCATCCTGTAAATAGTGCCACAGTGACCGGGGAAACCATCCAGTGAATAGTGCCACAGTGACCGGGGAAACCATCCAGTGAATAGTGCCACAGTGACTGGGGAAACCATCCAGTGAATAGTGCCACAGGGACCGGGGAAACCATCCAGTGAATAGTGGACCAGGGAAACCAAGTGAATATTCTACCATGAATGTAGATATTAAAGTTAAAATATATAAGTTAAAATTGGTGAAACCATCAACAGTCTAGCCTTAACCCAAGCGATGAACATATTTTTCACAAACAAAATTATAAATTGAGTTTTTGTCATTTGTGTGCATACAGCCATGCATGTTTGTGACCAGGGGAAGATGCTGAAACCTCGGCACATGTTAGTGTGGATATAATACCTGCATACTTCAGTATGTGTTTGATGAATGGTTAATGAATGCTTGCGACGTGTCTTGAATTGTGGTTTACTGACCAGTCTGATTGTGAAGCCTTGGATACGAGAACTACATTAAATTACATTCCAACAGTGGTGCAGGGGAGAAAACTCTTGATTTGGCTGGTTTAGTGTTTAAGAAACATACCACTGCTACTGTGTGATATTACTTGATTCAAATTGCACAAACTTAATTTGAATTAGAGTGGCAGAAGTTTGTGTCAAGCCAGATTTGATTCTTGACATCTCTCTAGCCTTTAATCATTGTCTCCACATGCAAATGTTAATTAAATTATATTTTTCCTTCATTTTTACCATAGATTTAACTTTGAACTCTGAAAACCTTTGTAGCTGAATCTTTTCAGTGATGATCCCTTCTATGGTGTCTCACAGAAATCTGACCCACTTACACACATGGCAGCTATATTGAAAATGTACATTTTTCAATTTTTTTTACATTTCTACATGTACCATCACATGCTCTATTTTTATGCATTCCATACACCAGCCCTCCTTCCAAACATATGAACTGAAGCACACTACACCAAGAGATGTTCCCCTCGGCCCTGAAGCCCTATTCTGTGAGGTGTTCCCCCCTCGGCCCTGAAGCCCTATCCTGTGTTGTGTTCCCCCTCGGCCCTGAAGCCCTATCCTGTGTTGTGTTCCCCCCTTGGCCCTGAAGCCCTATCCTGTGTTGTGTTCCCCCTTGGCCCTGAAGCTCTATCCTGTGAGATGTTCCCCCTTGGCCCTGAAGCCCTATCCTGTGAGGTGTTCCCCCCTCGGCCCTGAAGCTCTATCCTATGATGTGTTCCCCCTCGGCCCTGAAGCTCTTTCCTGCGTTGTTCCCCCCTCGGCCCTGAAGCTCTACCCTGTGAGGTGTTCCCCCTCGGCCCTGAAGCCCTATCCTGTGTTGTGTTCCCCCTCGGCCCTGAAGCCCTATCCTGTGTTGTGTTCCCCCCTTGGCCCTGAAGCTCTATCCTGTGTTGTGTTCCCCCTCGGCCCTGAAGCTCTATCCTGTGTTGTGTTCCCCCTCGGCCCTGAAGCCCTATGCTGTGTTGTTCCCCCCTCCGCCCTGAAGCTCTATGCTGTGTTGTTCCCCCCTCGGCCCTGAAGCCCTATGCTGTGTTGTTCCCCCTTCCGCCCTGAAGCCCTATGCTGTGTTGTTCCCCCCTCCGCCCTGAAGCCCTATGCTGTGTTGTTCCCCCCTCGGCCCTGAAGCCCTATCCTGTGTTGTGTTCCCCCTCGGCCCTGAAGCTCTATCCTGTGAGATGTTCCCCCTTGGCCCTGAAGCCCTATCCTGTGAGGTGTTCCCCCCTCGGCCCTGAAGCTCTATCCTATGATGTGTTCCCCCTCGGCCCTGAAGCTCTTTCCTGCGTTGTTCCCCCCTCGGCCCTGAAGCTCTACCCTGTGAGGTGTTCCCCCTCGGCCCTGAAGCCCTATCCTGTGTTGTGTTCCCCCCTTGGCCCTGAAGCTCTATCCTGTGTTGTGTTCCCCTTCGGCCCTGAAGCTCTATCCTGTGTTGTGTTCCCCCTCGGCCCTGAAGCCCTATGCTGTGTTGTTCCCCCCTCCGCCCTGAAGCTCTATGCTGTGTTGTTCCCCCCTCCGCCCTGAAGCCCTATGCTGTGTTGTTCCCCCCTCCGCCCTGAAGCCCTATGCTGTGTTGTTTCCCCCTCCGCCCTGAAGCCCTATGCTGTGTTGTTCCCCCCTCGGCCCTGAAGCCCTATCCTGTGTTGTGTTCCCCCTCGGCCCTGAAGCCCTATCCTGTGTTGTGTTCCCCCCTTGGCCCTGAAGCCCTATCCTGTGTTGTGTTCCCCCTTGGCCCTGAAGCTCTATCCTGTGAGATGTTCCCCCTTGGCCCTGAAGCTCTATCCTTTGATGTGTTCCCCCTCGGCCCTGAAGCTCTTTCCTGCGTTGTTCCCCCCTCGGCCCTGAAGCTCTACCCTGTGAGGTGTTCCCCCTCGGCCCTGAAGCCCTATTCTGTGTTGTGTTCCCCCTCGGCCCTGAAGCCCTATCCTGTGCTGTGTTCCCCCCTTGGCCCTGAAGCTCTATCCTGTGTTGTGTTCCCCCTCGGCCCTGAAGCTCTATCCTGTGTTGTGTTCCCCCTCGGCCCTGAAGCCCTATGCTGTGTTGTTCCCCCCTCCGCCCTGAAGCCCTATGCTGTGTTGTTCCCCCCTCGGCCCTGAAGCTCTATCCTGTGAGGTGTTCCCCCCTCGGCCCTGAAGCCCTATCCTGTGTTGTCCCCTCTCGGCCCTGAAGCCCTATCCTGTGTTGTCCCCCCTCAGCCCTGAAGCCCTTTCCTGCGTTGTTCCCCCCTCGGCCCTGAAGCTCTATCCTGTGTTGTGTTCCCCCTCGGCCCTGAAGCTCTATTCTGTGTTGTTCCCCCCTCCGCCCTGAAGCCCTATGCTGTGTTGTTCCCCCCTCCGCCCTGAAGCCCTATGCTGTGTTGTTCCCCCCTCGGCCCTGAAGCTCTATCCTGTGTTGTCCCCCCTCGGCCCTGAAGCCCTATCCTGTGTTGTCCCCCCTCGGCCCTGAAGCTCTATCCTGTGTTGTGTTCCCGCTCGGCCCTGAAGCTCTATCCTGTGAGGTGTTCCCCCCTCGGCCCTGAAGCCCTATCCTGTGTTGTCCCCCCTCGGCCCTGAAGCCCTATCCTGTGTTGTCCCCCCTCGGCCCTGAAGCTCTATCCTGTGTTGTGTTCCCGCTCGGCCCTGAAGCACTATTCTGTGAGGTGTTCCCCCCTCGGCCCTGAAGCTCTATCCTGTGAGGTGGTCCCCCTTGCCCTGAAGCTCTATCTGGTGTTGTGTTCCCCCTTGGCCCTGAAGCTCTATCCTGTGAGGTGTTCCCCCTCGGCCCTGAAGCTCTATCCTGTTAGGTGGTCCCCCTTGGCCTTGATGTCGTTGGCATCTGTGCTGTGCTGCCATCATGTGTGCACCCAAGAAGCAGCCATGTTGTCTCTGGTCAGGTGTTTCACCTGCCACAGCTAGGACTCGGTTGAAGCAGTTACAGCTGAAGGCAGGCCCAAGTTTCTTCTGCTCTCAGTTTACAGTTTCACTACAACATTCAAGATCAGTTTAATCGAATCGGATACCTTCCAGTGGCATTAGACATTCTCTGAGTTATTGGGCAGACTGTAACTGTTTGTCCCAGAGGTGATTTGCCAGCATTGTCTTTTTCCCAACTGACATAGTATACCATAGTCCCAGTGTAGATTCCGGCCCAGAATAGTTTCACAGCACCCCAAGCCTTTAGACAGAGCCAACTCAATGAGTATCAGGGTTACAGTGGCTGACAGTGTGTTTTTTTCCCTGAAGCCATGGATCGATGTTCATGCTGTTACTTAAGTATAAGCTGCAATAATCTAGCAGGAACATTGCAGTGTCATACAACAGCAGTAATTAGTATATCCCACAATCGTGTGTCCTTTTTCCCTGAAGCCATGGATCATGATGCTGTCAATCACCATTTGACCAGGCCCGTGATGCTGTCAACCACCATTTGACCTGGCCCGTGATGCTGTCAACCACCATTTGACCTGGCCCGTGATGCTGTCAACCACCATTTGACCTGGCCCGTGATGCTGTCAACCACCATTTGACCTGGCCCGTGATGCTGTCAACCACCATTTGACCTGGCCCGTGATGCTGTCAACCACCATTTGACCTGGCCCGTGATGCTGTCAACCACCATTTGACCTGGCCCGTGATGCTGTCAACCACCATTTGACCTGGCCCGTGATGCTGTCAACCACCATTTGACCTGGCCCGTGATGCTGTCAATCACCATTTGACCTGGCCCGTACTTGATTGATTATAGTGGGAAAATAACTTGCATACTGTAGCATTTGCGGAGATATATAATGTAACTTTCATTGCTTGAAGGAATTATTGCTTGGAAATCTGAAGTTGATGGTAACACTGACAATGAAATCTGACCCTTTGTGTCAAATTGAGAAGTAATTCACTGAAAACGTTCCTATAGATGCCTGATGCATTAGTACAAACAGATGCAATTATTAATGAGATAAGCTGCTGCCTATGGTAGACTGCCTCGAGGAGACACTGGTGTGGTGGGGTAGCCTAGTGGTTAATGCGATTTCTTGCCACGCCGAAGACCCCGATTTGACTCTCCTCATGGTTACAATATGTGGAGCCCATTTTCCGTGCCGTGGTATTCCTGAATTATTGCTAAAAGTGGTGTAAAACCTCTCGCTCGCTCACTCATTCACTCGGTTCACTCACTCACTGGGTTCACATTCATGTGTGCTCTTTTATCCCTCTAGGTACTGTACAGGATCACTGAGTGGAATACTTCTTCTGCCAGTTACATTTCTGTGTTGTCAGGGTAGTGTCAGAAATTGTTTTTGCATGAAACAATTAACATGCCAACACCAGTGAGATGTCTGTAGACAATACACCAGTGGGGAATTTTTCAAATTGACATATTTACTGACCATTGTTGTTTATTCACTCCATTTGAAGTTGCCAAGTTTAAGTGATATCAGAGTGCTAGTGGGTAGTTTCAATTATGGAATATTTGTTTTTCCTGCAAAATTCACAAGCAATGTTTCCATGGTACACAGGCTCATACCTCCACTGTGTGTCAGCTGTGAAGGTATGCCATGAATTTGCTGAGTCATAGTTTCCTCTGCTGGTCTGACCCCACAGGTGAACCTGATTGGGAAGGACACAGGGAGGCATTGTGATGGCACCCTGCCAGTCTCTTCCCATTTGGGTGCGACTGCGGCTGACGTAAGCCACACACCTTTTTGTGAATGAATACTTCTGGAATCAAACAACACAATTGCTGGCTTGATACTGCACATGTCTAGACAAAATTTGATTTAGTTTATTATTCATTGTTCTATTAGCCAAATGAAGCTGATATGAAAGGATTTCAGCAAAACGGTGAACCAATAACAGAACTTTTGGTGAAGGATTGGCAAACAGTGCTAGGCCGTTAATTTAATTTGTGCTATTTTTGTTTGGAAGTTTACCTGTGGGTTTATTTTTGTGCTGTATTGTATTCCAAACAGTAAACATTGTATTGTATTGCATACAGTACACTGAAATACCACAGTTCAACTGGCTCAGAATTCTTATTTCATCTTTTTATTGCCTCATTCTATTGTATTTATGTCAGTCATCTTTCTTCAATACTTGCGTCAGCTTCTAAAGATACATTTATTTGTTTTATCTTATCTTTCAGTAATGAAAAGTTATTTATTGTTTTCACATTGTCATTTGTGTCCTATGTCTATGATTATTTTTTCCTTGCTTGTCTTTTGTCTTGTATTTAATGTGCAGATTCCATCTTTTATTTCCCTTTCTGACGATTGTTGTGGCTCATCATGTTTAACCTTAAATACTGAATGATCACTCACTCACTCACTCACTCACTCACTCACTCGCTCACCCAAACACCCACCCACCCAAACACACACACACCCACCCACCCATCCACCCACCCAAACACACACACACCCACCCACCCACCGCTGGCTCGCTCACTCACTCACTGTCGCCATTCAGACTTGGCCTGTCAGCAGCCGGCTCGTCATGAGGTAGCCTTGTAGTCGACTCAAGCTGCCTGATGAAGAGCTGTTCTGCTGAGAGGAAAGAACAGCAAAGGGATGTCACTCTTGACATTACTTCATACAAAGGGAGACAACTGATGCCAGGGATTGGATTTGTTGAACAGACTTTTGTGTTTGTTTTGACTCTTGTGTGTTGATAAGTTTATAATCTGTTTTGGTTGTTCATTATTGTTCAGTCAGTGCCTCGGGATATACCATCTTTTTCTGTGAAAGGAGGAACCGATGTATTAACCCACAACAGATAGCATTTCAGTACATTCAGCTGGTCCTTCTGCAGCCTTGACTGTCCACCATCGCTCTTCCTTTGGTCAGCTGTCTTGACACACCAAGAGCTGCCAAATGAAGGGCTGTGGTTGGTGGTAACATCAACACGGAAGGGATAGCTAACTGGGTATTCAGTTCAGTTCGGAACAGCTAACTTGTAGTTTGGGCTGTCTACCTTGGTGTTCAGTTACAGATGGCTCAATGATTGTTCAGTTTGTGACTACTAATCCTGCGTTCAGTTTGGACAAGGGCAGGGTTTCACTCAGTTCACAACACGTTAAAGTTTTTGTTTGTTTCACCACAATTTGTTTCCTTCTGTCACTGGGGTTGTCAATTAGCCCTGGTCCATTTTCCTACACCAGAAAGCTCAGTAGTAAAGGGAAATATGCACTTGAAGCAAGAAATGAGCTTTAACATTTGTTGGCTGCAGAACTGTGCGAGTTTTCCCTCAGCAGTTATTTTTTTCAAATATTATTAGAGATTCAATATTCCCAGAGTTTATTAACAAATAGAAATCTAATATTGTTTGTCAGTCACAAAATTCTTTCTTCAATAGAAGCTATTTACTTCGCCATAACGGTCATGAACAAAGCAAAACTTTTCAGCATCTCATTTTACAGAAGATGTATCTAGCTCTGATCTCGGCGCAGTCGCCATTATTTTGTTATTGACTCCAGGCTGTAATTTCTTTGGTCACATTGCCAATGTTCGTTCTGGAAGTTCTGTCAGGGGTCCAGGTTTTACCGCCATGTCCTGTCAGTGGCGTCTGCTCTCTTGCTGCTGCAGATGACAAGCAGGTCAAAAAGGAGACCCCATGCTTGTAGACACTGCATGGCGATTTGGAAGTCTCTTCAGCTTTAATGGGTAAATCAACCCATGTCGCGGTTCGGCCAAGCAAACCCTCTGTAGATGTAATCAATAGTGTATTGGTAACTGTTTATCAAGTTCAGTGTGACTTAAGGTTGTAGAACAGGCCATTGACCTGTGTGTTGAATCACATGATCTTGATGGATTGTATTTTGATATTTGTAAGGGCAGACCTTGTGGAGATATGGTGTGTTGGAGATGGTGTGTGTTGGAGATGGTGTGTGTTGGAGATGGTGTGTGTTGGAGATGGTGTGTGTTGGAGATATGGTGTGTGAGCGATGGTGTGTGTTGGAGATATGGTGTGTGAGCGATGGTGTGTGAGCGATGGTGTGTGTGTTGGAGATGGTGTGTGTGAGAGATGGTGTGTGTTGGAGATGGTGTGTGTGAGAGATGGTGTGTGTGAGAGATGGTGTGTGTGAACTGGTGTGTGTGAGAGATGGTGTGTGTGGGAGAGGGTGTGTGTGAGATGGTGTGTGTGAGAGCTGGTGTGTGTTGGAGATGGTGTGTGTGAGAGATGGTGTGTGTGAGATGTTGTGTGTGAGAGATGTTGTGTGTGAAAAATGGTGTGTGTGAGAGATGGTGTGTGTTGGAGATGGTGTGTGTGAGAGATGGTTTTTGTGAGAGATGGTGTGTGTGGGAGATGGTGTGTGTGAGATGGTGTGTGTGAGAGCTGGTGTGTGTTGGAGATGGTGTGTGTGGGAGAGGATGTGTGTGGGAGAGGGTGTGTGTGTGAGAGATGGTGTGTGTGAGAGATGGTGTGTGTGAGAGATGGTGTGTGTGAGAGATGGTGTGTGTTGGAGATGGTGTGTGTGGGAGTTGGTGTGTGTGGGAGATGGTGTGGGAGATGGTGTGTGTGGGAGATGCTGTTTGGGTAATCAGTTATGAATAGTGTTGTTATAATGGGGATGTTATGCAATGTTAATTAATGTGGACACAACATTAATAAGAGCTGTTGTTTCAAATATGGGAGACAAAATTGTTTTCTTTGTAAGCAAAAGCTGAGTCATTAATCTTTGTGTTCTTTGTCTCTGTGTTCTTTCCAAGTCAGGGAATGATGCCATCAGTTCAGCTATGTATTGACCCTGTTGTTCATGTGGCATCACTTCATAGTGGGAGGAGACCACAGGCCCCAACAAATAGCAGTCATGTTAAAACCTGCAAGCACAGATGTTCACTTTCATTTCGGCCATGATGGGTCTACAAGTTATCTATTCAATGCAAACAATCTGTCACAACAGCAATTTCTTAACAAATGTCCATTCGCTAAATGCTGCCATATTTTTTTGTGTTCTCCCAAAACACCAACTGTAGAAGCGGTTGTAAACTTAGGATGATTTTATTTTACATATGAATTGTAAAATCAACGAAGGACATAACACAATATTAGATTATATTATTTCTTGTTCTATAATGGTTACAGATGTATTTCTTCCGATCATGCATTAACATTGTTTTGAGTTATTATACTGGCTCTGTTGTAACCGAGTCACCGCTAGAACATGACAGGATATGTGTACTGCTGACTGCTATTTCTGGCTAGTTTTATGAGATAATTACTTGCGATAATCTTAATCTCTGTGTATGAAAGCCTGTCCTAACAGGAAATGCAACTGATATTGTAAATCATCATGTCTAAACTTTAATCACAAAAACATTATCAGTTTCATTGATAAGTTTGTTATAGATCTCCTGTTTGTTCACCTGAAGACATATAATGCAGTTTTTGACTGCTCGCAATACACAACATAGCAATTTGCTCCAGAGAATGGTGCATGTAGATCAGGCTCAAGTGCGTACTTTACACAAGAAAATAGGTGTGCAAAAACATGACCTAGGTTTGAAGATCATGTGAAGTCGGGGGGCACGGGTGGCCCAGTCGTCTGAGGCGCCGCAATTCGCTGTGGAGAGTTGCGTCCCTTGGGCATGCCAGAAACCTATGTTTGTGGGTTTGAATCCCGGTTCGCCCCGATTATGTTTCTATGTTTGTCAGCACCATACCCGTGCCCGTGGGTTTCACCGAAGTGGTAAACGTCTGAGACCTGCATCACTTCGGGCTTTCCTCCAACATTAAGCTGACACGCCACGATATAACTGGAATACTGTTAAAAGCGGCGTTACACCCAACTCACTCACTCACTCATGTTAAGTCAGTTTCTTAAGCATTTTTTGTAGAAATGGGATTTTTTTTTCATTTTGATTTTATTGAAAGTGTTCCCTGACTTCTTTACTGTGTCCCAATGATTCCTGGGGATGGCAGTATACTGGTGTGGACAGTTTGTCAAAGACACAATATTGGCAGCTTTTTGTGCCTGTCCAGTTCAGGAAAAGGGGCGGAGTAACCCAGTATGTATTTGGCTTGTTTCCTTGTGACTCCCCCACATGGGGGCAGTTTGTGAATGTCCTAACTTTGTGTCCAGTGACTGCAGGAGTACTGTTGGAATAGACAATAAAGCTGACTTCCTTACTTCTTTCAGAAAAGCTTTTACTGTAACGTTTAACTCAGTATTGTCTGTTTCATGATGTAATAGATATAACTTCTTCCTTTTTTTTGTAGGGGTCATCGATTACCTGACAACAGAAATCTCCACATCCAAACAGAAGAAGTTCAGCCTTGTGACATTTGTGGACACCCCTGGTCTTGTTGATGGGGACATGAAGTACCCCTTCGATGTGAACAAGTCCATCCTCTGGCTGGGTAGGTACTGGAGATAAATCAAGGACATGCAGTTTAGTTATCAGGATGTGTTTTCATATGTGATTTATTTTAACAGTGGAGAATCCTATTCGCTCAAAATGGATGGCGAGTGGTGATTGGATGGTCATGAAAACTAAAGTGGGGATTGGACGAGGGTGGGTAGTATACTGGGGATTGGATGGCGATGGGTAGTATACTGGGGATTGGATGGCGGTGGGTAGTATACTGGGGATTGGATGGCGGTGGGTAGTGTACTGGTGATTGGTAGTAAACTGGGGATTAGATGGCGATGGGTAGTAAACTGGGGATTGGCTGGGGATGGGTAGTAAACTGGGGATTGGCTGGGGATGGGTAGTGTACTGGTGATGGGTAGTAAACTGGGGATTAGATGGCGATGGGTAGTAAACTAGGGATTGGCTGGGGATGGGTAGTAAACTGGGGATTAGATGACGATGGGTAGTATACTGGGGATTGGATGGCGATGGGTAGTATACTGGGGATGGGTAGTAAACTGGGAATGGGTAGTAAACTTGGGATGGCGATGGGTAGTAAACTGGGGATTGGATGGCGATGGGTAGTAAACTGGGGATTGGATGGTGATGGGTAGTAAACTGGAGATTGGATGGGGATGGGTAGTATACTGGGGATTGGATGGCGATGGGTAGTATACTGGGCATTGGATGGTGATGGGTAGTAAACTGGGGATTGGATGGTGATGGGTAGTATACTGGGGATTGGATGGCGATGGGTAGTAAACTGGGGATGGGTAGTAAACTGGGAATTGGATTGTGATGGGTAGTAAACTGGGGATTGAATGGTGATGGGTAGTAAACTGGGGATTGGATGGCGATGGGTAGTAAACTGGGGATGGGTAGTAAACTGGGAATTGGATTGTGATGGGTAGTAAACTGGGGAATGGATGGTGATGGGTAGTAAACTGGGGATTGGATGGTGATGGGTAGTATACTGGGGATTGGATGGCGATGGGTAGTAAACTGGGGATGGGTAGTAAACTGGGAATTGGATTGTGATGGGTAGTAAACTGGGGATTGGATGGTGATTTGTAGTATACTGGGGATTGGATGGTGATTTGTAGTATACTGGGGATTGGATGGTGATTGGTAGTATACTGGGGATTGGATGGTGATGGGTAGTAAACTGGGGATTGGATGGCGATGGGTAGAATGGTATTGTAAGTTTACTGAAGGTCAATGCGTTGCCAGTAACTTGAGTATGAAGAGGATTGGATGGCTGATTGTGATGTTGAGGAATAATGACCAAATCTATGTCCTTTTGTTTAATTAATTACATTTTGCAATCGGATATCATATCAGTAAACCCATCTTGAGTCATGCAGTCAGACTTTCTGAATATTATCTATTTTGTCTCATTGCATCGCATTTATTGTAACCGACAGGTGACCTGGCAGATCTGATCTTTGTGTTCTTCGACCCAATTGGTCAAGCATTATGCAAGCGAACTCTCAACATTGTGGAGAAGCTGAATGACAAACATGCTGACAGGATGAAGTTCTACCTGAGTAAGGCTGACGATGCAGGACATGAGAGTGACCGACAGGTTAGTAGGTGCTGATGTCCGCTCAGTAGGAACCAGTGTTAGTATAGATGTGGAGCACTTGGTTGATTGTGTAGTCATCCGACCCAGCCATTGTCCTTCGATTCTATTTCAATGTATGGCCTCTGGCCCAAGATGTTGTATGTTTACATCCTGTTAAACAAGATAATGAAGTCAATATATAATATTGCCGGTGCAAATACAGGATGAGTCATTCATGGTGTTATATTTGCTGTAGTCACTCTAGAATCTATGATGTAGCTGTATAAAACATGCACCAGTGCAACCTATTATTGAAACATGCAACCTTATATATGTCTACTTGTACATCATGTCAACAAATCTATCTCAGAACACACTCAATACCTCTTAAGTTTATTCACCATACAACATAACTAATCCCAAGTGTCTAGTGAATTGTTCCCCATAGATGTAGCTGGTCAACATAGATATACGCAATGATTAAATCCAAATGTGGACAGCTCTTGGTCGTTGTTTAGCGTACGATATAACTGGCTGTGCCCCTCATGGTTTATTGTCCCTGCAATGCTTTATTGTACGATTAACAACTCTCATTCGTCGTGTATTTCTTAAACATATTAAACCAATCCATTCCTTCTCAACACCAACAGTCTATTTTTATCCTCTTTTCATAAACTTGAGGATTCCTTAATGCTCGATTGATAGATTCTGGAATTATTCCTATTAAACCATACACAGTAGTTTAGTTGTGGGCTTGATGTGTTGTTTCCTGCTGCAGCGCGTGATGATGCAGATTGTGCAGGAACTGTGCAAGCGCCCGGGTCTGAACCGCACCGGCTTCGACATGCCCACCATCTACATCCCCTCCATGAACCAGAAGGTGAGACACACAGACAACACATGACATTCTACTCAAAGGTTGAGGTCCACCCGGTTCTTTCATATTACTATAGTTGATCTGTCATGCCATGCCGCCTCTGTGGTCTAGTGGTTGAGCGTCCGCCCGGAGAGCGGAAGGTAGCAGGGGTCGATCCCCGGCCGCGTCATACCAAAAGACGCAAAAGATGGTATTTGGTGTTCCCCTGTCTGGCGCTCGGCAATTAAGGGGCTAAAACAAGGACAGGTCGGCTCGGGGTCAGTATACTGTGTCTGCGTGGACTATTCATGTTAAACTGTAGCATGGTATATCGGTGGGCCATTTTACCTCGCCACACCTCGCCTGTCATGCCATGACAAAATAACTATAATGTGAAAGAATCAGGTGATCCATAACTTTTTGTTTTGAGTAGACTAGGTCATTTGGGTACCCAGAGTAGGTCTGCTTGACATCAGACAGAGCAGTTTTGAGTTTCTACAATGACATGGACCCTTGCTCATGTTAGTGACCACTGACTTGCCTGGTCCAGCCCTTGTTATTGGTGTGGCATAGCTGGAATATTTCAGTGGTGTGAAGTAACGTTCATGCAGCCATCACTTTACGCGATCTATGGATTGGCAGCAGAATAGAGAAATGATAGATGATTTATGACATGCTCAGTCAAGGCTCCATGCATCAGGGTCTTATATACTTCGCAACAATTTGTAAAGAGAATTTGTTTTCTATCTAAATTTTGTACTGCAGGTTGATACTGAAATGTGTATGAGTTTAATGTGAAGGTGAAGACTTCATTTGGACTTAATGATTGAACTGGCAAAGTTGATCAAGGGGAGATAACTGGGATTTCTTGAAATTCAGACACTGAGAGCCTTTGGTCAAAGTTGCATTATTAGATTGTATGTTTATTTCACATCTATTTTGGGGGGGCTGATTTTAGATGTCTTGGACATACTTTCAACATTTTTTGTAATATGTATAAAATAATCTACCTTTTTAGAAAAGATTTGTTTTCCACTTTGATGCTGTTATTTTGTTTTCTCCCTCCCCATCAGCTGCCAAGTTATGTTCATATTTGGTGTAAATTACACTACATCATGTTTTCTTTAACATCCACAATTACAGCTCTTGTTGGATTTAGTGTTAGGACTTATTGGACTCAGAATGATTTTCTGAAATGTTATTTTGTTGTTAAACTAGCCCAGTGATTAAAGCTTTCATTCACTAGTCATACCAGAGAATACCAGGGTCAGTTCCCACCAATGCTTGTAGCCCATTCCTGTGGTCCTATGCCAGTAGTTTCACTCACTCAGATTACGCATATGCTGTGCTCTGTTACAGACCAGTCGGTGTGCCAACCAGATTGAGGAAGTGTGTAAGGAGGTTGAGAAGACCATCAATCAGACCATACAGAACACATTGAATGCTCTGGAGAGAGACTGTGACCACATAGCTGACATTGTGCAGAGAAACCTCCAGGACGACAGGTGAGAGAAACATATTGATTAACGCTTCATTCAAAAATATTCCATCTGTATGATTGCTGCGGGGCATGGGTGGCCCAGTCGTCTAAGGCTCCGCGATTTGCTGTGCAGAGATGTGTCCCTTGGGCACGCCAGAAACCTATAATTGTGGGTTTGAATCCCGGTTCGCACCGATTATGTTTCTAGGTTTGTCAGCACCATACCTGTGCTTGTGGGTTTCACCAAAGTGGTAAACGTCGGATACCTGCATCACTTCGGGCTTTCCTCCCACATTAAGCTGACATGCCGTTATATAACTGGAATACTGTTAAAGTGGCATTAAACCCATCTCACTCACTCACTCACTGTATGATTGCAGCCTGTAAGGAATTGAATCTGGTCCAGACAGCCCAGTGATCAACATTATGAGCACTCATTCACACCAGCTATGACTCCTCATACAATAACCTCACTGTTGGTTTGATTCCACAAAACATGAGTTTTTAAAGAACTGTAATGAAAAAGACAGTTGATCATTTTGAATGTTTTCTCCATCAGTGTGAAGAGGTCAAATAACATGCGAGCGAGGTTGCGAGGGTTCTGCTTCAGTCTCTTTGGGATGTTGATGCCGCTGTTACTGCTAGCAACATTCCTCATCAGCACATCTCCAAAGACCCTCAGCCAGTTTGTTGGGGAGAGCCTTGTTGTCACGATGGCCACATATCTGGTGAGTGAAGAATAGATCGGTAAATACTATTGTTGTGATTGCAATGTAATTGAGATCTGTAAGGGCTTGTTGATTGTGTGGTCCTGTGGGAGTCTGTCCCTATGTTGACTGTGGGGGTCTGTCCCTATGTTGACTGTGGGGGTCTGTCCCTATGTTGATTGTGTGGTCCTGTGGGAGTCTGTCTCTATGTTGACTGTGGGGGTCTGTCCCTATGTTGATTGTGTGGTCCTGTGGGAGTCTGTCCCTATGTTGACTGTGTGGTCCTGTGGGAGTCTGTCCCTATGTTGATTGTGTGGTCCTGTGGAAGTCTGTCCCTATGTTGACTGTGTGGTCCTGTGGGAGTCTGTCCCTATGTTGATTGTGTGGTCCTGTGGGAGTCTGTCCCTATGTTGACTGTGTGGTCCTGTGGGAGTCTGTCCCTATGTTGATTGTGTGGTCCTGTGGGAGTCTGTCTCTATGTTGACTGTGGGGGTCTGTCCCTATGTTGATTGTGTGGTCCTGTGGGAGTCTGTCCCTATGTTGACTGTGTGGTCCTGTGGGAGTCTGTCCCTGTGTTGACTGTGTGCTCCTGTGGGAGTCTGTCCCTATGTTGACTGTGTGGTCCTGTGGGAGTCTGTCCCTATGTTGACTGTGTGGGAGTCTGTCCCTATGTTGACTGTGTGGTCCTGTGGGAGTCTGTCCCTATGTTGACTGTGTGGTCCTGTGGGAGTCTGTCCCTATGTTATTGTGTGGTCCTGTGGGAGTCTGTCCCTATGTTGACTGTGTGGTCCTGTGGGAGTCTGTCCCTATGTTATTGTGTGGTCCTGTGGGAGTCTGTCCCTATGTTGACTGTGTGGTCCTGTGGGAGTCTGTCCCTATGTTATTGTGTGGTCCTGTGGGAGTCTGTCCCTATGTTGACTGTGTGGTCCTGTGGGAGTCTGTCCCTATGTTCATTGTGTGGTCCTTGCATCCCACTGGCTGCTCTCAGACCATTGTTGGGGTCTCCCATCCTGATTTTGAGGGAATAGTGTTGACATCATTGTAAAACAAACAGGCTCGCAACATGTTGATATTGTTGATGACCTCATTCACTGTTGTAATACTGTTTTAGCACATGTATGTATGATGGGGTCTGTTCTAGTCAGTTAGAAATTAGCACAGGCTAGTCCGAGGTCTGTATACTTCAGGAATGACTAGTAACATTTCCTTGGTGACCACCACTTTTGCAATTTCCAGAAGGCAAATCGAGTGAAAAAATACAATTTTCTAACACTGCTATTCATTTGTGATAATCTTCTTAGGCCCTGAAGATCTGAGTGCATATGTTTGCTCCAGTTCTCAACCCCTCTTTTGCCTGGTTAATGAGGATTACTCACATTTATTCACTTTTCTGAAACATGAAACACCTTCAGACAGATTTGTACTCAGAATTCAGTGCTAGTAGTATGAAGCAGCTGATGTGTGAATCGGTGATCAGAATGGCAGCACAAGGCGACACAATTATCTAATCCTTGTCTGATGAATAATAGGGGTAGGGGTAGCCTAGTCGTTAAGGCATTCACTTATCTTGGGTTTGTGTGAAGCCCATTTTTAGTGTCCATCTGCTGTGATATTGCTGGACTATTGCTAAAAGTGCGTAAAACCTCACTCACTCACTCACTCACTCACTCACTGATGTACACTGTGGTCTTGGTGTGTTACAGGGCCCACTGTCTAAGCTGTGGAAGACTGTCCCAACGGATTACACCAACTACGTCATCATCGGGATCTTGACACTGGCCCTGCTGCTCCTACTGCTGGCCAAGTTCTCCTCCAGGTGAGGACCACTCCCCTCAACGCCACGGGGCCACCTGTGCCCACTCTCCCCTCAACGCCACGGGGCCACCTGTGCCCCCACTCCCCTCAACGCCACGGGGCCACCTGTGCCCCACTCCCCTCAATGCCACGGGGCCAGCTGTGCCCCCACTCCCCTCAACACCATGGGGCCACCAGTACCCCCGCTCCCCTCAATGCCACGGGGCCACCAGTACCCCCGCTCCCCTCAATGCCACGGGGCCACCTGTGCTCCCACTTCTCCAACACCACAGAGCAACCCATGCCCCCACTCCCCCCATCAACACCATAGAGCAACCCGTGCCTCCACTCTCCCATCAACACACATGGGGCCACCTGTGCTCCCACTTCTCCAACACCACAGGGCCACCTGTGCCCCCACTTCTCCAACACCATAGAGCAACCCGTGCCCCCACTCTCCCATCAACACACATGGGGCCACCTGTGCTCCCACTTCTCCAACACCACAGGGCCACCTGCGCCCCAACTGCTGCAACAAACACGGGGCCACCTGTGCCCCCACCCCCCCATCAACACCACAGGGCCACCTGTGCCCCCTCTTCCTCATCAACACCACAGAGCAACCCATGCCCCCACTCCCCCATCAGCACCACAGAGCATGTTGGTTTGAGCATGATCTGAAATTTGTGTGTAGTCCAATTTGTAGTCCAATTTAGTTGCTGGCTTCTAATATGATAGAAATTGACACCCATTCAGTATTTATTTCTTTGTGTCTGCAGGACCAAGACAACTCTGAGTAGGAAACAGAAGAGGAACCTTCTGGAGATCCGAGACTATGTACAGAGCACCGTGAAATCCAAGAAGGTAATCCCCATCTCACGGCTCATTGCTGCCCAGATATGTCCATTGTGTGTGGAGCTGTTGTGAGAGCTGACTAAGCTGTGAATGAGACCCCTCTCCACATTCCTGCCCAGATATGTCCATTGTGTGTTGAGCTGTTGTGAGAGCTGACTAAGCTGTGAATGAGACCCCTCTCCACATTCCTGCCCAGATATGTTCATTGTGTGTGGAGCTGAGATAGTGTGCAGGGATGGAAATTAACATAGAAAGTCTACCAGCCCGAATAGTGACAACATATATAGGAACAACCCCAAAATGGTCAAAATTCTACCAGCCCTTAGGATACCTTCAACATTAGTGAAACTGGCTCAGGCTAGTGGACAAGTGCTAATTTCAAACCCTGCTAGTAGGATGTGATTTGTGTTTTTGTTGGACCAAATATCTCACAGATGTTTTTTTTTTTTTTTCCAGCAAACATTATACCAGGAGTACTTACAGCAGAGTGTGGCTGACCACGACATGTAGCCACCGCTACCCACGCCACCGCCTCCGTCGCTGTCCACAACCGTGCCATACATCTCATGTTGCAAAATGTCATCTCACTTCACTGAACACATACATTTCATCCTACTTGTCAGTGTAATTAGTAAGCAAGAGATTAAACATGAGTGTGCAGTGGGGAAATTGCCACTGCCACAAATTACCTGGATTCCGGCAGTAACGCTTATCTTCAGATATTTTCTGTAGTACTTCACTTTTACATAAATATTTTTACAGATTTATTTTACTATTGATACTCCAGTATTATACATGACTGACATCGAATACCAGTGTGTCCATACAACTGTTGTCTCATTACCAAAGTATCACCTCGAGAGTTCTTGCTCTACCATCCTTGCTGTATATTGAATATGTTAATACAAGCCCCTATTCTCTAAACTGATATTCAGAACATCTGCTGGTCTGTGTTGAGAGTATTTAACAGTTTGTACGTTAGATTCAATCTGTTACATTGTGCTTGATCCACTTTACAATAGAAACTTATATGGGCAGTCTCTCCATGTTAACAGGTCTTTCTTAATGTAGAATTATAAGTGTAACTTTTTTAATATTTGAAACACAAAACGTTCATCTGAAGGAAAACATAAGTTCCACAGGCTAGAGAGTAATTTAGAGCACAGTCAAACACTGTTGTGGTGAAGGGGCCTCTGTAGACACTTCAAGTTCCTTGCCACCGAACATGATGAATATAGAAGGAAAACGCACGGACCAAGTTTTTACTTCGAGACAAGTTTGACACATCAACTTTTGAAACCATTTTGACACAATTTTGACTCATTCAAGTGGGAGTCTTGGACACTGTTTGGAATGAGGACTGACAAAACTTAATGGGCAGAGCAAAGAAATTTGAGTAGTTAGACCTAGAAGGTCATCCCACTAACATGACTTTGTGTCTGTTGCTTTGGGATGGGACAATTTTTTAATTTATTTTTTTAATAAATATATCAGGAAAAAGATGTACTTTCCAAGCTCTAAAATGAAATTTGAGTATTCTGATTGAGATTGTTATGAAGAAATATTGTGAATACTTTCTATGTGGAATCTGTTTCCCATCTTCTATAATTTGGAAAAACTCTGTACAAGATATTGTTGTTTTATTGATGTCCAATGTATTTGTACATCTCGACAAGGGCTGGAAACGACACCATGCCCCCTTTCATTATGGCTCTTGTAAAGTGTACTTAATGATTGTATTGGACTCTGAGAAGTATTGATATAAATCTCTGCAGTATAGTATTTTGTGACAAATATTTTCCCAGTCTTGTCCTGATTCATGATGGCATAACTTGATTAACTGATGTATTGATGTGGTGCAATAACAGTGTGGCCTTTTTGCCCTCAAACACTGCTTCTGTGCACTGTGCAGTGCTTTATATGTCAAATCTCCAAGGCTATGATACTACATCCAACTGTTTCCATCTACCCATATGTTACAATTAGGATCATTCTTTAAGGTCAATTTTAGTACCTGTTTTTTGAGGGGGAAATGTTCTTCATTGCTTCAGGTGAAGTGTTTGCTGGAGTGGAGAGAACAACCATCAGAATGTCAAAGTAACTGGAGACAATTATTTACTTTACCAACTTGTTTGTATAAATATTTTGATTGGTTAAGCAGCATTTGTTAAACAACTTGTGAAACTATGTTGCCTAATCGATTAACATTGGGGATATAAAAGAAATGTACAACTGTTTTATTTCAATCATCTAAGCCTTAGACATCAAGATCATCGTCTTTATTTTGAGATGATGAGACATCTTTCAGTTCATATATTTATTGTTTGAAGACTTTGGTGCCAAGGTGAGAACAAAATTAAAAATCATTGCAACCAATTGCAGGGTTATGGTGCTAGATTCTGGCTTTTCAGAATTTGGTTTTGAAAGTCAAGGCGTCATCAGTTTTGATGAGTCAGGAGGCAGCAGTAGATTAGAATTGTACTGTGCAAGATGAAAGGACAATCCTATATTTGGTGAATGCTGAGTGAATGGGCTGATTCATGTTCTGATGTCGGGTGTTACAACCAAGATAATCTGACACATTAACATTTATGTTGCTCTTGCTCTCCTCTTGTTTTAGTCTAAATAATATACACATGGAGAGACATAGGGTCCAGTAGTCAACATACAGGGTAACCTTGTCAGTTGGGATATCCAGCCTTCAACACCACTATGTAGGTGCCTATTGATTGAGATGGATGAGGTTTCCCTGTGTGGAATGTTAATGTGTTCAGTGTATGGCTACATCTGGTGTCAAAATGCTAACTCCGGCCATCTGAAAAGTTGATCATGTAAAGCTAATGTTACTTACTCTCCATCAGTTTACTAGATGTTTGACAGAATGGTACATAATTATATGTCTATGATTGAAGGTCCTTTGTTACGTAGACTAAATAACACCAATTCTAGTTCCCTTTAGCCAGAGAGCAAATCTTGATCATGTAGTTGTTGTACTGCAGATTGTTTTGTCAGGTGTAGGTGAGTATTCTCTTTTAATAGATGATAAACTAAGGTGAGACTTTACATCTGTACAAAAACAATTGGTTTGTTTTATTCAGTCTTTTCGAGTCAAGGTTCTAATGATCTTTGCTATTTTACACTTACAAATGACATGTTTACATATCCTACACTTGTGGATGTGAGATTATGTTTGGTTGTTGGGTAGCAGATTCGGTGTCAAAGTTCCAAAGTTTTCCCACTCTTGATACTTGTGATAACTTCGAGGTTCCATTCATGTGTGGGACCAACGAAATCTTGCTCAGCTGTTTGGCAAATGTTTGTTTTTGGATGTCTATGGAACTTTGATACCCTCTGCATGTTCTGGGTTTCTGTTTGATAGTCATTGTTTTAGCCTCGTCCCTGTCAGTTAAAGTGCCTGTGGGCACATCTTGGCATCATTGAGTGATGTCCGTTTATTATCTCTGGGTGGGTTGGAAGGGAATTTTTTTTGTTTTTTGGTCATGGTTTCAAAACATACAATTTTACATATTCAGCAAACAATGTTTTATGTTGTTTTGAGAAAGACCTAATGCAAAAAAATAATTCAAACAAATTATTTTATTGTACATAAATAGCAATAAAACAGCAATCTGACTGATAAACAAAACTATAAGTATCCATTTTTAGTATTCATGTGTTTAGTAAGGTAAGGCCTACGCTTCCAGTCATATTATCTTGCTGAATTGTACAATACACTTCGTGTGACTGATTCAGTGATAGGTATAAGTTCCCATTGTTCATTATTCCTACTTCACATGCTTATGTTTCAAGGGACAGGGACGAGGTGTCTCATCTATTACTACTGGTCGTTCTTCAAAGGCAGCTCCATATTGTTCATGTTTACTGGTACAGAGGTTTAATTATCACTCAATAAATGTCTCCCAGATTATACCGGCTTTCTGTTGTTGCTCGCGCCTCCAGTGTACCACTGATGGGTGGTCGGCTGTCATATGGCATGGACTTGCGCGTGCCTCCAGTGTACCGCTGTTGGGTGGTCGGCTGTCATATGGCATGGGCTTGCTCGTGCCTACAGTGTACCGCTGATGGGTGGTCGGCTGTAATAAGGCATGGACTTGCTCGCGCCTCCAGTGTACCACTGATGGGTGGTCGGCTGTCATATGGCATGGACTTGCTCGTGCCTACTGTGTACCGCTGATGGGTGGTTGGCTGTCATATGGCATGGACTTGCTTGTGCCTACTGTGTACCGCTGATGGGTGGTCGGCTGTCATATGGTATGGACTTGCTCATGTTGAAAACTGGTTCAGTGCATGGCAACCACTGTTAAGTTACAGGCTGAGTCTTATTGATATCAGAAAATAATTGATATTGCCAACTTTTTTTCCTTCTGGGATGATGGCAAGAAAAGTCCCCACTGGTGTCCTGGTGGATTGTGTACCTTGGTGTAAGAACGCCATGGATTAAGCTGTTGTAATCACAGGTTTGGCCATCATGATAGTGCTGGAACAGTGCTTCCTGCAGGCTAGATTTGTGACCACCACCCTTGGGGGTAGTGTAGATCAAATACCACCCGGGAGCAAGGGTAGCCCAGTCGTCTAAGGCGCCGCGTTTCGCTGTGCAGAAACGCCAGAAACCTATGACTATGGGTTGGAATCCTGGTTCACTCTGATTGTTTCTAGGTTTGTCGCACCATACCCACGTTCGTAGCGTTCACTGAAGTGGTAAACGTCCGATACCTGCATCACTTCGGGCTTTCCTCCCACATTAAGCTGACACGCCACGATATAACTGGAATACTGTTTAAAGCGTTAAACCCAACTCGCTCACTCACATACCAGCCACTTGGCTGGGCATATATATCTAGAGAAAGTTGCTTGGACAAGGGGCAGTTATTAACACCCTTGCGTGTTATCACCATTACGCCGAGTTGTCTTTCCAGGTTAATTTCTATGAACAGGCAAGGCATCCACATGTTAGCATGGAGCCAAAAAACTCAAGGAGCACTGACATAATATATATGGTTTGCTCCTGTTCTGACCGTCTAACACTGAACTGATAACAAATAAATTTATGAATAGCCATCTCAGTCCACATGGCAGCTTGATGTAGGGGGAGCACCACAGTGACACAGGTTTCAGATTTGTACCACGCTGGTGAAACTCAAGCCTCGGTGCTGACATACCAAGAATATAATGTGGGTAGTCTTGGATTTGAGCCCATCGCTCCAAACATGTTTAGATACCACCAAGGAGGGACTTGTTACTATGTGGGGGTTCGAACCCAGACCTTTCATCATGACAAGTCGAAACTTTATCTGCAAAGATACCTCACTGTCACATCAATCAGGAATTTTTTCATTTGTAGATGCACCAGTGCTTTCAGTGATCGTGATTAGTCGTGTTTGTTGGATGGTCCGTCTGACATATCCTTGAGAATTGTGCAACAGTCTAGACAAGGTGATGATGTCTAGACCAGATGATGAGGCACCTACACTGCTCTGGCCTTTCAACAGTCAGTGAGCAAAATACTGCTAGACTATATATCCTAGTGCATGAACACACACTTAACTCTCAAGCATGGAATAACATATGTTATAGGGTAACATTTGAACACACACTTCCTTCTTAAACATGGGATAACATATGTTGTTGGGTAACACTTGAAAACACACTTCCTTCTTAAACATGTTCCTGATGGGTAGCACACATTGATGGGCTTCCAGTTCCTGATGGGTAGCACACATGGATGGGCTTCCAGTTCCTGATGGGAAGCACACATGGATGGGCTTCCAGTTCCTGATGTGAAGCACACATGGATGGGCTTCCAGTTCCTGATGGGAAGCACACATGGATGGGCTTCCAGTTCCTGATGGGGAGCACACATGGATGGGCTTCCAGTTCCTGGTGGGTAGCACACATGGATGGGCTTCCAGTTCCTGATGGGTAGCACACATGGATGGGTAGCACACATGGATGGGCTTTCAGTTCGTGATGGGTAGCACACATGGATGGGCTTCCAGTTCCTGATGGGGAGCACACATGGATGGGCTTCCAGTTCCTGATGGGTAGCACACATGGATGGGTAGCACACATGGATGGGCTTTCAGTTCGTGATGGGAAGCACACATGGATGGGCTTCCAGTTCCTGATGGGGAGCACACATGGATGGGCTTCCAGTTCCCGATGGGAAGCACACATGGATGGGCTTCCAGTTCCTGATGGGAAGCAGACATGGATGGGCTTCCAGTTCCTGATGGGAAGCACACATGGATGGGCTTCCAGTTCCTGATGGGTAGCACACATGGATGGGTAGCACACATGGATGGGCTTCCAGTTCCTGATGGGTAGCACACATGGATGGGCTTCCAGTTCCTGATGGGTAGCACACATGGATGGGCTTCCAGTTCCTGATGGGGAGCACACATGGATGGGCTTCCAGTTCCTGATGGGTAGCACACATGGATGGGCTTCCAGTTCCTGATGGGTAGCACACATGGATGGGTAGCACACATGGATGGGCTTCCAGTTCGTGATGGGTAGCACACATGGATGGGATTCCAGTTCCTGATGGGGAGCACACATGGATGGGCTTCCAGTTCCTGATGGGTAGCACACATGGATAGGCTTCCAGTTTCTGATGGGTAGCACACACGGATGGGCTTCCAGTTCCTGATGGGGAGCACACATGGATGGGCTTCCAGTTCCTGATGGGGAGCACACATGGATGGGTAGCACACATGGATGGGCTTTCAGTTCGTGATGGGTAGCACACATGGATGGGCTTCCAGTTTCTGATGGGTAGCACACACGGATGGGCTTCCAGTTCCTGATGGGGAGCACACATGGATGGGCTTCCAGTTCCTGATGGGTAGCACACATGGATGGGTAGCACACATGGATGGGCTTCCAGTTCCTGATGGGGAGCACACATGGATGGGCTTCCAGTTCCCGATGGGAAGCACACATGGATGGGCTTCCAGTTCCTGATGGGAAGCAGACATGGATGGGCTTCCAGTTCCTGATGGGAAGCACACATGGATGGGCTTCCAGTTCCTGATGGGTAGCACACATGGATGGGTAGCACACATGGATGGGCTTCCAGTTCCTGATGGGTAGCACACATGGATGGGCTTCCAGTTCCTGATGGGTAGCACACATGGATGGGCTTCCAGTTCCTGATGGGGAGCACACATGGATGGGCTTCCAGTTCCTGATGGGTAGCACACATGGATGGGCTTCCAGTTCCTGATGGGTAGCACACATGGATGGGTAGCACACATGGATGGGCTTCCAGTTCCTGATGGGTAGCACACATGGATGGGATTCCAGTTCCTGATGGGGAGCACACATGGATGGGATTCCAGTTCCTGATGGGTAGCACACATGGATAGGCTTCCAGTTTCTGATGGGTAGCACACACGGATGGGCTTCCAGTTCATGATGGGGAGCACACATGGATGGGCTTCCAGTTCCTGATGGGGAGCACACATGGATGGGTAGCACACATGGATGGGCTTTCAGTTCGTGATGGGTAGCACACATGGATGGGCTTCCAGTTTCTGATGGGTAGCACACACGGATGGGCTTCCAGTTCCTGATGGGGAGCACACATGGATGGGCTTCCAGTTCCTGATGGGTAGCACACATGGATGGGCTTTTCAGTTCGTGATGGGTAGCACACATGGATGGGCTTTCAGTTCGTGATGGGTAGCACACATGGATAGGCTTCCAGTTTCTGATGGGTAGCACACACGGATGGGCTTCCAGTTCCTGATGTGGAGCACACATGGATGGGCTTCCAGTTCCTGATGGGTAGCACACATGGATGGGTAGCACACATTGATGGGCTTTCAGTTCGTGATGGGTAGCACACATGGATGGGCTTCCAGTTCCTGATGGGTAGCACACACGGATGGGCTTCCAGTTCCTGATGGGGAGCACACATGGATGGGCTTCCAGTTCCTGATGGGTAGCACACATGGATGGGTAGCACACACGGATGGGCTTCCAGTTCCTGATGGGTAGCACACATGGATGGGCTTCCAGTTCCTGATGGGTAGCACACATGGATGGGTAGCACACATGGATGGGCTTCCAGTTCCTGATGGGTAGCACACATGGATGGGTAGCACACACGGATGGGCTTCCAGTTCCTGATGGGGAGCACACATGGATGGGCTTTCAGTTCGTGATGGGTAGCACACATGGATGGGCTTCCAGTTTCTGATGGGTAGCACACACGGATGGGCTTCCAGTTCCTGATGGGGAGCACACATGGATGGGCTTCCTGTTCCTGATGGGTAGCACACATGGATGGGTAGCACACATGCATGGGCTTTCAGTTCGTGATGGGTAGCACACATGGATGGGCTTCCAGTTCCTGATGGGTAGCACACACGGGTGGGCTTCCAGTTCCTGATGGGGAGCACACATGGATGGGCTTCCAGTTCCTGATGGGAAGCACACATGGATGGGCTTCCAGTTCCTGATGGGTAGCACACATGGATGGGTAGCACACATGGATGGGCTTCCAGTTCCTGATGGGTAGCACACATGGATGGGTAGCACACATGGATGGGCTTTCAGTTCCTGATGGGTAGCACACATGGATGGGCTTCCAGTTCCTGATGGGAAGCACACATGGATGGGCTTCCAGTTCCTGATGGGTAGCACACACGGATGGGCTTCCAGTTCCTGATGGGTAGCACACATGGATGGGCTTCCAGTTCCTGATGGGTAGCACACATGGATGGGCTTCCAGTTCCTGATGGGTAGCACACATGGATGGGCTTCCAGTTTCTGATGGGTAGCAAACATGGATGGGCTTCAAGTTCCTGATGGGTAGCACACATGGATGGGCTTCCAGTTCCCGATGGGAAGCACACATGGATGGGCTTCCAGTTCCCGATGGGAAGCAGACATGGATGGGCTTCCAGTTCCTGGTGGGATGGATGGATAGATGGTTTTGTTGCACTCAGCAATATTCCAGCTATATGACGGCGGTCTGTAAAATAGTAAAATAATGGAGTCTGGACCAGACAATCCAGTGATTGACATCATGAGCATCGATCCACGCAATTGGGATCGATGACATGTATCAACCAAATCAGCGAGCTTGACCACCCGATCCCGTTAGTCGCCTTTTACGACAAGCATAGTCGCCTTTTACGGCAAGCATGGGTTGCTGAAGACCTATTCTACACCGGAATCTTCACGGGTCGTTCTTGATGGAAAGCACACATGGATGGGCTTCCATGAAATTATCCACACCCGATATTTCACTACACCAAATTGGGAACAACCCTTTCATCAAAGTTTTGGGAAAATAGTGTACATGTTATACATCACAAGTGATTTATGAAAGAAAACATTTTTTTTTAGACTGTGATGATGCATTCGTCCATGAATTTGAAAATCACTTCATTCTGATTGGTCAATCAGATCTTGTCAAATTTCATGCAGACAACATGATAGAATTTTACAAAGAGAACGTATTTTACGTTTTGGGGGAGAACAGGGAGCTTGGAATTTGGCGGTTTGTGACGTCATATCTTTTGCGTCACGATGAGCAATATGACGTCTAATGGAGACTTTCGGGGTAGATCGAATGCAATCTGCCAACAGGCGGCACTGGCATAACCAGTCTTTCTTTCCGGGCTTGACGGAAATTGCCGAACGTAAGATTGGAACGAAAGCTTTTCAAGGCTTGGTTAGTTTTCTCTAGGGGTGCCCACCTTATGTCAGCTGACTAAGTTGCCGTGCTTATATGCTTACAATGCCTGTCATAGGGTAGAATGACGTATTACCGTGTAAACAAACTGCTTGAGCATATACAGTGCAGTATTTTGTTTACAGGCTGTTGTCGGTGATTCCGTAATTCAGATCGACAACCCACTCAAAACTCAACCAGTGCCGCTTTGTTCCATACGTTTGCTAACACCAAAGAGTTCGTGTTTTATTTAACTAGAATATGACCATACTTCTTGAATCACCGATAGTGATGTAGACACGTAATATAAGAGGGACTATATTATTAGTGGTATACATGATGTTGCAGGGGCAGTTCATTATGAAAAATGACAAGCTGCGGTTGTGTGTATCAATCAACCTGTAATAAAATATAACATGAGTGAGTGAGTGAGTGAGTGAGTTTGGTTTTACGCCGCTTTTAGCAATATTCCAGCAATATCACGGCGGGGGACGCCAGAAATGGGCTTCACACATTGTACCCATGTCGGGAATCGAACCCGGGTCTTCGGCATGACGCGCTAACGCTTGAACCACTAGGCTACCCGACAACCCCAAATATAACATGATATACTGTACATACTATAACATTCTAGACACGGTTGCATTTTAGTTATATCGTCAATCCATACATGCAACACACACAGTTACATGTCACTAGTTCCTTGTAGATAACTTATATTAGATACAATTTACAGAACTTTCAGATTAGTAATATACTGAACCGCAAAAGAAACGTCACCAAAAGTAACATTGCATGAAAAGTTTGCATTAAATATCGGGTAATTTTTGTCAAAGTTTCAGGCGTCAGAGTATGGTGACGCCGTGCGGAACGTTATTCGGATGCTTGTGTTGAGAGAGACTCGTGGGATGGTCCGAGCATCATGGTGTGGGGTGGTATTGGTCTTGCACAAAGGGTCGGCCCTGTGGTCTTCCAGAACGTCGGTCCAGAGAAAGGCAATGGTGTCACAGCAGCTCGGTACATTGATCAAGTCTTGAGACCACACGCCATACCTCATTTGGCACGTCGCCGCAACCACGAGTTTCAGCATGAGTTGCCCACACTGCGAGAGCAACAAGAGACTTCCTACAACAGAATGACATCATAACCACTCAGTGGCCTGCCCTCAGTCCTGATTTAAATCCCATTGAGCACCTGTGGGACGAGATTCAAAGACGGCTGAATGACGTCCGACCAAGGCGGACAACTGCAGCTGAACTGCGTCAGGCGTTCCCCAGAGTGTGGGATAAAGTGCCTATGGCCTTCATCAACCGCCTCATCCATTCCATATATCGACGTTGCACGGCAGTCATCAATGCACATGGCGGACGCACGAGATACTGACTTGTGATGCCATTTTCTCAGAGACTAGTCATTTGACACTTTAATTTCAACCTTGATGATCAGTTTTGCCAAGTTTTATCTTTTTGATATACTGAACAGCAAAAGTTCCTGTGACATTGAATAAGATTTAATGCAAAGTTACGTTTTTTACCAAATCTGAAACAATTTTGGTTTGCAACAGATAAAAGACTCCTGTAAGTGTTCAAATGGTTTAATTTGCCATACTGACTTCAGAAAATGCGTGATTTCATTAAAAAAAACATGAACATGCCAAAATGTCAATTTACAAATCAGTAGCGTGTGTGTCCACCTCTGGTTACGAGGCAAGCAACACATCTTCGTCTCATGGAATGGACCAGGCGTCGCACAAAGTCCTGTGGGATATCTGTTCATATCTGCTGGAGCATTGTTCGAAGTTCCTGGAGTGTCTGTGAAACACGTGGTTGACGTCGGAGGCGCCGATCCATCTCATCCCACGATTGGTGAAAGATCAGGGAGCTGTGGCTGAGGTGAAAACGAGACTCGTCATTGAAAAGGACTTGTCCCCACTGCAGCAATATTGTACAGCAACAGGCGCTGTCTGCACCACTGTAGACGTGCTTGACGGTGGTTTCCTGTCAATATGGGACGTCTGGCGACAATCCCTGCACATCTGAGGCGACGACGTACGGTTGGTGAAGATATTCGTCGAAGGCCAGGGATGCTTCTTGCAGTCACTGTTGCCGGCTGTGTTGTTCGAATCCAGTTGTCTTGTCGATTATTGGTTATAGGATGGCCTCTGACTGCATTCGTCTGTTGCCAATGTTGCCATAAACACCAAATGGTGTTTCTGTGGACGTTAAATTGTCTTGCAACATCACGTTGACTCGACCCTGCTTCAAGCATACCAATGGCTCGCAGACGCCCATTTTCGGACAGGCGTGGCATTTCGTAATGTTGAATAATTGCGTAATTTTGTTGTTTTTCTGAGTGGTTGTTGTCAGCACGATGCTAAACAATGCATATGGAATCCCGTTAACGCACATGTTTTTATACCCATTCTTGGGTAGTGAAATGAATGGGGCTAGCATAAAAGTAAACTTTTGCATGGAATGCATGCTTTTCTGTAGCAGTTGCGTTTTGTGACTTGATTCCATACATGTACTACAATACTGAAAACCAAACTTTACTTGTTTGAAAAATACACTACAATATTGGTGTCACGGGAACTTTTGTTGTTGAGTATATATATACAATATCCTGTTACAATAATACAAATAAATAATTTTATGTTTAATTTATTTCTTGGATTGGCTGCTTTTCAGTAGCAGTGGTGGGCCTGTGAAGCGAAAATTAAAATGTGTGCAAATGTACATTCGTAACCGAGACTGCTCTGGTTAATACCACACCAGCCTACACCGAGGCACCGCCTGTGCAAGAAAGCTGGCAGTTAAAACATATCGATCACAAGGGCATCTCTTCTACCCTATAACCAGTCAGCTGCTTTGTACTGACGTTTTGCTTGTTGTTGAAGGATCCATTTTTCTATACATATATTTTCAAAATTATGATAGTGTTGTTTATCTTTTTCTTTAACACTTTCTTTTGCCTATATCTAAGACTGCAATATGACCTTATACAAAGGTTGATTGATAGGTTCCACGCCTCACATCTAAGGAATTGCCTAATAGTGGACATTACACGATGTGATGGAGGTATATTCACAGATACTTGAGTCAATTGGGCAAATTGTTTATGTGTAACAAGACAGTAAAATAAACAGGGGTCTGTGACCTTTGGAAAATGGAGCAATTTGTTGAACGTGAAGTGATTGTTTGGTATGACTGAGGTTTCATCCATACACACAAATCATGGCTAGAACCTTCCTGGTCAGCAGATGTCAGAAGCTTTGGAACCCAAAGAGCTGATACGTTCTTCACTGCCAAAGTTCGGTGTTTGGTGTATACTCTCTCTGGGACGGACCTACTGACATACGAATATGATGCTCAGTCAGACGCCGGTCGGTCATAACCATATTGGATTCTCTGGATCTTTTCTGGTGTTGCTGACATGGCAGGACTTCCAGGACGGGTGTCGTCTTCGAGGCTTAAATTCTGCTGCTCTCATCTTTACAGTGGCACAAAGAGGGCACTCTGCCATAGTGTTTGTATTTCTATCTTCAAGCATGGCTTCGGTGCCAAGCCCTACTTGATTACTGCATATTCCTCAATTTTGTCCCTTTTCAAAAGATCAAAAACCCTTGCATATTTTACTGACTCGTCACAGCGAAACAATTTGCTCAAGTTTTACATCGGGTTCAACATTTTCACTTTAAAAACAAAATGCACACGTGTGTGTGGCTGCTTGTATTCGTCTGGACTAATGCTGGTTTCATAGTATCCTGTCATCCAGTCCTTGGTTTATCATCTTAAATGCCAAGCATCAGGCAGGGTAACAACAACCATATTTTAACATGTTTGGTATGATGCGACCAGGGGATCGAACCACTGACCTTCCTCTGTATGTGCAGACGCTCTATCCACTAGACCATGAAGGTGTTTGCTGGAGCTTTTCTCACACAGACCTGAAACTCTTGACACTTCTCATACAGACCTGAAGCTCTTGACACTTCTCATACAGACCTGAAGCTCTTGACACTTCTCATACAGACCTGAAACTCTTAACACTTCTCATACAGACCTGAAGCTCTTGACACTTCTCATATACACCTGAAGCTCTTGACACTTCTCATACAGACCTGAAACTCTTAACACTTTTCATACAGACCTGAAACTCTTAACACTTTTCATACAGACCTGAAACTCTTAACACTTCTCATACAGACCTGAAGCTCTTGACACTTCTCATACACACCTGAAGCTCTTGACACTTCTCATACAGACCTGAAGCTCTTGACACTTCTCATACACACCTGAAGCTCTTGACACTTCTCATACAGACCTGAAACTCTTAACACTTTTCATACAGACCTGAAACTCTTGACACTTCTCATATACACCTGAAGCTCTTGACACTTCTCATACAGACCTGAAACTCTTAACACTTTTCATACAGACCTGAAACTCTTAACACTTTTCATACAGACCTGAAACTCTTTACACTTTTCATACAGACCTGAAACTCTTAACACTTTTCATACAGACCTGAAGCTCTGGACACTTCTCATACAGACCTGAAGCTCTTGACACTTCTCATACAGACCTGAAACTCTTAACACTTTTCATACAGACCTGAAACTCTTAACACTTCTCATACAGACCTGAAACTCTTGACACTTCTCATACAGACCTGAAACTCTTGACACTTCTCATACAGACCTGAAACTCTTGACACTTCTCATACAGACCTGAAGCTCTTGACACTTCTCATACAGGCCTGAAGCTCTTGACACTTCTCATTCAGACCTGAAACTCTTGACACTTCTCACACAGACCTGAAACTCTTGACACTTTTCATACAGACCTTGAAAATCTTGACACTTCTCATACAGGCCTGAAGCTCTTGACACTTCTCATACAGACCTGAAGCTCTTGACACTTCTCATACAGGCCTGAAGCTCTTAACACTTTTCATACAGACCTGAAGCTCTTAACACTTTTCATACAGACCTGAAGCTCTTGACTCTTTTCATACAGGCCTGAAGCTCTTAACACTTTTCATACAGACCTGAAGCTCTTAACACTTTTCATACAGACCTGAAACTCTAGACACTTCTCATACAGACCTGAAACTCTTAACACTTTTCGTACAGACCTGAAACTCTAGACACTTCTCATACAGACCTGAAACTCTTGACCTTACATTCTGGGAACTACAGAAGCTTTATGGGTGTATTCTGATGATTCCACTTTTAGCTTACATATATGCAGAGAATGCCCTTTGAACACACGAGTTATTTCTCAGTATGGTGGAAGTGGATCCTCAAAGTGCTGACGCTCACGAGTTATTTCTCAGTATGGTGGAAAGTGGAGCCTCAAGGTCCTGACGCTCACGAGTTCTTTCTCAGTGTGGTGGAAGGTGGAGCCTCAAGGTTCTGACGCTCACGAGTTATTTCTCAGTATGGTGGAAAGTGAAAATGGCAGGATAAGGTCAATTTGACATTTTTAAAACGACTATAATTTTATGAGAAATCTTTTGAGACACCATTTCTGCTGAGGAGATGTGGAAACCCACGAGCATGTCATATTGTTCACATATCCTGTGAAGACCACAAGCATGTGTCTAGTGTTCACATATCCTGTGAAACCGACAAGAATGTGTCTAGTGTTCACAGATCCTGTGAAATGGACAAGCATGTGTATAGTGTTCACAGATCCTGTAAAACCAACAAGCATGTGTATACTGTTCACTGATGATGCGAAATCCAAAAGCTTATGTATAGTGCTCACACGTCAAAGATCAGTATCATTGGTAAAACAGGATATCATAAAATTATTTGTACAGAATATTTTAATATCACTAATGAAAAAAAATATCTGTGCTTCATATAAAGTTCAATAAAAATACTTTTATTCTGAAATTGAATAATGCAACTTTCAATACATATTCATGAAGACTGTAAGGTTGTGATTCATAATTTGCACGTTTATGATCATGCATGGTTCACAATTTGGTTGTGTGCGTGTTTGTTGGGAGATGTGAACAGCTCACAATAATTGTTTAGCGAACAGGTGCTCAAATAACACTTTTGTTCAACAATAACTAACGCTTATACAAAGCCAAAGATTGCTGAAAATCAACGTCTTCGCGTCTAGGGTATGCTGCAAACAGCAATGTCACAAAACAAGGCTGCCAGACACGTTAATGTTCATCAAAACACAATATCATTTTCTTGGAGACATTATCTACAGCAGGGCAACACTCCTGATTTGTGTTGGGGGCTGGTCGTTCTTGTGAGACTTCACGTCATCAAAACAACCATATTTGATTGGTGTATCTATGATACCAAACAGCCACATTAAACACTTTGGCAATTCCTGGGTTGAGACCAATTAGTGACAGAACCGTATGCAACCGGTTGAAGGAGCCAAATATCCTGCCCCGATGTCCAGCGATACGCCAACAGTCTGGACAGCACTGATGGTCTAGCAAGCTTCTACAGGGATCCAGGAGAACGTTTAAGCAATGATTGCATTACTCAATGTCATCAGTTTGGGCTTGGAAGTGTGATGGTATAGCAACGTCACCTTGCAGCAGGATACCCGCCGACTTGTTGCACGTGTTGTAACATACTTTTTGAGGCAGCATAAACATAGCTGTACTACAATTGCCGGCTGTTTCTCCAGACCTCTCACTCATAGGATGAGATGAAGGAACGCCTACGACAGGATCAGAACCAGTCTGTAATGCTACTTCAGTTGGGGGCAATCTTTGGTTGACATTTGGAACAACAGTTTGCTTTCAATCATCCGATGTCTTCAATGCGCCATCGCTGCCTCGCCTGTATCAATGCAAACGGTGGTCACATCCGACAATGACTTTGCTATTTTTACACCATCCCCCTTTTAGGGTTTGTCGCTCAGCCTCATGTTGCCAGGTATGGGTTTTTGTCAATAAATTTGTTGTGATCAAACATTGATCAGACAAATGACCAAATATTATGTTTTCATCTTCATTGACATAACATTTACATCACTTTATATGAAGCACGGTCATGTTTTTCTGCTAGTATATATTACCAAACAGTCTTATTTCAATCAATTACTTCAATAAATCTGGTTGTGAAATCAATTCATGAACTATATGATTATTATATTGACATTCAAAAATCTGAACCTTCCATATTAAATATTGTGTAAACAACAGTTGCCATCCGAAGCTGCCAATTTTCCCTCTGAAGGTCACTCTAACCAAAGTGTATAAAAAACAACATTTTACATCAGCACAAGCAGCATCAAATGTAAATAATACAATTGTAACAAATAAAATGTTAAAACATTATTACAATTTGGATTTGGGAGGAAAACAAATCGATTGCTGGAGGGCATCTATTAAGCATCTTTATCCATATATATGTATCTAACTAATGAAATATGTGCCGTGGAATAAATGTATGCCTGCACAGACTTGCAATGGTTTAAACTCGGCTGGGCTGCTTCGTCTCACGGTATTGATCAATTCATCTGCGTTGTTCCCCAGCCTATTCTCACTGAGTTTCACATTTATAGCACTCGGGGCAGCGTCTAGTCGATGACATTTGTCGTGCAAGTCAACTTGTCCTGACATAAAACTAGACTCCTCTCTTTCACTGCTGTTCAGTCATCTAACAACGATTAACACGCAATGTAGTACAAAATCAAATATCAATTCGCATTCCTAGGCCACAAAAAGAATTTGTCCTTAAGATTAAAAAACAATATGATCACGATCACTGCTCCATCAAGAATGACAATTCATGACTTCTTGATCAGTAATTACATTTCCGATTCTTGATTCCGATTTCAAATGGCTCTTTTATGTTCTTCTTGTAGCTTGGATGGTGAGATGTCATTGTCTAGCTGATCACAGAGAATGTTTTACATCATTTTTTCAAGACAGTGTTGCTTGACACACATATGCTTTGATTCAGCTAAATCGTAATTACATCATACAAATTATTTCTCAAACATGCCTTATTGCAGAGGTTCCATTACAGCTGTTGATTGTTAACAACACTGTTACTGACGGTTCACTGCACTCTGTCCAACGGGGCGGTCGGGTAGCCTAGTGATTAAAGCGTTCGCTCGTCACGCCGAAGACCCGGGTTCGATTCCCGAAATGGGTACAATGTGTGAAGCCTATTTCTGGTGTCCCCCGCCGTGATATTGCTGGAATATTGCTAAAAGCGGCGTAAAACCATACTCACTCACTCACTCTGTCCTACAATGAGTAGCATGTTTACACATTTGGCATATGGGTAGTTTTGAAAAAAGGAAATGTTTTTCTTCACAATCATCAATTCTACCAAATTTCAAAACTGTTCCAGTCAGCAAACCAAAATGAGTTTGTGACGTCAAGCTGTACACAGAGACGTACTATTTCCATACAATTAGCGTACTCTTCCTTTTACCCAATTAAAACTTCATCTGCTTGTACAACTGCCGTCACATAAGGACGGTGGCGGATGCTCAGGACGATGTCTTCTCAGCAGCTGATGTAAACATTTTCCCGTATGAGAGACTAGTGTCAACATGTCCATGTATGAGAGACAGGTATCAACAATTCCATGTATGAGAGACAGGTGTCAACATCTCTGTATGAGAGACTGGTGTCAACGTGTCCCTGTATGAGAGACTGGTGTCAACATGTCCTTGTATAAGAAACTGGTGTAAACATGTCTGTATGAGAGAAAGGTGTCAACATTTCCCTGTATGAGAGACAGGTGTCAACATTTCCCTGAATGAGACACTGGTGTCAACATGTCCCTGTATAAGAGACTGGTGTCAACATTTCCGCGTATGGAAGACTTGTGTCAACATGCCCCTGTATGAGAGACTGGTGTCAACAGGTCTGTATGAGAGGCTGATGTCAACATGTCCCTGTATAAGAGACTGGTGTCAACAGGTCTGTATGAGAGACTGATGTCAACATGTCCCTGTTTAAGGGACTGGTGTCAACATGTAATGTATGAGAGACAGGTGTCAACATGTTTTTGTATAAGAGACTGGTGTCAACACGTCTGTATAAGAGACTGGTGTCAACTTGTCCCTGTATGAGAGGCTGGTGTCAACATGTCTGTATAAGAGACTGGTGTCAACTTGTTCCTGTATGTGAGACTGGTGTCAACATGTCTGTATAAGAGACTGGTGTCAAGATGTCTGTATAAGAGGCTGGTGTCAACATGTCTGTATAAGAGGCTGGTGTCAACTTGTCCCTGTATGAGAGGCTGGTGTCAACATGTCTGTATGAGAGGGTGGTGTCAACATATCTGTATGAGAGACTGGGGTCAACATGTCTGTATAAGAGACTGGTGTCAAGATGTATGTATAAGAGGCTGGTGTCAACATGTCTGTATAAGAGGCTGGTGTCAACTTGTCCCTGTATGAGAGGCTGGTGTCAACATGTCTGTATGAGAGGGTGGTGTCAACATATCTGTATGAGAGACTGGTGTCAACATGTCTGTATGTGAGACTGGTGTCAACATGTCTGTATGTGAGACTGGTGTCAACATGTCTGTATAAGAGACTGGTGTCAACACGTCTGTATGAGAGACTGGTGTCAACACGTCTGTATGAGAGACTGGTGTCAACATGTCCCTGTATAAGTGACTGGTGTCAACATGTCTGTATGAGTGGCTGGTGTCAGGGTGTCTGTATGAGAGACTGGTGTCAACATGTCTGCATGAGAGACTGGTGTCAACATGTCCCTGTATAAGTGACTGGTGTCAACATGTCCCTGTATGACAGGCAGGTGTCAACATGTCTGTATGAGAGACTGGTGTCAACATGTCTGTATGAGTGGCTGGTGTCAACATGTCCCTGTATGACAGGCAGGTGTCAACATGTCCCTGTAGGAGACACTGGTGTCAACATGTCTGTATGAGAGACGGGTGTCAACATGTCCATGTATGAGAGACTGGTGTCAACATGTCTGTATGAGAGACTGGTGTCAACATGTCTGTATGAGAGACTGGTGTCAACACGTCTGTATGAGAGACTGGTGTCAACATGTCTGTATAAGAGACTGGTGTCAACACGTCTGTATGAGAGACTGGTGTCAACATGTCCCTGTATAAGTGACTGGTGTCAACATGTCTGTATGAGAGGCTGGTGTCAACATGTCTGTATGAGAGGCTGGTGTCAACATGTCTGTATGAGAGACTGGTGTCAACATGTCTGTATGTGAGACTGGTGTCAACATGTCTGTATGAGAGGCTGGTGTCAACATGTCCCTGTAGGAGAGGCAGGTGTCAACATGTCTGTATGAGAGACTGGTGTCAACATGTCTGTATGAGAGGCTGGTGTCAACATGTCCCTGTAGGAGAGGCTGGTGTCAACATGTCTGTATGAGAGGCTGGTGTCAACATGTCTGTATGAGAGACTGGTGTCAACATGTCCATGTATGAGAGACTGGTGTCAACATGTCCCTGTATGAGTGGCTGGTGTCAACATGTCCCTGTATGACAGGCAGGTGTCAACATGTCCCTGTATGATAGACTGCTGTCAACATGTCTGTATGAGAGACTGGTGTCAACATGTCTGTATGTGAGACTGGTGTCAACATGTCCATGTATGAGAGGGTGGTGTCAACATGTCTGTATGTGAGACTGGTGTCAACATGTCCATGTATGAGAGACTGGTGTCAACATGTCTGTATGTGAGACTGGTGTCAACATGTCCATGTATGAGACACTGGTGTCAACATGTCTGTATGAGAGGCTGGTGTCAACATGTCTGTATGTGAGACTGGTGTCAACATGTCTGTATGTGAGACTGGTGTCAACATGTCTGTATGAGAGACTGGTGTCAACATGTCCCTGTATGAGAGACTTGTGTCAACATGTCTGTATGAGAGGCTGGTGTCAACATGTCCCTGTAGGAGAGACTGGTGTCAACATGTCCCTGTATGAGAGACTGGTGTCAACATGTCTGTATGAGAGACTGGTGTCAACATGTCTGTATGTGAGACTGGTGTCAACATGTCTGATTGTGAGACTGGTGTCAACATGTCTGTATGAGAGACTGGTGTCAACATGTCCCTGTATGAGAGACTTGTGTCAACATGTCTGTATGAGAGACGGGATGCATCATGTCCCTGTATGAGAGACGTGTGACCATTTGTTTCCTTAAGTTGTATTCAATATTTGTGAAATTTTATGATTTTTAAAACAGAACCTCAAAACCTCAGGAAATAAATATCAACTGTCAAAAAAGAAACAAAGATAAAGAAAATTAAGGATACTTTATTCAGTGATTTCGACCGCATTCAAACATTGTCAAAATATTTTTTATGTTTGCAATGTAGTATTCTCACTTCAGAGAAAATGAATAAAACTCCATAATCATACACAAGTATCCATAACATCTGTAGGATTAATGAAAAGTATATATGATAATCACAAAAATAATGCCACAGCAAAGTAGCTCACCTAGATATGACGTCAACAGAGACGGACACTTAACAATCACTGATGTAGCATTTTCTACTAAAATATTTTCTGCTTAAATACTGATGACAAAAGTATTAAATATGAAACAAGCATCTAAATTTCAACAGTGCTTCCAAATCTGCAAGAAAGACTGCATGTACTATTGTAGAGCATTGTTGCAATACACATTAGTAATGCGTTTTTTTTAATGCCAGAATATATGTGTTAGGCACCAATACAAACTACAGAGGTACCAAATGTTTGGAAATAATAACAGAGTAATAACATATTTCAGCTTTTAGTATGAAGTATGAATTGCAAAGGTCAAATCAAGATCTAATTATAAAATATCAGAAAAACTGGACCATATAGTTTGAAAGGAAATGCATTTTGATTTAGAATTTAGGAGCATTAAATACAGGTCAAAATTGATAATATCATGAAAAACGGACCATATGTGTTGAGCCCCACTACCAGTGACACACATAACAAATTTTATGATATTCTGAAAGAAAGTGTTCGAGTAAGGGCCAAATCAAGTTTCAGCTTTCAGTATGGTCAAAGTGCAACGGTCAAAATCAATTTGATTTAACCTCTTGAACAAATTGTGGTGGCATCATCGGTGGGGACAAGCATGAGAAGCAGAAGTTGCATTGGTATCATGGAGGAGAAGATGCTTACACGACAGACACCAGTCAAACGGGCCAAGGCATAAGCTCACTTGACTTTCAGTCAGGTGAGCTGATTAAAAATATGCATGAAGAGAAATCATTCAACATAAAGTATTCACAAGAAAACCTGTGTTTGAAGTTCAACAAAGTAAGAGGAAAAACAAGGTCATATGAATTCAATATCTCTTCCAAATGTGATGAAACTTGGTATGCAGGACTCCAGTCTGCTGATCTCATTATAGGCTAGATATTACAACCAAATCACTTGCTTGCCAAAAAGACTCACAGTCACACATCAGTGAGCGGGTGAGCTTAATTTCACATTACTTTATTAACAATTATACCAAGGCATTACTGCATTTGCCATATTAAACACCTTTCTTCTGTAAGTGGCCCTGACCAACTTGTAGAACAATTTGTACGTATCACCTTCATAAGTGAGTGAGTGAGTAAGTATGGTTTTGCGTCTCTTTTAGCAATATTCCAGCAATATCATGGCAGGGGACACCAGAAATGGGCTTCACAGATTGTACCCATGTTGGGAATCAAACCTGGGTCTTCAGTGTGATGAGTGAACGCTTTAACCACTAGGCTACCCGACTGCCTTCTTTATAAGAGCCCGTACATGACAGTCCATACTTTCTCATGCATATTACAGTTTTTAATATAGAAAATAGTAACTTAGAAAAGGTATACAAGTGCAAAAAATGTTTTTCAGTTTCACTGACATCTGAACAAAGTTCATTCACTAGGGCTTGATTTCTGACAACAAATTTAACTTGCTTTGTATGTTTTTCATAAGCGCCTCTCATTATCAATTTTCTAAGCGTGCAGTGCAATTACTACGGCACCTTAATGTCTGGAAGCCTAAAATTAACACTTGATGAAGACCAAAATAGTAAACACTAATTTTACATCTACACGTCTGTCACAGGATTGAATCATTCTCATTCTCCCTTTACAAGCAATGTTACTTCAAAATAGATGCGCAAGCGATATTGTTACTTCAAAATAGATGCACAAACAATAACGTTACTTCAAAATACATGCGCAAGCAAAAATGTCACTTCAAAATAGACGTGCAAGCAATAATGTCACTTCAAAATAGATGCGCAAGCAATAATGTCACTTTAAAATAGATGTGCAAGCAATATTATTTTCCAAATATGACAGGATCCATGAAGATCTGGGGTAGAATAGGTCTTCAGCAACCCATGCTTGCCGTAAAAGGTGACTATGCATGTCGTAAGAGGCGACTAACGGGATCGGGTGGTCAGGCTCGCCGACTTGTTTGATGCATGTAATTGTATCTCAATTGCCTGGATTGATGCTCATGATGTCAACCACTGGATTGTCTGGTCCAGACTCGATTATTTACAGACGACCGTCATATAGCTGGAATATTGCAGAGTAACAACTCAACCAACCAACCAAATACGACAGAATAGGACAGAACATAAAAATACAGTAAACTACGCTTATAACGAACACGCTTATAACGAACAGACGGATATAACAAACTTACTTTTTAGTCCCGACTATTTGCTGTATATATGCTTATAATGAGTGAGTTTGGTTTTACGCCGCTTTTAGCAATATTCCAGCAATATCACGGCGGGGGACACCAGAAATGGGCTTCACACATTGTACCCATGTCGGGAATCGAACCCGGGTCTTCAGCGTGACGAGCGAACGCTTTAACCATTAGGCTACCCGACCGCCCCTGCTTATAATGAACTACGGTTATAACAAACTAAAAATAGTAGTCCCTTTAAGTTCGTTATAACCGTAGTTTACTGTAGACAAAAATTCTTAAAGTGATGATAATATATGCTTTAAACATTTACTGACAATCTTACAAATAGAACAAGCAGGATACTTTTGGTCTTGTTGATCATTTTTGAGAGTTTTTAATAATCGATTGTCTTCATTCTTAAAAAAAGTAAATAAATATGGCATATTTTCAAATTTTAAATATCTTGCTGACAAAAGTGAAATATAAAAATGACATATAAAAAAAATACAACATCCAAAAAGATGAAGTCTTCATTTTATCTCTTAAAGTCTAGTTGATATATATGTGCCTATTAAACATGATTCTAGAGAAGCAGAGTACATACATAATAACGATTATATTTATGCTTAGTCTATTTTTAGAAATACAAGTGGCCAGTCAAATGACCAGTTCCGACACGGTGCCGTTCACATAACAACACATATTTAGCATTATATATTTTATTGAAACCGAAGATTCTTAGCATAATTGGTTTGGCAAACCTGTGCATAAGCATTACATTCCTTTTTACTGAGTTTTTTTTGACAAGACATATTTCTTTAAAAAACCATCAGTCACTGTATAAATCCTCCCTCCCCCCCTCTCCAATATTTAAAAAGGTGTCTCTCATGCATGCCTAATTGCTCCACATTTGTTGAGATATTTAACTGAGCATCTTGAGATCATTCATGATGACAACACATTCAGACAGAACATATTCATGAACATTTCATGAGAATTTTTGCATGCTTTAAAGGGTTCATATTTGTGGAGATTAATAACGATAGATCTGGAGATGAATACCACCAAACATGATGCATATATAATATAATCATCAACATGATAATAATCTTTCTCAATCTCTGGTTATTTATTAGAAAAATAGTACTCATATTCTACATGTTTACCATAATATCTGAGCAATATGAAATATGACATTTTGAATAATCATAATTTTCCAATTAGACAATAGCTGTAGAGGTAAATGGATACACATTGAAGTGGACTTTGCAAAAAAATAAACAATGATAAAAACAAGAACATGGTAACAAGGTGATATTGAAATCTGAAATGATTAATGACCAGATGGTTTGTATCCTAGTGAAGCAAAAACATTCAAAGAGCATTCATAGAAAACAGAACAACTCCTGCACAAACTTGCAGGAACCAGCTGATGAAATGTACAAGCAGTGATATAAAGGACACATTCACACAAACATCTGGAATCTACATTATTCCTTCCAGAATGAACAGGACAAAATAGCTGGCCTCATGTTTTACAAAACAACAGGTGGCCCCCTAGCTGGTACAGACAACTGTCTCCAACAGGTGGCCCCCTAGCTGGTACAGACAACTGTCTCCAACAGGTGGCCCCCTAGCAGGTACAGACAACTGTCTCAAACAGGTGGCCCCCTAGCCGGTACAGACAACTGTCTCCAACAGGTGGCCCCCTAGCAGGAACAGACACCTGTAACCAACTGGTGGCCCCATGGCCCCTAGCATGTACAGACAACTGTCTCCAACAGGTGGCCCCCTAGCAGGTACAGACAACTGTCTCCAACAGGTGGCCCCCTAGCAGGTACAGACAACTGTCTCAAACAGGTGGCCCCCTAGCAGGTACAGACAACTGTCTCCAACAGGTGGCCCCCTAGCAGGAACAGACACCTGTAACCAACTGGTGGCCCCATGGCCCCTAGCAGGTACAGATAACTGTCTCCAACAGGTGGCCTCTCAGCAGGTACAGACAACTGTCTCCAACAGGTGGCCCCCTAGCAGGTACAGACAACTGTCTCCAACAGGTGGCCTCATAGAAGGTACAGACAACTGTAACCAACAGGTGGCCCCCCTAGCAGGTACAGACAACTGTCTCCAACAGGTGGCTTTCTAGCAGGTACAGACAACTGTCTCCAGCAGGTGGCCCCCTAGCAGGTACAGACAACTGTCTCCAATAGGTGGCTTCCTAGCAGGTACAGACAACTGTCTCCAACAGGTGGCCCCCTAGCAGGTACAGACAACTGTCTCCAACAGGTGGCCCCATGGCCCCTAGCAGGTACAGACAACTGTAACCAACTGGTGGACCCCCTAGCAGGTACAGACAACTGTCTCCAGCAGGTGGCCCTCTAGCAGGTATAGAGAACTGTCTATTTCTGTGTATGCATGACCAGATCGGTTTAAATGTGAATCTAAATACATTTTGACAGAAGTACGATCCAACGTTTCCCAATCGGACATTTAGTACCTATCTCTTGAGACTTACAGCAGATCCCAGGGAGGGTTGGGTAATAACTAATAAGGGGTGGGTACCCGGGTAGGGTTGGGTAATAAGGGGGTTGGTACCCGGGTAGGGTTGGGTAATAAGGGGGTGGGTACCCAGAGAGTAAATTTGGACTGTCTCCAATCAAAAAAAGGCCTTTTCTTTGAATAGATGGTTTACAGATCATTGATATATTTGGTGTATGGAATTCCGAAATGAAAAAAAAATGCATTTGGACTTTGCCCTTTAAAACTGTGACTATTTTAAAAGATACAACATATTTATTTTTTCTGATCTGCATATTACTTTTAATTGCATTTTAAAATACAAGGTGGTGTGGGAAATGCGAGGTTTGTTGGTATAGTTGTTTTGTCACTGTGCTGCAAGGTTCTAGAAAAATATATTGTATTTACTTATATCTTTATTCAGGTTGGTGGTGATACAATATTTCATAAACATGACATTTAAAATTATTTATTGATTGTTTTCATTTTCTCAGTGTTTGAGTCGGTGGATCCATGAACAAACTGAAAAAGAAATGACTGTACATAATGTAAAATGTGTACACAGAAATTAAGGTCATACAAAAAGAATGTCTTTATCAAAATGGCGAATGAAAATATGACCTTCCTGAGCATGTCTTGTTACTCACATACTACATAGTCACTGATACACACAGCAAATAAATGCAATAAATGCTCAGTTCCACAAAAATATATGGTCCACACATATTTGTCTATACAAATTCCAAATGTGTATCATCTAAAATAAGATTTGTATTCAGATCTTTCTGTACAAAATTGCCCCTGATAACAATTGTATTGCATAAAATAGGCCTGTAGCTCACCCAAGTTTTCTGATGTATTTTCATTAATATATGAAAACCTCCCTGCATGTATATTATTAGATACAATGATGATAACTGGCTACGTAGAGGGCACATGATTGCTAAAGTAACCACAGCAGCACATAAAGGTCAACTATCCAAGATGAGTTTTCCAATTGAACATGCTGATAAGACAGGTGTGAGATATGACATTTTCAATATGGCCGCCAGGAGATGCCATTGCAGGGATGATCCCTGGGGAGTTCTAGCTGCATGGGTTTTATGGTTTCAGCAGAGATGTCGAAAGTGTAGATGCTTTCGCCATACACATGAATTAGGTAACAGAGGAAGGTAATGTGCTATGACAAACTCTAGTGCATGGTTCCCACTGTGCAACAAACACTCCCTTGTGATATTCTAATTCTAAGCCCTGACGAAGTTGTCTCCTTGTTTTACAGATGAACCTGTCACCCACTATTTTAATGACATAAACAGTTGCAACAAATTACTGTGTTTCATGGTTTTATGACTGTTTAGACTGTCATATTATTCGTAATATAAATGAACTTATTCAAAAGATCTTTTTCAATCAAGAGGAACCACAAAAATAGCATAAAAGTTTACATTGAATGTTACTTGACCTTCAGTCAACACTGACCACAAATTGCGCATCAATAATCTTGGCAAATGTGTGTACAACAATGGTGAACGGGCATGTCCCAACAGAAGGTGAAGGACAACGGTGTCTACACACTGTTTCCATGGAGCAGAGCATCACAAGAAGTAACATACATAAACTCAATCGAAGTGAGATACACAAAAAGTTCAAATCTCTGAAAATAAACTGGCCCTATATTCATTTCTATCATACCTCCATGTCAGAATGATGAGATCAGATTGATCTTGATAAAAACACACGCTTCACATGGATTTCTGAGCGGGAGAATAAATCCCTTATACCCTGCCTCGAAACAAAAAGTTGTACGCTTTTTACGAGTCAATGAACTGCACGTGACACAGCACAAATTAACCTCAGCTCAATCAAACAGCTGTTTTCTTTCAAGTTTGAATTTGTTTTAATTGCTTTACAATGGCAAATTAATGGTAAGATAAATTTGTTGTAGCAGTACCACTTGAGGTACATGTGGTAGCATAAAACCACTTAAACCATGGCACCTTTGTCTTTGACTGTGGTCTAACTAACTAAATTGTTAAACACCACTTGGCAATGATGGAACTTCTTTTTTCCCCCCATCATTTGTCTTAATGATAGAACAATTTCATGAAAAACGTTTGTAGCCAGCGCAATTCAAACCCGCAAAGTCAGAAGCGAAGGCTAACGAATGTTGTCTTAACAACTAAATATTTACTTATATCAGTACCAATTGCTTATCCCTTTATGAACTGCAAAATGTGTTTAATGGAATTTGTATACAGTATGTTACTCTATGTATTCTAGTATTTGTACAGTACTTGTGATTTTATAGCTTTTTGTTCAACAAAACAAACAGATAGAAAAGAAATCACTATTATCTTGATCAGGGCTATATTTGCTCATAATAGGCCCATCAACATGGGCAAGTAATATTTAGTCAGGGACATATTTCATGTGCTTCATGCAGGGTAGACTCACACAGCGTTCTCACAGTTGAGCATATATATATACTTTCCTGAATATCTTTCAAAATACCATTAACAAAACAATTTTAGTTTTTTAAGCATTTTGGGTGCCATAAATGTTGGACATGGTTTAAAGGGGCACTGATCTAAACGCATTTTCCCGGACTGGTTGTTGCCTTTGTTATTGTTTTTCCCCCGTGAGTACCCGGATGATACGCAACGCAACTGAGCGTGACCAGAGACTGGGCTACCGTCTGCAAGTACAGCTAAATAAACTTTGGAGGCTGGAGGCAATATTTGTTTTACGCATTTTTGAACACTGATTGGTTAACTGTGATCTATAAAGATTTCTTCAAAGGGCGCATGTTAATTAATTTCTTCAGCCTAAACAAACAGACAAAAAGAACGGTGGAGCTCATCGGATGTCGTCATTTGGAAATACCCCAGGCGGTTATAGTTTAATATAAAAAAAAGTATCCATGCAGTGAAAGCATTTTCGGATTTCGGATTGCGTTGATAATACGATTACTACTCCCTTGATGTCATCCACGTTTTCTGGTATAACCCTACACTTGTGTATTTGTCGTCATTCACTTGATGCTCAGTTAATGAATTTATTACAGGTACAATTAGTGGTAGCACCACTTAGATTACCTGACAAAGGTTCCCATTTGGCATTTATTGTGTCTGGGGTAATTATTCAATCTAAATCCAGGTTTGAAGTGAGGTGAAATTTGTGTTATGTAATATGCACGTGGCAGCCCAGCAAGAGGTGAATGATCGGTTGATTTACTTATTTTTGTAAATCAACGGACCGTTCCTAGTCATCAAAGGAATAACAGGAAATACGTTGATTGATTAATCACTGTTATCTTGCACAGTGGCTATGTCAAAAGTGAGTATTTACATGTCTAGGTTTACTAAAACAAAGGGAATACACTCATATCATGGCGTGAAGTGCTGATGTAAAAACAACATACTTTGTTCAAAGGGTTAACTGATAATACGTTGATTGATTGCTCATTGTTATCTATCACTCAATGGATTTTTTTAGGAACCATGGACGTTATGAAAATAGTTGTCACGTGGGCTTTCTCAGCCGACCTTTGAGACTTGACACCTATGTGAAACACCTGAAACAATCTAAGTGATCAGTTGAGAAACGAACACGGGTTATAATATTCCGAAACGATGTATATCTTGATTGTTACAGAGACACGTGACATCGAATAAGTTTCTTTGTACAGCTGCAGACGAGTGGGCTATTGTTCCTTTGTGTGGATATTCACGGATACATTACTCGAACAAGGAAGCTGCCTAGAAATTTATACACATAAATTTGGTAGGTTGTACTTATGGTATTTGCATTTTGTTTTCCTTCATTTGCTGTAGCATTGAACCGATTCGTCCTTGTTTTTCTACGTCTTGGTTGGGAAATTCTTCAATGCGCGATAGACGTTGTTTTCACAGGCCTTTTCCTTTGTAAGCGTGTATATATTACCGTCAATTTGTAAAATATAATTCTCTCAGGCAATTTATAAAATGTGTAAATATTTCAGTCATTTTGACTAAAAAAATCTGTCCAGATTGATTTAGACGATCAAAAGGGCCTACAAACATCAAAACAGATTATTATGTAGGATAAGAAGCCAAACAACACAGAAATGTACTTTTCAGTCTCTTGGTGATGACATTAAACATCAAAATGTTTGGAATTCCTTATCATAATAATACAGATGGAAATGTTTTTCAGTCACTTTGTTAAATAACTGAATATTTAGGCGTTTAATAAATTTTAAAATGTTACACATTTTGACAAAAATGTACACATGCACTATCAAAAAGCAATGCTCAGGTGAAACTTTGTGTTGCAAGTCAAAATAGTGTAAACGAAAATCGCAAAATTACCAAGCAAGTGACTTATCAAAACTACGTCACCATTACCGATGCTACCCACAAAGATACTTACATTTCCTTATTATCTCGAAAACTGTATTTCATTTTGTTGATCAATGTGACCATACGCCCTTATTACTACCCATACAAGTGACTAATGCGCTTACGAATGGCGCAGCAGAGGTCGCGAACTAGTCTAGATTTCTGCTGTACATCCGGGTACTCACTGGGGAAAAAACAATAACAAAGGCAACAACCAGTCCTGGGGAATTGCGTTAGATCAGTGCCCCTTTAAGCTGCACGCCTCGTGGTTTAATTAACCATTTCAACGATTAGACACTGGGTCCTCGTGGTCTTACCTATACCCCGAGTGATACAGCTACCACCTATAGTAGGAGTTTTCGTTTTTGTTTTAGTCAACTTGGAGGTGTACTTCAGCAAAAATTACTGCATTACCAGCTGAATAGAAATCCAAGAGAACGGAATATATGCACATCCACAACATTATTAACTCCCATGTCTCAACCTTTGGTGAACAAGTTATTCTAAAGTTTACATCAACCAATCATCCATTTGTCCCTGGAAAGGAGGTGGGGGGACATTTTTTATTTGCTACTTGTTTCCAAGAAAGAACTTATCAAAACTGGTTATTTCAGCATAGATTTTCTGAAACAACAGTATCACATGTGCTGGTGATTAGGTGCCTCACTCTGAGAGAGTGGGTTTCGATTCCCGCTTGGGACTCAACCCAAACAAGTACTAGGATTTGTACTTTACTTAGAAAGTGGTATCTAAAATATAACATTTATTACATTCAACCACTTTCTAAATGGAATTGTGTATTTATAACCATATCACAATTAGATCTTATTCAGGATGACAAGTAAGATGCAGATTTATACACTGGCCTAATTGTACACTAAAATACCAATGTACTTTTACATACACCCTCTGAGAAAAATGATCCATGTTATTCCAGAACGAGTTTTTAAACCAATATTCCACTTGGTTACAGCCATGCTGGAACACTAATCAAAGGGAGATAACTCTAATGAGTTGTGACACTGTACCAAGCTAAGATTCCTGCTAACTGAGGATCTACTGTTGTAACAGAATATTGATCTGCTTTGCCAGTCCATCCCTGTGAAGAAGATTTTGTGCATAGCAGCTCCTTTGGCTGTCGGATGATGACATATGTCATTTGGCATTGCGTGGGACTCCCATACACACACCAAGGAATCACAGAACATATATTTCCACAGACGCTCTAGGTTCTTAGCAATTCTCTTGACATATTACTGGTCCATATAGAATGATGACTAAGAATTTTATCTCCCTTGAAGATTTCTGGCATCAAAAACTATGAAATGCAAATACAATTGCTTGGTTAAAAACACAATATTCAGTCATTATAGTCACCAGTCTCTGTCTCAACACATATCATAACAGTAGGCTAAAAATAACGCAATGCATGTCCAAACCAGTAAGCAGTATATACAGGAATTTAAAGGCTTTAAAGAAGCAGCAAAACAGAACCAGCATGTGAGCAATATCATCCTGTGATATGTTTAATTGATACCTTGAAAATGTACTATATAAATGGCAGAAACCAAAATCAGTGGTCAGGTCCCTTTGATTGAGGTAAAATATAGTTGCCTGGAGATTTGGTCAGTTTGAAGTCAGTCCATCAAGTAAATGCACTACAATTGAGTTATGTTAACCTCAACCATTTCAGAACATTATAACTACTAGAGTGAGTGAGTGAGTTGGGTTTAACGCCGCTTTTAACATAATTCCAGTTACATCACGACGTGTCAGCTTAATGTGGGAGGAAAACCCAAAGTGATGCGGGTCTCAGACATGTACCACTTCGGTGAAACCCACAAGCATGGGTATGGTGCTGACAAACCTAGAAACATAATCGGGGCAAACCGGGATTCGAACCCACAATCATAGGTTTCTGGTGTGCCCAAGGGAGGCAACCCTGCACAGCGAATTGCGGCGACTTGGACAACTGGGCCACCCGTGCCCCCATCACTACTAGAGACATTACATCACAAGATGTAAGCTCAGACAGATCCAATGAAATATTTCTTCGACCTCAACATCAAGCAGGTCGCCACACACTGTCAATAGGTGGTATTTTACAGTCTACCATTGTACATGCAAAAGGAATGACCGTAGTTGCTCTCTAATATATCCAGATCTCTTAACGCCATAAGGAAATATTGAGTACCTAATACCAGAGAGAACATTGTCCTCTACTGTATTAACCCACCTCAAAACTCAATACAACGGTGACATTCTTAACTGAGCACACGCTAAAAACACTTTCCTAGATTCAAACTGATTTGTCTTTATCAGCTTGTGCTGTTTTAACGACTCTGCTCCTCAAGACACATATTGACCAGCACATATCAAACACTGGTGTCCTTGCTATCAGTTGGTAGCTGGCCGTTTGATATGAGTTTGACGGGATGTTTGTCAACAGTGTCTTCCTGCCATAACGGCGGTGATGTTTCTTCTGTCATCTGTGAGCGGAGACTGTTGCGGAATTTCTGTAAAAACAAAAGTGGGAGTTTCTTGAATATTGTTCCATGGCCTAGTCAGCAATATTCAAGCTATATCACAGCAGCAAAGTATATACTGTATTCACATCTAAATGCGCATCTAGGTAATCTAAACACCCAGTTCTAAGCATGAAAAGTGTATGAGAGGTCTATTTTCTTGCATATAATACAATTGTCTAAGTCCCCTGGGTGCCTATTATGACAAATACAGTAATCAAGGCTGGACCAGCGGTTGATAGCATGAACAACAATTCAGCCAGGATCAGATTACCTTATTGAAATACGTTTTTAGACTTAATCTCTGTCAACTCTGCCATCAGTAGAATAGTAACAAACATGAACAAAGATATAATATTGTTAATAAAATACCACAGGTGATGGTGAGGATATAGCACTCTCAATGGATGCCCCAAGCACTAGATTTCACAGGGTGTCATAGAGGGGGCGTGTCACTTATTTTCAGGGCTCATGTCATGTGTGTCATAAGAGATCTAACAAACCTGGGTATACATACTCATTTGTTCTGTGACAAACATGGTAAAGTATATGTTTTCACAAAGCCGAGAGGTAAATTATGGTAATAGTCTCCTTCCACAGATAATCATGGTATCTGTCAAGACAAAAAATATCAACATTCTGAAATGTTCTTGAAAATGCTAGAAAAGGCTTTCTGATTTTGTTTGATAAATACTATTCAGTGTTAAAAAAATATCATATATCACAATAACGCAAATCTACCTGACCTAGACTTTTGTTACTAAAATCGATTATCATTCACAAAAACCTACATTTACAGGTAAAATGAAGATATTTTTGTGTGTATGAGACACAATCTCTGAAACAATGAAATGATACAAAAGAAAAGTCTGCGCGTATTACACACAAAATATATTTTTCCCGAATTTATTTGACCGTAATTAAGGGTGCACTTAACACACGAGTGCGTATTATACCCGAATAAATAATTCTTGTGTACATTGATCAGTCGGAAAGGTGCTAATTGGGATTGGTCACTAGCCAATATATTGGCAAATATGGCCGTGGGCGCTTGTTAGAGCGGGGCGCTTATGACGTTGAATACAGTATTTGAGAAGAAATAGAAAAATCTTTCTGTTGGTAAATGTTTGCTGTACCATGTGTAGTGTAATAACGTATAGTTTGGCCCTGATCCATTATAGTTCAGTATTAGGATGCCTGCAGGAGCTGAAGTTTCATCCACTCTATGAAGCTTCACCATTCATTTTCCCGTGTTCGTCACTACTGTTCCCTTCCCCACCAAAGACAGGCTCACGGCCAGCAAACATTTAGTGTGCCTTTCATTGCCTCCTGAATTCTACAACAGGTTGGTTTGGATTTAGAGATGCCCCCTACCTTGTTTGTGTTATTTGTCCTTCTATAGACTTCCTGGTCTGGCAGACCCACTACTTGGGAAGTTTGATCATAGCATGTAGGGCCTATGTGTTAAAATAGCAATTTGCTTTTCAGGGACAAACTGCTGAGAAAAAGCAGATGGTGTAGATTAACAATGAATGCGTTAAAAAAACTATGTAGGTTGCAGTAGTTATTCGATATTTCAATAGATTGAAATGATATGATAATGTTATACTTATGCATTTTATTATAGTGCTAGCCCACTGAGATACCATGCCACAGTTTAACATGAATACCCCTCTTAGACACAGTATACTGACTCTGAGCCCTCAGTCCTTGTTTTAGCTCCTTAATGATGAGCACCAGACAGGGTAACATCAAGTACCATCTTTTAACATCTTTTAGTATGATGGGTCTGGGCATCGAGTCGACCTTCCGCTCTCTACTGCTAGACCATGGAGGTGGTCGTCATCGAACCCCGACCTTCCGCTCTCTACCACTAGACCACGGAGGCGGTCCGCATCAAACCCCCGACCTTCTGCTCTCTACCACTAGACCACGAAGGTGGTCGGCATCTAACCCCTGACCTTCTGCTCTCTACTACCTGACCACGGAGGTGGTCGGCATCAAACCCCCATCTTTCCGCTCTCTACCACCAGACCACAGAGGTGGTCGGCATCTCACCCCCGACCTTCCTCTCTCTACCACTAGACCACGGAGGTGGTCGTCATCAAACCCCCGACCTTCCGCTCTCTACCAAGAGACCATGGAGGTGGTCATCATCAAACCCCCGACCTTCCGCTCTCTACCACTAGACCACGGAGGTGGTCGTCATCAAACCCCCGACCTTCCGCTCTCTACCAAGAGACCATGGAGGTGGTCGGCATCAAACCCCGACCTTCTGCTCTCTACCACAAAACCACGGAGCTGGTCAGCATCTTACCCCCGACCTTTCACTCTCTACCACCTGACCACGGAGATGGTCGGCATCTCACCCCCGACTTTCCGCTCTCTACCACCAGACCACGGAGGTGGCCGGCATCTTACCCCCGACCTTCCGCTCTCTACCACAAGACCATGGAGGTGGTCGTCATCAAACCCCCCGACCTTTCGCTCTCTACCACCTGACCACGGAGATGGTCGGCATCTTACCCCCAACTTTCCGCTCTCTACCACCATACCACGGAGGTGGCCGGCATCTTACCCCCGACCTTCCGCTCTCTACCACCAGACCACGGAGGTGGTCGGCATCAAATCCCCGGCCTTCTGCTCTCTACCACTAAACCACGGAGGTGGTCGGCATCTTACCCCCAACTTTCCGCTCTCTACCACCATACCACGGAGGTGGCCGGCATCTTACCCCCGACCTTCCGCTCTCTACCACTAGACCACGGAGGTGGTCGTCATCAAACCCCCGACCTTCCGCTCTCTACCAAGAGACCATGGAGGTGGTCGGCATCAAACCCCGACCTTCTGCTCTACCACAAAACCACGGAGCTGGTCAGCATCTTACCCCCGACCTTTCACTCTCTACCCTCTGACCACGGAGATGGTCGGCATCTCACCCCCGACTTTCCGCTCTCTACCACCATACCACGGAGGTGGCCGGCATCTTACCCCCGACCTTCCGCTCTCTACCACTAGACCACGGAGGTGGTCGTCATCAAACCCCCGACCTTCCGCTCTCTACCAAGAGACCATGGAGGTGGTCGGCATCAAACCCCGACCTTCTGCTCTATCACAAAACCACGGAGCTGGTCAGCATCTTACCCCCGACCTTTCACTCTCTACCCTCTGACCACGGAGATGGTCGGCATCTCACCCCCGACTTTCCGCTCTCTACCACCAGACCACGGAGGTGGCCGGCATCTAACCCCCGACCTTCCGCTCTCTACCACAAGACCATGGAGGTGGTCATCATCAAACCCCCCGACCTTTCGCTCTCTACCACCTGACCACGGAGATGGTCGGCATCTTACCCCCGACTTTCCGCTCTCTACCACCAGACCACAGAGGTGGTCGGCATCTCACCCCCGACCTTCCTCTCTCTACCACTAGACCACGGAGGTGGTCGTCATCAAACCCCCGACCTTCCGCTCTCTACCAAGAGACCATGGAGGTGGTCATCATCAAACCCCCGACCTTCCGCTCTCTACCACTAGACCACGGAGGTGGTCGTCATCAAACCCCCGACCTTCCGCTCTCTACCAAGAGACCATGGAGGTGGTCGGCATCAAACCCCGACCTTCTGCTCTACCACAAAACCACGGAGCTGGTCAGCATCTTACCCCCGACCTTTCACTCTCTACCCTCTGACCACGGAGATGGTCGGCATCTCACCCCCGACTTTCCGCTCTCTACCACCAGACCACGGAGGTGGCCGGCATCTAACCCCCGACCTTCCGCTCTCTACCACAAGACCATGGAGGTGGTCGTCATCAAACCCCCCGACCTTTCGCTCTCTACCACCTGACCACGGAGATGGTCGGCATCTTACCCCCGACTTTCCGCTCTCTACCACCATACCACGGAGGTGGCCGGCATCTTACCCCCGACCTTCCGCTCTCTACCACCAGACCACGGAGGTGGTCGGCATCAAACCCCCGACGTTCTGCTCTCTACCACTAGACCACGGAGGTGGTTGGCATCTTACCCCCGACCTTCCGCTCTCTACCACCATACCACGGAGGTGGCCGGCATCTTACCCCCGGCCTTCCGCTCTCTACCACCAGACCATGGAGATGGTCGGCATCAAATCCCCGACCTTCTGCTCTCTACCACTAGACCACGGAGGTGGTTGGCATCTTACCCCCGACCTTCCGCTCTCTACCACCATACCACGGAGGTGGCCGGCATCTTACCCCCGACCTTCCGCTCTCTACCACCAGACCACGGAGGTGGTCGGCATCAAATCCCCAGCCTTCTGCTCTCTACCACTAAACCACGGAGGTGGTCGGCATCTTACCCCCGACTTTCCGCTCTCTACCACCATACCACGGAGGTGGCCGGCATCTTACCCCCGACCTTCCGCTCTCTACCACTAGACCACGGAGGTGGTCATCATCAAACCCCCGACCTTCCGCTCTCTACCAAGAGACCATGGAGGTGGTCGGCATCAAACCCCGACCTTCTGCTCTCTACCACAAAACCACGGAGCTGGTCAGCATCTTACCCCCGACCTTTCACTCTCTACCCTCTGACCACGGAGATGGTCGGCATCTCACCCCCGACTTTCCGCTCTCTCCACCAGACCACGGAGGTGGCCGGCATCTTACCCCCGACCTTCCGCTCTCTACCACAAAACCATGGAGGTGGTCGTCATCAAACCCCCCGACCTTTCGCTCTCTACCACCTGACCACGGAGATGGTCGGCATCTTACCCCCGACTTTCCGCTCTCTACACCATACCACGGAGGTGGCCGGCATCTTACCCCCGACCTTCCGCTCTCTACCACCAGACCACGGAGGTGGTCGGCATCAAACCCCCGACCTTCTGCTCTCTACCACTAAACCACGGAGGTGGTCGGCATCTTACCCCCGACCTTCCGCTCTCTACCACCATACCACGGAGGTGGCCGGCATCTAACCCCCAACCTTCCGCTCTCTACCACCAGACCACGGAGGTGGTCGGCATCAAATCCCCGACCTTCTGCTCTCTACCACTAAACCACGGAGGTGGTCGGCATCTTACCCCCGACTTTCCGCTCTCTACCAAGAGACCATGGAGGTGGTCGGCATCAAACCCCGACCTTCTGCTCTCTATCACTAGACCACGGAGGTGGTTGGCATCTTACCCCCGACCTTCCGCTCTCTACCACCATACTACGGAGGTGGCCGGCATCTTACCCCCGACCTTCCGCTCTCTACCACCATACCACGGAGGTGGCCGGCATCTTACCCCCGACCTTCCGCTCTCTACCACCAGACCACGGAGGTGGTCGGCATCAAATCCCCAGCCTTCTGCTCTCTACCACTAAACCACGGAGGTGGTCGGCATCTTACCCCCAACTTTCCGCTCTCTACCACCATACCACGGAGGTGGCCGGCATCTTACCCCCAACCTTCCGCTCTCTACCACTAGACCACGGAGGTGGTCGTCATCAAACCCCCGACCTTCCGCTCTCTACCAAGAGACCATGGAGGTGGTCGGCATCAAACCCCGACCTTCTGCTCTCTACCACAAAACCACGGAGCTGGTCAGCATCTTACCCCCGACCTTTCACTCTCTACCCTCTGACCACGGAGATGGTCGGCATCTCACCCCCGACTTTCCGCTCTCTCCACCAGACCACGGAGGTGGCCGGCATCTTACCCCCGACCTTCCGCTCTCTACCACAAGACCATGGAGGTGGTCGTCATCAAACCCCCCGACCTTTCGCTCTCTACCACCTGACCACGGAGATGGTCGGCATCTTACCCCCGACTTTCCGCTCTCTACACCATACCACGGAGGTGGCTGGCATCTTACCCCCAACCTTCCGCTCTCTACCACCAGACCACGGAGGTGGTCGGCATCAAACCCCCGACCTTCTGCTCTCTACCACTAAACCACGGAGGTGGTCGGCATCTTACCCCCGACCTTCCGCTCTCTACCACCATACCACGGAGGTGGCCGGCATCTAACCCCCGACCTTCCGCTCTCTACCACCAGACCACGGAGGTGGTCGGCATCAAATCCCCGACCTTCTGCTCTCTACCACTAAACCACGGAGGTGGTCGGCATCTTACCCCCGACTTTCCGCTCTCTACCACCTGACCACGGAGGTGGCCGGCATCTTACCCCCGACCTTCCGCTCTCTACCACCAGACCACGGAGGTGGTCGGCATCTTACCCCCGACCTTCTGCTCTCTACCACTAAACCACGGAGGTGGTCGGCATCTTACCCCCGACCTTCCGCTCTCTACTACTAGGCTATGGAGGTGGTCAGCATCAAACCCCCGACTTTCCGCTCTCTAGCACCAGACCATGGAGGTGGTCAGCATCTTACCCCCGACCTTCCGCTCTCTACCACTAGACCACGGAGGTGGTCGGCATCTTACCCCCGACCTTCCGCTCTCTACCACTAGACCACTGAGGTGGTCGGCATCTAACCCCGACCTTCCGCTCTCTACCACCAGACCATGGAGGTGGTCGGCATCAAACCCCTGACCTTCCGCTCTCTACCACTAGACCACAGAGGTGGTCGGCATCGAACCCCCGACTTTCCACTTTTTACCACGAGACCACGGAAGCGGACCAAAATGTTAAAAATATCTTCCCTTATATACAGTAACAGTCAAAGAGTCTGGAATTGTATCAAGTTGAAATCCAAGTCTTACCTGTAAAAGATTATTTCCTTTAGCCTTGTAGACAGCATGGACCATGCCCAGTGGTATACACACCATCGACACCAGGGCCATGACCCAGCCCAGGGCTTGTGCCCATTGTGGATACTCGTACCCTGCCATTGAGAGAGGCTTGTACTGTATCATGCTGAACACCAATATTCCCTGAAAGTAGGACATAAAATCATATAAGTTCGTATCTCTCAATAAAATCAGATCTTTTAACACTGATACAAAATCTCCATTAGAGGTCACATTAGGTTTGTTTGTTTCTTTGCTTGTTTGTTGTTTAACGCCTTATTCAGCAACATTTCAGCTATATGATGGCAGGCTGTAAATAATAAAATCTGGACCAGACATCCAGTGATTGACATCATGTCATGCATCAACCAAGTCGGTGAGTCTGACCACCTGATCCGTTAGTCGCCTGTTACGACAAGCATAGTCTCCTGTTACAGCAAGCATGGGTTGCTGAAGACCTATTCTAACCCGGATCTTCACAGGTCCACATTAGGTGAACAAATTCTGCTCATTGAAAATGAAGGATGTGTGGGTTCTCGCACCTATCAGATGTCAGCTTCCTCAAATGATTCACTTCACAACATCCTCCATTCATCTGTTGTTTGTCATTGTGTTTCTGGTTGCTATATTTCCTTACCATTTTGATTTTAAGAATTTGGTCTTGACAAAAGAAATCCCATGCACCTAAACTTTCCCTTGATAGTTCACCCTTTTGGGTAACAGATCAATAATACAGCCAATATTATTCTCCATTTGGAACGACTCATCTGTATTTAATAGCATTCAAGATACAGACCTGAGCCACATATTATACAGCCTTCATGCTGACTAGACAGATCCCCCAACAAAACCTTCAATGGAGGGTATTTAAGATCTTGAAAGGTGTTGAATCAAAGTAATGGGGGAGGAAGCACAAACTATTCAGGCTGTAGGCATTTATGACCTTGGTGAAAGCAGACGTTTCCCATTTCATGCCATGAATCTTCATTTGTTTCACAAATATTCCAGCTGCATTCAAGGGTACTGAGGCTGAAGTACGAGCAGGTAATGACATGGGTTTTTGTTTTTTGCCTTTCAGCAAATTACAGCAATATCACAGTGATCTTTAAACATGCTGTCTCAATATGTCACCATCTTCCAGAGGCAAGAGAGTTAACTGACTATAAAAGTCCACTTTCCGACCTTGCCGAACTAGGCTGGTATTATGGAGTTACATTTTGGCTGGACTGACGAGTCTATGCATAGTCCAATGAAATTCGCGCACCGGTTACAAAATACGCCAAAGAAATATTAAGTGCATTTATCCTGACACAACATGGTTGCCCATAATTTCTTTCAGATATATTGGTTGTTTTCTTCTGTCAGCAGTAGTCTGTTTACTTTGCTTCATAAATTTCCTAGAAATGTATGCCATATTTGGAAGTACTATTACATTTTACGACAATTTATGAATTAAATGAGCCTCGTTCTCATTGTTGACCTTTCTGACCTTGATGTATATTAATCTCATTGGCTGACTAGTACTGTACATGTCATATGCAAATTAGATTGCCGATCTGGGATGCTAGCAAAGTATAAGGCAATCAACTTGTGTAAAGTAATCACATGATAAATTCTCGTGAAATTTGATAGTTCTGTGTCTTGATATTTCTGTGAGACGAGTAACGGTGTCAGTCGAAAGGAAATTTAAAAGTTTGACTTTAACTTTGACTTTGAAACCCTAGCTATGAGGAAGCCTGACCGTTTAACATTATTTTGACTACCGAATCAACCAACCACGCATAGTGTTGTTTCTGGAGATGGCGCTTGCTGGTCATATTTGGTTTTCATTTCCGAGAGTTTAATGACGTAACCTTGAGGCATATTGATGTTTTAACAAAATTTCTGACAAATCTGATAACCAATGAAGTTATGTATAACTGGGCTGATCATATGTATCTACGTTCTTAAATTATAGATGCATATACATGCTAAGAACATGAAGAGAACAAGGTTAATTTCAGGAAGTGATAAGTACTCGGCTGAATATATATTTCAACCCTTCACATTCTCCAAGCACCTGTTAGGACTATCCCAGTTTTCTTTACAGTTTACGTTGTTAAATCGTTCACCATATGGATTTAATTACCAGTTGATTACTAGACAAGGGCTCATCTGGGTCCCCCAGTGGATGGTCATGATAAGGGTCGCTAATCCGGGATCGGGAGCTTCTCACATGCATGTATGCATACAGATTTAATCGGAAAACTTGCTCGTATATTTCTGTAATTGTAATCTTCCTGTTCTTTGTTTTTGCTCACGGGACAATGGAGGGGAATTTATAAAATAATTAAAAATGCTGTTTTGTAGGAGAAATAGTCTCTCGTGAAGGAGACCTGGGGATTTCATCAAATTGCGGGAGTCTCTCGCAAAATGTGGGAGGGTTGACAGATCGGAGATACATATCATTGTATTATACAGGCATTTACATATGAGTTCTAAGCCATGTAAGTGTTGCATTGATATTTGTATACTAACAACTGCTTTAAGAATTGCAGGTATATCATTTCCTATTTTAACTAATGAATGTATGTTTCTATCAACAGGTTTGGTCATATTGAAACAGACTATACTTCTGAGTTGGGCCTATTATTAGCTCTGCAGTTAGTTTCATTCTAACTCAATTTAGGGTAGATAGGTAGGGTTACCACATTATTACGTGGCCTGATTTAATCAATGCTGATTGGATCATTCAAACTCTTGCCCTCTTTCTTAATTGAAATCTGCACTTCACATTCACCCTTTGTATCAGCACGACTGTTCTGTATTGGAGCCAACAATTGTTTTGATGTGTTCCATGCGTTTGTGATGATAATAGATATGTTGATTTGTTATGGGCGGCCTTTCGGTAAAAAAATACAAAGTTGAAAAAAGGACAAAAGTACTCAATTAAGGTCAACTATTACGAATAAAGAACTGAATGTTACTATTAAAGGCCAAAATATAAAACAAACAGACGAGGGTTAAATATACAAAATTGAAATAAATGTCAAAAGTACGCAATATTAATAGTCATGTATTTATAATGTATAATGAACACATTGTGTATAAACATGTTGCATTAAGCTTTGTCACTGCTAAAGGGCCTTTTCATAAATACAGCATACTGTGTAATCCAACATCTGCCTAACATTGGTACATGTATTTTGTATACAACCTTCAAAAAACACTCACTTAACGCTAAACTAGGATTCATCTACAGTGATCCAATAACTGTTCATGCTTGGTGCAACACGAGGGTGCTATGATGCCGAGTTTTGTTTCAGATGCACATTTTCATCTTAAAAGTGATTGTTGTGCGAGAATTTGTTTTATTTGTTTTATTTAACAGACCATTATACATTATAAATACATGTATATATATGTGTGATATCAGACGGTGAGTGCACGAGGAATGACGTAATACACCTCGGCATGCTGTTATCATATACACGGCGGAACAAACGGATTAAACTTGGAATGTTTTACAAATTGCAGCGCCATCTGGCGTTCTTTATTGTCAACGTCCTTTTGTGCTCACTGACGTTCTTTATTGAAAACGTCCTTTCGTGCTCACTGACGTTCTTTCGTACACTTTGTTCTGTCTTATGACGTCTTTTCGTATCATTTGACTATTAATACTGCGTACTTTTGACATTTATTTCAACTAGAGTTGATTGTCTCTCCAAACAGTATCTAATGGTAAATGCACCGTCAACCACCAAAGAAAATGCTGGTATTCTAAGTTTGCTATTTTCTTTACATTAACTGTAATATTGAAGCACCCGAAATGTGGAAAGTAAAGTCTAGCAAGTGGCATTGTTTGAAATCTAGATCTCCAATAATTCATATCATTGGAAAGTACATATCCTAATGATGACATACATATGACATTTATGTCAATGTATATTGAGAATTGACCGCAAGTTTAATTTAATACAAGGAAACGATAGGCCAACCTTCGCAGGTAAAAGAAGGAAATATTATTGTATTTACAGTACAATAAAAAGTAATACCTAGATGAAGTGATAGAGAAAATTACGAAAATATGAATTACCTGGATGAAACTATTTTTCAAAAAAACATTTTCTTTCATATTATTTTTTATAAATACGACTTTAGAATTGTATTTACACTATGGTATACATGTACATTTAAAGACATATGTGATAGTTTATTACTTCAGTTTCCCATTTCATCCCATTCTACAAAAGGAAAAGTTTGAAACAGATAATGATCCTCGATAAATGAAACTTATGGAATTATTTGTCGTATAAGGGAAAGCAGAATATGAAACTGAATTACGAAATAAAAATTAGCAAAATCCTTAATAGCAAAATCATTTTGGCCTAGCTACAGCATAGAGGGAACATAATTTAAACTTGTTAAATAAACACAAGAATGCATTCATCTTGCTCCTAGACAAGATTTTTTTTATACAAATGTTATTTAAGGATACAAAATATACAACACAGCATCATCACTATCCCCCACCATAAGGCACAAAAGACGTTTGTTTGTTCTTATAGTAGTGACCAATAAGGACGTTAAATGATGAAATGTGAAATTAATACACAAAAGGACCCTTCTCTGGGAAAAATAATTTATGACACCAATTTTCGAACTGTCTTGACAAGTATTCATAGATAGGCATGTAAACTTTCATTCAAGTAACTTGAGTAGTTTCTGCAAAAAATTGTCCCCATTTCATGCAGTATGCACGAAGTTGAAAAGCACGGAGCAAGGCCCCTAAGTCTATAAAACATTTATTTACGACCCCGATTTTGAAACTCATTAGAAATCATGACCAGTAAGATCATTGTATTAAATTTCATTTCTCTAACTCAATTAGTTTTTGAGAAAAGTGGGCCCCGTTGATTCTCCGTTCCTATATCACCCGCTGGGGGATAATTGAATAATACTAAAAACTTATGTAAATGACATGGCATTGATCAAAGTATTTGATAATTTAAATAATGCAGGGTAAAAATGAATATAATGCAATAGAAATGTTAACATTTTGTCATTCAGAATTTATTATCAATTACTTTTGTTTATTTGTTCATTTAATTTGTTACTGCTTATGTTATTAATTCCAGATTCTAATGTATATATGGCTACTAAATAAAAAAGGCTGTTTAGTCTTGGATCCATTTTGGCAGCTTTCTCACTATAAAACTTTCCATTCCTCTACTAAATAATATGCCCCTTATTGTATCGAATATCACACCTTCAAACAGATAGGAAAAGCACATGTCACCATACCAAAATTAGAAAACTGTGCCAAATTCTAATGATGTTAGTAAAGCAATCAACAGTTGGTTAATGTGGAAATCTTCCCAATCGTGATGTTCTAGATCTATGTTCTAGTTCAGTTCAGTTCACTAGAATATCATACAATTATCAAGAGTACAATCTACATCAATAATTTTTAAATCTAAACATAATTAAATCTAACATCCATTGCAGAAAGTTGGAAATATGAACCCCTTTCGTGTTATGATAAAATCATTCATTTTCTGAGAAGATTTATATTGTGTATTTGATAATATATACATAATTGGTTATCAGTTATCTTGTACAATCACAGCATGTTACACGTAAATTAGACAGACGCAAGTTATATCAAAAAGCATATCACAGTTTCAATGAAAGGAAAATCACGGCACAGGAAGATATAATGTGAATGTGCCATGTCGATCACTTCAGACTTGGCCTTTCAATTTTAACATATTGATCATGAACTTCCTGCCCATAAATATACTTTATACCACCTTAATATTAACAATCACTGCTATCTTTCCCATAAACATACTTTATACCACCTTAATATTAACAATCACTGCTATCTTTCCCATAAACATACTTTATACCACCTTAATATTAACAATCACTGCTATCTTTCCCATAAACATACTTTATACCACCTTAATATTAACAATCACTGCCATCTTTCCCATAAACATACTTTATACCATCTTAATAATAACGATCACTGCCATCTTTCCATAAACATACTTTATACCACCTTAATATTAACAATCACTGCCATCTTTCCCATAAACATACTTTATACCACCTTAATATTAACAATCACTGCTATCTTTCCCATAAACATACTTTATACCACCTTAATATTAACGATCACTGCCATCTTTCCATATACATACTTTATACCACCTTAATAATAACGATCACTGCCATCTTTCCATATACATACTTTATACCACCTTAATATTAACAATCACTGCTATCTTTCCCATAAACATACTTTATACCACCTTAATATTAACAATCACTGCCATCTTTCCATATACATACTTTATACCACCTTAATATTAACAATCACTGCCATCTTTCCCATAAACATACTTTATACCATCTTAATAATAACGATCACTGCCATCTTTCCATAAACATACTTTATACCACCTTAATATTAACAATCACTGCCATCTTTCCCATAAACATACTTTATACCACCTTAATATTAACAATCACTGCTATCTTTCCCATAAACATACTTTATACCACCTTAATATTAACGATCACTGCCATCTTTCCATATACATACTTTATACCACCTTAATAATAACGATCACTGCCATCTTTCCATATACATACTTTATACCACCTTAATAATAACGATCACTGCCATCTTTCCATATACATACTTTATACCACTTTAATATTAACAATCACTGCCATCTTTCCATATACATACTTTATACCACCTTAATAATAACGATCACTGCCATCTTTCCATATACATACTTTATACCATCTTAATAATAACGATCACTGCCATCTTTCCATATACATACTTTATACCACCTTAATATTAACAATCACTGCTATCTTTCCCATAAACATACTTTATACCACCTTAATATTAACAATCACTGCCATCTTTCCATATACATACTTTATACCACCTTAATAATAACGATCACTGCCATCTTTCCATAAACATACTTTATACCACCTTAATAATAACGATCACTGCCATCTTTCCATATACATACTTTATACCACCTTAATATTAACAATCACTGCCATCTTTCCATAAACATACTTTATACCACCTTAATAATAACGATCACTGCCATCTTTCCATAAACATACTTTATACCACCTTAATAATAACGATCACTGCCATCTTTCCATAAACATACTTTATACCACCTTAATAATAACGATCACTGCCATCTTTCCATAAACATACTTTATACCACCTTAATAATAACGATCACTGCCATCTTTCCATAAACATACTTTATACCACCTTAATAATAACGATCACTGCCATCTTTCCATATACTAGATTTGAATATTTTCTGCCAATCAGCATCATAAACAGAACAACAATCTAGCTGCACTGTCGTTTCATCTCTAGTGTTGTGCTAAATCGCCATGACACACAGTCGATAAAAATATGCAATACTTGAACAAAAAACTTCCATTGCAGCTTAAACGTTAGTAGTCTTGCAACAAAAACTGAATAGTAGGGAAAAGTAAAGCTTTCTGACCAGTCTGATCAGATTTCTTTTTCAAATTGGCTGTCTGATACTAAAAAAGTTACGTGTATGTGACATGGGTGCATAATCAGAATTTGCTGTCATTCGTTTGAAATTCAAACATGGCAGAAAAGTACTTTACTAATCTTACCATTTTTCACAATCCGTAGTAATGTATAAAATATGAGTTGCGCAATGTTGAAGATGAGGTGATCATAGTAATGATAGTTATGGTCATAAGTTTGGTTTTGCGCACTGACATCTTACTTCACAGTTAAAAAGGGACATTTTAAAGGGACCAAGAGTGTTAAGATAAGTATGGTGTACTGGAAACTTGTCCTGCCCCTGAGGGGTTAATTAGACTATGGCTTACCAACAGCAGCAGAGGAGACAGGAAGTACCAGCACACGATGAAGAACATAGGGGGATGATGTCCAGTCATCTCTTCAATGTCCCGAGCCAAGCGTCGGGCACCTGAAACCGTTGTTAACATAACTCACCCACCAAAGTATTGCACGCTACACTAGTGGTTGATATTGTGAACATCTGATAAACACTGAATCATAAGATAGTGTGATCATGAGCTATGGCCACTGAGGTATTTTCTATGGGAGGCCATTCGGTAAAAAAATACAAAGTTGAAATAAAGGACGAAAGTAAGCAATAATAGTTAAATGTTACAAATAAATTATCAAATGTTACTAATAAAGGTCAAAATACAAAACAGACGCCGGTTAAAATATACAAAATTGAAATAAAGTCCAAAGTATGCAATATAATAGTCAAATGTTATGAAAAGAAAGAACAACATGTACTAAACTGCTAAAGGATGCTGACAATAAAAAACGCCAGATGGCAATGCAATTTGTAAAACATTCTAAGTTTTGTTCCGCTGTGTATATGACAACTGCATGCTGAGATGCAAAATGTATTACGCCATTCCTTGTGCACCCACCGTCTGTTGTCACATATGTATAATGTAAAATGTACACACTGTGTATATATACATGTTGCGTTTATGCATCATCACCGGGAAAGGGCCTTTTATGCTTAGTGCAAGAGACAAGAGTGTTATGATGCCAAGTTGTGTTTCAGATGCACATTCTTATAATAGTAGGCAGCTCAGTTTCCGAAAAGCTGTTAAATAAAACAAATTGTTGCACAGTACTTGTATTGGTGTACGATAATAAGTGGCGACATTTGCTGTTTTTTTACTCATAATAAAATCTCAGACAACACTTAGCGGTGTTGTAATATTTGCAGTTACATTTACACCATATCATCAGACAGGAAAGTGAACATGTCACATCTCTGCGTGATTTCATTGTCTGAGGTTGACACAGTACTGCAAAAGTGCAATTCTTGCACGACCTTCACTTTTCAGATGTCATGAAAATGACGTAATTATTGTGCACCTCGGCATGCTGTTATCATATACACAGCTGTAACCGGAGTGGTTTAGGTGAATGAATCACTAAACGCAGGTTGATTTGTTGATGACAGTTGTTTAATTCAATTGAATCAATGAACAGAGGCCCTGTGACAGTTGACTGAATCTTTTTAGCGATGAACTGAGAACTTGTCTCCATACATAGTCAAATACAAGGGCCTGAGGCTAGGCAATAGAGACCAGAGAAACAATACAGAAGGCTTGCGCAAGGGTGACTGTGCTATTGTAATAGTGAAGCAGGTTAGATTGGAGGATAGACTAATACTTGGGTATTAAAATAAGAGGTGACCTGAAAATACACTTGATGATATATACATAATTACATACTACTACATTCTTCCCTCCCCAAGGAAATGACGTCTTCGTTATTCTGAGTTTTGACGAGTTAAAATAGATATAAATGCTTTTGTGATGTCCGCTGTAGTCTGTTCCAATGTTCCAGCGCTCGTTAAATGCTCCAGGTAACGAACCCTACCCATCCAATCTGGGTCTACTGCTGCATGACTAAGCGCATACTGCCCTGAACGCACCCAACTTGGAGGGTGTCACTCACGTGTTGACCTTCGTGGAACAACATCAGCTCCATCAGGATCTGGAACAGCATCACCTGTGACATCCATCTTGTCAATATGTTCTGCTTCAGCTGAAGGAACTTGATCCAGAACAGTATCATCATCTTTAGTTTAATCTTGTGCTTCAGGAATGACATCATCTTCATGTAGATCTGGAGTAGTAGCACCAGCATCTTCATCCACTTCATCATCAGTAGGATTCACCTCTGTTTCTCCCTCTCCTGGGATGTGACCGTCGTCACCAGAAATGTTCTCCACTGCTGCCTCAGCCTCATGATCGTCACCACTTGTCTGAGTAGCAGTATCCACATCTCCAGGAACATCCTCATTGGTATCTGTGGGGATGCAAGCAGCTGCAGCATCTCTATTTGGGAGTGTCTCTGGCTTTGGTTGTGGCTTAGACCGTCTTGGCCTTGGTACAGGTCTGGATGATATAGGCTCTGGTTCATGTTATGATTCAATCTCTCCAGGGTCATGAAGAGCACCAATGGGCAAGAGAAGATTCCTATGTAAAGTCCTCTGTCGACCTTCACCATTCTCTTTCTGCACTACAAAGATAGGCACACCTTGATTGGGCTTTTGCAGAATGATGTAAGGATCTTCTTCCCACTTATCTGAGAGCTTGTGTTTACCATCAAATGCCAATATTTTCACTAGAACGCAGTCTCCAGTCTGTGGTGTGGCTTCTCTCACTCTAATGTCGTAGCCTTTCTTCTGCCTCTCTCGAGATGTTTTAGTTGAGGCCACAGCCAGTTCATAAGATTTCTTCAATCTTTCTCTGAGTAATCTGGTGTACTCTGCAAGTGACTTCTGTGTCAAACCAAGTTCTAGCCCAAAAGCAAGATCTAAAGGAAGACGTGGCTCTCTACCAAACATTAAAAAGAATGGTCTCTGTCCAGTTGACTCGTGCCTATATATATATAGGCATGTACAAGAGGCCCTATATGTGATTTCCAATCACTCTTCTGATCAGGTGATAAGGTTCCCAACATGTCACATAAAGTGCGATCGAACCTCTCACACATGTCCTTTCACTGTCCTTTCGTGTGCACTGACATTCTTCAGTACACATTGTTCTTTCTTTTCAAATGACATCTTTTTGGAACATTTAACAATTATATTGTGTACTTTGACCTTGATTTGAACTTTGCATTTTTTTACCTTTATTAGTAACATTTAATACTTTATTCACAACATTTGACTATTATTGCATATTTTTGTCCTTTATTCTAACTTTGCATTTTATAGCCGAATGGCCATGCACCCATAATATTGTTCTGCTCCCAGGACAACTCACCATAAAACCAAGTGACAGCAATCACTTCAAAGAATGCCAGCACCATGAGTGATAAGGCAGCTGTGTAGTAATCTATCAGTTGGAAAAAATAGATCCCTCCCTGCAAAGATAAACACGACTTTAACGTTTTTGTAATGAAATGTTTTTTGTTATTCTATTCAAAGAGCTTCTATGGAAGGGAAACAATGAGACGACATGTTACTTTTGATCAATAGACAAAAATCAACACATAAAGCAGCACTATAAACGATGCTATACTAGAAATGAATGAAAATATGTAATAAGTGCTCACATTTGTATCCATTTACTGAAAATTTAGTTCAATAACATTGAAGCGGTCTACCAGAGGGACATTTGGGAACAGAGGGCCTTACCTGAGTTATATTTGGCAGGCCACACACGCAAGACACCAAACACACAATTAGCACCAGGAGTTCCTTCCGGCGGAGATACTTTTTTATCTTTTCCCCAAAGTGATCAGAGATGGCAGTAACAATGACCTCCACGGAGGCAAACTGAAAACATCAACAGTTTCTGTCGTCACATGTCAGTTCGTTGAATGCTTCTGAATATACTTACATGGCGGCTTATCACCAGCACTGGTGAGTTGGGTGAGTGAGTGAGTGGGTAGGCTACCCGACCGCCCCTGGTGAGTTGGGGGCAGTCAACATCACGGAATAAAGCCACCATCAATGTCAGTGGCCACAAGTGTTTATGATCAACAATATTTAGAAATCAGGGATTTTAACTTCTTCTGTCGCCAACAGGACTGTCAGTGGCCATAAGTGTTTACTATCAACAATATTTAGACATCAGGGATTTTAACTTCTTCTGTCGCCAACAGGACTGTCAGTGGCCATAAGTGTTTACTATCAACAATATTTAGACATCAGGGATTTTAACTTCTTCTGTCGCCAACAGGACTGTCAGTGGCCATAAGTGTTTACTATCAACAATATTTAGACATCAGGGATTTTAACTTCTTCTGTCGCCAACAGGACTGTCAGTGGCCATAAGTGTTTACTATCAACAATATTTAGACATAAGGGATTTTAACTTCTTCTGTCGCCAGCAGGACTGTCAGTGGCCACAAGTGTTTATGATCAACAATATTTAGAAATCAGGGATTTTAACTTCTTCTGTCGCCAACAGGACTGTCAGTGGCCATAAGTGTTTACTATCAACAATATTTAGACATCAGGGATTTTAACTTCTTCTGTCGCCAACAGGACTGTCAGTGGCCACAAGTGTTTATGATCAACAATATTTAGACATCAGGGATTTTAACTTCTTCTGTCGCCTACAGGACTGTCAGTGGCCACAAGTGTTTATGATCAACAATATTTAGACATCAGGGATTTTAACTTCTTCTGCTGTCAACAGGACTGTCAGTGGCCACAAGTGTTTATGATCAACAATATTTAGACATCAGGGATTTTAACTTCTTCTGTCGCCAACAGGACTGTCAGTGGCCACAAGTGTTTATGATCAACAATATTTAGACATCAGGGATTTTAACTTCTTCTGCTGTCAACAGGACTAGCCATAGGACTTAGTGATAAACAACATTTTAGTGATAAATAGACATCAAGAGTTAAATCTGTCAGATTCCAGATTCACAGTTATAATTCCGTCTGTTTGTGCTACCCACCTGACTGTCAATGCCCAGACAGATGAGCATGAAGAAGAAAAGTGCGGCAAACAGCTGGGAGACAGGCATACTGGTGAAGGCTTCTGGATAGATGACAAACACCAGGCCAGGACCTGCAACAAACATGGATGTTGTACATTTGGGCGGCATGGACTTCGGGATGTGAGGAGTCCATCATGTGTGATGCACACATGTCACAGATGAAGTCACCATCACATGCAAGATGCACCAGGTCACTGACAGGATTCCACAAACATAACTTTCTGTCATAGCAACAGGATCAGCACTACACAGAAAATCTCTACACCCCAGTACATATGCTAGACAACTGTAATACGGCAGACTATATGTTTCACACCAACTTTTATTCTGCTAAAGATAGAGATTGACATATCATATTTGCTAAATTTATCTAGTGGACCAGCATATTTGTCTCATGGACCAGTGTATGTGTCTAGTGGACCATTGTATTTGTCTAGTGGACCAGCATATGTATCTAATGGACCAGCATATGTGTCTAGTGGACCAGCGTATGTGTCTAGTGGACCAGCGTATTTGTCTAGTGGACCAGTGTATTTGTCTGGTGGACTAGTAAATGTGTCTAATGTCTTCCCTGTCCCCAAGGTGAGCTCCCACCCCTCAGGAAGACTTCTCTGTCCCTTGGATGATCTCCCAGCCCTCAGGTTGACTTACCTGTCCCTTAGATGAGCTCCCAACCCTCAGACAGACTTCCCTGTCCCCAAGGTGAGCTCCCACCCCTCAGGAAGACTTCCCTGTCCCTGAGATGAGCTCCCAACCCTCAGGAAACTTCCCTGTCCCTTAGATGAGCTCCAACCCCTCAGACAGACTTCTCAGTCCCTTAGATGAGCCCCAACCCCTCAGGAAGACTTCTCTGTCCCTTGGATGATCTCCCAGCCCTCAGACAGACCCTGTCCCTTAAATGAGCTCCCAACCCTCAGGAAGACTTCCCTGTCCCTTAGATGATCTCCCAGCCCTCAGACAGACTTACCTGTCCCTTAAATGAGCTCCCAACCCTCAGACAGACTTCCCTGTCCCTTAGATGATCTCCCACCCCTCAGACAGACTTGCCTGTTCCTTAGATGATCTCCCACCCCTCAGACAGACTTCCCTGTCCCTTAGATGATCTCCAACCCCTCAGGAAGACGTCCATGTTCCTAAGATGATCTCCCACCCCTCAGGAAGACGTCCATGTTCCTTAGATGATCTCCCACCCCTCAGACAGACTTCCCTGTTCCTCAGATGATCTCCCACCCCTCAGGAAGATGTCCATGTTCCGTAGATGATCTCCCACCCTTCAGGAAGACTTCCCTGTCCCTTAGATGATCTCCCACCCCTCAGGAAGACTTCTCTGTCCCTTGGATGATCTCCCAGCCCTCAGGTGAATTACCTGTCCCTGAGATGAGCTCCCAACCCTCAGGAAACTTCCCTGTCCCTTAGATGATCTCCAACCCCTCAGACAGACTTCCCTGTTCCTAAGATGATCTCCCACCCTTCAGGAAGACGTCCCTGTCCCTTAGATGATCCCCCACCCCTCAGACAGACTTCCCTGTCCCTTAGATGAGCTTCCACCCTTCAGGAAGACTTCTCTGTCCCTTAGATGAGCTCAAACCCTTCAGGAAGATTTCTCTGTCCCTACGATGAACCCCCTCCCCTCAGACAGACTTCCCTGTCCCTTAAATGAGCTCCATCCTCAAGACAGATTAATCACTATGCATCTAACTTTATCCTGTATCCATCTGAGCATGGCTTCATAGTTACCTTTAAAATATATTTTAATGGGTGATGATTTAAGGGTGACTTTTAAAAAGCAACTCTTAACTACAACATGGATCCCCGAAATACAAGGGTTCTAATACCAGAAAAAAACCTAAATGTCTATACACAGTGGCAACCTCATTTTTTGTTGTGATGAAAACAATCACTGCTAGCAATGAATCTTTGGAATAAAATAGTGCCAAATCACTGTAGCTCGGTAGATGCATTCAAAGTGAGCTCAATGTCATGTAGTGAAATCTTAAACCATCAATTAAGGACAGTGTGTCTGTTGATTGGCTGGCTACTGTGGGCTCTCTGATGGGAGAGGACATTATGGTTTGTGTGATAAACATCCTAGCTGTGTCACCCTCTAAAGTGGTATATGGATCAAGTTTGACATTTTCTCCACTATAAATAAAAAATGACATGTTTGCCAAGATATTACTGAAATACAGTTGAACCCACACCTACCCTTAATTTGGAAAATACCAGATTTTGATTGTCAATCAGAGATTTCAAATCAGAACAGCCACTTCTGATTGAAACAGTTCATTTAAAGCAGAATCACTGCAGAGGCTAAATATTTCTGGAAAGGTATTTCTTTGTCAATCAAAGCTGGCTGTTATTTTGAAATAATGCGGTTACTACAATAATCAAAGTATGTGTCGCAATACACGATAACATGACGGACCAGTTACAAAAAACAAGGTTGAGCACACACAGGAACAAACTATTTATCAACTTTTCCATAACTCAGATTTGACACAATTCAATACTGGTGCCTGCTGCTTCACTCAGTCACTAACACCAAAGAATCATGGGAAATAAACACACTGTACTTTCACTGTAGAAGTAGGTTATCTCCCAAATCACACAAAGATCATGCTCCCACAGGCTACAACGCAAGTGTATCATGTGAGGACACTGATAGTGTTGACATATCATACACATAGCAGTCCTGCTGTCCTTCTTTCAAATAACAGCCACACAGCATGCATGTCAACAATAACTGATGCTACCCAAGTGGTACTTCCTGTGGCTTCTTGGTCCATTACTGGAAAAAAATTATTCATGCAAGCTTTTGAATCTAAAATAGGTCATTTGGTTTACTTCAGACAAGGCATCAAGGTCAGATGAAGATGAAGACAGGAAAAAAGAAATTCCTCAAGTTTGGTTTATATTTTTGAAACATGCATCAGTGTTATTTGGCAAACATGAAACACACATGAATGAAATAAGGGCAGTAAGATGATAGTAAGACTTTCTCATTGCTTTCAAAATCATTCTGAATTCATGATCCAACCAACTATGTGTCATTTGACAAAAGGGATAGACCATTTCATTCATCATGAAAAGAAATTTGAGGAATTTATGTTATGTTTTACAAGAATTGCTGACAAGACTGAAAACATGACCATAAATCGGGGACCTTCAAATGACCTTGACCTTCAAATTTGCAAGTGGCCATGGACTCAATCCATGACCTTGACCTTCTGCAAATCCTGGCTGCAATGGCCAGGACTCACCTTCTTGAACCACATCAGCTACGTCTTTATTCTGTGTCAGGGCCAAGTTGCCCAAGATGGAGAAAATCGCGAAGCCAGCCAGAATGCAGGTAAAAGCGTCGACTACCGCCAAAGATAACACATCTCTGGAAGGCAGATAAGGTTATGAAGAACATGTCTAGTGGTGACTAGGCCCAAAAAATCAGTCATTCAATTTGTCAAGCCGACTTCCTATTCTAGGGTTTCTACCGAGTTAATATCTTTTACAAACTGTATATCGTTTTCATTAGCCTCTCAAAATCCATTTTGATCTTCCATAGCATCCGAAAACTAACAAATCTTAGGATTGAAATACAACAGGGACACAGATGTTGGCTTTTCTAGACATATTTGAGACCTTCATCATCGCCCCCACAATCAATATTCCTACACTAACCACGTGGCACCAAACCCTTAACCCCACCCCACCCCACCCCTACCACCTATGATCAAAAACCTTAGCCGCCGCCGCTGCCACCCCCCCCCACACACACACGCACACACACACACACACAACACCACAAGATCATAAACAGCAATCAAACTTCCATCCTCACAATTTACTCTACACTTCACTTGAACTTGGACCTGATGAGTTATCTGAAACACTTACCGTCTTACAAATATTTCTTTCCGATAATGCAATAAAGTTTTGAGATGAAAAGCTGATTTCAGCCTCATATCTTTTTATAAAAAAATAAATAAAAAAAAAAAAAAAAAATTTGAATGGCACACATGTTATTCAATCGTCAACACAGATGATGAAAAGAAATCATATGTGAAATAATGTAGAGCACTATATTACATGATGATGACTCCAGCATAATCACTGGATAACAAAATATTTTAAAAAATCACATTCATAATGCAGCAATATTTACTTCTTAGATATGAAAAGGGTAAATATTTTGGCATGAAGTTTATACAATATCAAAAAGCCTTAAAATAAATCTCTTATGAGCTAATGTAATTTAACACAAACGTTTCATTACAAACAACTTTAAAACCTTAAAGTAATGTAAAATAAACAACTACTGCAGTATAAAGAAAATGAGTGATTTGAATAACATTAGGCAGAATATGAGTCAGCATCAGCGGAGACATGAGACAGTCTCCAACTTCCATACAACATTCACACTATTCATCTTATACATGTGTGTATGAAAAAGCGAACGCCTACACACAAAAAGACACCTGTAATTATGACATCCTGAAATACAACATGACAGTATACACAATTGTGCTTCAGCAAAATAGAATATACTGCCCTTTTAACAATTCAAAATATTGTGTCAACAAGATGTATATGTTATATTATCCAAATGATGTTTTTCGTGATAATATTATGATACAATCACTTTACATATTTTAATAAGAATGATGATAGAAAGAAGAAGACAAGACAGATAAAGGGATGAATGATGTATAAAAGGACGCATAAATGTGAATAAAGGATGTAAGAATTGATCAAACCAGTGATGCAAAGTTTTATGTACATGACAATTTGGCATTACATTAATGACAATGATAATTGACACTGCATAATACAGCGCTAGATACTAGCAATAATTTTGAAAGACTATTTCTCCAGTATGTATCCTACAAGTCGTTTTTCTTGTTTGAAGAGACCTGTGGGTATTCCATTGAGAACAGTTAACAACAGACTACAACATGAGCTACTGTAAATCAGGAAGCTCTGATAACACACACATCTACTGACTGAGCTTATGACATCTGTAAATACACCACTACCAGTACTGCTATCAACATAACATAGGAGTCCTAATGGTCCTCCCTAGAACATAGCCCTGGACAGACATTGAACATGAGCAGTGGTGACACAAACAATAGTGGCCATCATACATTCTGACAGTTATATATATATATATATATATATTGTTTGTTTGTTGATTAATGCTGCACTTAGCAACATTCCAGCCATATGATGGCAGTCTGTTAATAATCGAATCTGGACCGGATAATCCAGTGATTGACATCATGAGCATCAATCCACGCAATTGGGATCCGATAACATGCATCAACCAAGCTGTGAGTCTGACCACATGACCCCGTTAGTCGCCTCTTATCACAAGCATAGTTGCCTTTTACGGCAAGCTTGGGTTGCTGTAGACCTATTCTATCCTGGATCTTCATGGGTATATATACATAACATGATGAAGATGAAGATGATGATGATGATAGACACAGATTGTACAGAAATGTCAGGAGGACAGTCAGGTAGATAGAGAAAACAATGGTGAAACAATTTGTACAATAAACAGAAGTCAAACATGAAGATAACTCACCTGAGAATGCTGTTATTGAACTTGCTGTAGCTGGACATGGTGATGAGGCCGCCGAACGCGACGCCCAGGGAGTTGAAGGTCTGTGCAGCAGCGTTCACCCAAACCTGTTGGAACATATGAATAATGTTAGCTGGGTTGAACACAGTCTATGTTTGTTTGTTTGTTGTTTATTGCTGCACACAGCAAGTCACCCACCCAATGCAACAGAATCACATCAAGCGTCAGCGTAAGGTGGAAGGACAAGTGTGATATGGTGCTAACAGACCAAGGATCATAACAGGTTTAAGTCCTGGATTCAAACTCATGATCAGCAGTCTCTGGGGTGGGAAAGGAAAGGGAGGTAACTGCACAGTGAGTTAGTGAGTGAGTTGGGTTTAATGCCGCTTTTAACAGTATTCCAGTTATATCCTTGCGTGTCAGCTTAATGTGGGAGTAAAGCCCTAAGTGATTCAGGTCTCAGAGTGTCTACCACTTCAGTGGAACCCACGAACACGGATATGGTGCTGACAAACCTAGAAACATAATTGGGGCGAACCGGGATTTGAACCCGTAATCATAGGTTTCTCGCATACCCAAGGGACTTAACTCTGCACAGCGAATCGCAGTGCCTTAGACAACTGGGCCACCCAGGCCCCAGGTAACCGCACAGCACCAGGAAGCACGTTGTAGAACATGTTGTACAACCAGGCACCCACGTCTCAACTTCTGAATTGAGTAAAGCCTATATCCAAGACACCAGGGGGGTGTTTATCCATCTATAACCTATTCCCATTGGAGCCATCTCTAAGCCGTACCCTCTTGGACCAGCAACCTATGTTTGCATCAATAAGCTATTCCCATTTAAGACAAGCGATTCACTTGCGTTTAGAATCTAGCTCATTTGGAACTGGTTTCCGGTCTTTGTATCGTGTAGCTATTCTGTGATTCATGATCTTTATTGGCTTCCTGGACCTATTCAAATTTGGGACAAGTGACCCGTGTTTGTGTAAGAGCGAATATTATCTGTACCCTATTTTTTTATCCCGGGATAAAATTCTGTAGTGTCAGGATGATTCTCCCTAGTGAATTTGAACCCATACAAGTGTGTTTAATCCCATCAACAAATATTTCCCCCCCCCATACCCCAACCAAACATGATGAAAATGTAAGTATCAACATAAATAACACTAGAATATTTAAACCTATTGCTAGTTTTATTTATCCTATTTATTTTATTTAAGTAATTGAATACTTTGGAATACTCTGTTCCATCCATGGTTGATCAAATCAACTGACAATGTCAGTCTGTCATGGGATAATATACACTGATTCACCTATTTCCACTTAGGTATGTTGCACTGGGATGAATTACCTTTAACTTTTGGACATAACCTATCCCAGATTTCCCACACTAAGGTAGGATACTATACCCTAGAGTAAAACTTCCCACGGGATAATATTTAGGTAGGATATAATCCTTGCTTACATTTGCATCTCAAATGTACATTTAAGACAAGAAATCTACTTTTGCATCACAAATCTTTTCACAATGGAGACAAGTGACCTACCTTGGCATCCAAAAGCTGTTCCCATTTTGGTTCAATGAAGAATCGGATGCCGTCCATGGCGCCGTCCAGCGTGAGCCCTCTCACCAGCAGGATGACCAGCACCAGATAGGGGAATGTGGCCGTGAAGTACACAACCTTCAGTACACAATGGTGGAGTGATCACATTGTGCCATACATGTCAGCAAAATAGTTTTTGTCAAGACACCTTGGGGTGTAACAATACACCTTGCTGTGACAAGACACAATTAAGGTATGACACAAAAACATCTGTCAGGAGAAGGAGATACAGCTAACAATAACATATAGTGAGTGAGTGAGTCCTGCCTCGAACAGTATTCAAGTTATATCATGGCATCAGAACCATAAAATAAATTGATGGCCCTCCCCAACAGTTTATCATTAACCATCAGCGCCACGGTCTGACATGTAACTGATACACTCCGACACCCTGCTGTTAACCTCCCGGGCTTGCTGTATATGTGCAATAGATGCATTCACAACTGACCATTCTGGTAGCCTTGTAAACAATAGTTCATAATATCCAGGCTGGAGTTAATTCCCTTTACCAAGATGTCTCCGACTACAACCAGCAAAATTCCAATAATGGGACAGATCTTAGTTGATTACAATGACTTTTATCTGATCTTTCATTAGCACATGTCAGTGCGCTACAAATTATTTGCTGAACACATGTGTCTTCTGTGCAATACAGGTCCTTATAAGCCCAGGACATTTATTTCAATTTACAATCAGCACAGCCATGGACGACTTCATTCACTGGCAGGGGTGCAACTAGGCTTATTTTATATGTAAGCAAATATAATTTTACAAATACCCGCTAGATGCTCTTAAATGCTATTTCCTGAATTTTGGGACTGTTTATGACAGATAAATTTTTTCAAAAAAAATACCGTATTCGACCCATTAAGCGCCCCTCCCCCAATATTCCCCCCACCCCCTTCCTTCCCAGTTCCGAAAATTTACATAGTAATTATTTTGTTTTAAATGAAAATCGTCCGGGAACCGAGGTTTCCGGATATTTAAAGTCCGTATAAGCGGGGCATGACTGTATTCTGTTTATTTTAGATATTTGTGACTTTGAATATTATGTGCAGAAAAAAATTACACTGTACCCCTTCAGCAAAGTCCAGCAAACGAATGGGTGATGTGAACCTTAGTCAGTATACAAATTCGAAATTTGAGATAAAAAAATCACCAGACATGTTGATTTACCGTTTAAATTTGTATTTTTTGTTCAGCTAGGCATCGTTTTATATCCAGGGATTAAGATTACCTTGTGTATTTTCTCATAAACTAAGCCGGACACAGCAATCAGCTGTACACACGTTTTCTTTGAATCTACCGGTGATTCGGTCAAGACACATCCAATGATATAACTTAACAGGATTTTAAATGCAAGGATCGGCAAAAGTTGTATCTGAAACTATTTTTTTTATCAGGAATAATATTTAGAGGTTATCACACGAGTTTGTTTGGGGATGGTAAATATCCTGTATTAGGAATAAACACTATGTATTTAGCTCGCCAAGGCTCGCTAAATACAATGTTTATTCCTAATCCTTTGGGGATGGTAAATATCCTGCATATAGGAATAAACATTGTATTTAGCGAGCCTTGGCGAGCTTAATACATAGTGTTTATTCCTAATACAGGATATTTACCATCCCCAAACACACAAGCGTGATAACCTCTTTCTCATATAATGTCATTCTGTGCTTTAATTCTGTGCTTCAAAATTGCTTTCCCTCTCTCACAAACATTACTGAAACATTGCGAGTTTTCCTGGAATGCGCACATTAATATATATTACGTCATAGGGTAAGTGATGGGTCAGTCGGACAGTGACAGTAGCAAACATAGTTCCAACTGAAATCTGTTTCTTATACAGTTGCGAAGGAACATATACGCAAAACAACAATTGTTTTTATTTGCCTTTCGCAGCAATCCATCGGTCTGTCCGCTAGAGTAACTGCCCTTTGTCAAAGGGAAGCTACTCTAACCCTAGTCTATGAGACGTCACGGCCACGGTCAGATGTTGTTGACCATCGGTCTGTCATAACGTTAAGAAGTGTAGTCAGATGTACACACAGCGACAAAACGAAACAAGGTAACAATTCAAACATATTTGGTTCCAAATCCAACTATTTTAATTTGTGGAGAAGGTTTCAAGCCGCAGAGGTCTACAAGCACAGATATGGATACTGATCCCACTTGGCTAGGGCTAGTGCCCTCGCAAAATTGTTTCGAAATTTATATCTCCAAAGTTGCCAAAACTTATAAAATGCCTTAGCTACGTCACAGTTAGACACTGATTTTCAGTATATTAGACTGTTCTTTTGATGATGATAGCAGTTATCCCTGTAGTTTATCCAGATTCCCGAAAGTTAATTCTGACTCGATCGCCAAATGAAGAGGGCGACGCCATGTTTGTTTATAAACAGCGAAAGTAGTCCCTACTTGACCTTTGATATTTGCATCTCTATCCGCATATGACCCCAACGGATATCGTTTTTATCCGTTGGCTTTATCCTGCTGAGAAACCTATTCATTTTATGATAAATTCCAATATCTTGTTAATTTAGATGCAGCTTTTACTAAACATATTTAAAATAATAATAACCCTAAGCGAAGCAGCTGATCGCTATTGCCGGGTATTATTTTTTACATGCAACCAGTCTGACCATTCACCGTCAAGGCTCCCGTGCACGTGATCTCGTGATCGCGAGAATTACATGTGGACATAGAATCGACCAACAAAAACAAATATGACTTTTAACGATTCAAAGTATGGCATTTATGATATATGTATCCATTCTCTGTCAACTTAAGTTTGTTTCAAGGCGTCAATAGCGGCAATCTGACCGAGTTTGCTGTTAATAACGGTGAGTTGTGCGATCTTCCGATCGCTTCACACACGATTTTGCCGAAATTAATTAAAACAATATTAAAAGGAATTTTGAATAAAATTAATAAAATAAGTTACAAACAAAAGTCCAGATATACAAAGAATACTTTTTATAGCCAGACAGTGTAATAACATGAATAATTTGCAAACTTCAGTATGGATTTGTTGACTTGGTATTTCCGGTGTTACGTGCTCACAGTAATGTCTTTCCATGGGGGAAAAAACACCAAAACTCATTAATTCGTGTATAATGCGCACCCCCTTCTACACAGCTGTATTTTTTGGAAAAAAAGTGCGCACTATTCTCAAGAAAATACGGTAAGGCTTACGCCAATTTGACCTGAATTGTCCCCAATAAGCGTCCACCCTTTCTGTCTTTTTTTAAGCGCCCTGGGAGCTTAATGGGTCGAATACGGTACTGATAATTTTTTATTTGAATGTTTTATTAGTAATATATAAACATGTATTTCCCCAACACATTTTCGACATTAATTCAAGAAAAATATATGACGACAAATAAAATCTGAACATTAAAACAAATCGATAATATGACTTTGATGTGTTTTTCAATCTCATTAAAATCAGATCTAGGTTCTCTAAACAAAGATCTGAGGACATCCCATTACTGGTCACGTCAGAACGACCTTTTGCGAATTTTGACCGACTACTGAAATGACAAATAAGAAGTTGACATCAGCCAATTAAAAAGCAGCTTTCTCGAGCTTCACGGCACTCGTTTCAACCTGGCGACTTTCATTTCAGACTACGCTTGGAAAATATGTTGACACAGTTCTCGATTTATGTTTTGAAAACTGAACAAACGATCATTACTGAATGTCTAATATATGGTTGAGATTGTATGGCACCTACTGTGCAATGCCTCATTCATTCAAATGTTTATGCAGCGGAAGCGAGAGATAGACGATCATCTTGACAGAATCAGTCGTACGGGTTGTAACTGTCGTTTGGAAAACTCAGTGTAAACGTTTTCGAGGTTGCATGATTACTTGGGCCTTTATAATTGATTACAGCACTGTGAGCGGTGGGAAATGTGTTCACCTTGCCGGTTGACTTGGGCCTATATAATTATCTACAGCACTGTGAGCGGTGGGAAATGTGTTCACCTTGCCGGTTGACTTGGGCCTATATAATTATCTACAGCACTGTGAGCGGTGGGAAATCTGTTCACCTTGCCGGTTGACTTGGGCCTATATAATTATCTACAGCACTGTGAGCGGTGGGAAATCTGTTCACCTTGCCGGTTGACTTGGGCCTATATCATTATCTACAGCACTGTGAGCGGTGGGAAATCTGTTCACCTTGCCGGTTGACTTGGGCCTATATAATTATCTACAGCACTGTGAGCGGTTGGAAATCTGTTCACCTTGCCAGTTGACTTGGGCCTATATAATTATCTACAGCACTGTGAGCGGTGGGAAATCTGTTCACCTTGCCAGTTGACTTGGGCCTATATCATTATCTACAGCACTGTGAGCGGTGGGAAATGTGTTCACCTTGCTGGTTGACTTGGGCCTATATAATTATCTACAGCACTGTGAGCGGTGGGAAATGTGTTCACCTTGCCAGTTGACTTGGGCCTATATAATTATCTACAGCACTGTGAGCGGTGGGAAATGTGTTCACCTTGCCGGTTGACTTGGGCCTATATAATTATCTACAGCACTGTGAACGGTGGGAAATGTGTTCACCTTGCCGGTTGACTTGGGCCTATATAATTATCTACAGCACTATGAGCGGTGGGAAATGTGTTCACCTTGCCGGTTGACCTGGGCCTATAAAATTATCTACAGCAGTATGAGCGGTGGGAAATGTGTTCACCTTGCCGGTTGACTTGGGCCTATATAATTTATTACAGCATTATGAGCGTCGGGAATTGTGTTCACCTTGCTGGTTGACTTGGGCCTATATAATTTATTACAGCATTATGAGCGTCGGGAATTGTGTTCACCTTGCCGGTTGACTTGGGCCTATAAAATATATTACAGCATTATGAGCGTCGGGAATTGTGTTCACCTTGCCGGTTGACTTGGGCCCCTTCCAGATACAGAAGTACACCAGTGTCCAGCACATCAGCAGGATGAGGGCCAGCTCCCACCGGATCTTTCCCTGGTCGTTGATGCCTGATGACTGCTCCAACACACGCTGGCTGCAAGGTAATCCACATTCCTTATTAACAGCAGGGTTGGCTTCTGCTGCACCTCAACAATCTTCAACATGTTCACACTACATTTAACACCATACCACATCAAGGCCTTATCAAGCCTGACCAAACAACATAACATACCCAACAAATCTTACATTGTGGCCATAATCTCTGGCATCATATTCCTGTATTCACCCTGTTCCTGTATTACATCTTTATATTCACCCTGTTCCTGTATTACATCTTTATATTCACCCTGTTCTATTCTACACACTACACCTTCACTATCACTGAGCCAATTACCTCCAGTCTCCTCACAACCCTCTTACAATATCAAATATTTTCATGTGATTTCCACACAAGCTTCTGTTACATCACAGCAAGCTTTTAAAGGACAGAAGATTGAGTCCTCAAAACGTTGTAGCTCACCTGAACTCACAGTACAGGTGATCTAAAATAACCTTATGACTGAAATGCATCTACTTACTAATAAAAATCTTCCGTTGGTGATCTTGTCTTATTAGTCCTTTCCATGTCCATGTCAATGTCAAAACTGGAATTTGTTGTGTTACCAAGGTAATGGAACACTGTGGCAGCAGATACATTTTTGGCATCTCCCTCCCAGCACATGTCAGAACTCCAGGTGTGATTGCATCCCTTCCACGGCAACTCCGCCTGGAATGTGCTGAACAGGTAGTAGAAGGACCAGGTGATGATAATGATGTAGTAGGTGGTGAAGAGGAATGATATCACCACTGTCGCAAGACCTGCACCTACAAATTACATCACTACAGATTAAGCAAGAAAACAGCGTTATTACTATCCCCCGCCATGGGGCACATTAGTAGTGAACATAAACTATAGAAAAAGAGTCCTATAAAGCCATAAGAAGAGATAGGTACTTGCGTCACTTTATGTCACCAATTTTGTTTTTATTAAAAGTGAAATTATTACAAAAGGCCCCTTCCCTGGAAAAATATACTCAGTCTTGATAGGTATCTCTTAGATACGTATCATCAGTAGTTTCTGAGAAAACGTGTCCCCATTGCAGACACAATGCACTTTGTAAAATAACATGGATCAAGGGCTGTAACTGTGTATGCTCAAAATCTAAAAACAAGGGAAGTAACTCTGGAAAAGAGTAATTTACGTTACCAATTTTCAAACAGTCTTGACAAGTATCTCTTACATAAGCAAGCAAACTTTCATTCATGTAATTTCAGTAGTTTCTGAGAAAAGCTGTCCCCATTGCAGTCACTATGCACTTAGTTGAAAAGCACAGGGCAAGAGCCATAGCTCTGTAAAAAAATAATTTATGGCACCAATTATTGAACTTAGGCTTGACTAGTGTCTCTTCTTTAATTGTTTATTTCTTAAATGAGATATCAACACTATGTACAGCCACTATAAGGACTTAAGTAAAAGGTACATGCTTTAAAGATATCTACTCCTATTTAAATAATGAGGAGTCCCTAAATAGAAAATGGACAGCAACAATGTCAGACAAGTCCATTATATAAACAGGGGGGTTAAATTTAGTCTTTCCCGCATATTCTTACAATTTTCACATCAACTATCTGTACCTTTCCTCCCAATAACAATTGTCATATCTCTTTCACTTTTGGCAGCGATTGTTCAGTCATTGTGATTATCCATGTTGCCCAGCTACATGTGTGGGGAACAACTCACTCGACACTTCCCGCTAAGACACCAATTTTCCAACTCATATAAGATCATGACCCGTTACATCAGTGTGTAAAGTTTCATTTCTCAACTTAAATAGTTTTTGAGCAACTATGTCCCATTTGAGAAGCGAACATATGGACGGACAGACAAACTCCTTTGTGGAAGAGGATGATAAATGAAAGTTTTGAATACAATATGGATAACAACTGTGAGGTCACAAAAAGGTACATATTGTGGAGAAAGAAATATAGATTGGTCAATCAGACTTGGCACATAAACCTCATGCTGCAAACAAATCGATTATTTTCTTACTTTATGAAATCTACTGGCAATGCATTGATTCTAAATACCCATGTTAAGACAATCGAGAGTGAGTGAGTCACATCGGCAGTATTTCAGCCATATCATGACGAGAAGTTATACGTTAGTGAGTGAGTGAGTGAGTATGGTTTTACGCCGCTTTTAGCAATATGCCAGCAATATCACGGCGGGGGACACCAGAAATGGGCTTCATACATTGTACCCATGTCCGGAATCGAACCCGGGTCTTCGTTGTGATGAGCAAACGCATTAACCAATAGGCTACCCGACCGCCCAGTTATACGTTAAGAATACATATATTTAGATTAAATTGATGCACAGTAAAATAACTGGAATATCACAGATTACTATTTAAAACTAGCCCATAAAAAAGGGCTATAGATCGCCAGCAGCTGAAGGTAGATCGCCATGCTAGGGTCCCTGGGGCCTTACAGTACCTTTCCTACCTGCATGGATCCCAGCCAGATGCACATCATCCCTTCTGGTGTTGGCAATGATTGTCAAATTAAGCCAGAATGAACACATATTCTATGATTAAAAATGTGGCAGAGAACAATTACTTCGAATGATGTGGTCTTACACACCTTCTCTGGGGGACAATCATTTTACACTACTTCAACCCCCATCAAGGGTACAGCCACTAACAATCCAAGTTAACTAATTTCCTTCTACCAAGTCTAAAAAGATCATTTATTAATTACAAAACATATGTTTCAAAATTTATTAATAATTTTATTTCTTTAAAAATAAACAATAATTAAATGAAAATTAAAAATTAAAAAGATCTTTGACAGGTCTCGGATGTAACATCTGTTCACAGGTTTATAATGGCTGTATGGAATTAGAAGTGGTTTCACAGATGTGGTGAGAGCTGCTTTAGCTGCAACATCGGCCATTGTGTTACCAACGATTCCAACATGGCTGGGTAACCAGCAAAAGACTGTCACATAGGCCTGTTGCAAGGTTATTATGTAATTCAATTATGTCAAGTAAAACTGGATGCTGACACAAATTATTGTAACAGCCTGAAGACTAGACAGAGAGTCTGACAAAATAATGAATTGCTGATGTTTATAGACTGTTTGATATATTCTAGAGCTGTTACAATAGCCTATGATTCAGCTGTAAAAATGGAAGAGATACCTGGTAATCTAGTTGATATGGTTCTGGATCCAACAACAGTGGTGCTAGCAACAGCATCACCATCCTTGGATCCATTTGTAAATTTGTTTTAGATGTAGAAAATTTAAAGCCGTTCCGCTCTGGCCAATCATTGCTCTTATTTAGACAAAGTTGCAACTGTCCCTCAATCGTGTTCATATTTTTACCTTGACATGATACATTAGTCATCGACAAACAAAGACCCGTCAACAGTCATTTAAAACCTTAGATAAACTATTAATTTTAATGCTAAACAAAGTTACCATCAGTTAATATACTACATTGTGGGACACCTTGAGCTTGATCGTAAAAATCAAACAAGGTGGATCCTACACAAACCTGGAAATGTCTATCTGTTAAAACTTGAGATACAAAACTCAGCATACATCCTCTCAATCCCATTTCATGAAGATCTTTTAAAATGTCATGTTTTCAGGTCGTATCATACGCTTTTTCTAAATCGATAAATATTGATACCGCATGTTGTTTATTAATGATAACATTTTTCACAAAGGTCTCCAGTCTAACCAAGGGGTCAATGGTAACTCTATTTTTTTCTAAAACCACACTGAATATTTGTTCAAAGATTATTGGTTTCTAAATACCATATAAATCTTTTATTTACCATTCTTTCCATGGTCTTGCAAACACAGCTGGTAAGTGATATTGGTCCATAATTTGAAGGATCAGTCTGATCACGGCCAGGTTTTGGTATTGGAATTATGACAGCATTTCTCCACAATGAAGGGAATTTACCTGTGGTGCAGATATTTTCAAACATACCGGTAGTTAACAATGTCTCTAAACAGGAATCAGGTAAATGTTTAAGTAATTGATGATGGATATTATCAGAACCTGTAGCAGTATCATGAGCTTGCCCTACGTCAGAAAACAGCTGAATAAGATCAGCCACATCACTGAAACAATCAGGATTCATTTTGTTTGTGCATAATGTTTGAAATTCCATCTTGTTGAAGGTGGAATATCAGATGGATTTGTTGTTTTAATGATAGTTGGTAATGGTCACTTCCACAAAGGTCATTGTGGACTGACCATTCAAATTCATTGAGAAGGTTAGAATTAGTTAGTGACAAATTGAGTGAAGAGTAGGTCCCAGTTGCAGGATGCAGATAAGTGCTTGGGCCATCATTAAATTTTCAGAGGTTATTATTGGAGATGAAATCTTCAAGTATTTTACCTTTAGTGTTAGTGCTTGTTCCACCCCAGAGGGGGTTGTGGCCATTTAAATGACCCATATTTGTTTATACGAGGTTTGGGGAGTTGATCATAGAGAGCATAAAGATCAGTCAGGTTAAGAGATTACGAAGGAGGAATATACAGTGAGCTTGGAGATTAGTGTTAAGTATAACAGGGCTGTGGATAACATCATTCTTAACAATGATTGAAATTCCTCCAGTGGCCCTTTCACCCAAAGGTGAAAAATAATGATGTGCATTAAACTGCTTTAGATACTTTTTCTGCAGACAGAATGCTGAATTTTTAAAATCCTGAACTAAGACCTGTAATTCGATAAATTAATTCTCAGTCCACTACAATTCCATTGTACAACATGCTAAGAAGCTATCTCTTCGGAGGATTGACGGGAGATCTACTCCTCACCTTCCTTGAGGGCGACAAGTTGTGTGTCCTATGATGACAATGATGACTGTTGTCAGTCACCTCCATATCCTCAAAGGATCCATACTTATCAAAAAGTTGGACCTGGTTATCTGCCCCTTTCGAGGCTCTGCCACTTTGATACTTTTTGGATGATTCTGTTTTTGGTTTGGGTTTGTTTTTGTTTTTGTTGTTTCACTTTAGTTTCTGAGTCAGGTTTCACTGATAGAGATGATGATAGTTTCTGAGATAAAGATGAATCTTTATCACAAGATGCCTGCAATTGAATTATTGTTTGTGATGTAGTGATGGTTTGTGAACTTCAGGTCGCTTGTTGAGGCCTAACCTTGACTGCAGCAGACAACAAGGTAGGAGCAGAAGCTTTCAGCCATGTGTATACAGTCTGGCAACCGACTGAATGGCATGAAACAGTCTTTGGAATGATAACAGGAGATGGCCTTGAAACAGAAGCAGCAGCAGCATAACTTGGGCCGGACTTTTCTTGAGCAAGAACAATTCTCTTCACATCCAGAAAAGGGATGTTACACTCATGCTTCATACATGAAATTTTAGATTGTAGCTTCCACGTAGGACAATCTTTGGAAGATGAGGGATGATTACCAGAGCAGTTTACGCAGGAAGGAGGTTTGTCACATAGTAAGACGTAAGAAGACAACAGTGGGATACGTGTGGACCTATTCTGTTCTGAATACTCATGAGGAGACAATCATGGGGTACATGGGGACCTATTCTGTTCTGAATACTCATGCGGAGACAATCATGGGGTACGTGGGGACCTATTCTGTTCTGAATACTCATGCGGAGACAATCATGGGGTACGTGGGGACCTATTCTGTTCTGAATGCGCATGTGGAGACAATCATGGGGTACGTGGGGACCTATTCTGTTCTTAATACTCATGTGGATATAATCATGGGATATGTGGGGACCTATTCTGTTTTGAATACACATGTGGAGACAATCATGGTATACGTGGGGACCTATTCTGTTCTGAATACTCATGTGGAGACAATCATGGGATACGTGGGGACCTATTCTGTTCTGAATACACATGTGGAGACAATCATGGGATATGTGGGGACCTATTCTGTTTTGAATACACATGTGGAGACAATCATGGTATACGTGGGGACCTATTCTGTTCTGAATACTCATGTGGAGACAATCATGGGATACGTGGGGACCTATTCTATTTTGAATACACATGTGGAGACAATCATGGGATACGTGGGGACCTATTCTGTTCTGAATACTCATGCGTAGACAATCATGGGATATGTGGGGACCTATTCTATTTTGAATACACATGTGGAGATAATCATGGGATATGTGGGGAATTATTCTATTTTGAATACTCATGCGGAGACAATCATGGGGACCTATTCTGTTCTGAATACTCATGTGGAGACAATCATGGGATACGTGGGGACCTATTCTGTTCTGAATACACATGTGGAGACAATCATGGGATACGTGGGGACCTATTCTGTTCTGAATACACATGTGGAGACAATCATGGGATACGTGGGGACCTATTCTGTTCTGAATACTCATGTGGAGACAATCATGGTATACGTGGGGACCTATTCTGTTCTGAATACTCATGTGGAGACAATCATGGGATACGTGGGGACCTATTCTATTTTGAATACACATGTGGAGACAATCATGGGATACGTGGGGACCTATTCTGTTCTGAATACTCATGTGGAGACAATCATAGGATACGTGGGGACCTATTCTGTTCTGAATACTCATGTGGATATAATCATGGGATACGTGGGGACCTAGTCTATTTTGAATACACATGTGGAGACAATCATGGGATACGTGGGGACCTATTCTGTTCTGAATGCGCATGTGGAGACAATCATGGGATACGTGGGGACCTATTCTGTTCTGAATACACATGTGGATATAATCATGGGGTACTTGGGGACCTATTCTATTTTGAATACACATGTGGAGACAATCATGGGATACGTGGGGACCTGTTCTGTTCTGAATACTCATGTGGAGACAATCATGGGATACGTGGGGACCTATTCTATTTTGAATACACATGTGGAGATAATCATGGGATATGTGGGGACCTATTCTATTTTGAATACACATGTGGAGACAATCATGGGATACGTGGGGACCTTTTCTGTTCTGAATACTCATGTGGAGACAATCATGGTATACGTGGGGACCTATTCTGTTCTGAATGCCCATGTGGAGACAATCGTGGGATACGTTGGGACCTATTCTGTTCTGAATACTCATGTGGACACAATCGTGACAACCTATTCCGTTCTGAATCTCATGACAGATGATTGAATTCCAATCATGCTAAAATTCAAGAGGATCTGGAATTGGGGATACAAGCAGAGGTTAAGTGTGATTGAAGAAGCTGGCAAACAGTTTCTGATGTCTGCCTGGGCCACAACTGACCACCTCCATTTCTTAACAATTTGGGATCTGCCCCCTGCTGGATCTCCCCCAGTTTCACTCTCACTCATTTACAAATCCACAATTACATAACACATGTACTCACAAAGATTTACTGATAAGTTTTCTATATACATGTATTACAGAAACATATATACAGTATATGATTGATGAATAAATTCTATGTAAAACAAATACATATTCAGTGTATAATTGATGAATAAATGTACAAAGGCATATCTCATGTTCAGACTTCACACTTCAGAATACCTCAACACATTGATATATTGAACACTTGACAACTATCTCGGGCATGCAACCAAACACTCAACAACCAATCACTCAACAACCCAACATTCAATAACCTAACATTCAGCAGCCAAACACTCAACAACCAAACATTCAGCAACCAAACACTCAACAACCAAACATTCAGCAACCAAACACTCAATTACCAAACATTCAGCAACCAAACACTCAGTAACCAAACATTCAGCAGCCAACACACAATAACCAAACATTCATCAAGCAAACATTCAACAACCAAACATTCATCAAACAAACAGTCAGTAATCAAACAATCAGTTATCAAACGGTCAGCAAGCAAAACCAAACAGTCAGCAGCCAAACATTCAGTTATCAAACAGTCAGGAACCAAATAGTCAGCAGCCAAACAGTCAGCAGCCAAACAGTCAGCAACCAAACAGTCAGCAACCAAACAGTCAGCAGCCAAACAGTCAGTTATCAAAGAGTCAGCAGCCAAATAGTCAGCTGGCAAACAGTCAGCAACCAAACAGTCAGCAGCCAAACAGTCAGCAACCAAACAGTCAGTTATCAAAGAGTCAGCAGCCAAATAGTCAGCAGGCAAACAGTCAGCAGCCAAACAGTCAGCAGCCAAATAGTCAGCAGGCAAACAGTCAGCAGCCAAACAGTCAGCAGCCAAACAGTCAGCAACCAAACAGTCAGCAGCCAAACAGTCAGCAGCCAAACAGTCAGCAACCAAACAGTCAGCAACCAAACAGTCAGCAGCCAAACAGTCAGCAGCCAAACAGTCAGCAACCAAACAGTCAGCAGCCAAACAGTCAGCAGCCAAACCGTCAGCAACCAAACAATCAGTTATCAAACAGTCAGCAGCCAAACAATCAGTTATCAAACAATCAGTTATCAAACAGTCAGCAGCCAAACAGTCAGCAGCCAAACAGTCAGCAGCCAAACATTCAGCAACCAAACAGTCAGCAGCCAAACAGTCAGCAGCCAAACAGTCAGCAACCAGTGAGCAATCAAATAGTCAGCAGTTTCAGAAAACTTTTTCCTGACTGGAATTGAAAAGCTTCACTATCAATACAAGAAGTGTGTTGACGTAGAGTTGGCTGTACACATGCTTTGCAAATCCTGCAATCGACAGAAATCTGCACAGAAGTTTACGAACATGATGGCGATTTCATTATGCGATTTGGATTGGACTATGCATAGACTTGTTAGTTGAGCCAAAATGTAACAACAGAATTTCAACTTAGTTAACGAAGTGTGGAAAGTTTTATAGTCTCTTCCCTTGGGTAGATGTGTTGCAATTGGATTTTAATGGATTTACGTGCAGAGTAATATTCATTGGACCTTATTGGGACAAATTGGGACTATATTCTAGCAAGAAGTAAGATTTTTTAATTGCATCCACTGACACATGCTTATCATTATTGTGACTAATTGGATGTTAGTTAGACTGCCACATATAAATGTTTCATAAATTGTTGTGTGATCTCTCTTGTTATGAATGCAGGCTGTGTAACAACATCAACGATTCTGAATATTTGATTTACTCTAATTTTCAAATGTCACCCTGTTGGTATACTCACGACATGAGGACAATGATCATACATGCATAGATAGACTAGGCAGAATCTACAAAAATGTCTATATTTAAGGAGGTGGAAGCAAATTCTGTTAATTTATAAATGAGATTCCTTTCACACCTGTTTGTATATGCCGAATCCAAATCAAGTGTATGCCATGCATGAATTTGAGTTTTAAGAGCCATAAATGGCAGGTGAACATAATGACAATCATGTAAGTTATTTTTCATTAAAAAAATTGCATTTTTGTGTCATATTTCTAGATAGACGTCAGTGTATCTTGATATTATTGTGCGATTGTAAAGCCGCCTGCTTACTTATTGATATGTATATGTAACTCTCTACAATTGGCCATAAAATGTAAATGAGAATGTCCTATATACTGAGGGAAACAAAAAAGGGAACATGTAAAAGTACAAGTGTTCCTTTATCATTTTTCCAGATTTCCAGAAAGCTTTGTATTGCATTGTGGGTGAAAGTCTGGGAAAAAGCTGAAGGATAACTTTTTTCGGTTCATTGAGGTATGAATCGAAAATAATGTTCATAGGACCTGTCAATATAGCAAAAGACGAGAAGAACTGCAACAGTCAGACTGTAACGAGCAGGAACAAATATGTCTGGGAGAAAGCAGCAGCTGTTTCAAATGGCATGGCAGTTACCGCCAGCTTCAAACATTAGGTCCCTGAGAACGGGAAGACACAGTTGGAAAAATGCCAGTTAGAAATAAAACCCGAAGACATGAAAGTTGTGGAATGGAGGTGAGGGGGTAAAAAAACAGGCGAGCAAAGCTTGCACACAGTTTCATTCGTTCTCGGGTTCAGTCCCAAAGGGTTGTTTGGACAATGAACATGCATATATTTTGCTAAATGTCCTGTGCAGTACGATACAGGTGTGCAGAAAGGGAATTCTGTCGACTGTAATATTGTGATTCTCAAACATTCCTTAAAAGTCGTCATTGGGAAATGAATCCAATAACATGTGACTAATTCAGCTAATTAGGATGCAGGAATTTTGATGAACACAACGAAAATTTAAATATTAGTAAATGAACCTTTTTAGATGCATACATAGCCATGAATGTATTAGGCAACTTTCATTATTTAGTAATTCACACACAATATATGACACAGATAGTTCTCATTAATGTTTTGACTGAAGACCAACAAACTGATGTACCACAATTTGTACCTGGATAATTAAGCAGGTACCCTTGTTCACTGCTGCCGTCATCGTCTTTGGCGTTCCGACAGTTGTCACAAAATGTCCTGCACTTGCATGCTTTAATGCAAGGTAGGCGTCGTTTCTTGCAGTTACAATGTTGCCGGAGACATCCCTTCATGCACCCACATGATATGATCTCACTGCAACAGGATGATATAGGAGGCAGTGAGATGAGCCTTGGCACAAGTTGGCCGTCCTGGTACACCCATCCCATTTCTCTCAGTGGAGGCAGATCTGGACAAGGAACATGCGCTTGCTTCCTGATACTTGCTTGATAACATGCACCCATGATATGGCATGGGGCAGCATCTGAGGTCAGTGGAAGAGTGTCTTGCGTACGACCTATAAAAAACTTGACTCGTGCTTTGTCGCATGTGTCTATGTGTGACTCGGTCATGCCATACAGCTTTCAGATGAACTTCTATGATGATATTGCTATGTTTTCAGTGAGAAGACCTTTTCCAAGCCCAATCAAGTCCATGTGATGATCACTTGCCATGCTTTCCTCTTGCCATGACCACTGAGCTGAGATGTATAGCCACGTGTTGATATTGGATGAAAGTATTGTGTCCACTTGATCAGCACGAAGCCCTCTGTGGATATCATGTACCGGAAAGTACTTGGAGCCTTTGAAGTGCTAGCTTTCATGCAGAGATTTTTATATGTCATTGAGTCATAATGTGCTAGAAGTAAAAGAAGCACATATGTGGCATTAGCTGATATCACTTTCGTCTCCATGTGGGCATAGGTGCAATGCAGAATCAGCACTAAGTGTTGAGACATTGACTTTGGGATCAGATGCCTTGATGGTGATCGCTTCTGTAAATTCACCTCCTGTAATCTGATGGGCTGTTTTCAAAGAGATGATCAGAGAGACGTAGAGCGAGCTCTACTTTATTTTCCTCCAAGGCAGGAAGTTTGACCAGTCAGATGGGATAGGGACAAACTTATTCTCTAAATGACGACGCACTGGTTGGTTTCTCTGCTTGTGTTTGGTCCTAGTATCAGCTTTGATTAATTCCCCACAATACCTGTCAAATACTATGTCAATTCTCGCATGTTGCTCAGGAAGAAAAATATATATGAACCCCATTTTACCTCACCTTACCTCTTGTTCTTTTGATGACACAACAACAACTGACCTTTAAAGAAAGGGCACATCTTGTCCAGGGCTCCAATGGGTCCACGCCGCGTGTACTGTCCGATGGCCATTTCCATGTACGTGAGAGGGACTCCACACAAGACCAGCATGATGAAGAATGGGATGAGAAAGGCCCCTGCAACAGACATATTCATTCTTTATCACATACAAACACTGGGAAATGCATGCACGTATGTGTGCGTTTCTGTTTGTACTAGTCCGGACTAATGCCAATTTTATAGTGCTGGCCCACTGAGATACTGAATACTCCACTCCAAGCTGACCAGTCCTAATTTTAGCCCTTAATGCTGAGTGCCAGGCAGGGTAACAAGTACCATCTTTTAACATCTTTTGGTATGACCCACCAGGGACCTTCAAGTCTCACCGGGCAGACACACTACCACCAGAGACAATATGATGGTGTATAAAATATAATGTGACATGTAAATTGACGGAGGCAGTTAGTGAGGGAGTATGGTTCTAAAACCCTGGAAACATAATAATAAGCTAGGAGATTTAGAGCCAACAGCGGGGGAACCCAAAACAAATTGGGGCAAATCTGCGAATAGAATGATCATGGGATTCTGGTTCAACTCAGGATGCAACTGACTGCACATTAAAATTGTGGTTCCTCAGAAGACGTAACTTGGCCTTTGCTGTTTAATCTGAACACAATCGGCTAATTTCAGTGAAAACAGTCCTCTGAAGTGACTCGCAGCCCGTCATGTGATGTAAACATCCTAGCGTGCAGATGACAGTAATGAATGGCTTGTCATAAGTAAGAAACTGTATCTGATGTGGCAAAAAGTGGCCGCTTGCATAAGTTATGTGACTCATCTTACGTTTACAATAGTTTTTAAAAAGTTATTTACGCTCTTGGTATACTGCGTTAGGCCCACTCTGGACATTTGTTCACATCAACATGTTGGAACTATATTTTCAAACCATTGTTGTATATGAATATATTTTGAATACATTCAGTATCAATTCTTCTGAATAAGTAGCTAACCTGTTAAAACGATGAGACATCATGGGGTATACTCACACCCTGCTCAAACAAACATGGACCCCAGTACCAAATTTACCCACTATTACATTTGTAATAATGAAATACTTGTGTATATAATTTCACATAATGTCAAAGGCTATATAACAGCCATTGTACTATGATGAAGGGACTGGAAATGACAGGTTGATATTGACGTTGTGTAATGCCGCACTCTGCAATATTCAAGCTATATGACAGCGGTCTGTAAACAATTGAGTCTGGACCAGACAATCCAGTGACTGACATCATGAGTATCGGTCAACGCAATTTGGATACCATGACATGCATCAACCAAGTCAGCGAGCCTGACCATCTGATTCCTTTAGTCATCTCTTATGACAAGCACAGTCGCCTGTTACAGCAAAGCCTGGGTTGCTGAAGACCTATCCTCTATACCCAGATCTTCACAGGAATAATGTTGGTCCTACCCATGTTGTTTATCAAGTTGAATGATATAGTATACATTCCTAAATGCAAAAAATAAGCGGTCATGTCCTGTCGTGTCACTGGGTGACCTTGACCTTGACATCGAATTTAGAACATTGTTGCAGTCACTGAGAAGATATTCTTGTCCCTACTGACACTATTGCAATGGAAGTCGATGTTAAAGTAACTTTCAGAAATAGTAATACGTAATCCTATTACACACGTTACATGTCATACGTCTTACACATATCACACATATTACATATGTCATAAGTCTTACATATTGCACCCATCTTACAAATACATGTATCACACATTACATATATCACGCATGTAACATGTCATACATCTTACACAGGTCACACATCTTACACATATCACACATGTCTCATGTCATACATCTTACACGTATCACATGTTACATATATCACACATGTCACATGTCATACATTTTACACATATCACACATTACATGTCATACATCTTACATATACCACACGTCTCATGTCATACATCTTACATGTTTCACACGTCACATGTCATAATCTTATACGTGTCATACATTTTACACATATCACACGTTACATGTCATACATCTTACATATACCACACGTCTCATGTCATACATCTCACACGTATCACACGTTACATTATCATACATCTTACATGTATCACACATGTTACATATATCACACGTTACATGTCAAACATCTTACACATATCACACATATTACATATATCATACGTCTTACATCTACATACGGCTAACAATAGCCTTAACTGCGCATGGGAAGTTTTGTGACACCCTAATAAGATTACCAAATATCAAAGCTACTTTTGCAGGCGTTATTGTTGATAAGTAAGAAGCAGCCTGATCAATCAGTGTTAGTCCATGAATATTTAACTATAGGTGTCAGTCCATGAATATTAAACTAAAGGTGTCAGTCAGTGAATATTTTGCATGAGCGTGTGAGCTTGTGCGTGATTGTGCAAGTAATTTGGTGTGTGTGCCTGTGTGTATGTGTGTGGGCGTATCATATGTCTATGTATATGTCTCAATTTATCTTATTCTGATCTGACTTAATATATATGATTTTATATTTAGTGTCGTATAGGCCATACCTGGTCTGAAGTTACATACTATTGTCTGGGTATGTGTTTTAGTATGAAGTTTATATGTTGATAATTACAACCTCCGCTACAGCTTGCCCCCTTCTACTACTGAGTCAGCAAATCAATCAATCAGTCCAGAATCTGTGGAGTCACTGAGACGTTTCCCCTGATCTTCCAAATCACAGGCATTAAGCCATGGTTGCTAATTACACAGCAGCCAAGAATGGCCATGCAGGACAAGGTCTACCTGGTACCTAGAAACATATTGATTTCTCTTCCTCTGATGTGCCACATCTTGAATTGCTGCGTCATGCACGTGAATCAATATCATGACACAGCAAACATATGTATTTGTAGCTAATCCTTATTTATAGCACCTGTCCTGAATTTTCAAACATAAAGAAACAAAATGTTGTATGATTAAATATTGTTTATTTGGAATAAAAAATAATAATCAATTTTTTTTTTCATGAATTTTGTTAACGTAAACAGATGAACCCAGATAAATATCTTCCTGCCCCTCCTGAAGGCAGGTGTGTTTACAATATCTGCAGCACAAAAATGGTGTGCGATGTGTCCACTGTCAGCGCATGAGTGAATGAATGAATCTGATATGACACCACACCCTCTTTGTTACCTTTTGTTTGTTTGTTGCCTAACTTCATACTCAGCTATATGACGGCGGTCTGTAAATAACTGAGTCTGGACCAGACAACCCAGTGATTGACATCATGAGCATCGATCCATCAACCAAGTCTGCGAGCCTGACCACCCTATTCCATTAGTAACCTCTTACCACAAGCATGGGTTGCTGAAGATCAATTCTAACCTGGATTCACGGATCCAGAGACTTGGTGCAAACATGAAGGCCTTAAACTTGTGACATCCTAAGGAGACACCATGTCTTTACTCACTCTCACCGACTCAGACGTTTTACTTAAATACAATACCTCTGAGTGAATACCAGAGGACACTTCCACAGGAGGTCATGTAAGGTCACCTTTCTGATGAGGCAATGAGCATTGAGGCACCTAAAGTATTGGTACCAGCATTTTATATCCTTATCTCTTATCTGTATCTCTTACTGTGAATATAGTCAGCTTAATCTGAATGCTAATACAACTAAAGCCATGCCATTTTATACAGCTTGTCGTTTCTGAGCACCACAAAGAACCCAACAGTGTACTGTCAAGGCAATAGTTGTTCTGTGGTGATTTCCTTTTAGCTGAGCTAAACATTTCCAAATCGATGTGGTAAATGAAGCCAAATTGTTTTAGATAGCTGACATCCGATTTGCTCGAGACCCCACTTCTGTGGTCTAGTGGATGGAGCTTCTGCCTGGAGAGCCGAAGGTCGGTGGTTCAATCCCTGGGCATCACACCAAAAGATAAGAATAATTAAAACGTTGTGACCCAGCATGATGTTCGGCATTAAGTCGATAAAAACAAGAACTGGCCAGCTCAGAGTCAGCATAATGTTTCTGAGAAGGGTATCCATGTTCAACAATGGCATAGTTTCTGAGTAGGTAGGCTTTATACAACCGGCATCAGCCCAGACTAGTACAAGCAGCCACACACACACACACGCACGCACGCACGCATGCACGTACGTCCCTATAGAAGTACAAAAATTTCAAAGCTGAAAAACCTTTCACCTCAATCTAGTGATAGACGCTAAAAAAATCACCCACACCATTTTTTATTTATTTTAGTGATACTGCTGAAAGCACACAGGGGCTAAATGGACTTTCTCTCTCTTAGAAATGAAGACAGTTGTGGGTTTTCAGTTCATTCAGTCGATTGATGGAATGATGTCAGATGAAATATTTTATCATATAATGGGTAGGTTTCTTGGCAGGATAAAGCCAACGGATAAAAACGATATCCGTTGGGGTCAAATGTGGATAGAGATGCAAATATCAAAGGTCAAGTAGGGACTACTTTTTGTGTTTATTAACAAACATGGCGCCGCCCTTGTCATTCGGCAATCGAGTCAAAATTAACCATCGGGAATCTGGATAAACCACAGAGATAATTGCTATCATAAGCAAAAGCACATTCCAATATACTTCAAATCAGTGTCTAACTGTGACGTCGCAAAGGCATTTTTTAAGTTTTGGCAACTTTGGAGATATAAATTTTGAAACAATTTTGCGAGGGCACTAGCCCTAGCCAAGCGGGATCAGTAGCCATATCTGTGCTTGTAGACCTCTGCGGCTTGAAACCTTTTCCACAAATTAAAATAGTTGGATTTGGCCGAAATATATTTGAATTGTTACCTTGTTTCATTTTGTCGCTGTGTGTACATCTGATTGCACTTCTAACGTTTTGACAGGACAGGCCATCGTGGCCATGACGTCTCATAGACTAGGGTTAGAGTAGCTTCCCTTTGACAATTTTTGTTGTTGTTATGCGTATATTTTACTTTGCCACTGTAAAAGAAACAGATTTCATCACTTACCCTGTGACATAATAAATATTAATGCACGCATTCCAGGAAAACTCGCAATGTTTAGGTAATGTTTGTGAGAGAGGGAAAGCGATTTTCAAGCACAAAATTAAAGAATGACATTATATGATAAAGAGGTTATCACGCTTGTGTGTTTGGGGATGGTAAATATCCTGTATTAGGAATAAACACTATGTATTGAGCTCGCCAAGGCTTGCTAAATATAATGTTTATTCCTAATACAGGATATTTACCATCCCCAAAGACACTCGTGTGATAACCTCTATTTGTTTGAAATTCTATGTTGATAACAACACGAAATTCAAACTTTCTTGATTTTATTATTCTGATTCTTGTTTTTTATGAGGGACAAACATTAGATTGACTATAACAGAAAGAAAGAACTTCAATTAGTATATGGCTATTAATATCCCTAAGCTGACACATCTACTTCATAATACAGCTATGTCATACTAGTTTGGGCATGTTTACTTCATAATGCAGCTATGTCATACTAGTTTGGGCATGTTTACTTCATAATACAGCTATGTCATACTAGTTTGGGCATGTTTACTTCATAATACAGCTACGGTATATCATACTAGTTTGGGAATGTTTACTTCATAATACTGCTATGTCATACTAGTTTGGGCATGTTTACTTCATAATACAGCTATGTCATACTAGTTTGGGCATGTTTACTTCATAATACAGCTATGTCATACTAGTTTGGGCATGTTTACTTCATAATACAGCTACGGTATGTCATACTAGTTTGGGAATGTTTACTTCATAATACTGCTATGTCATACTAGTTTGGGCATGTTTACTTCATAATACAGCTATGTCATACTAGTTTGGGCATGTTTACTTCATAATACAGCTACGGTATATCATACTAGTTTGGGAATGTTTACTTCATAATACTGCTATGTCATACTAGTTTGGGCATGTTTACTTCATAATACAGCTATGTCATACTAGTTTGGGCATGTTTACTTCATAATACAGCTATGTCATACTAGTTTGGGCATGTTTACTTCATAATACAGCTACGGTATGTCATACTAGTTTGGGAATGTTTACTTCATAAAACTGCTATGTCATACTAGTTTGGGCATGTTTACTTCATAATACAGCTATGTCATACTAGTTTGGGCATGTTTACTTCATAATACAGCTATGTCATACTAGTTTGGGCATGTTTACTTCACAATGGCATGTAAAATTTGACAATAATGCAAATTACAGCACAAACTTGGAAATACACAAAATACACAATTGTCCAATAAAACGTGCAAAACAATATCTTACCTGCAATGTATAAACAGGAAGCTTAATATTTCATATACCCGTACCTTTCATAATAACTTTAGGTGGAAAAAAGGGTACTTATGAAAATTTGAATTCTAGGCCATATTGCCATATCCCAAGTCGAAATCAGCAATAAAACCTGAATTATGAAGAATCAAGTAACTTTGGCAGGAATTATAGGGCGTTTGCTGAAATATCGTACAGATGAAATGCAAAATAGATATAAATCTAAAAGCAACAATTCGTCTTAAATGGCATGAAAGTTGTTTATCTGTCCATATCAACTCGAGTTCATCACTATAATTTCAGACATTTTCATGAAGTAGAGAAAAAGTTGTTTCACAAACTATCTTGTAATTGTTGTGTTTCAATGCATGTTGTTACAAGGGGGTCTGCACTGTAAACTGAACAGCCCTACATTTGCACGTGAAATTCGCGAGTGAGGCCAACCCACTACTGTCTTTTCTGTAATAAAATCCTGTCAAATGAAAAGTCTAAATCAGGTGCATATCTTTCTGTAGTAGTTATAAAACGGAATATAAAATGAGAAACTTTAAAATATTATCCAAGCAATGTTAGTGATGTTCTTGGTATTGCTATTAATATTATTTCTAAGAGATGGTTTAAATCATGCAACTGTCAGTCAAATAATTTTGTCAGTGACAGCACAGACTTGTATAATGTTATATAAGTCCGTGGTGACAGTGAAAATATTTCCTGATAGAAGTTTTGAGACTACCCCTATGTTCCGCGATGCCCTAGAGCTGTTTTGTTTATTGCGCAGACCCCCTTGTAATAATAGGCATTGAAACACATGAGAGTTTGTTAAACAACGTTTTCACTACTTCATGACAATGTCTGAAATTATGGTGACAAGTTGGTGTGGACAAATAAATAACTTTCATGTCATTTCAGACGAACTGTTGTTTTCGGATTTATATTCTATTTTGCATTTCATCGGGATGATATGGCTGCAAAAGAACAATAAGAAGATGCATTTACAAACAAATTCCTATTTATGAATTGTCAAATAAGTGAATAAATGTGCGTAACCATTACTTTAGACCTCACAAGAGTTCAAACAAACATAAATATACATATTAACTACTACAAGTAGTCAATATTGTATAATACTGTTGCACTATGCAACAGACAAGTGGTGGACATATTAAAAACTAGATTTTATACTTCCAGTTGAGCTGTCATGACTAATAGGACATGGAATAAACATGATGACCATTACAATGCAATATAAATGTTATCCTATGCTCATGACAATGGAGCAAGTAAATACATTTACATTAATTGTGATATTTGGTTTACTTATTCATGCCATGATCTCTTGCCTTGTGCCATAGGTACACTACCACTCAGCGACAACGATTTACATAATCAGTGTGTGCAAATATACATCATCACAAAGTGTAATAGTGTTGCTGTTCTATCTGGGATGTACTAAGTCATTGTTGATAAAATTACAGTAACAGTCCGTTTGACTCCAAATGAGAACGATGAATTGCAAACTAACTAATCCAGAAAAGTGTATGAAACATCAATAATCTACTTGACCATGAATACCCTTTACCCAACAAAATCTGAATTTTGTTTATTTTAAGACCCATGACAGATGAAGTTCTTTAAGATCTATCATGATATTTTGTATAGAAATGTGTACATGACACGTAGGGGGGACAAACCGTGGAAGGCACAGCGCAAGCACGCATGCACTGCACGTTCTGTGGTAGGGGAAATGACAGAGCGTTAGAGGGGCCATCTCATGATAATTTCAGTCGCAATCTGACTCGCTCATGCCATAGATCTCGTCGTCGGAACTGCTGGTGCCTGAACCGACTGCCACTATTATAGGTTGGACTGTTGCTGGCCGTAGTCCTTCTCGTGACCAATAACGTGGCTCTATGTCGTCAACGACTGTGGCCACACAATGCATCCATGTTTCTACTGTTACCCGACCAGCGGATTCCTTTACAAGTTTTTCAACGTCTCGTAATTTGAACGTTGTGTTCGATCGTCCAACGTCACCCTTGACGGTGCCCCATACCAACTCGATTGGATTCAGGTCGCAGTGACAAGGTGGCAGTCGTAAGACAGCATGACCCTGACCCTTGATGTAACTGTCAACTTTTTACACGGGGTCAGGTTTCATAGTTTTCATGATTTCATAGAGCTGTGGTTTCGTCGCTCGAGAAGGAAAGGTAATGTTCCTCCGTTGCAGCTAAGTATTCATGTCTCCTTTACGGTTATTAGAGGTTGGAGTCTTGCCTTCTTGATCCTGCACACTATCATACGGTGCATTGTCCATGACAATGAGAGACTTGGTAGGCAAAGCAGGGACTAATTTATCTTTCACCCACGCCAGAAATACATTGCCGTTCATTTCTGTGTGGTAGTCTCTGTTGTCTTTGGCCTTGGCTCTAAAGACGAGGTCACAGTCTGGGAGAAAACCCTGACTAGCAGAACCAGCATGGAGAACTATGAGTCTTTCACCCTTTCCCATTGGTAACTTTCTACCAGACTCCTTACAGTCACCACTGGGTACCCACTGACTGCTGGCTGTGTGTGACGCATTTACCCATGTCTCATCTAAGAAGATGGGCTCATATCCTTCTTCACGTTTCTCCTTGATGGTACGAAGGTAATGATTTCGGAGACGAACAATGTCAGACTGTTCACACAACACAGCCCTCTTTTCTCCAGTTATCTTTTTGTATTTGTAACCAAATGTATGCAACAGCTGCCATAGTTTGTACTTTGTAACACGTAAATCATGGTCAGTTTCAAGGTGTTTCTTCCAAATTCTTAGGGACAGGTAGTTATTTTCTGTGTGCAGTTTAACAATTGCACGTCTGACTTGATCCCTCTGAAAACTGTCTAATTTATCAACCTTGCATGGTTTTGACATGTTACCTACCTTCTTGGCCTGACTATTTGTATCTCGTCGACTAACAACATTTTTAAGTTTCTGAGGGGACATACATAAATATATCTTTGTGTAGCTATGGCATGACATATAAGATATTTTTTTAGCCGTCATATTTTGGCTTTTAGACACTTCATCCTTTCAACTTATCCCAAAGTGGGTAAGGATTGTTGAAAGTTCCTTGAATTACCTTATTTACATGTACTTGGAAGGATGTTTGTTACATCAAATTTGGAAATAATCAAAAACATCATTGATCAGTTTTTCCATTTTCCTTTTACCTAAAGCTAGTGTTATGTGAGTGTGGTTGAGTGAACACAGCGGAGATGTGTCCAGTGTTTTGCAGTTACTGTTGATGGTGCATATCTGTGTGAGGACCAGTGTTATGTGAATGGTGTTTGTTGCTGTATGTGAATGAAGGCTTTGACTGAATATTGTACAGCCAGTGTTTTCTGCAACACTATTGTGTTCATTGTCATTATGATTCCATAATATAAATTACCCGGTGAAATTACTGATGAATTGTTTTTCTAGGTATATCAAATATCCATGAGTTAAGATTTTGAGAACCTTTGAAATACATGTATATTATGATTCACTGTTTAATAGGAATTCCACATCATGAATGAATGACAGGTAGTCACAATTGAAATTATTATATTATGTCAGACATATTCTAATCAGTTATTGGGCTGTGTGCATATTTTGATTAGTTTTAGTATTTTGGTGTAGATAATTGTGAACAGAATAGCTGTAAATAGTTGTAAAATGATTTGAGCAGCTAGCACTCGGAGAGACTCTCTTGTATTGTCTTTTTCAAGTATTTTCATTTCTTTTCATCCTTTGTTATGCTATCATGCGTTAGAAACTAGAAATTTACAATCACTTGATTAATGTGTTTTGTTTTAACCCAAACCCACCTACCCCCCAAAAAACACTTTTTTTTATAAAATATATATAGTGTCAACAAGTCAAAGAGTTAGTTCGCTTCCAATTTTTGTGTTGCCCCAACTTTGAAGATTTTTCATTCATTACTCAACAGACTTTAAAACTTTATTCAAATTTTGTTGGTGAAACCGTCAAGCAAGAAATTAGAATAACCTGAAGATGATTAGGAACTTACTTTATTATTTAATTTGTCAGAATTATGCTCTTGGTTGTGACACGTACCCACTACAGGTTACATATGATGTTGTGTGACTCACAAATACTAATAACTATAGTCAGTCACTGACTAATATTAGGTCAGGAAAATCTAGTTTCATTGTGATTGAAATAAGCAACAGAGGTAGTCGGCTTCTACGTTCCACTTGCCCCATGAATATTGTACTGCACACATCAACTTTATTTTCTGATGCTGCTATTGAATCAGACTCCATCAGAAAAATTATGATGTCTAAGTTGATGGTTGGGATTGATTCTTTGTTGATTAATGCTTTTTCTTCGTTATTTTGCAAGGAAATATACTGTTTCTATCATTGATGCAATTTGTTCGGAAGTAACATGGGCAGGTAAAGAAACGTCATTCTCCCTTGGGAAACTAAAATGAATTCAATGAGTAATCAACCAAGACTTTTATTATTTCTTAAAATACCAAATGTTGTTAGCAGCAGAAGGCTTTATATACCAACTTGTTTTGTGTTAACATTAAATGGTTTACAGTTAATATAGAACATGAAAGAATTAATGGGGGAAAAAGGTTGTTGAGTTGTCCAAGATGCCACTACCAGTTGGACCTGCTGGCATTTGTGTCCTTCTGTGTCTGTAGGTTTCACCTAAACGGTATACTATCAATTGTGTCCCTTGTTTTTCTCCCCCACGATTGAATTTATATATAATTACTTAATTTCAAAATAATTCTCAAAGTACATAAGAATGAACGTGCTGGGTATGGGAAAAGTGTCAAAGCTTCACTTGACTATTGAACTGGAAGCAGTCCTTGGAAACTGTCACAAACATTACTTTCTTTACATGATTGTGTGTTTTCTGATGCATAAAATTCTTCAGTTTTTAACTGTTTGTGATATTTTACTAAGAAGTAACCAAAATGTATGGTTTAATATACCGGGTATTACAATTTTGTGTCGATAACATTCCACATTTTATGTACATGTGCAATTGCTGTATATGTTTAGTTTGTAGTGATTGTGTGAAGACCAACACTGTGCTGCTTCTTGTTGTTATGTCGTACGTCACTACCGGGTACTCCAACAAACATGTCATGAAACAAAATGCACCAGCCAATATCTTCTGTAAGTCAGAACACATTATAGTGTATATATTTATATATTTCAAACACGTTTCGGCCAGAAATTGACTGAACTGAACAACAAGTCACTTATACCTTCTGTAAAAACCTTTCCAGAGTACCGTGGGGATTCTGGGTCAGAATAGGTCTGGGCAGGTGCTCTGTTACCTCCTCGGGTGGTGAAGGAAGGTCTGGGCAGGTGCTCTGTTACCTCTTCAAGTGGTAAAGGAAGGTCTGTGCAGGTGCTCTGTTACCTCCTCAAACGGTAAAGGAAGGTCCGGGCAGGTACTCTGTTACCTCCTCAAGTGGTAAAGGAAGGTCTGTGCAGGTGCTCTGTTACCTCCTCAAGTGGTAAAGGAAGGTCTGTGCAGGTGCTCTGTTACCTTCTTGAGTGGTAAAGGAAGGTCTGTGCAGGTGCTCTGTTACCTCCTCGAGTGGTAAAGGAAGGTCTGGGCAGGTGCTCTGTTACCTCAAGTGGTAAAGGAAGGTCCGGGCAGGTGCTCTGTTACCTCCTCAAGTGGAAAAGGAAGGTCTGTGCAGGTGCTCTGTTACCTCCTCGAGTGGTAAAGGAAGGTTCGGGCAGGTTTTCTGTTACCTCCTCGAGTGGTAAAGGAAGGTCTGGGCAGGTTCTCTGTTACCTCCTCCAGGTGAGAAGGATTGTCTGGCCAGGTACTCTGTTACTCCCTCAAAAGGTGATGGATTGTCCGGGCAGGTGCTCTGTTACTCCCTCAAGAGGTGAGGGATTGTAAATATAGTGATTGCCTTGTGAGACATGCCCTCACTGAGACTCTCTCACCTGATAGCAACATGAACAAACTTCACCATCCTCTGTTATGGGTTTATCAGCTTTTCAGAAAGAATGATGTGGGTGGAAATTGAATGGATGACTTCCTTTGATCCTGTTAGACTCTTCAAACTTTAACCATCTACTTCCTGTTGTTCTCCTTTTGCCATATTCAGCATGTCCAAAAACTAAAAGGGGACATCACTCAAAATCTATTGGCCAATCTTGCAGAACCATACCTATTTCTTCACATACATTTATTCATTGTTTGTTTGACATTTCTGTGACATAAAATCACAGAGAGAATCTGGGATACAGTGTGGCAATGATTTATTGTGTCAGGTACATAGTGAACCAGACAATCTGGTTTCTGTGGTGTGCCTATAGATTTATACTGATTGTATGACATGATGCATACAGGGCTAAGAGTTTATCGATGTTTAAGGTTCTCCTCTGGTTTTCCCCTCATATAGAGATTTTTCTAGGGCTGATTACCAAGGACCACTTTTCAGTCTGAAGTCTACTGCAAATGTTCCCATTCAGAATTTCATGATCGCATGGACTACCATAACTTGGTAAAATTAACTCATTACACCACAAACAAAGAAACTTTCAAACATCACTGCATTGAACACACAAAAACATTAAACTTCTTGAGAGATCCCATTAAGTAGATCTTCAACCCATGTGAGGGGCACCAGATATAAATATTTGCTGTGCAGAGGTGCACCCCTTTGACATTCCAGAAACCTATGATCGTGGGCTCGAATTCCGGTTCGCCCCAATTATATTTCTAGGTTTATCAGTGACCATACCCATGCTCGTCGGTCTCACCATCTAGATGCTAAACATTTGAGAACTATATCGTTTCAGGCTTTCCTTCCCTTCCAACTGGAACTGGAATACTGTTCAAAGAGGCACTCACACATTCAGCCCATGTAACCTTGAAAGATCAAAGAATAATAAACTTTAGGAGGTTTGGGTCTTGGGCTTCTTAAAACACACGCAAAATGATAACTAGGAAGATGGTCCAAGTTGCTTTTGTTTTAACTATCAATACATATATTTGTTTCATAAACTGAAGGAAAATAAAACCAGACATTTTTAGGTCCTACTTTCCTCCTTGTCATTCCCCACTGTGGACAAGGCTGATACTGCATTTCATCCGCATGTTCAAACTGTAAGACTGTCAAATCCAGTAATATAAAATTCAGTTATCATGTGGAGTGCTTTCTTTATTGGTACTAGTCAACAGCGTTCGAAATAACTGCCCGCCCATCTGCCCATTGCCGGTAACTTTTCTGACAGGCTGTCTGAAATTTTCTTCCACCTGCCTGCCTGTCTGGTTGATAATTTTAAGACTACTTGCGTATTCGGTTTTCGAGAAATAGTTTGCATTATTTCAACTGATTTCAAGATGCAATTTGTCTCTTATTTTTCGTAATTTTTCACTATTCATGATGTCTGAATGCGAACAGGTAACATTGAAAATGGGCATGCAAAAGTTATGGGTCACCTGACTGACTTCTTGGGTTTTAAAATAATTTTAAGCACTGGTTACAAACACATTAAATATCAATACACTTTATCCATTTTCATTGAACTATAAACAGATTAAGAGACATACAATTATTCTGGGGTAATTCATGACTGTTTTATATTTATATAAAAATCTAAAATTCCTTCCAGTGATGAACTGAACATGTCCCAACAGTAAGCCTTGCTGCACAGGAGCAGGGAGAAAAGGTGTCCTGGTGCAACTTTACCTGCTAGTCTATGCCCGTTGGTCACATCTAGATCAGAACACTTCAGATTGCCAACAACCGATGTTTGAATGAGCTCATGCATTGTCTGAATGTCATACTGATCTGTTTGGAGATTAAACAGGTGGATGACCCTGTAGGGATTCTGGCCTCACCCAATTTGTCAGATACCTTGAAATCACAAATGCCATGGTTGATAAGTTTAGAATAGGCCTCCAGCAACCTGTGGATTGGGTGGTCAGACTTGGTGACTTGGATGATTAGGTCATCGTTCCTTGATGACTTGGATCAGAATACCAATCACTGGACTGTCATATAGCTGGAATATTGCTGATAGCAGCATTAAACAACAAACCCACAAACACAGGCAGAGATGGCAATAATAAAAAAAAAAGGTTGTTGATCTTGCAATCAAGGATGTCTGTAAACAAAATTGGTCTCACTGTCTGAGACTTGAATTCTTCACAAGCTGTTATGACTTTCTGAATGTGACATACAAAAATTTACTTGCCTGTCACTGAACAAATAATTGGTCCAACAAGTGTTTCATTAGTTTTCAAAGTACACTACATTTCAAAAGTCACTTCCCTTGTATCGCGAAACTATTTTGTGATAAGTTCGTGATAGTGCCTTGAAAGTATCGCGAAAGTGACTCAAAAGTGGCGAGATAATACCTCAAATCGGCTAGAAAATGCAGCAGAAATGCTGTCGGGCGTATTTAGAGAGGTGTAAGTAGTTACGTGTGTGTTTATATTGTCCCAATTTCAAACCATGCCTTTCAGAATGCTCAGGCTGGATGACCTGATGTCAATACCAGGAGTACAAAGCACTGGTTAGCCACAATGAGGGGGCTTTGTGTATGCTGATATATGCTGGGGAAGTCCCTGCATTATTTACCCATCAACAGGATCATTGGTTCTTACTGTGGCCATGACCATGGTTCATACACAACAAACAGCCAGAAACCATGGAACATAACGTTCTATTTCTCAGTGCACATGGAGGAAAATGAGGTTAATGTATGAGGCTATTCATTCATCTTGCTGAAAATTGTTCACAGTGACTGATTTATGACTACTATTGTCTGAAGTGCATTTGACTTCCAAAGGCTAATAACCATGTAGGCATGTCTCCATTATTTAATTGTCATTACCTTTTAGGCGCTAATCCCCGTTGTTAATTCTCACCAAAACTTCTTTGTATGTTGACTGACAGCCAACCTGGGCTACTGAATCACTTCCCGTTAATTACTGTAATTTATAGTATGACATTTATTGCCTTAATTGTTCATCCCCTGAGCTGTGTCGGTTCATCACCCCCAGAAGTCCCATGTCAGGAGCAACGTCAATGACTTTCCATTGTTGTTCATTACTATATATGCGTTACCATTACACAGTTACTACGGTGTTAGTCAAGCTTGGTATTCAGAGCGTTGGTGTAGGGACGACCTCGAGCAGAATGTGCCGCTCGTAGGAAACGCCCTGAGATGAGCTGGAGCTCTGCTCACCTCATGTACGCCTGAGCTGGAAGGTCCGCTCATCGCTGTGTTTGTGTTGTCAGAGCAGGTATTCTGCTCATGGTGCAAATGTTGTTTATTGTTTACATGTTGTGCATAAAACATTCCAGGACAGTGATGTCTATTTTGTCCTTTATTCCCCCAAGAGCTAATTCCTCGTCAACATGCACGTTGACAGATAACAAGAGGAGAGAGATGTTCCTTCTGCATTGCTGTCATTTTGTCAATCAATTTTGCAGGTGAACATCATTTGTGATAGATTTTAGATTAAATGATACAAATAATAACGAAACCTCTTTCCCCCCCCCTCCCCCAAATACCAGGGTAAGTGAGTGAGTATGGTTTAACGCCGCTTTTAGCAATATTCCAGCAATATCATGGCAGGGGACACCAGAAATGGGCTTCACACATTGTACCTATGTCAGGAATCGAACCCGGGTCTTCGGCGTGACAAGCGAACGCTTTAACCACTAGGCTATCCGACCGCCGCCCAAATACCAGAACACAGAAAGAAAATTGCAATACATATTGTTTGGAAAGCATACAGCAATATACTGTTAATGCCATTCAGTCCTACTTAAGAAAGTCCAATTATTTCATGTAGGAGTTGACATATTTGCTAACCTGCAGCATGAAATATGTTGTCAGTGAGTGAGTTGAGATTTTACTCAACGCCAGCAATTTTCCAGTAATACTGCATAATTATTGTCAGCTTTTATAAGTACATGTAACATGACTGCTTTACTTTACATTTTTCTTATACAGGGCCTTGACTGCCTCAGTAGTTCATAATCAATCAGAATTTTCATTGTGTAAACAAATCAGTCAACCTTTGCAACAACAGATGAATATGCTGATGACTGGGCCCCAGTATGATGAGTGTTACTGATTTACAAGTACAAAGGTAAGCCAGCTGAATTGTGACCTCACAATTAAACCTGTATGACTATGTATGAGGAACGGGGTAGCAGGTGGTCTGCGACAAGTAGTATGATGTCTGTCTGTTAACGAGTTCTAGTGGTGAGTTCTATCGCACATAAAAGTATGTGTTGATGTGAGGTCCCTGATGACGGAAAAAGCAAATGTCATGACAATGGAGGGAATTCATTTTCATACTTTTTTTTACGCCAGAGAACACTAATGAATAGTGTCACGTCATTCATCAAATGATTGTGTAGGCTGAGACCTTAACATAGAGATAGTTGACTCGGTCATATACTCCTTAATTAATCCCATGTGATTGTTTATGGGGTTTCAGCATGCTGTAAACGTAATATTGCTAGCTGGATTTAATTTTGAGATAAGTGGATAATCATAGCACTTGTCTTCACATCCTGATGCGCTTTAGCATTGATACAGACAGACCAGCAGCAATGCAGGCTTTTGACAAGGTTTGAGATTTATATGTCCATTCTTTCTCCATGTAATTTATGACATTACTGGCCAATTCTCGAGCCTGAGGATGCATGATTTGACCATGCTTACCTAGCTTTGACGTGTTTATTTGCTTGTAATTGACTTCTATCTTTGACTTTCAGAGAATTCTGGAGTTGACTTGTCACACTGGCCTCTTATGAGCAACATGTGTGTCCATGGGAGCGCAGTCAATGTCATCCTCATGACCTGCATGTGTACACCCTCTCTACCTGTCACAAATCAAATATGTTGGCCCGAATTCTGTGCATTGCCTACTTGTCTCACACACATTTTGTGAGTTGGTTCAACTTATCCTGGTTTACCAGTAAATACATAAAGACTGGGACTTGACACACAAACAGAGAACAATGCAGTAAATGACAGTAGTGAGTGAGTATGGTTTTACGCCGCTTTTAGCAATATTCCAGCAATATCTTGGCGGGGGACACCAGAAATGGGCTTCACACATTGTACCCATGTCGGGAATCGAACTCGGGTCTTCGGCGTGATGAGTGAACCCTTTTAACCACTAAATTACCTGACCGCCCCATAAATGGCAGTAATTTGTTTCAAAATTTCCAAGTACATGTACCATATTTGCTTAAGTGTAGTGCACACTTTATAAAAAAAATAATCACAGCTGTGTAGAAGGGGGTGCGCATTATACATGCCATAATTGAGTTTTGATATTTTTCCCCTAATGCAAAGACATTACCATGAGCATGTAACACCAGAAATACCATGTCAACAAATCCGTAACAAGTACGCAAATTAATCATGAAGTACACAAATTAATCATGTAATTACACTGTCTGGTCATAAAAAGTGTTCATTGTATATCTGGACTTGTGTTTGTAAGTTATTTCATTACTTTTATTCAAAATAAAGATATTAGAATATATTATTCCTGATAAAAAAAATAGTTTCAGATACAATTTTCCCCCATCACTGCATCAAAATCCTTTAAAATTATATAATAGGGTAAGTTTTAACTGAATCACTGGTAGATTCCAAGAAAACGTGTGTACAGCTGATTGCTTTTTCTGGCTTACCGGGGTAGTTTACGAGAAATACACAAGGTAATCTTAATCCCTGGATGTAAAACAATGCCTAGCAGAACACAAAATACAATTTAAATGGTAAATCAACATGTCTGGTTATTTTTTATCTCAAATTTCAAATTTGTACTGACCATGGGGGGGTGGGGGTACGCTCATTATACTTGGGTGCGCACTATAGTCAAGAAAATACGGTAAATTAATAAAAATACTATTTTCATCACCAATAACTGTCCGAGAGATACAGGGCATATAAAGAAATTCTGCAGATGGTGTGCAGATTAGTAATGGGGGACTAAGGGAGGCATGTCAGTGGATGCTACTCACTTATCAAGGACAAGGATAATTCCTTCACAATGACCTCCACCTAGGGATATGTAAATGATGAATGGATGGAATTTGTTTAACATATTTTCCATGAAACAGCTCTCAAAACTTATTTTGGCAAGAATAAACACACTTTAAAGCACTTGTTATGTGTTTAGGTTAGACAGCAACCTACTCGGTTATATGTACAACAAAAGGGTAGAGAGTAACGATATGGTGGGGTTGCGATACAATATATATCCCGATACTAAGGGTGCGATCCGAGTCATATCCCAATACAGTACTTGTATGTCACAAGTTCATATTCTTTCTCTTTGTAGGTGTTTCACAACCATGAATCATTGGTTGTTAAATGTTAAATGAGATCAAAGATGGGATATTGTAGGCAGAAACATATAGGCTAGAGGGCACTGTCTAAGTTATGTGGTTTATGTCCAACCATGAAAAACGTGAGAATCTAAGGAAGTTGGTGGTTGAACAGTTTGTTTTTATTCACATGTTTTAACACCAATATAACTTTTAATGGAATGTAATGTATCTAATGTATTGCAATACAAGGGTTGTAAATCGCTATATTGTATGGTGGGCCTTATATCGCCATACAATACTGTAACGCCATATTGTTACACCACTATAAAAGGGGATATCCCACCCCAGGGAATGTGACCAGTGCTTTCAGTGCAGCAAGACATACTTACACCTTTCTGAAAGTGTCGCTGGGATAAGGTGAGGTGAGATGAAATGGGGTTTAATGTCGCGTTGGAGAATGCTTCCAACCAAATATGGTTGGTATCTATCTCTTAGTTCCAGAGAGGAAGTCTTTTAAAGCAATATAGCCAAATTACCCCTATTTGGCCCCGCCTCTCAGCCCCTTGTGGGGGTCAGCTCCTCCATTTGTATAATTTTGAATCCTCACAAACGGAGAATGCTTCCAGCCAAATACGGTTGATATCAATTGCTTAGTTCCAGAGAAAAGCAATATAGCCAAATTACCACTATTTGGCCCCAGCCCTCAGTCCTAGGGGGTTAGTGCAACCATTTATACAATCTTAAGTCCCCACCACATAGGGATGCTTCCGGTCAAATTTTAATGAACACATATTCTATGATTAAAAATGTGGCAGAAACAAAAATTACTTCGAATGACGTGGTCTTACACACCTTCTCTGGGGGACAATCATTTTACACTACTTCAACCCCCATCAAGGGTACAGCCACTAACAATCTAAGTTAACTAATTTCCTTCTACCAAGTCTGAAAAGATCATTTATTTATTAATTACAAAACATATGTTTAATTTATTTAATAATTCTATTTCTTTTAACAAACCAATAATTAAATTGGAATTAATACAATGAAAAAGATCCTTGACAGATGATGATTTCAAATATTTATCACTTGTGATGGCAAAATCAACAGTCACAGCCTAAAAAGATCATTTATTTATTAATTACAAAACATATGTTTAATTTATTTAATAATTCTATTTCTTTTAACAAACCAATAATTAAATTGGAATTAATACAATGAAAAAGATCCTTGACAGATGATGATTTCAAATATTTATCACTTGTGATGGCAAAATCAACACAGTCACAGTCTAAAAAGATCATTTATTTATTAATTACAAAACATATGTTTAATTTATTTAATAATTCTATTTCTTTTCACAAACCAATAATTAAATTGGAATTAATACAATGAAAAAGATCCTTGACAGATGATGATTTCAAATATTTATCACTTGTGATGGCAAAATCAACACAGTCACAGTCTAAAAAGATCATTTATTTATTAATTACAAAACATATGTTTAATTTATTTAATAATTCTATTTCTTTTCACAAACCAATAGTTAAATTGGAATTAATACAATGAAAAGATCCTTGACAGATGATGATTTCAAATATTCATCACTTGTGATGGCAAAATCAACACAGTCAAGCAGGACATGCTTGACCATGATTCACTCATCACAAGGGATACAAAATGGAGGATCCTCACATTTAAATAAATATTCATGAGTGTATACGACACTGCCGTATTACTACCTCTTCAAATCTGGACTGACAACCCAAGTAGGTGTAACCTGATAGTTGGTTTAATTTGATGTAATACCTACTTGGGTGTCCCACTTCTTTGGCATTAGATCTCGGATGTAACATCTGATCACAGGTTTAATGATGGCTCAAGCACTTATCTGCATCCTGCAACTGGGACCTACTCTTCTCTTGATTTGTCACTAACTGATTCTAACCTTCTCAATGAATTTGAATGGTCAGTCCACAATGACCTTTGTGGAAGTGACCAATCAATTCAATCTAAATCCAGGTTTGAAGTCAGGTGAAATGTGTGTTATGTAATATGCACGTGGCAGCCCAGCAAGAGATTATTGATCAGTTGATTTACTTTTTTGTAAATCAATGGATCGTTCCTAGTCATCAAAGGATTAACAGAAAATACGTTGATTAATCACTGTTATCTTGCACAGTGTATTTGTAAGTGTTTACATGTCTAGGTTTCCTAAAACAAAGGGAATACACTCATATCATGGCGTGAAGTGCCGATGTAAAAACAACATACTTAGTTCAAACCGATAATACATTGATTGATTAACTAACAGTATCAATTCTGACACCTGGCTGCAGTTGAATGTCAACTAACAATATCAATTCTGACACCTGGCTGCAGTTGAATGTCAACTAACAATATCAATTCTGACACCTGGCTGCAGTTGAATGTCCACTAACAATATCAATTCTAACACCTGGCTGCAGTCTGGGATTTTCCCAATCTATTTATAGATACATTCCACCACCTCCAATTACTGTTTAAAAATAGCACCTTGACTTCCTTTGCCACTTGTAAGTCAGCTGCTACCTGACCTGATTGGCCCTTTGGTTATCTGTCTCCCATTTCCTTTCTGATCTGCCCTCAACTTCCTTTCCACATAAACTCTTAGTGATGAGGGTTCTTTTATCCGGTGATAAATATTTTAATATTCTGATCTTTTCAATCCTGATATAGAAAGACATTATTTACAGAAAGGGTATTACAGCTAGGCTTTGAAGTAACATATATTTGATTGCAGTATCATATAACAGGGTTCATACAGGCACTGACCTCCAAAATTCAAGCACTTTTTAAGCACTTTTCAAGGACCTTGGACAAAATTTCAAGGACCATTTTTCAAAAACCTTACAATTTTAAAGGTGCATATTCAATTAAAAATAACAAAAAGTACAAACCTCTGCAATCCACTACATATAAATGTTTTTAATGTTCAGATATTTCACTGTTGTTTCAAATACACAGAAATACACAGTACAATTACAATGTTAAGAAAGGTCATGATTATCATATTTATATATATTGTTCTTCCTATTTAGGTCACTCAACAGCAGCCGATCTTGTTAACCATTTCAAAGCTGAAGTTATGGACCAATTAAAAACCAAACCCATGATCCAGAAGTGTTTGATGACGTGTCGTGAACAACATGTTAAAAATATTACACACATCATGATCAAATAAATAATCTATCATCTTCACTTACATTTTAAAACAAAATTTAAATCAATCAAATCATTTGCAATGACAGTCGCATTGCTGTGCTATGCTTATTAACGATAATCATGGCCACATTTTAGAACAATTAATAAATAAACAAATTGTTTTAAATTATCATAAGCTTCATAACCATGCAATAACTATAATTTGATTATACCATTTGATGTTTCATCATGTTCACTCAGGGATGTGAGCAGGTTTTCCCCCAGAATTTTTTTTAAACATTTGATTGCATTTTATGCAATTTCATGCAGTTTGTACAACATTTACAACAAGAAATGTAATAAGTCAATGGCAAAAGTCAACTCAATAAGTCAAATAAACAAAGATGGTTGATGCAGAAACATTTCGAAGTTAATTCAGTACTTTTAAAAAATCGGGCCAGGTCTGGGAGCAATACTGCCAACTACACCCCCCATCCCCCAGACACAAGGACAACTGTCACAAGCTTGCAATGTCTGACCCTTTCCCCATGTTGAAGCATATTGAAAAAAACTTACCTTGAACTTACCTTTTGTTGAAAAAAACCTCCATTGCAAACATAAGACATTAATACAATATATATCCCTGTATTATGGGTTTTCGAACGGTGAAGAAACATTCATAGTTTTCTCACTAATCACATGAACAACTGTACAACTTTTCATTACTTATAGGCTAAAAGACAACTTTATCTTAAAACAAGCAATCATCTGAGTATTTACAATTTCTGAGTGACACCACACCCCACATTATAGTGCAAGTATTCGTGATAGAAAACGTACAATGTTCGAAACCGCTCCAAAACATATCGAAAATCGGACAACTTGTTTTCGATCAGAGCTTTCGAATGACTTATCAATAATGACAACACACAGAAGTTAATTGTTAGAAACGTGACGCACAATTTATGTGTCTTGAATATATGAAGTTATGAGATTTTGTTCTGAATTTGGACTCATAACGAAATTAAGGACTTTTCAAGTACCTTCGGCTAAAAATAAGTACTTTTCAAGCACTTTTGGTTAAATTTGTAAAATAAGGACTTTTCATTTGAAACGCTGAAATTCATGCACTTTTCAAGTCTGTGCGAACCCTGTATAATGTATTCATTGGCCACAAGCTCCGACATTCATGTAGTCTGGCTCTCACTCTATAAAGGTTCATACTCCAATGAACACACACAAAGTGAAAGTCAGTTCTTAAATATCTTTTCACATCAATTTGACTTCATCACTAGCTCTCTGTGGGGCCGTACAACCAATGTTAACAAAGGATAAATCATGGTTCCCACTTTTTTTCTTCCGAAAAATTCCCTGACATTTCCCTGATATTTCCAGAGAACTTAGAACTTTTCCAGACTGCATTACACGGCCTCCATTATAACAACTGGGAGTGGTGTTTTAACTTTATTATATAAACAGCTTTAAAAAAGACCAATGGAAACGTCTTTTTTTAGATATTTCTGTACAAAAGTGTGTTATGTTTGGTTTAAGGAAAACTAAGTCACCAAGTAATTATCCTCCCCTTAAGGCCATCCATCTGCCACCATTTAAAGAGTTCAAAGTACAAATTGACTCCATCAATCATTGCCTAATCAAAACAAGTATTACAATTATTGAAAATGGACTTCAGGACTAGGAATCTCACAACTTTAGAAACATGAACATGAACTAATTAGTAACATTATAATAAAGTAAATACCATCACTACTTTCAGTGCAACATTCATGCACAGCATTTCACAAACTAACCATTCAAATATATATCTGCACTTTCAAAAGGTCACCAGGGAATAGATAATTATAACCACAACTGAAGTCACCCTAAGTTTTTCCAATGATTTATCTAACACTGATACACTTTTCATTAACAAAGAGCTTTATAGAATCCTAATTGCATTATTTTGTTTGTTCTTGAACAGTAGAACTTCATGAGATTTGAAATTTTACATTCAAATTGATTTCTGAAATTCAAATGGTAAACTAATACCAAGGCAATGTAATATTTTACTCAAAATATTTTAAATTTAGAATTTAGTTAGCTCTGGAGGTAAGGGGCGCAAATCCCTATCAGCCACACTGACCTTGACCTTGATATAGTAAAACGAATAAACTCCATTGCTTAAATTTGAGTGGCTGCCACAGCCATTAAATAATAGAGAGTATGAGTTCCAAGAGCAAAAAATCCCTGATAAATCCCTGATTTTGAAGTTTTTAGTGAATTCCCTGATATTTCCCTGACTGGAAATTTTTCCAACACATTTCCAGGTTTTCCAGGTTTTCCAGTGGCAGTGGGAACCATGTAAATACGCAAATGAAAATAGCTTTTCACATTTTAGGATATGTTTTCAATGAAACCATTTATCTAAATGTATAGACACGTCATATATGAAACAGATGACAAACAGGCAACATCTTGAATGGACTGTGTAGGATGTGACGAATCCTCACATGCTGCTGGAAGAGGTACTATGCTGGCCGCATTGAACTCTGGGTAGGAGAGTGTATCCACACTGGCTACAATCAGAATATGTACAAAACTAAATCTGGACTCACAATTATAAATTACAAAGTGTGTGTGTTAACCTATTTTCTGTGATTCTGATTGGCCGACGTTGAATCAAAATGACAAAATCTTTTTCTTAGGTCCAGCTGCTTAAATGCTGTCCGCCCTTTTCGTTTATTGCCCTTTTCATTTGATTTGGTCCCTACATCACAGACTTGCATTACAGTAGAATACATTACCAAATACATTCACCTATGATTAGTATCTGTTAAAAAAAGACCAAACTAGTACAAATGACTTATTTAAGTTCACTGTGAAATGAAGACGTTTACTGTGTTTACAAATTTGAAAACTCACATCCCAGTCATCCATTGTCAGTCTTCATCAATAAGAATGAAGCCTTGCTGATGTCAAAGAATATTGCGTATATATCAATTGTTTTTAGTTAATGCTTGTTCCAGTTGCCATTCCAAGATTGCTACTTCTCCTATTTGCCATGTGCAACTGTAAACGTAGTAACTTTGCAATGTGTTGCCTTCTTAGCATGGCCAGCACCACTTGGTGATATCTTTACTGGCATGAATGTCTAAGGTAGTATGTGCTGCAGGTGAACCCGTTAGCAAGGTCATGGCTGTTCATTTGGGCAAACAGTCTTCATTTTCAAATCTATAATTGCTTAGCTCTTTTTGAACATTTTGAAGCATTACTGAAATCAAATAAATTGACGATTAATATGACCTTTATTTGATTAAGGTCCCTGACGCCTCAGAGGAAATATCACTAAATGAGATGGGAAGTAGCAATTGGGCCCCAACCTGTAGTAGTATAGGTAATAGGGGTTCTGGACCACTTCCACTGGAGCTGGATTCATATACCTATACTGCTACTACAGGGGGAATTTTTTATGCCAAAATGATTATGCGATTCAACGATAGTCATGAGATGTATTAAAGGAAACATCAATATTAATTAATAATGAATAAAATTTACTATAGCCCATGAGGATATTGGAAAGGTGTAGGAGCAATAAAAAAATTAGCCACCGCGGCTAAGGTATCTAAAGATGTGGCCAAGGATTGGTTAAAGAAACAAGCGTTGTGGCAAATATATTTACCGGCACCGCGTTATATACCGAGGAAGAAGTTTGATATTTCTACGACGAATGAAGTTCATCAGGCTGACCTCTTGTTTCTTCCTCACGATAAGGTAAAACGCAAAACGTATAAATACGCTTTAACAGTAGTGGATGTGGCTAGTCGATACAAAGAGGCTGAGCCATTAACCTCGAAAGATTCAACAGAAGTAGCTAATGCACTGAGTCGCATATATAAACGCGGACCGCTAAAATGGCCTAAGCTATTTCAAGTAGATCCCGGTCGAGAGTTTATGGGATCGGTAACTAAACTGTTAACAAAGCACGATGTCAAAATCGTCCGTGGTGAAAGAGAGGCCCACCGCAGTCAAGCTATCGTCGAAAGATTTAACCGGACTCTAGCGGAACGTTTGTTTGGCTATCAGTATGGGATCGAAATGAAATCCGAGCGATTGAGATCAACCGAATGGGTGACACGATTATCAGCCGTTGTATCAGCGCTGAATAATGAAGTAACGAGATTAATAGGGAAGAAAGCATCCGATGCGATTAAAATGAAATCCGTGACTTCCGAATCTTCAGCACCGAGGAGAGGCAAAGAACAAAAACTTCCGGATAGAGTAAGGGTAAGATATTTATACCAGCCCGGTGAACTCGAAGGAGGCCTACGTCGCGCAACCGATCCCATATGGTCCCTTAAGACGTATAACATTAGTCGATTGGTTACGAAAGAAGGAGAGCCTATTCTTTATTATCTTCAAGATGGACCGGGTAGGGCATTTGTACGAGAAGAGTTGTTCATAGTTCCCGACGGTACGGTATTACCACCATAACCATAAGCATAGGTAGTTACACCATCATTATCAATCCATCTCTTTGTATCTAAGGGGGATAATGATGTCTTGTTCATTCTTAATCCATATATCCTATGATCATAACTTCTTAAAGAGTTCATCTCGTGTTTGAACGTTCTACCATTGAATAATGATTCTTTATACTGTTCGTGTTTGATATGCCTTTTTACAACATACTTCTTAACACCCTTGGCTTTTCTTATCTCTCCATTATCGGACTTTTTTATAGAATACATCTTAGGTCTTAATCCTACATACTCCGCTATAGGAGTCCCAGCACATTCATCCTTCATCTTACCTAATACCTTTTTATTTACTACGCTGTGCAGTGGATTATCTTTTGGGTAATCGCTCGTGTCGTACATATCTATTTTTTCTGCCATATCTTTATACACATCCTCGGTTTGTATTTCCATCAACAAAGAATCTGTGTCGGTATATAACACCTCGCATCTATCGCCGTATTGCTTCTTAAGTTCGTTGTAATAAAAGTCATACATTAAGTGTTTTGACAAGTCGAGAATACTCATACCGACGTACACCGGTCTGTTGAATTTTATATTACTCTTTTGCATATGCAACGCGGCTAAGTCATTATCGAATATCTTGCTTCTGTTAAAAGCCGGACTGGCTATAAGTTTCCTGAGTCTTTCTTCCTCATTAGATCTGACTAATTTAACATCAACACGCTTCCTTAGATTCTCCATAGTTTTACCAAATACCGAGTTATTCATGAGCTTATATAGATTCTTTTCGAAATCGCTGGTGGCTATCTTTCTTAAATCTGTGTTCAGCCTTATATAGGGTTCCATCCAAGGGCTTTGATCGAACTTAAGAACTCTGTGTATTTTCTTTAGTTTCATACCTAACGATAGATACAACTGGAGATTTCTGTAGTGAACTATATATTTTGTCTTATCCATCAAATTTGGTACGAGTTTTTCTACGTTAGCTAACCTATTATTACCCATCAATGAACGTTGATATTCCGACATCCAGTCTTTATTAACCATTAATCTTTCGGGAGCTAGCGGATAACTGTTATGATCTTTATGTAAGGAACTAGGATATTCCAAGTCAACTTCTAGTATGTACCCTTTATTCTCATCATTCACATTGATATTATGGATATCATTCACTTCGATATCATTCACATTGACCCACTCAAAACCACCCGTGGGTAAAGGTTGACTCATAGCCCATCCGTACAAATTGTTAGCGTCGAGATATAATATGTGCGTGTCGGGTTTACTCGGATCATATCCTTCCACTAATTTATTATTAGCCTTGGAATACCTTTTGGCCGCCATCGATATACCCCCTCTTAATCCTTTCTCAATAAACAAGTGCATATCGTAATCTGTGAGTAGTTTTAGTTCTACGCCGGTCTTCTTCAACAATGCATCCCACGATAGTCCGGGACTGGAATAGTACCATGCCGGGTCCAAGCCGTATTGTTTTAAACACGTCTTTCTAAATATCTCGAATATATCAGCGAGTAACAGTACATCGGTTTTTAAGTACAGATCGTGATAATCACCTAAATTCTTACAACCTAATTTATCCCAGACCTTAAGAGCGTGTTCATAATCGGCATCTGTTATTCTAGATTCCGTTAAGTTACTATAGAATGATTCGAGGGGTGGTAATTCAGTTTCTTCGAATCTAGACCAATCATCCATATATTCGTAAGGATATACACCTTTTCTCAGCAGCAAATGACGAGTTATCTTATCTGTATATTGATTTGTTATAGCGAAGTCATCGGGATTGTTCGCTTTAGCTAAATTGTCCAGGGAAGATAACAGAAACTGTACGGAGTCTATGAATCTAAGCCCATTACTTTGCTTTATTCTAGATTTCCCATCCTTGTCCCTATAATGTATAGGTTTAGTCAACGAGAACGATATGTATTTTTCCATATTGTTAGGAATGCACGTTAAACCGCCGTCGGTCTTTGAGATAGCTTGCATAATGAGATGTGAATCATATCCTCTAAGGTTATGAAACACAACGGGGATGGGTATTGTTTGAGCATTCATTTTTAGTTTCAAGTTACACTCGTTATGAGCAGCTCCCCGATAATTACCCGTGACGTGACAATGATCTCTTACGGAATCCCCATCCAGAGGTTTATTACAAACGTGACAACTCGTTGACTTCTTGTGGGCCCTCCAATCATCTATCGACATACGCATGGGTTTCTTACACGATAATTCTTCCCTGATTATTCTCTCTTCATTTTGTAGATATTCTAGGAACTTTCCAGCTGCATCGGGACCTCTGTAAATCACGGGAGTGTTTGTTTTCCCATCATACCTTACAACTATATATCCAAACCCACAAGGAATATGTTCTTGAGTTTTGTACGTAAAACTACTCTCTTGATTATTATGGTTGGTATTTTCTATGGGCTTGATAAGCGCTTCGAAGTCGGCATAAATTACGTACGGTACTGGCATTTGATTACAATAATGTTCAAATTTTAATATATTTTTTCCCTCTTTAGGCATATCGATCCTGATAGCTGTCTGTCCAACACCTCTACAGTCTTCTTTATGCGCTTCTAATAGATCTTGTCTGCTGTACCCATGCAGGCATCTTTCGCAGAAATATTTCTTTCCCTTATATTTAGTTTGATCGTATAGCACCCTGTTTAAACTCTTTATCCACGTATAATGATATTTACCATCTTTTTCGATCAGAAATGAATTGATTCTGGGAATATGTTCCGGAGCGGAGCTTATTCTGTGTACAACAATTCCTTTAGAATGTCCGAAAACATTTATAGCTAAATTATTTTGCTTTTCCACCTTATCAATTTGCGATATTGGTGTAGGTTCGTCTATACCATCGAAGTTGAGTCCATCGTTTTGGGGATAGCTAGAAGGTCTATCCGGATGCTTGTCTACGGGGAACAATGCAGATCTTATCATCATTCTTAAACAATCATCGGATTTATTTTTTACGTTAATTATGGCTTTTTTCTTCTTATAATACGGGGGTAAATCTATATAAGATCCACCTTTGAAAGGCATATAATTCGCTATATCTAAATATAAACTATCGATTCTATCCACACCCCAACCCGAACCTCTATTAGTCCAGCGTTCTAAAGTTTCCTGTATCCTCTGAATTGATGTATCTAATGATGCGTTTATAGTATCGGATTCGGTTATAACTTCTTGATTGCTACGGAAATATGGTTCGGTATATTCGACGCTATCGTCTGCGTTACTTTTACTCAATGTCATTTTAATCGTCAGCTGGTATTTTATACTTTGTAAATCATCTAATTCCTCGTTAATTTTACTCGATATGATGGGCTTAATATCGTTAACATCCATGTTGGAATTAATATCCATCTTCCAACCTCTTAGATATTTACCAACGCCGGCGGATGTGGGTACAAATATTAATTCTTGTTGTTGTTGATTATCATCATCCTCGTCTTGTTGATTATTATCTAGTAAAGCGATCAATTCAGCTCTTCTCATTCGAGAATAACCTCTCAGCCCACTGTTTCTCGCTCGAACTCTGAGTTCTCTAACAGTCTGGGGTGGTTCCAAACCGAGTAAGGTAATCAATTCAGCTTTTCTCATTCGAGAATATCCACGTAGACCACGTTGCTTTGCCATAGCTTTTAACTCTCTGACAAAAACCATTGTGGTTGAATGGTATATGCAAAATGATTCATTTGTCTAATTGGTTGTTTTCATATATCTAAATACGTATCCTCCCCAACCTATTCCTCTCATTGATGTAATCTCTCTTCCTAGCATAAATAATCTGATTCCTGACCCTATCAGCACCATGTTTCTTACATAAACAATAATGACCTTTGACCCCTATCCCGCATTCAGAACACTTATAGTTTATGTGTCCACGCTTGATGTAATAATTGTGTATACCGCAGTAAACATCAACACAGCGGCGGTTACATAGAGTCGTCTTCCCCATGAGTGTAAACTTGCAGTTATTCATGGTATATACATCTATCACATCATTTGTCTAAATGCAAATCACATCTACACTAGGGAATAGCTGAAAATCAATACTGCGGATAACCCAATAATAACAAATGCGACCTCTCGGTCTTTCTGAGCCTCTGACGGTGTATAAAACTGACTCATTGTTGGTCTAGGTATTGGGTCGAGTTTTTTCCCATAAACGAGGTAGTATTCGTGCATGGCAGATTTGACATCCTTAAACGTTTGAATTGAATGTCCTTCCTTAATCAGTTTTTCATGAATAAAGTCTAATCTCTTCATTCTCTGCTGCGTATATTGTAACTGAGCTGCTTGGTATTGTTCTAATGCTTTATTATGTCGTTTACGCTCCTCTTCAACTTCTTTAGCGTTTGATTCCCTCATACTGGAAAATAAATAATTACTCCCCGAAAAAGCTAGAGCATTAACAACAGCTCCACCGACCATCATCGCAATTGATGCCATATGTTCAATAATATAAAATATTCAAATGTTTAATTACTTCATTATGTCTTCCGGGATAAGTCCTTGTTTAATGAGCATATCCTTCGTTGCCATTGCTAATCCAATATCCAGAATCATCATACCTATGTCATATCCATTAAAATCTAGCTTGGGAGGTGTGGCTTTAGTAAGCATTTTAGCCATACGGGCATAGCCAATGGCCAAGCCGGTGACCACCGCTGAATGATAAGTCGCGTTTACCAACATTTTACCGTCTGTAACTGGAGTAGTCATGCTTCTTATAGCATTATATGAGGACTAACCTCTAATTGAACTTGTTGTTGCGGCGGGGGTGACGTTTTCTCTTCTCCGGTCTTATAAAAGAACCATACAGCCGCTATACCAGCAACTCCTACTAGTGCCCATGTTTTAATCGGATTTGAATTATTTATTAATTTTGCTTTGCGCGCCAGCCCTCCCTTCCTTCCTGCAGCTATTTTTTTGGGGTTCTTAGTAACTCTAGCTTGTTTTTGTGTTTGTGGTTCATCCTCATTCACTTGTGGTTCTGTTTCCGCAATCTGTTGTTGCGTTTCCGTAATCTGTTGTGGTTGCGCAATCTGTTGTGGTGTCACCTGTTGTGTTTCCGCAATCTGTTGAGTCTCCATTTATATTATTTAGTGGGCACGTATGTTTAAATTGACAATACCTAGCCGTTATTAAAGCTGAACGGAACTAAGGATGGGGAGAAACGTACTAGCTACGACTGTGCATAGTTGTAATATAGACGACCCTATAGTTTTAGTCATGGTAGCTCCCAGTCTAGACTCGTAACGCGCGTACAGTTTTTTAATATCTTCGTCGGTCATGTTATCAATTTTTTCGATGGTATAATTTTCTCCCAAATATTGGGAACATTTTCCACCGGCTACCAAAGCCGCGAGTCTTTCTCTATGTTTATCTGCATGTTGATGTGTATCTACATCAGGCTCAGATTCTTTGAGCATTTGTTCGATGAGTTCGTCGCATTCCATAATGTAATACCTAAGGAGATATTTAAGTCTAACATAATATAATATGACGTATCCAATACATCCCGTAATAATGAACTGTTGCGAAAGAATGATGATTTCGAACCACATTTTATGTAATATTAACCGCTAATGTTCAATTTGCTACATTTTTGCTACATTTTGCTACAATTTTGCTATATTTGCTACATTTTGCTACAATTTTGCTATAATTTTGCTACATTTTGCTAAGCAATTGCGTAAGCAGCTGGTTGATCGGTTTTTAATACGAGTTTACAGTGCTTCGTTGCAGCTAACACTTTTCTGACTTTGTCACGTTCATTCTTGGTATAAATGACATCATTTTCGCGTAAACATTCCTCGAATGAATCTCGGTCTTTGCAATGAAACAGCGCTACCCATTTGGTCTGCTCTCTGAGATCTTTCAGGACAGAGTTGTATTTTTGAGTAAGTACCCAAACGCTATGTTGAGTATGCCGACCAGAGAATGCTAAATACGAAAGCATATCTTTCTTTTTTGTTAATTCTTTACTCGCGCTGCAGTCGTCTATTACGAAAAGGGTTGATTCTCCTTTGTATTTTTCATGACATACTCGGAGACAGTCTTGTAAACGATCGCCTGGATCGACTCTGTGTATTCCGTCGTCATTCATTACCCAATCTCTGGATAAGTATGTTTTATTAACGCTTATAGTCGGGCACAGAATAATAATATGATCGAAAACGTCCCGATAATGACTTTCTAAAATATCTAGAATAAAGGCTGTTTTTCCGCAGCCCGTTTGCCCGCATATGATAGCGCAGTGCGGATCTTTAGGTAAAAGATTATCAATAGATTGCTTGCACGAATCTCCCATTTTGTATATTAAGTTGCGCATCCATAATCACGTACAAATATATGTTTAATTTACCATCGGTTTCGAGGAGCTTCGATATCTGTATGGTGACACCCTCGCTAGCATTTTCTATTCTCCTCCCACTGCCGTGTAATTGGTCATCGTCCGTTGTTCGCATGTCGAGCCATAGCGCGTACTTCGAGGTGAGGTATTCACCCATCGATACACTCCCGAGAGACAGATCTTTCACGACCGCGTTAACTTCCGGAGAGCGTTTTATAGAAGGAAGTTTTTTAATCTCATCCCACTGGTGATGCAATAGCATTCCTTGGCTATATAGTTGATTAGGAACGCCCTCAATAGTCAATTCTACTTTCGTAATCTTGGGATTGTAGAACTTCTCGGTATTTCTTTTAAACGCATCGGAGGGGTCCTCGAACAACATTAAAATACCCTTCAACGACCTCGTGGGGACGTTTAGATTGATATTCCACAACGTATCTTTTTTGTCCCTCGTGATCTTTCGATGTCGCAGCACGCGATCGTACAAAATGGCTAAACTTCCCGAATACTGGTTACGAATTTGTCTGGCTAATTCGGGATCCGTTATCATATCGTACTCGAGCGAGATATTGTCAATGGAATAGCTAGCATCTACATTAGCGGATCTGATTACTCTACCGTAGTCGTTAAAAGTGAGTTCATATTCTAACCTATCGCCTAGGGATGCTTGATAAAAGGGCATGTGGGAATCTAGTAATTCAAAGTCTAGGGGAATATAGAATCGGTTACCTAATGCGTCGGCAACGGCCTGATCTTTTACGATGGTACCATCACCACTAGAAGCATCTACGCGCAGTCTCAATGTGTTCTTATTACAAATACCTTGGTACTGTAAGTTTTCCCGCTCTTTATCCGTTCTCCAGAGATCTATGTAACAATAGTATACATCGCTATCGTCGATACTCAAAACCTCATTACCGCTAATTTTAATAGCGATTTTCTTAACGATAGCACGACCTAAGTTCTGAACCGGCTCCCTGTTAACGTCGGTAGAATTCAAAACAATCGTAAATGATAGTCGGACAGTTCCCGGAACTAACACATCGTGTGCGCCGAGATTAGGAAAGCGAACCAGAAGCGTTTGATTCTGATCGATGGTACTAGGGTTATTAGTTATAGTTACAGACTGACGAATTGCTTTTACCCCTAATGGATCTCGAAGTCTGCGTTGTGGGTTTAACTTGCGTCCGTATTGCGAAGACATTGTTATATTGAAAACATGTACCCTATGTTTAATATAAAAATGACTGATTTTGAACATAATGACTTTGATCTAGATAACATAACTGATACTAGTACCATCGAAGAGGGTACTGATGAAACCAGCTTTATGATCCCAACCGTAAATGATGAACTTTTAAAACCAGCCGTTGATGATTATTACGATGCATTAAAAGATGATAAAAATTATGTTACTCCAATAGGTCGTGAATATTCAAAGTTTGAGATAGATAGTAAAGGAATATTGCGACTGCGTGGCGCTCCGGATATTGATCTTATGCATTCTCGTACTCGTAAGCCCCTAGCCTTGTCTACAATAGCCGCTAAAAAAGGCATCGGCTTTGTTCGTGATGAATTAGGTTTTGTAGACTACCGACGACTTCCCGCGAAGACTACTAAGGCTCTTCAGACTATGAGGAAAGAACTCGTTAATACAGATGATTTGGAAGCAGCCTCGATGGTGGCCTCGGACGGACTCGGAGAAATCTTAGATACCTATTACGATAATTCAACGTTACAGGTACCACATTCGGAGTTCAGTATTAGGGAATTACGAGGTCTTGACAAGGCAATGCAAACTATGCGGGGAGAACTCATCAATAATATAGCCAAGCTATCCGAAATCGACAAACACATAGCTCAAGAGAAAACAAAACTCGAACAGGCGGGCGATGAATTCAGTAGACGCCGCGTTGCTGAAAGATTGCGTAACCTAGAAGAGGAAAGATTGGCCCGCCTCGAAGCAGCTTCCAGTAATAGAAAGGCACTTCGTTCGCAAATCAGTCGTATTCGAGAAACTATCGATCAAGTCCTCAACGATGACACTACACTGGCCGATAAAATTAAAACATTGTTCAGAGAACAGGGAATAACAATTGCTAGTATTTTAACCGCGTTAGGATTTATTATATCGACTTTGACTCTCTCGTTAACAGGTGGTACAGGTGGTAGTACACCGCCAAACGATAAAAACGGTATAAGAGAGTGGATAAAAAAGCATTTAAAAGCATTAGGTTCGGCACTGGGAAAGCTAGCTGAGAAAGCCGCGGCTGCACTTCCCGGTATAATAGGGAGTGTTGTTTCCTGGCTATTGAATTTATTAGCTAAGACCACCACTTGGCTTAGTCAAAACTTGTGGGGGTTGATCGTAGCAATTGCAGGGCTGTTGTACGTATTCGCTAAGAACTATTTAACCACCAAATCAGTTCGCTAAGAACTATTTAACCAAATCATGAGTAAGCCAACCAAGACTCCACCCACTACAAGCGCTGTTTTTTCATCGATATGTTGTTGATTTTTAGCCGCAATATGCGGTGACACTTGCGCATCAGTAGATGTTTGTGCGATAAAAGATGTTTGCGGCTTGACTATTCCCTTTTCACCCGTGATCGTTTGCGTTATTAATTCGACGTTCATATCTGAATTTATACCTGGTTTTTGTTGATCGGTAGCGATAACAATTTTATTATTATAACCGATCACTTGACCGATCTTAAGTTCCATATTACTCGGAGACATGTATAGTCCCGGTGCATAAACAAAGTCCACTTTGGATCGAGCGTACTGTAATGCATCTTGAAAACGCTTTATAGACGATGGTATGTCAACTGGCGAATTAATGGCGTCCTCCACGTTTGCGACAAACTGTTTTTACGCATCGAGCGCCGTCCCAGAACCGATAATGGACGTTCGTGTTTGCGATTGCGCTCCGAGAATTGCCCATACATAAGTTCTTATCGATTCATTAACTCTTACAAATCCTGGGTTAGTAAAATTATTTTCCGTTTTATCATTAAGAAATTCATTCCAAGCGTTTGCGGTATCGTTCATTTGTATAAATTTTGTAACAATATAAATTAAACCACTCTTAAAACTCATAATATCCCCTCTCCAATCGTTACTATAAAGTTCCCAGCCTTTATACCAATCACCGGTTTTATGCCAATGATCATTTATTCTTGCGTAAAGTTTGCTGGTACTATACAACTTACCAAAATTAACTGGAGGTTTATTAAGTTCTCTATATACATAATCGCTTTCTTCTTTGACGGATTTATTTTCCTCTGTGTAAGGAACACCTAGACCATGGTTTGCTCCTTTAATACGCCAATCTTTACTCGTAGAAACATTAAATTCCTGACAAATACGCTCATACGCGGACCTATCATAATTATTATTTGTGGAATTCCACGCTCGATCCTGCGGTAATGGAGCACTAATTTCTTTAAGTATACGTCTAATCTGATAGTACACGTGAAATGACATAACAGACTTATTCATTTCAAATCCTGGAGCGTAAAGAGATACGCCACATCCCGTTGTGGCACACCATATGGCAAAGTTTAACTGATTCTGCCAAAATTGCATCGGATTGTGAAACCAATCGTGCACCATTTTATCGCTAGTTGCCGTGACCCTGTATTTTTCAAAGATATCGGGGAATTTAACTAAAAATTCAGCACCAGAGGCAGTTACTATAATCGATTGATTAGTAATGTAAGTTGATTTCATATTTAAGTTATGATATAGTATCATTGTATATTTAATATGTATGTTACACTACCTGGAATAACAAATGGTCAGTCTATTGAACTGCTTCATACTATCGATAACTCGAATGGACAACTCGAAGTAGCTCTATGCGATGTAACGTATTACCCGCGGTGGACCAATATAAATGCTACGAGAAGAAATAATGAGATGTTTATATTAGATGAAAACGACGACAATGTTGTTGACAAATCCATTACTATACCTGATGGGTATTACAGTGTATGCTCACTCAATGATGAATTTTTTAAGCCTAATGGAGCTAGTCTCACACAAAATGAGGCGAATGGGAAAATAAAATTAAGCGCTGGAAAAAAGGGTGTAATGATTTCAATGTACTTAGGATTTACACTTGGATGGAGAGGACAAGTAACAGTAATCGAGGCATCAGATCAGGGGGGTAAATTACCCGATTTAGTTCCCTATAAAGAGTTGTTCATCCATCTTGATCAAATCAGTACAACGGATAATATTCAACAAGAAAGCCCTTCAACTCTACTCAGAAGTGTTCCAGTGAAAAATGAAAAATACAATAGCGGTAGAACGGAATCTTTCTCGTCATTACAATATAAAAAATTAAAGCGTGGTATTATTTCAGACCTCAAAATTTCTGTATTAGATGTAAAACACCAACCTGTACATATAGGATACTTAAGTGTAACACTCCATATTATAAATAATGGTTGATGCATCAGGCCCTGGAACGCTCAGACAATGTAATACAATTGCGCTTTCCGATCTCGGAGACACGGAAGGATTCGGTAAACCCGGTACCAATGGTAAGTTATACGCTTTACACTTACACGATAATGTATACAAGCGGAAAGAAGTCACATTCACGGGTAATCTGGAAGATTTAAGCGATGTCGACGTTAGTAGACTCCTTAAAACCACTCCGTACAATATTATTTACAACAGTGAGAATAAATGGACTATGGTCGAGGCAAACATCGAGTGGCTACTGAATATCGTCATTACCCCACCTTATGCGATGATGGGTAAGGGACATAATTTAACTAAGATAATAAATAGTGGCATCGTACTCGCGGCCTATATCCCGTCAAAACGAAAAAGTGTGTTAGTCACTCCCCTGCCAGAAAAACCAGGTCATATGTTATATAGTCGTCCGGCAATCCAAAATGTTAGTTTAAATTTGGTTACAGAATTCGATGATATTAAACAGAACTTGAGTGCAATACCTAATATTTCTACGCTTATTATTGAAGTCTTGTTCGGAGATGCACCGGTAGATGCCTTCGAAATATTACCAGGTCTATCGATTAAATGGCTCAAGAAACACGAGCGTCAACGTTGCAGTATTATTCATGTCGGTGCATCACCCGTTACATCCCTCGAGGGGGTTCAAATTATTAAAAGTGGTAGTATTTCTCTTTCTAAGATATTCTTGCCGTATAATATACATTTGATAAGCTTGATGTATACTCTCAAAACATTTAAGCAAGACCAATTAAAGACTATTATATATTCGTAATATACACTATGAGTTTATATCCAGCGCTCGATGAAATGATGGAAACTGTTGATGGATTTCGATTACATCAAATAAACGACATAAAACATCGAATAGAAAAGGATAGGGAGTTGAGACTTGGATTGTATAAAAAGTATCGCAGAGCCGTGAATGCTCTGGACGGAGTTGACACCGCTCTTGTAGTGGCTGGCATGGGACTCGGTGTAGCCGGTGTCGGTTTACTATCAACTATAATCGCCGTGCCTATCGTGCTCGGCATGGAAATAGCGGCTGGAGCCTCGGGACTGGCAGGAATAGCGATAAAATTCATTTCTCGTAGGTTGCAAAAGAAAGCATTAAAACACGATAGTATTCGGATACTCGCCGATGCAAAGTTGAACAGCATCGAGGATCATATTTCGACAGCAGTGGCCGATTGTAAGATATCCGAGGAGGAGTTTCGTTTAGTGCTGTCGGAACTCACCAAATACAATGAAATGAAGCAGGAGATTCGATCAAATTCTCATAAGACCAATGGTATTAGCGAAGACGATAACAAAAAGTTTACAGAACAAGGGAGGCAACAAGCGTGTCAATTATTCCGTGCCAAAACCAAAGAACTGGTTGGAGATTAAAAATATCGTGTGATTACATTTAGACAAATGCTTACATAAATATATAATAATGGAAAAAACTATTAAATGGAGAGAATTACCACAAGGTTTTTATTATATCAGTGATGTCAAACCAACCAAATACGGTAATCAATTGTTTCTTATCAATTTACAAAAAGAGTGTAGTTATATAGTCTGGTCTCCTAGTAAAATGAAGGAAGAACTTAATAAAAATGTTGAATATCGCTTTATCGATAAAAATAATGAAGAATATTTTTATTACCATTTAGACTCATCTAAAGCAATGATTGGACCCAGGTATTGGTGAGCTGGAGTTATGACTATCGTTGAATCGCATAATCATTTTGGCATAAAAAATTCCCCCTGTAGTAGCAGTATAGGTATATGAATCCAGCTCCAGTGGAAGTGGTCCAGAACCCCTATTACCTATACTACTCCTGTTCTTGGTGAACAGAAATTTTGTGAAAAACATCCTGGTTGGAAAAATGACCCAGATTATTTCTTTCAAAACTGGTTCTTCAAAATGTTATTTGAATGTAGCTATGTGTGTAGTGTTAGGTAAGCCTGTCTCATTACTATCTTTTAATAATACATTTAACCTATTTTAAGCACAACTGGTATTGTGGGAAGCATGTAAACTTGAATTTGATAGAAAAACAAAAACATTGCTTTTCAGATTTAATATTTTAGGGTCAGTGGAAAGCAAGGACAAGGTATGATAAGGTCCCATTTCGGCCTTCAGCTTCTGCATAATGTAAGAAAGAATAGATTGGATCACTGGAACTTTATAATTTCAGCACATGTATGTTTTCAACATGAGGTGGGGTAGCCCATTGGTTAAGTTTTCGCTCGTCTCGCCGAAACCTCGGGTTTGAGTCCCCTCATGGGTAGAATGTGGGAAGCCTATTTCAGGTGTCCTTGCCATGATATTGCTGGAATATTACACCATACTCTCTTACTTACTTGCTACATTAAATGTACACACAATACTAAAATGTGTTGAAAAGGCTGATTTTCGACATTTTCTTAATATTTAAGTATGAAAAGTCTTTGACCTAAAGTGATTTTCAGAAGGGATATAAATACACCTAGAATAGGACTCACACACTGTACTCAGGTTATTGAAAAAGGCAGTCAAAGACAGATTCCTAGATTGTGTCTTGCAGACTAAGAATTATTCCATCTTTGTAGGTTTTGAAGTGGAAACTTTTATCATCATTTGTCATAAAACAATCCCATTTCATTGTCATCTCCTTCCAAGCTCTAGCAGCTCATCCTCATCTCCTTCCAAGCTCTAGCAGCTAATTCTCATCTCCTTCCATGCTCTAGCAACTCATACTCATCTCCTTCCAAGCTCTAGCATCTCATACTCATCTCCTTCCAAGCTCTAGCAGCTAATTCTCATCTCCTTCCATTCTCTAGCAACTCATACTCATCTCCTTCCAAGCTCTAGCATCTCATACTCATCTCCTTCCAAGCTCTAGCAATTCATACTCATCTCCTTCCAAGCTCTAGCAGCTCATACTCATCTCCTTCCAAGCTCTAGCAGCTCATACTCATCTCCTTCCAAGCTCTAGCATCTCATACTCATCTCCTTCCAAGCTCTAGCATCTCATACTCATCTCCTTCCAAGCTCTAGCAACTCATACTCATCTCCTTCCAAGCTCTAGCAGCTCATACTCATCTCCTTCCAAGCTCTAGCAACTCATACTCATCTCCTTCCAAGCTCTAGCAGCTCATACTCATCTCCTTCCAAGCTCTAGCAACTCATACTCATCTCCTTCCAAGCTCTAGCAACTCATACTCATCTCCTTCCAAGCTCTAGCATCTCATACTCATCTCCTTCCAAGCTCTAGCAGCTCATACTCATCTCCTTCCAAGCTCTAGCAGCTCATACTCATCTCCTTCTAAAATCTAGCATCTCATACTCATCTCCTTCTAAGCTCTAGTGGCTAATTCTCATCTCCTTCCAGGCTCATGTGACTTAGGGTTCCTTAAAACTAGAGGGTTCCCATGCACTTTCATTAACTTCATTTCTGGCACCATAGTTTATGTTTGACTGCTATGACTATTAGGAGTACCACTTTGGTCTTTCTTCCATTATCAAGCAGACTTGATGTGACATATTTAAGTATTGTTTAGCGCTTTATCTAAATCCATTAGTGTTACATACTTTGGTGGCATCGATCATGAACTAGACTCTGCTAACATGGCTAAGATGAAATCCTGAGTATAATTGTGTTTCCTGTTGTCCCATGTAATCTGCCATCCAGCAACTGTCATGAGTGTACAAAATGTGGATCTAGCCACCAATGCCGTCACATAATGCACGGTAATCTACTTCATGGAAACGATTATTACCGACCAACTGATATTCTCGGGGGAGCCTGGGATTTTGTGTTGAGACAAGATATTTTTTCACATCAGCAGCAAAACCAGATATTTTTTAACTTAAATTATCAGCCAAACTATTTTTTTTTAACAAAAAAAACCCACATTGCAACAAAGTCATTTTTGTGGCAGACAATTTTTTTTTCCCCAACAATATTGTCCTACGACTGACACTGTTCTCTACCTACACATCACCTCTGGGAGACATTGTCAGAAGATTCAACCTACAATTTCATCTTTAGGCAAATGGCACTCAGTTGTACACGGCATTCAAACCTCTCTGCATAACATCAGTAGAACATTCTTTCGCAACTGTCTCATGGTGCGTTGCTCAGATATTTAGTGAATGGATGGAAACACACTACTTAAAACTCAACAACGACAAGATTGACCTCTTCATCTTCTGTTCCAAATCGTCACCACTATTTACAAATGGCAACAGTGTCCCAGAGACAAGCACAAAGGCAGCAACCCTGGGGTTGTACAGGACTCTGCTTTAAGCCTCGATGATCACATCATAAACGTCTGCAAACTGGCCTACTACGATATCAGAAATAATGGCCTTTTCAGGAAACACATCAACCTACGTGTGGCTGCATCTCTTATTCAGGCTTTCATTCCCTCGTTATTGCACCCTTCAATATAGCGCTAACTGGGTTATAGCGCGCGGTAAAGCATGGCTCCCAAAATTGACTAACATTTTCAATAAGTCAAGTTTTTCTAATGACACAATGTTTTTTTCCCCCATCTCAGAAAACATTATCAGCTGATCACCGCGATCACTCAACACCGGAAATACCTGTCAACAAATCCGAACTGAAGTACACAATTTAATCCTATCATCATAATATCTAGTAATAAAAAAAAAATTGTTTATCTGGACTAATGTTTCCAATATACTTTAATTATATTCAAAATTTCATTCAATAATAATAAACATGTTTACAATAATTTCGTCCAAATCCTATGCAAAGCAATCAGTAGATTGCACAACTCACCGTTATTAACAGCAACCACGGTCAGATTACCGCTGTTGACACCTTGAAACAAACTTTAGTTGCAAGAGAATGGATACACATATCATAAATGCCGTACCATGACTCGCTAAAAGTTACATTTGAGGCAGTTTGACTATAAATGTCAACATAACGTTTTCGCAATCGAACTACGTGTAGCACGGGAAGTCCCTACGGTGACTGGTCAAAATCGTTCCATACGTAAAAAAATATCCTGCATACAATTTGTACCAAAGTGCTACGCTTATGGTTCTTATAATTTTAAGTATATATGGTGGAAGCTGCAACTAAAATAACATGATATTGGAATACATTATTCCTGTTAAAATATTAATTTCAGATACAATTTCTTCTGTCCTTTGCATCAAATTTCTTTAAAGTGGTATCACTGGGTAAGTTTTAACTGAATCACTGGTTGATTGGGAGGAAACGTGTGCACAGCCAATTGCTAATTTCGAGAAAATACACACGGTAATCTTAATCTCTGCAATTAAAACAATGCCTTCGAGAGCAGGAAATACATTTTAAATGGTAAATCATCATGTTTAGTGATGTTTAATATCAAATTTCAATCTTTTGTTGACCAAGTTTGTTATACCTGTTTATTCATCTGAAGGGATTCGATGTGTTTTTTGTTTTTTTTGAAAGCGCATAAATAACTTCTATTCTAATCTTTTTCGAAACTCTGAAACGTGCAACATAGACCGTGTTAGGTAGGCAGAGCATGTATACTGTTTTGTTGGTCATCTACCACCTGCGACTCAACCTTCATTAAACCGCTGATCATCTATAACGCTCATCAATTATTTGGACCCCGAAGGTAGCCTTGTAGCGAGGGATCACTGTATCTCAACTGGATTATTGTAACGCGTTTTTGTATCGGTTGTCTAGAGAGAGATCCCAAAGATTCAGTGTATTCAAAATGTAACTGCCAGGTAGGTAACCCCTGCTAGAAAATATGAGCATATTACACCTGTACTAATGCAACTACACTGGCTCCAAAGCGCAAAGCGCATCAAATTCAAAATACTTGTGTTTACATTTTGTGTGCTTACATCAGTGAATTTATAATGAGTAAGATCACTCAGGTCTGGTAACTGGCTTCTGTTTGTGCCCTTAAACAAACGGATGTCACTTGGTGACCAATGCTTTGCAAGGGCTAGGCCAATGCTTTGGAACAACATTCCCGTCAACATAAAAAGTGCCAAAGATTACAGATTTAAGGGACTGTTAAAAACCTAATTGTTCCAATCTGCCTACAACTCTCATTGAACTCTGACCACCACTCATGCAAAAGCGTCTTTGAGCAGACCCAATCTGGAAATTGGTGCTATATAAATTATCATTATTATTATTATCATTCTTATTATTAGTATTATTATTATTAGCAGCAGCAGCAGTAGTAGTGTTGTTGTGGTTATTATTATTATAAGTAGAAGTAGTAGAAGTAGTAGTAGTAGTGTTGTGATTATTATTATTATTATTATTATTTTTATTATAATTATCATCATCATCATTTTATGAAGCATAAATTTTTTTTCAAGAATTTTCGGGGGCAGTTTACTTTTATTCGATAAAATCCCAGAATATCAAATGGTCCACACCTTAAGAATACAATGTTGAAGTTGAATGTTGTGTTTGCTGTTTCCGAATCAGGGTCTTCAATGACACCCAAATGGTAATTTCAACTGTGCTGCTATCCAGCCAGTAGTAACTGAAAATCAATGTACTCATTGCCAATGTAGCCTACATAATGACCACATGTTTCCACGCTACCTATGGGGTCCAAATAACTGATGAGCATTATGGACAATCAGTGGTTTAACCAAGGTGGGGTTACAGGGCTACATGAGTATACATACTCTGCCTACCTAACATCATCTATGCCGCACAGCCCAGAGTTTGAAAAAAGATTGGAATATAGTACCGGTAGTTGTTTATAAGTGATAGTGTAAAAAAGGATTTACTGTGTGTTATGTGCAGTGGAAAATAGACATTGTATCCCTTCAGCGAAATCAGGTGAACGTACAGGTGTAACAAACTTAGTCAATAAAAAAATTGAGATAAAACATCACAAAACATAATGATTTACCATTTTAATTGTATTTCCTGATCTCCAAGGCATGGTTTTATATGCTGAGATTAAGATTACGGTGTGTATTTTCTCATAAACTAAGCCGTAAAAAGCAATTAGCTGTACACGTTTTCTCCCAATCTAACGGTGATTCAGTTAAAAACTATCCAATGATAGTACTTTATGCAGTGATGGGAAGAAATTGTATCTGAAATTATTATTTTATCAGGAATTATATATTCCAATTACATGTTATTTTAGTTGCAGCTTTTACTATAAGCGTAGCACTTTGGTAAAACTGATTGCTCTTGTCAGATATTTCTTACGTATGGAACAATTTGACCAGTACCACAGGACAGTACCACCCTGACTATAACTAGTTGTGAGGACAGTATCACCCTGACTATAACTAGTTGTGAGGATAGTACCACCCCGACTATAACTAGTTATAAGGACAGTACCACCTTGACTATAACTAGTTGTGAGGACAGTATCACCCTGACTATAACTAGTTGTAAGGACAGTACCACCCTGACTGTAACTTGTTATGAGGACAGTACCACCCTGACTATAACTAGTTGTGATGACAGTAGCAGCCTGACTATAATTTGTTATAAGGACAGTAGCACCACTACTGTATAGAACTATTTGGAATGACATTCAGTCCCACCCCATTGAGTTCCACCAACCCTGACCCAAGTTTAACCTCAGCCTTAAATTGCCCATACTGGCCACCTCTAACACACACGACCTGTGAAGATCCGGGGTAGAACAGGTCTTCAGCAACCCATGCTTGCTGTAAAAGGCGACTATACTTGTCGTAAAAGGCGACTAACGGGATCGGGTGGTCAGGCTCGATGACTTGGTTGATGCATGTCATCATATCCCAATTGGGTGGATGGATGCTCATGATGCCAATCACTAGATTGTCTGGTCCAGACTTGATTATTTACAGACAGCCGTCACATAGCTGGAATATTGCTGAGTGTGACGTTAAACAACAAACAAACAACACACTAGCAATTGAGTACACAAGCACTCTTCTGTGCATGCTTACCAACAAAACAGGTCTGACAAAAACTACCAGTGTGTATGTTGGCTAATTCCATATGTGTCACACTCAACGTTTATGCCAGTACTGTTATCATGTACTTGATTGCCTGTTTGACAATTCAATAGACACTGTTTTCTACGAACCCTGTCATTTTCATTTAATAAGTTGAAGGTCAGTACTTAGACATACCTAAATTACATTTCCAAAACCTAGCCAGTACCACTATGACTATAACTAGTCGTGAGGACAGTACCACCTTGACTTTAACTAGTTATGAGGACAGTACCACCTTGAATATAAGAAGTTGTCAGTATAGTATAACCCTGATTATAATGTATCCCTAGTTATGAAGACAGTAACAATCTGACAACAAAAGACTAGTTGTGAGGATAGTAACATTAGGATTATTAATTTCATGAAGGACAGATGAAATACAAAGTTTACCTGTCTTGTGGACAATCATATTTTTTCTACCAATTAGTATACACACTACAAAGAGCCACATTAAAAAAATTGAGTATTTTCACAAGTTTCAGTCCATATAAAGTACATGATGTTACCCAGAATCGCAAATAATAGCCTGTCCAACCGTGCATGACTGGTCAATTTCACGAAAGGACGGGTGAAATACAAAGATTACGTGTCTTGTGGATAATCATATTTTTTCTACCAATTAGTATAACCTAATCTAAATATAAGAGATAGGGGGCTCCTTTTAGAATATAATTTTGGTGAAAGAGTTGCAAGCAGGGGTCCGGAAAATTTAAAATCCCAATCAGACATTTACATTTATGCCACGCCCCCTTCAAACAGCGTGTTTTAGTACGACTTTTTACACACAAATTACAAGTTGTTACTTATTCATAATATGATGAATTATGAATTGTTTCAATTTAAATTGTTTAATTCACCGGACAATTAATAACAAATAATATCATTTTAGATATATATGGAAAACATACGTTTGTTTCTGTTATAATAACGATCTGTCAACGTTGTGAACGGTCTAATATTCATGAGTCTGCTCAAGTGTACGCGTTGTAACATTTGGATCGAGACTATTATCCCATATTTGGTTATCACGTGACCTCACGGGAAAAGTGTTTTTTTTAAAACTAAAGATTATTTAAAAACAAGACAGATAATATAATCATAAATCCTAAACTATCATTGATAGCAGTAGTTATTTGAATACTTTTTCATCTGTACTAAATTATTGACCATAAAAAAATTTGATATCGATCGTCCGAGAAAGCAAAATGGCGGTCAGTCAAGATTCAATATACGACTAGCTACTGAAAACAATAAAATCTGCAAATCCTCATTGTATGTCAACCAAGTGAAAGTCGTTAGCCACCACTTACAAAATGATCATTCAGACTTTGAGGGTTTGGCAGATCCGCTCGACTGATCTGCATCGGTCGACTGGCTGTCGTCACGCTTTCGCTTCTTGACTGAGGTTACGTATCGTAGCATTGTGAGGATAATGAGGTACATCGATGATGCAAGGTATTTATGTACAGTTGTAAACACATTTTACTCAAATCAACAAGATGTTCTCAGTAATAAATCCTCGATTAATCAGTGTCAATTTATTGCCTATTACAGTGATTGACCGATTGGACTATCATTCTAGGTACGATGTATTTACAGCAATCAAAACAAACAAAGCTTGTCAGTGTAGATAATCTTCATTGTTTTACAACTGCAGACAGAAATTGCTCAGTCCTAACTGTTGATCATGTCCGGTCAAAATTTAAGAATGTCCGGACAGAAAAATTTAAATGTCCGGTAAGCAATATTTTAGACCGGACATTTGAGATTCCCAATCGGACATGTCCGGCGCATATGACAGTTTCTGGACCCCTGGTTGCAAGGTCATAAATTTCGTTGTTTATGCTTACAGCCTGAAAGGATACAAAAGAAAAATCTGTGCATATTATACACGACAGATATATTTTGCCCGTAATAAAGTGTGCATATAACACACGAGTGCATATTATACACAAATAAATAAGTCTTGTGTACATTGATCAATTGGAAGGGTGCCAATTGGGATTGTTCACTAGCCAATATATTAGTAAATATCGCCGTGGGGGCTTATTACGTCGAATACGGTACATACCTCCATGATGTTCATTGTGTAGAAAAACTACATAACCCTAATTCAGTTTCAAAGTAACAGACAACAGAAACAGAAATGCATGCAGTTGGGGCAGGGGCTATGCCTGTGGTCTGGGGGGAATTCAAGTCAAATCTGCAACCCATCCATGACTTGCATTTCTAAACTCTTAATGCCAAAATTGTTTTGTCATGATGACTATCATAGCTAAATGCGAAAAGCAATGAATAACTCACGTCCCCTGCAAATTGTATGTGCTAGTGAGTGCACGACTTAATCCTGTCCACAAACACCATCTGGGACATATTCTAAAGAACCAATAACACTGAATCAAAAACTGATTAATATGCTGCTAGCTGACGGATATCTATAGCCATATCAGTGGGCTTTGGGAGGATCACAGTGGGGAGGACACACATGGTCACGCCCTCGGACTTCTTTCATGCATGTGATTGTATCCCAACTGCGTAGCTTGATGCTCATGATGTCAATCACTGCAGTGACATATGAATGGACAGCACCCACGATATCCCCTTCCCACATTGGAGACAGCTGACCTTTCAATATACAATGAGTACCGTATTTTCTTGAGTATAGTGCGCACCCATGTATAATGCACACCCCCCTCTAGCGGGTTCAATATTTTGGAAAAAAAAGAAATTTGAATATTATGCGCAGAAAAAAATTACACCGTACCCTTTCAGCGAAGTCCGCCAAACGAACGGGTGATGAGAAACATCGTCAGTACAAATTCGAAATTTGAGATAAAAAAATCACCAGACATGTTGATTTACCGTTTAAATAGTATTTATTGTTCTGCTAGGCATTGTTTTATATCTAGGGATTAAGATTACCTTGTGTATTTTCTCGTAAACTAAGCCGGAAACAGCAATCAGCTGTACACACGTTTTCTTGGAATCGACCGGTGATTCTGTCAAGACACACCCAATGATATAACTTTATAGGATTTTTAATGCAAGGATCGGCAACAATCGTATGTGAAACTATTTTATTTATCAGGAATAATATATTCGATTATTTTCTTAATTATATGTAGCCTTTATTAAACATATTTAAAATAATAATAACCCTAAGCGAAGCAGCTGATCGCTATTCCAGGGTAATATTTTTTACATGGAACCAGTCTGACCATTCACCGTCAAGGCTCATGTGCACGTGATCGCTTGATTGCGAGAATTTCATGTTGACATAGAATCATCAAACAAAAACAAATATGACTTTTAACGAGTCAAAGTATGTCATTTATGATATATGTATCCATTCTCTGTCAACTAAAGTTTGTTTCAAGGCGTCAATAGCGGTATTCTGACCGTGGTCGCTGTTAATAACGATGAGTTGTGCGATCTTCCGATCGCTTCACACACGATTTTGCCGAAATTAATTAAAACAATATCAAAAGGAATTTTGAATAAAATTAATGAAATAAGTTAAAACATAAGTCCAGATATACAAAGAACACTTTTTATAGCCAGACAGTGTAATAACATGAATAATTTGCGTACTTCAGTATGGATTTGTTGACATGGTATTTCCGGTGTTTCGTGCTCACGGTAATGTCTTTCCATGGGGGGAAAAAACATCCAAACTCATAATTCGTGTATAATGCGCACCCCCTTCTACACAGCTATGTTTTTTCAAAAAAAAGTGTGCACTATACTCAAGAAAATACGGTAATGTTTAAACAGAAATATCTGTTTATGTAATCTGTGTATTTACTTAAACTAGATTTTAAGTCAGACTGACCCAGACTGCACCTAGTCTTTTCAGATTTTAGTTTACAATATGTGATACGCTTGGGCCAATAACATGAAGGCCAATGACAGTGATATAAATATACTGAATAGAAAGTAAAGATTCAAGGTCAGTTTTGCAGGGACCTATCAGTAAATGTATTCAAAGGGGCTGCAGCCTGGATTTTTTGTTTACGACATTATCTTTTACTTTGGGAGGCATTGTACGTGGCAGGAAAAGTGGCAGGTATTTGAAGTAGTTTCTAGAAGGCCCCAGAAATCATAACATACCACCAGGCATACATCAACTGAAATACACGAAAATATCAGTATGTAATATCAATCATGTTACAAATATAGTATTTTATGTGACCAATACAGGCTACTATTGGAAAAGAAACTCAAAATACAGAACAAATATCAATAAACAACTGCCTTATAGAAAAAGATGTCACCAATCCAAATAACGGATCTTACTTCTCACAACCGCTATACAAAGATATCCCATTACGGGTCACGTCAGAATGACCTTTCATCCGACCAATCAGAGCCTTGCTTACCAGTAAGGGAAAGTGAAATTTGGAACATTTTTTAAGCATGCAACCTCTAAAAAGTTAACACGGGGTATTTCTGATTCTGATTTCTGTACAAATGATTCTGTCAAAATCATCATCTATCTCTCACTTAATGGAATAAAACACTTTTGAAATAGAAGGGACTTTCCATAGCACATGGGAAGTACTGCCATACAATTTTGGCCATCTATTTTACATACCAGAATGTTCTTTTGTTCAGTTTTCAAATTTTGAATCAAAATTTTGTAATGCCTTTTTGGAATTTGAAGTTGGCAGTTTGAAACTAGTGCCATAAAGCATGAGAAATATGATTTCTGATTGTCTAATGTCGACTTATTTTAAGTCATTTTATTAGTCGGTCAAAGTGTGTGAAAGGCCATTCTGACATGCCAGGTAATGGGATAGCCTCAGACCTGGTGGCTTCTAATTAGCATCTGTTCAAGTGCTGCCACACGGGTGACATGTGACAAAAATCCCATCAGCGATACATAACAGTTACAACACATGTGATGCAGCAGATGTGCAGTGGTCAGCGCAATGGAGTCCTGTATTCATGTCAGTAAAATATTGACTATAAAAACCTGTATATCACAAACAAGCTGAAAGGCTACATTACGTAATTATACAGAGTATAAAAGCCTATTGTGTCCAGTCTATTGGGTATTCAGTAAGTATTACTCCTTGGGTGCAGTCTATTGGGTATTCAGTAAGTATTACTCGTTGTTTGCAGTCTATTGGGTATTCAGTAAGTATTACTCCTTGGGTCCAGTCTATTGGTTATTGAGAGTATTACCCCCTGTGTCCAGTCTATTGGGTATTCAGTAAGCATTACTCCTTGGGTCCAGTCTATTGGTTATTGAGAGTATTACCCCCTGTGTCCCGTCTATTGGGTATTCAGTAAGTATTACTCCTTGGGTCCAGTCTATTGGTTATTGACAGTATTACCCCCTGTGTCCAGTCTATTGGGTATTCAGTAAGTAATACTCCTTGGGTCCAGTCTATTGGTTATTGAGAGTATTACCCCATGTGTCCAGTCTATTGGGTATTCAGTAAGTATCACTCCTTGGGTCCAGTCTATTGGGTATTCAGTAAGTATTACTCCTTGGGTGCAGTCTCTTGGGTATTTAGTATATTTTACCCATTGGGTTGTGAAACTGTCGGTCCTGGTGGACTAGCTGGCAACTCTAAAAATTACCAGTCCCCTCTAAGTTTGGTAAGTCCCAACCCCCAACCATTGAATGCAATGACGTCATCTCTGAAGTAACTTAGGTCTACACGACATTCACACTAAGTTCAGTCACAATTTTCTCATTTTTGTTTACTATTTCGAGACCACAAATACATATTTAACATCAAAGCAAAGTGAAATGTTATTTCCTTGCAAAAAAAATAGACAACAGGAAACCCTGATGGTAACAGACAATCTGACTTTGTTTGAAAAATATACTTATCTGAATATCACCAATGTTTTCTTCAACAACAAAGATTTATAACATACTTTATTTGCCAGTCCACAGGGACTGGCAGTCACATGAATTACTGGTAAAATTTTACCGGTAAAAAACTGGTAATTACCTGTAAACGGGAACACTGCATGGGTCCAGTTTATCGGGTATTCAGTTTATTTTACCCCATGGGTCCAGTCTATTGGGTTTTCAGTATATTTTAACCCATGGGTCCAGTCTATTGGGTTTTCAGTATATTTTACCCCATGGGTCCAGTCTATTGGGTATTCAGTATATTTTACCCCATGGGTCCAGTCTATTGGGTATTCACTATATTTTACCCCATGGTTCCAGTCTATTGGGTATTCAGTATATTTTAACCCATGGGTCCAGTCTATTGGGTATTCAGTATATTTTACCCCATGGGTCCAGTCTATTGGGTATTCAGTATATTTTACCCCATGGGTCCAGTCTATTGGGTATTCAGTATATTTTAACCCATGGTTCCAGTCTATTGGGTATTCAGTATATTTTAACCCATGGGTCCAGTCTATTGGGTATTCAGTATATTTTACCCCATGGTTCCAGTCTATTGGGTATTCAGTATATTTTACCCCATGGGTCCAGTCTATTGGGTATTCAGTATATTTTACCCCATGGGTCCAGTCTATTGGGTTTTCAGTATATTTTAACCCATGGGTCCAGTCTATTGGGTATTCAGTATATTTTACCCCATGGGTCCAGTCTATTGGGTATTCAGTATATTTTAACCCATGGGTCCAGTCTATTGGGTATTCAGTATATTTTACCCCATGGGTCCAGTCTATTGGGTATTCAGTATATTTTACCCCATGGGTCCAGTCTATTGGGTATTCAGTATATTTTAACCCATGGTTCCAGTCTATTGGGTATTCAGTATATTTTAACCCATGGGTCCAGTCTATTGGGTATTCAGTATATTTTACCCCATGGTTCCAGTCTATTGGGTATTCAGTATATTTTACCCCATGGGTCCAGTCTATTGGGTATTCAGTATATTTTACCCCATGGGTCCAGTCTATTGGGTTTTCAGTATATTTTAACCCATGGGTCCAGTCTATTGGGTATTCAGTATATTTTACCCCATGGGTCCATTCTATTGGGTTTTCAGTATATTTTACCCCATGGGTCCAGTCTATTGGGTATTCAGTATATTTTACCCCATGGGTCCAGTCTTTGGGTATTCAGTATATTTAACCCCATGGTTCCAGTCTATTGGGTATTCAGTATATTTTAACCCATGGGTCCAGTCTATTGGGTATTCAGTATATTTTACCCCATGGGTCCAGTCTATTGGGTATTCAGTATATTTTACCCCATGGGTCCAGTCTATTGGGTTTTCAGTATATTTTACCCCATGGGTCCAGTCTATTGGGTATTCAGTATATTTTACCCCATGGGTCCAGTCTATTGGGTATTCACTATATTTTACCCCATGGTTCCAGTCTATTGGGTATTCAGTATATTTTAACCCATGGGTCCAGTCTATTGGGTATTCAGTATATTTTACCCCATGGGTCCAGTCTATTGGGTATTCAGTATATTTTACCCCATGGGTCCAGTCTATTGGGTATTCAGTATATTTTACCCCATGGTTCCAGTCTATTGGGTATTCAGTATATTTTAACCCATGGGTCCAGTCTATTGGGTATTCAGTATATTTTACCCCATGGGTCCAGTCTATTGGGTATTCAGTATATTTTACCCCATGGGTCCAGTCTATTGGGTATTCAGTATATTTTACCCCATGGGTCCAGTCTATTGGGTTTTCAGTATATTTTAACCCATGGGTCCAGTCTATTGGGTATTCAGTATATTTTACCCCATGGGTCCAGTCTATTGGGTATTCACTATATTTTACCCCATGGTTCCAGTCTATTGGGTATTCAGTATATTTTACCCCATGGGTCCAGTCTATTGGGTATTCAGTATATTTTACCCCATGGGTCCAGTCTATTGGGTATTCAGTATATTTTACCCCATGGGTCCAGTCTATTGGGTATTCAGTATATTTTAACCCATGGTTCGAGTCTATTGGGTATTCAGTATATTTTAACCCACGGGTCCAGTCTATTGGGTATTCAGTATATTTTACCCCATGGTTCCAGTCTATTGGGTATTCAGTATATTTTACCCCATGGGTCCAGTCTATTGGGTATTCAGTATATTTTACCCCATGGGTCCAGTCTATTGGGTTTTCAGTATATTTTAACCCATGGGTCCAGTCTATTGGGTATTCAGTATATTTTACCCCATGGGTCCAGTCTATTGGGTATTCACTATATTTTACCCCATGGTTCCAGTCTATTGGGTATTCAGTATATTTTAACCCATGGGTCCAGTCTATTGGGTATTCAGTATATTTTACCCCATGGGTCCAGTCTATTGGGTATTCAGTATATTTTACCCCATGGGTCCAGTCTATTGGGTATTCAGTATATTTTAACCCATGGTTCCAGTCTATTGGGTATTCAGTATATTTTAACCCATGGGTCCAGTCTATTGGGTATTCAGTATATTTTACCCCATGGTTCCAGTCTATTGGGTATTCAGTATATTTTACCCCATGGGTCCAGTCTATTGGGTATTCAGTATATTTTACCCCATGGGTCCAGTCTATTGGGTTTTCAGTATATTTTAACCCATGGGTCCAGTCTATTGGGTATTCAGTATATTTTACCCCATGGGTCCATTCTATTGGGTTTTCAGTATATTTTACCCCATGGGTCCAGTCTATTGGGTATTCAGTATATTTTACCCCATGGGTCCAGTCTTTGGGTATTCAGTATATTTAACCCCATGGTTCCAGTCTATTGGGTATTCAGTATATTTTAACCCATGGGTCCAGTCTATTGGGTATTCAGTATATTTTAACCCATGGGTCCAGTCTATTGGGTATTCAGTATATTTTACCCCATGGGTCCAGTCTATTGGGTATTCAGTATATTTTACCCCATGGGTCCAGTCTATTGGGTATTCAGTATATTTTACCCCATGGGTCCAGTCTATTGGGTATTCACTATATTTTAATCCATGGTTCCAGTCTATTGGGTATTCAGTATATTTTAACCCATGGGTCAAGTCTATTGGGTATTCAGTATATTTTAACCCATGGGTCCAGTCTATTGGGTATTCTGTATATTTTAACCCATGGGTCCAGTCTATTGGGTATTCAGTATATTTTAACCCATGGGTCCAGTCTATTTGGTATTCAGTAGTAGTGGGATGATATGCCAATGCTATATCAATTCTTACCTTAAATGTATTCTTCAATAAATATTACACCCAACACTAATTACTAGCAAAAATGAATAGTGAAAATGTAAATATATTTATCCATTGCGCCAGGGGTCCGAAAAATTTAAAATCCCAATCGGACATTTACATTTATACCACGCCCCCTTCAAACAGCGTGTTTTAGTACGACTTTTTACACACAAATTACAAGTTGTTACGTGTTCATAATATGATGAATTATGAATTGTTTCAATTTACATTGTTTAATTCACCCCAATTAATAACAAATAATATCATTTTAGATATATATGGAAAACATACGTTTGTTTCTGTTATAATAACGATCTGTCAACGTTGTGAACGGTCTAATTAATATTCATGAGTCTGCTCAAGTGTACGCGTTGTAACATTTGGATCGAGACTATTATCCCATATTTGGTTATCACGTGACCTCACGGGAAAAGTGTTTTTTTTAAACTAAAGATTATTTAAAAACAAGACAGATAATATAATCATAAATCCTAAACTATCATTGATAGCAATAGTTATTTGAATACTTTTTCATCTGTACTTAATTATTGACCATAAAAAAATTTGATATCGATCGTCACAGAAAGCATAATGGCGGTCAATCAAGATTCAATATACGACTAGCTACTGAAAACAATAAATTCTGCAAATCCTCATTGTATGTCAACCAAGTGAAAGTCGTTAGCCACGACTTACAAAATGATCATTCAGACTTTGAGGGTTTGGCAGATCCGCTCGACTGATCTGCATCGGTCGACTGGCTGTCGTCACGCTTTCGCTTCTTGTCTGAGGTTACGTATCGTAGCATTGTGAGGATAATGAGGAACATCGATGATGCAAGGTATTTATGTACAGTTGTAAACACATTTTACTCAAATTAACAAGATGTTCTCAGTAATAAATCCTCGATTAATCAGTGTCAACTCAGTTTATTGCCTATTACAGTGATTGACCGACTGGACTATCATTCTAGGTACGATGTATTTACAGCAATCAAAACAAACAAAGCTTGTCAGTGTAGATAATCTTCATTGTGTTACAACTGCAGACAGAAACTGCTCAGTCCTAACTGTTGATCATGTCCGGTCAAAATTTAAGAATGTCCGGACAATACTTTTTAAGATGTCCGCACAGAAAAATTTAAATGTCCGGTAAGCAATATTTTAAACCGGACATTTTAGATTCCCAATCGGACATGTCCGGCGCATATGACGGTTTCCGGACCCCTGCATTGCGCCATACTTGACACTGCCAACTGTAAATCATAAGTGTGCCAGGTATTTGTCTATCCTGTCTATGAAAAACATGGCCTACGCACCACAGAAAAGTGTACATGCATGTATTGTGATATGTATCAGATCGTGAGCATGGTATCATGATAAGTATCGGATCGCACAGTTGGTGTATCATCCCAGCATATTTTATCCCTCTATTGTTTGATAATAGGTTGAAACTAACACGAAAGACCTTACTTCTTTTGAGCTGTATATAAAAGAAAGGCGGTACTGTTCACAACTCATAGCCAGCAACAGTGACTACAGTGCCGGGGCTAAAGCATGTCAGGTCAGGACATGTCAACACAAAAATATACTGCTCAAAAGAAGTCAAAGAACACCCAAATGTTTTTATATGACCATAGATAATATGGCAGATTAACTATAGTTAAAGGAAAAAAATATGATTTTTTAAACTTCTTTCGAGTAGTATAGCTTCTACAACCATGGTGCAAAACAAAACCTTATTACATCAAGATCATAGTTTCAGATTTAACCTAGTCTGTGAAATCTTAAGGCCACATGGGCCATTAGGAAGATATTTCAAATAAATATTTCGAACATAAGTTTGTGCCAAATGAAGGTTTGGAAGGTAATGGTAGAACTGAATAGGTGTTTCATTGATCAGGAATGATTGTACCCAACAACTTTTCTGTGCGCAGGTGTTGACCAAGGATATGACATTGCCTTGACAACACAAACTTGTTTGAAATATTCGCCTTGTCGTCAAGTGAACTTCATGCTTAGGATATGGTTCCATATAAGCTGCAACTGTGTGAAGCATCGTGAAGCTGAAAACTGAGGCGCAAAGTATTACACGCACATATACATACACATGGATAAAATATTATTCACTTTTGAGTATTCCTCTAACAACAATAGCATTCAAGTACTTCAACCTGCAGTAGATATAGTACTGAGTAGAACTTGGCAACTCAAAGCTACTTGGGGTGTGACCACAAGACATGATTGACAGTTTATTGACAGCTTTAATAACTCATCCCAGAACTGATAACCATGCATTACAATAAATATAATATAATATAATATAATATAATATAATATAATATAATATAATATAATATAATATAATATAATATAATATAATATAATATAATATAATATAATATAATATAATATAATATAATATAATATAATAATGCTGTTTTATTATCTACAGTCTCATCTGGCAGGAAAACCTGCTAATGTTGCATCTCCCATGAGTCAATTCAATGTCACCATGTTCCCATGCATTCTTGCTCTGAAGTACATTTCCAAAGGCAGTTTGAATTAAAGGACAAACCTATAAAAACAAATAGAAAAATGTAATAGCTATATTGACATGTACCCCCTTCTCTTCTTTCTGTGCTAATATTGGACCATTCCACTCCCACTTTTCAAGGAATGAGGATACTGGTAAATCCCACTGTCCCTCATAGGTCATATATGTGACTGCAAGGTTTAGACAATTAATTACTCTATCTGTATGCTTTACAGGAAATACAACAGTGGACACATATAACATTTCTCTGCAGAACATACATTCAAGAATTAAATAAATTAGTTCTTCTAAATCAGATATCTTAGGCTTTTATCTAAATCTGCAAGATTATCGACAAAATAATTCTGTAGCTGATAACAATGACAACCTTTGTCTATCTATATCTAATATATTATTTGTTCTAGTTCAATCTACTGCACTCATTAATTGAAGTCCTTTTGAAGCTCCCATTGTAACCTTCAAGCAGGAATGACGTGGTACAATGAATAGAACTAAAATATTAATAGCGAAAATCATTCACCAGTTAATCATAGGCCATGTTTAAATGCTAAGCAATATTACATGTCATCCTACACAACACCTGCCGACACCTGTGGAGGGGCAATTATAGGAAAATCCTGCAGTAGTTTTCCACGATGTCTCCACAGCTATGCAAAAGTTTTTACAAAAATTCTAAGTAGTTCCTGTACAGGAAAACAGAAATGTTGCGAAATATAGGCAAAAAAGACTTTTGCAGAGTAGTGTTGCTGAAATATTGATGTGTGGCAGTAAACATACACAAACAAAATTTTACGTCGTAGTTTACAATATTAAACATAATGTTAAGTGACTTGCTGTTATTGAATGATCTATGTGAAGGGTAACTTTTACAGGCCTCAAGGTTGTGTCTAAAACGGTCGCCAATGCGACCTAAATTTCAATTTGTCTATTGTCTAAAATTCAGAGGTAGCCAAATGACTACCTAGAAAAATATCTTGTGGCGACTGAATTCTATTGCTACACATCTGTCCACACAAACATAAATAACAGCTGATCTTGGAAATCACGTCTGCTAATAATTGTACTTGCAAATAATTCCTCCTAAAGATGACAACGAACAAAAATACATAAATATTAATGTTATTAGTACTTTATTATAGTTGACAATGCTCATTGGATAAGCAAGGATATTCCTAAATAATCTAGTAACATAAATTGCATCATTGTTCCAGTCACAAATAACAAAATCAAGTAGTTTCCAGTATTGTACAATTCCAAGACTAGTGCTTTGACTTGTGCATATTATAATAGTTATTTGATAAAAGATAATTTCAAATGCTTTTGGCTACCTACAATATTGGCTTGACTTTATGATTTTTCCACTGGCTACCTGGAAAATATACTTGTAGCCATATGGCTACTTCGTAAAAATTTAAACTTTGAGGCCTGTTTTATGACACAATGTTCTAGGTAAAATCAGATCAACATATCCTGTGATATAAACAGATGGTAGCCTACACACTTCTGACATTACATACAGGTTACGTCAAGTATATACTTTTGTCTTATCAAGTGACGGAAAGCATGTCATTGGAGTTGCCAATTCTCTACTTAAATCCTGTGATCAGCACCACTCAGTTTCAAATATTCATTTACTTCTGAACCTTAACAGGTTCTTGGTGTGACGCACAAACACTTCACCCACTGTGCTACCACCTGCCTCCAACACAACCTTAACTCAGTTTATGGTAAAGCCTACAATTTGTTAAAGTCTCACCAAAGGATATTTATCTCAAAGATAAATCTAAGATTATCTGAAACAAGAGCGCTCGGGCACTGAACATGCACAAAACTCAAACTATTGTTACATAAAAATGACATAGTGTACGACATCATCAAAAGGGAAAGTTTCCCGAGGATGTCATTTGATCACTAGAGACAAACAGTGCAAGGGCCTATTGCATTAAGTAATCTTAGCGCTAAAACTACCATAACACCCACATAATAGCATTGACTTCCGACAATCGTAGTGAGTGAGTGATTACGGTTTTACGCCGCTTTTAGCAATATTCCAGCAATATCGCGGCGGGGGACACAAGTAATGGGCTTCACACATTGTACCCATATCAGGAATCGGACCCAGGTCTTTGATGCGACGAACGAACGCTTTAACCACTAGGCTACCCGACGGCCCCCAGACTGTCGTAGCACTAAGACAGTTTTCTGCAATGTGACCTGGCACAGTGTCAAGGGCTGATATAATTTTTGATGTATGCAACAAAAAAGTAGTTTATATGATTATCAATAACAAAAACAGACAATGGGCAATAAAGTGAACAGTAGTCGAGAGACAGTTTGGTCATGTGACGAAATTTATGCCAGTCTGGTTTGTCTACTTAGATCGGATTTCCTCAGCCAAAAGGCAGGGTAATGTACAAGCCTTTTGTACATTTCGGTCAGTAGACAGTGAGATGAATCATATTGTACATGTTGTATGTGATACAGCACACTACCGTAAAGATATACGTTATTGCTATGTAGCCGGGCGTGGTGTCATGTGTCCAGCCACTGGGCTGCTAGTCAAAACATGAGGCAGTTCTTGAAGATGATGATGATATTTATTCTTCTGGAGTAGATGGTGGGAGGGAAGCTGTAAACAAGAGTCCTCCCTCCATAAAGAGTTCATGCAGAATATGTTATAATTTAATTTAAGCCAAAAGGAAACAGATTAATTTATAGGGATATGTTGGGGAGCACATAAATAATAATGCAATTAAATATATTTTACTTTATTTTATTTTATGATAAGCTGTGATACCCTTTCTATGAATATATTTGTTTCCAAAGCAGGATGGAAAGAGATAAGAATATTGAAATGTTTCTCACCTGTAAAGAAGAATCCTCCCTCCATAAAGAGTTCATGCAGAATGCATGAGGAGGGCAGGTGAGAAAGGAAGTTAAAGAAGTGGACCAAAGGGCCAATCAGAAGAAAGGTAGCATCTGACAGGTATTAAAAGGAAGTCAAGATGCTTCAGTCACATAAAGTGGTGGACATATCTAAAAATAGATAGGGGGAAGTCCAGGCGAAGCTGGATAAATTACAGAGGCTGCAAAAGGGTATCAGGTTGGTGTTAGTTGGCTGACATTCAACTGCAGACAAGGAAACATATAATGAACATATAATGAACACAGAATGAAGTGATGGTGATAATAGATGAACATGCATATATGTATAGAATGAATCTAAGGGGGGTTATAAGTGGGTGGTACTTATGTGGCTATAACTCATTCAGAGTTAGCACCACCACCCGGCTACAGCTACATGAATTAACGTATATCACCACTGATCTTACTGACTGTTTGTTTAATGTGCAAAAACAAAATGTGAACACGGTCTAAATCACCTGTTTCGATTTGGCAACGTGATAGTTCGTCATACCGGAAGTAGTCTCGCACGAGGATATGGTCGGTGGAACATGGGGAAATTGCACTCCACCAGTGACAGAAGTTATTTTACTTCGTGTCACGGCTATGTAGTAATATACAATGCATTTAGATGGACTAGATGCACTTTTGTAGCCATACAAGGCTGATTTAAGCCATTATGCAACAAGAAGTAGTTTCGTGGAACAGATTCACGAATATAGGTGACGTCACATGAACTATCACGTTGTCAAATCGAAACAGGTGATTTAGACCGTGTTCACATTGTACATTACAGCAGCAACAATATAGTCTGGATCAGTGACGGTCATCATGAGAATCGTATGCAATTGAGATACAATGACATGCATCAAACAAGTCAGCGAACCAGACCACACGATTCCGATAGCCTTTGTCACATTCTAATAACACCAACCAGTTGTGACTAAATCTAAATGAAACACCTTAAACTTCCCACTGATATAACCTCTGTAATTCCTATAAGTCATTTAACTGAACCACACTAAAATGGCATATCATTATACAGAATATGCTTGTATTAAGTTGTCTGCTTGTTGTTTAATGTCCCGCTCAGTAATATAACAACACGTGTGGGTCCGGCGCTGATTAATGAACAATTTGCATACTCGTATATGCAAGAGGCCGACGTATAGTTCTCAGTAGGAAGTGACAACTTGGAGATGATGGCTTGCGGTATATACAGTTCTACTTTATACATGTTGATATAAACATACAAAAGACACTATGTGCCAGGTCAGCACATGGTGGTAGAGGTTGGTGTCTAGGTGCCCCGAGCACCCAGCCTAAACCTAGCTAGGCTAAGGGTAAGACCTTTCTTCTCCTTCTGGACCAAGGCTTATATAGCCAAGGTCACCTGACATTTAGTAAGTAATAAATATAAATGTAAACAGTAAATCATCAATGACATACTTGCACATCCTGTTCAGGATGGCAGACGGTCGATGTACACAAAAATGGGGATTAACAAATAGGATTAGCATCTAATAAATAACAGCAATTAAGTGTTTCAAGGCATATAGATGTCATGGCTCCAGGGTAATGAGCCTTTGCAATCAAACGTTCTTCAGACAATGGATGGCGTAAATCAGTCGCTATGACAACTTCCCTCCGTTACGTGAAGCTTGGACCCCAAGCTTACATGAGTCCAAGTTGATATGTGTGAACTTTTTCACCAAGGAAAACAACCATGCAAATGTGATCAAAATCAGTTATATGAAATCCTTCTGCAACAAATATATCTATGCAATGACGGTATGAAAGTGATCATCTAGCCAATTTGAATTAGTGCCAGTTTGAAAACTAACCAAGTGATCTTTATAATGTGCAATTTCACTACAAGGTAATTACGGCTTTGCACAGATTCAATAAATATATCACTGAAGGTTCTTTGAATTCAGGAGTCTGGCTTGGCGGTGCGACTCAGTACCGAATAGTGATAATGAGTAATGTCATCAAAAGTACAAATTAAACATCTCAGCAAATATTTCGCATAAAGAAATTTGAAACCAGGAGTCTAGCTTTACCGCGTGACTCAAACGGTACTTGTGGGTACTATTGCCCTTTTTAAGTACAATGGGTGCTCTTCCCGTGTCTTTGATGGAGCTTGCCCAGATATTGTGGGTGCGATGCCCAAGAAAAAGAATCCTTAATTCCGACATCAAAATTCTGAAATGCTGAATACTGCTGTGCTGTTAATTACTTAATACTGACATACAATAAACATATGTGTATGGGTGGCTCACCCAAGAATATCCCTAATCTGAATTCAAAGTCCTAGACAATACATTCAATTTTGTACCAAACTGTGCACATTAATTACTTGTAACAAATGACAAAATTTGTCGTTTAGATTTTTGAAATTACGAGTCGAGCTTTAAGGTGTGACTCGATAACATACAGCTTAGGTTTGTCTGGGCCCTAGCTGCAACTATATGTCTGGCGTGGCCTGGAGACATTTCAAAGATTCCCTTACACAATAACTTCAAAGATCTAGCTTGACTAAAGATTTAATTTGGAGTATATTGCACATATGCAAAACAGAATTTTGGAAAGACACATTTTGGCATTAATATACTGGCTTTGATTAATCATACCTGGTTGCACAATTCAACAGTCACACAATATATATCCTTGATTGAGTCCATGTAAGTAAACACAAATTGGTACGTCCCCATGAGATATCTTGTACACAGTGTCCATTTTGTAGGTGCCCGTGAGGCGGTTTCTGTATTGTGCTGGGTCTGCTGTGGTCGGCTGTGGTCGCGTCTCTGTGGGATAGGCATGTATACTTCTTTTCTCAGGTCATGTGCAGGAACGACATCTTGAAGGGGAAGTCTTAGCAGTGTTGCTAAGATATTCGAGCAGGGAAGGTTTGGGATGGGAGAACTTGTTCTTGATTGGCGAGGTTCTTGTTCTTTCTTCAATCTTGTTACAGGCCGTTTCTTCGTTCTTTGTGATTGGCCTTCAGGAAGGTAGTATATCCTTCTAATAAGAGACTGTCACTTCCTACAGTTTTGTGAACCATATGCCATGCTGCAAAGAGGTACAGGAAAGGACAGACTAAGAAGTCGGTCATACCCGGATTCTCCACCAAATTAACAATGCGTGTGGGTCCGGCGTTGATTAATGAACAATTTGCATACTCGTATATGCAAGAGGCCGACGTATGGTTCTCAGTAGGAAGTGACAACTTGGAGATGATGGCTTGCGGTATATACAGTTCTACTTTATACATGTTGATATAAACATACAAAAGACACAATGTGCCAGGTCAGCACATGGTGGTAGTGGTTGGTGTCTAGGTGCCCCGAGCACCCAGCCTAAACCTAGCTAGGCTAAGGGTAAGACCTTTCTTCTCCTTCTGGACCAAGGCTTATATAGCCAAGGTCACCTGACATTTAGTAAGTAATAAATATAAATGTAAACAGTAAATCATCAATGACATACTTGCACATCCTGTTCAGGATGGCAGACGGTCGATGTACACAAAAATGGGGATTAACAAATAGGATTAGCATCTAATAAATAACAGCAATTAAGTGTTTCAAGGCATATAGATGTCATGGCTCCAGGGTAATGAGCCTTTGCAATCAAATGTTCTTCAGACAATGGATGGCGTAAATCAGTCGCTATGACAAATATTCCAGACATGACAACGATTAGTAAACAATCAACTCTAAACCAGACAATCCAGTGCTTGACATCATGATCATCAATCCATGCAATTGGGATACAAAGACATCCGTTTGTTACCTCTTACAATAAGCAGGAGTTGCTGAATATTAATCCTCACCTGGATCTTTCCAGGGACTATATGAATGGGGGCGACTAGCTTTGGAGCCTGCACGCAAACTAAGGGTTGTACTTCATTAAATACCTGTTAAACTAAAGGGATAAATAACCAGCCCGGGTGAAGCAGAAAAATCTTCATAACAGGTTACTGAGACAAAATAATTGTTCCTGGTTCCTGTCCATTAAAATAGGTGACTGAGTCATAAACAGTTATCATGGTTATGGGATGTCGCGTTCAGCAACAAAGTTTTTTAATGAAAAGATAACAATCATTATAAAATTGGACCTTGTTATTACTTTGCCTTGCGTAAAGAGAACATGCATAAGGTGTAAACATTCATATTTCAACAGTATTTGTGTTGGCCTCAGTTTCTGATATTCCCGTCCAAAGCATACTTTAGGCATCTTAATATTGACAACCACCCTTTTCTATTAACAGAAACTTTCTCTTTCCAATTCTGGAAATGAGAACAGACAGTTCCGCCAATCTTTCATAACGATTACTGTCAATCTGATCAATCAGCATCATATGACACAGCTCGAAGAATAGTTTACCTGTCTGGCAACTACAATGTATTGTAGAACATGATATGAATATTGCAAGAAAAAATTCCCTTGGTATGATATAGCCTATCTCATCATATCTTACTGGTAAAAACACTTGGAATTACCAGTCGACTGAAACACTGTTCTTTCAGGGTATTTGCAATGAGAAGGGCTGATACATGTTGGCTGGACAAGTATGAACCGTGTTGATAGTGGTGGCGGTCGTGGTGATGAGCATCGTTATCACATTGTTTTGTTGATAATTCACCTTTCAGATAAGGCGACTATGCTTGTCGTTAGAGGCGTCTAATGGGATCGGGTAGTCAGACTCGCTGACTTTGTTGAAGCATGTCATTGATCCCAATTGCGTGGATCGATGATCATAATATCAATCACCGGATTGTCTGGTCCAGACTCGATTATTTACAGACCGCCGCCATATAGCTGGAACGTGTGAGATAGATTTGACACAACTTTAACAGTATATCAATAGCACAGCTTGTCATCTTCAATTAAACACATGAAGCTCCAACTGTGATGGAAATAGAACCACAAACTGGCTATTCTGTACCTTTCTTTGAAGGAGGATTCTAAGGCTTATCAATCTTATTCAAGTTTACAAGACCCTTACACCATACATTCTTGTCCATCTCATTCTTACATGCAAGAACTGAATACCTGTCCCACAGGTAACATAAATAACCGGTGCTCATGAACATGTTTTTCTAGATCAGAAATCTCAGCACAATAGGGACAAACATGACTGCCATCAATAAAATATACATGTGCAAACATGTGAAAGTTAGGCTTGATACATGGCCCAAAATTGCATGCACTACCAGTCTATATTATGTATAAGCATTACCATAATCACTGTGCATTTATATGAGCCAAAATGACAAATAATAGCGCTTAACTGTTTAAAGGTCCATTTTCCTTCTGACTATCAGCATGAGGACACATGTCTCTCTTCGGGAATAGAGAAACAACGCCTTCTGTGTTGTGTAAGATGCTGGCTTTGTCAGCGCCAGACACAGACATAACACATGGGGATGACAAAAGAAAATGGCTGTTCTCTCGGGACAAGTACAGTTCATACTAGTGAGACTTCAAAGGGCCTTTTGTAGCAGGCTTTCTTGACAGTGACTTAATGATAATCCATATTTGCTCATATATGAATATATGCTATTTTTTTAACACCTTTGTAAATATACATGTATGTGCAAGAAACTTCAGCAAATATGATTTGAGGGCGCACTCAGTCATCCATTCATTAGTTAAAATACCCTCAGGTTCACGGAAAACTTGACACAGGCAATATCTTATAATTTTATCCAAGCATCCTGTGACAAAAATTCTTGCCATCTCAGAAGCTAAATAATATTTATTGTGGAATAAATGACAAGTTCTCCAGTTTTGGTCTCCTTTATCAAGTTTATTTGTGTCCATGTTATATAATCAGTAATAAATTTTAAATGTACAGTGTATGTGAAACGTATACTTCACCTCCAGCTGTGCGGTTACTACTGGAAGCTCTCACACCATCTATGTCAGTAGTTTCTTCTTAATATTATTATTTATGTTTTTGCAGCGTATCACTCACTGTGTAAGATGTGTGAATAAGCTCAATAGAAAAAGATAAAATAATATTAGCTTTTTAGGTGTAATATTTCCATGTTGAGTGAGTGAGTGAGTGAGTGAGTGAGTGAGTGAGTTTGGTTTTACACCACTTTTAGCAATATTCCAGCATTATCATGGCGGGGAACACCAGAAATGGGCTTCACACATTGTACCCATGTCGGGATTCGAACCCCGGTCTTCGATGTGACGAGCGAACGCTTTAACCACTAGGCTACCTGACCGCCCCTTTCCATGTTGAGTGATCCAGCAGAGTGTTTGCATTGAGTATTCCAGCAGAATGTTGTTGTATCTTAAAACTCACACAAGACTCTGGCGTAGGTATATTATAATGCAGTGTTAAGGATATCAGTCACCAAATATATGACATAAACACTAGTTAACCACTCAAAGTTGAAAATATATGTCAGGCTCCTAGCTGGATTAGAAGGGATGTATGACATAATTGATTCTCCAATAACAATCTCCTCACATCAACCTGCATAAGTTGGAGTGTTTTGGAAATTTAAAAAAAATACATATAATATTTCGTCCTCCCTTACAACATCACCTCATCGTACTGACAATTCAGCTAGCTGTCATCAATATTTATAAACAAAATAGGTCATGTTTGACAAATAAAATTCAGTATGATTTTACAGGCCAAGTACTTTAGTGCAGTGAAGTTACTAGTAGTTGGGAGGGTAAAACTGTTACCATAGTAACTCGTTCGACCACTAGTTGCATAAGCATATCAAGGAAACATGAAAGTCGAGCGTGGTTGAGGATGACATCCTTGTTTACACGTAAAAATCCGACCATATACATAATTAACACAGTCGCGATGTGTCCTTTCCCGAGTATGTAGGTTAATCTGGCCATTTGGTGCAACTTAGACCGAACACTCTCACATGGCATTATTTTCCAAGGCTAAAAAACTAATCCGTCACTCGGACGATAACAAAACAGAGGTTGTATAACCATTTTCTATATGAATCGATATTCATGTGTATACATAACAGCTAATATATTGCGGTTGTATATGTATCGCACGTGGTGCATGGGCTAATCAACTCTCTCGGGGGATAGGAGCGTTTGAACCATGTACGAATGTACTGTACAATGAAAAACCTACCTCCCCCACTCCGGAAACACAGGTAAGGGAACCGCCACACATTTCCCAGTCCAACGGCGTACCCGATCGTGGCAAGCAGAAATTCCAATTTTTTGTTCCAGTTTCCACGTTCTTCCATACTGTCAGATGAGATTGACTCGTTGCTATCTGTACGAGGACACCAGCAGTTGTGTGCGCTCCTCAAGCCCGCGCACCTTATGAATGGCGTTAGCAAGACCGCTGAGTCACGATTGTATATTTATGCAAATAGTTCCCGGATTCAAGCCAATCAACAAACGTTTGACATAAAACGGTTCGGTGTGTGCCAACGTTCGCTGTATCTATTCGCACGATATCGTGTACATAAAGAGTACATATTCCACAATGTAAATAACAGACAATTTATCCCAATATGCACGATATCGTGTAAATAACAGATAATGTATCACAATATGCACGAAATCGTGTAAATAACAGTCAATGTATCACAATATGCACGATATCGTGTAAATAACAGACAATTTATCACAATATGCACGATATCGTGTAAATAACAGACAATGTATCACAATATGCACGATATCGTGTAAAGAACAGAAAATGTATCACAATATGCACGATATCGTGTAAATAACAGACAATTTATCACAATATGCACGATATCGTGTAAATAACAGACAATTTATCACAATATGCACGATATCGTGTAAATAACAGACAGTATATCATAATATGTACGACATCGTGTAAATAACAGACAATTTATCACAATATGCACGACATCGTGTAAATAACAGAACTTTAACCATAATATGCTCGATATATCCTGTAAATAACAGATAATGTATCACAATATGCACGATATCGTGTAAATAACAGACAATTTATCACAATATGCACGATATCGTGTAAATAACAGACAATTTATCACAATATGCACGATATCGTATAAATAACAGACAATTTATCACAATATGGACGATATCGTGTAAATAACAGACAATCTATCATAATATGCACGACATCGTGTAAATAACAGACAATTTATCACAATATGCACGACATCGTGTAAATAACAGAACATTAGCCATAATATGCACGATATATCTTGTAAATAATGAAACATTTACCACAATATGCACGATATCGTGTAAATAATGAAACATTTACCATAATATGCCCGATATCGTGGGAATAACAGCACACGATACTCACACGTTATGGTATCACGGGTTACATTATTCGATCTATCAGCAGCGATTACGAACATTATAATATTATACAAGTACATGTTATCTTTGTTGATTTTTCAGATTATGATGAAAATTATATTTTTGTGAGAACTGAGTCACTTTGCAAAATGACCAAGAATACTGCTGCATTATTTTTGTAAAGAAGTTTTGTTATTTCATGATACTGTATATTTTAGTTGTTTTGGATGTTCAAATGACTCTGTAAGACTCTTGTACCACCGTTGGAGGTTTTTCAGAGAAATAAACTGAACTGAACTGAACTGAACTGAACTGAACTGAACTGAACTGAAGATCACCTCTGGGGTGTAGATACAGCATCTGTCTGCCTGGAGAGTGTTTGGTCGGTGGTTTGACCCTTTAGCCGAGTCGTAAAAAATGTCACTAGCGGTTACCCATGACAAAACATTGGCCTGCGCTCGGGTTAACGACATAAAGCAAAGAAAGGGCTGTCTCTGAGTCAGTAAAATGTGTCTTGGATGCAATGTTAAGCCCCATTTCAACTCTATTCACCTAAGATATAAGGTACATTCGGAAGTCCCAATATTAATGACCAGGCTTCATGAATTCTATGTCTTACCATGATGACATGGAGTAATGCTTACCTTCTGAAACCCCACCCCCGTATCAGCCTTTGGGCTAATGGAAAAGCATCTTATTAATTTGTGAGTTTGGTTTAATACTTTGAACACTATTTCAGTCATATCACGTCTGATAAGAGTCATGTGGGAGTGTAGTCCAAAGTGGTTTAGATCTTAGACGTTTACCACACTGAAACTCACAGGATTGCTATGTGCTGATATCCGAAGGATCACAATTACCGTATTCGACGTAATAAGCGCCCCGGTCTAATAAGTGCCCACGGCGATATTTGCTGATATATTGGCTGGTGAACAATCCCAATTAGCACCTCTTCAATGTACACAAGACTTATTTATTCGTGTATAATACGCACTCGTGTGTTATATGCACCCTTAATTATGGGCAATTAAATTCTGGAAAATATATCTGTCCTGTATGATACGCACATACTTTTCTTTTGTATCATTTCAGGCTGTCAGCATAAACTACGAAATTTACAATCTTTCAACTCTGTTTTTTTTCTCACCAAAATTATATTAAAATAAAAGCCCCTAATTTCTAATTTTAAGAGCGCATGGGTGCATTGTCAGAAAGAAATGGGAACATTAGTGACTTATTGTATAACCATTGATTTTTAGATAATTTTTGCCATTAAACAATATATCACCGACTAACCACGGGTCCGAACATTTTTGCCTTCATCAAAGTGATCCAGAGACTAGAGAAGACGGAAAGAAACAAGCTTGCTCAGTATCTCCATGGCGCCCGTCCACCACCCCGCGAGAGAATCTACCTAGAGATCAACCAGAGACTAGAAAGGCTACAGGAGCGGTTTATACACTCGAGGCAGACATTTGGTAAAAGGGTAGATTTGGTAAGTCGGCCTCACGTGAAACTGACTAACAAGGCAATTACATACGGATTATGGTAACAAAGGACCCAACCAATTGAAACTTGCGTTTCGGATGAACCTTGGAGACAAGTCGTTGTAACTGGTGATGCCATCCCTCCAAGAGGTTGTTTGTTCGTGGTCCATCGTTTCCATAGTGGTTCCACTGCCAGAGGTGAAGGGAACTTTCCATCCACTATGACGTAGTCCGCATGACTCATGACTCAATTAACCATCAGCTGATTAATCCAATCAAGTAATGATTACCTTACAAGTATCTCTCACCTGCCATCGTGAGCTCGTCCACAACTGTAAAAACACTTAATTTATTGTAACAACACCATTCACATCAAAGAAATACCGCAAGTCGGCCTGAGATGTATTCTGAAACCCAAATGTCTGCCTCGCGTGTAGACACTACAGGAGAAGCTTCGACTGGGTATCAAGTCTCCTCTCCAGACACCACAGGAGCAGCTTCGACTGGGTATCAAGTCTCCTCTCCAGACACTACAGAAGCAGCTTCGACTGGGTATCAAGTCTCCTCTCCAGACACTACAGGAGCAGCTTCGACTGGGTATCAAGTCTCCTCTCCAGACACTACAGGAGAAGCTTCGACTGGGTATCAAGTCTCCTCTCCAGACACTACAGGAGCAGCTTCGACTGGGTATCAAGTCTCCTCTCCAGACACCACAGGAGCAGCTTCGACTGGGTATCAAGTCTCCTCTCCAGACACTACAGGAGCAGCTTCGACTGGGTATCAAGTCTCCTCTCCAGACACTACAGGAGCAGCTTCGACTGGGTATCAAGTCTCCTCTCCAGACACTACAGGAGAGGCTTCGACTGGGTATCAAGTCTCCTCTCCAGACACTACAGGAGAAGCTTCGACTGGGTATCAAGTCTCCTCTCCAGACACCACAGGAGCAGCTTCGACTAGGTATCAAGTCTCCTCTCCAGACACTACAGGAGAAGCTTCGACTGGGTATCAAGTCTCCTCTCCAGACACCACAGGAGCAGCTTCGACTGGGTATCAAGTCTCCTCTCCAGACACCACAGGAGCAGCTTCGACTAGGTATCAAGTCTCCTCTCCAGACACTACAGGAGAAGCTTCGACTGGGTATCAAGTCTCCTCTCCAGACACCACAGGAGCAGCTTCGACTGGGTATCAAGTCTCCTCTCCAGACACCACAGGAGCAGCTTCGACTGGGTATCAAGTCTCCTCTCCAGACACTACAGGAGAAGCTTCGACTGGGTATCAAGTCTCCTCTCCAGACACTACAGGAGAAGCTTCGACTGGGTATCAAGTCTCCTCTCCAGACACTACAGGAGAAGCTTCGACTGGGTATCAAGTCTCCTCTCCAGACACTACAGGAGAAGCTTCGACTGGGTATCAAGTCTCCTCTCCAGACACTACAGGAGAAGCTTCGACTAGGTATCAAGTCTCCTCTCCAGACACTACAGGAGAAGCTTCGCCTGGGTATCAAGTCTCCTCTCCAGACACTACAGGAGAAGCTTCGACTGGGTATCAAGTCTCCTCTCCAGACACTACAGGAGAAGCTTCGACTGGGTATCAAGTCTCCTCTCCAGACACCACAGGAGCAGCTTCGACTGGGTATCAAGTCTCCTCTCCAGACACCACAGGAGAAGCTTCGACTGGGTATCAAGTCTCCTCTCCAGACACTACAGGAGAAGCTTCGACTGGGTATCAAGTCTCCTCTCCAGTTCCTTGATGCAGCTGGATGTGTTGTAAAACTGGGCTAACAAAACAACTAGTTTGTGCAACTCTGTGACACATGAAATATGATAAATGAACATGAATGATACATATGGAGGATGTACGAGATGATATATGATGAATGTAAGTCTGATATGTATATAATGTACATGAAATATGATAAATGAAACCATGGATGTATGATGTATGAAATATCAGAAGAAATGTATGAATAAAGAAAAAACACTAAATATCATTTGCTACTGTTTGTCTTTTGTCACTGTAGGCAACAGTACACTAAAATGGGCCAGTTCAACTCTGCAGAGAGGTAGTATGTAAAACCACCGAAGCATATAAATGTTTGTTTTAGACTGTAGGCATTTGTCAAGTTCAAGTTCTTTATTAACTTAAACCGCCGACCGGTGGTATATGAGCAACATAATAGCATACATATATACAAAAATACAATGTGATCAAGTGGCAGAAAGTAATATTTTTACAAATTTAGACATTTTTTAAGATTGTAAGTTCTCATATTTGACATCAAATGCTTAAAGGAAATAATGTTTGACCAGTTTAGATATCTACTATCAATTAATGTTTTTCTTTGCTGGTCAAAATATTCACAACTAAAGAGGTAGTGGAACTCGTCGGCTATGGCAGGGGAGGTACAAAGCTTACATGTGCGACATTCGCGTGGGATGCCCTCCCAGCGACCAGTCTCAATCGGTAAATTATTATTTAGTGTTCTTAATTTTAAAATTGGAGAAAAGATTTCTGGTTATAAGAGAAGATATTGTTCAAGTTTGAAATTTGTTTTGTAAATTCTATAGTTGCAAGCTTTGGAGCTTGTAGTTAAATCGACATTCCATTTTTGAATAAAATGATCTTTTAAAATGTTTTCAATTTTTGAGACTAACCAGTCGTGACTTACAGAATCCGGTTGATTAAAAACTACAGAAAGACCACACCTGTTTAATAAGTTCTTAATGGACTCCACCCATTTGCTTCTATTGTTATTAATATTATTTATATAATTTATGTATTTCAATATTAGGGTTGAAAATTTTATAACATGTCGATTATTACTTATATGGTCGTGCCAAAACGAGATCATTCTCTTATATATGAGTATACTTATTGGAAATCTCCCAAATTCACCATACAACATATAATCGGGTGTTGAGTTTCTAAGATGTAGTCTTTCCAATACTGAATGGTTTTTGTATCCCCAAATTTCACAACCATAGGTTAGAATAGGCAAGATTAGTACATTGAGAAGGCAATCAACAGGTGGATTTAATTTCCGTGCTCTTTTTAATAAGCAGAACATGGCTTTTGTAGCTCTGTCAGCGAGGTTTTTAATTGCACATACAAAACAACGGTTTCGATGGAATAAAATACCAAGATAGACATAACTATTTACAATTTCTAAATCAACAGAGTTAAAATGAAACTTCAAATTCTGGAGTAGTTTGGTGCCTGATCCAAATATTAATATTTTAGTTTTGCAGGTGTTTACCTCTAATTTCCATTTTTTGCAATATTTGTGAAATGAATCAAGGGACTTTTGAAGTTCAGGTGCGTTGTCGGCAAATAAGACTGTGTCGTCGGCGTACAGGATAATATATGGTGGCCGAGAGGGGACATCGCTTTCTCGCTTTATCGCTTTATCGCTTTCTCGCTCTATCGCTTTATCGCTTTATCGCTTTATCGCTCTATCGCTTTCTCGCTCTATCGCTTTCTCGCTTTATCGCTCTATCGCTTTCTCGCCCTATTGCTTCTTCTAATGACTAACCATAGTCATATCAAGGAATCGGGTGTTCTTTAACTTCTTTTGAATAGCATGTGCTGTAAATCTTGAAATTAACGTTAATTATAAATGCAAAAAAATTAGCGTAGACATAATTACCGTATTCGACGTAATAAGTGCCCAGGGCGCTCTCAAAATAATATTTTGGCGAAAAAAAAAGTTGAGTTGAAAGATAAATTTCTTGGTTTATGCTGACAGCCTGAAATGTTTATGTACGACAGATATATTTTTCCCGAATTTAATTGCCCATAATTAAGTGTGCATATAACGCACGAGTGCGTATTATACGCGAATAAATAAGTCTGGTGTACTTTAATCAATTGCAAGGGGTGCTAATTGGGATTGTTCACTAGCCAATATTTTAGCAAATATCGCCGTGGGCGTTGATTAGAGCGGGGCGCTTATTACTTTCGAATAAGGTAATTATACTTTGCATTTATGTCTCAGAAATGACTGTTGATAAGACGGCCTCACGGAACACTTTGAATAGCGGAAATACCAACTTGAATATAAAACCAATCAACTATCTATTTCCACATTACGGTTACTGAGAACAATATGTCATCCAAAAACTAGAAATTACATAAAGGACATCCGGTAGTATTAACCATTGCTTGGGTGAGGACTTCCACTTTGATGACATCTACTCCGCAAACAGAATAAACGTTGATATAAGCGTTGTACTACTCAGCGCTATTGAGCGGTGTTATTTGCTATTTGTTTTGATAACTTGGCCTGGGGGCGGGGGATCCAATAGCTAAATAGGGCCATAAATCAATCAAATTCTTTTGTACGCAGAAATACGTGTATTGTTATAAAAGCACATATGTCTGTACTGGTATAATATATTTCAGTAGATAGTGAGAAAATTTCAACATTCCGTCCATATGTATAATTTGAAATGCGACTTGGAAAAATCTCAGCTCTCTTTTATGATTAAAACCCACAAGAAGGAATATTGCTATACCGCGAGAAAGCGATAGAGCGAGAAAGCGATAGAGCGATAAAGCGATAGAGCGATAAAGCGATAGAGCGATAAAGCGAGAAAGCTTTATATATCGTTTAGCTTGTATATTTTCTTGTAGTGTAATAAATAAGCAAGATTCACAGAATACAGATAGTCACTGTTCATATTTTCATTTTGTTCATAGTATCCTCCCCTCATTCCTCCATCAATCTTAAAACTGATAAAAAGGAGATCATATATTAACAAATAATTGTCAGTTTTATTAGCTGTTTTGTACTCTGTTTGTACAGAATTATGTTTTTCGGTCATTAGATTTGGAATTGAAGCCGAATATGTGCTCGTCCGATTTCGGGATCACAATCATGTTCATTAAGTTGCATGCACATTATGCAAACAAAAGTTGTACATGTGCACAGTTATGTTTCCCTTACAAAATACAGATGAATTTGATATATGTCTCTACCTTAAGTCACATATACGACTTTCGAGAGCATCATTAACCCGTAACCCCATTCCTTGGACAACAGAAATGAAATGCGTCGTAAATATTTTTTAAAAACAACTCGTTTCTTATAATGACTTTCGATCAAACTGTCTTCGGGAATTAAATTTAATGCTAAAGTGCTTGTAAAATATAGTTTAACTTTCCCGCCAGGAGAGACTAGATATCTAATTATAGTATAGTGAGCGAGTGAGTGAGTTTTGGCTTTACGCCGCTTTTAGCAACATTCCAGCAATATCACGGCGGGGGACACCAGAAATGGGCTTCACACATTGTACCCATGTCGGGAATCGAACCTGGGTCTTCGGCGTGACGAGCGAACGCTTTAACCACTTGGCTACCCGACCGCCCCAAATATAGTATAGGCTGAGGCAGGAATATACATATTTATGTAGCAATTTTCTATCCATTTAAACTGTATGTTAACAACACACACACACACACACACACACACACACACACACACACACACACACACACACACACACACACACACACACACACACACACACATAATTTTGACAAACCTATACTTAAGATATACATAACATATTATAATGATAGCTGATTTAAAATATGTTATAGATAATCATAGTAATGCATTTCATATTGTTATCAACCTTAACTATGTGGTCACACTAATTATGTCTCTCCATATGTGTAGTTAACACAAGTACACATATCAACAGTGGTAACGCCACAGCGATGGGGGCAGTGGGGTAGCCTAGTGGTTAAAGCGTTCGGTCGTCAAGCCGAAGACCCAGTTCGATTCCCCACATGGGTACAATGTGTGAAGCCCATTTCTGGTGTTCCCCGTGATATTACCGGATTATTGTTAAAAGCGACGTGAAACCATTCTCACTCACTCACAGCGGTGTTTATCAAATTACTATATGCAAGTACATATATTTGTAGATTTGCACAAGACAAGAAACACAATTCAAGTTAAACATACATCAAATGTCAAAAAGAACATTTACGGACAACCTTATGACACACTGTAACATCATATACTACCGAAAACTAGTTATAGAACACTCACAATTATAAGATTGTATTTTTGCAAAACAATCAGCCATGACTAATTAACCATAGTCTTAACTTATATATATTGTAAATATTTAGATTTTAACCTGATTTATTTAGAGGCATTGCCATGATCTGGCACGCGCTTTCGGCGTGATGGTCACATACAACTGAATAGGGCCATAAATAAATCAATTACATTTTACGAAAAAATCGGTGGATTGTTTTAAAATCACCTACGTCTCTACAGTTAAATTATGTTTTAAGTAAATAGTGAGAAAAGTTCAACATTACCTCCCAATTGCAGCAGATATCATATGCGGCCCCTATAGTGGTCAAGAGGGGATATTGCTTAACCGCGAGAAAGCGATAGAGCGATAAAGCGAGAAAGCGATAGAGCGAGAAAGCGAGAAAGCGATAGAGCGAGAAAGCGAGAAAGCGATGTCCCCTCTCGGCCACCATAATAATAAGGAATTGTAAAATTATATCGAAATGCTCTTCTGGTATGTCAAGCTTTACACCGTTACAATTGTCCGCGGATAGGTAATTTTCCAAGTGGTGATAAGTTTTCACCTTGTCGCACGCCGGAAGCGGTTACAAAATAGTCTGACAAGTTATTTTTTGAGCAAACGCATGATTTAATATTTCGGTACATATTTTTGATAACATTCAAACATTTTCCACTAACACCTTGTTTTTGCAATTAATGCCATAGGCCGACTCTCCAGACTTTGTCAAACGCTTTTGAGAAGTCGATAAATGCACAGAATAGCTTTTTCTTTGATTGTCTAAGTGTATTTATCAGCATGTGTAAAAAGAATATATTATCCATGGTTGAGTGGTCCTTACGAAATCCGGCTTGTGCTTCACTTAGGATTCTATTGTTTTCAATAAATTTAGTAAGTCTATCATTAAGTACGCTCGTAAATAATTTCCCGAAACAGCTGAGAATAGTAATTGGACGGTAAAAGTTTGGGTCAGAACGATCTCCTTTTTTCTTATATATGGGTTTTATTATGCCGCTCGACCATGCCTCTGGTATGTGGCCTGTATTGAGAACATTATTAAAAATCAAGACATAAAGAGGACCCAAAGAATCTATAGTATCGATCAGGTAGTTGTTTTCAACGAAATCAAGAGCTGTAGCTTTGTTCCTTTTTAGTTTGTTAATGCAATATTTAATTTCTTGCAATGTTATTTCATTATTCAACGTTCTTATATCGTAGTTCTTAAAATGATCATTATCTTCATTTTCAAAGTCATTTTGTGTATCATCTACATCAGTATTCAAGTTAGAGAAGTATTCATAAAATACGTCTGGTATTGGGTTGCGTTTCAGTATCTTCGTTAGATTTTGGGTATAACAGACTCCAATATTCTTTTGGGAATGTTTAGAACGATCACGTAACAGCTGACTTGATGTAGTTTTCTGTTTATTTCTGGATTTGTTGATAATTTTCTTGTATGATTTGGCATGTTGTCTTAAGTTGAATTCATTTTGGGGGTTTCTTTTCTTTAAAAATAGTTTCTTTGATTTCTGATATTGTTTGCGCGCTTCTCGGCATTCGTAACCAAACCACGGTTTATGTTGTCCATTACTCGGTTTAGAGCCAGTTGCCTCCACACGCCGGGTAGATTTCACACCGAAAGTATTGCGTGCGGCCTCGCAAAGCATTGACAAGACTGTCGATCACATTCTTATCCGGGTCGCCGTGACCTTTTAGCGCTGACTCAGCCCTTTTTGTTATTTTATCAATTACCGTCAAGTCAATATTATGGATGAAATCGTCTTTTTTGTCAGTATTATAACGTTTTGGGGCATTTGTAAGTTGATCCGAATGTTGGTTATCGTTAGCTGGGGTTTCGTGATTCATTGTGGAAGATTTAAGGTAACATTGTATGGGACAATGAACTTCTGAGTACAAAGGGTTGTGGTCTAAAACTTTCAGGTTTGTAAATAAAGATAAGCATGACTGACTACACAAAACATAATTAACTGTACTTTTGTCACAACATGTTACCCTGCCTTCCGAACCGTCATCACCTATTCTTCCATTGCAAATAAACAAATTCAGGTTTTTACACATATCAAGAAACTTGTATCCATGATTATTAATTTTACCTAAATCCTGAGATTTTCTTAATTTAGATAAATTTCCATCAAAAACATAATCCAGTGTAAATTCACTAGACAATTCAACCAGATCCATATCAAGCTCTTTGAGAAGATTTTCATCGAAACTAATAAAATCATTTAAAGAACTTGTTTTTGCGTTAAAATCTCCAAATAAAATAATATTGTTGCTTTCACTAAGCAGATCCAGAATATCCTTTTCACATTCATAAAAAGTGTCGGAAGTATAATACCTTGAACCTTCCGGGGGAATACATACAACCCCAAGGAAGATATCCTTGTCTGTGCTAAACAATATTTTTGATATTTTAACCCACAGGACATACTCATTTCTTTTGTCAAGTACTGATACGTACTAAGAATAGCAATTTTTGACAGCAATGGCGATTCCGCCTTATCTTCTCCTAGCATTTTCTCTATGTTGGGTATATAAAGAGTAACCTTTTATCTCTAAATCGTCTAAAAAGCCTGTTTTAGTTTCTTGTAAACCAAAAATATCTTGTCCCTGGAGCAGTTCAACAAATTCTGGGTAGAATAGTCTCTTTCGCAACCCACAAACATTTAAACTTAGGAGATTAATTGCATTTAAACCTTGTGAGACTGAAAAATTGTCAAAAGGATTTACCATATCATCATCATCATCATCATTATCATCATCATTGCTATCATCATTGTTATCAGTATCATCATCATCATCATCGTCGTCGTCGCTGTCATCATCGTTATCATCTACATCGTCTTCAACATCGCTATCATCATCATCACTGACATCAGTATCAATTATGTGTTCAACATTATCGAATGGGACATTATCATAAGTATAACAAAAAGCCCATTTGCTCTTAGGATTGAAAACCTTCGGATCTTTATTGTTTTCACAGGTTGAGACAGCAATAAGTTCATTGATGTTATTTAGAGTAATATATTCAGACGGATATTTGTCATCGGAATAGGTATGGCTCTTAGTAGCATAAGGTGCACTGGAGGGAGTATCGACAACATCATTAACTGTCTGGTGACTAGGAGCAGGGCTATCAGAATTAACACCCTGATCAGTTCCGCCCAATCTAATCCCATCATTAGCCTTTTCACCACCGTCGTGTCCTCAGCGGAGTCCTGTTTTACCCTGGGTTGGGCGATATGGGGGTGGGGCTACCGATGTTTGGAGAACTTTGTTGACATACAATTTGTCAACACTGATGGACGCCATCTTGTTTTGTTTCTTGGCATCTTTTAGTGCAGGCACCAATACATCACGCCTGTACTGGTTTACCTCATCAGGGAACTGTTCATATATAGAGAAGGGTTTATCCTCCAGGCGCTTACCAGCTGACTTAACAGTATCCCTCTCTTGTGTGTAGATGAATTTTGCTATAAGTGGGCGAGGTCTGTTGTGTTCTGTGCGTCGATTGGGTCGGCCGATCCTATGCACTCGTTTGAAGTGTAGACTATCACTATTGATATCTAATTCTGTTTTTATGAAGTCTTTCAGCACCTTTTCGCAGTTTTCAAGTGAAGGGGACGCCTCTGTTTCAGGAATATTTGAGAAAATGAGGTTGTCCCTCATGGAGCGACATTTCAAATCAATCACAGTTTCTTTTAGTTTCATGTTTTCTTGTTCTATGTCGTGTAGGACAGGGGCACATTTGGACATCTGGTCCTGTAGTAGTTTTATGTCACTTTGCATCTTTATTTTCTCACTTCTGAATTCATCGAAAGTTCCGCTTAGAAATATAGTGCATTTGTCCATTTCATCAACTCGTGATCTTAAGGAGTCAAGCTGTGGACTCCTCCCTCTGAGACCGGTACCGCACGGCCACGCTTCCATACAGCACGGGTTCGGGGAACTCTCCTCGCTCTTGGGGATATAAGGATCAAGAGTGGTGATTCTTTGTTTCTTCCAGCGAACAAGACAAATTGAGTGCATCATAAAAGTACAAAATTTTCTCATAGTTTGATCTTTGATTTGTGATGATTGAACAACTTCGTCTTTACTTCTCCCAGATTTTCGATGGCAAGGCGCTTTTCAATACATTTTTATAACTCGTTTAAAGCTGTGTTAAAATGCACGTGTGATGACGTCTTTGAAAACAATATCAGTTTCATTAGTTTCGTTAATACAACGATTCTAACCAAATCTGGTATCAGTTACAGCATGCAGTATTTGAGTATGGTCAAAGCGCACTCATGTTTCGCGATCTGTATTTCCAGGAACCAACACATTATCCAAGATATATCTCTGCTTTGAATGCAACAATATTTGGACGTCAAACATCCATGCATACTAAAGTTTTTACATGGTTGTTCAAATGCAGACCTATCAGATGATATAAGATCAAACCAAGCATTCCAATACTTGTATATCTGTAGTTTTCGTTCTGGTGAATGGATCAGAGACCCATGTGCGTACCGATTTGTCAGATGTTCTAATGGCGGAAACAATAACAAACTGTATTTCCCCTACTAAAATACTAGTGTTTTTGGAAGGTCTAGAATACATATTTATATTTATATATTTAATTTGATAAGATGTTAAACATTGAGGTTTAGTGTCTTTAAGGATATATTATTATATTCTGCATGCTCTGGTGTGGTTAAATTGCATGTTTAATAAACAAAACCCAATAACAATAAACAATATTAAACAATAATCTTTTTTGAACTGATATAAGTTAAACTTAAATATATAATGTTTTGTCGATTATATTGTTTTCATATTAATCTACGATGAAAACAAACAATATATCACATACCCATTGTTTCCATACTCTTCACGTTCAATATACCAGCGGGTAAAATGGTGGTCGTTGTAACAAGAATTGAGTGTTGTATTACGCCGCTTGTAGCAATCCTCCAAGCAGACGAGTTCCTGACCCATTTGAAAACCAAACTACGATTCTAGACCATTCCAAGCAATTTACAATGAGAAAGTGATGGAGGGCAATTTTGTTGACAATCTGACCATCCCCTGTAAAGCCGACACTATTAAAACCACCCACTGTGAAGCGGAATGGATAAAACTGGTTCCTGGGTTCCTGTTGTGGAGCAAACCTATGTTATATAATTTATAATTTGTGATGTATCCCAAGATGCCAAATTTAACTTGTAATGCTGTCCTCCAGTGCCCCAAAAACAGTCACCGAGGTGCTACCCAACAGCCACGACTATTCACGCTTACCGTAAAACAACCACCATGTTATCCAATGTAGAGTGGTTACTTTATACAGGAATAGCGGTACCGCGACAGGGAGCGGCGCATGTCATGACATATATCAAGCCAGGGTGGCGCAAGTGAATGCCGTCACCAGATACATCTTGTGGTTTCACCGGTTGATGGCAGGCTGGAAGTGTATATGCCCCCAATCTTACGGAACCTGTTCCCCACCCGCCTATTCTACGTGGGTCTAACCCCTTCTAGGCCATAGAGGACATCTGCATGCCAGTTCCTGCATGGCGATGCCAGACCATGACAGGACAGCATCAGAGAGGAGGTGGATGCTGAGGAGTGCCACATTGATGTCATGGTACACCTGGCTTGTTGCTACTGCACCAGATCGTTAGATCAATGATGGATCAGCACAGCCTTGGGTGGTTTCTGCATAGCCTTGACAGTTAGGTCTACTGTCACTGTTACGCTTCCTGCATACATGTGGGTGTTCCACATGCTGGAATGCAGTTTGTTTGTTGTTAAACGCCGCACTCAGCAATATTTCTAGCTATATGACGGCGGTCTGTAAATAATCGAGTTTGGACCAGACAACTCAGTGATCGACATCATGAGCGTCGATCCACGCAACTGGGATACCATGACATGCACCATCCAAGTCAGCGAGCCTGACCACCCGATCCCGTTTGTCGCCTCTTACCACAAGCATAGTCGCCTTTTACAGCAAGCATGCATTGGTTGCTGAAGACCTCGGATCTTCACGGGTATGGAATTCAACAATGCCTTCACTGTTAAAACAGATTAACTGACCATCTTGAGTATGTTGCTACTATTGTGTCTCCAGTGTTTTCCTGACACTCAAGGGCTTAGTTTGAATAGGAAGGGAACCACCCAGAGTGCCCAACGCAACAAGCAGTACACCATAGAACAATGTAAAATGTAGTTTGAAACAGGACTATTTGTTATCTCCCTTGCTCTTTAATTTGTATGATAATGCTCTTATTATTACAATTACCAGTTTGTCCATGGGTGTAAATATACATGAACATGTGTGCAAGGTTGGTATTTTAGCATATGCCGATAATATTGTTTTAATCACTGAAAGCGAGTGTGAGCTCAATGTTATGCTCTATTGTCTGCATAACTGGTGTGTATCAAACAAAATGATTATAAACAATGCCAGATCTAGAGTTGTACACTTTAGGGCCGCATCGGCGACAAGAACCATTGTTTATTTACAAGTGGAGATTTTGCATCAGAGATTGCAGATTGTTATACTTATAACAGAACACTTGATTTTACTTTTAACAGAACACTTAGATTATAGCCTGTATGACAGAAAGGTATGGCATGTTCGGCAAACAGAGCGCTATGCCTACTTATAACTAAAGTATAAAGTACAGGGTGGTATGCAATATCTAACGTACTGTAAGTTGTATCATTCTATGGTGGGGCGGTCGGGTAGCCTAGTGGTTAAAGCGTTCGCTCGTCACGCCGAAGACCCGGGTTCGATTCCCGACATGGGCACAATGTGTGAAGCCCATTTCTGGTGTCCCCCGCCGTGATATTGCTGGAATATTGCCAAAAGCGGCATAAAACCATACTCACTCACTCATTCTATGGTATGGGCTACTGTTGAATATGGCGTTGCAACTTGGGGCACGTAATGTTTCTTGTATTAATGCGTTTCTTTTTAGGCTAAACTAAGTATGCACCGAATAATGGTCGCCTACAGGAGTTAATCAATGGAGAAGTGTGTCGAGATTTTACAGACACTTATGTAACTTAGATTGTTACAGAGCAGCTGCCAAAATTATGTTTTGGAGTAATGATTTAGCGATGAAGAAAAAACGTTCATGCCAGACTTTGTGATCTTAATTTAGCTCATTTTTTAAAACCCCATAAACGTTGATTATCCCTTATGTTGTATCACAGTTTACTGATGCTAGTTTAATGATTGTGTACAAAAATGGAAACCTGAAATGTCGCAAGCAGGCAGTAAACATGGAAGAGGTGGCTTCAAACTAAGAACCTGTTCTTCTTTTAAATACGAATTTGCCCGTGAATTGTATGTTAATTGTAACATGTCTCGTCTATATAGAAGGACACTGGCCCATTCTAGATGTGGTGTAGCTCCCGGGAGTTGAAATTGGAACATATGATAGATGTCCTTTATCGGAAAGAATTTGTTTCTATTGTAAAGATATTATTAAAGATGAATGTCACGTTTTACTGCAATGTCCATACATCATGTTGAACGTTTTAACCTTTTAAACAAGTGTTTCCAATTTGAAGAAGGTTTTATGTCCTTTGAAGATAAAGACAAGGTTAGTTTTATACTGTCATACCCTGAACTGCCCCTTTTAACTGCCAAAACCTGCCATAATATCTTATAGAAAACGTGCTGCCAAATTGTATATTCCTACGTAATATTTATTTTATTTAATTGTTTACGGTTCTATCTAATACCCTTAGTTCATAGTTTTGTTGCATGCATAATTGACTCTCTTTATTCCGCATGAAATGACTCAACTTATCTTTAAGAATGTATGTGTATAATTTTATGCATCAAATGTTGAGGTGAGACTGTATTACGAATAAGCCTACAAAGATATTCGGGTGAGAGATGATTGTTCATTTTGTAAAAAATTACCAATTTTGAATTGTATCTTCTGTCTTTTAATGACTTACAATTTGTTTCATTGTGAATTGTCTGATGATTCGTACCCCGGACAGAGCCACACATGGTTCTAAGAGCATCTAAGTTTCATCTTTCCAATAAGCTAGCTTGTTTATTAGTACAGTTATCCCAAATATGACAACAATAATCAAAATTGGCCAAAAAATTGATTTGTACATAGTTTCTATGGTAGTTCGGGATAGACGATATTAATAACTTCTTAAACAATTAACCACATGACTACACCTCCTTGCAATGTCACCAATATGCATTTTCCATGTACAATTCCTTTGTAATGTAATACATAGGTGCTTATGACTTTGTACATCTTTGATGGCTATGCCATTCATATATAAGTTAGGTTTGCCACTAGGGTCCACTTTACGGAAAAATTTAATAGATTCTGTTTTATCGGGACTAAATTTAACTTGCCATCGGGACTAAATTTAACTTGCCATCTAGCAGCCCAGAAATTCTGTCCAAGTCATTTTTGAGATTACTAGTATCATGTTAGCTTATAAATTATTCCCTTGTGCCAAACTTTATCAAAAGCTTTACTTATGTCACAGAATACAGCTCTAACTTCCTTACCTTCATGTAAAGCCTTTGTAATAAAGTCACATAAACACGTCCACCAACTTGAGGTGGAGTCACCTGCTTGAATCCAAATTGTAGGTTAGTAAACACATTATTATTCCTTAACACGAGAGAAAGTAAAGAAAAGGTTCATATGTTAAAATGTTACATACTAGCTATAGTTCACCAAATCCTGTTACATATCTAGAATGTGGTAGTCTTCCACGTTGTGTTGCATATCATATGAAGTGTATACAATTCTGGGTCCGAATAATTTCTTTGTCCAATGTTAGATATACTTACCAGTTGTAACACTGTAATGTTAAAAATACATGTGACAGAAGCCTTCCGAATTGGCCCACTCATGTTAGAAATCTCCTATACAAATATGGTTTGGGTATATTTGTCTATGGCAAGAAGTAGGAAATGTTTGTGGAGTCATTTCGGCAACGTGTTGTAGATTGTGCTGAATAAAATTGTGGCATGCCTCGATGTGTGACCGTAAATCTCTTGAATTCTACTCTTTATGTAAATCTATATTTGAACTGTATTTAACAAATATTAGCCCTGTATGTTATAAACAAGGTATGTTAAAATTTAAATCATGAATGAATTCTCATGGTATAGCAAATTACCGTAAAGGTAAATGTGAATTATATGATTCAGAAGTCTTGTGTAAAACCTGTTTTGTAATAGATGATGAAAGTCATGTATTATTTTATTGTCCATGTTATGCAGTAGAACGTAATTTGTACTTGCAAACTTATAGAGATAATTCTAATTCCATACTGACTGCAACAAACTTATGTACATCTTTAAATTCACAAAAATAACTTAAGTTGTCAAATTTTGTACAAAGTTATTCATATCAAAGGAGATATTAAGATGCACCTATACATGTATATATGTGATGTACTATGGGCTGGAATTCTGAAGAAAAAATGAATATGAATTGCTATACACGTTTGAATATACATTTTTCAAATTCCTTTGCTAAAGAACTTGTGACCGCGACCAGTCTGTAATTTGTACATTTATTCACGTTAATTTTCTTTTCAATAGGAATCATAATATCTTCTTTTAATAGTGAAGGGAATAGTGTTCGTTGAAGAGAGAAATTGAATAGTTTAGTAAGGATTGGGGCTAAACTGTGAATATGATGAGAATAATAAATCACTATCAATATTCAGCAAGTCAGTGTTTAAACAATCTAGGTTTGCTATATTCACCTTTAAGGCTATCTGTTTATGAACGTTAAGATGCATAATCTGTAAATCTGTACGTATTAAGGGTCCTGGGTTAAGATAAACATCTCCACAGCAGAGGAGCAGAAATGGAAGGAAAATTGAAACTGATGAATTATATAAGCAGGGAGATTAAAAGAAAGTGTGAAGATTTTACATTTTGATTCGTGTTTAGTGTGAAGATGAACGGTAATTGAGCCCACTGCTTGCCTGTATTGTGCTATGTCAACTGCCATCGAGTTCGTAACACAGGAAAGCAGTGGGCTCCAACAAAATCAAGTTTACAAGAATCATGAAATACACATTAACGCCAGCTTGGCGTATGAACACAATCCAGTCAACTTTCAATTCGTTTTTTTAAGTGAACAGTAAATAACCAAAAACAAAACAAAAAACAAATACAAAGCGAAATTGAGAATGAGATATTTCCCATTATCTCAGATGAGAAAATCAATCTGGAAGAACAGTTTTATACAGAACCCTTGTCTGAGGGTAACGTCAATAACTCGTTTATAACATAGTTCTGCACAAGATCATAAAACATCGAATAAATACTAGACCTCTGTCATGATGATTCGCTTTCAGTTATATGACCGTTATGCAACATGGCGACATGCTCGAACACTCCCCTTTCCCCGTAAACAAATTACGTAAACTGGAAAAGTAGTACACGTTCTTATTAAATGTGTATACAAGACCAAGGATATCGAGCTGTTATGAGGTATGATCTTAATATTGCTATCGTTGTCAAAACGTTGAGAAGAAACATAATAACCATGTGTTACCGCAGTACTGATACCTTTTAACAGACTACTATAAATATCAATGCGTATCTTATTTGGTTTGGCTCTAACTACTCTAATACTTTAATCAATCATATACTTTTATTGGGAAAAAGGCATCATAATGTATGTGGAATCAGAGGAATCAAACAGCAAACAGATATACTTTTAAAAGTACTTATATACCCATATTCAATCGAGAAATTTATTGCTATACAAAAGGATGACAAAAATAACTTTAACAAAGGTCATTTTATTCTCAGCATTTAATTCTTAGCTCTCTGTTGATACATGCTATGTTTGTGTCTGATTGTGTGTTGCAACCTTTTAAATGTGACAATTTTTGTTTCTAAACTTTGAATTATAAACAATGTATTGTGTCATTCTTTGCAATCCGAAATATGTTTTGACGGAATACTGTATTACTCTACAACTCTGGGAACATGCGGTTCTGTAGATTATGTGGTAATTATACTTAAAAAAGTACAACCATGTCTATATATCTAGGTTACGAAGGTATGGGAATACGTTTTATTTTTATGATTTATAACCCACATAGTATAAATAAAACATTAACCTTTACCCTTAATGCCTATCAAGATTAGGTTGAAACCATGTGCAGTAGCGAACTGAAACATCATTAGTTTCTAAAATCTAAACATGCAAACATGTATCAACTTGTAGAAGTTTGATATCATGATCGGTAATAAATATACAACGTTAGCATATTCTCCATGATGCGTGACTTTGCGCAATCTGTAAATCTGTACCTATTAAGGGTCCTGGGTTAAGATAAACATCTCCACAGCAGAGGAGCAGAAATGAAAGGAAAATTGAAACTGATGAATTATATAAGCAGGGAGATTTCAAGAAAGTGTGAAGATTTTACATTTTGATTCGTGTTTAGTGTGAAGATAAACGGTAATTGAGCCCACTGCTTGCCTGTATTGTGCTATGTCAACTGCCATCGAGTTCGTAACACAGGAAAGCAGTGGGCTCCAACAAAATCAAGTTTACAAGAATCATGAAATGCACATTAACGCCAGCTTGGCGTATGAACACAATCCAGTCAACTTTCAATTCGTTTTTTTAAGTGAACAGTAAATAACCAAAAACAAAACAAAAAACAAATACAAAGCAAAATTGAGAATGAGATATTTCCCATTATCTCAGATGAGAAAATCAATCTGGAAGAACAGTTTTATACAGAACCCTTGTCTGAGGGTAACGTCAATAACTCGTTTATAACATAGTTCTGCACAAGATCATAAAACATCGAATAAATACTAGACCTCTGTCATGATGATTCGCTTTCAGTTATATGACCGTTATGCAACATGGCGACATGCTCGAACACTCCCCTTTCCCCGTAAACAAATTACGTAAACTGGAAAAGTAGTACACGTTCTTATGAAATGTGGATACAAGTCCAAGGATATCGAGCTGTTAAGAGGTATGATCTTAATATTGCTATCGTTGTCAAAACGTTGAGAAGAAACATAATAACCATGTGTTACCGCAGTACTGATACCTTTTAACAGACTACTATAAATATCAATGCGTATCTTATTTGGTTTGGTTCTAACTAATCTAATACTTTAATCAATCATATACTTTTGTTGGGAAAAAGGCATCATAATGTATGTGGAATCAGAGGAATCAAACAGCAAACAGATATACTTTTAAAAGTACTTATATACCCATATTCAATCGAGAAATTTATTGCTATACAAAAGGATGACAAAAATAACTTTAACAAAGGTCATTTTATTCTCAGCATTTAATTCTTAGCTCTGTTGATACATGCTATGTTTGTGTCTGATTGTGTGTTGCAACCTTTTAAATGTGACAATTTTTGTTTCTAAACTTTAAATTATAAACAATGTATTGTGTCATTCTTTGCAATCCGAAATATGTTTTGACGGAATACTGTATTACTCTACAACTCTGGGAACATGCGGTTCTGTAGATTATGTGGTAATTATACTTAAAAAGTACAACCATGTCTATATATCTAGGTTACGAAGGTATGGGAATACGTTTTATTTTTATGATTTATAACCCACATAGTATAAATAAAACATTAACCTTTACCCTTAATGCCCATCAAGATTAGGTTGAAACCATGTGCAGTAGCGAACTGAAACATCATTAGTTTCTAAAATCTAAACATGCAAACATGTATCAACTTGTAGAAGTTTGATATCATGATCGGTAATAAATATACAACGTTAGCATATTCCCCATGATGTGTGACTTTGCGCAATTCCCGATAAAGAACAACACTTTGCTTATACAAAGCAAAAGTAGAAAGATCCGATAAATGACAACAATCTTGAACTTTGTTATCGGGTACATGATACACTTTTGTTTAATATCAAGTAAATGAGTGAGTGAGTTTAACGTCGCTTTTAACAATATTCCAGTTAAATCACGGCGTCTTCTTCTTCTTCTTCTTCTTACACTAACTGCTTTAGTTTTCTCTTTCACTCCGCTACATGACGAGTGTGCTGCTGTGCAGATGCCATTATGCACCAGTGCACTTTTAAACACAGCCTGAGATCTATAACAGAGTAGAGAGTAGAGAGTAGAAAGGCTTGAGTCTTACCCTGCGGTCGTACGTCTTAGTATGATTTAATTGAATATACATCCCACCGACAAATTAAGGAACTGATGAAATGTCAGCGACGGCGTAATGACGATAAATGTCTGTAAAATTAATTTCGGACATGTAGGTCAATATCTGGTGTGTCCACCATGTTGGTCGGTACATACACGATATCTTGATGGCATGCTGTTGGACCCGTGAAGATCCGGGTTAGTATTGATCTTCAGCAAGCAACGCTTGTCGTAAGAGGCGACTAACGGTGACGCGGTTGATGAACCTTGTATCCCATTTGTGTATATCGATGCTCATGATGTTAATAACTGGATTGTCTGGCCCAGACTCGATTATTTACAGGCCGCCGTCATATAGCTGGAATCTTGCTGGGTGCGGCGTACAACAAACAAATAAACAATCAAACAAACAAGCAAGCAAACAACAGTAGATGCAAAAAACACAGTTCTCGTCAATACTTGGTGTAACCACCCTGCACACGAACAACTGTCGCCAGACACCTCCTCATTCTATAACTCAGACGTTGTACTTGACGCTGAGGTATTCTAGCCCGTACCTCATGCAAAGCAGCTACGTACATTTTGGACAGGTGGGTCTCTCTGTCGAACTTGCCGGCCTAAAATGTTCCACAGATGTTCCATTGGATTAAGATCTGTAGTTGCATAGCTTGATAACATTTGGGTTGTGATTGAATGAATCGCAGGGACATAAGACGGAAAAAACCTTAGGGTGAAATGCTTTAATAAAAGCACAAGTTAATGTGTGACCTATTGAACAAACTGCCAAATCATTAGTAGACATGATAGTGAAATGGTCATTGGAGTCAGGTTTGATAAAGTTGTAAGGTAGGTCTAAAATTTGGGAAGCATGGGTAGATGTTTATTTATTGGGACAGGGATCGATCGCAGCGTGTAGATGGATAAAGTGGGGACAAATGCTGCCATGATATTATTTTACAGCAATATATATATTTTCAACCCATCATTATTCAAAAGACTACTTCCAAAGTAAGAGTTGACAAAATGACGATATGCTATATTCGAACCAGTGTCACGTGATGAGGTGGAACACTGAGTAGAACAAGAAAGGGTAAACGTTTACCATTTAAGAACAATCTATTTTTTCAAAGCTATATCCAACAAACTATTCATTTACTGAGCACATCATACAATCTATTCATTTTCAATATAAACACAACATTTATGACGTTATTTTGTACCTGGCAAAATTTTACATAGACACGGTAGTCCAGTAATCTGGTTGAGGACATGTTTTTTTACTGATGGAACGACATCCAGCGTTACCCCCCCCCCCCCCCCCCCCAATCTTGCTTCCTCGTCACCATCAGGTGTCCCCATTGCCTAATTTGGTGTAGACATCATCTGAGGAGGTTCAGACTACAAATAAAATTCTTGTTGTTGTAGAAATTATCTCATTTTGACTGGGACAATTTACTGCTCACAGGTATGTCCAGGTTTCATCTGGAGAGCTCTGATGGTCGTGCAAGGGATCGCCGGATCCTGGAGAACGTCTTACCGACATTTGCGTTAGGTTGGAGGTGGAAGTGTAATGGTATGGGCTTGCATCACAACTCATATGAGAAGAAACTCATCATTGTTAATGATTGTTAATGCCAAATTGAATGGCGGACGCTACCGGGATCATGTTGTACCCTTTGATCAAATGCAGGGACGTAACGTCACGTTCCAGCACATTGTACATGTTGTCAAATACTTTTTGAAGTATCATAACATTACTGTAGTGCCATGGCCAGCTGTTTCTCCTGTCATGTCTGAGATAGATGGACCGACGCCCTACGACAGGACAAGAACCAGCCGGTAACGCTAGCTCAGTTGGGACAATCTTTAGTTTTGGCATTTGGAACAACATCCTCAGGCTGTTTTCAATCATCTGGTGTCTTCACCGCCGTAGCCTCGCCCGTATCAACGCAAGTGGTGGTCATATCTGTTGTTATTTGAGATGTTACACCACCCTCTGAGCGTTGCTCTGTTTCCTGTTACCAGGTTTCATCAATGAATTTGATGATAAACCATTGATCGGACGAATGACCAAATAGTATGTTGTTATTGTCAATAAGGAAACAATCACAGCACTTTATATGAAGCACAGTTATTATTTTCCGTCAGTATATATGCAGACAATTTCGTTTTTTGGATCATGGCAAGGAAGAGAGCTCAGATGTCGTATTTACTTCACATCTGAATTAGGAAGTTAACATTATATTCGTATGCTACCCACGAACCCCCATAGAGAACTATAAGCACATAGGGTCCACATTCTTCCCTGGAACCCCCACAGCGAACTATACGCATATAGGGTCCATATGATACACCACAACCCCCACAGGAAACTATAAGCACAAAGGGGCCAAGTGCTACACCACAACCCCCACAGGAAACTATAAGCACAAAGGGGCCATGTGCTACACCACAACCCCCACAGGAAACTATAAGCACAAAGGGGTCATGTGCTACACCACAACCCCCACAGGAAACTATAAGCACAAAGGGGCCATGTGCTACACCACAACCCCCACAGGAAACTATAAGCACAAAGGGGCCATGTGCTACACCACAACCCCCACAGGAAACTATAAGCACAAAGGGGCCATGTGCTACACCACAACCCCCACAGGAAACTATAAGCACAAAGGGGCCATGTGCTACACCACAACCCCTACAGGAAACTATAAGCACAAAGGGGCCATGTGCTACACCACAACCCCTACAGGAAACTATAAGCACAAAGGGGCCATGTGCTACACCACATCCCCCACAGGAAACTATAAGCACAAAGGGGCCATGTGCTACACCACAACCCCCACAGGAAACTATAAGCACAAAGGGGCCATGTGCTACACCACAACCCCTACAGGAAACTATAAGCACATAGATTCCAAATGCCATCCCACAACCCCTAAAGAGAACTATACACACATAGGGCGTATATGCTACCCCAGAACATCCACGGAGAACTAAAAGCACACAGGGTCCTTAGAGTCCACATTCTACCCAGACCTCCCACACAGTACAAAGTAGTCCGGAAGTACAAAGGGTCCCTGTGCTCCCCAGAACATCCTAGGAAAACAGGCAGGTGAGAGTTTGCAAAATTTCCGTTTAGATAGGACGATACATTCAAAAGGAAGAATAGAAAGTATTAAAACACATAACATAGCATTAGCACAACAAAACTTTTGCTGTACATGATACGAATAGCCTGCTCTGTTAGACATGGACAAATATCGTCAATGATCCATGTGTGTTTTAATCCAGGTAACTATGTATATGACACATGAATGGGTTGCATTTATTCTCTCTTTAGAAGGGACATCATCCTTGAGGCTAACATAATACACAAAAACATAACAATGTCTGCTTCAGACTAAGCTTTTCCATAGAGAAGCAGCTTGTTGTTTGGCTGCACCCGCTGGGGATCTTCCTCCCTCCCCCGTTGTTCCTCAAGTCGGCATCTCATCACAATGCATAGACACATGTGTGAAAAAATGACAATGACTTTGAATAGGGTAAGATGTCAGCTCATGTCAATGAATAGCGTTGTCCTATATAGGGATACCTCCTATCTACCACTGGCTCATAACACTTGGTGATAAATTGAATTTTCCAAGAGTCCGTGCTCTCTATTCAAATTCGTCAAATTGATCACATGGAGTGTATTACTATGTTGTGAGGGAGTGACGACTAGCTATTTGGCTGACTTCATATTTCTTCTCATCAAACTAAATCAATCCCCTATGTATTGTGCCCTGCACAGCATGTTGACAATGAATAGCTTTACTGTGGCTCAAAACATTTTATAACAATTTAACATACAGTTTAACATACAATTTAACATACTTTGATATGTAACCAGAAAACTAAACAACGTTATCGTCATTTTAGTAAGAATGTGAGATCATTTCTACGACAAGAAGTTTATTTGTTCAAAGGCATCAGATAAGATTGAAATATATTTCCCACTTGGCCTTGTGTGGTTAATTACTAATTTCACAATTTAGTTGTTTACATTTATATTTCTGGACTAACCTTCGCTTGATTTCTTGGAATCAACACGTAACACAAGTTACATGCCTTTTAAGGTGATCTGTCATTATGCTTATGAACTAGTTTAAGCCAAATATGTCTAAAAAATACTGTAGTTAAAACAATGTCAAGTTTACTTAAAGTTACTATTTATTGAAGAACTCAGAAATCTGTATGTAAAAGAACTTAGTGTGAAACCAACAAACAAACAACAAATGGTATACTATCAACAAATGTGTAACACAAATTCACTAGGTTTACAAATCAATACACATTGCTGCACATCAATCACAATGGCAGTACACAACAGAGTACAATATTCAATGGCAATGTATAATATCATGGCAGTGTTCAGTATGAAATGTAAAAATACAGTGGTGATAACAAAGGTCGGTGATAATAGTATATTCACCCAGCGGCGACATGGTCACGCTTCCGAGAAAGGCCGAGGTAGGGAATCCGGGGTGATGAGTGATCTTCACACGAAAGCTGGTCTTGACTTAATAAAATTGTATATGCAATCATATAACTTTATAATAATTCCTCAATACTTCTTAAATGGTCCGTTATATATACCGAACAACAAAAGTTCCTGTGACATCGAATAAGATATAATGCAAAGTTATGTTTTTTGCCAAATCTGAAACAATTTCGGTTTGCAAAAAAACCCCAAAGAACATGCCAAAATGTCAATTTACAAGTCAAAAGCGTGTGTGTCCACCTCTAGTTGCGAAACAAGCAACACATCTTCGTCTCATGGAATGGACCAGGCGTCGCACAAAGTCCTGTGGGATATCTGTCCATATATGCTTGAGCATCTGGATCATGTTTCGAAGTCCCTGGAGTGTCTGTGGAACATGTGGTTGACGTCGAAGGCGCCGATCCATTTCATACCACATGTGCTCGATTGGTGAGAGATCAGGGGAGCGAGCCGGTCAGGGGATGACATTTACGTTGTTTTGTTGAAGAGAATCCTGAACCAGTCGAGCAATATGAGGCCGGGCGTTGTCATGTTGAAAGGTAATGCCTGGGCCATGACGACGCAGAAACGATAGAACAACAGGGTCTCGTCGCGGTAGCGCTGTCCATTGAGATTTCCGTCTAACACTATCAAACGGGTCCTGTGTCTTGCTGTAACCCCACCCCATACCATAACACTGCCGCCCCCGAACCGATCTTCTTCCATGACACAATGATTGACGTAACGTTCATCCCGGCGTCGGTACACTCGAATCCGTCCATCGCTGTGGCTGAGGTGAAAACGAGACTCGTCAGTGAATAGAACTTGTCCCCACTGCATGGCCGTCCAGCGTAGACGCTGTCTGCACCACTGTAGACGTGCTTGACGGTGGTTTCCTGTCAAAATAGGACGTCTGGCGGGTCTTCTGGCGACAATCCCTGCACATCTGAGGCAACGACGTACGGTTTGTGAAGATATTCGTCGAAGGCCAGGGATGCTTCTTGCAGTCACCGTTGCTGGCTGGAATCGATTTCGTAGGTGTGTTGTTCGAATCTAGTTCTGTTGTCGATTATTGGTTACGCGTGGCCTGCCACTCCGAGGATGGTCTCTGGCTGCATTCGTCTGTTGCCAACGTTGCCATAAACACCAAATGGTGTTTCTGTGGACGTTAAATTGTCTTGCAACATCACGTTGACTCGATCCTGCTTCAAGCACACCAATGGCTCGCAGACACTCATTTTCGGACAGGCGTGGCATTTCGTAATGTTGAATAATTGCGTAATTTCGTTGTTTTTCTGAGTGGTTGTTGTCAGCACGATGTTAAACAATGCATATGGAATCCCGTTAACGCACATGTTTTTATACTTTTGCATAAAGGTAAACTTTTGCATGGAATGCATGCTTTTCTGTAGCAGTTGCATTTTTGTGACTTGATTCCATACAAGTACTACAATATTGAAAACCAAACTTTACTTGTTTGAAAAATACACTAAAATATTGGTGTCACAAGAACTTTTGTTGTTGAGTATATATCCTGAATTATGTATATTTTTGGCTTCACGTTTGGCACTCAGACACGTAGACCCGAGACAGTACTCATGAGATTATGAGCAAATTTGGGGTGGGGCTGTTGTGTGTTAATTAAAAGTATGAGCCTAAATTATTATATTCAATTGTAAAGAACACCTTGCAACAACGTAATTTTTGTGGCAGACAATTTCTCTTTTTTGAATACTATTCAATCATATGAAAATTGTTGTGTTATATATTTCGGGTGTTGGTTGGGGTGTAGGTGCGGGATATTTTGTGAAAATATAAATGTCAGCCTCCAACGGTTTGAAGATAAAAACCTCAAGTAAAAGGTATCGAACGTAATATGGCCATTCTCATTAATACAGAGTACATCAAGACATGGGACACTTATTTATTAATGATCATATCAAATCTTCCATTTCAAGATGGCATAGTATGCAAGTATCCTTGGGGCATTGGGTTATTGACTCCACTTGTCCTGCTGTCATATGACTGAAACAGTTGCTGACTATGGTGTGCAACATAATTAAGCATTATTTACCCTTACTTGGAAAAAATACAACATATATATATATATATATATATATATATATATATATATATATATATATATATATATATATATATATATATATAAAAGTAAAATTATATGAATAAAATTAGTTTATTGCAATAATCTAAACTGACGAACAAAAGAAACGTGAACAATCATTGTTTGTTCCTTGTTTCTGAAAACACAATGTTTTAGAATGTCACAATTGTCACTCAGTATTGGAATCAATGCACGTCTAAATTCGACGATGAGAAGAAGATGTGACACGTCTGATCACATAGAAATGGGATGCAACGCCATTCTTCTCTAACTGATCCTTGTTATAAGGGCGACCTTGTCATGCTCTAGTGACGGCCATGGTGATCCCACAAGTCTGGTGATTGTGCTGACCAAGGCAAGATGTGGATCAGGCCTTGTGTTATCTTGCTGAAACAGGGTCTGTCCCGTTCTCTGGCAAGAACGGTAGTACAACAAGGTAGGGAGATTGGTCAATGTAATGCTCTCCAGTGATGTTTCCTTCCCAAAACACCAGATCTGCCTTGACTTGGCTACAGATGCCACCTTGATTGGGCTACAGATGCCACCTTGATTGGGCTACATATGCCACCTTGATTGGGCTACAGATGCCACCTTGACTTGGGCTACAGATGCCACCTTGATTGGGCTACAGATGCCACCTTGACTTGGCTACAGATGCCACCTTGATTGGGCTACAGATGCCACCTTGACTTGGGCTACAGATGCCACCTTGACTTGGCTACAGATGCCACCTTGATTGGGCTACAGATGCCACCTTGATTGGGCTACAGATGCCACCTTGACTTAGGCTACAGATGCCACCTTGACTTGGCTACAGATGCCACCTTGATTGGGCTACAGATGCCACCTTGACTTGGCTACAGATGCCACCTTGATTGGGCTACAGATGCCACCTTGACTTGGCTACAGATGCCACCTTGATTGGGCTACAGATGCCACATTGATTGGGCTACAGATGCCACCTTGATTGGGCTACAGATGCCGCATTGACAGAAATAATGATGCAGTTTGGACTTGGCTACAAATGCTGCCACCTCCAAAAGGTTCGACATGTTGAATGCAACAAGTTCTCCTCGTCGGAGGTTGACACAAATTCCTCCATCTGCTCCGAAAATCCCGGAATCTGCTCTCTCCTGTTAGTATGCGTCTTTGCCAGTTTCTGTTCTACCAGTGACTGTGTAGTCGTCTGCAAGTTCTGATAGTGTACCTTCGCAGTCTTCTGGACACTGTCTACCGATTGACAGGGTGACTGTTGCAGCTGATGACATCACCGTGATGATATGATTCCCTAGATGGAGGATACGTTTGTAGTGTTTCCCTGGGTGGTGGTGACTTGAGGTCTGTCGCTCCTGGGCCTGTCTCTCCTAGGCCCGTCTCTCCTGAAACAGTCCAAACTCTTTGCGTTGTTCCTTGATGCATCATACCAACAGCTTGTTCCTCCTCTTGTAGCGTTCTTTCCTCCCACATTAAGCTGACACGCCGTGATATAAATGGAAAAATTTTAAAAGCGGCGTTAAACACAACTCACTCACTCACTCATGTAGCGTTAATCTCAGCATGCTACTGTCCAAACAGTTTTGGTGTATATGAACAGTAAATTCTTCCTTTTATACCCATATCTTAGTAGGTAAGTGCAGCCAAAGTTACACTTTAAACTCATGTTCCATTGGTCTAGGTACTGTAGCACGTGCATTACTCAGCACATTGTTTTGGTTGTGTTTGGGCGATTAATTCTCAACCATTTGGTAACACTATTCGGGGTTTTAACCCAACGTGTCAAAATTTCAGTTTGGTCATCCTCGTCAGTTTCCATCAAAAGTTATGCTATTTATAACGTCATGACTACGGTTACACAAACGAACACAAAGTGACCACAAAGATAGGTTCGTTGTAACCGTAGTTTGTTATAATCATATATACATCACATATACAACAAATGTTGGGACGAAAAATAGGTTCGATATATCCGTCTGTTCGTTATAAACGTAGTTTACTGTAATTAAAAAGTACATGCCTCGAGCAGTAGTGAGTGCAAACATGTCAAGTTAATCAGTTCTCTCAATCTGAATAAAATTGTACAGTGGACTTTTGCTACACATTGATGTTATAAAATGGTCTTTTATAATATAAAACTGCTCTATTATACTGCTATTTTCATAGTTGTGTTTTACTGTCACCCATTTGTACTATTTTAGCGAACAGTGAGAACATTTTAACATCAGTGACAAGAATGATGTCCGATGCAATCCCAGGTGAACAATTGACTTGCCTTTTCATGTATTTGTGACGGTCCCACCTTTCGCGAACACCTGGTATCATCACTTTTTGATAGTGATTCATAAACACATGCTCATGATATGGTCGGAATCATAAAATCGATTTTCGACTTTCAGGGATTTCTCAAGAATATGGAAAGTGTTTTGTCGCTTTAATTTCCGTATGTTGATTTTGAAAATTGACGTAATAATAACTCAGCTCTCTTTTATGAGGCAAAAAAACCCCCCTCAACCTGTATTGATAAAAAACCAACAAAATATGACTGTTGGAAGACTTAGTGTTGCCGAAACGGTGGATATACCAAATGACCAGCAGCCAGAGCCGATATCATAGTTTGATGGTAAGCTTAGGGAGTGGTTGTTGTACCGTTTTAACGCTACTTCTACATTCCTTGAAGTGATATGTTCTCGTGGTTATGTGTGTTTTATTGTGTGACTTGTGTAAATGGGTGCGAAGCGCTCTCGGTGAAGAGCAGCCATTTTGTTTTTAATGAGTGAGTGAGTGAGTGAAACGTAACGTCACATCGGCAACATTTCAGCCATATCGTGACGAAACAGTTATAATAATTATATTGAGATTGAATATAAAGCTGTCAACGATGGACAGTATAATAACTAGAGTATCACAGTTTCGATTTTAAAACTAGTTTAGAATATTCAATAGAGCATATTATTATTCAACAATACAATATGGAAATGGGCTATTGATCACCAGCACCAGCAACCAACTAGGGACCGTGGGGATTTAAAATACTTCTGCTACCTACACAGTTCCCCAGCATTATTTACACCACCCTTTAGCTGCTGGCGATGATACGGATCTACACATTTTAAAATTCATCAATAAGCTCAATATGTTTCTTTTCTAAAAAAAACCCCCAACAATAACTAAATGAGGACTTATTCTATTAAAAAGATCCTTAACAGATGATGATTTGAAATAGTATCCCTTGTGATGAAAAAAATCAACACAGTCAAGCAGTACATGCTTGACCGTGATTCGTTCATCACAAGGGATACAAAATGGAAGATCCTCACCTTTCAACAAATACTCATGGGTGTAACGAGAATGGCCAATACGACATCGTAGTAAAATAACCTCTTCAAATCTGGACTGACAACCCAAGTAGGTGTTACCAATATTTGGTTTAATGTCATGTAATGTATCGATACCTACTTGGGTGTCCCACTTCTTTTGCATCAGATCTCGGATATTTGATCCAATAACGGACAAGTAATCACTGTATGGAATCAGATGGGGTGTCAAAGATTTGTTGAGTGCTGCTTTTGCAGCAGCATCTGCCATTATGTTACCTAGGATACCAACATGCCTGGGTAACCAACAGAAAACGATGTCGTATTGGCCAGGTGCAAGATAATTAAACAATTCAACAACTTCAATTAAAAGTGGATGTGTGCAAGACAAGTTTTTGATAGCCTGAAGGCAAAAAAGAGAATCTAAAAAGGTATGTACCGTTTATGTCTAGTTTTGCTGTTGAAAAATTTAAGGGCTGTTAAAATAGCATTCGCTTCCGCTGTGAAAATAGAACAGTTTTCTGGTAATCTGGATGAGATTGTCCTGGATCCAATGACGGTGGCACTGGCAACAACGTCACCATCCGAGGATCCATTTGTAAGTATCATATGTACTTCGTAATTCATTCTATTGTTGTTGAAAAATTAGTTGATTTGTGTCAGATTTCTTTAGTTTAGTTAATGTTAGGTCCACCTCTCGATGTACTAACTGAATAAGAGAAGATTTTGTTTTTGTAGAGATTACCATAAAGGGACTTAAAACACAGTCATACGCTGGATTGGAGTCATTAGAACATAATTCAGAGATATATTGTAGAGCTAATTGGATGCTACGGTGTTTATGGGAAGGCTCGTCAGCATCCACATACAAACTGTGAACAGGCGAAGTTCTGAAGGCTCCAAGGCAAAGCCTCAGACCTTGATGATAAATAGTATCAAGTAATTTTAAATTGCACTTAGATAAACTATTTATCTTAATACTAAACAATGTGACAGACAAGATACTCCATTGTGGAACTCCTCAATCCTGATTATAATGTTCAGATAGGGTAGAACCCACACGGATTTGAAATTGTCTGTCAGTTAGAAATTCGGATATAAGTTGAGGCTCCATGGTTTTGCAAACGCAGCTTGTCAACGATATAGGTCTGTAATGTGATGGGTCAGTATAATCTCGACCGTGTTTGGGTATGGGGACAACTTTTGCATCACGCCACGAAGGAGGAAACCTCCCCGATGTCCAAATTTTATAAAAAAATATTCAATAGTGCTTCTAAAGATGATTCTGGTGTGGAGTTCATGAATAGAGAATAGTTCATTATAATCTTCCCCATTATCTGAATTTAAATTAATAGGTTTCGTTTCTTGCTTTTTTTATTCTTTTGGAATTGAGGTACATAATTAGATGAGGAAGTGTGTTTAGGCAAAGTTTCACCAAGTTTATTAGCAATATCTGATTCATAAGACCCCATTTTTAAGATGGTGAACACTAGATTTAGTGTCTTTACCTTTGATTTTTTGGATCATGTTTCCATACCTTGGACATGGGCGTTCGTGAATATATTTTTGACACATAAGTTTGCCTTGCTTAAGCGTTTAAATTTTTTAATTTGTTTAATTTGTTGACCAAAGGATGGCGACGGAAATAATGCTCAGTCTTTTTCCTCGCCTTCCTAGCTTGTTTGTAGCCATTGTTAAACCATGGTTTATGTATGTGGGAAATTGCAGAGGACTTTGGAACACATTCTTCAGCTATTTTGTTGACTTCATGAGCAAAGCATTGTATTGGATCAGGAACGTCAGTAAAGCGATCAGTTGTTAGTTTGCCTGTACAGAGAATGTCATAAAGAGGCCGTTTGCTTTAGTAAAGTTCCATCGAGATGATGGAGGAACGTCAGACGGGGTAATAGGGTTAAGAATGGTTGGAAAGTGGTCACTTCCACATAGGTCATCGTGGACCGACCACTCAAATTCATTCAGCAGGTTGGAATCTGTAACAGACAAATCAAGAGAAGAGTACGTGCCTGTACAGGGATGTAAATAGGTTTTTGAGGTATCATTAAAAAGGCATAGAGTATTATTGGAAAGGAGCTTGCCCTTACTGCTGGTATGATCAACACCCCAAAGTGGATTTATGTACGTTCATATCACCCATTATGATACAGGGTAGGGGAAGCTGGTCATAGAGAGCTTGAAGATCTGATTGCTGAAGAGATGCAGATAAAGGAATATGCATGGTGATACGAACTGTGACAGCTAGTAAAGGCGTATGGAGATGAACAGGGCAATGAATAACTGCCTGTCTCACCAAAATTGAAGAACCTCAAGTTGCCATAGCCCCTTGAGGTGAAAATAAATGATAAGAACTGTATTGTCTAATGTTTAGTTGATCTGCGATCTGATCACTAATGTTTATGATGATTCTACAAGCTCCGTCTTTGAAGCTGATGTTGCTCTTGTTGATTTGCTTTGAGATGTTTAAGCTGTAGCGTATTGTAACATCTACTGATTACCAACCCAACAGATGGTTGTTTGGCATCCTACAGATACTTTGACAGCTTTGACAACAGGAGTGACAGTTACTGCTGCTGAGTAAGATTTTGTTGAGATTTTTGGAGATTGTGACTGAACTAGCTTCTTAACATCATGTGTGTGTAATTCTTAATATTTGTGATTGAAGGATAAAGTATGGACAAAGTTTGGATGGGCCAAGTGGTTTCCATCGCAATTTGCACTCAGTGCTATCATGTGAGCCATTGCAGCGCACACAGACTGTGCTGAGAGTGCAGGTCTTGGTCCACAATGTTGACATTTGTAACATTGGACTGGGTTTGGTACATAAACTTCCACTCCGATATTAAAGTACCCAGCTTTGATAGATTTAGGAATTTATGAAAGGGGAAGGTGAAGAGATAAGTGTTGGTCTTGATGATGTTGTTATCCTCTTTTCTGATGAAATGCTTGACAGCACAAACACCTTGTTTTGTTAGTTCGGTCACAATCTTATCTTTACTCATGTCCGCTAAACATCAGGCTCTGTCTCTCACAACAATGCCTCAACACGAGTTCAATGTCGTATGTGCCGAAACAGCAACCTCTACATTTGCAAATTGTCTGATTGATAACAGGTTTAGAGATTGCTGTTTCCTGGCATATTCCACAAGTGTGGAGCCATTACGGAGGCGAGTAACATTGTCAACCGTACCACAACAACCACTGATGGCCTTAGAAATAGCAAACAGGTTCAATTTCAAAGGAATCTAATTGTAGATCAGTATCGTCGTCATCAGGTGGGCTAGCATCTAGGTGTTTTCTTTTCGAACCAGAAGTGTTGTTTAGACATAATGAAAGGAAGTAGTTCTGCACCCCTGTTCCCCACCCACCAAGTGTCAACAAGGACAGTGTCTTATTGCATTGGATATCCAAAATGCAAAACACCAGGGCTACAGGGGTGTTATACTCCAGCAAATATGACATGAATAGCTATATTTGTCTTCTAAATTTATTGCCAAGCTGGTTCTGCCAATAACAATAATTTAGCGGTCAACATTACCAGATTGGCCCATGAGCCACCGCCTTCTGGCATAGGACTCTAGGCGATATATTTATTTCAATAAATGTGTTTTCAAAAAGACCAAGCAATACGTTTGTGATAAATATAATACATGCAAGTGCAAAAATAAGAATTGGAAGTAATACACACAGGGTTTGCGTGGCCAGCCGATTGATAGAACCAGGCCCATTCTACCACCTGTCTAGGTGAAGTGAGGGTCAAAGTAGTGTGTTGGGCAAAGGTACAGAGTTACAGAAACCAGTGCCCTCAACTACCAGACTCCCCTCCTCCACCGACACGATGGCGCAACCCACGGCAAAGTCGTTGCCCAATTTAGTCGCCTCATATGACCAGCAATGGGGTGCTGTGGACACATTCCATCCTGGATCCAAAAGGTGGAAGAACTAGCAGCATTACCCAGCACTCACCACGTGGAGGTTGCCTTGCCTTGTTTTTAATGAAACGTGATTGGCGTAAATTGTCAAATGTCTATGTGGAACATTGTGGTGTCTGAATAAACCTATGTTTGCTGAGATTCTTCTTGTGTATTTTGTGTAGCAATTTGTTATCTGAAATCAATGTGGGTTTGAAACAGAACCTACGCCACGCACTTGCCTGGTCAACATACTCAGACCAACAATTTGGGGTGCACGATAGTGACATTTCTTTGCCCTGACGCATGGAGTTGTCTCCCCTTGGACGACCAACATGGAGATCATGTAGTCTGTGTTTGATCTTGCGTGTTGTATTCAAATTTCAATATAGTATAATCATGCGGGATAGTTCATGTCAAGTACATTTTCCCACTCTACCCCATGCCACAATAGAAAACGTTTTAAATAGATAATGATAATGATAAAATCAATGGAGTTGCCTGTCATTAAAGGAAAAGTAGAATAGTAAAATAAAACTCATGAATGTTTTAATAATGTCTAAACAATCACGCGAATAGATATTATTATAGATAATAGATAATATTATTAAGAACATGTGTAAACATGTGACAAGAACGTAATTGATAATTTGATCAGAAATATATTCTTTTTTTCCTTTTTCTTATATCAGATAAAGCTGGAAAATCTCACCATATTTCTCTGCGCTATTATTTACCGACCATTTGATATTCTGGGGGCTGGGACTTTATGGGGGAAAAATTGTCCCTGAAATTCTTGAAAAAGTAATTATGCTTCAGACTGTTGAAAAAAAGAAATTGGCTGCCACAAACATTACATGGCACCATGTTGAAGGCGAAATGATTATGGTGTTGGTTATTATGTTGATAATGTGCCGTCATTTTGACACGTTAATTCAGAGTTAAAAAGGGGGCAAATGGACCCACGGTAGTAAGGGGGGTTGTTTGTTTGTTAAAAGGCGACCAACGGGATCGGGTGGTCAGGCTCCCTGACTTATTTGATGCATGTCATCATATCCCAATTGCGTAAACTGATGCTCATGATATCAGTGACTGGTTTGTCTGGTCCAGACTCGACTATTTACAGACCGCCGTCATATACGTATCTGGAATATTTCGGCATTAAACATCAACCCAACCAAAAAATGAATCCAATCGCGGAAAGAATCTCAATGCAAAGAAGTATCATGCCTGGACAGTTTATCTGAGTGATCATCATACAGTTCTTGATATCGTGAATATCAGGGATAACAATTCTCAAAACATGGTAGAAATACTGCTTGTTACTAGATGATGAATGACACTAAATATACAGTCACAATATACTATAGAATTCGATTCTGTCTTATCTTACATTTCTTAACACCCTTATTTTATACCTCAGTTGTTAGTTCTGATCAGATATTGGCAGTACATTCACTGGCATTAGAACAGCCTTCATGTATAAACTAATGGATACCGTTTTCATCACGGGAAAATATATTCACTTCCCAAATATGGTATGTCACTGCATAGGAAGTTTTGAAAATAGTTTTATTTTAGGTATTTGCTCAAAGAATTGCTTTCTGTGCCTCATAGATTTATCATCTGGTTTTGTCAATACACATGACTCTGAAATTATCAGCATATGAAGAATAAGCGGACTGGGATACTTCATGATACTGAACACGGTAATTCACTACGTTCTACTTCTATTGTCATATATAGTATTTCTAGCTCACTTGGACAACAAGGAGATTATATTGAAGAACATTGTAAGATTTTGATTCTAAAAGATTATCTATTTGAGGCCTCGAACGTTCCCATTTAATCTCATAAAACTTGTGAAACTAAATGGTCATCTCGGTTTCAGTGTTATAATTTAAAATAAGTCAACATTGACGCGATTTACTGAGCTCTGAATAGCTCCTGCAATAGAAAAGTATCATTTCAGCAAACCTTTCATCGTCATTACCAACGTTTTAAGTGAAAGAAAACACAATCTAAATATCACATTTAGATAAAGACGTTTACATGGTATCCATAAACCATTGGCTCAAATGCAGAATGATATGAGTACATTTCCGACCACCAAGTGCTTCAATCCTTACTTAGATTGTTTGTCCCCAATCATGTGGTGGATATAAAAACGCATCAATGATCAACCTGGTTAGAGACATAAACATGCCCTCAAAGAACTAATTACAAAGCGCAGACCCTGACAGACATAATGGGTTCCTGTCAACTTAAACTGTAGACAATGCGTGTAAGCAAGCAACAGACTGGCTATGCATGCATTGCTTATTCAAAATAGTGTTCATGCATGTCGAAGGTGTTGTGGATTTCTTCTCTATCAATTTTGTCTTTCATGCAAGGATGATTCTGTTGATTAAGTATATACAACACTTCTGCTTCTAATCCCCTGGCGATATAAATACGTTCAATTGTTGATAGTTGAGCCATGGCGGGATCTGGAGAGCAAGGTTTGTGCTTGGCAGCACCACACGTGTGCAATGGTTTCGCCACGGTAAACGTCTTAGACCAACATCACATTTTCTTAACATACTTAAATACTGTTCGATGCGGCGCATAACCCAACTCACTGAAAGTGAAAGACGTACGCCCTTCTTTGACATTTCAAAGTACACGAAAAGGACAATTCCTGCGTTACAGCTTCCCAAACAAACCATAGTTAAGATTTTGAACTCTCATAAAAAGAGACATGCTCCCCTGCACATCCCTTAGGGGGCATCTCAAAACAGGATAGGAAATTAAAGTTAGATTCCTTTGATAAGAAAGTTGTCAGGGACGGGATTAGGCGGTTAACACGAGAAAATGAATTTATTTCAACGCGAAAAGTAAAACAAATTCTCCTTACAGAGCATGACTTAGCATGGACCATTTGTAAACTCCTTTCCAAATTTGGATATCAGTACAAAGAGACGAAAGGGTCGATACTAGCAATGTGTGAACGAATGATATCATTCGTTTGCGTATCAATTATTTGCGCACTATTAAAAAGAAACGAGAAGAAGGCTATGAGCCTGTCTATTTGGGCGAAACCTGGGTTAACGCCTGCCACACATCGGCTTACCAATAGTCTCACCCAGATACCAGAGAGCCACAGAGCAAGATCCCCCCTGGTAAAGGGGAGCACCTGATTGTCCTCCATGCAGGCTCCCACAGAGGTTTCCTCCCTGGGTGAGACATCCTCGCTTTCTCCTTGACAAGAACTATAAAACTTGGAGATAAGTACAGAGCTCCTTCTAAGTGTCCCAAAAGCACTTTCAAGCTTTGATAAGATGTCGGATATGGTCCCACTTTCATCACTGCTAAAGCTGCTTCTCCTTTTAGAGATTGCCGTATTGTTTGTAAGATTGTCCCCTTGGAATAGGTCTGTGTGTCCAATAAACAGTTCACCTCATAGCGCCATAAGGCATACTCCGCATCCTTACCAGGCTCTCCACTAAGGAAAGTCAGTTTAGGGAAGTTATGGTTGGTCACTGGGGATGATTTCATATCATATTCTGGGTTCGCTCCTTCAGGCTCCTTCTTAATCACAGGGGCTATGTCCTGCTGTGATAACCCTTGAACCCAATGCTTGAAATCCTCAGGTGATTCAGATTTGGGGTTTAGTCCTGCCTTTCGGAATGCTTCCACCATGTTACCGAGTTCCTCCTTGCTGAGTTCCATAATGAATGAATGCACATATATTCACTGAACGTGAAATGCAAACACTCTAACGAGCAATAACTGTTGTTGTTGAAGTAGAAGGTATATGGTATACCAAAGTATAGTAGCAATGCCACTTTAAATGCACACTGTATCGCAAAGAGAAGTGAATAGAGTAGGTAAAAAAACTATATGTACAGTAATATTACCTACCTGTTGTCAAGAGCTTGTAGTACTTAATAAATATATCGAGTATCAGAAGCAAAGTGTAGACTAGCAATGCAACAACGAAGCAAAGCAGTAAAGGTGATGTACAACGCGGTTAAGCGAGAAGCAGCAAGCGTAGAGTACAACGCTGCAAAGCAGCAAGCGTAGAGTACAACGCTGCAAAGCAGCAAGCGTAGAGTACAACGCTGCAAAGCAGCAAGCGTAGAGTACAACGCGGCAAAGCAGCAAGCGTAGAGTACAACGCTGCAAAGCAGCAAGCGTAGAGTACAACGCTGCAAAGCAGCAAGCGTAGAGTACAACGCGGCAAAGCAGCAGTTCCAGGCACAGCGCGGGCACGCAGGCGCAATGCATAAGCAAAAATTATTCAGTGTCACGAAGAACTCAAAAGAAACAACACCAGAGACCATATATCAACCCATCCTTGAAGAAAAGTCTAAAATACAAATGACCGATGAACTATGACCTGTATACTACAAAGGAAGTATTGTTAGTATAATGCAGTGTTGGTGCAGTGATATGTGAAATCTATCAAATATACTTGATCAAATAACACTAATTTGTGTTCTAGATATAGAAACTACCAACGTGATAAAGAATGTATTCCTATTTCATTCATACGTAGAGAATGTATTCAAAGTCCACTCAGTCACATCAAATTAAAATTAATTAATGGCTAAAAAACAAATTGAGTTCATGAAGCATTTATGGCTATACTTCACTCAAACATTGCTATATACAAATCATGAGGCATATCAATCTCTTTATCATGAAGAAGGAGCGCATACATGTAGCTATCCAAGAAATTATTTGGTGCACAAAAAGTTCAAACTTGTTTGATCTAGATCAGCGGCAGATACATAGAAAGCCACAAATCACTGATATAATGTCATCATAGTCACTCGACTATATAGTCCTTATCAAAGTTCTCACCCGGCATGAGGCACAAGTCTAACTCAAGACTGGAATCAGACATGGAACATTAGATCCATCTCTCGGAGGCATACAGTTGAATGCTGTCCATAATAGGCTACTGGCGTTGCATATGCACAGATGGTGTCGTGTCGGGTTAGCGAAAATCCAATTTTCCCTAGTATCAGTAAAGTGAAAACCCAAGTTGGGGTATTTGTCCCACGAAAGCGAGAAATGAGTAATGGCTAAACACCGGATTACCGTAGTTTAGATTAGCGCCCGTGCTGTTACAAACAGAGGAGAGGAGAGGAGAGGAGAGGAGAGGAGAGGAGAGGAGAGGAGTTTCTTAAGAATACATACAGTATGTATTTGATGGTATATATAAAGAGTGCAACTTATTTATCTATGTCCAAAATGGCTAACGCACAAGTTCGAGTGACCATGGTTGATACCGTGCGAGGTGGTCAGCACTTGTTTTATGAGGGATTCAAGTTTCGTTGTTGTAAGAAAACGGTCCGTGAGAAGAAGTATTGGAACTGCATTGTTGCTGCCTGCAGAGCGTCGGTGATCACTGAAAACGGCATTCTTCAAGCGGCTTTGTAGGTTAGAAAATAATACACATGATCATGATGATAATAATCTTAAAGACATAGACTCAAAAGACTGTGTTTAACAAACTATTAAGTTATTTATTTTACTTATTATTATTACTTATTTTTAGATACCACAGGTAAATGTCACATGTATGTATTTGTTTATAGTTAATATTAGTTAAAATGCAATTATTTAATTGCAGGTGAACCATAACCACCAACCTATCCAATATGAGATGGTAGTGGAATCTTTCAAGTCCAAGCTCATCCACCGTGCTGAGACGGAATAAACACCGATTCCAACCATACGGAGATGAGATTTCCAGACTTCGCCGCCACCACGACGTAGTTCCAGACGACCTGCTTAAAGAAATTCCTTCCTTTGCATCCCTTAAAAACATTCTGTACCGACAACGCCACAAGACCCTTCCTAAACTGCCTGCCACCCGACCTGAGACTCATCTTGAAGTACTGTGGACATTGACCGAAGCAGGAGAACACTTCCTTCATCGCATCGACAACGACATTCTCATCTTCACTACAAGCAAGAATATTGAGCACCTGTGTGCAGCAGATGAAGTGTTTGTTGACGGCACCTTCTCCTCGGCTCCACGACTGTTTGAGCAGATCTACACACTGCATGCTGAATTCCAAGGCCACATGTTCCCGCTTGTGTACTGTCTGCTCCCGAACAAGTCCGAAAATACGGCGACGTTGAGTACACAGATCACGTTGGTGACCTGATCCACTTGGAGTGAATGACAAATTTATTATAGAATGTATTTATGTATTTACCATATTTTAAGATATATACGGTATACGCATTTCTGTGTTTTTCTTGTAATTTGAGAGTCCCGGTACAGCAATATCCCGTGTTTACTGTTGCGTGACCAGTCTTAATGTAGCCTCACGAAAGTGAAAAGATTTTAGAGTTGATTATGGCTAGGTTTCGCTCTTCCGGCCCATAACCGCACAGATCTCCTCAGTGGGGGCTCCATTGTTGCAGCCATGATATAGTGGTGTTAGGGTGTTATTACATAAGACTGTGAACAAATTATTGGCGAATTATGCTTAATATGTGTGCTTCTCTAAACGTGTCTATACTTAATGGTCGTTGTGGGTCTGATGCGAGTGTGGGAGATTTTACGTTTGTGTCCCCTAGAGGCGCAAGCGTCATTGACTATGTTATCACAACAAGTGATTTGTTTACATTGTGTAAGAATTTTAACATCGGATCTCAGATCGAGTCTCCGCACGCGCCAATCAATTGTACCTTTCAGTCACGTGATACTGAAATTGACAATGCTATGTCGGGTGAGAATGTGAAGCCGGATGTTTGTATTAAGTATACTTGGCGTCATAACTTTGGTGATCGGTTAAGAGAAAATGTCTCATGTGATGAAATTAAGCATTTGTTTGATAATTGTATTACGTTAGCATTAACAGACACAAATGCAGCAATTAGTAAATTTACGGACGCTTTGTTGAAGGCAGCAGATTTTACAAAGCATAGGATTGTTCAGCGTCATGGACGCGACAGGCCGTGGTTTGATAAAGAATGTGATTATCACAGAAGAGAAGCCTTCCGACTACTAGATGTTTTTAATAGGAAAAAAGGATAATGTTTCGTTACAAGCCTATTCACTGCAGCGTAAAACATATAAGGATATCGTAAGGTGTAAGAAAAGAGCTTTTAATGATTTGATTCGTGACAGACTTTCATCCAGTATCAATAACTGCAAAACATTCTGGGAAATGTTAAGAAAATACACTGGTGTTGAAGAAAGGGAATCGTCTATCCCCATTAGTGACTGGTCTTCGCATATAAAAACTTATTCCAAGGTATGCATACCGCTTTCTCTCATGATACTATAGAAGATGGTGTAGATTATCCTTTTGATGACGACACATGTTCTATCCTTGACAGCCGTATAACTGAAGACGAAGTGTTGCAAGCTATCAATCCATTAAAAAACTGTAAGTCGCCAGGAAATGATTCTCTAATTTCTGAAATTTTCAAAGCATCAAGTGATTTAATAATACCATACCTAACAACCTTGTGTCAACGTGCATGTGTTGACGGGGAAATTAGCTCAGATTGAAGACGAAGAATACGTTGAGTCTAAACTTCTTCAGTCGGCAATAAAACAAAATACAATTACTAATAGTAATATGTCGAGCGGAGATTCCAACTCAACAACTACAAGTGAAGTCCAGCAAGCAGGCGTATCTTACTCGCGGCTGTACATACAGGTACTGTCGGAATACCAGACTGCCTAACAGTAGATATTTTGGAGATTTTACGAGCGCTTCAACCTCTGGCTATTTCGCACTCGGGGCAGACGGTTTTTATAAAGTATAAAATAGTGGGAATAATAATAAACGTCTAGCCCAGAAAACTGTAAGTGAAGGGGGATAAAGTAATGAGAAGAGAGGTTGAGGTTTTAGTGGCCATAGAGAGCCGAGGAGGGATAAAAAAAGTCCTATATTAACCAAGTTTTATTGGGGTGTAATAACTAAGATAGGTAGAGTGACAGAAGTAATCAGTTAAGCTGATGTGTAACTACTATTAATAAAATAAAAATAAATTAAAAATAAATTATAAGGTGGATATGGGTAAGTAACCTTAAGTAAAAAACAGGGGCCTAGCGCAGGTGGTGGGGGCAAGGCTGTGTGTCGGCGTGATTCATTTTCATTCATTAATGGTTTTACGTCCGCTTCGCATTTATTGCATTTCGCGGAGGGGGTAGGTGGGGTTATTAAAAGATGAATATGGAGTGAAATATGTAAACACAGTACCCAAAAAAATTTAAGTTGGGAGGGGGGGGAATCATATGGCGAGTTTAGACAGTAAAGCGGTTAAGCTGCTAATTATTAACTTGAAATAATAATAAAAAAGGAAAAAAGGGGTTAAGACTGCCTAAGGTAATGAGGGGTGGAAAAAAGGGGTGGGGGGTGGGGGGGAGGGTGGGTGGTTGTCGGGAGCCAGGGGTTGAGGTGGTCTTGGCCACTCATGTGTTGAAGCGTGGGTAGATAAGTGAATTTGGTTGCGCGGACGTCGGAGAAGACAGTCCGCGCTGGTAATTTGGATCCCGATCTAAATAAAAGGGTTTGTTTGCAGTGGGACGTTGAAGTACTGGTTAAAAGATTGATTTAACTTAAATAGGTGAGCTGGGTGTGGTAAAGACGGATATAAGTAGGGAGGTACAGGGCTTAGGTGTTTAAGTAACTGGGAGAACTCCTTCTAGTAAACTTTTAGTGAGTTGGAATTCCTGAGGGGTTAGAGGATGGTAATATTTCTTAACAAAGTGGGCTGTGGTGTTGGTTATGAATTGGGAGGTAAGGGTGATTCCTTGGTCTTGAAGTTCTAAGAGTAAAGATTTAAGGTCCAAGGGTGTGGAGACTTCATGCTCGAATCGCTCTCTTCCCAAGTATTGGACCATGGTAAAGAGAGGGCGTTCGTGGGTGCTTTTATATACTTTAATTCCTGAGGCTTGAAGCGCGAATGGGATGGGAAGGAGGTAGTGGTCAGAAAGAATTTTATCAGCCAGTAGTGTGAGCTGTTGTGTATAGTGCAGCTCAGAGGGGGTGTATCTTGAACAATGGAATCTGTTTGGGATGTGGTGCTGGGTAGCACCGGAGGCTTGATGGGTGAGGTATAAGAGTTAGTAGTGGATGTTTTTTTTGGGGAGGGGGGTGGCGAATTGGGGGGTTCCAAAGTTTGGGTGGAACAGTGGGAACTAGCAGTATTGGGGGGAGCCATGGGGAGTGGTGTCTGGGTGGAGTGGTCAGATTGGTCAGCATGGTTGTAAGCTTGGAGAATGGCTAAAAGCTCTGCTGTGTTCGTATGTGAGTAGTTTGCATATTGGTATTTCTTTGTGCTTGGTGTGGGTTGTGTTGTATGGATACCCAGCCCTGATTTTTTGTTATTACTGTTATAAGATGCATCTGTATAGATGTGTGTATGTTCCAGCCAGTTGTCATGGATATAGTTGAGTGATATTGTTCCTTTTTCTATGTTTGTGAGTTTGTTTTGCTTGCTGAATATTTTGGTTAGGGATGTGTCTGTTTCGGGCGGGGGGGGGGGGGTGGGGGGGGGGGGGGGGGAGTTCAAGAATGGATGAGTTGTCTGGGGGCGAGTGAGTTATATGTTCTAGGTTGTATGTTCTAATGAGATTTTGCAGGTGTGTTATGAAGGGTGCTATGTTTGTCTTGTTTTTGAACTTTTTTAGGGTAGCTGGTCTTGAGTTTTTGTATTTATGGAGTATTTCTTTGTAAATGGGGTTTTGTTGTGCCCCAGCCCAGTAACTAAGTATAGATTGGTGGCGTTTGAGTTGGATTAGTAATGCCTGTGATGATTTGTAGGGTATTTAGGGAGGTGCCATTTCTAGTCCCCAGGGCTATCTTAAGGGCTTTATATTGTACTGAATTGAGCTTTTTTTCCAATTTATCTGTTAAAGAGTGGAGAACCGGAGCGGCATAATCCATTTTTGCTTGGATAAGAGTTTTGTATATGTTTAATAGTGTTTGTTTGTTTGTTTGTTGTTTTTGTTTTTTTTTGGGGGGGGGGGGGGGGGGGGGGTAGTTGATGACATGATTGGTACAGGCAGGGTGATGGCAATATGACACAAGGTTATAGTAATGTCAATACAATATATAGTCAATACAATATAATGACTACAAAAGTTAATGGATTGATCTTTAAGTTGATAAATACGCATGGATTACATCATGTTAAATAGTCCAGATTTCCTAAACGATATGTTCTCAATACTGTACAAAAGGGATGTTGTTCAGAAGCTACAATTCTTTAACATTGCGTTGTCCAGAGTGCAGTTAAGTCACTCTGTGACACTTGTTTAACATGTTATTTGAAAATGGTTCGTGTCCCGAGTCGTGGTGTACTGGTGTTATCATACCTCTGCATAAGAAGGGCGATTACTCAAACCCCAATAACTACCGTGTTATCTCCTTGCTCAGCACTTTTTGAAAAAACTTTATGTATCTGTACTTAATTCAAGACTTACGTTCTGGTCTGATGCGTATGATAAAATTTGTGACTCTCAAGCTGGTTTTAGGAAATGTTATAGTACTATTGATAATATATTTATTCTGCAGTCTGTCATCCAGCATTATCTGTCTAGGAAGCGTGGTAAATTATATGTTCTTTTTGTTGCCTTTAAAAAGGCTTTCGATTTTGTAAAATAAATCTGAACTATGGCTAGTTCTTAAATCAAGAGGTATGTCCCCAAAAATGTTAAATGCATTAGAATCCATCTATTCTTGTGTTGAAAGCTGTGTTCAGATCAGAAATTGTTTTACAGAATGCTTTGATTGCCCTCTAGGACTTCGGCAAGGCTGCGTAATGAGTCCATTTTTATTTTCCATTTTTATAAACGACTTAGCCTTTGTATATAGAATCAACATGCACTCCAGGTGTACAGCTACACCCTGACACTGTACAGATTTTTCTATTGTTGTTTGCTGATGATGTTGCATTTATTGCTGATACTGTGTATGGCCTTCAAAAACGCATAAAAGTTCTGGAAAGTTTTTGTAGTAACTATCATCTAACAGTCAACTTGGATAAAACTAAGGTAGTGGTATTCAAAAATGGGGGTATTTATTAAAATGGTATAGAGGGTAAAAAACTTCAGTGTGTAAGTTCTGATAAATATCTCGGTACCATTCTTTCAAAAACTCTCTCCTGGTCTTTGCATGTTAACAGTGCTGCTTTACAAGCTAAAAAGGTCCTATTTGGTGTCATTTAATCTCTAAAAATGCTTCAACCTCTTAGAGCAAATCCAGGTACTAGCATGTAAACGCTTTCTTGGGGTTAAACAATCTTCATAAAATCATGTGGTTAGGGGGGAATGCCGAAGGTATCCTATGTACATATGTTCTTATAAGCGTGTAGTTACTTATTGGTACAGAATTTTACATTTGCCTGAAAATAGATTAGTTAAGAAATGTTATATAGATTATCATTACTTGATGTTAATAATGGAAAGATCATCAGGGTCTCTAAAATCAAACACATTCTCTATTCGTTTGGTTTTGGATACATATGGGAGATGCAATTTAGTAATAATAGTAGAAGTTTTATTTCGGAATTTGTAAACCGTTTAAAAGCCTCATCTGAGCAAGATTGGCATGCAGCTGTTTCATCTAGCACACTAAATCCCAAAGTTACTCTCTTTACAAAATTTAATTTGGCTTAGAAAGCTATATCAATGAAGTAAATGTTTCAAAATTCAGAGCTGCTCTTGCTCAGTTGAGATGCTCCTCCCATCGGCTGCGAATTGAGACCAGTCGATATATTAAGGAAATTAGAGACCAGAGACAACTAAATAAACAATGTACCACAGGTATCTTCTTAGACTTATCTAAAGCTTTCGATATGGTATGGCACCACGGGCTAATACAAAAACTAAAAAAAAAAAGGACTAAAAGGCCAAATAATAAACTTCATCCAAGATTTCCTTAACAATCGCAAAATAACCGTGGGTATAGACCATACGCTATCGGACCAATGTCCCCTAGAAAATGGCACTCCCCAGGGCAGTATCCTCAGCCCCACCGTCTTCAATATAATGATAAACGATCTATTCGAGGGCCTATCCCCTAAAGTAAACACATCAAAATTCGCGGATGATGGAGCCCTCTGGATCCGCACTAAAAGCATTAAAATGGCCGACAATTTACTCCAAAAATCTCTTAATAAAATACAACAATGGGCTGACAAATGGGGCTTCTCCCTTAACTCAGAAAAACAGGAATAGTATTCAAACATAAAAACACGAAACCCGCCTCCCCAATCCTCCAGCTCAACAACCAAACAATCAAATTTAAAAAACAATCCAAATTCTTAGGCAGACAGAGAGATTTATTCGGTAATGTGGGCCACATGGCCTATATTACAATGTCAGTACAATATAAATTTAGTCACGTTTTTCTAGATTTAAATATCTTATACAGGTATACAGAAGTCAGTTTTATTACATCGACATTATTGCAGTTAAGAATATTTGGAAGTGACAGGTAACCATCATACATATCCTGTAGTTGGGTAATATAATGTTTCCGTAAAGTCTGGTAATAATCACAAGTGAAAAAGACATGGTCTTCATTTTCAATACAACCCTTGTTACAATATCTACATACACTATTTTCATTATCTGAGGGGTTTTAGCGTAGTAACTGAACATTAAAATTATGTTAGCTAATCCTAAATTTACAGAAGGTTCTCCTGAGAGATTTATCCTGCAAAGAATCAATATATTTTTCTACAATCAGCAAAGATTTAACATTTGAATAATGAGATAAATATTTGGAAGCAGACAATTTTGCAAACCAATTTGAAATGCAACATCTTTTAGTCTTTCCTGAAATTGATACCCAAAAATATTTACATCCCCAACATTTTGGTAGTCCCAGACATATGAAAAACCTTTAACATATAAACAATTTTTAAGATCTGTCACCCAACTGTGCTTACCTTTCTCATCTAGCTTTTTAAGGAAGTAATAACATTGTACAGGATATCTATTTGATCCCATGTGCAATAATTTTAGCCAATATTTTATAGCTCTGATGTTACTCTGGACAAACATATAGTGGCGGCCAGTTTCCCCTAAGATAGCTGTGTTTGAGGCATATTTACCTACACCAAGAAAATATCTAAAATATGAAGTTTGAACTTTCTCTATACATGCAAAATACCTTAGCCCCCAAATTTCTGCACCATATAAAAGTATAGGACTTATTTTACAATCAAATATTTTACAAGCTGTGGAGAATGATAGGAATGATTTTTTTGGAATAATTTATAAACAGGGATGCATGCCTTAACAGCCTGAGCTGCCAGGTTCTCACATGATTTCGTCCAAATCAGTCTAGAAGAAGATATTACCCCTAGATATTTATAATATGAAACTGTTTTTAATAAACGGCCGTTATAGTACCATTTTTCAAAGCGATTTAAAATAGCCCATTTCTAAAAACTACAATTTCTGATTTTTTAAAGATTATCTGGAAACCCCACTTAAAACAAAAACTTTCTAAAATATCTAATTGCCTCTGAAGACTTACAACATTATAAGCAAAGAGTACAACATCATCCGCAAAAAGCAACAGCATCAAATCCTCAATATCTTGAGAAATAAATATACCATTTTGACAATTTTTGTACATTTCAGTGACCAGATCATTTATAAAGAAAATGAATAATATTGGACTCAACATACAGCCCTGTCTAACACCCACCGTTGTTTCGAACAAATCTGTTTTACCAGAATCTACTTTAACACACGCTTTCACAGAGCTAAACATACTTTTAAGAATAACATACATTTTACCATGACAGCCTTTCTGGAGTAGGGCATATAGTAGTTTTTTTTCTGTCGACATAGTCAAAGGCCTTTTTAAAGTCTATGAAGGCAGTATAAAATCTTCCTTTTGGTTTAGAGAGATATTTAGTAACAAGAGATTGCAGAGTAAAAATGTTGTCCGTAGTTGAATATTCTTGTCTGAACCCGGCTTGCGCTTCAGATATCAAGTTGTTTATTTCCATCCATAATCTTAGCCTATTCTCTAGTATTGTAGTAAATAGTTTGCCAGTTGTATTCAAAAGGGATATTCCTCTATAATTTGATGTGTCCTTCGTATTTCCAGATTTATATAACGGGATAATCATGCCTATATTCCAATTATCTGGAAATATTCCTGTATCAAATATCTTATTGAATAAAATGTTCAAGTACGGGGTAAATATATTGTGACAGTTTATAGAAGGAGTTAGGAATACCATCTTCGCCTGGACTTTTGCCTTGTTTTAAGCCTGTGATAGCATCAGTAATCTCTGTATCTGTGATAACACTTGACAACAACTGGTCAGTAAATGGGAAGTGTTCGCAGTTTTCACAAGTGTGATTTTCAATGAAGTCTGTAACTATAGCCCCAAATTCACATGTTACACTTAATTCCGGATTTAATAAGAAGAATGTTTGAAGAATGTTTGCCGAGAGCATGTTTAACAGTCTTTACCTACAGCGGCTTCAGAAATATCAGAAGCTTTTTTCTTCTCATGAACGATTTTCTTATCTTTACAACATTTCTTGAACTTGTCCTTTGCCTCAATATATTCCAGCCTATTTTCACTGCATGAGAACTTTCTAAACTTTGTTAATTTCCGGCTTTTCTGTACCTTAAGATCTCCACACTGTGTGTCGAACCATGGAGGTTGCTCTCTAGGTCTAGATTTACCTGTTGATATCTTTCCCATATTTGATGCAAATTCTTAGGACTTATTTTCGATGAACATCTCATCTGGGATGCTCACATCCAAAACCTAACAACTAAATGCAGTAAAGACCTAAACACCCTAAGATGCCTAACTGGCTCTAACTGGGGAGCCTCCAAAGATACCCTCCTCTATCTCTACATATCACCAATTAGATCAAAACTAGACTACGGCTGCGCCATATACAACACCCTAAACAACTCTCTATCTAAAAAACTTGACTGAATACAATATCAGGCTCTCAAGCTAATTACACGCACCCAACATGGCACCCCCTTCACTTCACTTCAGGCCTTAACAGGAGAAATGCCACTAAGTCTACGCAGGGAACAGCTAAGCTTAAATTTCTGGGCCGCGTCCCAATCAAACCCTCTCATCCAAAACTTAATAAACCAAAATATCAGCCCCAAAAAACAAGCTCTAGCTCGTAAACACCCTTTACTTACCCCAATATCCCAAAGAATAACAAACTACCTAAATGAACACCAAATTAAAATCTTAAACAAAACTGCAAACAATCAAATATCTTCACCCCTAAACTCAAAATACCCAAAATAGACACAACATTAGCTAGCCAAATAAATAAACAAACGACCCAAACATAGCTAAAACCACCACACTAGCATACATACACGAAAATTTGCCAAATTGGTGTCACATTTACACGGACGGATCTTCAGATCCGACCTCCAAACACACAGGTTTCGGAGTCCATACCACACAACCAACTAAAACCACACAATCCTTCCGACTCCCAAACAACCAATCAATATTCACAGGAGAACTAATGGGCATGGCCTCAGCCCTCCATAATCAAGAATCCCAAAACCACAAAACAAATCCTAATACTTACCGACTCCCTAAGTGGACTGCAAGCCCTCCAAAACAAAAATACCAAAAACCGACCTAAATTAATAAATCAAATACTTAAAAGCTCCAACGACCTAACTAAGGCAGGCAAACAAATACCCTTCTTGTGGATACCCGCCCACGTAGGAATATACGGTAATGAAAACGCCGATAAGGCAGCCAAACTATCCCTCAAAATCCCAGAAATAAGCTTAAATTTACCCATCTCAAAATCAGAAATTAAAAGCGTAAACAAGCAAAAAATCACCAAAAAATGGCATAACCTATATCTAAACTCAAATAGCCAAATCAAAAAAGTACTCAGCAAACCACTAACCAAACCAAAAATTCTCCATCCATCCAAACAAATCGACAGAGTAATCACTAAACTCCAAACAGGACACACCAACCTAAATAACCACCTAATTTAAAAAAAACCAACACACTACAGGTAACTACCCACACTGCATACAACTAGAAACCCCAGAACACGCACTCATTCACTGCACACATTACCTAACACATCGAACAGCATTACAAACCACCCTCAATCTAAACAAGGCTCTCACTCTAGAAGCAATACTAAACCCACAAAATAAATTAGAAAACTTCAAGGCCTTAGGCGTATTCTTAATCAAAACGGAACTAATAAAACGCATCTAAAAACACTATAATCTACCAAATAAAAATCACATAAACAAACAAACATCCACCATACCCAGCTCCCTTAGTTCTACTCTCCAAACCCATCGGCATCTATTCCAAATCTCAAAATTCCCAAATTCTATATAAGCAATCCCTAAAGCCCCCTCTTGGGTTGCACACACCACTTTCGCCCCTTTCGGAAACACATTAAATGGCCTGGCCGGGCCCGTGTGCGAGATACGCATCAGTCGGAAAGCTCACGTTAAATCTCCAAGTAAAGTAAAGTAAAGTAAAGTAAAGTAAAGTAAAGTAAAGTAAAGTAAAGTAAAGTAAAGTAAAGTAAAGTAAAGTAAAGTAAAGTAAAGTAAAGTAAAGTAAAGTAAAGTAAAGTAAAGTAAAGTAAAGTAAAGTAAGTACGTACCTCACACTTTGACTCATGGAGCCTCACGATACCTTCAGAGATGAACTGTACAAGATGTATGAGGAAAACAGGCGTGTCCTCATCCCGAAGGAGCTTTACTTGGAATTTATTAACAACTTGCTAGAAGCCTCCATTACCAGTTAGAAGACACCACACCACTACTACCTCCTGAAGAAGTATGAAGTACTGAAGTGTGGTGACGTTGACAAGTTGATCAAACGACGCCAGTCATCAGAGGAAGATCCACTGTATTTCGTGATCATCGAAGATACGTACGACACTATCAAGCGTGCTCACCTGGCAACTGGTCATAACGGAAGAGATAAGATGATTCATGAAATAAATAAGAAGTATGCCAACATCACCATAGATTCAGTCTCCCTCTTCAAATCCATGTGTACAGAGTGCCAGCGGAAGAGGAAGCGACCAACCAACAAGGGGAGCGTTGTCAAGCCCATTCTTTCCAAGGACTTTAATTCAAGGGCTCAAGTGGACCTCATCGACATGCAGTCAATGAGTCAAGGCCAGTATAAGTGGATCATGGTTTACCAAGATCATCTTACCTAGTTTGTTGTGTTGCGTCCCCTTACGTCTAAACGTGCTTCTGAAGTCGCCTATCAACTTTTGGACATATTTCTCCTACTAACCTAATTTCAAAACTAGCACACATTATAAAAACAAGGCAGGAATATGCTTTTTAGTAAAGAAGTATAAAATCCCTTGGTTCATTTCAGTGATTTTGTCTAATTACTGAAGATTTCAGTAATTAGACATAACCACCGAGTGAATCAGTTATTAGACATAATCACTGAAATTTTCAGTCATTAGACTTAATCACTGATTATACTTGTTTCCTGTAACATATACATAAACCACAGGCTACGGGATGTGAGGTACAATCTGTTTATTCCAGCGTAGTGGAAGAAGACACTTCTGTAATAATAATAAAAATAAACAATATACATGAATTAAAACCACACGTGGTGAACCTATCATCATTATGAACTAAGTACATACATGCGCATATATATCATCATATACAGGTATAACACAATAATACATTACACAAGTGACTTTATATGATTACATGTTTACATGTGATGAACAAAGTATCTGTTGACATGAAGACTACAAAAATAACATGGCCTAATAATGAATAGAGTCTGTACAAAGAAACCTACCCTGTGGCTGACACGGGAGTGTGTCCACGCACCAAGTAGCCCGACAGCAAACTCGTTTTGTAAAACTTTATAAGGGATAATACATTGATCAAGGGCTACCATTATACTTACTGAAACATATATACATAATAGTGACCACCACAATGAAATTCTACAATATTACCAACAATACAGGATTGATGATATATCAATATTACATCATACAGTAAACAGTTAGAAAACAATAATTTCTAGCCAGCGTATTGACCAGATTAAACATAGAAAACAAACCATACGCACATTCATACAGGTTAAATGGTAGGTTGTGTATATACTTACACTAGGTGGATCATGAACATATTTACACCTATTTTATGCAATGATTTATATAAGACCTTAATTTACTATATTTATTTACTTTATTATATAACAACTAAAATGTATAATAACTAACCTTTGAGTTGTGCAATAATCAAGCAGGTGTGCAATCCTCATCCAGTGATAGTGTGACTAGTTAGTAACATGGATGACATGTATATTTGAAAACAGGACCAATCAAGTGAGAAGCTTGGCCTGGGCTATTGTTAAAACACCAATGACAATGACATGAAAATAGACCAACCCAAATACCCTTATACCCAAAATTTGACCAGCCCAGTGACACAGAACTGTGGAGTAAACATAAAAGCAAGAGACAGACGGACTGACAACTAATTTCAACTTGTATATATATAAACCAATCATCGGATCACTAAAACCTGAAATAAGATTAAAATGATTAATTATACATTTATGTACACGACATAATTTAACTAAATTAATCCATGTTACACTATTAACATTTGTCCAACCTCAAATTCCACCAAAGGTGCTCGGCCCACGAAAGCCAAAAAAACTGACTACTACCAACTGGTTCTTCAGAACAACCCCCGCCCTCTTATTTGATTGACAACATGTTGAGAGAACACGGTCACGAAGTGCTTAGACTTCCTCCTTACCATTGTGACTTGAAACCCATCGAACTAATCTTGGGTGATTTGAAATATATGGTCGCACGGCAAAATAAGACCTTCAAGCTTGCCGACGTCAAGCAGATTGTCTTGAAAGGGATGGGGGAAATTACAGATGCACGTTGGGCAAACTGTGTCTAACATGTTATCAAAGTTGAGGAAGAGTATTGGAAACAAGACTGTATCCGACCAGATACTGTCCAGCCTGTTGTTGTTCATTTGGGTGACAGCATAGACTCCGAATCTGACGACGAGGGCATTTCGTGGGACCAAGAATAGTGCAATACATATACCCGTTTCACTACGACATGTAATAGCCCGAATTACCATGGATATGAATTCTTACATATTCTTAATAATTTCTTAATAATTTTAAATATATTTTATTGGATTCCCAAACATGCTTGTAGTTCGTGGGATTCGAGAGAGAAAAAATGTTTATCAAAGAACTTCTAGGAATCGTCTACGAATTTCAGGTTCGTGCTTTGTAGTACATGTCTTAATCGGATCTTGTCCACTTTGAGCAATTCTTGGCACAGAATTTGATTCCCTTTCACCCGAAACAGTCCCGAAAGTCGCGAATCATCTACGAAAATATTAAAATATTTTCTTCGAAACCATAAAGCAATGATTTGTCTTAATGAATAATTACGTATGATATATTACACCTAATAACATGATGCATGAAATATAATAATGTGGTAAGGAATGATACATTCAAGTCAATAACACTGACCTGAAAAAGAATGCAAAAATAAATGGATAAATATTATTAAATAACTGCTTGAGACGCCCAATGCTAACACCGTATTCGTGCGTGCGTGATTCCCGTGCAACCTTTCTAGTTGAGATGATTGGTTCAACTGTGTCGTCCTAACCCACATGTCCCCTTGAATTTGAATGAGTTTTCTTAAACAATCACTTCAACCATCAGCGCTAATCGATGAACGTCTGGCGTCCATATCTCTCAGGAGATCTTGCAATGAATAATACCGTCTGTCAGCATGAAGATACTGGTAAATCAAGTTGAGGGATAAATTGGATCGTGACGGCATCGTCATCCTGGGGTTACCATTCATCTAGTCAGGCCAAACTCATTACACAAGAAATGTCATTTGCAAGCATTACGAGTCTTGCAAAACACTGCATTACCAACTGTCATGTGAAAGAAACCGTGCACCACGTGCGTCTCGTCGCAAAAGGTAAGAGGACAGATATCAATCTCCTCTCGAGTTATCAACAACATGGCTTCAGAGGTTGCGAAGCCTTCATGATGTGTCCCTTCACATAGTTACTTGGGACAGCCAAGGTTACGGCGACAGGTCCGACGATATGAGGTCACCTTCCTGTCATCGTTATTCGGCACGTGCCTCGTGCAGCTCAAGCCACAGGTGTGGCAGTATGCCACCTCGTCACCATGGCTCACCCAAGTACGGTCGGACATGGGGGTGCGACACTGCAGCTGCTACATACACCTGCTTTTCCTTCGATACTGAAACTATTCAGGAAGATGTTTTCAAGCCTAACAACTATGGTCAGGGACATAATAATTGTACCACCTTATACCTTTGTTACGGCAAAGGAAGAACAGCCAGCTAAGCCTTTGATTGAGCGTGCGGGTATGAAGAGCCAGTGACTAAGGCAGAGGAATTTAGCACACTACCGTTTCCATTGTCCCTAAATGCATCCAGACCCAGCAACATTAGACTCAGCCTTCCTTCGATCGATGATGATTACACAAGCTGGGCTAACTCCAAGGTCATTGATCAGGTGTTGAATTTCATGTCTAGACTATTTCAACAGGTCATGTTGTTGTTGGAGATACATCAGGTCAGGTCCAGTGCGTCTCACCCTGAGTCTCAAGAAGCTTAAGAATGCTTTCATCAGAGTTTGAAGAGTATGCTGAGGTGTTTTTGTTTAGAGCATGAGAAGGAATGGGATGTAGGAGTACTGTAAGTGTGTTCGCTGCTAGTGATGCTAGACTGGAATCTCTGTCTCTGGTCATACTCCCAAGGGCCCCTTGAAATTGGTAAAAGAACAGTGACTAGGCGATAATCCGTCCGAGAGCATGTGGCTAAGATAAAAGATAAGCTCTAGTAAGCTACCAATTTACCTATACAAATCTTGTTTACTGCTCAATGTAAGGCTAAGTCTCCCATTGACAAGAAGGCTCTTTCTAGGCAATTTAAAGCCGGTGACCAAGTTTTACTGTATCAACCCACCCGAAGGTCCTTCCTTTCGGCTAAGTACTTTGGCCCTTACACAGTTAAAAGCCAGGTCACTGATGGTGTTATCAGTACGCCAGGTCGAGGCTGGAAGGAGAGATATTGTCACGTTCATTTGCTGAAGGTGAACAGAACTAGACGTGCCACACCAGTCAGTATTGTCACCCTCGAAGAAAACGATGGTCTGGTTGTACTGAACTTAACTAAGTTACATGTACTAGGGTTTGTAATGCTAAGTTTTGCTTGTAATCCGTGGATAACCAACATTTCTGTGATTTCTAAGCTCTTAGAAACTAGTGTTTCAAATACTCTGTATTTTCTTGAAATCCGTGGATAACCAACCTTCCCATGATTAACTAATTGTTTGGGAACTTAAGTATTTCCCTGTTCAGTCAAAGTGACAGAATATTAAGTCGGTTAAGACTAGTTCATATTCAAATGTAATCGTCTAGTTTTGTAGTCAAAGTGACTCATTTTAGGGATAAACTCTCGGTGTTTATTTCCCGTTATTTTACTGAGCTGAGGTTATTCACTCATTGGAGTGTGGAGCTAATTGACTCAGGTGTTAATCAGTCGCAGCCGACATAATAAGCAGTCTACGTACCAGGTCCGTATCTCGTGAAAGTGTTGTTTTAACCATTCCTTTCTATAGCTGTAATACAGAAGAAGAAGATATCTTATTAAAGTGTCACACACATAAATGTGTCTGTTAAAATATAGTTTAAGATATTGGTTTAAAATATATAAAGGTAACAATGACAATCATCTTTCATGTATGCTGAAAGGGTGTGAAATTGTTAATAACTAAGTTAGTAATGTACATAATTATATATAAGCAAGTGTTTACAGTTTGGCTAAAACCTGGTTGTATATTTGCGCTGAGAGAATTAATTTGTACCCTGTGTGAGCGCAGATTGGATTTATTTTTTATTGTCAGCTATTGGTATAATTAGTTGTTATTTAATAAACCTGTGAACCTATTACCACGTTTTCTTTATCACTTTATTCTTATTTCATGACACATATGAACATTATGGTCATTGGAGCACAGCTCCGTGACACCATACTGTAACACTTTTGTGATAAAAGGAAGGTTCATCTTGATCACGATGTGTTCCTAAATGGACCTCCTCTAAGGGTAGTAAATGAAACGAAATGTCGTGATATTTTAATTAGCTTTTATGATAAATCAATTTATATTTTTGTAACCAGTTGAAAGCTGCGTGTCTGAAGGCACTTGATATTCTTAAGGTTGTATCCAGTACCAACGTGGGTGTGAGCAGAACATATAGGTATGCTCTGAGCTTGATTATTGTTCATTTGTCGAAAACATTACATACAGAAACCATTCATTATCAAGGCTTTAGACTATGTCTCCTATCGAATGTAGTTATAGAGAAGCTGACGAACCTCCACTTGGTATTCGGAGAGATAAATTAGCACTTTAATATGTGACAATGCTGTGTTTTTAACCCTCCATGACAGATGACAAAAACACTCTCCCACCACTTTTTACTCGTATTGATACTTACACGATGTAGATAGACACATCGTTAATATAAGTGACTTTCAAATGATCAACAACGTCAACATAGCAGAGTGTACAAGCAAATGTTTATCTTGATTTGGGTAAGCAAAACAGTCTGATACATATTTGCTTGTTTTCTTGTAGGAGTTTTTTCAGCTCAAAATTAAATACTCGGCATATGATGCTTTGGATAGTGAAGAATCTAAAGATGGAAAGAAGGTTTCACCCGCATTTGTCACTCAATATCTTTCAGTGTCAAACTATATGCGTGAAGACAGTTCCATATTTACAGCAGATACCAAAGTTATGATGTTGTCCTTGCAGTCTATCTACACTTCACACAAAACTAAATTTGATTTTCAGATTTTTTCTGATAGTGTGTCATATTTACAATCTATCAGAAATTAGAAATCAGAACATCCTTTTCTATTTCGGCGTTTAGATATGCATGATAATCAATGTATGGTTGGACATGATTCATATCTTATTGGTTATCCACCCATAGGGGTCGTAAGAGGCGACTAACGGGATCGTGTGGTCAGACTCGCTGACTTGGTTGATGCATGTCATCACGTCGTAATTGCGTAGATCGATACTCATAACGCCAATCACCGGATTGCCTGGTCCAGACTCGATTATTTACAGACCGCCGTCATATAGAATATTGCTGATTGCGGCGTTAAACAGAAAACAATCAAACAGTCATACGGGAACAAGAGGAAACAGTAAAGATGACACTGTAGCAAACAGGCATAAGAAAAAGACATGTAGGCCCAACGAAATGTCAATGACTTCACACCAATGACAGCAATTCGCTTTGTAGAGTTGCGTCCCTTTATGTTTCTAGATTCTGGGTTTGTCATCACCATACCCATGCTTGTGGGTTTCACCAAAGTTAAACAACACGCCTTGATTTAACTAGAATACTGTTCGAAGCGACGTTAACCCCAACTCACTCACTCACCATTGTGGCAAACATGTTTCAATACCTACGCATTTGTCTCATCATGGTAACTTCTTAGCACACACATGTACTCCTCAGCCATATTTTGGGAAATGAACAAAGTACAATTGTAACAATATTATAAAATCTGGAGAAGACGATGACATGGAGGTTGGACATTATTGAGACAGCAGAGACGGATTCAGGGGGTAGATATGAAAAGAAAGATGTATAACAAACTGAATAAAATACAATCGGATAAAACTACCAGGAACTTGGATTTTTGTTGCTTCTATGTTGATGCGCTCGTGAAACGTGCAAGTTCGGCCATTTGCTTCATAAAGCCAACGTCATGAGAAAATGAGTGAAAGGATTGGATAGCTCTGAACCTTGATCCTGAAATTGATGTAGAGATCGTAGCAATATTCCAGCTATGTGACAGCGGTGTGTAAATAAACGGGTCTGGACCACACGATCCAACTGACGTCATGGGTATCAGTCAAGACAGTTGAGAATCGATGACATGACCAAGTCAGCGAGTGAGACCACCCAATCACGTTTGTTTCCTCTTACGAAAAGTATGGGTTGCTGAAGACCAATTCTAACCCGGATCTTCATTGTTATTATTCTTTGCATGATACTCAAGAACAAGGACTCGTGCTGACATACCGAGGGTCATAATCAGTTCGAATCTGACATTGACGTCCACAATCCTCGGGCTAACCTTTGCACTCTAATGATATATGGATTCGTTTTCTGTCCAATACTGAGAAAATGTGTGGGTTATTGAAACTGTTGAACATTAATAATTTCAGTCCTCTTGGTAGTCTCGTTTCGGCACAAATGTTATAAGTATACCCTCTTGTACATGTAGATCTGCTCAAACAAACTGCCCCAAAAGTGTGGCGATATTTCAGATACAACATATGTGATATCTGAGATATCAGGGCCTGTTTTCGAGTATGGCACATATCGCCATGAAAACATCAAAGGAAATGATGGCAGATATTGGAAAATAATTTATGTCAAAGCCATCCATTGATCTAAACTTCTACTATATTAAAACTTATAAAGACAAAACTCGGTACATGTATTCTATATCACAAGGTGCGCTAGTAGCATTGGTACAGGGTCTCAGGGCAACAAATTGTACCAAAGAGGTAATGTTTTGTCTTTGATGGATGAAATAAAACAATATTTAATAATATTTTAAAATGGGAAGGCTGTTTACAGAAAGAACAAGAATAATAGATTCACAGATTTGTTCTAAGGGGAAAATAATTGATGTGTTACAACCTTGGTTCTCCAGCTATTCCGATGGGTCGTCATTGTGAGTAAGTGAGTAAAATATTGACGTAGCTCAAAACAGTGTTTCAGTCTGCAAGCTACCATGCTGATGTGAGTAAAACTACTGATATTTTATAAAATTCATTTGCCATGTTGACCCGAAGGCTTCAAACAAACCTGTTCATGTAACATGAAGGGTTCTAGAGCTTATAAGGCATTTGACGTTCTTTGAAGGGGCGTGAGCCAAATGTTATCTCAAAGGTTAACTCAAACAAACCCGCTTCCTGGGTTTGAATCTCAAATTCACAGTCATTTATGTTGATGAAAGTGTTAGACATCGTAGACCCACGTTAATACTATCTACAGCAGCGTCAAATATGCTAACTCAGACTCAAACATAATTCAGCTTTACATGTTGCATTTGTTCGTTTGACACTGCACTCAACAATATCACAGTTATATGCCAATCGACGCCTTCGTTGTACAGTGAAACACAAGTAGCCATGTCACCTAGCTTGACCACAGGATCAATTAATTAAGTTGCCCCTTACCATGAGCATATAAAGTGACTGGGGGAAAACTCTGTGTGTGTATCTTGATCTCAATAGATATATGTATGGTACCAGGCTACTCCACCCCAACCCCCAACCAGTCTCCCCTTCCATGTCTTCCCAAGGACTTGCCCCTACCCCCACCCCCCACGTCCCTAAAAAAGAAAAAAAGAAAAAAGAAAACCAACAACCCCCCCCCAAAAAAAACCCCCAAAAAACCAAAACAAACCAAAACCAAAACAAACCCCCAAACAAAAACAAAAAACACACACACAAAAAAACGATCAGAGGGGCACTGTCCTAGAACCATCGGCTATCCTAATGCAAAACTACATTAAATCGTGACCTTGATCTGCTATTTTACATTGTATTAAGGTAGTGCCATGGTTTTCACAAGACACATACAGATATCCTCACAGAAAACCTCTTTTCATTTTGTCCATCCTCATACTATACGTCATCTTTTTCTTTCCCTTTATGGAATTAATATTGTTGACAAATTGTAAGATCTGAAGATCGGTTATCCTGCAAACTATCTAAATGAACTGGGTCCACAAAACAATTTCTATATTCACTGTTAATAAAGACTGTAAGCATGGATAAGGTGAAATCACATTCTCCAGTTCAAAGGTATTTCACCCATTTGATTGAACGTGATTATTCTTTGTCACAATATATTCATTTTATTGGAAAACGGACTGTACTGTCCAACATCACCATGTCATGTATACATTCCAATATATGTTTGGAGTGGTTATCCCGAAATCAAACGTCGAATATTCTGGACTTTTATCTAAAAATCACATGTTTACTTTACAAAGGAGGCTTGAATGAAAGACTTCTGAAGGTTTTAACGATTTCTTGAAAGGACGATGAGAAACACAAACATTCTTGATTTGGAAATACATTAAATATTTCAGGTATATAAAGTAAGTCCCATCCTACTTACCAACTCCATGAAGATGGCGCTCCCAGTGTGTATGCTAGTTACCCTCTTGGCTTTGACAGAAAGTATTAAAACATCGGCCTCTCGAGGACTTGACTTTGCTTTAGTTTTCAAAGGGCAGAATTTTGCTCCTCCAGTCATAAATGAACAGAATAGTTCTACAGAGAAAACGTCAAGTTTTGCAAAACGTCTGACAGAGATAGAAAAACGTTTTACTGCTTCCATCAAGGACGGAACGACCACGTTTGAGACTGAGACAGCGACCAAACTGGACAGCCGGTTGGATGACCTCGAGAAATGGCTAGAGGAATCAAAGACAAATGATACAGATGTCCAGGAGACGAAGACAAAGGTAGAGAAGATGGGAGAGAAGCTAGCGATCCTAGAGAACAATTTGTCATCTGTTAGTGAAGTCGCAAGCATCGTGGAACAACGTCTGGCTGCCTCTTCAGAGAAAAATGAAAAGGATATGAACAACATTATCTCCAGGTCAGCAGCAACTGACCACAAAGTGACTGCTATTGAGGAAAAGGTCGGAGCCATGAAATCGAAACTTACTGATGTGGAGAACAACTTTCAAAAGCTTGAAGCAGGTACGACAACGAAATGTAGTTTAATGACACATGAGCACTTAGCCTTCTGTGTAATCGACAAGATATTTCGAAGTTTTGCCAAATTTTCAACGAAGCAACTTAAATGAAACAATATCGATGCAACTAATGCATTTCCTCAAATTGCAATTTCATAGTTGTGACATGACCACAAGAAAGTGACTACGCATCATCAATAGAAGGTAATCTTACATCTTTTATGCTACTTCATGAATAAATATATTTAAAGTAGATGCATTGTCTTTGCAGTGGTGAAGAGCGCGAACTTGGCACTTGATGACAAACAACAAGGCAAGTAAAATTGTTTTAATGTCATATTATAAATTGTATATTATTTAAAAAAACACTGTGCTGAGGCAAGAGTGTCTACTAGCCCACATCAAAGCCTAGTGTTTACTCTTGCCATGGCATGCCTGCTTACCTCGGCTCGATCTCGGGGCCACACAATGTATAGCACTAGTTATGTCCCTTGTGATGAAAACGCGATTTTCAATCAGATCGCTGTTCTTATTTGGAATGGCTTTACAAAGATGACTACCATGGCCTAGGACCGGATCGATCAGATATGAAAAAGAATTGAGACACTGCAATTGGCGTTCAGTCATTTGAGTAAAAAACTATGAAGTTTGCACTCAAATGTATAAGAGTACTTGGCCGAGTTGATTGAAAACGTAAACCACTTTGAAAATATTTGGCTTAGGTTAATTTCTGGAATAATTTCAGTGCAAATTCAACAGGCTCTGGCTGTGGCAAGAGCAGAAACCAGGTTTTCGCAACACGAATGTTGATTTTGTAAAACATTCTCTGATTGGACAATATATATGTGCGATGGTCCTCTCACATTTTAGCACAGAAAAGTAGGCATGAAATGGAGACTGTGGAAACTAGACTTTGGTATAGGCTAGTGGATACCCCTGTCTCGGGAAGATGGGGGAAAGACGGTAGCCCAAGGAACTTACAGTAGTCGACCTTTAGAACAGTCATCCATTCAACTACTCTCCGCTACGAACTTGACTCCTGATTTGTGACATGTGCGCTGTACAAATGAGCATGTGTCACAACAATAATGTGCCATTGGATATGGAACGGGTTTTGTCGCTTTATTTACGTTCGAAACCCTGGATGACCTAGGTGAACCTGTGTTGAGGTATAATCCAAGTCAAATGACAACTGATTGATGTGACTTTTGATTCTTGATACAAATAATGTAAAATCAGTAATTCAACGATAAAAATGATGATTTTACATCTCTCTTTGATGTTCTACGCGTTAATTAGAACGTTCTCATCGTATTACTTGCTTTAAATAGAACAGGTACAATGAAGCAATTAAGCATTTGTTAACCCCCGTGACTGTTATAGCACATGGCTGTTATGTTTCACATTCCCCTGTCAAATATTATTACATCTAATTAAGGTTATTTCTAATGCGTTTGATTTTGGACACTGCCCTAAGTTGTCCTCGATTAGATAAGACTCAAGTCATCCCTGTTTGCCAAAAATGTGGGATCCTCAGTTGAGTAATATCACTCAAATTTAAATAATCGGAGCTACGTCGTGGTTCATATTTCGCTTCCAGTTACACTGATTGAAATGAATGAGTTGACAAATGAGCTGAGGTATTAATCCAAGTCAAATGATAATTGATTGATGTCATATTCCGGCAGACCTTAGTTGCCCATACGGGGCACGGGTAGCCCAGTCGTCTGAAGCTTCGCGATTCGCTGTGCAGAGTTGCGTCTTTTGGGCACGCAAGAAATCGATGATTGCGGGTTCGAATCCTGGTTCGCCCCGATGATGTTTCTAGGTTTGTCTGTACCATACCCGTGCTCGTGGGTTTCACCAAAGTCGTAAACGTCTGAGGCCTGCATCATTTCGGGCTTTCCTCCTTCATTAAGCAGACATGTCGTGATATAGCTGGAATACTGTTAAAAGCGGCGTTAAACCAACCCACTCACTCACTCCCTAGTTGCCCATACCAAATGAAGCCCTTGGTTGCTGTACTCCGGTTAGTAGTCTCCAAATTTGTTTCATTTATTGATTTAATCATGAATAAAAGCATTCTAATAAATATACTTAATTAGATCAATAATAAGTATATATGTATTCTGATATGCTTCAGGAAAGTATGTTGTGAGTCAGTAAGAATTTTCTTGTTCCCATGTAGAGAATTTTAACGTGGGTTATCGGTGTGACAAGCAAATGCATTAACTACTAGTCTACTCCATACATCCTCTTATTCCTCTACAAAACTAGTGCATCCCATTTAAAATGGATTCCTCCCAAAGCTCATTGTGATGGAGGTGTATATGGGGGTGAGAGGACGACTCTTTCGTTTCACAGAAAGGGTAAACGTCAGGGGAACTTCGAGAATTCATCCCAAATTAAGCTGACATGCCGTGATATAGCTGCGTATTGTTCAAAGCGGCGTTAAACTCATCATACTCACCATTATTGCTATTTTTTCAGGGAATATGGGAACTGGCGTCAGAGCAGGAAACGATGCTACAGGTAAATGTTATATTACTACTTCCACATTCTACATCTCGAGGATGTTATGATTGGTATTGGTCATATAGAATGGACGTGAAATTATGTCAGGACATCCAGCAAGTCGGTTATGTTACTGAAAGTATTTGTCAATCCGCAGTCCGTTGATTTATGAAATAGGCCTAGCTTTGGAAATCAAAGCGTATTTAATAGACTTTGGGTTTTCCAAGTTCAACATGGATCGATGCTCATGATATCAAACTAACTCAGTCAGGTAAGCTGAACACGTATCGTGTATCTAATAGCCTTTGGGTTTTCCAAGTCCAACAGTTCTTACCACACGATACATGTTTAGCTTACCTGACTGAGTTTGTTTGATATCATGAGCATCGATCCATGCAATAGAAATACAAAGAGATGTCATCAACCAAATTACCGGAGACACGCCACTTGATCCATTCGGTTGACTGGAAGCCATTTTGAGCTTGATTAAACATTTGTAAATTCTCTTACAATGTTGATTGCGACTTCCAAAAAAGAAAAAAGTACGTGTCCAGTGTGTGGTGAATGTTGGCACATTCCAACACAGCTCTCTAATTCGACAATGTCACAGACTTAATATGTTTGGTTTTTTGTATACATCACCTGACCTTTTAACTGACTGCCCTATGATTAAAGTCGCCACGCACAAGCACAGGTTGTTGACTCCGTCTCCCATCATGATAATGTTAATATTGTGATCCTTACATCTTATTGAGGTAATAGACCCGAGGAACGCCGCCAAACTGGCCGTTTAGCGCGAATACCTTCAGCGCGTAAACGGTTCCTCACCGTCTAGGCTGATATTCTACGCAATCTTGGTATTGCTCTAGTTGTAGAAGTGGCCGTGGTGGTTGCTGCAGGGATATGTCCTGTGTTCTAATAGTTATACATGGTCGACCGGATCTTGTGAAGGTCTTGTTTTGTTCCGTGTGACTGAAACGGTTCCATAGTTTTGTAATGGTGCTTGGTACTGCATCTACAGCTGAAGATGATTTTCCAGTTTGTAGTCGCCCGATGGCGTTATTGCGTTTGGCTTCTGACAGTCGTGGGATGTATTCGCTGTACACTTGCTGTAAGATTGTGATGGCATAACATGAAAGCCCAACGTTTTCATAGCATGATAAAGATGTTGCACGTGCATGTCTTACTGGTGTGTTTCGGCGCCAGGCTCTCACATGGTTGTTTTTGCGATTGTTCCTAAACCATGCAAAAATGATCAATCCATTTTTGGTACAAACAAATCAGTGGTTTATAATATGAGCAACGTACTAATGATTTACAATGTTCTTTACTATTAGACGCACGGTGTCCATCCGACTTTACCTATGATCAAAGTACCAAACTCTGTCTGAAGCTCCTGAGAACATCCAATACGAGTTAAGATGCCAATATTGGCTGTTTGATGAAAGCAGATGACGGAAGGTTGGTCCAGATAGAAACCCGGGAAAAGCACATTGCTGTTGTAAATTTTCTTCACACGCAAGGTAATATGACATGCATAACTTTAAACCTTGTATGGGCGGATTTCAATACAATCTACAGACTCCATTTTAAATCGAACATATTAACCAAAAGGATAAATACAACTCGTTCATCAAAACGAAAGGAAAATACGAGACATGATTTCATGCACAGTGCACATTCGACCGTCATCAACACAAATTAATTTATTTCAGTGATATTGTTTGTGTGATTACATAAATACTGTAAAAGATAAATAATATCGCCCTACCCTCATTAATAAAATGAGACGCTGAGATACAGATCAGGATCAAGAATATTTTTTTATTGGATATCAAATCTTGTAACATTTGTAATTAATGTTACTTTTCAATTGGAGTAATTGTAAATATTTCTCGTTCGCAGTATCTCAAAGTCAGTTTTAAACAAACTGGATAGAAAAGGTCTTTGAATGACACTACGAAATAATAGACATACGAGAGACAATTTATGGATGTCATATGGAGTACCATGGTCCCTAGTATGGTGATCTTCCTTCAATTGCTGGCGATCTATAGCTCATTTTTACAATGTATTGTTCTCGTTAGTAATAGCTTTTTTATGGTCACATACCAGTTTGATAAAATTGATATCTGTGATTAGTCTAGTAATTTTACTGTCCTTTGCTGACAGGTTTTTATATAGTCTAAATTAATTAATGTTGTTTTTATGTATCAATTGCTTAGTCACGATATGGCTGAAATATTGCCAATGTGACTTTAAATCTGAACTCACTCACTCACTCATATGGAGTATATGCTTACTCCTTCATAAGGTGAATGTATGAATTCTAAGATGTAGAGGGCATGTATTCATTATGAACTTCAGTTTGAAAGGTTGAGTTTTCCGAAGTTGAAAAAAGTGATATTTTCATTGCAGTTAACAGAACACTTGATATTTCACTGCAGTGAACATAACACTTGATATTTCACGCCTGTAAACATAACACTCTGACGGAACTATTGTCACACAAGAGTTACCTTCCCTCAAATTGTCTACCTTTATCGTAAATGTCTTGCCCGTACACAAACTGTCGACTGCCTTTTAACGTTAGTGTCACATTGACAAGGCAAAATAATGATAGATGGTCATTTATGGAGTGAATATCTTTTCATGTGTTATTTCCTTGAAAATGTTTCGTTATATACTGTACATTTCTCATTTAACTCGTCAATTGAGACCGTTCGTTTCGCAAAGCTTGTTACTTGATCCGCATGTATTCTTTCGCTTCCAACAACGGTCTCCTAGTAATCAAGAATATTGACTTATTAAAGTTGATTTTGCATATAATCAATGTGTATGATACCGAATTTCCGTGACTGTTTTTTTCGTTAACTTTTTTTATATCTAAAGGATTTTCCAAACACGACACTTCTTTTTTAGTAGCAAATACAAGGGGTGGTGTATCGTCTCTGTGTTGTTACATTTGTAATGAAATAATTAAGGTTTCGGGTAGACAATTACACAAAAAGTATTTAATAAATAGGCTATTCCATGTGTCTCATGAAATGTCAAGTTTCTCTCATCTCGTGATGGCGGAAAGGGAGATATTTTCACGAGTCACTCGATGAGAGCAACATGGTATTTCACTGGACATATGAAATATCTTCTATATGTTCACGTAAAAACAACACCAGTAATAACATAACGAAGATGGAGAACAGGGGAGCCACAAGCCGATAACCGCTGGGCAGTTAGAAGGCAGGACTTAATCTGGCACTGATTGGTAATAACCAATGTACAAATTGAATTCAGAGGAACTGGCAACGTCGGTCTCGGAGAGTAGTTGGATGGGTGGGCATGGTGATTCTGACGGGTGATGGGCTTTGCTCGGAGTTCTTGAGGATATAGCTTGTTGATGGTTTTAGAAACTAGGCGGGCATGGATACTTTTGAGGGAAGTGAAGGTTTACTTGAGATGGTTCAGTTCACACCCAGATGGCAAATAAATTTTGGCACGTCGGGTGAGGGTGGCTACGATAGCTTGAATTTTATTGGCATGGTGCATAGGTATTTGTGGATGTGCTGGTCTGAGGTGATTGACTTTCGGTGCACTGATGTTCTTAGTCCATCTTCTGTATTTTCGAGGGGCACGTTTATGATGGACAGCTGTTGATTGGTTTCTATCGCCATGGTGAAGTGATTCTGTGGTACTGGGTATTACGATGTTACCTTCCGGTGGAATGGAGTTGTGGAGAGGACTAATTCTATGATAAATTTCATGATGATTTCAGTGATGAGTGAAGTAAGGGAAATCCAGAGGTAGATGTCAAGGGATACTGATGAAGGAGTAAGCATATACCCAAAAATAATGTTCCCAATAATAAAGAAGTTTAAATCCATAAACCCTCTCTCTTCTTGGATAGATATGTTAAAACACGCCTAGACAAATGTATAAACTACAACCAACATGGTAAAGAAATATTATGTAAACGCATGTCCTCAATTTATGATACAGATAAACGTTTCTTTGGGTATTTCGTACAGGGCACAACAATTGGCTTGTATAGACCACTGCCCGACGTTACATTCAATTATCTTTATAGGACAAAGATCAGATGTCTTCGTTGGAGGTGTTCGAGACAATGGCAAGTACACGTGGTTGGATGGAACCGAGATCACGAACGGTAACTGGTGCCCTCATCAACCTGAGAACAGAGACTGTGTGAGCCTGTGGCGTGCAAGAGGCTTCTGCCTAGACGACTCATGGTGCTCAGAAAGGAACCCTTTCGTATTTGAGGTCCCTCTCGAGTAGAAGAGAAGGCTGCTTGGGCATTTTCGAGACGTCCTTTGAATGTTTTCAACTGAATAAAATATTCTGCATGACCTTTTACTCAATAATGTATGTTGCATTTAACATGATCCTTCCACCATCCCCAAAACATATTACTTTGAAAACTCAGTGTGTTCGTTCTGTTAATATTTCGGCAATTTTTATGAATGGATCACTCAAGATCAGTGTTTACTCGCAAAACGGGTAAGTACGTCCTGCCTTATCAGTTTTTATAAAAAGAGGGTATGTGTTGTTCAGTGTCGCACAGCAATACTCCTGTCATTCGACTGCTGCCTGTAAACAATCGAATCTTGAATATGAATGCATCTGAATATGAACCAATTGATTCGCTGAATCTATTATTTCCACATGGTGCCACGAACCAACCTTTGTACCATCAACATTATTTTGTTGACCCAATATCGGTAAACGCGGCCAATAAATTCACCTGTTGCTATTGTTTATGGGCAATATAACTACTCTGTGTGTGTGTGTGTGTGTGTGTGTGTGTGTGTGTGTGTGTGTGTGCGTGTGTGTGTGTGTGTTATCAATGCGTTAGCTTACATTTTTAATTTACAACGAACTTAATTAAGTTGTATTATTTTAAATAATGTGATAAACATAACTTTCATATTTTTTAACAATAGGATCAGACCTTTCAAATGGTGTATAGCGTGTAGTAGCAAAGATAGTTTACAAGCAGATATTTTCTTTGATAAATGTTGGCTTCATCTATCACAAAAGAGTCTCTGGGAACTCGGTGTCCCAGCAGTAAACACTTCTGGTTGACTGGTGTTGAAAGAGTTAATATCGTAACAACATATCACATGGTTGCGGGGTTCAACACATACATATATGTTCTGAATTTTTTATATAGATATTTGACATTTTGATCTTGATTAAAACTTTGACCGTGGTCTTAAATTCTCGCAAAATATCTTTCCTCTCACTGCAGACATCCTCTTTTAAGAGTGCGCTAAAACAAAGTTCAAAACGTCAAATGATTGTTCAAAAACAATAATGACACCTGGATTGGTTGAAGAGTTTTGAGTCTGATTTCCCAACTGTACAGCTATTTTCAGCCATTGTTCAAAATGTAATTCCCTTTGAACTATGGGTGGTCTGTACGTAAAACATCTCATTCCTCAATTATTGTATCAACAATATCAACCCCACGCAAGTCAAACTTGTCACGACAAATCATGCATTACATCAAGGGTATGGAACCATAGACAGGAAGAAATGAGTCGATGGTATATTGGAGCTTTGTGAATGCCTTGACATACAGTCGAGAATATCCCATGAATGATTCGAGGTATCCTGGATATATTTTGTAGTCGTGTCATGGGGGGAATAAGATTTGGTATGTTGTCCTATGACTGACGTGTCCAGCAGTCGTGTCAGTGAGTGATAGCGCACCTGGGAGAAGGGTGGATAAGACGACATGACGTCATTAACAGGTGACAGACTTTTATTGCCATTTGTTGAAACGGCCACTTACGCATCCGGACCAATGGAGTGAGTGAGTGAGTGAGTGAATATTTATAGTCACATCGGCAATATTTCAGCCATATCGTGACTAAATCAAGTTAGAGAGTAATAATACATATATTTTAATTATAAAACCTGTCGTCAAAGGACAGTAAAATAACTAGATTAGCACAGATGTACATTTTAAGACTAGTATGGAACCATAAAAAAGTACTACCATAAATAACAATACAGTATAAAAACGGGGCTAGGGATCGCCAGCAATTAAAAGTAGGCCACCATACTAGGAACCGTGGGGACTTAGGGTACTTCTGCTACCTGCACGGTTCCCCAGCAGGATTTACACCATCCCTTAGCTGCTGGCGATTATCATAAAGTTTGGCCAAATTAAAACAAACAAGTATGCTACGACTAAAACGGTAGTAGGAATAAACTGACTTCGAATGATGAGGACTTACATACCTTCTCGGGGGGACAATAATTTTTCAGTACTTCAACCCCCTTTGAAGATACAGCCACTAACAATCTCAGTTACAAGTTAAACACTACTATACAGTAGAAAGGTAACTATGTACACATATTCAAAATTTATCTACCAGTTTAATTTCTTTTAAAAAGCTAATTATTAAATGAGACGACACATTATTAAAAAGATCCATTATTGATGTTGCACTGAAATATTGTGATGGAAAAATCAATACAGTCAAGCAGGACATGCTTGACTGTGATTCTTTCATCACAAGGGATACAGAATGGAGGATCCTCACCTCATCAAATCTGGACTGACAACCCAAGTAGGTATAACCGATATTTGGTTTAATTTCATGTAATTTATTGAAACCTACTTTGGTGTCCCACTTCTTTTGCATCAGATTTCGGATGTTACATCTGATCACTGGTTTATAATCACTGTATGGAATTTGAAGTGGTGTCACAGATTTGTTGAGTGCTGCTTTTGCAGCATCATCGGCCATCGCGTTACCAGTTATGCCAACATGACTGGGTAACCAACAGAAAATGATGTCGTATTGGCCAGTAGCAAGATCATTATATAATTCGACAATTTCTAATAAAAGTGGATTATGACATGCATTATTTTGAATGGCCTGAAGACATGAAAGAGAATCAGAAAATATGACAAATTGTTTACATTGGGATTGTTGATTAATGTATTCAAGAGCTGTTAAAATAGCTTTAGATTCTGCTGTAAAAATGGAACAAGCATCTGGTAATCTTGACGAGATTGTTTTCGATCCAATGACTGTGGCACAAGTCACTGTACCACCATTCTTGGATCCATCAGTAAATATTGATCGATAAGTATTGTAGGTATGTCGTAACTGATTATATTCCTGCTGATACTGTAATTGATTAGTTTCTGATTTCTTTAGTTTTGTTAATTCAAGATCTACCTGTGGCTTTACCAGTTGCCACGGGAGAGACGACAATAATTTGGTGGGAGATATGTTAGAAAGTTCAATTCCTGCAGCAGAAACGTCAGGCTTTATCCTTATGCCAAGAGGTGGAATAATGGAATGTTTCTTGAGATAGAGATCCTCATACAGTGGATTAAATATGCAGTGATAAGCTGGATTAGACGGATTAGAGAACAGTTTAGTAACGTATTGTAAGGATAGTTTTAAGCGACGGTGTTTGAGGGATGGTTCATCAGCCTCAACATACAAGCTATTGATAGGAGAGGTTCTGAAAGACAGTCTTAGACCTTGATGGTGGATGGTATCCAATATTTTAAAATTACTTTTACAGGCCCCACCATAGACGATGGAGCCATAATCTAGTTTAGAGCGAATGGGAGCTCTGTACAACTGGAGGAGCGTTTTCTGATCCCCTCCCCACTTTGAATTTGAAACGACTTTCAACAAATCAAGGGCCTTCATACATTTATTTTTCAAATATTTTATGTGCGGTAAAAAGGTCAGATGATGATCAAATATTATGTCCAAGAACTTGGCCTCTTTTACAACTTTATAGGAGTGTTATCCAAAACTAGTTCTGGGTCGTTAAGGGGTTTATATTTTCTACAAAAATGTATACAATTTGTTTTTGATTTAGAAAATTTAAAACCGTTTTCCAAGGACCATTTATTTATTTTATTCAGACATAATTGCAATTGTCTTTCAATAGTATGCATATTTTTACCGCGACAAGATATGTTAAAATCATCCACAAAAAGTGTTCCATCAATCGAATCATTTAAAACCTTGGAAAGACTATTTATTTTAATACTAAACAAAGTGACAGACAAAATACTGCCTTGTGGGACACACTGATCCTGACTATAATGATCAGACAGGGTAGAACCCACACGAAATTGACATTGTCTATCTGATTAAAATTGGGATATAAAATGAGACAAACGGCCTCATAATCCAAAATCATGTAAATCTTTTAAAATACCATGTTTCCATGTAGTGTCATATGCTTTTTCTAAATCGAAAAAGATAGACACTGCATGCTGCTTGTTTATAATGGCATTCTTAACGAATGACTCTAATCGAACCAAATGGTCAACAGTACTTCGATTTTTCCGAAATCCACACAGAATATTAGTAATTAAATTATTCGATTCCAAGTACCATGCTAATCTATTGTTGACCATGCGTTCCATGGTTTTGCAAACGCAGCTGGTCAATGCAATAGGTCTATAATTTGAGGGGTCGGTATGATCCCTTCCTGGTTTTGGTATGGGAACAACTATGGCATCATGCCACGAAGGCAGAAAATTGCCAGATGTCCATATTTCATCAATTATTAATAGAAGGGTTTCTAAGCATGTTTCTGGTAAGTGTTTTAAGAGTTGATAATGTATGTTATCAGCTCCTGTGGCAGTATCATGAGCTTGTCCAAGGGCAGTATGAAGCTCATGAATAGAAAATATTTCATTATAATCTTCCCCATTATCTGACTGAAAATTAATAGTTTTCTTTTCTTGCTGTTTTTTATATTTTTGAAATTGAGGTACATAGATGAGGATGAATGTTGAGCCAACGTTTCACCAAGTTTATTTGCAATATCTGTAGTATTTGTTAATAATTCATTCCCATTTTTAAGATGGCGAATGGATTTAGAACCCTTACCTTTGATTCGTTGGATCATGTTCCATACTTTTGACATTGGCGTACGTGAGTTCATTTTTTAAACAAAATTTCGCCAAGACTGGCGTTTATTTTGTTTAAACGTTCGCCGAGCTTTAGCATTCAAAATTTTAAATTGATTCAAATTATGTACCATAGGATGGCGACGGAAATAATGCTCTGCCTTTTTCCGAGCCTTCCGAGCTTGTTTGCAGGTAGAATTAAACCATGGTTTACATATTTGTGGAATCGTAGAGGACTTAGGGATACAGGTATCAGCTATTTTGTTTAGTTCATCAGAGAACAGTTGTACAGGATCAGGGACATCGATAAACAGATCAGGTTTTAACTTGTCAGATGAAAGAATTTCAAATAAAGGCCAGTTGGCTTTAGTGAAGTTCCATCGTGATGATGGAGGAACATCAGATGGAATAACAGCTTTGAGAATGGTTGGAAAATGGTCACTTCCACACAGGTCGTCATGGACTGACCATTCAAACTCATTCAATAGATTAGAATCCACAAGTGACAAATCCAGGGAAGAGTATGTACCTGTACCCGGATGTAAATAAGTGTTGGAATTATCATTAAAAATACATGAATTGTTGTTGGAAATAAAATCTTCCAGGACTTTACCTTTATTGTTAGAATGTGCACTTCCCCATGGGGGGTTGTGTCCATTCAAATCACCCATAATGATGCAAGGCTTAGGTAGCTGGTCATAGAGGGCCTGGAGATCAACATGCTGAAGAGATGAAGTCGGAGGAACATAGATAGAGCACAAAGTAAACACAGTGTGCAAGGTCACACGGACAGCAACAGCTTGCAGTGGAGTAATCAGTGGAACAGGGGTGTGGATCACTCCCTGCTTCATCAAGATTGAAGTGAAGGACTGGGAGTGAAGGACTGACCTCCATCTCTAAAGGTTAAAACTGATTATGAACCTCTACCGAGGTCAACTGATTCGAAGGCACCCCCAAATGCTTGAGGGCCCCTGGCCTTTTTTTTCAATGTTTTTTTCTTCTTTGAAGATATGTGGGTTCCGCCCTGTACTGATTCACTTACAATATCTGGTTCAGATGACGGATCTACTGAAGGTTCTGGTGACACACTATCCGTCTGTGTGGCTGATGTGGCGATAACTGGCAGAGACGGAACAAACTGTGTACGATCATCAAGGATGAGCTGTTTATCTACCCAAGATATCGATGTTTGACATGATGTCGATGTCATGGTAGGTCTGGTAACAGAAACTGGAGAGGAAACTGCAGCTGAATATGTTAAAGTTGAATTGGTAGGAAGAGGTACCAACTTTTCAGCTTCGAAGTACGAAATATTGGTTGTGTGTTTGATTTTCTGAATTTTTGTTTCTCGGTCGTATAAAGGACAGGATTTAGATGAGGCCAAGTGTTCACCGTTGCAGTTAGCGCACTTGATGCTGTTGGAGCACTCAGAGCCCTCGTGAGCTCCACCACAACGGGAACATTCTGTTTGGTTACGGCAAAACTTGGCTCCATGACCAAACTTTTGACATTTGATGCATCGGAGTGGATTTGGTACATATACCTCCACTCCGATGTTGAAGTATCCAGCTTTTATACTCTTTGGAATAGAAGAAAGAGCAAATGTAAATAGGTAGGTATTCAGTTTTGTAATAGTACCATCATCTTTCTTTTTGGTGAATCGCTTTACAGCAGTTATTCCTTGAGTTTGCAGCTCAGCTGCAATTTCCTCTTCACTCATGTCAGAAAGACAACGAGCTCTGTCTCTGACTATGCCTCTGCAAGAGTTCAGTGTCTCATACACTGAGACAACAACTGGTGTATTCACAAACTGCTTTAAATTTAAGAGATTATCAGATTGTTGTCTCCGTGCACATTCCACTAATAGTGAACTGCTGCGGAGACGTGTTACATTCTTGACTTCTCCACAGACGCATTTAATGCCCAAGGAGATGGCAAAAGGGTTCAGTTTCAAAGGATTGTCATCAGAAGATGAGATCACAATGAACCTGGGCCATGAGTCAACACTTTCAGAAGAGCCTTCATCAGACGATAAAGACTCAACATGTCTACGTTCATTCTTGGATGAACCAGATGGAAGGGGAAGAGCCATGGTGTAAGTAAATGTTTCGACATCTCTGCTCCCCACCTGCCATGGAGTGTCAACAAGGACGACGGTGCAGTGGAAGCCCGCCTGCACCACCAGGGTTACAGGGATGTTATACTCCAGCAAATAGAAACTTGAATAGCTATGGAATCTGACAGAAGAAATGCCAGACTGGTTCGCCCATGACACTTTTCTGGAGAAACACAGAATTCAGAGGTTTATAATGCAAGATTGGCCCATGAGCCATCGCATTCTGGCATAAGACTCTAGGCAAAAATGAAATGTACATGATCAAGTTTAAGATATATCCTGATCAAAAATAATGTGATATATTTCGAAATTATTTCATTCAAGTATTCCATGCACAGGGTATGGCTTGACCAGCCGATTGATAGAAACGGGCCAATTCTACCACCCGTGTAGGTGAAGTAATGGTCGAAGTGGTGTGTTGGGCAAAGGAACGCTGTTCCTGGCTCCAGTGCCCTCAACGTGCCCACGGCAAACAGGTTGCCCAATTTGGTCGCCTTTTACGACCAGCAATGGGGTGCTGTGAAAACATTCTACCCCGAGTCCACACGGGGGAAGAGCTATTAGCGCCACCCAGCACTCACCACGAGGAGGTTGCTCTTCACGAGTGCCCGTGCGTGTGTGTGTGTGTGTGTGTGTGTGTGTGTGTGTGTGTGTGTGTGTGTGTGTGTGTGTGAGAGAGACATACCCACATGCTATAAATCACATGTTGACCTGTGTATGTTGCTTGTAAGAGTGTAGTTTTGTTATTAACCCGTATGACTGAATAAAACTGTAAAACTCCTACCCAAATTTGAGCTAGACCTTGTTAATTTGGATCTTACTTTTACATATAGTTCCGAACGGCTCCGTGGTCTAGTGGTGAAGCGTCTGCCTGGTGAGTGGAAGGTCGGGGGATCGATCCCGGCCACGTCGTAACAAAATACCCCAAGAGATGGTACTTGCTGTCACCCTGCCTGGCGCTCAGCATTAAGGGGCTAAGACAAGGACTGGCCTTAAACTGTGTCTTAGCGGGTTATTCCTGTTAAACTGCAGGATGGTATCTCAGTGGGCTGGTACTATAGAATCGCTATTAGTCTTGACTCGTACAAGCAGCCACACTCACACACATACATGCAGGTCGCTATATAAGTGCAATAATCTTGAACGCGACGTTAAACACCATTGCACCTCACCACCTCATATTGTAAGTGTTATGTCAAACAAATCACAACCATTTGAGGGAAATCGTTTTTATTCAAATTCCAAAAGCAATTACCCGTCATCATCCCATATTTGAAATGTAGATCTATCGATTTTATTAGTTGTGAGTCAAACACATTTGATGACACAAAAGGTAGATGACCATAACCCTAATGGCATAGAACACCTACAAGCGAAAGTCGTGAATTTAGAATATATGGTATCACTATCCATGTATCAAGGACAATTAAGTATAAGTAGGGTACCTATGTTGCAATAATTTGGCAAGCTGGATGTTGTAAGGTCTGTAGAAGTCGTCTAACAGTTGACGTGACTCATTCCTCGCTTGAAAACGTGTTTTTCCTTTATTGTCTTTTCCTGCCTTCTGCATTTGTTGAAGTTCCGATCTAGACACACGACCTGACAAATAAATGACGTTTATTCAGCGAACAATGTAGATGCCTATGGCAAACTTTAATTAAATACTTGTTGAATGACAAACACCCGAAAACCTGGGATTTGCAAACCTTATAAAGACGATAATGTAACGTAACGAAACGATAATGTTTTATTCGCAATATCAGTTAATTATTCAATTATTTTAAAACAGACAATAATATACAGATTTTCATGGATCTATTCCCGCACGAAAAGATTACTAGCAGTTATTTCCACAAGTGACAAATCGATTTTCAGCGAAATTGGAGTGTACGACCCAAGCCCAATCTCACGAAAGTAACATAGTTGTATGATATTTTTTTTCATGTCTGATTTAAAAGATAAATAAATGAGAATAAATCTTACTTAAGTCCAGAAACTCAAATATTTCTGAGAAAGATATATAAGGATCATCACGGATGTCTTCCAGTCTTGCGATCAAAATCTGTTCTTGAGGGAAAACTTTCATCCAGTCACTGATGAACACATGGTACAGGCCAGTCCAAAGCTGACATAAATGTCCAAAAGGTAGGAAAACAGTATTGGTAATGTACATTTAACATAGAAACAATTGCGACATTGCCAATATCTAATTTAAGCCAAAGCATAAGAGCGAGTGAGTGAGTTCGGCAATATTTCAGCCATAATGTGAACAAGTTATACAATATCTAAAAAAACTGTTGACGAAGAGCAGCATAATAATAAGTAGCAATATATCACAGACTGACTTAAAATTAGTTGTAGAACATAAAACATATCTGATTATTGGAGTATGACACAATATAAAAATGGGGCCACAGATCACCAGCACCAAGGTTAAAATCAGGGGTTCTTACGGTACCTCTGCTACCTGCGTGGTTCCCCAGCAGGATTTACACTTCCCTAAGTTACTGGTTATTGTTGAATGTTTGGCCAGAGATTAAAAAGTGAACAAATATTCTGCAGTTAAACTGGAGGTAGATATGAATATACTTTGAAAGAGGTGGTCTTACAAATCCTCTCAGAGTGACAAAGCATAATTACAGGTGTATATACACATGATGCTATACACTGGAGTGAGTGAGTTGGGCTTAACGCCGCTTTTAACAGTATTCCAGTTATATCGCGGCGTGTAAGCTTAATGTGAGAGGAAAGCCCGAAGTGATGCAGGTCTCAGACGTTTACCACTTCGGTGAAATCTACGAGCACGGGTATTGTGCGGACAAACCTAGAAACATAATCGGGGCGAACCAGGATTCGAACCCACAATCATACACGACTGGGCCATCCGTGCCCCAACTATACGTTGGAAGAAATCTTAGTTATACCACACAATAGAAAAGTAAAGTGCTTGTTGACTGAAGATGCAAATCTTATGTGACACATTCTCGGTGCATAAACAAGAACCTAAGGATAATATATCGGTTTAAAGTCCACACGGGTCATATAAGGAAAAATTAAATACTAAAACCTCCTAAAACCCTCCTGAATCGCCAACTGTAAGCCAACAGTGTTTGCTCTGATTTGCGAAACAAAAGGTGCCATTTTTAGCAGGTGCTATATGTCATTACATATAAAGACAACTACCCATTTCAAACATTCCATTTTCTTCTCGAATATCTGAAGAAACGGCAAAATAGTGATGACAATTAAAGGTATTGATCGCTTAATGTCAGTGATAGCACCATGTTAGGCATGTTCTGCCAGTTTACTGACCATGACATTTCAATTTCAATCAATCACATGCCTGATGGGTGATATCTCTTGCAAACAGATCATACAAAACACAGGAGCTAGTTCAGTACAGACAGAACCAGAACTTCCATACGAATGAGCATGTATGTGACCTTGACATTGAAGTTCACTCAAAGTCATACCATTGCAATACCTAAGGGGGATATGTACCAAATTACATTTTACTTGTCGAGTCTTAAAGTGTTTTTGAGTGTGTGACTTTGAAAAGTGACTTTCAATAAAAGATGCAAATAGTTTATGCACTAGTACTACTAATATCACGGATTGTTATCATTTGTTTCACATATGGGACATACCATTTGAAAGGGTGGGAAGTAACCTGATTACATATTTTGGTCTTTTATTTCGTATCTTACAATAATCCTAGTTACAGTTTTCATAATGATTAAAGTGATATTCCAAGTCAAGCATCGGGTATGGTATGAAAACAGAACAAGGGTAAGTTATCTATATTTGAAAGAAGTGAATGAGTTAGTGAGCGAGTGAGGTAAATTTAACGTCGCATCGGCATTATTAAAGCTATAAAGCGACGAGACCAAGTTGATATATTCAAAAGTAGGTCATAGATGCAAGGTAATATTTAGAAACATTTTTTTTCAAACATATTTGGGCATGACAATATTACTCCAAGTTGATATATACATATGTATACGTGAATACAGAGTTACATTTAAATATATTGAAAGAAGAAATTAAACATTACCTGAACTCTCTTTTCGTATAGACAAGTCCTCACAGACGAAACTGATAAGCACTCTTCAAACGCTCTTATCTCATTAACCACTTCTTCGTGGAAGCTCTCTGCCGTCACATGTGGATATTCGAGGGTCATATAGTTATACGCAGATATCATCCTGAAATGAGAGATGAAACAAAAGTTTTGGTGTTTGATCGTTAGTACTCGCACATGCAATGTGTGTTTGATGTGAAATGTCGTTGCAAGAAATGTTCAGCTTTTAATTATTATCATGGCGGCCAGTAGAGAAATGAACAAACAAAACAGTGAAACATAATGTGTGCAATGTCCCATGATGTTGTGTATGATCAACACAAACAACCTTGCCTTACGACAGACATAAGTTAGTTTGAACAACTTTTATTCCAGATTCCCCGGAGTGGAGTATCTCAGACAGTGAGAGAGAGTGAGATTGAGAACGGTTGCGATTTTATGACTTTAAAGAGGGGAAAGTATTTCATATAGAATGCAGCAAAGGCATCAAACTGACCTGTCTGTTGGGTTCCTGATCATAATGATGATTTTAGTTGAGGGGTAAAGATGATATAAATAGTGTGGATTGAGGACCCGAGGCTCTGTACAGTTATAGTTACCGGGCATGTAACGCCACTTCCCGTTACCATTGACTGTCGTTGGGGAACCATCACCTTGTGGCACAGAAAAATGTACCTTTAATTGGGAGCATTTACACATTCCTATGAATGACACGTTTGCCAAAATAATGCCGAATGAAGTCTTGTCATATACTGTGAAAAGATACCGGCTATAGCTCGCATGTCTATGGATAAAGCGTTAACACAGATCACTATCTATATATTATTCCTGCTGTGGACTTTGATATTAAGGGGTGAATAAGTGGCTTAACGCTGCTTTTAACAGTATTCCGTGTCAGCGTAATGAGGGAGGAAAGCCCGAAGCGATGCAGGTCACAGACAAGAACAAGAACAACATTATGGATAACAAGTTCTGGTTTAAGCATAGAGCAACGTTTCAATGTAGTTTCTTACTCCACAATCAAGCTCACCAATATCTAGAATAACTGAAAACATAACTGTGATTCGATCCCACAATCATAGGTTCCTGGAGTGCCAAAGGGACGCAACGCCTAAGACGACTTGGCCACCCATGCCCCTGATATTAGGAAGGCAGATTAATTATAATACAATCCTAATTATAGTTTTGTACACAAAACTGTATGCCATCCGTTGTCGGAGTAAAGCCTAATGCGACAGATACTTATCCTGTTTTGGGATATGGATATGGTGCTGACAAACTATTGTCCATTACCAATTCCGGGATTCCTACCACAGACAGCAACAAGTGTTTTACACAACATAATGTGATGCCTGAGGTCACTGGGCCAGCTGTGCCGGAAATGTATATAATAATGAAGAAGCAGTATATCTGTACAATCTGATTCCACAGTGAAGCATCCTACCTGTAATGAGGTGGTGGAATGTCTGGCCTGAAGGGGAATCTGTGAGCACACGACTTTCTATTTCTTTGGCAGCTGTGGAGAATCTGTCCACAAACCTTCGGATATTTGAACTTTCTAAACAGTAAGAATACAGTTTAGGAGTGAAATAATCATAATTCCATGTACATATTCTTGTTGCTATTGTTACGAGGTTAACTCAGAAATCAGGACGCACCAGCTAACTTGTGAAATCAGAAAATGACCACACACGTTTATTGCATAATCAATAACTGTATAATAATCAATTTTACTTTTACAAAAAGGCAATACAATGGATCAAATTTATGGGTGCGGCAATAGGTAACAGACCCTATAATTAATGTAAGATTTGTCTTGAAAAATGCTTTCCCAGAATGCAGAATAATGTTGGAAGCAGGCAGGAACTCGGCTTTGACCAAATAGGTATCCAATCCGCTCTTGGCAACAAGATCGCAAAAAGGGTTCTATTCAGACACTTCTAGAACTAGAAGTCTGCTAAGTTCATGCACACCACAACTGCGGATAATTCTAATTCTCGAGACAGCATATCTGGCTTGGGAAATAACATGTCCAGTGCAGTACAATTTGTATCAGAAAGTAATACTGATCGAGCTTGCATACCATATGCAGTGCGACTCATGGCTGTAGCCGTATACAGAGAATATTGCACGAGTTGCCGTCAGATTCCATTAATATTACAACGAGTGGTCTTGGAAACGTATCTAATGGTGTGCCGTGCAGCATATAAAATCGACAACCTTCGATAATAAAACAATTCTCCACTAAGTCCAATATTTGATTCCAACTATGTCATTGTCATGAGCTAATGAATCCTATCAAAACGTGATTGCACAAGGTGTTCGAAAACATTGGCGACACCCGATACAAACACATGCAAAGCCTGTGTGTTCATTCCCTCGGTATTGGGAACTAATTACATAAATGTATTGTGTTACATGAAAATATTTTACTTCATAAAACAATCCAAAAAAGCAATGATTTCATTAAAGGAAAGTACTATTTACCTCTGAATCTTTGCCCGGCAATCCATTGGGTTTCCTTTCCCTCCGGTGCGGCGGTCTCGGGATGACTAACAATGGTGTTAAAGGTGATGGTCGTTCCGCATTTGTGAAAACCAACGAGGTGAAAGTACGGAATACATCGTAAGGCTCGTGTGGTGTCTTCAAACCAACATGGATTCTTATAGTTGGAGAGGAAGGCGGGTTTCTTCTGCAATATGACAGAGACAAATAATATTAGTCGGACCAAATCATTCGGCCACGAACCATGTAGGCGACTGTGAAGTCACAATTCAATCATGTATGAGGGATTTGACTTTAATCCACACACAGCGAAGACAGTGTTGTTTAGGTCGCAAGGTACTTTACAATTGTCAGCCAATAGTGCATGGATTTGTTTTGGTGATTGGACGATGAAGATTATTATTGCCTGTGCAAACTATATACACAATGCAGTTCACAGATAATTATGAAAAATGTGATGTAAATACCTCCCGGTGGTATGTTGTCCCATACGAGAGAATACATATTTGTTTCTTGACAATTCTGATAGAACACATTGTTGGGGAAGAATACGCTTACCTTTTCACCTAGTATCATTACTATATAATGGTGATTCACTGACACGTGCTTATGATATGGTAGGAATTATACAATGGATTCCTTTTGGTAGAAATGTTTTATGAATATTTACTGACGGAGTTTTTTTGTAGACGAACAAATATAATGCAACTTTATAGCAATATTACCGTTCCCCGTATATGAGGATCATGACAATTCAATGTGTAAGTATAATATAATTATTCATATGTCAGATTATGAACCAAGTAAGTTGGTATTTATACATGTAGTTGCATCGTCAAGACATCAGCCATAAAGCGATGAGAACAAGTTATATTTACATTACAAAGCTGGCACAGTAATACAGCAATGTATATAACTACAGCCGCACCCCGCTGTCGCGAAATAACCGATATCTCTTCGGTCTCGACCTCCTCTACATATAGTTACAAATCAATTTTTCTCGAATTCGAGATAAAAATACAAAGCGAATCTTGATGTGACTGACTGTCTATGGCTGGCTATCTCGAATGTTCGGAATTCTCGAAGTTACAACACGGTCTCCCTAGGCCCAAAATAACGGCCCCGACTCCACCCTGAACCGAATATTTCTGCTTCAGTATGCAGATGATATTGTGGTTGCTTCTGATACGATAGTATTAGAAATGAAATAGATGTTGTTCATTTATCAGCCTGTTAACGATTCTTAGGAGCTAAAGCTTAATCAGCATCTAAGGTAAGATATTTTAAAAGAGATCATTAAAGATATTTATTCAAATACGGCTTTCGTTATACATGTGTGACTGGATCAGATAGTTGCATATATTTTGAGAGTTTTATTAGTTTAGGTTTTAACTGAATTAAATTTCAGTCAAGTATGTTTTAAACAATATATACTTCACACTTCAGCTTTCCTAATTTCTCTGTTTCAGCTTACTGCATGAGTACTTTGCCACTGCCTCAATCACCTAGTGCACTATCACACAATAGCCTGCCCAAGCGCGCCCCTCAAAGCCCCTTTGTGTTTAACTTTGCAACTTACTGTCTCCAATTTAAAGGGTTTCGTTTTTACTATAGTTTATATATGACATTTGATGTTACTGTCGAACACACATATACCATTGGACGTTGTGGTATTGACAATTTGGACTAATTGTGGTGTTTGCTTCATGGACTTTGGGATTCATTTCTAAAGCTTAGTCTTTGTTGATATTTTATCGTTTGTACGTATTCCTGGGATTTGTAGGTGTATTGTGTTTATGCTGTTGATAATGTGGCTGTTTTGTCATGTTGTATATATTAGATAAATCAAAATAACTAGTTGTGTTTCTGAATGCATTGCAAGTGTTATTATTTACGTAAGGTAAGCACTAAGTTCAGGACTAAAATACTATCATTTAACTAAATCTTCAATTACTGTGAAGGTGATGTATGATCGTATAAAGTATGAAAGTAAGAATGTGAAACATATGTGTTGCTAGGTTACATATTTGTATATATGAATGTGTAATGTATGAATGTATAATGTATGAATGAATCAGGGTTTTACTCGTATTATGGTTTAGAAATGTTTTAAGTTACTATGCAATAACATAATGTATCGGTTGGTAGTAATATTGCTGCTGTTAGATTGGTCTGCACAGTGTGTATATGTACTAGTATTGATTTATTTGTCGTGCAGATGTAGCTGTATTACTCATGCAGAGGTCTGTGTCTGGACTGATGAACCCAGGTCCTCACGCTTGCTGTGTTTACTAGGTTTGATACATATTTCTTATATATTTTACATTGTATGTATACATGATAGTAAATGTACCATGTCACGTTTATGTTACGCATATGTAAGTATATATGCGGGTTAAGTATGTTTATGATATAGGATTAATTAAGTCTTGATGAAATGTAAGTTTATTAGTAGTTATAAAATTTTGTATATCTCGTCAAATTTAATGAACTATTCAGCATATATTTATATTTTGTGTAATGCATGTTTTACAATTGTTTCAGGGTTTAAAAATATATCAGTAATAAACTTGTCTGTAACTGCGAACAACACCTGCGTCTGTCCTTCATGTCATGAAGCAGTCCCGGTTTCACATGGATAGCAGAGGCTGATACCGAGAGAAACATTTTCATAGTTCAAGTCAAGCAACGACTAATTGACACGGATATACAACAATGGAAAACACCTCTTTAAACAAATGCAAAATTGGCATCACACAACTTATAAATATCTTATAACTGTTGAAACCGATGTCATTCAAGCACATCCAAGTAAATGTGCAAGTATTTAGGCAAGAATTAACACGGTATATAAGATAGCTTATCGATAAATCGCAAAGAACAACGAAGTTGTTTATTATCCCTGTAATGTTGTTTTACCTGTAGTGTTTTATTGTTCGATAAAGAACGAGCACGTTTATTTTTTATATTAAATATTCTTTCACAATTCTGGAAGCGATCGTTCGGCCATTGCGTTCATCTACGTTGCCCATCTACATCTAATGGGAACAACTCACTTGACACTTCCCTCTAAACAATAACGTTGTCCAATTCACGACGTCATCAAGTTGCGAGCGCATGTTCTAATCACTAGAATGACGTCATGCTGTTGACAAAATCGATTTCATGACGCTACATTTTAGTTTTACAAAACAGGTTAACTTAGATCCATCCCACTATCATAAAATTCTAGCGAATTGCAGTGCCTTAGACGACTGGGCCACCCACGTCCCCTAACCATTTGATATACACGATAAAAGATTGACAATGTTATTGCATGCCGTGTGGGAATATGTCTTTTTGACTAAATAAAACTATCAATCATATCTGTTAAATAGTGATTGTGGAACATTAAGTACTTCCTTGAAAGGACCATTGATACTTACAACTCGTAATAAATCATGAATTTCGTATTTCTTCCTTGTCACTTCGTCAAGGGGTGGAGAAATACTATCCCATGAACAGGACTGATTGATGTGCATGGTTACATCCTCACGTGCATCTGTCACTATACCACTCCCCTTTTCTTCGTGGGCATCTTTGGGATAGGAATCTTTGCCATAATTACTTGAAATAGTCTTTGTATTTGGTTTGTAAACGTTGCTGTAATTGATGACATTTATCTTTGAAGGTTTATAATCGAGACGGGATCGTCTTCTCATTAACTCCCGGCCCATATACAACACATTAGACAAAGAGAGTAATGCAGCAAGGTAGAAGAATGTTCTCCAGACCTGGAAAGTAATAAAGGATGGATATGATTGTGTAAGTGACCATCATCGTGATTTTGATCAAATCAAAAACATAAGTCAACTGAACATAAATATATAGGACACACAGGAATATCGGACGATAATAAAGAGATTATTCGTTTGCTTCATTTATGTGTAATCAACTAGCGTAAAATGATATTGATAATATCCATAATGAGTATAAAACAATACGCTATGTTAAAATAAGAAGACTGTACCTTCTTCAACATGATGCGGTCGTTGCAACTTTCAGCATATTAACTACACGTATGTAAAAAAAAAATATGTCCCAGTTAACGTTGATACCCTTGGCGACACACAAGCTGTCTTCAGCTGGATGGAGCGCAAGGTGTTGACAAAATCGATTTCATGACACTACATTTTAGTCTTAAAAACAGGTAAACTTAGATCAAACCCACTATCATAGGATTCTAGCGAATTGCAGTGCCTTAGATTACTTGGCCACCCACGTCCCCTAACCATTTGATATACAAATAGTTGTAAATCTGAAATGTACATGTATATATCGGTTCTCACTGCATGAGACTGTTACAGATAAACCCTACGTGACGATATTCTATGATGTCTAGATCGTCCTGGTTGTAATAGAGTCAGTGTTTGTCATGGGTCTGTTGTATTGTTGTCTCCTCACGCTGTATTGCCCGTGTCTAGTATTTAGTAGGTTAATTAGGATGACTGGTCTCAACACTCACTGGAAACAGGCCTGTGTTTGATTATTTGGCTACAAATTGCGACTACATTACACAGCGGCCGGGTGTGAACAAAGCTTTGAAGCGATGATTATAAGTGTCATTATTATAAGTTATTACAGCAACTCAATTGAAGAACAAATCTGTAATGTAACATTTCCACTTTCCAAACAATTATCGTATATTTTGTCAGAGAATGTCACTGGCGCTTATTTTCTTACATTTCACAAATTGACTGAGTTGAGATTAGGGTGGCTTATAAACATTTCAGTTATTAAACCTGTTACCAGATACAACGAATTCAAACATATGGTTACCGGACTACGAGGCCCAGTGTGCTCCTAATTTCTAAACAGGACATGGATTTGGAACCAGATCCCTTGATGCGACCCCAAATCACAAAATATAGAACTCCCAGGTGTCCTTCCCGTCCTTGTAAGACCCATGACATTTCCTCATATATGTCGATATACATGACTTCATAAAATAAAGTCGGTGACAATCGCAACATATTAGTTTCTAGTGACAGCTGTATGCTAAGGATGAACGAACAGTAGTGAAATATGACAGTTATTATTAACGTGGTGAAGATACAGGTGGTAAGATACTAAATCATATCGCACAAGGTTGACCTCGTTTTCTTCGTTGTGATGGGATAACCGTGACCTCTGTCAAAGCGGAACTACTTTTTTCGTTCATTGGTAAGAAAAGTCATTCACTTTTACAACCACAAGGCATAACTGAAGTAATCTCTTGAAAGCCAGATACATTTACACACACTTTATTTAAACCATACAAGACATTCACACACATCAAATTCGCTTTGTATTCTGCATTAATTATGCATAGAGCTTCTACAAACATTACGTAATCGAGCTATCTCCATTGGCAATGACATACCGATAGATGAAGGCTCCCCATGAGCCACACGAATGTGACGCACCAGACCACTTTCGCGACTTTCAACTTGATATAACGTAAACCGTTAAGCGTGGTGAAATGCGAGCGAGTATGGTTTTACGCCGCTCTTAGCAATATTCCAGCAATATCACGGCGGGGGGACACCACAAACAGGCTTCACACATTGTACCCATGTCGGGAATCGAACCCGGGTCTTCGGCGTGGCGTGCGAACGCTTTAACCACTAGGCTACCCGACCGTCCCCGTGGTGAAATGAAGTCAGTTTAAATTATCTAGACCTACACTGGATGCTTCTGCAGGTGTTTGTATATAAGGGAACACACACGACTGCTAATATAAATCATTCGAAAACTCCGTGGAAGTGTGTATGTGAACAATGACATTCCCTATTGATCTCTAGCGTAAAACGATGTGAGTAGAACACGGTTGTCTTTTCTTATTCCGATGGTGACCTTGCCCCTCGTTCGAAACTGTCACAAACATACAAGCAATACTAAGATAATTTGGATGTGTAATTCTTCGTTTTGTTCATAAGAATGGCTCGTAGCGAGAATATTCGTGATCGATCTTGCAGTTAAACTCTCGGACGCTAAGTTCAAGATTAAAGGTTCAAAATGATCCGAAACAACGGTTCTGTATGAATTCGTGTTTCTGAATTTCCAGGGTCCCCAGCAAAGTGAAAGTTGACCATCAGTGTTAACGTCACTTAAGAGTGAGTGAGTGAGTGAATCTGGTTTAACGCCGCTTTTAACATTATTCCAGTTATATCACGGCGTGTCAGCTTAATGTGGGAGGAAAGCCCGAAGTGATGCAGGTCTCAGACGTTTACCACTTCGATGAAACCCACGACCACGGGTATGGTGCTGACATACCTAGTGTGTCAGTAGTTACAAATTAAATAGCTAGGATAGGGTTAACCTAGGGTTTGAAAAATTCATAAAAATGGAAAATTAATAAAAACGGATTTTTTCTTTTGACTGCACCCCTCTATTTGACACAGATTATATGTACTAAGTTTGAGATGAATCCACTGAATAGTTTAAGAGAAATCGCGCGGACAAAGTTTTCGGACGGACGTTAGGGTTTGAAAAATTCATAAAAAATGGAAAATTAATAAAAACAATTTTTTTCTTTTGACTGCACCCCGCCATACGACACAGATTATATGTACTAAGTTTAAGATGAATCGCCTGAATAGTTTAAGAGAAATCGCGCGGACGGACAGACGGACCCTTGGTATAACTATATACCCCCGATATTTTGTCGGTGGTATGATAAAATGAAAACATGAATGACCACCAGTTGGTCCGGTCATATCCAGAAATGATACAAAAGACAGATGTCCTACGAAATAGACTGTTTTTAAGTGGGTGGGCGTGTGAGTGAGTGAATGAATATGGTTTTATGCCTCTTTATGCAATAAACCAGCTATATCACGGCGGGGGACACCAGAAATGAGGTTCACACATTGTACCCATGTGAGGAATGAAACCCTGGCTTTCAGCGAGACGAGCGAACACTTTAACAACTTGACTACACCACCGCCCAGGTAAAAGTGAGAGAGTCAATGCCTTAGATCAGTGTCGCCTGAAACAGCATTTCAGTGTCGGCTTGATGTCGAAAGAAAGCATGTGTGATATGGATCTGAGATGCGCGCCACATTGGTTAAAGCCACGAACACAGGCACAGTGCTGCCATACCTGGAAACATAGGCAGAATGAATATGATATTCGAACGACCATAGGTTTGTGGCAAAAGCTCTCTGAAAGGGTAGTGGTATATATTAAAATAATATATTATCAAGTGATTAATATTTTGAGCAGTGGTCGGGGTACGATGACACGGTATCCACCCGGTCACCAAGCCTACCCACACGATTATTTTAGTCGCTTCTAACGACCAACATTTTTTGTCCCCACGGGGTCATGGAAATGGGCAGAGATACCCCATATGTGCTTATTCAGACAAAGAGAAGCATGTAATGCTGATATGATATAATTGATAGATCAAATGCTCTCCTGAAGCCAGGAATTTAAACAAATCGATTTGTTCCAGAAATTATTTCAAAACCTAATTGCCTAAATTATAAAGAAATATATTACTATGTGTTATAAGCATACAAATACAGGAAATGTATGTTTTGAAGTAGTGACTCAAGACGTATTTCAACAATTCCCTAGGGATATCACATGATCCCTCCCAAAAACAGCGAGATATCCCAGATTGGATGCTTCGTTAAATGGAGTGAGTGAGTGAGTGAGTTAAGATTTTAAGTCACATCGGCAATATTTCAGCCATATCGTGACTATTAATAGTTAAATATAATACATATATTGAAACTAATGTAAAAACCTGCCAACGAGGGACAGTAAGATAACTAGACTTATCACAAAAATAAATTTAAAACTAGTTTGGAATAATAAAATCAATATCACCATACATAACATTACACTATAAAAACGGAATATAGATCGCCAGCAACTGAAGGTAGATCACCATACTAGGGACCATGTTAGCCACAATTAAAATGACAGATATTCTACGTTTAAAAGCGTAGTAAATGTAAATATTCTTTGAATGACAGGGACTTACGATACCCTCTCAGGGGGACAATAATGTTACAGTACTTTAACCCCCTTCGAGGATACTGTCACTAACAATCTCAGATATAAATTCATTCTACTAATTTTAAAAAGTTATTATACACAAAACATATTAACAAAATTTATGATACAATTCAATTTCTTTTAAAAAACAAATAACTAAATGAGTACTGATAGTATTAAAAAGATCCTTTATAGTTTTGACCTGGAAATATTTATCCCTTGTGATGGAAAAATCAGCACAGTCAAGCAGGATATGCTTGACGGTGATTCTTTCATCACAAGGGATGCAGAACAGAGGATCCTCAACTTTTAAAATATATTCATTTGTATATCTTGAATGGCCAATACGACATCGTCGTAAAATGACCTCATCAAATCTGGACTGACAACCCAAGTAGGTGTAACCGATATTTGGTTTAATTTCATGTAATTTATTGATACCTACTTGGGTGTCCCACTTCTTCTGCATTAGATTCCGGATGTAAGATCTAATCACGGGTTTATACGGTGTACGGGATCAGAAGTTGTGTCACAGATTTGTTGAGTGCTGCTTTTGCAGCAGCATCAGCCAATGAGTTGCCAATGATTCCAACATTGCTGGGCAACCAACAGAAGACGATGTCGTATTGGCCAGTAGCAAGCTCATTATGTAATTCAATAATGTCAAGTAAAACGGGATGCTTACACGAATTATTTTTGATAGCCTGAAGACAGGACAAAGAGTCTGAAAAAATAATGAATTGCATATATTTAGATCGATGTATAAATTCAAGAGCTGTTAAAATAGCTTTTGATTCTGCTGTAAATATTGAAGAATTACCTGGCAATCTGGTTGATATAGTTTTGGTTCCAACGACGGTGGCGCTGGCGACAGCGCCATCATCCTTGGATCCACCTGTAAATATTGATTTGTAAGTATTGTATGAAGCTCGTAATTGATTATATTCTTGTTGGTACTGCACCAATTGCCAAGGAGGAGAAGGCAGGAGTCGGAAAGGAGATATAGTTTTGAGTTCAATATCAGCAGCAGAAAGGAAAGGTTTAATCCTAATTCCCAGAGGGGGAATAAGAGATGATTTCTTATGGTACAGATCGTCATAAAGGGGATTAAACACACAGTTGTAGGCAGGGTTGGACTCATTAGAATATAACTTTGTAATGTACTGTAAAGATAGTTTAATGCGGCGGTTTTTAAGTGATGGCTCATCGGCCTCAATATACAGACTGTCAATTGGAGAAGTACGGAAAGATCCAAGACAGAGTCTTAGACCTTGATGGTGAATAGTATCTAAATTTTTTAGATTGCTTTTGCAGGCTCCACCATAGATGATGGAGCCATAATCCAGTTTAGAACGGATGAGGGATCGATATAAATGAAGAAGGGTTGACTGGTCCCCTCCCCATTTGGAAGTAGAAATAACTTTTAATAGATCCAGCGCCTTTAGGCATTTTGCTTTAAGATATTTAATGTGTGGTAGAAAAGTAAGATGGTGATCAAACATTATTCCTAAGAATTTCGCTTCCTTTACAACTTTAATTGGAGTGCCCGTTAGATGTAAGACTGGATCATTATGTGGTTTATATTTTCGACTGAAATGAATGCAATTAGTTTTTGATTTAGAAAATTTAAAGCCATTACGTTCAGACCAATCATTGATTTTATTAAGACAAAGCTGCAACTGTCTCTCTATCGTGTGCATGTTTTTCCCTCGACAGGATACATTAAAATCATCAACAAACAATGACCCATCAACAGAGTCATTTAAAACCTTAGATAAATATTTATTTTTATACTAAACAAATGAACTCATACAAAGTGACAACTTAAAATACCTGGCTGTGTATTTGTTAAAAGATGCGGTTGTACGACATTACAGGAATTTTCCGTTACTTCTACAGTAGTCAGAAGCGGGGTTGGGTGTAGTTTAGTGGGTAAAACGTTCGATAAAAGTGGGTAAAACGAGGGCCGGGTTCGATACAGCACATAATTGGGGACAAAGTGTAAAGGCAATTCATGGTGTCTCCCGTCATGATATTGCCAGAATAGTGCCATAAGCAGTGTAACACCATACTTACTCACTCACTGCTAAAAAGTCATTGAAGCGACAGTAACGTCATCAAAGACGAATGCCTTAGGCCATATCGTTAGTCGTTAGGAATTAGGAATTGGGATGTCACGGATCGTCGTGTTCGACAGTGACCACATCCTCCACCCAACCAACAAGAACTGATCCAGGTTCTCCAAGAAGAATGGCGACGTATCCCACGAGAGTTTTTTTTCTGAGCGCGGGAGACGTTTTGCGTGTCTTGTAGCAGGGATGGTCATACACGCTATTAATGTGACGTGTCATTTAAATTGAGCGAAAGCAATTCGGGTAACTGTCAATACTGAATGCTATATGACTGTCATTTTAAATGTTGATTTCGTTGAGATCTTGATCTTTTCAATACATTTTACTTCATGCATCTATCGTTTGTGCTTTTTGAACTTGGGTGACTTAAAACTATGGTAAAGTTTCTTGACAGTCAGTTTATAATGTACATGTCTTTTTTTCAAAGTCAAGTAATACATTTGTAGCTGAACACACTCCAAATCAGACTGACCAATGATAACAGTCATCCATTCAAACTGTCGTCAGCCCTTGTGGACACCAGATCTCCTACTTAAAGGGGCACTGATCTCTGAAAATTCACCGAGACTTGTGGTTGTTTCATTTATTATTGACCCCCCCTCCCTGCATACCCGGATGATATCCCAGAAATTTCGACTCGTTCACGACCTGTGCTGCGCCAACCATAAGAGCATTTGTCACTTTTACTGACAGTGAAATAGTCTGTTTTAAGGACTGTTTATACCTTGAAATGTTTTGCGAGGAATTAACTCCGGTATCCCCACGCCTTCAAAAACAGACAAGGTGATTCTCAGACAAAATGCAGGAATCTTTATTTTATATGATTTTAAAAGGGCAACAAACATACATTCAAACAGCATCTGCATATTCCATTTCATAGTTAATAGTTAAGACAAAATAATTAACAATTGAATAGTAAAGCATTTTTAGATATTGAAATTAATACTTGATTATAGACTCATTAAGATACCATATTATAAGTGCCATAGTCACCTACAACATTGTGCTCATATCACATAACAAAGAATGACAATCATATTCATAACTTACATCATTCATCAATGCAATTACAATATGGACATTTAAGACTGAGATGTGATTTTTGATCGTTGGCAAAAACATTAGAAATTTCATGGGAAAATATATCAAATTTTGGAATGGTGAAGTTAACTGCTTTTCTGAAAGTTGTATCACGAATGATACTAGAGAGGTTAGAGTCCTCAAAGAAGTGTTGAAGAAGAGCAAGATTAACAGGGTGAAGGTGTGAGATCTGGTGTTGTGAAGCGCGACAAGAACTGAAGGGTGCAGGATAATACAGATCTTCAGTGGACAGAGACCAGTAACACGGAGTAGTGATAAGAGTAAGGAAGGGCATTCTATATACAAGACCATTTGAGGCATCAATAGAAATTAGCTGAGGTGGCAGAGGTTTGGTGGCATAACGAAAATCACAAAGAGATTTGATCAGACTCATACTATTTTGAAAGCGTGCAAGGCTACATGATGGTTCGGGGGAGGATTGTAGAGCTATTCTGATAGAACAGTGCATGACAAATTCATCACCGGAGCAGGGTGCTAAGGTAGAACTGTCCATACTGAGGAAATGAAGAGAATCAAAGGACAGGGCAAAGTAAGGAGGAATATCAAGGAGTTGAGTGTAGTGGGATGATGTATTGTTCACAGGCACTGGGAGAGGAATAACCTTATACATTTGGAAAGGTTTCGGCAAGGATGATAAGGGATGAACCTTTGGTGAAAGATAGGGACCTTCTTTTGTCTCATACGCCGAGAACCCTTTTTAACAAATACTCGTCTGAAACAGCTGTGGTTGCCCAATCATCGTTTCAGCACTAGAACAGTCAGGAACCGGCTGAAAGCAGCAGGACTGAGGGCTAGACGAGTCATAGCATGGTGTATTGCATGACAGAATTGGAATCTGAGAACTTGGAGACGGATCCATTGGGCAGACGAAAGTCGCTTTTTGCTCCACATCACTGCCCAAGTCAGATATTGTGTCTGTAGTTTACCATATGTGTGGAAAAGGGAAATGTACGTTACTGTCCCAGTAAAGAGTTCAACACCAAAAGAAACATTTAGTGAAACACTTGGCCACAATAATGGAGCATTGTATATTTCCATTGATACACCACCTTGACAGCTCTACTGTCACCCAAATTATACTTCTTCAATTGTCATCTGAAGTTTTCAAAATGTGTGTTTATGTGTCCCACAAGTTAATGAAATGTCCGTTACCTAAATTATAACCAATGGGGAGATCTATTATTAGAAGCAAATGTTGTCATGTAATATGACAAAAGTACCAAGATAACCTTCAAAATGAACATAACAAAGTATTCACAATGCTTTCCTCATTAATACACGGTTCATAGCCATGATTATTAGGATAAATGGGATAGTAATTTTCAAAGTGAAATGAACGTCATCGTTCACAGAAACACAATCACAGGCTCAAACATGAAAACAACGTAAGTAAATCATCCACAGTCACTGACAGGATCTATACAAACTACAGTACGGTGGCCCATACCCGCCACTGTAGGGCTACGTGTACGGAGTATCGTTGATATGAGTGTTCCTACTTTCTTTACCTAATAAAATACTCTGTACACGTAGCCCTACTGAACACACATGATGCATGCGAATCGCATCCGTCGACAGCAATTGTACACATATGCCTAAAGTAGGTCGATAAGAACAAAATAAAAGCGTTAAAAATAAAATGCCTCCTGTCTCCCATGTTTTTAAAAAATCAATCAAACTGTAACTATTAATTTATTGCGGCCTTAACATCCAAATGACAGGCATGCTTATACTGGAAAAGTACCCCCAATATCCAGCCTGGGGGACCGGCATGTCTCTGAATAAGTGAGTGAGTTTGGCTTAACACTGCTTTGAACAGTATTTATATTTTAGTTATATCCCGGCTGGTCGGTTTATAGGGGCACTAATCTTCTTCTCGGCTGTCTAACACTGCCAGCTGGGGCTCACCATCTGTCGATTTGCTCGCTGACGCATCTGAGCGTGACAAGAGGTGAGGTGAGGTGAAATGGGGTTTAACGTCGCGTCCAAGATTATTGCACTTATATAGCGACGTGCATGTACGTGTGTGTGTTTGTTTGGCAGCTTGTACTAGTCCGGACTGATGCCGATTTATAGTGCTAGCTCAATGAGATACCATACCGCAGTTTAACATGAATACCCCACTCAGACACAGTTTACTGACTCCGAGCCGACCAGTCCTTGTTTAAGTCCCTTAATGCCGAGCGCCAGACAAGGTAACAACAAGTACCATCTTTAAACGTCTTTTGGTATGACGCGGTCGGTGATCGAACCCCGGACCTTCCGCTCTCCGGGCGGACGCTCTACCACTAGACCACGGAGGCGGTCGAGCGTGACAAGAGACTGGACTACCGTGTTCAAGAACACTGATTGGTTACCGGTAATCTCTGAATCTCAGACAAAGGGCGCATGTTAATTAATTTCTTCAGCCTAAACAAACGGACAAAAAGAACGATGGAAGCTCATCGGATGTCGTTATTTGGAAATACCCAAGATGGTTATAAACTGAGGGCCAAAAGAAACGTTACCAACATTAACTGATTTGCCACTTTGAAACAAAGATGCCAACCTGTTCAAAAACAGTAAAGAACACATTTCACGAATATAGCCTTCATGTTCTCTGTCGTTCTTTGTACGTGCTTTGCGGATTTTGGGAAATATTGTTGTTTTTCAGCAATTTTTTAAAACATTCTTTCCCAAATTATCGTGCAATTTCCGGGTATAAATTACGCAGGGATCTGTTCCCTATTAATGGTTGCGATGATTAACACCAACGAACATGCCAAGACTGACCGCTGTCCAGAGGTTTGCTGCAGATGGGAACGACACAGAGAGCGGTTGCCAATAACATGAACTGCTCCAAGATGACCATTACCAGACTGGTCGCACGTCTCCGACAGACTGGCAGAACCGCAGACAGACCACGGAGTGGCAGACCAAAGGTCACGACCCCGCAAGATGACCGCTTTTTACGGGTACTTCATCTGAGGAACAGATTTCTTACTGTGACGTCATCAGCTGCCAACAGCTTAGGACATCCAGTCAGCAGACAAACCGTGATATGACGACTACGACATTATGGTCTCCGGGCTTATCGCCCTTTCAAGGGCATGACCTTGACCCGTCAACATCGACGTGCCAGATTGACGTGGTGCAGGCAAACTCAGCGATGGCAACAAAGGGAATGGCGGCGAGTGCTGTTTAGTGACGAGAGAGGGTTCCAACTCTATAAACCTGATGGGCGGACGCAAGTTTATCGACGACGTGGTGAACGTACGGCTCCTTGTTGTGTCCTGGAGGTGGAACCTTACGGGGGCGGAAGTGTGATGGTCTGGGGCGACATTTGCGGGGACGAGAAGACGGAACTTGTCATCATCGAAGGCAACGCTACATTGACAATATCTTACGGCCAGTGGTTCTTCCTTTCATCCAGCGTCAACAACGGACGGTGTTCCAACAAGATAACGCCACACCCCATAAAGCCCGTATTACTAGAGACTTCCTCAACGCCAACAACGTGACTGTCCTGCCGTGGCCAGCTCGATCACCAGATCTGCCACCCACAGAACATCTCTGGGACCACCTGGGGCGTCGTCTTCGGAAACGTCAACATCCTCCCTTCACGAGACAAGCGTTGATCGTTGCCCTCCGTGAGGAATGGAATCGGATACCTGCAGTCGATGTGAGGACGCTTGTCTACTCAGTGCGACGCCGCATTCGAAGATGCATTGCTGCTCATTGAGGTCATATCCCGTATTGAACGGTCTGGGCCGTCGTCACCTTAAAGTTGTAACCAATGTTGTTGGTCGAATACTGGACGAATGACCCCTTGTCAAGAAATGTCCCTGTTGGAGGTCAAGGACTTTGTTGTTGAATTAGTAAATTCGCATTTTACTGTTCTGAATGATGAATTTCTACAATACAATTGTTATTGCTGCTTCAATTTGTGTTGGTCATATTTTATCCTAGAAATATCGTTAGTAACGTTTCTTTTGGCCGTCAGTTTATTTTTATAGTATCCCAGCATTGAAAGCATTTTCGGATTTTGGATCGCACGGATAATACGATTGCTATCTCTTGTTGTTATCCACGTTTTGGGCATAACCCTACACCTGTGTCTTTGTTGCCATTCACTAGAAGCTCAGTTAATGAACCTATTACAGGTATAGTTAGTGGTAGCACTACTCAGATTACCTGACAACGGTTCTCATTTGGCATGTCTTGTGTCTGGGGTAATCATTTAATCTGAATCAAGGTTTGAAGTGAGGTGAAATGTATGTTATGTAATATTCACGTCGCAGCCCAGCAAGAGGAGTGATCAGTTCATTTACTTTTTTGTAAACAGATCATTCGTCGCCATCAAACGTTCCACAGAAAATACGTTCATTGATTAATCACTGTTATCTTGCACAGTGGATTTGTAAGTGTTTACATGAGTAGGTTTACTAAAGCAGACGGAATACACTCATATCATGGCGTGAAGTGCCGATGTAAAAACAACATACTTGGTTCAAAGGATTAGCCGATAATACGTTTATTGATTGTTCATTATTTTCTAACTCTATGGATATTTTAAAGAACCATGGACATCATGAACATAATTGTCACACGTGCTATCTTAGCTGACCGATGAGACTTGACACCTTTGTGAAACATCTGAAACAAACTTAGTGATCAGTTGAGAAACGAACACGGGTTATAATATCCAGAAACGCTATATGTATATATCTTAACATTTGAATGTAACAGAGCCATTTGACGTCGAATAAGTTTATTTGTACAGCTGCAGACGTATGGGATATTGTTCCTATTTGTGAATATTCACGGATACATTCCTCGAACAAGGAAGCTGCCCAAATGTATACATAAAACTTCGGTGGGTCGTAATTATGATATTTTCATTTTGTTTTCATTCATTTGCTATAGAATCAGTTTTGTTCCCCTTGTAACTGTAGGCGTGTATACATGTATATTACATTCAATGTGTAAAAAGTGATTCACTCAGGCAATTTATAAAATGTCTAAATGTTTCAGTCATATAGAAATTGACTGAATCCAAGTCCAGATTGACTAACAATTTTTAAGAGGTTCAAAAGGGCTTAAAAATAGATTATTTATCCTAGTATTAGAGTGAGTGAGTGTGTTTGTTTTTACCCCGCTTTTAGCACTATTTCAGCAATAACCACTATACTACCCGACCGCCCCGCTAGTATTAGAAGCCAAAACCATAGAAACGTACTTTGAATTTTGTTTTCTTTTAATCCTATCATTTTCAGTCACTGGGTGATGAAATTAAAACCTAAAAATGTTTGGAATTCGTTTAAAAAACCCATAAATTGACCGATTTTCAGTCAGTTTGAAAAATAAATGAATCTTTAGGCGTTGCAAAAATTGCCTTCGTGAAACTTTATACATTTTGGCTAAACAATATACCCACAATGAAATACTATCAATAAAAGCGATACATGCGCTTACGAATGGCGCAGCACAGGTCGCGAACTAATCTTGATATCTGCTATATCATCCGGACAATGACAATGACTAAGGCAACAACCAGTCTCGGGGCATGGCTGTAGATCAGTGCCCCTTTAAAATGGAAGGAAACCTGCCATTGTAGGTTTCTGGCTCATTCAAGGGACGCAACTCTACTCAACGAATTGCGGCAACTCAGAAGACTGAGCAACAAGATGACTGTATAGGCAATAAGCACAAAAACACGAGAACGCGAGATCGCGACACTTGACCAATGTCGCAATCTAGCGTTCTCGCGTTCTCGTGTTTTTGAAAATAGTTACATTGTGCTAATTGCCTATACAGATATATGTAACTATTTTGTAAGGTTATTCGCCACCGTGCAACGGCGTGAACTGAGGTGCGCACGAACCATTGTATCCAACATCTTTAATACACTGCTTATTACTGTCTACAAACTGAAAAAGTTGGAAGTATGATGTTGGATGATGAATAAAATTTCACGCTCGTGTCTTTTGACATCTAAACGACGAGATGAACCACAACGTTCATGGAAATATCTGCTTTGCAAATTAATGCAGTTTATTTCAAAATGGCTGCTCAAAATCACGTGACTTTTGACAATGTCAGAATACAATTTTTCCAAGTCTTTTGATTATACAGAACTATATATGTAGACTGGTAACATAATAAAGTCAAGAACACGCTCCGTTTCTTGCCTGTGAACTGACTGAATTTGACAAATATTTTCTGACAACTAACACTCAAATAACCAACATGGATGCCTTATAGTATTTTTCTGAAAGATTTTGTTTGTTTGTTTGTTGTTAAAGCCGCACTCAGCAATATTCCAGCTATATGACGGCGGTCTGACATCAAATATAACAACACTTGTTAGGGTGGCCCAGCCGTCTAAGGCGCCGCATTTCTCTGCAGAGTTGCGTCAGTTGGGCACGCCCGAAACCTATGATTGTGGGTTCGAATCCCGGTTCGCCCCGATTATGTTTCTTGTTTCACCATACCCGTTCTCGTGGGCTTCGTCGAAGAGGTAAACGTCTGAAACCTGCATCACTTCGGGCTTTCCTCTCATATTAAGCTGACACGATGTCATATAATTGGAATACTGTTAAAAGCGGTGTTAAACCGAACTCACTCACTTACTCTATAGATGACTACGCGTTTAATCGCTATGATCATTGAAGAAGGAAGCAGGGTGTATTATACGATTTATCATGACCTCATTTCCGATGATTCGATTCTGATCTTGAAACATTTTCACGCAGCGAGTTGTACGACGTTAATTGTGAGAGGGAAGTGACGTCAAGTTGCTCACCATGGATGTTGAGACAAGTCCGTTTAACAAACGGCTGCATGAAGGCGATAAACATCCCAGTGTCACCCACAGGGTACGGGTAATTTACATGTTTGTCGTGTCTCGAAATATGAATTGTAAAGAGTGTATCGTGCCAAATATATGGTGAGTTACTGAATAAATACAGTAGTTTCAAGAAAGTGGTAATTGTATTTATAATGTTAAGTGTATTTTACAACATGGACCAGGTTTATATTGTATCTTGTGATGTCAGGATCGAGTTATCGCCCTTGATGAATTGTTTGTTTATTATAGGGTTAAGATAATGATTTTGTATACGATTGATTATTAAGTTCATGTACAGAATATAGACGTATGTTTATATGAAATGAATTAATGTGTGAATATGTATGTGTATGAAACCTATGCAGTATTGTTTTTATAATGTTATTGTTTTGTACATTAAAGGATGTCATTATCTACTCTGGCAATAAACACTCACACCCGTAGCCTATGTTTGAAATTGTATTTTCCATCACAATCCCCGGTTACAATATGACAATCGGTTTTGGGAGAAAAGGTACGTGTAATCGACCTGAGGATTGTGTGAGCATATGCAGGAAATACCCAGGCACCTTAAAGAGAGGTAAATATTTTTAAACCTTGTACATGTTATCAACATCCTTAATGAGGCTGTACATAATGTTGATATCTCATATAATCATTAAACGACTCGTGGTTGTTGTTTATTGTACAATAAAACACTCGCCCCTCATGGTTTATTCTCCCTGCAGTGTTTTATTGTACCCCACTCGTCGTTTATTTCTTTAACAGTGGCCCGCTCATTTTTGATAACATGCGGGCGGTTTAATGATAATTTTATCCATTTTAACTATAAATAATGTAAAGCAGGATGTTTTGTAGTCAGGTTGGAGCGGATGAAAATATGATAATTAATTTTGTATTTCAAATTGGTCTATGAGAATTTTGCCTTTCATGAATATGCTAGCCGTGTATAAAATTGCCTCATGGAGCAACTCACTGGCCTGTGATTATTTCTGTAACTGTAGTACTGCTGATGCGGCTTTAAGGAATATTACTCACTCACTCACTCACTGACGGTAATAGTTTTGTTTCCAGCTTTCGGACACATTAATGCCTTCACCATCATTGGACATTCATGTACACAATTTCTTTTGTTAAATTATATTGAGCATGTTGAGGGTTTTATTATAAAGTACATAGGAAACTGTAACAACGGGAGATGACTCAGACTTTGAGTATGTAAATTACATAGCATTTCAAGCTCAAGTCATAAGTTTGCTAAATGCTACTTGGAGAATGAAGAGCATGAAAAAAGCATGACCAAAGGACAACTAACGTGCGCATGCGTTTGACCTTATGATATTACGCATGTGCACAGACAGCGTCTAAAACGCGAGAACACGAGAACGCGAGATCGCGAGAAAATAAAATGTCGCATTCTCGCGTTCTCGCGATTTCGTGTTTTTTTATGATCTCCGATAATTGCGGGTCTTTGGAGTAACCATTGTAAGGATTTGACAGAACCAGATTCATTTTCACTGAATTCGAATATTTTGAAACATCAGTTGTCGGGGTACTCCAATTTTGAATGTCCGTTCTTCAAAACCTGTGTCATTATGTCTATCGTTGGAATAACTGAGGTTGTGCATTCTCGCGTTCTCGCGATTTCGTGTTTTTGTGGCCTAATTTGACAAGTCGAGATTGCGAGATTTTGCATCATGTCCAAATGTCGCATTCTCGCGTTGTCGACTTTTGACAAAAAGTGCTATGTACCAAAAACACGAGAATGCGAGAACGCGAGATTTTGGCCAAATCTCGCGTTCTCGCGATCTCGCATTCTCGTGTTTTGGGCATATTTACCTCGTTTCCAAAGGTCGAGATCGCGAGAATGTCCCTAACAGTATTCCATAGCATACAGGGGAAAATGATCTCACCAGTGGCGGGTATGGGCCACCGTACTACTGCTATTTATACGGTAATGTACCTTACGGAAATGTTCGTTACCAAATTATGCGAAACGACCTATTTACGTGAAATTAGCTTAGTCTTAAGGCTACAAAGTGCTTCCTTCAGTCATCCATAGGCTGCAGGCAAGTATCCAAGATTGGTTATGCTTGTAGCAGATAGTGTGCTTCTTGTTCATTTTATTACATCTGCTTGTGATCTTGTGTAACAAACAGTGGACATGTCTAAAACAAGACGAGGAATGACTGCATTTATATGTCAACACGAAATACTGTTACATTTTGCTGAACAAAGATGTAACATACATTTCATAAAAAGAAACCTTTTCAAAATTAAGTGAGTTTGGGATAATATAGATGTTTTCTGCCAAACTTTTGACATTTAGAGAAAACTATTGTTCTGTTAATAATGTTTTAAAGACAAATGTCTTTACATAAACATTTTATTAATGGAAGTCAGTAAACTTGTCCACCTGAATTCAACTTTACCTCACGACTGAATGTGATGTAAATCTTAACGCAGGTAAAACTCAAACTGATTTCTTCTGACATTGAAATTATGGAGGAGCGATTTAGGAATAGGATGTGATAACAATGATACTGTTTCATCATTTAATCTGAAATAGGTACACATGAAGGAAGTCATATGCGGCTTAAATCACATACGAAGTCAAACTGATTAAGTATGAAACATATCTTCGTTCTTTATGGATGTTTGATGTTCGTTACAGTTGAAATATTCATTACTAGTGTGTAATTGTCTAGTTATATTCAAAGGAGTATGGCAAACCATTGTTTTTTTAATTTGCATACTCGTGTTGATTAATGTTCCTGGCTAAATCTGGTGGCCCTAGGTGTTTGACACTTTCATTTTAAACATCAATTATCTGTTTTTCTTTCACAATCTCTTAACGTAACTGAAAGTATAATGAACGAAGTAAAATTATTTTATCTTGTTCACCTATATTTTATCCAAGTAAAGATCTTGTTCAGATATCCTTGCTTTGATTAGCAATGTGTCTGCTGAGAACATTGTTTGAAAACAGGGTGGCCTTGTATACAAAATCAGGCAATTTTGTAATGTACGTTACAACTGTTGTAGATCTTCGAATCGCATGTTGTGGTGGGATATATATTGTTGTAGCCATCAAATACAGGAGATATGATCTCCGATAATTGCGGGTCTTTGGAGTAACCATTGTAAGGATTTGACAGAACCAGATTCATTTTCACTGAATTCGAATATTTTGAAACATCAGTTGTCGGGGTACTCCAATTTTGAATGTCCGTTCTTCAAAACCTGTGTCATTATGTCTATCGTTGGAATAACTGAAGTTGTAATAAAGATAGATCAATTATTCTCCTGTTTGCTGCTTTATATCAAGCATTGTTTTCGTTTCCTTAATCTGTAACGTACATTTCAATACATGTTCCCTCAGAAGCATACCCCTGAACTTTAATTGCTAATCCTGAGCTAATAATACAACTTAACTTGAAATCCAGTGATATACATACACAATATGCATCATGCTTACAAACCAAACAAGTTACATGGGGCTTAAATGGCTCTTCGTGAGTGTTGTAATATAATAATTTATTTTTTCGGTAGACAACTACACAAAAAAATATGATAAATAGGATATTCCATGTCTCGTGAAATATCACGTTTCTCTCATCTCGTGACGGCGGAAAAGGAGATATTGTCACTTGTAAAAATATCTACTTTCCCCACGTCACTCGATGAGAGAAAGATATTTCACTCGACACCTGAAATAGCCTCTATGTAGTATGTGCTATACTTAACATTTTTTAAACTTTATATATCACACGAACTTGAACCGACCCATCAATAATTACATGTATTTTGTTGTTTTATAAGTATTAAATGTAAGATTATCTGAAACGTATAACGATACAATATGCCTAATTTTAATCACTTTTTGACTGTTGTAAACTTCTTTCAGGTATGTGATGCGGTTATTGTTATTGGTAAGGGTCAATGATAACCGGTCGTATACATATAACCTGTACATCAAACATCCTAGTCTGTCACAACAGAAAATAACGCAATGAAAGTGATATATATCTTAAAACGTAAGGAACGTAAGCCGGGACATGTAAATCTTGTATAATTACGTGGTATTTCCGATACTCCCTTACAAGTATATTCTCATGAAAGACAACTTTTAGTTGTTTATGAATTGGCGATGGGACGTTTAGCGACATTTAGAGTATTTTATAGTGCACTTTCTTTACTATATAGGAAATTATTTGTGGCTAAGGGACATTACAATGATAGAAACGTTCCACTTTATTAAAGGAGAATGAAAGTTTTACGGTTATAAGCAGATACCATAATATATACCGAATATGGTCTGTTATAAATAAAGATAAATTGAAATGATACGTCTCTTTGAAACAAACTACACCAAGGTTATGCTTATGTTTGGTTAATAAGTACGAATGCGTAAGAAACAGCGTCATTTGTAATGTAGGTTTCTCTCTCTCTTTGTTAGAGGAACACGTAATCAGAAGTATAAATATTACTTCGTCATTTGAGATTATTTTAATGCGCATCTTTCTTTGGAAATACGGCTTTTGTACATACAAGAGTTATCTCCTATTTTGACAGTACTGCATTGTGGGACGAAAACATGTGACGTCACTTCCTATGAAAACATCAGCTGTAAATGTAAGGACGAAGTATTTTCAAGTAACAAGTGGATGTTTTGCCCCCAAAATTGGCTTGATCGTGTAGATCGAAATGGCCGCCGATTCTCCGAGAAGAACATCCCGTTTCAACTGCGCATCAGTGCGGCCCCAAGCTTACAGGTGCAAATAGTACCCATTTCGTTTGGAGTTTTAAATGAATGAGAAACATAGAAGTTATTACGCGAGTGTGTTTGGGGATGGTAAATATCCTGCATTAGGAATAAACATTGTGTTTAGGAATAAACATTGTATTTAGCGGGCCTGACTTGTTTGATGCTTTTTTTTCCATCTTATCCCAATTGCATGGATCGATGCTCATGATACTAATCCCTTGATTGTCTGGTCCAGGCTTGATTATTTACATACCACGATCATACAGCTGGAGTATTGCTGACTGCAGCGTTAAAGAACAAAACAACAAATAAACAAACATAGTACATTGATATATCACCTGCTGATAACTGAAATACTGTTTGTACCAGCATTTAAAACCCAACTCCCAAGTCTGATCGCATTGCTTTGTCAAATATGTGATTTCAATGATCAAGTTGTGAGTACTATGATTGATGATTAGTACAGATTGACAGAGATGACACTCTTCCTCGGGACGTTCTCAGCCATGGTTATAACATTGGTTGTTTTTCTCCAGTGACAAGTCTGTGGTGGAGAGTGTGGTGGACCTGATTGCTGATGTTGTGCCCCAAGTACAGGTGGGTCAATAGGAAACCTTTTAGGCCTTTTAGTTTTTATCATGTAGCGGCCATAAAGTTTCTGAGTCACGTGATGGGATTCGAACCACAGACCTTCTGATCCGAGGTCGGACGCCTTGTCCACATGACCAAAGAGGTTTACCCTGTCAGCAAGCTGACAAGGTAAGGATGTCATCTGTGGGATGACTCCACGCCCTGCTACAATTAGATTGTTAATAAATATGACTGTCATATAAAAACTAAAATTGGAAAAAAAATAAATGACTTTTGTCATGTTAAATATAATTAGGTCCGACTGTTTCACAATTAGTTCCAGGACAGTTAAAGTGATATCATCTGTGGCTGTTTACATATAAGCTGTTTATAAGCTCCTGCGATTACATTAGGCCACCCATTTTTTATTTTTGTTTCACAGGCCTGCCGACCCTACAGATGGAAAAGAAATAAAAAAAATTAAATTATGTCGCCTGCTAGTTATATAGACCCTGTTATACAATAAATTCCATGTCTGCATCACTATCAGTGATTCAGGAAGCCAGCTGCAGTTTGACATTCATATAAATAAATATATGATTGATATAGCTATTTATTTTTTTATTTCAACTGACCTTGTGTAACTGGAATATATCCGTTAAACATTAAATTAAAAAAGTGTGGCCTTTCAGTTGGTAACTATATGTTGACCATTGACCAATGTTTATTGACTGATGTTTATTGACTGTTTATTGACTGACAGTTATTGACTGATGTTTATTGATTGATGTTTATTGACTGAAGGTATGTGACTGATGTTTATTGACTGTTATTTATTGACTGATGTTTATTGAACAATGTTTATAGATTGATTTTTATTGACCGATGTTTATTAACCAATGTTTATTGACTGATATTTATTGACCGATGTTTATTGACTGATGTTTATTGACTGTTGTTTATTACTGTTCTAGGCATACAGTGGAACACAGAAAACAGATGACAAAGACAAGATTCTGTGGGTGAAGTTTGAGAGATGTGATGTCAATGGTATGATAATTATTATGATACACATTGTATGGCAAATGTGATGCCAGTAATATGCCAGATGTCATTTGTGTCTGGTCTGGACTTAATGATTTACAGTCCGTGTTCATTTGACTGGAATATTATTGACTGATGTTGACTGTAAAAAACCATTCAGTCTCTTTTTCCTGAATGTTTGATTTGACTAACATAATCATGATAATGTTATTCACATCTCAATATAACTAACCAATCAATGGAGAGTATCATTTTGACCAATCAACTTACAGCTGACATACACTTAGCTCTGTCTTTGGAAATTCTTGTGGAATTTGATTGAGTGAGTCAATGTTGTTGTGTGCAACAGTGAACAATGCTCCAGCTGGATGTACCATGAAACACAGCCGAGTTGCCAAGTAGAACTGTCTGGTTCTTAATGTTAGTTGCTAGGATGATGAGATGAGTCCAAACAGTGTTTAAAGCACATCATCTAAACTGCCTCAGTCAGAACGCCAATGGTGTTTATTTCAGATTTGTCTCACAACCCCAACTTCCATGTGAATGAAGCAGGTGGTCCTCCACTGCTGTTGATCATTGGTTACAGCAACGGTGTCCAAATATGGCATGTGACGGTGAGTATGGTTTTATGTCGCTTTTAGCAATATTCCAGCAATATCACGAACACTTTAACCGCCCCCATTAGAATAAGGGGTGAAATGGTACAAGGTCACAATACGTATCATGGTACATGTGTCATGATGCAATGCATATCCTGATACACATATTTACGTCAAATTGCATGGATTCTTCTTGACAATAAATATTGCAGAGAGGTTAAAAAAGAAAAGCTAACTGTAGACACATGTTTGTAGTGGCTATTATCATAATTCATTAGAGAACTTGGAACTCAAATTACAACACATTTTGCCATGTTTGACTGACGGAAACGCAGGAATTCCTTAAGCAAGTCACAAGTAATATATTTCAATATTTCAGCAAGTGTGTGGTCTGGTATCGATACAGAAAATATGTATTGTGTATTGTATCTCAGTGATAAAACTCATGGTGCATCGATGTATTGTCTCACCCCTTATGAGAATCACATGTTTTACTCTGCTATACCTCTCAGCATACAGATCTGAAAGCCTTCAGGTTGTGTAAGGAGAACCCTAGGTGAACTTTGACTGTCCGTATGAAGGATGTGTGGGTTCTTGAGACTGCTTCTTTACCGCCTTTATTTTGGAAATTTTGATTTGTATATATGTAAAACATAACACAGAACACAAATGTTGCTTTTATGATGATCCATTTTCAACTATGCCCAGACGGGCAACCTGTCGCACTGTTAACATGACGGCGTGACATTTTACATGCTCTGAAACAAGTGACAACATGTGATTGAGTGAAGAAAATGGGAAATGGCAGGTCTTAATTTTGAATCTTTTAATTGTAATTCTTATGACGTAATAAATGTCAGTTGAATTGGTTTAAATGATTCAACCAGACCTACTTTTTTATGTGTATAGTATCCAAAAGTTTCAGTAAGGTAGAATCCTGCCTTCTCTCTGACTTTGGAGAAGCATGTTACATCTCAAATAATATATTACACCGCAGAAGAAACATCACTTCAAGAAAATAATACATGAAAGTTTCTCATTGAAATATCAATGCATTTTGTTTAGGTTTTAGGTATCCTGTTTTTAATAGTCTGTATCCAAATTTAAATGTTAAGGGCCAAAAAGTGACCCAATTTATGGATATAAAGGGTCTCCAAGAGATGGCACTAGTAACAATACAAGAATGTTGGATCCACGTATTGGGGTGCCGTATCAGAAAAGGCACTAGGAAAACGCAAGTGAGTTTTGATTTTCTTGGTCATTTAGCTGCCATTAACACTAAATTTGGATACATACTAATGTAAAAAAGAGATACCTCCAAAAAATGCATTGATATTTCAATGGGAAACTTTCGTGAATTACTTTCATGAAGTGATGTTTCTTTTGTGGTTCAGTATAGTGGGGAAGTGAAGTGCTGCTGGAGTATTCTGAATCTAGTTAGAACTGCAGTTTTGCATGAGTCACTCTGTTTAATTGACACTAGAACTTTGATCAAGCTTGTTTCTGTGCTTGTATAGATCTATTGACATTTTTTACATCTTCAGTGCAATGGAGAGGCACAGGAAGTGATGTCACTCCGACAGGGACCTGTGAGAATATTGCGGGTTTTACCGACACCTGAACCAGGTAATGAGTTATCTCCCTTCACAGTGATGTTAGCTGGCACAATACCACATTTCAATGTTGAAATATTAATTAGCTGTAGTATTAAAGCAATGCAGTGCTTGTACCAACAAAACTACACATTATGAAAGAGATGTTGCCTGGTTTCATAAACCCAGCCCTTCAGTGTAGCATTGACTGGAAGATGCTGAGTAGTGTTTGACACTGGCTGAAATTTGTCAGTGGTCAAAAGGACCAGCACATAGAAAAATCTACTGGTCCATCTATATCTCTACTGGACACAATGGTTCTGACCACAAAGGGTTTTAGATGGTATCACTTCATTCTAATTCGACAATGTGTACCAAATTACAGTAATAAAAGACAAGTTAAGGCTGATTAACTTCAGAGAGTTGTTTGTTTCCAACGAGTGAAGTTTTCAGCTTTTCCCAGATACCGATTTAACACATCCATTAGTCATAAAAACAGTACCTCACACTGAAGTTAGATGATACATACAAGTAAGTGTTACTGGCGAACACTACTGAGTACAGTATTTGATCACAAAGATCTCCTACAGCTCCATGTCATGGCACAGCTGCATTGGGGCTGACCATTTGATATTTGGGGTGCTGAGGTAGCCTAGTGGTTAAGGCGTCAGCTCGTCACGCCCGCAGCATGTATAGTCCCCCCATTGACAGGCACAGTCGACCTTCAACAACCTTCTGTTGAACTTCAAGCCGACCTTATCAGGGAAACATGGAAATTTCTTGAGGCAAAGGGAAGTGAAAAGCTCATCCACGTTGTGATGACGTTTATTTGGAATGAGATTGGGCTATTTAAAAGATGACATTATAATGTGAGAACACAGAGATGTAAAGTCAAATCCGATAAAAACCAGACAGTTTCATATCAAGGTGGTTAAAAACCACATACAGGGAGGATAAAGGGAAACTGTTTTGAAAATGTTCCTCATGCTGAATATTTCTGGACTTTTTATGTCAGTTCTATCTTGAAACAACTATAATACATTCTTTTGCAATTTGTTTGAGGTTAGCATATTTTGGTCATGGATTGGCTGGAGTGAGTGAGTTAATGCTTTACGTCACATCTGCAATATTTCAGCCATATTGTGACGATGGATTGGCTGGACAAGGAAAGTTTAAACATGTTAATGAAGTTATTCTTTTCCTGCAATTGTTGCTTACCAGTCTACAGGGTAACAGGAACTGACTCTCTCATGATGTTGTGTGATGTGCATCTACTGTTGATCTCAGTATACTCAGTGGATGCAGTTGATGAACACTGGTAACTAGTGACTTCTGTATGTGATGATGTTGTTTATGACCTATCATGATGAGGAGTGTTGTGATGGATCCAAGTGTCACTGCATTAGGACTATATGATGTCAGTACATTGCTGACAAGTGGTACTCACTGGCCAACAACACAATTATACATAAAACACTGCTCACTTTACAGTAGTACTCATATATAGTGGCAGGGTTTTGCCTACCTACCTAGCCAAACACAACCACCCACCCAACCGTGAAGAAATGGGTTAGAATAGGTCTTCAGCAACCCATGGTTGCCGTAAAAAGTGACGGCTTGTTGTAAGGGGTGACTAACAGGACTGGGTGGTCAGGCTCGCTGACTTGGTTGATGCATGTCATCATATCCCAATTGCATGGATCAATGCTCATGATGTCAATCACTGGATTGTCTGGTTCGGACATGATTACTTACAGATCATTGTCATATAGCTGGAATATTGCTGAGTGTGGCATTAAACAAACAAACAAACAAACCTACTTAAGGCCTTACCATGATGCATGTTGTATGGTGACATCATGAATACTATAAATAGTTCAAGCTATGTGTTTTGTTCCAGTGTTTGCAGACATTGACTCCTACGGTGGAAAGAGGCCGCTGTTTGCCATGTGTGACTCCTCCAGGTACGACTGTGTCACACGTGTAGCCACACACCATGTGTCACATACACACATTCAGTCATTGTTAGTTGGATATTGCACAGGATGCTGACACTATACAACGTGGACAAAGCTAATTCTACTGTCATGAACCCCTTGGGGAATTTTGGTTTGTATTGGAGCCGAGCATCCTATGCTTGTTGTAAGAGGTGATGTTTAGAATCGGGCGGTCAGGCTGAGTGTTTGTTTGTTTGCCTGTCATCATGCCCCAGTGATGGGGAATGCTGCTCAGAATGTCCATCACTGGTTTATCTACATGCCACCATCATACAGCTGGAATACTGATGAGTGCTGTGCCACCATCATACAGCTGGAATACTGATGCGTGCTGTGTTCACAACACAAATTGTGTCTCAAAATGTGAGGCAGACTAAGAAATAGATTTAGTCAGTTTATCTGAAAGTTTATCTCATAAAGTATGCTTACATTTCAGTATGTGAAAAAAATTGGATGCAGTATTTTCCAACATTTATTATTAATGAGTTAGGGACATTTTATTATGAGTGAGTGTGTGATTAAGCATGGTTAGTAGGGTGTCAGAGTTAGAGTTTCTGAAAAAAAACTTTTTTGATAGAAACAAATAACTAGATTTAAATTGAAAAGGAGCCCCAGTGAAATGGGAGATTAAGGACATGAGAAAAACCTAGACTTGCTTCATTTAGGGCTTTTGCATTACAGAAAGGGCTGGGCAGAAGGGAGACTCATATGAGACAGGCTATGGGGTGTTAGTACACTAAAACATTCCATTCGTATCATGACTGGACACCAGAAATGGGCTTCACTCATTGTACCCAGGTGGGGAGTTAAACCTGGCTCCTTGGCATAACAGACGAACACTTTAACCACTAGGCTACCCGCCCCCTCTCATTATATCATTATCTCCACGTGGTGATGATGGCGTTGTGTTTCAGTGCTGGTCAGCCGTTCTGTAGTGTGAAGCTAGTCTCACTGAGGTCAGGAGATGAGGTCCACCACATCTCCTTCAAGACACTACCAGTCCTCAACATAGAGAGTAACAAAAGGTAAGTGACCTCAGGTGACCTTGGGTGACCTCCTGGTAGAGTCATCTCTCAGGTGGAGTCTGTCGGGTGTGGTATACCCAGCTATAGAGACAGAGCACGAGTGACAGTACTGATCAGGATGTAGAGGTACAGCTGCAAGAACAAAGGGTGAGGTGAAGGTAGATCTCAAGGTACTTTTGTATAAATTGTAAACATCAGTTCGGATAAACATTGGTTCATTTCAGCTCAATGATACTTATGTGAGATAAGCAAGTTACCTAACGTGTATTCAGATAGGTTAACCTGTACCACATGGTGAAAAAATACTTTTCAATGGCGACCCCCTAATCATGTGTCTGACACTGACCTTGAATATTGACACATGATCAGTATTGACCGCCTAAGGGGTCGGGTTGAGTCTGAGGGTCCTTGTTTTCACATATTGACCTTGTGAAGAGTAAATTTTTCAACCTATCCTAGCTCACACTTTGAAATTGCTTCGATCCTATGTGGGAAAGTACTTGAATCATGTTTCCAGCTTCTGAAATAAAGATAGCCACCCAAGCCCCCCCCAAGCCCCCCTGCATCTCCATGGTTACGTCCAAAAGTTGGTCAATTACGTGCCTCACGTGCATGTTGTGCCTGCTTGAACTGACCACATGTACACCTCTACCAAATCATCACTACCGTGTGGTGACGTGTTTGTAATATCAGAGAATATTGTTTGTACATCGCCAAGTTGTCAAGTATCCTACGGTCTATAAATATGGGAAAAAAGTACAGACAACGTCCTGCTTGTAAACAATTCTGACGTATCTTATCCCAGTCGGATCCTCACTTCTTATGTTGCGACTGTCGTGAACAGTGCACCCTGGGTTCCTGGATGTGCAGAATGTCATTCCCTAACTAACTTGGCGTTAAAAATTTATCTGCAGCGTTACTGATCGCTGTTCCAAAGCGGCTAAAACCAGCTCCTCACACCCTAAAGACAACTGTGAGGAGCCTGTAATGTCTGTCACAGACGAGACCCTCTCAGACAGCTTCCTTACAGTCCCATTTTTCAACTCACGACCACTTCACAAGAAAATACGCAGGTCGATGTGCGCTCGGTCTGTCTGTCCAATCCGGGTCCCTCACTCATTTCACCAGCAGCAGATTGCTCCAGTCCATTTAAAATACTGCTCTTGGATTCGGCTTGCTCTACTCCCCTGGCTGCTAGAGATACGACTGTCAGTATTACTACCTCTCAGGTTGTATTAGATTGTCACACTCCCGCTCCCACGATCGGTGTTCCCGCTCCCAGGATCTGCATTCTCGAGCTAATCACCATTCTCACTCCTCCGCTGATATTGAACGCCTGCACCATGATTTTTATCATTCCCGCTCCCAATCGTCTTCAATTGACCACTTGTCAGACAGTTCTCACTAAGCCTACCCGCCTCACAGTTCACAGGATTGGCGTTTGTCATCGTATTAAGAATGTGATCGTCAAAGTCATTCCCGGAGTCGTTTTCATTCGGTGCACAGATCGCCCGATCATAATCCTTCTAGGTCAGCTCCTCCCGACCCTTGTCCACCTATCCTACCACGTGTTGGGATCCCAGGGACTTCAGAACCATCGTTCGATTCTCTTGTGAAAGTGATATCCTTCACCGTTCGGATCCTTCATCGACTCCTGAACCTACTGACCCGGTCCCAGTTTCAGTTGCCTCTTGCTAGATCCCTCCCGGACCTGGCGTTCTTGATGATCACCGCCTTCCTCGGTCGGGTTTTGAACCCACAGACTCTGAATTGACCTTTCATTGGATCGCTGATAAATTGCAGTTACCACAGTCCCTGAATCAGTCCTGTATTAGATAAATTGAAGTATCAGCGGATGACTTCGGCTGCAGAACGGTTTACCAGATTTGCAGTGATCAACCTTACACAAGACAAGCTTATGCAGATCTTGGACCTCCTCACAAACCACACTGGCTCCATGTCGCCGTGGTGTACTGCAACATTTCTCCTGGGATGGTCAATTCAAGGCCAAACTGGTCTTCCTGCTCCTTGTTTGCTGATGCTATACAACAGGTCGCACAGGATGTGCATAGCGACTCTAGCCTTCAGGTCTCTGTGGATCTTCTACGTCTCCAGAAAAGACAATTGGAGGATCAAGAAAAAAAGGATTGCCAATATTCTGAATTTGTTCCTGCCCGGCGCGATTTATGCAAGCTTATTTCCTCTCGGCCTAATCCCTTTCGGTGGTGCAACAGAGGCCGGATTGTCAACGGGGTTCGAAGCCCTCCTTGGGTCGATTGGTCTCATCTACCGGACCAAAGGGTGCCGGTGTGACTGGGAACTTCTGCCCCCAGCTGTTCCTGTTACAGCCACGCCATAGGCGGAAGACTTGGGATTTTTGCAAGCAATTGGACCTTGCTCGCAGAAACCTTCATCACGCAGCTACATCAACAAGGGTATCGATCACACCTACGATGTCCATCCACGTTGGAGAACGTATCCGGCCAGACAGTTACCGACGTTGATCGACACTGTAGGTACGTTACTAGCAAAAAACGCTATGGAATGTCTCGACGCACTTCCTGTGACCCCCAGGTTTTATTCCCCCATTTTAAAATGGGCAGTTTAAAACTCAGGCTCATTTTCAATATGAAAACTTTCAACGCTACGAACCTCGAAACCCTGTAACATTTTCGCATAACGTCGATCACACTCCTTCATACGCTCTATCATCCCGACAATTTTAGGTTCAGTCTAGATCTCCAAGACGCCTTTCTGCACCTTCCCATCCTTTGGGAGCACCGTCACTTCCTCTGCTTCGTTTTTCATTACCAGTGGAAGGTGCTCCCGTTTGGAATTCTTCGGCCCCATGGCTTTTTACCCGCCTGACCCGGCCTATCACGAAGTTCCTACATTTTCGCGGGATCATGTTTAATTCTTATCTCGATGACTGCATTCGAGTTCACGCAGATGCCGATTTTGTCCATCTACAACTCGCCTTCACACTGCCTCTTCTCTGACAACTCTGCTGGCTAATCAACATACAAAAGTCGGGAACTCATTCCTACCCAGCGTCCCCAATTCATAGGAGCCCTGTTTGACAATCAGCAAGGTCTGATGTTTGTCCTGTACAACCAGTGAGTAAAGATTCAACGTCATGTATTGTTAGCAGCCCCTTCAACTGCGCCAATGGCACTTCTCGCACTCCTGGGCCTCCTAACATCGACGCAGGCGGTCACTGTCACATCATTTGCGACTGCTTCAGTGTTTTCCTGCACCCTTTATCAGCATCACCGATTGTCACACGCCGATCTCTCTACTGGTCCATCTCCACCCTCACCTTCAATGGTGGCTGGTCGCATCGAACATTTGTGAAGTGGGTCTCCTTCATCTGTTCGTCAACGCTTCAACCATTGTTTTTGGAGCATGTCGCCTTCACATAAAAAATCTCAAGTTCAAGGCAGCCATTCTCACGATTTTGCATTGGTCAAACCTCATCCGGTCTGACAGCATGGCAGTAGTGTGGTACATCAACTGGATGGGATCCACGAAGTCGATGTCCTTACTCTCACTTGCTCTCAAGTTCTTTTGTCTTATCGACTCTCTCAACATACATGTTTGCGCTCGGCCCATTCCGGGGCTATCCAACATTATAGCATACTCCCTGTCCCAACCAGACAGACAATCACCAACCGAGTGGTCTCTTCATCCACAATCGTTCCAATGGATATGACAATTTTATCGTCCTGGAAGTAAGACCCCTCAGCCATCCGCTTCAATGCTCAACTATCCCGATTCGTATATCCCATCCCTGACCCGCGGGCTTGTGAGCAAGACTTGATGGCAATCTAGTGGGAAGGTCTCAATGCTTACGCCTTTCTCCCGACAGGGCTTCTTTCCCGGGTCCTGCAGAACGTAACAGCCACCAATCGCCTGTCTCTGATTTTGGTCGCTCTCTATTGGCCAACACACAACTGGTTCCCCACCTTGCTTAGGCACGCCGACGAACGATGTCAACGTCTTCCGTTCCGCGACGGCCTCCTCCTTCAACCTCACTCTCGGTGGTTCCATCAGTCCCTGACAACGCTCCATCTTTGTGTTTGGCGCATCTGCAGAAGTCCCTCATTGCAAAAGGCTACTCAAAGCGGGTAGCGAAGACCATCACTGCTGCCCATCGTTCTTCCACCAGGCGCCATTATGACCACAAGTGAACGACTTTTGGGACTGATTTGTAATATTTGTGATATTTCCACTCCTACCTCGGCTTGGCCTCAACAGATCGCCGAATACTTACATCACCTGCATTCGACTTGGAAACTTCGGGGATCCACATTGGCAACCTACCTCGTGGCTGTTAACTCAGTCATTGCCACCACTTCCGGTGCGAAGGTTTCTATGGTTACGGAGCTACAATCGCTCATCCGTTCCTACAAATTATCTGACAAAACCGCTCGCTTTCGGCCTCCTTCGTGGGACCGAAACGTTATTCTTCAACACCTGTTTCCGGCGATTACGAACCACTGACGGAGAAGGACTTGGAGACATTTACGCTGAAGACTGTCTTTTTGTTGGCTTTGGCCACCGCTGCACAGGTTAGTGAAATTCATGCTTTCGATGAAAAAGATCATCTGTGATGTTGGGTTTTGGTTAAAGGGCCATTGCTATGGAATATAATTGATTGTTCCTCTTCTCGTTTTGGTTCGCTTCACTTGAATGTGTTTGATAACCTTGACGAAGCGTTATAAGAGTTACCAAACCTATGATCTGTGGGGGATAGTTGCTGCTGTTTCAATTATGCGTTTACAGCTACGCAGTCGTTCTATATGTATGATGACATACAGGGAAACAATTTGGGCATGTATACCCAATCTCATGCTGTTTCATTTGAGTAACGTATCGGGATCGTTAACACTGGATGATCATTGATCAAAGTTTTAAAATTTGGAAATTTTAGTATAAATTGTATATTTATATACTTATCCTATCTCACACGCGATAGGCCCACCCGACCATCCCTGCATCACATTTACTCTATCCTTATAGCTCTGCGAAAGAGAATGATTTGGTAGAGGTGTACATGTGGTCAGTTCAAGCAGGCACAACATGCACGTGAGGCACGTAATTGACCTAGCTTTTGGACGTAACCATGGAGATGCAGGGGGGGGGGGGGGGGGGGGGGGCTTGGGTGGCTATCTTTATTTCAGAAGCTGGAAACATGATTCAAGTACTTTCCCACATAGGATCGAAGAAGAAGGGAGAAGTGTGAGATAGGAGCAAATATGGTGGAAAACTTCGCATTACATAATGACAGGTGATGTCAACCAGTGTTCATGACATTGGCAATAGACCCGTGAAGATCCCGGGTAGAATAGGTCTTCAGCAACCCATGCTTGTCGTAAAAGATGACTCACAGGATTGGGTGGTCAGACTCGCTGACTTGGTTGATGCATGTCATCAATCTCAATTGCATGGATCGATGCTCATGATGTCATGTCAATCACTGGATTGTCTGGTCTAGAGTCGATTAATTTACAGACCACCGTCATACAGCTGGAATATTGCTGAGTGTGGCGTTAAACAACAGAAAAACAAACAAACATTGGAAATAGGTGACATTACCCCGTACACTTGAGTGAACATGGTGAAATTTCTCTGTGGGCTTGAGCTGTCATGTGTTTGTCATTATAATGTCAATCTATGTTCCAGGTTCCTTGTTGTTGTGTGTCAAGAGAAGCTGGCAGTGTATGAGACGTGTCAGTTCCGGGAGCTGTTCTGGGTGTCAGGTGAGTCTGTGTAGAACTGTTTATTACCTACAGGGTTAGAGGTAACTGAGTAGGGCAAATATCACTTCACACCAGTTTATTGTTTACGTCATCTGGACAGCATTGCTGACGTCTTTCATATCTTCGGGACCCACCACAAAATTTTGAAAAAAAAATTATGCTTCAGATTGCTGAGAAAAAAGAAATTGCCTGCCACAGAATTACATTGTTGCTAGGTGTTTTTCTTAAAAAAATATTCAAACTCGTTTTAAATTTTAAAAAAATCTGGTTTTGTAGCTGTAGCTGAAAAAATAACTGATCTCGACATAAAATCTCTCCCCCTACTGTCATGTAGTTTGTGTGGAGCAGACGGATGAGTCATCACGCGAGGATGTATTTGTCATGCGACTTTGTAGAAGGTTTCTTGCTATTTTATCAACAATATTGAATCTGTTTACATCCAGGGTGCTATCCTTGTCCAGGGCCCAATGTTAACCCTGTCGCTCTGGGCACAAGATGGCTGGCGTATGCTGACAGACGGGTAATGATCACTCACCAGATACTTGCAGGGAAAGATTTATAGGAATAAATATTAATATGAAAAAAAGTAATTTGTTCATTCTGACTTCATTGAACTTTCACAAATTGTTAAGCTGTAACTGTGGTAATGGAGATATCAATTCTCTTGTACTTAAATCTACTTTAGCTTTGATTTGCATGTGTGGTTGAGGTGTTCTGGGATATTCATTCAGGTATGGTAGTTTGAAAATGGAAGTGAAAACAATATGCAATGTGATAATTGTTGAAATAATTACAAGGCAGCAGGAACTAGTCAGAGATAGTTGTTAGGAAATTTTGATGCTGAATTTGTTTTTGTTCGTGTCTTCAGCTGGTGTCAATGCATCAGTCGTGTGGTGGAATGTCGGGAGATGGAGCCCAGTCTTACGCTGCCACAGTCATCAGTGCAGCCAAGGTAAGATGCAGTCTCCGAAACTACCTCCACTATGTAGCGGATAGAGAGATTTGCAAGTATATGTTACTAAGATATAAAAAATTGATTTTAGGCAATGACTTTCGAAAAGTCTGTTTGCCGTAAGAGGCGACTAGCAGGATTGGGTGGTCAGGCTCGCTGACTTGGTTGATACATGTCATCGTATTCCAACTGCGTAGATCGATCCTCATGATGTCAATCACTGGATTTTCTGGTCCAGCCTCAATTATTTACAGACCGTCATATAGCTGGAATATTGCTGAGTGCGGCGTTAAACAAAAAACAAACAAGAACAAACGAAAGACTGTTGCAATTGGACATCCTCACATTTACTTATAAAATATATGCTGCACTGCTTTCAGAATCTTTGTTAAGCTAAAAAAAGGTCTTGGTTCTCGGGCACTACGCGCATCATCATAAAGTCTTCCGGACGTTTCGTTTTTGTTTCCATTTTCAATAAAACATTAAAAAATCCTAATATTTAAAAACAGTGCAATCCAATAAAGTACACAGTTACTTCCCTTTACATGTGCACTGCTTCACTGTACATCTTGTGATATAGTCATGGCCGCAATTGGAGTTTGTATGCTCGTTCATGGAGGGAGGCCCTTTCCCAGGTTGATGGTACACAACTGTTTATTTGGTTACATACTGCTGTGAACAAGCAGAAAAAAACCAAATCATCTCCCGCCCACAATATATTTTCAAAAGTCATTGCCTGAGAACCAATTCTTTTATTTTTTTAAGCCTTAGGCCTTCCTGCCCAGCTCTGATATTTGTGATGAATGTTGTTAGTTGAAACATACTGTACATGTTCAGCTGAAGTGCTTCTTTCACACATTTACAAGTATCTTTATCTTACTTTTATATGACATGTTTGAAGAGCAGTTCTTATAAAAGTTAAACTACCCATGAAGATCCTGGTTAGAATAAGTCTTCAGAAAAACTATGTTTTGCCTGATAATTATCCTGACAATTTGATCTTTGTTATTTTCCCTATATTGCATGTCTAGCCACAATTGTTTAAAAAAATGAAGCAAGCAACGAAAAGGGATCTTCACAAAAAGTTTTCAAGGGGAAAGCTAAGTGCTGTTCTGTGCATGTCTATGTGGGGGTCTACTTATAGTATTTTTAACATACTCCTTGCTGAAGTTAAATGTTAAAAAGTCCAGGTGCTGATGTCAGTAAGAAGATATTCCTACTTCTGTAGTTAGAATTCAAGAATGTTATTGCAGAATTTGAAGTATTTTCATCTGAATGGAAAGCACACACATTAACCTGAGGTTCATAGTCAATAATTTAGAGGTATCAAATATATGACTAATTTAGGGGTATGAAATAGAAGGCAAGCTACGTCTAAATAAAATTTTCTACCAGAACTATCTTGAGTCACAATAATCTCTAAAACAAGTTTGTGTTCCCTCCCAGGGAGCGTTCAAGGGTCTGACGATGTTCGGGGAAGCCATGATGAGCAGTGTGACAGGCAACAAGAGCTCTCCGAGCACCAAGAAAGGGGAGACAAGTTCACAGGTTGACAACAACTACAGGCCGGGGATTGTGTCCGTCATCGACATGCAGACTGTGACCGGCAGCCATGTGAGTTGGCCACACCCGCACTACAGTTACATCACCACAGCACTCCCTAGATACAAGCTAGCTCCTGTACTACTGTCTGGAACTGCTGTCTTGTGTTTCCAGATAACTCAATTTACATTTTCGGACCAAATTTATTGTTTCATCAGTACATTGATTTCAAGTCAAATTGGTTTATATTTGGTATGGCAGAGGTCATGTTACAAGTGTTCATTCTTGACTTGTTAAAATGTTGACCCAGCACCCACTTGACTGACGTTCCAAGATTGTAGTGTCATCAATGAACAAATTCCTATCCCAGTAAATAAGTAATGAGCCCGTGGGATTTTTGGGTTAGAACCGGTAGCCAGGGACTTTTACTTGATGTGAGAGGTGTCTAAATAAGTCAGGACTTTTCATTACACCCCGATGGCCTGTATCTTTACTCATACTATTAGTACTTGTATTTCTGGTCCCACCTTGATTGTTTAGAAGCAACTTTCATATATAGCTTGAATATTGTTGTGTGCAGCGCTAGACAAGAAACAAGCGACTTCCATTCCAGATTAAACTTTGAATACTATTTTGGCAAAGTTCTCAATTCAAAATTTGAAAACTGACCGAGAGAACATGTAGAAATGTCAACAATATGGCCTAGCTATATAGATTTTATGGCATTACTCCCTACAGTCTGTGTAGAGTCTCTTCCGTTCAAATGTTTGTCTCACTGAAGTGAGAGATAGACAGTGATAATGACAGATTCAGTACGACAGCCTGTAACTGTCATTCGGAATACCCTGTGTTAACCTTTTTTACTTTTCTGATCTTGTAAGCAATGCTCTGATTAGTCAGATGAAAGGTTGTTCTGACATGACCAGTAATGGATGTCCTCACGATATGGCTGAAATATTGCCGATGTGCAGGGACCAGGTTCTGATTTAATGATGGAGTAAGTAGACAATGCCTTTGACAAATTTTGATGAATTTCCAGCCTGGAAATGATGCACACCTACACACTCTCTTGTTTCAGTTCCATGTCAATGATGATCAAGACTGTGATGGTCTGATTGCTCACTTCCATGCACATGCTAATGAGCCAGTTGCTGCTATGGGCTTTGATCAAAGCGGGACACTGCTTCTGACTGCATGTAAACTGGGACACAACTTTCACATCTTCCGCCTGATGGCCCACCCCTGTAGCTCCTCACTAGGGGCCGTTCATCATCTGTATACACTACACAGAGGAGATACCACGGCAAAGGTAGGTCTCTGAGAATTGGTACTATTCACATATTGCCTTGATGGCCCACCCCTGTAGCTCCTCACTAGGGGCCGTTCATCATCTGTATACACTACACAGAGGAGATACCACGGCAAAGGTATGTCTTTGAGTATTGGTACTATTCACATATTGCCTGTGATGGCCCACCCCTGTAGCTCCTCACTGATGTGGAAAGTATTCATGTTTTGATTGGACGTTTGATTGGAATGGGGTTTTTCCATCTGGTGTCTATTTCAGGTCATTGACATCACCTTCACACTTGACACTCGCTGGGTTGCCGTGACAACACACAGGGGAACAACGCATGTGTTCCCTATCACGCCATATGGAGGTAAGTGACCAGACCACTATGAGTCTGACCTGAGTATCTACCCTTATATCCTTAGCTAGACTAACCCATGCCTTGTTTCATCCTGGTTGTGTCCTTGTAATATTTTTTTTCCCCGGCATATAATGTCTGTCTCATCTGTTCGTATGCCCGTCTATCCATCCATAATCATTAGGTTTTTGGAGCGTAACTCGAAAACCGTTCAGTATTTTTCAATCCAAATTGACAGATATATCAAATAGATCCTGAATAGGTGCCTGTTGCTATTTGTGGATTTGGGGCATTTTTATTTTTATTGATTTCCATGGAAACAATTTGGACTTAGTCTTTAAAGGTAGAGGTGGGTGTCATTTTTGGAGCACAACATGAAAACTGTTAAAAACTTTTCATCCAAACCTGGTAAATGTTATTCACCAAGGGCAATGTGATGCTTTTTCCTATTTAGGAATTTTCAAAATTCAGAACTTTTTCATTCAAACTTGTACATGTATTAATCAAGTGGTGTCTTTCGCTATTTAGAAATTTAATTTTTTTTATAGTTTTTCCTGTTTCCATGGCAACAAATTTGTCTTTGACTCTGTTCATAGTGGTGTGTACCTGACATAGAAATACAAGGTTCGGAATCCCAATTCCATGGGATAGTTTGATAACTACTCATCAAGTTGGACTTAAAGTAACAGTCAGAAGATGTGTTCTTTCGATTCTGTGGGGGCCTGGGGTATATGTCATCTGCTGATGACTCTTGTTATCCGTTTCTATTAGTTTTGTCTGTTAATCCTTGTTTTATCCATTAATCCTTGTTTTATCCATAACGATCATTGTTTTTCACCATCCTTGTACTATTCTACCCTTTTCTTTTACCATTGTTTACTGATTAGCCTAATCAAAATTTTAGAAGTAAAAGTAAAATACTAGAACTTAATTGTACATCATGCTTCAAAGTGAGTCTCCTGTGTGACATTGAGGTAAACACAACAAGCAGCGACAAGACAGCAGCCATTTTCAAAAGAACATAACCATGGTTATCAAGTTTGAACTGAAATTCCTTTTGATTCCAAGTGACTTGGTGTATTGGCACGTTACAGGTGCTGTGAGCATGAGAACCCACTGCAGCCCTCGAGTGGTCAACAGGATGAGCCGCTTCCACAAGAGTGCTGGTCTGGATGAGATTGACCACGCCTCCCCCGGGCGACGCAGCCCCGTGTTGTCGGGCAGCCCTGGCTCGTCAGGTACATGGTGCAGTCAGTGGAAGAATGAGAATTAATTCACTCTTTGTCAGATATGTAACGCTGTATCTTTGACAATTTGATTCTCGGCTAGCTGCATTGCTTCATTTTGGTGATTGATTGAAATAGGGTTTTATGGGACCAGGGCTCGAAAAATTCACTTGTTCAAAACTTTATGAAATTTAACAGGGCAAGTGAAAATATTACAGGACGACTACAAATTATTATGTGGTTGCCTTGCAGGACAATTTTGGTTTAAAAAACTTTTCAAGCCCTGGGGACACCTGCGTTTTAAGGGTTTGAGTTGCAGAGTGAGCACAAATCCATACTGTAGTCCGTCAGTCATTCTGGCACTTCTGAGTATCTGAAATCAGATGCGCAGTCATTGGAAAATCTGTGTTTAATGTCAGTGTCATCATATTATTTATTTGTCTCTTCGATACCACTTGTCACAACTGTCCAGTTTTTCTTTCTTCTTGGGATGTGAGATGCCCCCTTTGGTTCGTCATCTGCAGATTTTGAACCCTCATCAGGGGAGATAATTCAGAATAAGGGGCGCCTTGGCTGCAAAAAAACACACGTCATTTTGAGTTCCACATTTCCCAGACTATGATCCTTTGTTCCTTAGAATAGGTCCCCAGCAATCCATGCTTGCCATAAGAGATGATAAAAAATTATAGAATGGTCAGGTAGAGCGTCTGCCTGGAGAGAGGAAGGTCCGGGGTTCAATCCCCGGCCGCGTCATACCAAAAGACGTTAAAAGATGGTACTTGTTGTTACCCTGTCTGTCACTTGGCATTAAGGGGCTAAAACAAGGACTGGTCGGCTCGGAGTCAGTATACTGTGTCTGAGTGGGGTATTCATGTTAAACTGCGGCATGGTATCTCAGTGAGCTAGCACTATAAATTGGCATCAGTACGGACTAGTACAAGCAGCCACACACACACACACGGGCATGCACGTCACTATATAAGTGCAGTAATCTTGGACGCGACGTTAAACCCCATTTCACCTCACCTCAGGCTTTGTGATCATTTTAATTGCGTCTCTTCATACAGCATGTCAGTGGTATAGGATGTTGCTCATAATATCACTAGATGGATCGTAGACTCGATTATTTACAAGCCACCTGAAATGCTCTTCTTCACATGACTTGATCTAATTTGCAGGGATTCCGGACCACTACCCAACCCTGATCCGCCACAACGCTCTGAACAACAACATGGGTAACCCCCGCCTGCCCCCCTACCCCCACCCCACCACCATCTACCCCCTGGCTCAGCTCAAACAACAGCTGAGTCTGCCAGGGATTGGCCCCGGGGTGGGGACGGGGGTAAGGCAGCAGAGCCCCACCCACGCCACCAGCAGTGACAGCATCTTCAGTGTGGCTGCTTTCTTTGCTGTGCCCAGGATTTCATCCATTGGGACACAGAATCTCACTGTGGAGAGGAGGGGTGAGCAGGATTATATTTGTCATTTGTGTCAGCTCACCTGACGTTATATAGCTGGAATATTACTGAGTGCGGCACAAATACACAAAAATGACCTATACTATTAACAGTCCCACAGTCTACCTATTTTGATCTACAACAAATATACTTTTTGAGAGTCAAAATATGGCATTAGTAATACATGTATCCATTCTCTGTCAACTAAAATTTGTTTCAAGGGGTCAGTAGCAGTAATCTGCTCGTGGTTGCTGTAAATAACAATCAGATGGACTGATCTGGTGATCAGTACACACACAATTTTGCTGAAATATTTGTAAACTACATTGAATGAAATTCAGAACACACTTGGGATAGCGGAACTGCAGTAATAACAACTGTCTGTTCCACATACATTAAGCAGCAGTTGTAACAAGTTCATAATGAGCCATTCAATATTGAGGCACATTTTTGTCTTGGGATCAGCAGTCAGTCAGAATTAATTTCAAGATTTACAGTGAGTGAGTTGGGTTTAACACCGCTTTTAACAGAATTTCAGTTATATCACGGCATGTCAGCTTAATGTGGGAGGATAGCCCGAAGTGATGCAAGTCTCAGACGTTTACCACTTCGGTGAAACCCACGAGCACGGGTATGATGCTGACAAACATAGAAACATAATCGGGGCAAACCAGGATTCCAACCCACAATCATAGGTTTCTGGCATGCCCAAGGGCCGCAACTCTGCTCAGCAAATCGCGGCATCTTAGACGTATGGGCCACCCGTGACCCGTCAAGATTTACGGTATTAACTTTTTTGATAATAATAGATCAAATGTTTATGTTCTGGCCATTTCAAACCTCTTGCAAATCCATCTCAGAAATACATACTTATACATACAAAATTCTGCTCTGAACAACTCAAGGCCAAATAATAAAACATTTAACAACAAATATATTTTCATTTTATTGTCACAGACCAAGATAATTGGTTTGCAAAAATGTGTAAATAATAAAATAATAATAATTTGATGTTCCAGTATTTTGAAGTAATATTGCAAGTAAGGGTGGCACATGGAGTCACAGGGCTTATTAAGGATGCTCTGCAGGCATTACAATCAAACATGCACTTGTCGGTGTACTTGGCCATGGCACACTTTATAACTTAACTCTCGTGACCTCCTACAGGTTTAACAATTTCTTTATGCGTTTGCCAGCAGTAGTTACTACTCTTTGGTTTTGTGTGCAATAAGTGACTTTCATAGTGACATTTATCTTACATGATACTTTGGGTCTGGAAGTCTTCCAGTGTTGCTCACTGACAACCTCTGTTTGAATGTACACATTTGATAGGCTACTCATCGTGTTGTATGTTTCAGAGGGTACAAAGAAGCCGGCTGAGTCACTGTTTATTATGGGCCAACATGGGAGCCTGATTGAGTACAGCCTGGAGCCCCGGGCTCGGCCTGGAGGGGAAAGAGTGGCAGACGACAGTCCTCTAGATTTGGGCGTGGCTGGGAGACTCCAGTGGTTGTTACAGAGGTGAATTGAAAACTTTGTTTCCTACGAGTGTGAAACTTGACTGTTAACAGGTTTGATGGATGTAAGGAAGATTGAGTCAGTAAGTAACCAGGGACTATGTGAGTGCCAGGATAGTCTTCAATGGGTTCAAATCCTAGATTCTCCAAATGTTGATCCTTGGCGAGTCAGCACCATATTTATGGCTTCACTAAAGTGGTGAATATCTACAGCCTTTGCCACTTCATGGACATTAATGATGCAGGTTCATTTCACATGTATGGGTATGTCTGTCACAGATAGCAACACATATTGAGTTAGGTATACTGCACTGGAATACAGATTTGCAACCCTTGCATCATCTCTCTGATCAGTATGCTTGGCATGTTGCTATGGAGGAATCTTGCATCAGTGTGTCAGTCTGAAAGGACTTCTGAAGTTGTGTTTGTTTTCAGAACAAAAACATCAACAGAAGTGAAGCCTCAGCAGCCCAGCAACCCCCTTGTGGTGGCCAGTGAAGCTGTGGTCAGCCAGCAGCCCACCCTCTTCCCAGGTCAGTCCCAGTCTTGTGTGTTCCATACACCCCATGTATAGCCCCACCCCTCCCACAGTCAGCAGCTCACCCTCTTCCCAGGTCAGTCCCAGTCTTGTGTGTTCCATACACCCCATGTATAGCCCCACCCCTCCCACAGTCAGCAGCCCACCCTCTTCCCTGGTCAGTCCGAGTCTTGTGTTTACATACACCCCATGTATAGCCCCACCCCTCCCACAGTCAGCAGCCCACCTCTTCCCTGGTCAGTCCCAGTCTTGTGTTTACATACACCCATATAGGGCCCCACCCACCACCCACGGTATGGTCTTTACAGGTCATTGACCCCATATAGAACCATCAATCACCTCCCCAGCAACTGTCCCGGATACACATTTATTCTTTTTAATGAAGTATGGTATAAATTGGGTAGCCCCATCTAGTAACTCACTCTGTCTATTTGTCAGACATGTCCGAGATGGATCCTGTATCTCGCCACGACTCCAGAGACAGTCTTTCCTCCGACCACAGCATAAAGGATGACCTTGACGAACAATGGCTCTCCCAGGTACTCGATTAGCATGATCACTGAAAGTGAAGTTGAAAGTTGAGGAAACAGAGTTGACAGAGCTTTGCTTATTGCCTTATTTAAACATGATTTGCTATTCAAAAACAAAGGGGTCATTATCCCCAAACTTGCTATCCATTGTCTAGATTTTTGCAGTCACTTTGTTTTGGATTTTTACCCAGCATTTTCTCAATGTTCATCTGTACTGAATATCTTTGTTGATTTTGCATTCAAACCATGTTATTCCAGAAGACACTGTATATCAGGGATACTTGGGAAATTAATATGTCACTTGACATATTATGTTCATGATTTACAGTAGCAGGCTGTATTAACCCACCCTTCCATGTGTAGTGTGTCCTACAGACCCCCCAGTATTTACTGTAGTAATAAAACAACTACCCTCATCCCGCCTCACAGCTCCCCATGGCAACCAATACTCATCCCCTTCACAGCTCTAGCAGCCAATACTCACCCTGTTACAGCTTTAGCAGCCAATACTCATCCCTTCACAGCTCTATCAGCCAATACTCACCCTGTTACAGCTTTAGCAGCCAATACTCACCCCTTCACAGATCTAGCAGCCAATACTCATCACCTTTTCAGCTCTATCGGCCAATACTCATCCCATCACAGCTCTAGCAGCCAATACTCACCCTGTTACAGCTTTAGCAGCCAATACTCACCCCTTCACAGATCTAGCAGCCATTACTCATCACCTTTTCAGCTCTAGCGGCCAATACTCATCCCATCACAGCTCTAGCAGCCAATACTCACCCTGTTACAGCTTTAGCAGCCAATACTCACCCCTTCACAGATCTAGCAGCCAATACTCATCACCTTTTCAGCTCTAGCGGCCAATACTCATCCATTCACAGCTCTAGCAGACAATACTCATCCCTTCACAGCTCTAGCTACCAATACTCATCCCTTTACAGATCTAGCAGCCAATACTCATCCATTCACAGCTCTAGCAGCCAATACTCATCCCTTCACGTCTCTAGCAGCCAATACTCATCCCTTCACAGATCTAGCAGCCAATACTCATCCCTTCACAGCTCTAGCAGGCAATACTCATCCCTTCACAACTCTAGCAGCCAATACTCATCTCTTCACAGCTCTAGCAGCCAATGCTCATCCCTTCACAGCTCTAGCTACCAATACTCATCCCTTTACAGCTCTAGCAGCCAATACTCATCCCTTCATGTCTCTAGCAGCCAATACTCATCCCTTCACAGCTCTAGCAGGCAATACTCATCCCTTCACAACTCTAGCAGCCAATACTCATCTCTTCACAGCTCTAGCAGCCAATGCTCATCCCTTCACAGCTCTAGCTACCAATACTCATCCCTTTACAGCTCTAGCAGCCAATACTCATCCCTTCATGTCTCTAGCAGCCAATACTCATCCCTTCACAGCTCTAGCAGCCAATACTCATCAGCCGATACTCATCCCTTCACAGATCTAGCAGCCAATACTCATCACGTCACAGCTCTAGCAGCCTATACTTACCCCTTCACAGATCTAGCAGCCAATACTCACCCCTTCACAGCCCTAGCAGCCAATACTCATCACGTCACAGCTCTAGCAGCCAATACTCATCCCTTCACAGCTCTAGCTACCAATACTCATCCCTTCACAGCTCTAGCAGCCAATACTCATCCCTTCACAGCTCTAGCAGCCAATACTCACCCCTTCACAGCTCTAGCAGCCAATACTCATCACCTTTTCAGCTCAAGGACTGGTGTTTAGAGTTAACCTTATACATAAGTTCAGAGACTGTATGTTATTCTGACCTCTGTGCTACAGGTTGAAATCATCACCCATGTCGGGCCTCACAGGAGGCTGTGGATGGGTCCTCAGTTCTCCTTCAAGACCTACCAGAACACGACCACGCTGTCCTCGACCTCCTCGGCCCTCCTGTCCCACAGCCCCGAGACACAGGCACATGTGTCTGGGATGGACATAGCCGCAGACGAGTGTGATTTGGAAAGTCTCAAGTAAGTGTTTGAACAAACCACTTGTGTCATCCCAGTGTTTGCTGCAGCCGAGCGTGTCACCTGTCAGGTTTTACTGCAGATGCTTAGGATCACTGTGTCGAGCTATAGAGTCATGCCCAAAATATTGTCTAAAATTAGGACGTTGTCTCAAACTGACTTTTGCACAAGTTTTTTTTTTTTTTTTTTTTAATCTTTTTTTTATTATTCCATTTCATGTATATTGTTACAAGTGTAGGTATTAACATGTATATATATGACAGTATTAACACAAGTTATAGTTTTCATAGGTGAGGACAGGCAGGTTGTGTAGGATATGTCGTCATCTCAAACTGTGAGGGAGATTATAAATATTTGTTTACAACTACAAGAAATAGATGATTACAATTAACAGGTAGTATGTTTCAACTGCTTCGTTAGATTATGAGATGTAAGTTTTGCCAATTCTGAGCATTTTGGTTAAATTGATTATTTTTTTTAGCGATAAAACTTTACAAACAAATTGTGTCTTTTAGTAGTGAAAGAAATTGCTCGAAAGATAAATCTTGTTGTTTTATGTTTGATATGTAGATGAATCTTTTTGCTAGTATAATAATATGATTTGCTACATGGTTTTGAGTGGAAATACCAAAAAAGATATTAAATTTCGAAAGGATAAAATTTGTTTGCAGGTTGTTATTTAGGAAGTTTTCAACTTTACGCCAGAATGGTTGAACAGATTGGCAATCGAAATATACATGAGACATATCTTCAGAAGCAGTTTTGCAGAAAGTACAAATATCTTCATCGACAAGTTTCATCTTGAATAACTCTTTCTTAGTGTAAATTATTCTGTTTGTAAATCGATATTGAAAATCTAAACGTTTACAATCGCGTGTGCATTTTCTATAACATAGAAGTATATCTTTCCAATCCAAACCTTGAGGTAAAACCGTATTCCAGTGTTCTAATGATTTTGGTACAGTATCATTCCTAATTAGTTCATCATAAAAGTCCTTGATTTTTTAACGTTATTAAAAAAATGTTTACATATATTGTTCAGCTGAACTACATTAACATCAAGTGGTGTCTCTGATTCGAAATCTCCAACTCTTTGGAATATTGTTCAGTAATTTTTGAAAGTCTAGAAAAGTTCCCTGGATCTTATATTCTGTTTGAAATTTTCAAAACTAAGAAAACCGTTGTTGTCGCAAAGGTCTCTAACACTCTGAACACCTTGATTAAACCAGTTTTTTATAATATAAGATGATTTAAATAAATGATTCAGCCAGAGTGGTTGATTCAGAATGTGGTCTAAATCATATTCATACAAACTCATTTTTTGGTAAAATATCTTCCAAGCAGACAATACATCTCTCCAAGGGTTGTCATGTTTAGATAAACATTCTACAGCATTAGAACCATATTTGAAAAGATGTTTTAGAGGAAAGATTGTTGTAGAATCTTCATGCTTTTTTATATACTTTTGTAATGAAGATAGTTTGAGAGCATTAATAAAACATAATATCTATCATCCTTAGACCTCCATCTTCATTATTTTTTTACTAATAGTTGATCTCTTAATTTTGTCGTTTTAGTTATTGCAAAGGAATCTAAAAATTAATGTGTTTAGGTCGGTAATAAAAGCTTTAGGTGGATTGGGTAGAGCAGAGAAGATGTGTACCAGAGTTGATATAGCAAGAGTTTTGATAACCGTAATTTTTCCAATAAGAGTTAAGGTTCTACTACGCCAATTAGCTAGTAGTCTATAAATATGTTCTAGTCTTTTTCTAGTATTGATTACCCAAAGGTCGTTCAATGATGCATTTAAAGTTATCCCTAAAATTTCAAAATCTCCCATATGCCAATCAAGTTTAAAGTCTTGTGCTAAAACTAGATTACTTTCAGACAATGATCCTATCCAAATTGCTTTTGTTTTTTCTACATTTATTTTAAGTCCTGACATTTGATAGAATTTGTTGAGGGTATCCATTGAAGTATTAAGGCTTTTTTCAGATCCATGTAGAAATAATTGAGCATCGTCCGGATACTGACCTAGTTTACTTTCCTTATCGTTAAGTGTTATACCTTTTATATCTGTATTTGTTCTTATCATAATACCTAGAATTTCTACAGCGATAATAAATAGATAGGGTGAAATTGGATCTCCTTGTCTACATTCCCTTTCAAGCCTAAAAAATGATGATAGATGTCCATTTTGAATAACAGATGCAGTGGTATTAGAAGTCAAAATACATACCCATTTAATGATATTTGGTCCAAAACCAAATTTTGTCATTACTTGTATTATAAAAGGTTTAGAAATTGCACAAGTTGAGAAAGCCTTGATTTGGCAATACAGTCTTGAGAAGCCCTAATTTTGAATTAGCCTTTGAAAGACGTTATAATTTAATATGATGTCTTGAAGAGCCTTGAATTCGACAATAGAGGGAAATTGAAGGAATTATGTGAATTTGTGCACTCATAAACATCCAGAAAGTTTGATGTTTGGTATGGGTTAATGAATCTTATTTCCAATCTTAAAATTATCCAAAGGATTAGAAGGTGGCATTGTACTGAAGATTACAAAGTTGGCATTATATTGAAGATTAGAGTTGGCACACTGAGGATAAAGTTGGCATTATTCTGAGGATTAAAATATTGGCACTACAATGAGGATTACAAAGTTGGCATTATACTGAGGATTACAAAGTTGGCATATAATCAGTTTAAGAATCTCTTATATAGTACATGCATATATGCAATGCGTACAAGGTTCATATGATACATATACTTATCTAGAAATAGTTGACATGATAATTATGGTGTGATATGTGTGCCTGTGGATGAAGAGAGGTAAAACGTGCTTTAACATCACATCCAAGATTATTGCACTTCTATAGCGTGCGCTTGGAATACTCTTGACTAATGCATATTTTATGGTGATATCATGATACCATGTTTGAACATGAATACCTCACTCACATAGTATACTGACTCCGAGCCGACCAGTCCTGGTTTTACCCCCTTAATGCCGAGTGCCAGATAGGTAACAACAAGTACCATATTTTAACGTCTTATGGTATGATGCGGCCGAGGATCAAACCCCGGGCCTTCCACTTTCTGGGCGGATGCTCTACCACCAGACTGCAGAGGTGGGGCTGTGAATGAGACCAGTACTGCATCAGATCCAAAATAACCTCTGAATTAAACATATTTTTTACACCTTATTATATTACTCCACCGGGTTGGAATAGGTCTTCGGCAATCCATGCTTGGCATAAAGGGCGAATGTGATTGTCGTAAGAGACGACTAACAGGATCGGGTGGTCAGGCTCGCTGACTTGGTTGATGCATGTCATTGTATCCCAATTGCGTAGATCGATGCACTGGATTGTCTGGTCCAGACTCGATTATTTACAGACAGCCGCCATATTGCTGGAATTTTGCTAAGTGTGGTGTTAAAACAAACAAACAAACATATGGAATCGTATGACCAGTCCCACAGTGTTGCTATTTTGATCTTGAAAACATCATGTGGACATATAATAGTGAACCTCAGCAAACATATGGCATATTGTACAGAGCTAATACCAAAGGGTTTAAAACATAGCCTATTTCGTGAAACATGCTTACACTCATTTCTCATTCATACCAGAATCAAGAAATAGAATGGTTATTATATATTTGTCATTCCCAATGTTTACAATTGATGGGCCTAGTTGTCCATGTGTACTTACATAGATAATAGCTGAGATACTACTGAACACATTGTTAACTTATTATTCCAGGTGGTAAAACCTCCAAAATATATATTATTAAAAGGATTGAGTGGCAATGCATCCATATATAACTTTTGGAGGGGGGTGGCGTGGAAGTCTTTCCTTACTAGTTTATATACTGCAACATTGAAAGCAATAACATTCAATACAAATAGATATAGACATTTTAAAGTAATGTAATGTACCTGGTGTAACTGTGGACGTGTTGGTGCAGAGAGTGTGTGCAGACTGAGTGCATGCAGTGAGACAAAGGGTCACCTGGAGGGTTAGCTTGGCCAATCAGTTGAGCATGGCATGGCTTGATATGTTATTAGCTTGGTACATGAAGGACACATGAACTACATTTGAACTATCCTAACCACTAATTATACATTAAAGTTCAACACAGAACCTGAAATGGAATAAAATAGCATTCACTGAAAAAATATATAGTAAGTATGTACAAAGGTTACATCTGCTACACAAAGCTTGCATTTTACTGAGGGTTTCAAAAATATGGCATTATACTGAGGGTTACAAGATGGCATTCTCCTGAGGATTACAAGATGGCATTATACTGAGGTTACAAGGTGGCATTATACTGAGGATTACAAGATGGCATTCTCCTGATGATTACAAGATGGCATTATTCCGATGGTTAGAAGGTGGCATTATACTGAGGGTTAGAAGGTGGCATTATACTGAGGATTACAAGTTGGCATTCTCCTGAGGATTACAAGATGGCATTATACTGAGGGTTACAAGGTGGCATTATACTGAGGGTTACAAGATGGCATTATACTGAGGGTTACAAGATGACATACTGAGGGTTACAAGGTGGCATTATACTGAGGATTACAAGATGCCATTATACTGAGGGTTACAAGGTGGCATTATACTGAGGTTACAAGGTGGCATTATACTGAGGGTTACAAGATGACATTATCCTTAGGGTTACAAGGTGGCATTATTCCGATGGTTCGAAGGTGGCATTATACTGAGGGTTACAAGTTGGCACTATCCTGAGGATTACAAGATGGTTTTTTACCCTGAGGGTTACAAGGTGGCATTATCCTGAGGTTACAAAGGTGGCATTATACTGAGGGTTATAAGGTGGCATTGTACTGAGGATTACAAGATGGCATTTACAAATATGACATTATAACAAGGGTTGACTGTGATTTTGATTTCCAGAATCCATCAAGCCCGGTCCAGTCCAGTGGCCATTTCCACGACACGGCCGGCCTACAGGCGATCTTCCACCACAGACTACAGCCCATCGCCAGGCCGCACCCACACCCACACTGCTGGTGCCCTGCTTATAGAAGCTGGTTAGTCTCACTTCCTTATCTACAGCAATGAGTGTAGTTCCAATTGGGAAGGGGTGCGGGTGGGGGTTAGTTAATCAAGACTTGATTCCACTTGATTTTTACTTGGTTAAGTTTCTGATTGCTTCATTACAGTATAAAAATAATAAATATTACAGATGAGAAAAAAACACTTTGCATAGCAGTATGGTGAATATCCTGTTGTACTTAACTAACACTTTTGCTTCAAATGTTTCAAAAGTTCATATAAACCATTGACTTGATGATGCAGGAAGTTTTGACCAGTCGCCGAATCTGAGTGATGTTCTGTGTGGGTGGGCCGAGTCCAACCTGGTCCGGCAACCGCGGAGCAGCGAGGAGGAGGAGGATCGTCTCCGTGAGACTCTGGCTGACGCCATGGTGGAATCTCCTGTCAAAGACTGTGGACCCACTAGCATGAGAGAGGGTGAGTTACCATGGTTTAAACAGTTCCAAATTTTCAGTTAACACTGATGCCTTTTGAGTTTAGAGTTATGTCCCTCTCGGCAATATTCTAGTCCTATCTACGTGAAGGACATCGAGAAATGGCTTCAAGCATGGTATCCATGGCAGGAATATCCATCTGGTATTTGGTATGATGAGCAAGCAGCACAATGAGAATCTGATTTTTCTGCTCCTATGGACATAGAGTTCTTTAAAGCCATGACAACAAGAGCTGAATTATCCTCTTTTATCCAGTGTATGGTGTATCCATTCTATCATGACAAACACTCTGGACCCATTCGTAGGCATGCATGGCCCAGTTTTCTAGGTGACATAATTCGCTGAATAGAGTTGTCTCCCTTAGTAGGCATGCCAGAAACCTATGATCATGCATCTTCCCGAGGCAAGGGCGTTCACTGGCTCTAAAAGTTTCCGATCGAACGTAGTGCCACCAGTGGCTATTACGAGTTATGTGCCTTCTATGTCCCACCTATTGACCAATCAGATCTGGCGGCACCCAGAAAAGACCATATTATCGATAATCAAGATTGAAATTGTATCAAAATGGGTCTTACTTCGCGGAGTGCATTAATCATGTGAGCACCTTGATTAAAAACTTGAAATGATTTGGAAAATTTTGCTGATGCTAAGTTGATGGTACACATGCTTTGCAATTCCTGCTATCTACCAAAATCTACACATTAGTTTACAAAGCAGGTGTAGATTTTGTTACGAGATTTTGATTGGACTATGCATAGACTCGTTAGTCCAGCCAAAATATAACTCCATTACTCCTGCCTTGTTCAGCATGGGTGAAAATTGGACTGTTACAGTGAGTTATCCCCCTTGCCTCGGGAAGATGGTGATCATGGGTTTGAATCCAAGATTCCCCCTGGTTTATCAGCACATGCTCATTCCTTTGGGTTCCTCCAATTAAATGTCTAATATCTGCATCCCCTCGGGCATTCCTCCGACATGCTGACACACCAGGATATGAAAGACTGCAACAAAAAACTGTCATATGTCTACATAACACAAAGAATCAGCAACAGAAAACGATGAGAACTAACTAAAAACTAAGAACCAGCATCATAAAACTGAAAGCATGCTGCCCAAATCATGGAAAGGGCATCATACTACACTAATATAACAATACACATCTAGAATATTCTATATTAGCGCTGTAATATGTAAATGTACTCGTTGTTTGCTGATCTTCATGAGTAGCAGGCAACTTCCCTCTTGTTCTGCGCATGCCTAGTTTTGAATGTTGCGGTCTGTGTGATTTAGTGCCACAGTTTCCATGGTTTCGACAGCGTGCTCTCAGATTAATGATGCTGTTTCTTAGTTTTGGGTCACATTCTCATTGTAATCTGTTGCCGATTCCTATTGGTAGGCCTGTTTTTGATAGGAAAAAAAAGATTAAGTAAGACTTCTTTTTTGTTGACATTTGTGACATGTTGTATACAGATTTGTAGGCCATGTAAATTTTTTTTTTTAAATGAAATGTTTTAGAACAATATACCCTGTATAGGAATAACTTAAGCAGTTCTTGTGGACTCAAAGATGACTTACGGTACATATGACATCATTAGTCCATCTAATTCCAAAGTGTAATTAATCTCTCTTTGAATAATTTGTAAAGTTTCATTTGCAACAGAGCATCTGAAAATGACTTATGATCCTGCATACAATGGGATTTGAACTCAAGTTCGTTCCACTTACACTGAGCATTTTGTTGTGGCTCGAGACAGACAGAGTTACCTCCCTTATACCTCTTCCTAGTAAAATCTCAGCTTATTTCTTATAGTGTCTTTGTTTTAATTGTAACTTGAGACAGAGACACACCATGGTTTGTGTTTAGGATCAGATGGTATTATGGTATATCCATCAATATGTCGATGATAATTTGATAAATGTGTTTTGCAAGAATGCAACTGTCAGGAATTATATGTTTGAAAAAATTACAAACATCCGAAAACATTTAATATTTCATACATGATTTCCACTACTTATTATATATGACTGTGTCCCAGAGTCACGTATCGGTCAGTTGTTTAATATTTTATTAAAACACATATTTAAGCTGACAAGAAATGAAATTATCACATGTCTAATTTTTAATTGGAGTTGAAGCGAATGCTTTCAGGCACCCACACTTCTATGTCGTGGTTGTTGAAAAGTTGGGATTGTGTTGTTGAGATACGGTTGATCTGTGTGATTGTCTGTCACCATACCTTGACGACCTGGTAAACTGGTCAAGCACTGGTTTATCTGGTCCAGACTTTATCCCTGACAGGTCTCAGTTATATACTGGTCAGTAGTTGTAATATTGTACACTGGGGCACTCACTCACCCATTCACAAGTCTGCACACACTGTAACAATGTACCAGCATGACATGGATTGATTATTATGATATTTACTATTTCGCCTTTTTGGATTATTTTTCTTTTTATGGTTTTTCATTTGATAGGATTTTTTGTGTGTATTCTAGTGATTAATTGGACAATTTTCATAACTACCTTATTTTATTATCAAATGTAAAAAAATAATTAATTTCAGTAATGGTGGATGATTTATGATTACTATGTAGGCAATATGATCCTATAATTACCTGATTCCAGTGATAATTTAACAGTTAGAAAAAATATTCAGTGATCAAAATCAGTCCTAATCACACTACCTATGATTCGGCTTTCAATTTTTTAAATTAACAAAGAAATATGCTCAATTCTTGTTCCAGAAATATATATTTCTAAAATTCGAATAATTTGATTAGCTCAGTGCTGACAAGGCAAATGAGCATGGAGGTTTAGCTGTGTTATTCCTGACCCAGTTTGACACTAGATTCAGGATTTCATGCATCAGGGATAATGCTGTTACACCTGGACGGTCTTTCTGTCTTTATTTTGTTGGTGAAAATAACTTTTGTATTGTTTTGAAACTTAAGTATGTTGATGTTTCATATACCATATTTCACAAACTGTTATTATTCTTATAAATATCTTTATTAGTAATGCACAAACTCTACCTATTTTATATTTGAAACACGACTAATTCAACTGTAAAAACAGGAGGAAGTAAAAAAAACTCAACTGTTTTAATTTCATCTTAAATAATACAAAGTGAACCATGAGTTACAACTGGGTTTAGGTCCTGAGTTAAAGTATTCAGCAGTTAAGGAGATGGTTCCAAATTTCTTATACTCTGTTTATACTCTTATGACAATGATAGAGGGTGGTGGGCTAAGCTAGTGGTTAAAGTATTCGCTGTTCACAGCAAAGCCCGGGTTCAATTCCCCACATGGGTACAATGTGTGGAGCCTATTTCTGGTTTCCCCCGCCATGATATTGCTGGAATATTGCTAAAATTGATGTGGAAACATACTCATGTTACTAATAATTGGCATGTTTCATATCCACCCAAGCATGTCTTTAAACCATGTTTTATATTCTATTATTGATTCATTAAACAACATTCAGTGTTTCATGTTTTCGAAAATTCAGACAATTTACTTTTACCAACACCTCATGCATGACAATTGTTTTAGAAAAAGTTTAACATGAATTAGCTTTTTCTTCTAATCATTTTACTGTGATTTTTTTTCCATTAAAACTAAATAAATGTAATTTTCCATAAGAAATGTTAAACGGATTTAGCCTAGGCTTGGGAACATAAATTTTGCACTTTGAAATTTCATCTGCCTGAGGTGTATTTTCCAGCTATTCAAGATAACTGTTTTCTGCTCAGTTGGGTTTAATTAAATCGGCAACAAGACAACTTTAATTTTGATAAATTTCCGTGATGAGAGTTAATGTGCTCGGAATCACCTTGGTTAGGTTGAAGGTGACCTGGTGTGTACGAGGTGCGTTTGAAGTGTATCATCCAAACATATCGTTAAACACAGGTAGTTGAAAGAATGCTACAAGTCCTGGGTTGTCTCTGACCTGCGCTGTCTCATCATTAACTTCCATCTCGTGAGTGACAGAAAATGTACGCCTGTCATTTTCACTTTATGTTTTCCTGTGTTGAAACGAGCGCTGATGATTTCCCCATGTTTGTTAATTCTGAAATTACCACTTATAGTTCAACATTCATTAACCCGCGCAATCCCTTGCTTTGTTCCAAAGTTTATGAGCCATGGGTTACGAAGCACGCAGGCCTGGCCCGTCCATTGCTCTGCTGATTATTCCCTGCGAAATCAACCAGCGTTAACTAAATTATAGACCTTCAACGCTCTCTCAACCTGTCATCGGAGGGAAAACGTTGCTTGACGACATTCACGATTATTATGGGGGGGGTGTTTTGTATTTATTCTAAAATGCGTGTTGACAGTCTCGAAACATCCAACTCTAGATTTTCTGATCACAGCAGTGGCAATTTTTTTCATCAGTTTCAAAATCTGGTTGCTCACACATGTCAATTAAATGCCAGATAATTTCCTTTGCCAGTTTTTAATAACTAAATGAGCCGGTGATTATGTATGAGTCAACATTGGAAAAGATTAGACTGTAATTATGTAGTGGTCAAAAGCGCTTAACAGAAATGGCAAATCTGTGTGTCAGTTTTATGAGCAGTGTGTCCTGTGTCGTCAAGGTTCTTTTGAAAAGCAACAGCTTGTCCTTTACATTTCATACAAATATTGAGAAGCTAATCACATAAGGAAATAAAGGTGAGATCACCATACAAATAAAACAATTGACTTTCCAGAGATTTTCTCATTGTTCTTAATTGTCAGTGTGTGGCTGGAATTTTACAAACACATCATGAAAAATGTCAGGGAATAGTGTTCTCTTTTTAATTTCTGAAATAAATTCTGATTTAGATTTTAGATAAATGTGTTCAGCTTTATCTTTATGGGGTAGTGAATAAAAGGAAAGATTATGTTTTTAATCAAGTCTCTGTACAAAAACTATAACTTAAGAACATTGTTTTGTTCATGAATTGATAACTTATTCACCAATAAAAAAACCCAAATTTTTATGTTTTTTAAAAATCAACTAAAAAGTCATATTTTGTTTAAATTCACTAAATCAATTTATTACCATGATTACTGTCATACTTGTATACCACAAAAATACCAAATATATTAAAAAATCATGGTGAAATTCAAGCATGTGTCAAAATATACATGACATGAAATTGACGACAATTGATGTAGATATCCCTGAAAAGACTTCCAACTTCCCATATATTTACAAGCCACAGGAGGTACACACTGACACTAATTACAGGTTGTTTAGAAAGGAGGAGTCAAATATTATCTAGCAAAGGTTCAGTTTTGACATATTTCCTTTGTGAATATTAGTCATATTTGTGCTTTTCCTACCTAATATTACGCCTCCATTTACCGCTGAACAAAGCCTTATGTGTGATGTACCAGAGAGATTAACTTGCCAGCTCTATTAAACTTCTGACACCTTGTCATTTCCGACAGTTCTTTTCATGCGGATGAGCGTAGAGGAGTCCTTTTACCTCTGTCAACCCCGCTCATCTTATTCGACCTTCGAACTTTTTGACTCAGATTCTTTTGACAGTGGCCCAGGCGACAAGGGACGTTCGAGTCAACCAGTGCTGTGCTCAATGGATGGAAACATTTCCTATGTTTTTCCACAAACTCGAAAGGAAATTGAAAGGGAACAGTGCTTGAGTGCCACGGCTGAACGGCCATTATGCCTGCCGAGTGCCAGTGTCTGATTGTTTTGTCTCCGGGGGTGTGGACAATGAACTGAGGGACAGGTTTTATGCATTAGATGCGTTAAGTATTTCCACACGTAGATCTACGAGCGTTCAGTGTAATTATGAATCATGATCAATTTTCAGTACTTATATTGACATCCACAAAGACACAGATGACAATGTTGGTTTTATCTACTGCGATAAGTATTGTGGGGAATTAAAGCTTGTGTATTATGCCGCGACGGCAGAACGGCATCTTGGGAAGACTCCCAGCAGGACAATCCTTTCACATCTTCAGATCTTATCTACTTCAAACTAAAACCCTCAATACACGCACCCCATGCCTGACCCTTGTCTGAATCGAAAATTAAACCCCAAGCACCTATTAATTTTTGACACGTTAATATAGAAGAGTATACAAGGGTTTCGAGCCGGCTTCAATGTGATGTAATGAGAGCCCCAGGTCAAAGGTGAGGCCCTACTTTTGTCGAAAGCCCCAAACGGCATCTAGATGAAAAGGGAATCGTAGGATATTAGCGTTTTGTCGAGACCATTCAGTTCATTCAAAGTACGGTGGCGTCTGACAAAATAGCACAAATACCTACCGATTATTGTTGCACAATTATGACATTTGTTAACAGTGAAATCACTTTAATCGCGGAACAAGTTAGTTCTACTGCTTAGTTCGGAATGTCAGTACTTCTGGTGCAAAGCACAGTTTATCTGAGTACAGGACTATTGAAAATTACTTTGTATTGAGCAAAACGAGGAAAGACCTTTACAGAGAGAATGACATGTAGTTTTCTTTAGTGTTAATAGCATGTAAATAGTTACGCTTAAATGTGTTTAGCATATCAGCTGAATGTCAGTGTTTGTGGTGACAGATAAATACCTATGTAGAATAAATATATACAGGTTTCTCATGTTTTAATGTATATCTTTACCTGCTGTTTTTGATTATAGGAATATTTTTATGTTTAAAGATAATTTTTTGTTTTGCAGAAATTTGCGAATCTCAAACATTTCAACATTAGCATATTGCTAATATTCTTAGATGTTGTAAAGCATACCATATTTAATATATTTGGCATTGACCTTCATAAACAGATCCCAAGTGTCTTATTACAGATGACTGAACACTTCATTTGGATATTAAAATGATAAAAACTCTATATGGAAAGAAAATCTCAATGTGTTGCCTCAATAAAGGACATATATTTTTGTGTAGTGGGGCAGGGGGTAGGGGTGAGTAGGGGTGATGTGTGTGTAGTGGGGTAGGGGGTGGGGGTGAGTAGGGGTGGTGTGTGTGTAGTGGAGCAGGGGGTGGGGGTGAGTAGGGGTGGTGTGTGTGTGTAGTGGGGCAGGGGGCAGGGGGTGGGGGTGAGTTGGGGTGGTGTGTGTGTAGTGGAGCAGAGCAGGGGGTAGGGGTGAGTAGGGGTGGTGTGTGTGTAGTGGGGTAGGGGGTGGGGGGTGAGTAGGAGTGGTGTGTGTGTAGTGGGGTAGGGGGTGGGGGTGAGTAGGGGTGGTGTGTGTGTAGTGGGGTAGGGGGTGGGGGTGAGTAGGGGTGGTGTGTGTGTAGTGGGGTAGGGGGTGGGGGTGAGTAGGAGTGGTGTGTGTGTAGTGGGGTAGGGGGTGGGGGTGAGTAGGGGTGGTGTGTGTGTAGTGGGGTAGGGGGTGGGGGTGAGTAGGGGTGGTGTGTGTGTAGTGGGGTAGGGGGTGGGGGTGAGTAGGGGTGGTGTGTGTGTAGTGGGGTAGGGGGGTGGGGGTGAGTAGGGGTGATGTGTGTGTAGTGGGGTAGGGGGTAGGGGTGAGTAGGGGTGGTGTGTGTGTAGTGGGGTAGGGGGTGGGGGTGAGTAGGAGTGGTGTGTGTGTAGTGGGGTAGGGGGTGGGGGGTGAGTAGGGGTGGTGTGTGTGTAGTGGGGTAGGGGGTGGGGGTGAGTAGGGTTGGTGTGTGTGTAGTGGGGTAGGGGGTGGGGGTGAGTAGGAGTGGTGTGTGTGTAGTGGGGTAGGGGGTGGGGGTGAGTAGGAGTGGTGTGTGTGTAGTGGGGTAGGGGGTGGGGGTGAGTAGGGGTGGTGTGTGTGTAGTGGGGTAGGGGGTGGGGGTGAGTAGGGTTGGTGTGTGTGTAGTGGGGTAGGGGGTGGGGGTGAGTAGGGGTGGTGTGTGTGTAGTGGGGTAGGGGGTGGGGGTGAGTAGGGTTGGTGTGTGTGTAGTGGGGTAGGGGGTGGGGGTGAGTAGGAGTGGTGTGTGTGTAGTGGGGTAGGGGGTGGGGGTGAGTAGGGGTGATGTGTGTGTAGTGGGGTAGGGGGTGGGGGTGAGTAGGGGTGGTGTGTGTGTAGTGGGGTAGGGGGTGGGGGTGAGTAGGGGTGGTGTGTGTGTAGTGGGGTAGGGGATGGGGGTGAGTAGGGGTGATGTGTGTGTAGTGGGGTAGGGGGTAGGGGTGAGTAGGGGTGGTGTGTGTGTAGTGGGGTAGGGGGTGGGGGTGAGTAGGGGTGGTGTGTGTGTAGTGGGGTAGGGGGTGGGGGTGAGTAGGGGTGGTGTGTGTGTAGTGGGGTAGGGGGTAGGGGTGAGTAGGGGTGATGTGTGTGTAGTGGGGTAGGGGGTGGGGGTGAGTAGGGGTGGTGTGTGTGTAGTGGGGTAGGGGGTGGGGGTGAGTAGGGTTGGTGTGTGTGTAGTGGGGTAGGGGGTAGGGGTGAGTAGGGGTGGTGTGTGTGTAGTGGGGCAGGGGATGGGGGTGAGTAGGGGTGGTGTGTGTGTAGTTGGGGTGGGCATGGGGGGTCTGCTCGACACTGAGGATGAAATTCACTAATTGGAATAAAATGATAATAACAACCACAAAAATGATAATAAAAACATTTGTGTAGCACCAGATTCTACAGGTGCCTATCTGCTCAAAGTGCTGCAGCATTATTATCCTGGTGGATAGACCTCGATTCTCATTCTCAGCTCCCTGGGGAGTACAAAAATGAAATTGCAATCCGAAGGTATTAAATGTGTATTCTGGTGTGATGTGTGATGTGTGATGTGCATTACAGTGAAAGCTTGTTTACCAGTTAATTCGTCAGCTTTGCCTTCCGGATAATTAATTCTGGGAACAGTGAACAATGATGTAAAGTAATGTAAAGAGACATTACTCCGTACACATGATTTGTTGATCCGGAAATTCAATGATACTATTGTCTGGATTAACAGGGTTTCACTCTACAGATTAATTGGTAAGATAAGATAGATAGATAATATTTAATTATCCTGAAGGAAATTTTGTTTACATCATTGTTTGTTTTGTTTGATTGTTTGTTTGTTGTTTTACGGTGCACTCAGCAATATTCCAGCTATATGACGGCTGTCTGTGAATAATCGAGTCTGGACCAGACAATCCAATAATTGATATGAGCATCGATCCACGCAATTAAGACATAATAAATAAAAAGTGGTTTGAAATAAAACAAAACATGATGTTACAAATTTTGGCTAAGAATCCATTTGTTTGCAGAGCACCTTACACTCCAGAAAACATAACCCATCGAAGCATTTCATTTCTACTTTTGGATGTAACAGGGAAAAATCACTAAATCAAACAGAAGAATGTTTCTGAATGAATGTATTTTGTAATATAATTGTCTCAGCTAGGCTGGCTTGATTGCCTTACCAGCATTTGATCTATTGATGTGATGAAAAAATATTTGAAGTTACTTGTTAAATATGTAATTATTATCATCTTGATTTAAAAAATGGTATTGGTATGATTAAGAACAGTATCTGGTATCACAAAACCTTGACTGTAGAGAATAAACTGTGTCTGCATGGCATAGCAACAGTTTCATTTCTACAAAGACAAATGCCTAAACTGAGTTACCTCCCTTACTCCATTTAGTTGGTGAAGTGGGATTTGCTGTTTCGATTGCAAATGAAAGAGATATTAATTTTTTAATTGAGAATTAGCTTCAGACATATTATTATTGATGATTTTTATGCTGTAGTTTGTTACAAGCATTTGCAAATATCTAAAACGGTAATGATATCATGTGATTCTAAGATCTGTGAATTAATCAGTACCATATCTAGCTACAGCTTCTTGTCCATGTGTTTATGTTGGATTGTGGGTAGGGAGGGATAAGGGAGGAGGAAGGGAAGGGGCACGGGGTGGGGTAGGGATTAGGAGATGGGCCCAAATGTTATGTGGTAGGTGATAGTATTGTAAAGTTTGTTGTTTAACTCTGCACTCTGTATTATTCTTGCTATATGACAGCGGCCTGTAAAATACTGAATCTGGTCCAGACTAGTAATTGATATTATGAGCACTATCACCGAATGTGACCACCTGATCCACTGAGTTGCCTCTTTCATCCAGCAAAGGTTGATTGGGACCTCTTCTAACCAGCAATACCTACAGGATCTGTGAGTGTAGTTTGGAAGGAAAATTGTGATATTTGGTGTGCACATGTTGGGAGGAGTGGGGTCAGGTCTCTGGCAAAGTGAATGTTTGAACAGAGTTGGTATTGTTGGAGCAGGGTTTGGTGGAGTGAGTGGGAGACAAGTAGAGTGGAATGGATGCTAGCTATCACGTAACATGTTCCATCGTTATGCTGAGTGATGGTGGATGTTATCTGACTGTGACTCACTGCCTATGCCACCTGTAAAGATCCAGGGTCGAATAGGTCTTCAGCAACCCATGCTTGTGGTAAGAGGTGACTAACGGGATCGGGTGGTTGATGCACGTCATCGTATGCCAATTGTGTAGATTGATGTTCATGATGTCAATCACTGGATTGTCTGGTTCAGACTCAATTATTTACAGACCACTGTCATATAGCTGGAATATTGCTGGGTGTGGCGTCAAACAGCAAACAAACAAAACTTCCTATGCTTTATGAACATGTTATTAGCAGTTGGAAATAGTTCACTATAAAATAAATTGTCAACTGTAAGTTCAGGTACAAGTGAGGGGATAAAAATGAGGGGTTCCTGGTGTCAGATTTTTCACTGTTACATCCAAAAGTAGAAATGAAATGCTTTGATGGGTTATGTTTGCTGGAGTGGAAGCTGCTCTGCAAACAAAAGGATTCTTCCAAAATTTGTTACATCATGTGTTTTATTTCAAACCACTTTTTGTTATTTATTATGTGTTCATTTTAATTCAATTTTTTTAGGACAAAAACAAATACCCAGATATAGTAGTAGGACATTATACAGGTGCTCCTCAATACTCCTCCTTTACTCTTCAATACAAGAGACTCGTGAAGATGCGGGGTAGAATAGGTCTTCAGCGACCCATGCTTGCTGTAAAACACGACTATGCTTGTCGATAAAGGCGACTAACGGGATCGGGTGGTCAGGCTCGCTGACTTGGTTCAAGCATGTCATCGATCCCAATTGGGTGGATCGATGCTCATGATATCAATCACTGGATTGTCTGGTCCAGACTCTATTATTTACAGACCATCGTCATATAGCTTGAATATTGCTGAGTGCGGCATAAAAAAACAGACAAACAAACAAACAAATCTTCCTATGCAATATCAACATGTTAGTAGCAGTCTGAAATAGTTCATTATAAAATAAATTGTTAAGTGTAAGTTCAGGTACAAGTGATGGGAAGACCATGAGATGCCAACTCCATATTGAGGGCGTTAGGAGTATCTGGAGTAGGTGATACATGTATCTAAAATATGTAATGTTGCATTATAATTTATCCCCCAAACTCGCCTTCAAGAGCTAAAACAAGGGGTTATCAATTGATTATTAACTGTGTATATGTGTATCACTGATGATAACTGTAGCTAGCTCAATATATGTAGTTGAAATTTCAGGAAATATTATTTAGGACAAAATTCTATATGTATTTCTCATGAACATATTAGATTACCATAGTGATTACTCCCAAACCATCTAGGTTGGCATCGGTAGTATGTATGTGTGGAGCCATGCTTAGTCAGTGCTAGGTGTATTGATGACCCAGTACTACAATTCACTATGCAGAGTTGCCCCTCTTAAGTGCACCAGGATCAGCTGACTGTAGGTTTAACTCCATCATACATCCATAGCTTGTTTAGCTCCAAAGTGTGCAAGCATCTGTCGCCTGCATCATTTGGTCTTTGCTCCACACTATCTTATAACTAACATACAGTTGAAAGGGGTGCTTTTATTTGTTCCAGTCTCTCTTGAAGTAAGTGTTGAAGACATGTTAAGATTTGAATGGTTAAGTTCGTATTTCAAGATGAAATCATTCTGACTTTAGACACAGATACCGACTCAAACAGCACTCTGCTGGTTAACCGTGACATGCCGCCTCCAGACCCTGATTACAGGAAGATAATAACGTGACACTTGTCATAATGAGGCCTTCCGACAGATGCACACCAACTTTACATTGGTAGCTCTTGGTGAGAAACACATATTTGTATCTGATAAATTTGTGTTAAATTTAAATGGAATTGGCACATAGTTCTTCTGGCTAACCACTCACCTGCTTCCATTTACTTGGCTGAAGACTTCCAGTACATCTTGATAGTACCTCTTTGTTTTGGGTGTGAAAAGGTAGACAAGTGTAGAAACTGTTTTAAGAATGCAACAACTATGTTGAGGTCTGTCATTCTGCGAACTGGTTTTTTAATCAGTTTGACAACTTTGAAATATGTTGGTGATACTTTTGGAGTTTCTTGGTGTAATATATTTTTAGTTATATTTATGTTTGACTACGTAGACGTGTGCAGTGCACGGGCACAGGTGGTCCAGTCGTCAAGCGCCGCAATTTGCTGTGCCACACCAGAAACCTATGATCTTAGGTTTGAATCCCGGTTCGCCCTGATTATGTTGCTGTCAGCACCATATTCATGGGTTTCAAGGTGGTAAATGTCTGAGACCTGCATCACTTTGGGCTTTCCTCTGACACTAAGCAGACATGCCATGATATAACCGGAATATTGTTTAAAGCTCACTCGCTCACTCACTTACTCACTCACTCACTCACCCACTCACTCAGATGTATAGTGTGTATGTTTATGTTTGACTTATGCTGTATGTAAACATGAAGCTGTGAATTATGGGAATGGTTTAAACTATAAAGATTTGTTGATTTTAAAAAGCAATCTATGGTTGATTAATGATGGATGATGGAAGATAAATAAAACATTATACATTTAGAACATCCATATCCTTTTTCTAAAGAGCAATAAAAAAAGCAACACATTTTAGAAGATTTTAGTGTCTCAGCAACACAAGTATATCTATTAGGGGAGATTGCAGTAGCAAGAAGTCTTGAATTCTTGTCTTCAGATTTGTGTGTTTTTATGCATGTTAGACTCAGTATTATTATAGCGTAAATAATTGATCACAGAATTCATGACAACAAAACTCAACTAGACTCTGACTGCTATCAGTGTATAGGAGGTACATGGATGTCACAAACATACATAGATTCCTTTGTTGGGAAATAAAATAAATGAACTGGTACTACACTACTGTCAGGTGGCTGAACTCATATTCAGTGAAATATGGTAATTCATGTTTACTTGAGTGGTACATCCACAAGATTTCAGTGAGTGAGATGGGCTAAGCACTGCTTGAAATAGTTCAGATATATTTACGTATTTCAATTTAGTTTGAGAAGGAAGCATGTGGCTCATGGTAAACATTTAGCATTTTTGTGAAACCACCAGGCGATGGTGTTGACGGATGATGGAGACTTCAATAGAAGGATCTGAGATTCGAACCCATAACCAGGGGATCCGTGGATTGCTATGGCAGGAGAACATAATATGTACAAGACATATAACACAATACATCTGGATTAAGGACATTTGCTGCTCTGAGTGCATGTTTTTAATACGTGCATCTCAAAATGTCATGCAGAGGGAGTTCTTTAGCGACATATTGTAAGGCCATCTTTTCCCCAAATCTAAATGATGAAGCAAATCATAGGTTAAACGTCAGTGCATCAAAGATAGGGTTTTAAATATCAAGCATTAAGTGAATTTATTCAAAGTTTATAAAAGGTTGCGTTTTGCTTTGGCAAAAGTGAATACAGGTGTATACAGTATATATGATGTCACTAGAATGCAACATCGTGGTGTAACGTCATAGCACTGTGTGAGAAATTAAGGGAAATATGTAAATGTGAACATATTTGTCAATTAACTCAAAACATTGCACACTAACCTGGAGAAATTACGATATTTTTGTTTAGATAAACTTTTTTTATACTTCTGTTAACACAGTGTGAAGATTCGGGGTAGAATAGGTCTTCAGCAACCCATGCCTGCCTTAACAGGTGACTAACGGAATCGGGTCAGGCTCGCTGACTTGGTTGATGCATGTCATCGATCCCAATTACGTGGATCAGTGCTCATGATATCAATCACTGGATTGTCTGGTCCAGACTCAATTATTTACAGACCGCTGTGATATAGCTGGAATATTGCTGAGTGTGGCGTTGAACAACAAACAAACAACAACAACCAACAGTGATTGACTCCCCTTTATACCTGTAAAGAAAAGTGTATTTAGGAGGGTATGTAAACAGTGCGTCTAGCGCAATGGAAATCGCTAACAATGATAACCCCCTTTTCTCTTCATTTGGAAAGTTAGATTTAATCAAACATCTTACAAAATGTTAAATACTCTTAATACAGATCAGAGGACATGTTTAATATCTTATTTATGCTCAGCTCCCTTTAATCAATTATGAAAACTGCTAGCATGTTGTTTTTCTTGACAATCTTTGGGAGTTGTCATGGTAATGGCAGTTAATTATTTTGGGTGGCAATTAACAGTGTTTATTATTGATGATATCAACCTTCCTGCCTGGTGTCACTGCATGGTAAATGACATCAGTCCTCCTACCCTCCTAATGTCATCACTGGCAAGCTGACAAATGTTATATAAGGCCAAACACAAAACAACTTGTGCTTCAGGTAGCATGGATTCCACAGATATTGGTTGGTAGGTAGGTGTTTTGCTTTTTTTTTAAATAAGAAAATATATGGCTTGTTTGAACTGATGTTGGTTGCAAAGTTCTTCAAATTTGGAGATCATCTGATTTTTTTTCTCCAAATGTTACATAACTTTGGTTTCTTGACGGATGTTTCCAGCTGTGATAAAAACACTAGGGTAGCTAGTGAGTGAGTGAGTGAGTGATTATGGTTTTACGCCGCTTTTAGCAATATTCCAGCAATATCACGGTGGGGGACACCAGAAATGGGCTTCACACATTGTACCCATGTCGGGAATCAAACCCGGGTCTTCGGCGTGACGAGTGAACGCTTTAACCACTAGGCTATCCGACCGCCCGGGTAGCTAGTGAAAGAATGGGTGCGTTGGGGTATCTGAAACGTAGGGTTTTTTCAGCCTGTTAAATGCTGTTAGGTACATGTCCTCATTGTATGACTGAATGATTGAATCAATCAACTCATCATCATTGATGTTGACTTAATCCTACACAGGGATTTATCTAGACCTGCTCAGAAGCAGATTTCCAACCCAAAGTCTTCTGTAAATGACAGTAAAAAGTCCCAATTTGATTAAAAAAACTCCCATTACCTCAGAATTTCCAAAAATAAGAACATTAAAAAATCAGATTTTGAACAATATCAATTTTTTTGTTCAAATGTGCCTGCCAAAGGCACTTAGTTTGAAATCCTAGATTATTCTCTGCTATATATTTATTTTGGAACATTGTACTTTTTGAAAGGAATATGACATACAACAACATAATGGTCACTCTTAAACTGTTAGAAGTAGAGGTAGCCTTGTGGTGAAAGTGTTGGCCCGTCCTGTAGCAAGTCTGGGGTTTGATTCCCCACATAGATTCAATATGTGAAGTCATTTCCTGGTGTCCACACGTATAATGTGGTTGAAATATTTCATTGAAAGCCTTCTTACTTCTAAAATGGCTTTTCCATTGTTTCCTTGTTTATATATTCTAACACATTTATAAAACAACATATCCCCCTCCTTTCCCCACTCAAAATGAAAAAGGAATTACCTATATTTTGTATATATGAGGTAAATAAAACCATTAACCATCATCCCAGCAACCTACTTCAACACTCTTTGACTTTAAGGACACGATCGCTTCCCACCACAGATAGAGTCGTCAAACAGCGACATCTTGAGTTGACACGATGAAACCTATAATTTGTCCCAATCTTTTTGTCAACTTGTGTCACAAAGGTCGCACTCTCGTCAACAAAGAAAGGGGCCGGAGCCCAGTTCTCCTCATCACTGACATAAAAGCTAAATAATGATGGCTCACCGAACGGCCTGTCATGGGAGATTCAGACCCTCTTTAGTGTGAAACTATCTACCGACCATCGCTGCTAAAGGGAGATAATTGGTATTGTCCACCTTCACAAGGTATTGTGTGGAAGCAGAGAATTGTAGGACCCACTCGCGAGTTAAAGAGCGCTTTGAGAGCACTAGTTTGCAACTAAGTTGCTTCAGATATTAAGGGCTGGGTTTTATGCCGGAGTCGCGTGATAGTTTTCCATAAGTCAACTGGTCGCCAGCCGTGCATGGTATTTGTTTAGCCGTTTAGGATGGAGTGTAAAAACAGAATACCTTCTCTCTTTCTAAAGTGAGCTTTTCAGCCAGCAGAAAGTCATTGTGTAAAGTAATGCGTGTAGTAATAGCATGGCGAAGTGCTCAAAATGATAAGTTTCCCGCGAGCTCCCTAGACAAGCTTGCGACATTATAATGCAACTCAGGCGATAATATCATTTGGCACGAGTGGAAATAATAACGTAGAGAGCTCGTATTCTAACATGTAGAAAGCTCGGTGATTTACGACGATTCCTCTTATTGTTTTAATGTTTGACTTTAATCAAGGAATGATTAGGGTTTCGACATTGTCTATCAATGCCCAGTGTTGACGTTTCTCAACACACATATAATTCTCCTGCTAACGTGAGTAATTTTGCAATAATGGACAGAATTCATGCTAAGTTGTTTGCAGTTCTTCTAACGCAGTGCGCCATTCCTCATTCCACTCCAACTTTGATGATATGATTTTTGCTCCAAAACATCAGTTCCCTTGTCATGTTTGTCAAAGTTCAAATACAGATAAAATAGATTCTGAATTAAACGGATTAATCGTATTTGTGTTGTGTCATGGCTGACATTCGTCATGTAGGAATTATTTTCTTTTCTGTTCGAGATTTATTTTTCATGTAATAGGCAAGTTTTGGACCTCATTACGTGCTCCAGGAAATCAATACAGTTACACTGAAATATCCTGTTTGAATACTACCCGCGGCATCTACATTTCATTAAAGAATGATTTAGTGAACAAATTGGACAGATTTCATAGTACACACTCGCCTCTTTGCTAAAATTTTCAAGCCATTTTGTTCACTTGAATTAATTTGCAGAGGAAACAGTTGCTATGATAACACGCTGATCAAATAAATAGAGAAATTAAAATTTATCTTGGCCATTAATCTTCAACAAATGTGTTTTGGCCTTGTACACCTACTCCTGATAGGATGCAAATTTGCAAAGCCTTTGTCTAATTTTTTATGAGATATTTAGGCATTGGCTGGGCTTTTTAGTGTTGGTAACATTTAAACAGGTTGTTGACTCATTCTAATTGGTATTGGTGAAGTGACAATCAGGTCTTGGTTCCATGTTTGATGGGGGAAAGTGATGGATGTCCAATGTGGTATATTCAGGGTCCCTACAGACTGGCACTTGAATGGATAAAGTGTTTAGTTTGGGGCTGGGCAGGTAAAGGGCTTATTTCCAGGCTGGGCAGGTAAAGGGCTTATATCCAGGAATAATTCCAAGTCTGAAGATATTAGAAACTTTGTAAATCTGAAGAAAATGATTAGCCATTTGAAAATGTCATGTGCTTTGAGTAAATGACTTTTATTTGGAACAAGACATTTCAAAGAAATTAAGAAATTAGATTGATTTTCCCCAGTAATGGAATAACTACGGAGGATTCATTCCACACAATTAATATCTTTAATTCACGTGCCATTTAGTGTGGATGTATCTCTGTTTGGAAATGAGTGTTTGGAATACCCCGCCCCCCTGATGACCCCCTAGATAAGAGTAAAGGTGCTGGTCCCCAGGACTTTAACAAACCAAAAATGGAACTGTTCAGAGTAACCGAGTTCCACTGTATTTGATGACCTCTCCACTTGTTTTGAAAATGGATTATTTTTATGATTTTGTTAATTATCTTAATATCTATGAGGATAAAAACAAATATTGCTCATGAGAAAAAACTAATACACTGTCTCAAGTTTCAAGTCGTTCATTCTAGTAATGACGATAATCATGTCCTTAATAGCATTATTAACGAGTCTGTATTTCTGTATAATAAATTGTCTGAATTCTGACAAGGGGTCCTGCCTCAGGACATGAAACATTGTGTGATATTTGAGTCACGATGATATACATACCTGCATACTTTAATTTGCTTTGTTTTTTGGTAAAATTCCCTCTGTTTCTCCAGGTTATTTCCATAGAAAGACCATGCTGTGTGATGATTGGTTAATTAAGGCTTGTTCTAATAGTATTATCCAATCAAATGTTGCATTATGTTTCTTGATGGGTGGTAGTTATTTTATATGTTATTTGTGCCCACTATTCAGCCATTTTTGCATGTATCATTGCTATCCCTTGTCACGAAGTGGGAAGAGAATACAGGAATGGGTGCTGCCATCTGTCTTGGAGTGAGACGTGCCTGCGTGCATGTACTAGTCCGGCCTAATGCAGATTTTATGGTTCTAGCCCACTGATATACCATACCACAGTTTACCATAAATATCCCACTCAAACACAACATAAGGACTGCGAGCTGACCACTTCTTGTTTCAGCATCTTACCAAGCACCAGGCAGGATAACAACAAATACCATATTTTATTTACGCTGTCTTTTGGTATGATACGGCCAGGGATCTAACCTCGGACCTTATGCTCTTTGAGCGTACACTCTCAAATACCACCAGACCATAGAGGCGGTCCCATCTGTCTTGACATTCATCATGTTTTGTTTCCAGACGATGTTAAGCAGAGTAATGTGTGTGTGTTTTAAGTTTTGACCCTGCTGTTGTTATTTTGTATGAGACAATTTTGCTGTTTGTTGCATGGAAACATTTAATTTATGTTTTAATACTCTTGTTGACCCTATTTGTATGCTCTACAAGACTTAGGTTGCAAATATTCAGCAAACATTCAGGTGAGCTTCAGAGCCATGTTGCTGTGTATATATTGCTCTGCTTGTTACAGTTCCTATGTCAACAGTCCCTATGTCAACACTAGCATCTTCTGAAAATGATGCCACGAGAAAAGTTTGGCCTTGAAGACTGTTTGGCTAAAGCTAGTACACATGTATAACTCTTAGTCATGACCCACTGCTACATCAGTGAGCACTTCTAATCCTACCCAATTCCATGTTACAGATGTGTTCCATGGAAGCAATGAGACACTGAGTACAAGTTCCGGATCCAGTGGATGCCCTTTACCACCTCGAGGACTCACAGAAACTGGACTGGACATGTTTCCAGGAGGGGGTTCCGGGTCACCGGACCTTCTTGGCTGACCAGTGGTCACTCATCTTCTGTCTGGAGGCTGCCCACTTGGCTACAACTACTGTGTTTTTCAGACTTGTTATAGGATCTGTCTTGTGAGACACATGATTGAAGTCATCTTGTTGCAGTCTGAAGCCTCAATCTAGTAAAATTCTGTTTGGTCTGTTTAGCTCAGCTAATAATTAGTAGTCCATATTATATCACTTAAATCTACTGAAAATGATGTTAAGAGATTGTTCAGGCTAGTAGCCTCAAGTCTTTGGTACAGACTTGTGTTGGTGCTTGTATGATGGTCAGCGTATAGGGTATCCTTGAGAACAGACTGGTGTTGGTGCTTGTATGATGGTCAGCATATAGGGTATCCTTGAGAACAGACTGGTGTTGGTGCTTGTATATGATGGTCAGCGTATAGGGTATCCTTGAGAGGTCAGTGATCTGGGCCTTCTGGCTGTAAGCTGTTTCTAAGACAAATCTGGCTGCACAGACTTTAAGCTGGTTCATCCCCATGCTCCAAATCTATACCTATTATATATCGTGGCCTTTTCTGAAATCTATACTTGTACAAAATTACACATTAATACATCAATAACATGCAATCAATCAGTCATTTGAATTTCAAGACTTTTATAAATCAAGATTACTGCAAGAACCTTAAGATCCATATCTTGAAAATAAACAAACTATTCTGACTGATGTTGTAATCAGTTGTAACTGACCCATTTCAAACAGTAATATTGCTGTTACTTTGCATATAGTTTACTTCGATCACTTCATTGGTGGTGAATAAAAGACAGGCTTGTCTGATTCGAAAGACCTTTAGTCTTGGAGTGCTGTTACAAGGAGACTTCATTGAAGTAGAAAGGATCAGATGTGCATTTAAGATACAGTGAAACATTTTTAGGTGTGGATGATACTGGTGCTGTCTTTTTCTTAATGTTAGTGAGGGGACACGGGTGGCCCAGTGGTTTAAGGCACTGCAGTTATTTGGCCAGAAACCTATAATTGTGGGTTTGCATCCTGGTTCGCCCTGATTTTGTTTCAATGTTGTCAGCACCATACCCATGTTTGTTGATTTCACCAAAGAGGGATGTGCATCACTTCGGACTTTCTTCACATTAAGCTGACACTTTGTAATATAACTGTTCCAAGCGGCATTAAACTCACTCACTCACTCGGGTGGTCGGGTAGCCTAGAGGATAAAGCATTCGCTCGTCACGCCGAAGACCCGGGTACGAATTCCGACATGGGTACAATGTGTGAAGCCCATTTCTGGTGTCCCCCGCCGTGATATTGCTGGAATATTGCTAAAAGCGGCGTAAAACCAAACTCACTCACTCACTCACTCACTCACTCACTGTCCCACCCACTCACTCACTCACTCACTCACCAATGATTTGTTAATCTAGACATGAACTAGTACAGACTATTCTATTGGGAATGATAGCTCCAGGTAAATTAGTAGGTTTCTGTAGGAATGGGGGTAACTCTTTGACTTGTCATTCAAAGTAACACAACAAATAATGATTTTCTTTTTCATTACTTTTCATTTATGTATTATATTTGTGTAATTTGTTATTTTTAATTTAATCACAAACCCTGTAGTTTTAAAGAAAAAGACAACAAAGTTACTATAAAAAGGACAAAAACAAAGCAAAATCCCTGAACCTCAGAAAATCAATGTTCAAATTGTCAAGAAAACAGCCACATCTCTTCTGCTTACAAAAGCCTGCATTGATTTGTACTGAAGCTGCCTGATTTAGGTGGAACTGATTTACTCTGTAGATTCCTACTATGAAATGCTGAGTGATACTCTAACCTATTGGCAAAGATAATCATAAATATGGCAGGCAGTGGAGTACTTTTAAGACCCACTGAAACAGATACATATACTGATGCCTGCTTTGATCAAAACCATCAATACTTTCTGATAAGCCTCAACCGGCAGCTCTATCTACACATCCAAACAAGGTAACAATCATAAAACATTTATGACCAGCCCATCCTTAGCCTTCACAACCATTTCTATAACACATCTACAATCATGAGTATCTACATTTTTGATGGCGTCTTTAAAATCCGTTATGACAAGGACAATTAAACGGCAAAAATCACTTAAACTGACAGACCTAATGCAGAAACTGAGATAAGTCCTAAATATTGAATTTAATGACTATCACGGAAAGAAATATGATGGGTAAAAGGCCCATCATGCTCTTGACAGGTACATTCAGATGAACGTTTTCTTCTCCGAATTGGTGACATAGCTCTCCTAACACATCGCTCTGTCAACCGATGACATCCCATCTGTTGTATTATTCAGAAATAGACGTCAGTTCAATTGCGCTGTGCTTATCATAGTGGCATTTATTTTCTAGTATTGCTATTTGAAATGCAACATTCTCATATCTTAGGGCTGATTGAAAGGTCAGTACAGGTAGAAAAAATGATTTACTGATGTAAAGTCTTTGATACTTTTTCTTTTATAGTACTGGTGGAATTGGCTGTTATGGTCTTGAGAATTGAAATTAACATCGTTTATTTCAAAATGATTTGTGTCAATTTCATTGAAATAGATGACTATGGGGAATTTGGTTGGTGAATGAGTGATTCTGTTACTTTATGATCATTTAGCTCTCTAACTGAACTTGTGAAGAAATACCCTGGACCTGTCAAGAGCCGATAAAATAACCAAATATGTATGTAGGAATATAGTTTCATATTTTACATGCCAATATATGGTTTGATAATGATTATGATATCTGCTGAATATTTTTTTTTGAGGTGAATCATCCAGGTACTTCTGGCTATTCTTATCTGATTTCAAATGAAGATATTACTAACTTCCTCCTGACACAGAAGCTGATGTAGGTCATATGCAGAGGAATGAGGATCTGATGTATGTAATAGTTTCAACTGATGAAACATTTTGGGTACTTCTGCTAAAGCTGTATCATTTGGATTTAATAAGTGACTTACACATTGGATGTGGAACACTTTATCTATTTTATTGTTTGTATAAAAGGTTTCTTCTTTTATGATAGTAAACCTTAATGCTCAATAATCTCTGTCAATAATTTTTTATACAGTTATGTATTAAGATGTGATCCAGGATGTTAGGCCATTATGATTGATCTATCTTCATCCTGCTTATATTCTTTGGTTTGCAGAAATTCGACTCACCAATAGTCCTTATCCGGGTCTGTGAAATCTTTCTGTTTCTAAATGTTGCATATCATGTGACACAGGATATGCTATCAGACAAGAGACATCGCAACCTGTCCACACTCCTATTTCTTGGTCTGGGTCCTGCCATCAATTTTTTTGTGTGTTTTGTTTCCAGAGTTTAACTCAAAGACTGTACCAAGCAGAGTAAAGCTTTTTTGTGTGTGTTTTAAATTTCGAACCTGCTATGGCTATTTTGAATGAGATTGTCTTTCTATTTGATTGTATTAAAACAGTTTATTTAATTGAGGGATGAAGACTTGGAATACTGATCAAGATGTCACCGTGATACATGGAACTTTAGCTACATATATGTATCAGTCGACTACGTTTAACAGTAGCCATTTTGTTGTCTTCATGTGTGTCCTCAGTCACGTGAGCCCAGAAACACAGTATTAGTGTGGGATTGGTTTGGTTGGTTTGTTGTTTAACGCCGCACTCAGCAATATTCCCGCTATATGACGGCGGTCTGTAAATAATCGAGTCTGGATCAGACAATCCAGTGATTGACATCATAAGCATCGATCCACGCAATTGGGATCGATGACATGCTTGAACCAAGTCAGCGAGCCTGACCACCCGATCCCATTAGTCGCCTTTTACAACAAGCATAGTCGCCTTTTACGGCAAGCATGGGTTGCTGAAGATCTATTCTACCCTGGATCTTCACGGGTTGGAAGGTCAAATATATAATATTATGCAGCTCAATATTTTTATGTGTATCTTTTCATGGAATTATTTGGGTCAGTTGATTTGGTGAAATACTATAAGCTGAAACTGTGGACAGTGCAGGATGTAAGTAGTTTTATAGGAAAATGAGGTGAGAAGACATGTTCACTGTATGTGAGACGTCATACTGTACATTTCATCAATTATTGCATAAAAAGTTAATAGTTATTTTAATATTGTGTGATTTTTGTCGTAGCTTATATTTTTTCAATCTATGTAACACTGAGAAGTTAGACAAATATAAGTAAAATCAAATTATTTTAATTATATTTTTGATTGTGGCTTTAGTCTCTAGTTGAAATTGCAAACTGAAATGCAAAGTGTTGCTTAACTCTTTATGCATTGCAATTGTCGGAGGGCCAGTGGTGACAGGTTGGGTGGTGACAGGTTGGGGTATCATCATGTCACTTGGTCTTTCTTTCCTTTGGTCCAGTAAGCCTAGCTGATGTAAATCATATGGTAACAGTAAACAATGAAAATAATGTTATGTGTCAAATTTCAGGGTAGTTGTCAAAAATGTTTGGACATTATAAAACTATAGACATTTTCAATAAGATGTAATCCGATGAAAAAAATCTGTATTAGAACCACCACTTTACTTTCATTTTTAATCAGAAAAGTTTCATAAGAAACTAGATTATACTCTTCATGTACCTTGAAATCTACTGTACCTGGAAAATGATGGACATTTTCATGCTTCACCTCTATCAAATACAGCCAGAATGTCTGCATAGTACATATATACTCAGCACATTGTCGCAGTGTTATTGCGGGAGTGTCCCAATTGTTGGTAGCTGTTGCTATACTATTGCAGTATTTAAGATGCCCCCAGCTCCCCCCAGCGCATGTCATCATTATGAGGTACTGCTCTACCTTTGTTGGAGATATGTGCTCAACTGTAAAGGATCCCAGTATATAACACAGGATCCGAGCGAGTGAGTGAGTGAGAGTACTTGTTGTCTAATGCTTTAACAATCTTGCTGTCCTTTGCAGTGAACAGGATCCAAGTGAGTGAGTGAGTGAGTGTAATTGTTGTCTAATGCTTTAACAATCTTACAGTTCTTTGTAGCGAACAGGATCCAAGTGAGTGAGTGAGTGAGTGTAATTGTTGTTTAATGCCTTAACAATCTTGCAGTTCTTTGTAGCGAACAGGATCCAGGTGAGTGAGTGAATGAGTGAGTGAGTGAGTGAATGAGTGCGTGTTGCAGGAGTTGGTGGAAATCAGGAATCAGTATGAGCATTCATACCAGATTCAATTGTGAGAAATCCTTGAAGGTAGGGCACATGCTTGATCAGATTCAACTGTGCACTATTGATATTTGGATGGCAATCTGCAGAAAGCTACTGGCAGACAAATGTCAGCATGATCTAAATGTCACAAGTGTCTGGTCATCTATAACAAGCATTATGGCAGAGAACATACACTGATTGGTCTCTGTTTATGATTATGATGATGAATGTTATGTTGTGTTGGCAAAATTTAAGATCAGCCGCTGGTTCTACTGATCACACATGCAGGGCAGAGGTTGATGTACAGACTAAATGAGATGTTTCAGAATGATCACCATGTCTTTCAGGAGCATTTACAAAGTGATAGAAACGACAACTAGAAAAACTTAACCTAACCCCAAACCAAACCCTGAAACTCTAACCCTCACCTCAAACCCCAATTTCATTAAAATCAAATCTTAGTTTTCGCTACTGCTTAACAAAGATCTTAGGACATCCCATTACAGGTGACTTTAAATTTTGACCAATGAAATGACTGACAAGAAGTCAATATTAGCCAATCAGAAGGCAGCTTTCTCATGCTTTACGGAACTAGTTTCAAACTGGGGACTACACTTGAAACATATTTTGACAAATTCTCAGTGCGAAATTTGAAAATGGAGCAAACAAATATTTTGGAGTGGCTAATAGATGACCTGGATTGAATGGATTCAGTCATAAAGCACTTAAATGTTGTTTCGAATACCATGTTTTAAAAAAATTGAGGCTGCAGGATCAGAAATCACTTTCCGACTGTCACTTTCATGATCTGGTCAGCAATGCTCTGATTGGTCGGATGATTGTCGTTCTGACCTGACCCATAATGGGATGTCCTCAGATCTTAGTTTAGTGGTAGCGAGAACTAAGTTCTGATTGTAATGAGATTGCTCAAACTCCGATCATAGCCCTACCATATAGCCATCTCCAAACTGTAACCACTATCCTGAACACAAGCCCTGACCCAAACCCTATCCTTAACCCAAACTCTAGTCCTACCTCAATGCTCAACTCCAAACCCTAGACTCAAAATACACCTGACAATCATGACATGTGTTCACAAGACCAACCTGAATACTGGTCCCTAAACCCCTAAAATAGTCCCCATTTGGGAAAAAACAACCATCACCCTTTATCTCAGACCTTTACCCCAAACTGGAATATTATTGCTTATTTCAAATCTATGTCAGAGAGTGAGTGTTTTGTGTTTCAACTCAGCTCTTTCTGTATTTGAGGACAAGTGTTAGAAGTCCTGCTTGAAGTTATATTTAACTAAAGGATTGTGTTACCAACTACTTGAATGTTTTCTACTGAGGCCATCAAAACAAATGTTTCTCATCAGAATGATCAGGTGACCAGGGCTCACTTCTACAAAGTGATCCTAGAGCTATGACTGTCATAAGTCAAAGGTAAAGTGTGGCACATACAATCTTCTTATGCAATCCCTTTGTGTAACAGGGCCCTAGATTTATTTTTTTCATTTCCCCAAACCCCTCCTAATCTTGGAATATTATAATGAAGAACTAAATACTTTATTCAAATTCTGGTTTTTACAACCATGGCAGAAACAATTAGGTAAGGAAAATAACTCTTTCATTAAAATTTGGTTGGTTGGTTGGTTGGTTTGTTGTTTAACGCTGCACTCAGCAATATTCCAGCTATATGATGGCTGTCTGTAAATAATTGAGTCTCGTCCAGACAGTGATTGATATCATGAGCATCGATCCACGCAATTGGGATCGATGACATGTTTCAACTAAGTTAGCAAGCCTGACCACCCGATCCTGTTAGTCGCCTCTTATGACAAGCATAGTCGCCTGTTAGGGCAAGCATGGTGTGCCGAAGACCTATTCTTCCCGGGATCTTCATGGCTCCATTAAAATTTGGACAGTTTAGGCAGACCGATATCAAACTGGATTTATTGTTCTGAAAATGTTTGGATTGACCCATACAATGGTGAGGACATTTTTATCAATATTGTTATGCCATATATGTTTTATTGATGGGTATTATCGTTTAAAATGGTCCTTTGGTCCTTCAAGTAATAGATATTGCTTGATAGAAATTGTAAATATCTTGGCGAACTTCTGTGATGATCTTTGTTATGTAACAAGCAATGTTTACATTTTTGTTTTGCATGTTTACATATTTTAATGATGTGAATATAGAAGTGTTGTAGCTGATGTTGATGACTGTGTTATGCCATTCCCATTCCGATCAGTGAACTTGAGTTGCGTTAGTGGGACGTCGAAATGACAATGTGTTTTACTATATTCTTATTGTACATAGACCTTGTGGCATATATGTATTGAAGAATTGCTTCATGTAGACATAGTTTTAGCTTGATTTAACCTTAATGGTGTAGAAATAAAATTGTAGAATTGCTGATTCAGCATGTAGCACTATCACTTGATACATGTCCTCATGCCTTTCACATGGATAAGCCTTGCAGTTAGTGTGTTTGCTCCTTAGTGTAAAGTCAGGTTTGTTGCTTGAACTGTGTATAATCTACTCCGAAAGTTGAGCAAAGTAGGATAGCCTCCCTTGATCTGTGGTGCAGCATCTGGCTATGCAGTTACATCCCTAAGCTGCACCAGGATCTGATGACCAATTATGATCCTTGGCCTATCAGCACTATACCCTTTAAGGTAGCTTGTAGTTTTCACAGAAGTTGTAAATATCTACAACCTGTGTCACTATTGGCTGTCCTCCAACATCAAGCTTAGACGCCCTGATATAACTGAATAATTGAAGTGTGCTAAACTCAACTCACTCAATCATTCTATGTTGTGACTACTTACACCTTCACATGGACCAAGGAAAGGATACAACATTAAATCATTTCTACTTTCTATGTACAAACTTGGTGCAAGGTCAGCATATGAAACTACAGAATGGCTAGTCACTGCTTTCCCCGTCCCTGAAATTATTTTGCATTTAGTATTGATCAATGGGTCATTTGCAGATTAAAAACACTTAGCAGGAAAATATATTTGTATGAGAAATTGGTGTTTATTTATTGAACTTTTCTACTTGGCTATTGTACAAACGGGTATACCCTTAAATTTTGCCATGTTTGTGTAATGCTCTTCATGAATTTCAGCTCACTATTCTTGTAAAAATGTGAATTTGTTGTGCTTTCTTAGACCAAGGCACTAAATTGTATATACTGTTTGTGAAATAAACCACTTTTCAAGTAGTGTTTGTTGAAACTGTTCCTTCCAGCTTTGGCTTTTGGGCAAAATTTGGAAAAGTTTTCATCAGAATCTCTTATTAAGTTACGGATGCATTATAACAGTAATTCATTGGTAAAAAGCTATGGTATTCAGTACGTGGCTACTAAATCATGAAAGAATTAAAGTATAAATATATTGTATTTCCAGGACAAGGTCCAAGTTCTGAACCGTGACAATCTTCACCATCCTGCACTGTTGCTGTCAACATCCATTAAATCAGTTTGAATCAAGAACGTGCACACAGCAGTAAAAGCAAAATGACTCGAAATTCCTCATCTACCAACCATTTTCACATATTTTAGTGACACCATTAGAAGTCTTCAGAACAGTTAATTCAGATTTTTCAAATTTATGTTTCGAGTGTCAGGAAAATCCTTCTCATACCTTGTATGTTTAGTTAGTTTGTTGTTTAATGGCACACGCATACCATGACATACATCAGCCAAGTCAGTGAGCCTGACCACCTAATCCCATTAGTTGCCTCTTAGGACAAGCATGGGTTGCAGAAGACATATTCTACCTAGGATCTTCAGGGTTGTGTTTAATTTAGGAGTCTAATTAAAGCAGGTCACAGAACTACCATACAGCCCGTGTACAGCGGTATACTCAAATGCCATGCAGTCTGCAGCCACGGTATACTCAAATGCCATACAGTCCGTGCACCATGGTATACTCAAATGCCATACAGTCCGCACACCATGGTATACTCAAATGCCATCCAGTTTGTATACTCAAATGCCATCCAGTCCATGCATCACGTCATCAAGCCATACAGTCCGTGTACAACAGTATACTCTAATGCCATACAGTCCGTGTACAACAGTATACTCTAATGCCATACAGTCCGTGTACAACAGTGTACTCTGATGCCATACAGTCCGTGTACAACAGTGTACTCTAATGTCACACAGTCCGTGTACAACAGTATACTCTAATGCCATACAGTCCGTGTACAACAGTGTATTCTGATGCCATACAGTCCGTGTACAACACTATACTGTAATGCCATACAGTCCGTGTACAACAGTGTACTCTGATGCCATACAGTCCGTGTACAACAGTATACTCTGGTGCCATACAGTCCGTGTACAACAGTGTACTCTGATGCCATACAGTCCGTGTACAACAGTATACTCGAATGCCATACAGTCCGTGTACAACAGTGTACTCTAATGTCATACAGTCCGTGTAGAACAGTGTACTCTAATGTCATACAGTCCGTGTAGAACAGTATGCTCTGATGCCATACAGTCCGTGTACAACAGTGTACTCGAATGCCATACAGTCCGTGTACAACAGTGTGCTCTGATGCCATACAGTCCGTGTACAACAGTGTACTCTAATGCCATACAGTCCGTGTACAACACTATACTCTGATGCCACACAGTCCGTGTACAACAGTGTACTCTGATGCCATACAGTTCGTGTACAACAGTATACTCAAATGCCATACAGTCCGTGTACAACAGTGTACTCTAATGTCATACAGTCCGTGTACAAGAGTGTACTCTAATGTCATACAGTCCGTGTAGAACAGTATACTCTGATGCCATACAGTCCGTGTACAACAGTGTACTCTAATGTCATACAGTCCGTGTACAACAGTGTACTCTAATGTCATACAGTCCGTGTACAACAGTGTACTCTAATGCCATACAGTCCGTGTACAACACTATACTCTAATGCCATACAGTTCGTGTACAACACTATACTCTAATGCCATACAGTCCGTGTACAACAGTGTACTCTGATGCCATACAGTCCGTGTACAACAGTGTACTCTAATACCATACAGTCCGTGTACAACAGTGTACTCTAATGTCATACAGTCCGTGTAGAACAGTGTACTCTGATGCCATACAGTCCGTGTACAACAGTATATTCTTATGCCATACAGTCCGTGTACAACAGTGTACTCTAATGTCATACAGTCCGTGTAGAACAGTGTACTCTGATGCCACACAGTCCGTGTAGAACAGTATACTCCAATGCCATACAGTCCGTGTACAACAGTGTACTCGAATGCCATACAGTCCGTGTACAACAGTATACTCGAATGCCATACAGTCCACGTACAACCGTATACTTGTAATTGTTAGTGAACGATCATCTGGATCTTTGATGTGAGGTTGGTAAAGTTCGTAGTTTATAATTGTGCCTCCATTAAGGATCATTTGTCACTGTACGAATTGGCTTCCCACACTGTGACCATGGCGAGAACCGAACCCGGTCGTCGGCGTGACGGGCAACAGCCGCAGTCAGTAGGCTACCGGACCGTAAAAGGTGACGAGATTTGATCAACTATTGCAAAAAAGGTTTCTTGTATTAATGTAGTACAATCTTTGCTCACAGTTTCTTTTTAGATAATTATGTTAACATTTTTTATGCTTCAATTAGTATAATTATTTGTCTACTTTAAAAAAAAACCCACTTATGTTTTTATTTGATTCAAGTTAATATGCATCTGTTTTTCAATCATCCACTGATACTGAAGGATAGTTGACTAAAGGAACGTCTCTCTCATATAGGTAGAAAAAATCTTTGAGATGTATCTGTTCTGAGACTTCAGACCGCCTTCGTGGTCTAGTGGTAGAGCGTCTGCCCGTAGAGCGGAAGATCGAGGGTTCGATCCCCAGCCGAGTCATACCAAAAGACGTAAAAAGATGGCACTTGTTGTTACCCTGTCTGGCGCTCGACATAAAGGGGCTAAACAAGGACTGGTCAGCTCGGAGCCTGTATACTGTGTCTGAGTGGGGTATCCATGTTAAACTGCGTCATGGTATCTCTGTGAGCTAGTACTATTAAATCGGCATTAGCCCGGACTAATCACACACACACACACACACACACACACACACACACACACACACACACACACACACACACACACACACACACACACACGCGTTAAACTTCTTTCTCACCTCGTCCCTGAGACTTGTATTAATAACTTATCATATTTTTTCCAACACAGAGCCGTGTGACGCATAAACCAATGTCCTTGGGCCCCGGCCCTGGTAGAGACGACAGTTCAATACACCATCTCTAAGTTAATGATTGCTGATCACGAAAAAATATGATTTATGACAAGATATGATAAGCACTCCAATATAGTCCTGCAGAGGAAGTCCCCGCCCTGATACAGAACATAATGACATACATACAGAGAACATCATCTCTCGACGAAACAACGTATAATCCATACCATGAGAAACACTTCGTGCCACCGCTGACAAAGATGGGTATCTACTTGTTAGCTTGTTTATATTGATGTAAACAAAGCATTTACGCTAAATCGAAGATGGCACTGGGGACGAAAAGCCAACGCTTGTCTTTAAACAAGATACCATCCCACACACCTTCGCACAAAGGACCTAGTGGTATATGATTTCCTCAATGCTTTGATTGTGTATCGATGAAGGGGTGCAAATAAAAGGGGCTATTTGGCTCGTTGGTGTCTTATTTTCGTGTTTCGTGCGATAAAGACATCGAGAAGCCCTTGTCGATATGCCTGTTATGGAAGGCGTCGATAACAATAGGCTGTACCCGGGGAGATAGCCACGTTTGCAGACGGCGGCCAGAAACTCTATATCATAGGCTTTGTTGTCGTCTGTTTTGGACTTCTAGCGGGCTGGGGGCTGGTGGCGGACCAACACTCGGAACAAACGCGATTTTGAGATCGCCGACCAGGTCTGTGATTATGTGATACGCGATCTACGAGGTATACACTCAGAGAACGCAGACGGCCTCTCTTGTCGAATGGCGTTTTTTAAAAAAAAATCTTAAAGGATTAGTGCGGCTGATGACAGATATTGTTGGGGGTGTACCGAATAAGACCGGATTTGTTCGAACGTAGTGTTACATGTCTACTGTGATCAGTTGATCATTTATTTCACCACAACACGTATTTTTGCGGACTGGGATCAGTTTCGCAACATTTTTTTATTTGAAAAAAATATTTATTTGTTTTGAAGGAAAGATGGGATTTCGGTTTTGAGATAGTGTAATAATTCAAATTGTTTCAGTTTTGAAGAGTTATTGTATCTGAACATGTCTCACATTTTTCATCCTGGTGTCTTCCAATCAAACGCTCGAAGGTCTTGCCTGCTACCGCAATGGAAGCCGCATTCTGATTTTTTGACTGATTTGATCTGATGAAATTGAGGAGATATCACCAGTCAATTAGAAACGTGTTAATGCGAGTAGGTCTTTGATTTCGTCACCGGTCTGTGGTCTGCGACATCTGGGATGGCAAGAGAATTCCCTGCAGCTGTAGATGCGGTCAGGGTCAGATTGCAAGATACTCGCCAATTTACATCTATTTTGCATGAATGAAAGACTCTATCCACACTATCGTCCCCGAGCGATATTTTGGCGACCCCCAACCTTTAAGATGTCGTCTGCGAGTGTTCTTTGAAAGATTTGATATTTTGAAGACGTAATGTGACCCAAGCTTAAGATGATAACATTTTGTAGTCATTAATTGGCTGACTGTGATGGTTGTCGACTTTTTACTGTGGCGAGGGAAGGGAAGTTGAGGAGACAAAGAAGATAGTGACAGAAGTAGGGAAGGGATGAACGGATGAAGAAGATGATAAGAGAGGGTATGTGGGTTAAGTTCAGTTCTCGGGAGAGGGCAGATTTGAGTGTGTTTTGTCAATTGCTATACCCTGGTGGTCAGGGGCCAGGTGTCTCCATTCTTCACTTTTGGAGAGAGCTTCACTCACTGGTATATCATAGTCCTCTTACTCCCATCTTACAGGGAGATGAAAGGTGGTTTGATCTGGTGCACTGTTTACGTGATAGTACTTGACTTTAGCCATGCCTTGTTCTCTGACAATAGTGATAGTACGAGGTTGTAGCCATGCCGTGTTCTCCGACAATAGTGATAGTACGAGATTTTAGCCATGCCTTGTTCTCTGACAATAATGATAGTACTAGATTGTAGCCATGCCATGTTCTCTGACAATAGTGATAGTACTAGATCGTAGCCATGCATTGTTCTTGTGTAGATTAGACCACATGTCTCTGTGTATATTATGTCAGAAATACCTGGGTGAATCTGAAACGTATTGTCTCTGTGTAGTTTCGATACATATTACACAATCTAAACATGAAGACACAAGCAATGTTGCTGAACGGACTTGCGTCAGATGTACTGCAAATTGTCCGAGCCTAGCACTCTTCAACGGAGACAATTTTCAATTTTCTGTGAAAGTGAGTAAATAGTTATAATGTTTACCCCAAAAGTGAACCGTAAAAGACATACTCTGACAGTAAAATAGTTGTATAGATTATATTCGGTGTATCTTTTATCATTAATACCTTCATGAAACTGAAACATGTTGTTTCGGTTTGCTCAAAAAGTGAAAAAGGTTTAGCTTAATTTAAAACTAAAATATAGTTTACCTTTTACTCAGGGCGTAAATCAAGCGTGTTTATTAGTAACTTATTCTTTGACACGTTTTTTACATTAACATTCATAACATACGCTGTCTTACAAATTCGTCACTATCCTCGTGTAGATGTCTCATTTTTCTTAATATTTCATAAATTTGACCTTTAAATTTTTAAGACATTTCACTCGGGGCCTATCACGTGCGAGCTGTCATTAATCAGATGACACAAGGGCGCTAGGTGACAGCTTTGTGGCACCCCATCCGCGATCGTATCAGGCACACTGACCAATCTCTAACCCCAACAGGATAATCACCATATAAAGATCGATGCCGCTGTCGATAATCTCCGGATTACCATTCACGAGAGTTATTAATCAGCTATTTGATCAGAGCACGTCGCTACTATAATCTTAACGGCTGTGTTGGTACCTCAATGTAGACAGAAACAAACAAACAAACATCGTCTCGGGGCGATTGATGTAAATTGATTACATTTGTTCCATGGGACTGATTTGAATGTATAAATTATATCATACCCGATAACCCCCCGCCACCATTCGAGATGATGTGTACATTTTGAAAGCTCCGAGGCTGTGAGCGAATCATCCATGGCGAAACTAAACAGCTTGGCAAAAGAAAGTTTATATTTGAAACTTGGATTTGATCAAAACACCACAAACGTGAATACACGAGACTTATGGATAGCAACTTCTTGTAGTCTTTGTTACCATCCATGTGACAAAGTGACGAAGTGACAAAGTGACGAAGTGACAAAGAAAGTTGCATGTATTAATGTTCAAAGATATCAGAACAAACGTTATCAAAACTAAACTAGGTTGAAAAAAGTCGCCGAAACACTGCAAACATGAGGTCCAGAACTTTTCTATGATACTCGTATCAAATACATCTCCATCGAATAACCTTGTCTTGTTTGTCTTGTTTGTTTCATTTTTTAAACGCCACCAAACGTGTGTATACCTTTTTCTTTTGGTCGCACGGCAGTTTAAGCTAGTAAGATTGGTTCACCGCCGCCTAGAGGAGTATTTCAGTCATATCAAGGCGTATCAGCTTGATGTTGGAGGGAAATGGAATGTAAATTGCGCACGTCGTAGATGCTTACCATTTTGTTGAAACCCGTAAACATGGGCCGGCGAACGTAGACACATTATCAGGTTTATAGGTTCCGTAAATGTCTGTGGGAGCTGTGTGAGAATTCAGAGATAATAGATAATAGTTTGATATGGGGGCACGGTTGCCAAGTCATCTTTGACGCCGTATTTCGTCATGTAGAGTTGCGTCCCTTAGTCATGCCTGAATCCTATGCTTGAAACAACAATATACAGACATTTTATTCCGTATTTAAGGCCGCCATTCAGTACTTGAGGCTTTGGTGGATTCAAATACCAAATTGATTAAGATTGTTGGTTTGTCATGACCTTAGCTGTGACACACTGGTACACGTGTTTGACCTGCGTCTTCCTAAAGCTGTCACGTCGTGATAAAGCTCAACTATTGTCGCTGTGGAACACAGAGAAGCGCATTCCCAGTGTCTGCCCCGGCTTCCAGACTGTTCTGTGTCAAGATCCCAGGTCCAGGGTCGATCACAAAGCCATCTTACCTCTACGACTGTCGTAAGGGAACAATCATTTCATATTCTGTGGGCGACCTGGGAATAACTGTTTGATTGGCATTCTAGAAGTTGGTAAGTAAGTAAGAAAAAGTACAACTTCATGAATAACAATTTCTGGTTTATTGCATATGGCCATATGATCGATGTGGTTTCTTCACCGTTATCCAGCTTGATAAGGGTGTCGCTATATGCAATAAACAGATGTTGTCATCCATAATGTTCTACGTTTTCTTACTGACCTGGGAATATTTTTAAAAACATGTTCCACACCCGAATCGAGAAAATCACTAATAGTTCACTAAGGAAATAATTGTTCGTTGGATGACTTGAACACAAATTTGGTGTGTCAGACAAAGGTTGTGTGGGCCCTGCTTTCGGAGAAAAGACAAATGTTTAGAAGCAGTGACCGAAAATATATTCTGCCTCTCAAAAATCCTGTGTCTCTGCCTCGAAAAGCCCCTGCGTCCCTGTGCGATTGAATTAATGTATTGGACAAGAGTACCGCTAACGTCTCAATATGAAAGAAGACATTGATTTATAACTTAAAAGAGTTCATTGATGGAAACACGTGTGTTTATAATTGACTTCATGCGCCCTTAAAGGACGTATATAACTGTTCACCATTGTGGATCACATTCACAATATGACTTCAAAGACTCCACTCAAAATGTCTTACAAACTATGAGATTTCTGTATCAATATTTCTCCATATCCTAGACTTGCGTATCATACAGTTAACTCAGCGCACGTTCAGTCAATCACGAGGCTGAAGTTCATACCTCGAATCCTGTGTACATATGGAGAAGGGGGTGGGGATAGGGGAAGGTGAGGACGAGGAGGACGAGGGGGGGCGGGGGTGTAATAGTAACAGTATTTCGGGTCTTGGAATCAGTAGCTTTCGTTGACTATCCTATGATATATTTATATTTCAAGGGAATCGACGTCAGCCCATTAAATCATATACTAGCACGTCTGTTGAAGGAAACAACTAATTGCTCATCAACCTAAAGGTCTATTGTTCCCAAACGGTTCAGTAAAGTTTGTTCAGTCCCCATGTTCCCTGTGACATTATGTTATGCTATCTCCACATCTCTTCTACATATATATGCGACTCTAAATGGATCTGCAACAGACGTTTATAAATGTAAACCTGTGTTTGCTTGTTGGTTTAACACCACAATCAGCAATATTGCAGCTATACGACTGCGGTCTGTAAATAATCGAGTCTGGGTCAGACGATCCAGGGATTGACATCATGAGCATCAATTACTCAACTTTGATACGATGACATCCATCAGCCAAGTCAGCGAGCCTGGTCACCCAACTCCGTTTGTCACCTCTCACAAACATTGCTTGCTGAAGACCAATTCTAATCTGGATCTTCACGGGTCGCGTAAATCTTTGAGATATCATGGCTGAATGACGCTTCTTGACCCAGCCATATGTTTGTTTGTTGTTTAACTCCGCACTCAGCAATATTCCAGCTATATGACGACTGTCTGTAAATAATCGAGTCTGGACTAGAAAGTACAGTGATTGACACGCAATTGGGATCGATGACATGCATCAACCAAGTCAGCGAGCCTGATCACACGATCGCGATTGTCGCCTCTTCCGACAAACATAGTCGCATGTTAGGGCAATCATAGGTTGCTGAAGACCTATTCTAAACCGGATCTTCACAGGTGATGTATATTTGTGCGCGAAATATGTGACGAAGTGTGTTTACAAAATCCAATACAAAATTAAATTCATTTAAATATTTTATCATTTGCATTACATATTTTCAATATTATGTTGTTCGTTTCATGTTGACATACCCAGAGCCTTCTTAGTAAATAGGTTTGGTTTTGGTTATTTTGAACAATATTTCACTGAGGCGTGCCAGCGTCATGTGGACAAACCAACATTTGACGCAGGTCTCAGACGTTTACTACCGTGGGGAAACCCACGAGCACATGAATGGTACCGATAAACCAATGACTCGACATGACATGGCTCCGTCTATGCAATTAACAGACCACTCCCAAAGAGGTATACTCCATTGTCGGCCACGGCAAATTGGCTCAAAAACCAAATTGAACCAAATTGAATTGTATCCTGCGTATATCCTAGCAGTGAAAGATTACCCCACAACAGACAGACAGATTCACTGGCTCAAATCGTGATTCAAAAAATCACACCATTAAAACGTTATAATCCCTTTTCTTTGGACACAGTTCAATACATTTGACTGGTGATGGGTACATTGAAACTGCAGGCTTTTCTGTAAACAGACTAACATAAAGGATAACTTTGTTGAATATATGAACATAAAAGAGTTGAAACGGATTGAAAAAGGCAGTTTGCTCAAGTCATGCTTGACCTCTGGTGTTGGAAGGTGTTCTCGGGATGGACGGCGTGTAACACATACTAGTTGCTTCTACGCGCGGAAGATAACATAGGCGTACACACCTACATACACACATACGTATAGATACAAACACAAATACTTGTCTCCAGTCGTTATAACCATGATTGCTTCACCGAGGTTAGGCAATAGATAATACACATTAACTGTCTGAAATGGAACGAATCGTAAATATTTTTTTCTAGGTTTCTTTGAGTGTTAACGATGTCAAATGTAAACAATTTCACGAACATGTATACAAAAGGATTAACATAAAACTTCATGACGTCCCTGGGCCGCAAGTTTATATAAGTTGGGAAGATGTTCAAAGTGGTATTGGTCTTCCTAATGCCGTTAAATGTCCTACATCTCACATCATTGTATGCTGCTACACCGCTTGGTCCACACAACGGGATGATGAACTCAGTTATTTCACATCTACACAGATTTAATTTCACACAGTACGCGTATACCTGTCTTATCCAGAATATAACTTAAAGTTACAGAACGAAATGATTCACTTAATGCTTGATGCTACATAGTTACATACTTATCACCTACACATTAGACAAGGGATAACGCCACACATAGCTCTTCTCACAATGGATCCGACGGTCAATCAATTCAGTGGTTTCAGTTAATTCAAACACAGTGAACAGTCTCAATCCATTCGTACGCCACTCGCTGGGACTGTTGGTAGTGTTTGTTCGTTGGTTGTTTACAAGAGGGAAAATTCATGGTATTATTGATTTATTACTGTATGCATTTGATATAGAATACTCCTAAAATGTACAATGTACACAGACATATAATCAAGATAATAACCACATAGCTGACAAGTTACTCAAGCTGACAAAAACTTTTCGTGATCCACCCTTTGAATCCAATTCCAGATTTAATGCTGTGTTCAGTAATTATATACACAGCATTCTTTTGATGTATGTTCAATGTACTTTGCAACCATCGACAAAAGCGTTATTTATTTATTATTAGTTTTTGACACATAAACACATAGGAAAGTGTATTTACAAAAACACTCTCATTAAAAACTAACAAAACTTTTTTCTCTGTTTTATTTAAATGGCAAAGTTGGAATGTCTTTCGTTGTGAAAGGTCATACGAGGAATCCAGCTCTTTCAACTCAATACAGCTGGTGTCGATATTTGTTTACAAATAAGAGAGACTTGTTTTTAAGTTCACATTTTAGAGCCTACTTGAAACAGCGATGTCATCTTAAATTGTACTTTTTCTTAACTTATTTTTTGTGTGTAAAGTTGATTTTTTTAGAAACTGGCATCTTGTCACTGTTGGGTTGCATGTCAAATATAGAACCCCTTAAGCCGAAAAAATATGACCTCTTTGCCTCGTTTGTTTAAAACTGTGATAAACTGCCGATTGCATCGCTCAGAATTTTCCATCTTCTAAAATGTCGAGACGGTCAGACGTTGTAACTGTAAAATCCGGAGAACGTATGATGTTTTAACGAGAATTAACCGGACGGAAACACGTAATCAAGATAATAAACACATCGCTAAAAAGTTACACAAGCTGACAACATCTCTCCGTGATCCACTCTTTGAATATAATCCCAGAAATTACGTTTGGAGACATTTCTTAATATCCTCTTTTGGCTATCCCCACCTGAGCGTTAAGTTGGACAATGTTGTTTCGTATAGCACTTCGCGTGGAGACAAAAAGACGATAAAATGGGTATAAAATCGCAAGCCAGATATTCCAGTGTTATTCCCAACAGTCTTATAATAGTTATTAGCGGTGTTGTGTTCGTTACGTAGTAAGGTTATTCCCAAACAATAAAAGGCTTTCTACAAGACAGCGAAAGCGCCGTTGCTTGATAACAGTCTCGGGCAAAACCACAACTCTCGCAAAATCTCGTCCCCTGTCGCGCTGATGACAGCTTGGGAAGTTTATGAGCCCATCACGTGACCATTTGGGCTACAGCTAGGTATCATTTCTGTTAATTTTTGGTGCTCTGCATGAGATTCGACAAAGTTGACGTGTGTCACACCGCCCCGAAATTGAAAAAAATGATTTATAGTCATGGGATGAGGTCTGATTATATGACAGTTAATTTCGGTTGCATCAGTCTTTCTCAACAGTTTGTAATTTTCGCTTCAGTTTCAGAGTACCTTTACGAAAATGCCACGCGATTTTTCGCAAGTTCCAAAATGGCGCCGTTTTTCGTGTTGCAGTATTATGTGTTATTCTTCAGACTACAGAAGATCAATAATGATTAATGAATCATACATACAAAGGAAAACAAATATGACGATAGCGATCTATTTATTGAATTATCAAAGCCATATATATATTTTCATAACAAATATATTCAATAATCCATCATTGGTTTGTCAACATAATTGCTAACTGATGTTGTTCTTCAGTTCCAATCTGTTTCTCATGTAATCATAATTCGCTTCTACAGATATTCCTTTTTTGTTTTCACATGTTCTAGAAAAATGTTGGGCTGTTTACAATCTTTGGTTTATTATTGAGAGTTTTTGCATAATATATTCACCGTTCACATATCTTATCATCAATCCGTCCTGATGTTATATCATACAGGTTTATCTTTTCGCATCTACCAGGTTGTGCCTTCGTTTGTGTGTGTGTGTGTGTGTGTGTGTGTGTGTGTGTGTGTGTGTGCGTGCGTGCGTGCGTGCATGAGTGTGCGTGTGTGTACGTAGGTGCGTGCTCGATCGAGCCTAATCGATTTCAGCCTAATTGGGCAAGGGTGGAAACTGGACTTTTACTGTCAGTTAACTCCCTTGTAGAGTTACGAGATGTAGGCGATATCGTAGAAGGTTCAGACAAAATAGAGTTTGAATTAATTGTTTATAGTTAATATTACACATGATTTTAACAAGACCAAATATCGGACTACATACACAAATGAACGATAAGACAGTTGCTTCACCTTTGTTGGAATCGTCCACCGAAAGCATCCCTCCACTTACCGTCAGTTATAGACTTGCCATTAAGTTAAGCATCTTAATTGTACTTCTTTAAAATGACTTTAATGTCATTTTTTTTGTGAGGTTATTTTAACTTCACCTGACACAGTATTTGATAGGATTTTTATCTTATCGTTTTCTTTATCTGTGACATTTCAGCGTCATGAATATTTTACCCTTAGTATAATTGCTTGTAACTTACGATTCATTTGTATGCATGACTTGTGCCCCAGTACCGTGGCGGTCGCCAAACGAGACAATACAGGCTAAATAAACACAAACAGCCGTGCTTGAACAAGTGGTTGCCCATAAAAAGTTACACAAAAACATTTCCGTTTTAAATAGTTGTCCAAATACATAGAGATTCGTGTATGGTATAAGAATTTACATGTAGCGCGTAAAATGTTGATATGTATAGTGTGGGGTTTATCTATAGTTCCTCTGGTCCTGACTGCTCTCCTGATTTGTGTGAGTTAAAAGGTCCTGAAAACCATATCAGTACCTCAAAGAAATAAATCTCTGAAAACTGAAAGGTAAGATTTAGTGATTATCATTCAGTCTCCATTAGTCCATGTACAGACGTATTGTTGAATGATAGGAATTAGTGCTTATACGGGTTCGTTGTTGAATGTTAGGAAATGCACCTCTGCTGCAAATCGAATTGTAGTGCCCGTCCACTTGGCCATCCGTTACCACCCCCATCCACCCCCACCCCCCTCCCTCCCCTCACACACACCATCCAGCAGTATACAATCAATCAAATATCAGCATAACGCATGCTCTGTTGTATTTATTGTATTCAATGCTAATAATACAACAGTTGTTTCGTAATCCAAACAATCCTACCTGAAGAGTTCGATACATTTAATTCACCGACAAATGGCTGCAATGTACAAGCATGGTTATGGGAGTAGAGCCTAGTGGAGCAGTAACTGATCACTTTCTACCAGGCATCTTCAAAGTTTCCTTCAACGGCTCCCAATGCCGCCCAGCAACATGTTCTCGTTAAGTCATTACAAGGAAAGACGCTGTCTTGTTACGTGAACAAGGAACCCAATTAAATAACAGGAATCGGGAGTTAATTTTGCTTCACGTTTTCAGCGAGCAACAAAGAGCAGGCAGAAAGGACATTTAAAAGAAAAAGATACAACTTCCATATCCTGATTGGAGGTTTCAAATTCGCTTTGAATTCAGTCTCCTCCAGCGCCAACGAGAAGAATTTATCGTTAAAGCGCACTAACAAAGCAAAAGCCAGTTTTGTACTCCAGTTAGTTAAACGAAAACTAAAGATCCAATTGAAAATTTGAGAAATCAAAGAATTCAATAATTACAGTGGTACTATTGAAGTTTAAGATTCTCTATTATCTCTGGTGCTATCTGATTGGCTGGCGCGCGTTTGGCTCCATGTGAACTGCCCCGCGTAAGAATATGGTGCCCTGTCACGCTTATTTCGTCATGCGCTGCAAAGTAGGCCCGGCGTTAAACACAGTAATGGCGGTGTTTTACGTTGATTGCGCAACTGGATAGCGTTGAAGTGTGTGATTATGGGATTTTAAACTAGTAAAATGGAGAGTTGATTAACTGAGAGAGTAGGACACACAGCGACTGGCTGTCTGAGAAGGAAAGCGTAAAACAATGTTTGGTCAAAGGTCATCGGAGAAATCTTGTTTTCCTAATGTATTCACGGATAAAAGAGAACAATTTTCCAAAGTAGATTTGTATACAATTTTAATAAATCTATACAATTCAGTTGAATTTCTTTCAGGTTTGATAGAAGAGACTGAAAAAAGAATAAATTAAAAGAAAGGAGTCTAGTATATTATTTTAACGTTTTACAGGATGATTTCACTACGGCGTGTAATTTGACATTTTGTTCAAGGTTTTTTTGTCCATTATCGGGTTTCTCTTATAGCAATGATGAACTACCACGCTGACCATATCCAAGATGGTTCGCCTAACATACATGTTGTTTAACGCCGCATTCAGCAATATTCCAGCTACATGACGGCTGTCTGTAAATAATCGAGTCTGGACTAGAAAGTACAGTGATTGACACCATGAGCGTCGATCTGCGCAATTGGGATACGATGACATGCTTCAAACCAAGTCAGTGAGCCTGACCACCCGATCTCGTTAGCCGCCTCTTACGACAAGAATAATCGCCTCTACAGCAATCATTTGTTGCTGAAGACCTTCACCTGGATCTTCACGGGTCGTCTTGGTTAGGAAGACATATTAAAGCATGTACAATTGTGAATGTGGTCATCCAAATCAAAATGATTCTTTTCATTGGACACACAAACAACTTTGATTCCGAAACATTGCTACCTTTTAACACCTGGGAATTATTTCATACCCAGGAATAAAACTCTTTTAGTTAACACTGAATTCAAGTGAATCGTCTCAAAGTTAATTCCAGAGAGAAACAATTCTTCTCTTCAAATTAAAAGTGACATCAGCTGAATTATTCGCCTCTTTGTGTGTGTGAAACCCACGAGCACGGGTATAGTTCTCACCAAACAAGAATCCTTGTCAGTGTCAATCTGAGATTTAAACCACGATCATAGGATTCGGTCACTGAGGAAACTGATTACGAAACCTATGACGACTTGACGTTGCCATATCATGGTCTAGACGTTGCAATAAGTGATTGATAGAAAACGTATATTCTCTGTGTAATTGTGATGGTCAGTATTGATCAGATCTATGTACATCATATAATTAACCAGAAAAGAAAAAAGGTGTTTCAATGCCTTGAAGCCAACTTGTTAGAACTGCCAATGGGTCACAAACTTTCCAGAAGATTCAAACCAAACGGAAATTACAAAGGGGCAGAATCCCTCGCACAGTGCAGACAACGTTTTTGTCAACAAACACTGTCGCTTTTAGCAATATTTCAGCAATATCACGGCAGGGGACACCAGAAATGGGCTTCACACATTGTAACCATGTGGGGAACTGATCCCGGGTCTTCGGCGTGACGAGCGAACGCTTTAACCACGAGGCTACCCGACCACCCCGGTATGTGATTATGAACGTCCATAGATCACTATTATAATATTGTTTGTAGCGAAGTAAAAAAGAGCGGGTTGACTTCTCTGTAGTCAGTAGCACAGACAACTTTTATTAATCGTTATATATAGAACGTTGCAAACAAAAAAGGCTCGAGCGTGCATAATGATAAAACCTGAAATATTCATAGCGTTTGTAAGATAAATCCTGAGAGATCTTAGATAAAACATTGACTACTATTCCTTGAAACCCCTCACACGTCTTTCAAAGGAATAAAAATAACATGTTTTCAGCTGATGTGTTAGTTTCACTCCACTCGTATCAGCGGGAGAATTGCCATATTGGATATTCCCAAGAAAGTGGCATTAAGATGCCAGAAGAAAGCGACATGTTGGGGGGTTGATATCGAACCTTCTTTAACTTTTATGCTTGATGTCTTGTAGCAGATGTTTTGACAGTAATGTTTTTATTTTTCATGATTTCTATCATCAATATCTGTCACGTTGCATGCTATTTTCTCCCGATCTTGTGATATGAAAAAGGATGGCTTGTTGACACTCTGCCCACTAACGGTATACTTTACAGCACAGGGGAAAAACTCTTGTACTTTATGGTTGGCTAAAGACCTTTTAAGCAATCCTGGCTACAAGGATAAATATTTACTGCGATGGTTTTATAGATGCTTGCGTAGTTAGGATTAAAACCATTTCTCTGGCAAAAACCCTGTCTTGAAAATAACACATCTAAAACGATCAAGTCACCGGAGTGACTTAGCCTATACTTTACACCATTTGCCGGAGTTTTACGGGAATCTACGAGTCGTTTACGACTTTATTGTCGCGACGCTAGGGGGCGCCAGGCGGGAAGTTCCGCAGATATGAACGGCCATATTGGATCTTGAAATCAATGCGAGCTCTCTTCTGGCAAGGGTCTGCACAGTCTTTAACTCTTTATAGAACAATATTTGTCAACATCAAAGAACCCACATCAAAAGAGATTTGGGTATTTCCGATAATCTGCAAAGTTGGGCTCTCAACTCTCGGTGCTTTTGTTAGAAAAGCACTACCAACGGCTGTCGACCACACACCGGAGCTGTAAAATGACACAGATTCTTCAACGATAGGCGCATTTCCGATAGCTCACAACGTGTAGCCCTTAAATATTATATCCTCTTCAAAAGAACACGACATATCGAAATCTTCCTGTTTTACAGCCAATCCCTCGTGAGAAGTACCGTCCATAAACCATCTTTATACAGCGTACCATCTCTCCGGCTGCTGACAAGTATTAACCGCCGTAACGGCAAAGTGGGAACTCACTGAAAGTCTTCAGATTTATTTACCTAGTAACTGATTATTATATTTATGTGGAGGAATAAGCATATGATTAAACATTAACCTGGCACGAGACGCCAGGCCACCAATTCAATGGTTCAACTGTCTGCACAGTCCCCACGAACGTCTCCAATACAGGCATCAATTAGATCTAATTGGATCATGAAGGAATACTTTTAAAAAGTAGCAGGATCACGGGGCTTTATTTTATCACAAACACACATTAATATGTTGCAGAACAAGGGGTCAGATCTTAATAAAAGATTATTATGGAGCACTTCGTGTTGCTTGTGAACCCATGAAATAGATCAAAATGTGTTCTTGTAGTCGAGTGTGAAAGTCGATTCGGGTTTATCTAAGTATTAATTTGCAGACAAGGAATAATTGAACGTTAATGCTGCGACATCATCCTTACACATACACAGATACCGTGAGAGAAGGCGTAGTCGGGAATGGTATAATGGTATAAGTTAGGTTGAATGACGCTTTGAGCAGTATGCATGGGTTTTTTTAAACTTCTTCGGCTTGATATGGAGGGAAAGCCTAAAATGAAACAGGTCCTCGGCGTTCAAGGGACGTATGTTTATATTCTGGGAGAGGGTTAGGGTGACAAGGATGATGGGAATGTGGATTTGGCGGTCACTGCTTCTAAAGACAATGGTTTTACGCAACACAAATCTCTTTTAAAACAGCACCCTTTTATGAAGACATCCAGCATGGACAATTTCTTGTTAATAAAATCTGGGAATCCCACACACAATAACCAGATCTTGGCAAGACAAAGGGTAATTATAGATGTATGTGAAAGAGAGTATTCTTGTGACTTGTCATCTTAAATCACTACCTAATTAGGTCGCTGAAAATTGTTTTTTATCCTCGTCAGATGTTTTTGTACGAATTGAGAAGCTTAAGACAGGCACAGGTTTCCGAGGCCCAGTGTGTGTAAACAGTAAGCGACACGTTAATATACATGCCTGTTCATCGCGTTTGGCCAACACAACTTTCCTCTTCTGGAGAAGATCTCTCCGTCGTCTTTAAGACAATACGATGTTTAGATTATGCTTTGTCAACTGAAGAGAATTTTAACGTGATTTGTTAGAAACACATATTTTGTTACAGAAAGTAATCCCGCTCTTTTTTAAAAAATATTTTTCCATTGGATGTAATGAGTTGCGGGTCCCCAAAAATTGTTCAGCTACTTTGAAAGAACAGGAATATATGTCAGTGAAGCGCTCCCAAAAATACAACCCAAATCTTCATCCCCCAATCCACCCTAACCCAACGCCAACCCCGAATGTTGCAAAGTGGTTCCCTAACCAGACATCGGCAATGTTATATACATACATTCGCGTAAGCTGAGTGGGTATAGTTTTGAGCCGCTTCTCACAATATACCAACCATATCACGACGGAGGACTCCAGGGTTTAAACTTCACAGATTGTAGGGATTCGAACTCGGTGCAGCGAATGCTTAGATCATGAAACTAACCGCCAATAATAATAATAATAATAATAATAATAATAATAATAATAATAATAATAATAATAATATATTGTACTTCGGCGCCTTGAGGAGTCTGATACAAAATGATAATGTCAATAATCATCTTTCAGGAAGTAAATTCCCCTCTTTGGAACTGATAAGAAAGTTCCTCCTGATCCATCACGATGTCCGGTGGGCATGTAGCCAAGTGGGAAAAGCATTGGCTCGTCACGCGGAACTCTGGGGTTCATTTCCCCACGCGAGTACAATGACTGAAGTGCCGTCATATTTCTGAAATATTTCTCCAAACGGTGTTAAATACTTTATATGCTCATCAGCCTTTCAGGCCTTTAAGACAAAAACAATTGGTAAATCTCAATTAAAATCCACATGAAAGTGCAATTGCAGTAAAGGTTAGTCTGCAACAAAACATTAAGTAAACATCAAGTCACCCTTTATCCTCACTAAACAAGGCAACACGGAGAGCCCCTCACGCCTAAAGGTGCAGCATTACATGGGAACCAGACTGAGCGTGGGTGATGCGGTAGTTTATGACATTATCACCCCCACAAGATTACGACGCAGGGTAGCAGGGTGTTAGCGAATGGGTGGGTCCGACGGACGGATAAATGAAGACAGGTCAAAGGGCGCCAGAGCAATAATTTAGCCTAATCCACTAATGGCTCTGCACCTAGTATATACCCCTGCCTACCACCTGTTCACACTACGCAGACACCTTGGCTTTTGACACCTTCCTACACCTATTACGGAAAAGAGCTTTCTAAAGGGAGATAATCGCTCAAACTAACCAATCACCGATTTGGACACGGGTGTCGGGTCAACTTCTGACGAACGGACAACAAAGCCGAAACCAATGATAGCTAAGTTCTCATTGTAATTCGGCAGTGTGTGTTTCTTCACTGTTGATGATAATTATAGGTTGTGTTTGAGGAACTGAAATAGATGCCTGTGTTATTGTGTCCAGATGACAGCGAGGTCGGCGGAGGTGGGGAGCAAGGGAGATAATCTGCTGTATCGGCCCTGTGGCTGATCTTATCATAAGGATAGCATGCAGCAATTTGAAGTCATTGTCTACGTACGCGGCTATTTCTACACTAATTTCTCAGATTTGAGGAGGCTGAAACTTTGAGGATGGGTTATTTGAGGGCAAAGCAAACTCTTTGAACCGTACTGCACCTAATATGCATGCATGCACGTGTGACAGAATGGGTGTATATATAGTTGAATATGTCTTTTGCAAACGACTACATCAGGATATATTTACATATTTGTTCGATGGTAATATTTCTCTTTAGTGATACTGATTGATCGATAAACAAATAAAACAGAAAATAAATATTATTCAGTGACAATAACCCATAAAAACATAATCACTTCAAAGATCAACATGGCTACAGTTTTAGCTTATCTTCAGATGTCACGTGATCCGGAACTTGGGTGGCAGTGACACCGAGGCTACAATCTTTCACCTACAGTACCCGGCTGTATGTTCGGGCCGCCATTGTAAAATTTCGAAGTAGTCTCGCTTCAAATTACAGACCTCGCGGCGAGTCCCTCATCCAACCTTTTCTTTCCCCAATTTGGACTCATATCGCTATCGAAGGAAGAGCGAAAATTATAGGTGTTATAAGAACTTGAGAAATAATTACTGTACGTTGTGACAGATTTGGGCAACTGAAGCCCGAGCAGGTTACTGATACCAACAATTTTCGCGAAGGGTCTTTTGAAAATGTGGACTGCCAAACGAAACGAACATCCTTTTCCCAACTCGATGCAGTGTGTGCGTTACTCGAAGCTATCAGCTGATCAAATGAAGCGAAAACCGCGGCTAACTTAACGGAAATGGGGTTTTAAAAAGTGTGCCTGGCTTCTGTTCGGGTTCGACCAGTCTTTACCCGGAGCTGACGGTACGGGGAGACATAATGGTACCATTTTGTCAGAAATATGAAACCACGAAAATCATATTTGTGAAAAACTGGAATTGGAGATCAGATGGGAAGCAACTTTGATGTCGCGGCAATCTCGTCCTATTTCAAGCCTCGTGGACAGAGACATTTGTCGTGGTTTTTTATTACTTGCTAAAAATCAAGGCTTTCTGATCATAGCAGAATCTTTATAAGGAAATTACCAATTCCAACCGAAGCAGAAAGATCCTGTTATTGTAGGAAGCAGCAGCGAGAAAAGTATGATTTGAATAATTACCAAAGCTCATTTTTCTCCACCGATGAAAGACGACATCCCTGTGAAAATTTGAAACTTTTTGTCAATACGCTTATTTGTCGAGTCAAGCAGGGTACTGGGCCTGAATGATATTCTTTACATTTTACCAAACTTCCTGAGATCTTAAAATATGTCTCATAATCGTAATTTAATAACCCAGTAATTAATTTTTTAAACTAACTGTCGGGTTATGTTAGAGCAATCCGGGTTTTCGTGCAGTTTTGAATAAATGAAATCAACATGAAAGACAGTTGTTAGCGTGTCTTATCTTTTGTGCCACCATTTATCTTGGGGAGATTTCTAGTTGCATTACGGCTCAGCGTTATGACTTCTGTTGGCAAGTGTGGATTTTCACCTTTGAAATATATTTGAAAGTTCTTTGTATAAAGAAACTCTAAATGTCTTTTCGAAATATATGCAAACCAATCTTCCACAAGCTTATGCGTATAGTGAGTGAGTAGGGTTTTACGCCGCCACAGGCTAATTTCTAAATACATATGTGGGTTTAAATGTAGACATTTTTTTCCAGGAATTTATAAAAGTAAAATCGACCACCAGATTCTTCACACAGTATATTAATATAATGTTAATCGCATAAACCCATTTATTTGGGGGGAAGGGGGAGTGGGTGCACATAAGGACGAACGTGTAAAAGAGACGTTATGCATCATTAGGATGTCCAGCATGTAATATAAATGTGTGCGACATAAACGCTAAAAGCACGCATTATCTGCCTACTGGTGACATTTCCGCTGCGTCTAGTAAAACTACACTTATCGTTCCAAGTCTCGCCGATAACGTTACTTCGCGAACGCGATACAGATGAGCAAACCGACCCAGAGTGAAAAAGATTCCCTTTATGTGTTATCAGCTCCCACTGCACAAGGGGGACCACCAAGGTAGAGGCATGTATTCCATGATGGCCGTGATAGGATCCGTCTTTCATACTTTACTGATACTTAATCTTCCATAGATGGCGCGTAATCCAGCTTTAGAGTTATCAATTATGACCTTTGCTCTTTAAGCACACCTCGTTTTGATTTGATACCTTTCATACAGTTCAACCATCTCTTTTGGGTATGTAAGACTGTCTTCTCATCACCGATCTGCCTATTCAAAATGGCCGACAACTACACCGGTGCTCATTTGCACTTTCGCGGTCTGAAGAGTTCCAACATTTGAATCTCCTTGCGTGGTGAGCGTCACTATACGAAACCGTCCTTTTGTCCTTTTGAACAGTTGGAGACGTACTTCTAACAGTATTGTTGCTTGAAACTGTTTCAATTACACATGAATGCTATTTGTGAAGCGGTACCTTTGCTCTCTGCGTGGCTGCTAACACTGTTGCTTTCCTGTTCAACAGAGACGGTTGGAAAAGAACTCACGCAAGTGGATTTTATCGCCTCCTGTGCGTGACAACAGACATATGGCGTGACGTATTGTTTGGACTTCAACAAACGATCTACTTTTCAAAATCACAAACGAGATTTTAAACAGTTGTTGCCCAGTATAGTTAATCCTGGTTAAACTCACAGATTTTGTTTTAGTCGTTGAAATTATATCAAACAGACACCGACAAATGTTACGCAAAATCTACAACATAATTTGGTCACAGGATATTCGTAATTATCGTGTGAATTATTTGGAGATTTTACAAATAACCCACATTTTTTTCTTTTGATGCCATTAAACACACGAAAGCTGAGTTGCCAACACGAAGGAATCAAACCCGAGACCATTTCGTCATAAACAAGTGCGGTAGCCATTAGATTGCTAACTACCCTTGCTCCAAGGCTGTACTGAATGTTAAGTCCATGGGTGTATAGTAATTCTATCCTTATAATAGGCAAGTCTAGATAGGCGGACAGTAAGGACATTAGTCTCTTATAGGGACAACTTGTTCTTATTATTTACATAATCTAGACATTATGATTTAAACAATGCCTCAGAGTCTTGTGCAAGTCTATTAGATTACCTGCCGGACCACCTGACACAGATTAACTTCTATATAGACGTTAGGGTTTACCGTTATACACCTTTTTAATCATCATTATTCCAGCTTGCAATTGTTTTCGAATCTGGTGTAGGAAAACCAATGGATTTCGTTGTGAGCTTGATCCACGCCTATGATCTGCCATGAATATGGGATGAAACACGGAGTGCTGGGAATAGGGTGGCTGCTGGGGTTTCCTTTACCCCCGAATACACCCCACGCCCCCCTCACGAATACACGTGAGTCATTAGTCAACTCAAAGAGGCATGAATGAAACTTAAGATCCGCACAAATATTTCCCGTTTACATTTCAATGAAACCCATTTAATGAGGGTGAAATTGACCAGATTAACATAGTGTCGAATTAACGACACATGTGCTTGGGAACACCGCTGTACTTTCATGTAGATGTTCCCTACTGTAGCTGCCTAGAATGCGAGGATTCCGTATTATCGAGGTTCCGATTACTGGGGTTTCTTTGTGCATAAACCAAAGATGCTTGCTGTAATTTCCATTCCACGTTGTGTTACAATTATATATTATACATCAATTATATATCATTTGGAAATACTTCAGAAGACGAGGGGCGGGGGGGTAGCCTAGTGGTCAAAGCGTTCACTCGTCACGCCGAAGGCCAGAGTTCGATTTCCCACATGGGTACAGTGTGTGAAACCTATTTCTGGTGTCCCCCACCGTGATATTGATATTGCTGGAACATTGCTAAAAGCGGTGTAAAACCATACTCACTCACTCGGAAGACAAAAAAGGGATACTCTTCATTAGTATGAAGTTAAAACATACATAATGTAACGCGATGCTCAAATCTCTTGACATCACCGAACATAAAAGACAAGTGCGGAAATGTGTCAATAATGCTAAAAGCCAATTTCCTGAGTGTTAATATGACGTCAGAGGAAATGAACAATGATAGATTGACAGTTGATTGTTTTAGTGTGATACCTTTCACACTTTGAAGTGTGGGTTGCCATGAAATGCTAATGTCGTGTTTTCCTACAGGTATGTTTCATGGAGGTTTTCTTACCCTTCCGGACAGATTCCACATATCCCCAGTACACAAACAGGTTTCCTATCAATCCAGATCTGTGTTCTATATATATCCAGATGTGTGTTCTATATATTTCCAGATATGCGTTCTATATATCTCCAGATGTGTGTTCTATATAATAGTATCTGCAGATGTGTTCTATATATCTCCAAATGTGTGTTCTATATATCTCCATGTGTTCTTTATATTATGTGTTCTATATATCTCCTGATGTGTGCTATATATATATCCATATGTTAGTTCTATATATCGAAAGATATGTGTTCTAAATATCTCCAGATGTGTGTTCTATATATCACCAGATGTGTTTTCTATATATCTCCAGATGTGTGTTCTATATATCTCCAGATGTGTTCAATATGTAGCAGGGCGTGGAGTCATCCCACAGATGACATCCTTACCTTGTCAGCTTGCTGACGGGGTTAACCTCTTTGGTCATGTGGACAAAGCGTCCGACCACTGATCAGAAGGTCCGTGGCTCGAATCCCATTACGGGATTCGGAAATTTTATGGCCAGATGTATCTCCAGATGTGTGTTCTATATATATCCAGATGTGTGTTCTATATATCTCAAGGGGCGGTCGGGTAGCCTAGTGGTTAAAGCGTTGGCTCGTCACGCCGAAGACCGGGGTTCGATTCCCGACATGGGTACAATGTGTGAAGCCCATTTCTGGTGTCCCCTGCCGTGATATTGCTGGAATATTGCTAAAAGCGGCGTAAAACCATACTCACTCACTTTATATATCTCCAGATGTGTGTTCTATATATCTCCAGATGTGTGTTCTACATATCTCCAGATGTGTTCTATATATCTCAGATGTGTGTTCTATATATCTCCAGATGTGTGTTCTATATATCTCCAGATGTGTATTCGATATATCTCCAGATGTGTGTTCTATATATCTCCAGATGTGTGTTCTACATATCTCCAGATGTGTGTTCTATATATCTCCAGATGTGTGTTCTATATATCTCCAGATGTGTGTTCGATAAATCTCCAGATGTGTGTTCTATATATCTCCAGATGTGTGTTCTATATATCTCTAGATGTGTTCTATATATTTCCAGATGTGTTATATATATATATCTTCAGATGTGTGTTCTATATATCTCCAGATGTGTGTTCTATATATCTCCAGATGTGTGTTCTATATATCTCCAGATGTGTGTTCTATATATCTCCAGATGTGTTCTATATATTTCCAGATGTGTTATATATATATATCTTCAGATGTGTGTTCTATATATCTCCAGATGTGTTCTATATATCTCTAGATGTGTTCTATATATCTCTAGATGTGTTCTATATATCTCCAGATGTGTTCTATATATTTCCAGATGTGTTATATATATATATTTCCAGATGTGTGTTCTATATATCTCCAGATGTGTTCTATATATCTCCAGATGTGTTCTATATATCTCTAGATATGTTCTATATATCTCCAGTACACAAGCAGTGCTGTGAGTAGCCAGGTTTCACATCCTTCACTTCGGGCTTTCCTCCACCATTAAGCTGACATACCGCAATATTATTGAAACACTGTTCCAAACGGCGTTAAACAGAAGTCACTCGATCACTGATGGTTGTCGAAAGATGCGGCTAAATTGGACCCGGTTGTTAAGGCTCGGCTCGTCGTGTGTCTTCGTACCCGGAAGGCATGGAAGTTCATCATAATATCAACCACTGGCTTGTTTGATCTAGATCAATTACAGACCTCCGCCATAGAGATAGTGAGTGAGTAGGCTGGGTTTTACTTCTCTTTCAACAGTATTCCAGTTATAACACGGCATGTCTGCTTAAGGAGGGAAGAAAGCCCGAAGTGAGACAGGTGTCAGACGTTTTCCACTTTGATGAAACACATGAGAAAGGGGTATGGTGCTGACTAACCTAGAAATATAATCAGGTCGAACTTAGATTTGAACCAACAATCACAGATTTCTGGTGTACCCAAGGTGTCCATCTCGGCACACCGAATTGCGGCGCCTTAGACGACTGGGCCCCCGTACAGATAGAGTAATTCTAATTATGATGTTTTGTTTGTTTGTTGTTTAACGCCGCACCCAGCAGTATTCCAGCTATATGACGGCGGTCAGTAAATAATCGAGTCTGGACCAGACAATCCAGTGTAAAGATACACAACAAACAACAACAAACAGTCATGAATTGTTTTAATACCATCAACTTGAATCGACATGGCTCCCTGTATGAAAACACGGCAAGGACTCCTTTCATCCATGGCTATGGGCACACATGCTTCTATTTGCCCATTCAGTGCAACCTCGTTAATCCGGACAAACGGAAAGTCCGGATAAACGAGGTTATATGGAGAAATACAATATTTATTGCTCTGGTCACGGTCCGAATACGTTCAAGTGGTGATTGAGGTTTTGCTCGAAGTTGTGTGAAACATTCAGACTTTGACTCACTCGTTATATGCAGACCGCCTCCGTGGTGAAGTGCATTGATAGAGCGTCTGGCTGGAGAGCGGAAGGTCGGAGGTTCGATCCGGCTGCCTACGCGTCATACCGAAAGGCATTAAAAGATGGCACTTCTTGTTACCCTGTCTGGGACTCGGCATTCATGGGCTAAAACAAGGATTTGTCGACTCGGTGTCCAACTTCTGTATCTGAGTCAGGGCATCTCAGTGGGCTAGCGCTATTAACCGGCATTAGTCCGGACTAGTACAAGCAGTCACATTGACACACGTGTATGCATGTCCCTATGTAAGTGCAATAATCTTTGACGCGACGTTAACCCCATTTCACCTCACTTCACGGCCTCACATCGTATACTATGACAAGTCCGTGCGACCATCTGAATAAGCATGCAGAGTTCGTATCTCAACGCTTCAGCAGGAACCGATGGTATTTCAGACATGTATCAAAATGAATTCCATACCACGTGCAGATACTTCCAAATGATACAGGGAAGTTCGGGATACATAAAATAAAGAAGCGATGTTCTTCATGTAGGGGTCGTTTCAAGACTGCAAACGTGAACATCGATCGCAAAAAACTTAACGCTCATTATTTTACCTTAGAAACAAGTTAATATACTTATAAGAATAAGTACATTGAAATACAGAAACCGGAATCTATGATGCAATGACATATTTTGTAATTATCTTATTACCTTTCAATAGAACCTCTCCGTTTTCACATCATATGCGACCGCATCCCTGGTGTAGTGGTAGAGTGTCCGCCCGGAGAGCAGAAGGTTTGGGGTTCGATCCCCGGCCGCGTCACACCAAAAAACGTTAAAAGATGGTACTTGTTGTTATCTCCGCTTGGCGCTCGGCATTAAGGGGCTAAAACAAGGACAGGTCGGCTTGGAGTCAGTATACTGTGTCTGAGTGGGGTATTCTGTTAAACTGAGGCATGGTATCTCAGTAGGCTGGCACTATAAGATCGACATTAGTCCGGACTAGTACAAAGCAGCCACACACACACGCGTGCATGCACGTCGCTGTATAAGTACAATAATCTTTGACGCGACGTTAACCCTATTTCACCTGTCCGTGCGACCATCTGAATAGACATGCAGTGTTCGTATCTCAACGTTTCAGCAGGAACCGATGGTATTTCAGACATGTATCAAAATGAATTCCATACCACGTCCAGATACTTCCAAAAGATACAGGGAAGTTCGGGATACATAAAATAAAGAAGCGATGTTCTTGGTTCCACTTCTACAGTCCGTCGTTTGAGGGGCAACAATTTTCAATTGTCTGTATGTTGTAATATTATTAATAACTACCATTATGAATTGTGACATTTATTTCTGTAATCGTTAATATAATTTGGCATATCTGTTGATTCGATGAAACATTTATTGCCCTCACGAGCCAGAAGTCATTTCACTGATGACAAAGTCCTTATTTTGATAATGGGATGATTAAATGTCATACTTTAATCTCAAAGCTACACAATCAGTAAAATCAACAAAAAAACACTCTTATTACCATCTGTTGACGAGAATCGTGACGCTTATACACGTTTAGGGCCCTTAACCGGGCTAATGACACGCTCCAACGCTGATTGGACAATTATGTTTATATCATTATGCACACGAAGCACTCGACCAATCACAAAAGTCGAATGAGAGTTAGGCGCAGAATGATCGACCCGAGCCTCTTTGCTACAGTAATAGTTGACGTCGACTAACGTAACCTTTGACATTGACAGCCATTACAAGAAGTAGTCCCGATCCGCTGCACATGCTACAGGCATGAATTTGAAAGGCGCGGATCTGCTCTTCTAATACAATATTGTGTGTAAAAGGACCCATGTGATTATTGCGCCACGAACATGGGAGCACCCAGTGCTTTTCATGTAGGGGTCGTTTCAAGACTGCAAACGTGAACATCGATCGCAAAAAAATTAACGCTTATTATTTAACCTTAGAAACAAGTTAATATACTTAAAAGAATGTGAATACTTTAAATCTGTTACAGCCAGAGACAATAAAAAGAAACCATTCAAAGAATACTACCAAAAGCTTAAATGTTTCAATTTATAAAAAAATATTTTGACACGATCCCGTATTGCCATCGTCTGCATGGACAGCCAGGCTACTCAGGCCATTGCGCATGACAGACTTTGATTACGAAATAGGCCTCTGGAGGGGGTCCGGAGGGAACTGGGAAATTCTCAACGGGTGAAATACAATTCAATTTTTTCAATTTACATTTAATTTTAAAATGTTTAACGGAATTCTAACAGACTAGGGATTATGTTAGCCGACTAGAAGTCTTTGTTGTGGCAATTCTTTTTAGTTCCACTCCTGCTCATCAGGGAGAAATTAGTGATGTATTTTTAAAGTACGCTCTGGGTAAACCCGCTGTTCAACACAGTTGGGGCCCTGTTACTATACTGTCGACATTTTTCCTTTGATATTATTTTTATATTAATTCAAGCACTAGTATGAAATATGAAACTGTTTACATACATGGTATGGGGACAAGACGTTGCATTATGATAACACGAATACAGGCACATATATATATAGTGTAAATGTCAGTTTATTTAAGCTTATAGAATAAGATATTAACATTGACATCCAACTATTTTGTTTGATACTTTAAGAAAGGGAATGATTCTCTATGTGAGGATTAGCAGTGAAACAACCGAGGTTAGTGTCATCAATTTGTTGGTTTAGACGAGGGAATTATCTCCAAAAGAATAACTACATTCCCCATTCTTTCCCTGCCCCCAATAAAACAGAAACTAAACTTATAAGACTTAAAATAATTATACTAAAATTAGCAAACTAATGAATTGAACACACAAACAAGAAAATAATATTGATAACAACAGTCATTCTCTCTATCTGGACGGAAAAAAGTACACAAAATATTAAAATATGTTGATGAGTTTCAACATTTAAAAAATCTTTAACGTATATTACATTCTTCTTATTGTTGTTGATGACGGTGAGGATAAATTTGATTAGATTTTATTTATAAATTTCAAAAGATGGAAGCATTATCTAAATGAAAACAGTAATACAAATTCAATATGACTTGACATCAAGCATATATGTCACTTGGGACGTTAGCTCGAGATCGTACTTTCCTAAAGAGACCTTTACTTAAACATGAAACTGCAAAACCCTATCAATTGATTGTGTTTACAATCTTAACATCTAAATGTTTAATAAAATATCCCCGCGTGTACATAAGGAGAAATACAGTTATAAATCATAAGGTGCGCAGAAAATGCTTTTAACAGTCAACGATACCGTTCCTTCTTAAACCCGCGAGAGATAAAAACCCATGTAGCCTTTTCAAGCTATTTTAAAAGCAACTAAATAGACATTTTAAAATAAAAGACCTAGATGTAATGCTATCGTTGGCTGCGATAGATGGCGATAAGGGTGGGCGATTACCTGCCGCATTTAACAGATAACAAAACCTTTTTATGAGCAGCGTGCTTGATATATCAACGAGTCGCACATCTCATATCCGCGAGTGGGATGAGTGTTGGGGGCCCCTCGAGACAGGTAACGCTGAAACATTTATAAAGTGTAGATAGCCACGAGAAGCGCACATAGCGAGCTGCAGAAATGGCTTTTAATCCGGGGCAGTGGATTTCGCGAACGACACAACACCTTTGCCCGTGGAACTGGCATTTGCATTCAAGGCGATCATCGGAAGAGATGAATAATTGATAATCCTGGTTTAATAATGTAGAAAACGTTAGCATCAAGATAAAGAGAGATTAGGACGGGTCATTACATTTCCCGTGATGCATCGCCGAGTACCTTTGGAAAATGAAACCTCCGCGAGATTAAGATGAAATTCATTTGTTTTGTTCATGCGACGTGTCAATTTCATATAGAAGCCGTTTTGTTGGCCTTATGTTGTGGTGGCGCTCATTGACGGAAACAGTGTGCTAATTAACACGTATGTGACGTTACGACAACTCATGTGTGTTGGTAATAACATTTTTGTTTCCATGGTAACCTTGTACATTGACGGTTTGGAGCGTCAAAAATAAAATATCCGGGTTAAACATACATTTACTCAGTAACGTAGCAAGCATACAAACAATAAAAGATGGTACACAGCAATATTATCTGACTTTCTCGATCTGGGTGATAGAATGAATGTACGATTGTCAGAGTCCATGTGAGAGTCCGTATTACAGTCCATGTAAGAATCCACGAGAGTCCATATTGGAGTGCAATCGAGTCCACGAGCCTTCATGTTAGGATCCACGAGAGTCCAGGAGTGTCCATGTTTGAGTCCACTAGTTTCCATGTGAGAGTCCATGAGAGTCCATATTAGAATGCACGAGAGTCCATGTTAGAGCGCACGCGCGTCCATGAGAGTGCACGGGGAATGCACGAGAGTCCATGTTAGAGCGCACGCGCGTCCGTGAGAGTGCACGAGAGTCCATGTTAGGGTGCAAGAGCAAGCTGGAGTTGACGGCGGCCAAATGGCAGTCTAACATAGACCATGTGTGCTATTTTGAGTCTATGCGAGTCCAAATGGCAGCCTAACATAGACCATGTGAGCTATTGTGAGTCTATGTGAGTCCATATAGTATATATGGCAGCCTATATGTGAGTCTACATGGCAGTCTATATGAGGCCACGTGAGTTATTGTGAGTCCTTATCATAATCTATATGGCAGTCTACCTGAGACCATGTGAGCTATTGTAGGTCGATGTGAGTCCTTATCATAATGAGCTATTGTAGGTCGATGTGAGTCCTTATCATAATGTACATGTCAGTCTCCATGAGGCCATGCGAGTGCCGGTTTTGTTTACATGTTTATGTGTGTGAGACTGCGCGAATTAGTTACAACACCCTACAATTAACTAGACAACGTGTGATAAGTTGAACCTGCAAATTCTAAAATGTGACATTTATTAACCTAGTCGGTGCGAACATATCGGGCGTTTTAGAAAAAGAGCAAAGTCGTCGACAGCTTCCTCGGAACAGATTGCGAACAGAATACAGCTCATTCAACGCATAATCAAGATAAAAACAACCTCACAGTCGCTGTATGGAAAACGTCATCGCAGCGTACGACATAGTCTGTCTCACATTCCCTGAACCAAAATATGTTCCCTTCCACCCAGCCCTTTCTGTAATACAAGACCCTCAATGAAGAAAGTCTAGATTTTCCTCTGAATCTCCAATCTCACTGGGTCTCCTTTTCAATTTGAATAGAGTAATTTGTAATTAAATAAATAATTAAAATTATATCTTTCAGAGATTTAGTGTTAGTCCACGTCCGACACATTCGTGACGCCCTCAGCAGGGAACGAGACATTCGGCTTGTCCCGGAATAACACGAGTTGGTCACGAATGACCAGGGTGGACACCAATCGGTAAACCGCGCCCCTTTCCGTTACCGCACGGGACGGAATATACGGGTGTGTATGTCGGAGGTGTGCCCATACAGAAAACAAATTTCCGCGGATGCACATTTGTTTGTGCGTTAACTGTTCATCTGTGTTTAATTTTCGTTATATATAGGCAGTTACTCATTTAGAAGATTTTATCCTAAATATATTCAAAAGACACTTGTCTACAACAACGTTCTGAGTATATAGTTCTAACATGGTGTCACGAGGGTACCTGCACTAAAGTGATCATGGCTAGCATTGGCAAAGAGATTATAGTAATAGTGATCTGCGGACGTTCATTATCACATACCGGGGCGGTGGGGTAGCCTAGTGGTTAAAACGTTCGCTCGTCACGCCGAAGACCCGGACTCGTATCCCCCACATGGGTATAATGTGTGAAGCCCATTTCTGGTGTCCACCGTCGTGATATTGCTGGAATATTGCGAAAAGCGGCATAATACCAAACTCACTCACTCTAGGTTAGTCAGCACCATACCCCTTTCTCATGTGTTTCACCAAAGTGGAAAACGTCTGACACCTGTCTCACTTCGGGCTTTCCTCCCTCCTTAAGCAGACATGCCGTGTTATAACTGGAATACTGTTGAAAGAGAAGTAAAACCCAGCCTACTCACTCACTATCTCTATGGCGGAGGTCTGTAATTGATCTGGATCAAACAAGCCAGTGGTTGATATTATGATGAACTTCCATGCCTTCCGGGTACGAAGACACGCGACGAGCCGAGCCTAAACAACCGGGTCCAATTTAGCCACATCTTTCGACAACCATCAGTGATCGAGTGACTTCTGTTTAACGCCGTTTGGAACAGTGTTTCAATAATATTGCGGTATGTCAGCTTAATGGTGGAGGAAAGCCCGAAGTGAAGGATGTGAAACCTGGCTACTCACACCACTGCTTGTGTACTGGAGATATATAGAACACATCTAGAGATATATAGAACACATCTGGAGATATATAGAACACATCTGGAGATATATAGAACACACATCTGGAGATATATAGAACACACATCTGGAGATATATAGAACACACATCTGGAGATATATAGAACACATCTGAAGAAATATAGAACACATCTGGAGATATATAGAACACACATCTGAAGATATATATATATAACACATCTGGAAATATATAGAACACATCTGGAGATATATAGAACACACATCTGGATATATATAGAACACACATCTGGAGATATATAGAACACACATCTGGAGATATATAGAACACACATCTGGAGATATATAGAACACACACATCTGGAGATATGTAAAACACACATCTGGAGATATATAAAACACACATCTGGAGATATATAAAACACACATCTGGATATATATAGAACACACACATCTGGAGATATGTAAAACACACATCTGGAGATATATAAAACACACATCTGGAGATATATAGAACACACATCTGGAGATATATAGTGCACATGTGAATATATATAGAACACACATCTGGGGATATATAACACATCTGGAGATATTTAGAACACATTTGGAGAAATATAGAACACACATCTGGAGATATATAGAACACACATCTGGAGATATATACAACACACATCTGGAGATATATAGAACACACAGCTGGAGATATATAGAACACATCTGAAGAAATATATAACACATCTGGAAATATATAGAACACATCTGGAGATATATAGAACACATCTGGAGATATATAGAACACACATCTGAAGATATATAGAACACACAGCTGGAGATATATAGAACACATCTGGAGATACATAGAACACATCTGGAGATATATAGTGCACATCTGGAGATATATAGTACACACATCTGGAGATATATACAACACACATCTGGAGATATATAAAACACACATCTGGAGATATATAGAACACACACATCTGGAGATATATAGAACACACATCTGGAGATATATAGTGCACATGTGAATATATATAGAACACACATCTGGAGATATATAACACATCTGGAGATATTTAGAACACATTTGGAGAAATATAGAACACACATCTGGAGATATATAGAACACACATCTGGAGATATATAGAACACACATCTGGAGATATATAGAACACACAGCTGGAGATATATAGAACACATCTGGAGATACATAGAACACATCTGGAGATATGTAGTGCACATGTGGAGATATATAGAACACACAGCTGGAGATATATAAAACACACAGCTGGAGATATATAAAACACACATCTGGATATATATAGAACACACACATCTGGAGATATATAAAACACACATCTGGAGATATATAAAACACACATCTGGAGATATATAGAACACACATCTGGAGATATATAGTGCACATGTGAATATATATAGAACACACATCTGGGGATATATAACACATCTGGAGATATTTAGAACACATTTGGAGAAATATAGAACACACATCTGGAGATATATAGAACACACATCTGGAGATATATAGAACACACATCTGGAGATATATAGAACACATCTGAAGAAATATAGAACATATCTGGAGATATATAGAACACACATCTAGATATATATAAAACACATCTGGATATATATAGAACACACATCTGGAGATATATCGAACACACATCTGGAGATATATAGAACATAAAACGGCGTAAAACAATGCCAGTTTTCCGCGGCTTTTACATGACATGGCGTCCATTGCTGTCGGCTGCACGCTGGTATGTCTACATCACGTGACGATCATAGCCGATCGTGTTCAGAGTGGGTGGACAAATCTCTGTGCACGCAAAACAGTGACGACCTCTTCGTCAGAGTGTGTAAATGATTGAGGTCACGATGTAATTGTATGTTATTATATGCAAATATTAATGTAATATATACTATAATACTGCACAGTATACACCGTTTATTGACAAAAACAGTTGATTACAGTTGAACCTTTCAAAACCGGACAAAGGTCAATGTTTGATGATGGACCTTTTAGGTTAGTAGAAGTTCAAAATTTCGAATTTGGAGAAACGTTTCAAACAAATCCTGAGGATACTTTGAAAGAATTCATACGACAGACCATAGTTAGCGTTTTCTTTTGAAGTCTTTCAAGTTTTTGACTTCCAAACACTTACAACTCCAGTGGTATGACTAATTTGTGTGAATAAAGCCAGTTTTTCTTTTTTACATTCGGGTTGATATTTAAGGAGACAGTGCAGCGATGGGCACAGCAATGACATACTAGTAGTTAGTTTTTCTGGGAAATTTTTCATTTTTATTTCACAAAAAAAAAAATAATCAATGAAAGTTATGATTGTCATTTTCAAAGGTTTCTCTAACGGTTTTTTTCAAATTTATTGGGAAAGAACCCAACATCATCATCTATACCTTTGTGGTTGGTTTAAGTACCGTTAAGCATGAGTTTTCTTCGCAAACCTGCCCCAAATTCATCTGAATATGTATACTGACAACTAATAGCTACATCAATCATCAAAAGTTGACTTAAACGTTTACATATAACATCTTGACTCGGGGATGAAGACAATGTTGAGAACAGTTAGTAAAACCAAATTCACAGACGGTGAAATCATGCTATATAGCCCCGTTTCCTCATCTCGTCCCAAATGTACAAAATCTCGTTACTCTGAGATGCATGGCGCTAAGAATGTTGTCTGGGGCTCATCAGAGTTATTGCCCCTGACAAATGGAACCTGCGATTGGTTTCCCGCCAAAATAATCGCAGCTCAGCAGGCGTTGGTTTACCAAGGCGCCTTGTCTATTGAGGAAACATGGTAAGAAATTACGACACAAATACTTCAGGCCGCGCTGGGCCATATTTAACTACCGAACCCATCATCCAGGCTGTCAAAGCTACGCGTAGGGATGGCGGCCATTTCGAAAAAGTTCGCGACCCGAACTCTGCACTATTGCGCCCCCTGGTGGTATTATTGCCAAAGGTGCGCGGAGTAGATGCTACTTTCCGTACGGAAATCATCAGAAATGAGAGGGATGTCGTTTCCAATTTGTCTTGACTGACTCTATATTGTTTCCCGGGCGCCGTCTGTGTTTCTACGTTGTTGTATTTGTGGTCGACGTGGAACCCAAGGCTTTGGAGGAACCATCAATAACCATTCTTCCCTTCCAAGAATTATTTATGTTATGTACACCATCAGTTTTGTTGTACTTAACGACGTTTGAATGATGACGATTATCGTAAACATTGCGTTTTCTGTTAGTCTGACATAAGTAATGTAAATATGAAGTGTAGACATTTGGAAGGAATCTCAACTGTAAATAGTCGTTGGTATTTGTAGCTCCTCAGGCAACAAGACACATATACCACTCAAGTTTTGATAGGGATCATTCATTCCATTCCATTATATTAACTAACATACCGTAAATATTTACATGATGCACCTGCCATAATATGTTACGCATGATAAGAGTTCGCCTCAAACAAATACATACACTGCTGGACTGAAAAGGTATGCACTGGAAAATTAAGTTTGACCAAAACTTACAAACGTTATTAAAACATTACCAGGATCCAAACAGCTGAAACACTTCAAACGTAAGGTTCAAAACACAACTGTGATACCCGTATCAAGTACATCATCATCGAATAACCAATTCGTCTTTTAGACAGAATAAAACATAGGTTTATACTTTTTTTGCTGGTAGTTTATTAATTATAATAATAAGTGCTTTTATAATGCGCCAAAGTCCAATCACCAAGTGGGTGTTCAAAGCGCTACACTATTATTACCCCGGTGAATGAATCAGTGTGCACTCGATTTTCATTCTCAACTCCCTGGGGTGTATTCAACCTACAAGGCTACAGTTTATATGGTTATTGATTGCAGTTGTGAACTCCCACAGCAGCATTCCGATACCAAGACGAACGCTTAGTCTCTGAAAATATTTTTCCCCATAAAAACGAGCAAGCTACATTTAAATTGAAAAGGAGACCCAGTTCAATGGGAGTTTCAGACCCTGTGGAAAATTTGAATTACAGCAAGAGCTGGGCGGAATGGAAAGTACTATGATTTAAAGACTGTGAGACAGACTACCCGACACTCTATGCCTGTAGCTGAAGTGAAAAGGGTTTAACGTCGTGTTTGAGATTACTTTTCTAACATAGCGACGCGCGACGAGTGCGTGGCCGATTGTACTGGTTCGGACTAATGCCGGTATATGGTGCTAGCCCACTGAGATACCATGCCGGAGTTTAACATGGATACTCTACTCTACTCTACACAGTGTACTGCGACAGCCAGGGCCACAACAAATACCATCTTTCCACGTCTTTTGGTAGTACGCGGCACGGGGACAAAACCCTAAACTTCCACTCGCAAGGCAGGTGCTCTATCCACTATACCACGAAGGCGGACCCGTCTTAAAGAGAATAGGGTGATCATTATTCAGCCTATCACCCCAGCCCTGACTGATAATTTACAGGCAGACCCAGTTTCGAGTGAGCAACAATCCACAATACAATCACAGAAATAAGTAAGACCACACATTGTTTACACCCAATCTTCATATTCGCCTTGTATAACAAGCATGGGGTTCTGGGGACCTACTCTGCTCTTTGATTCCCGACGATTGTTGTGCACAAGTATTTGACGATACATGTATTCTAGTGAAGATTTCTGAAGCTCCTGACGCCTAATCTATGTACGATTTGAAGCTGTACCACAGCAATACCCTGTCTGGGGCACCAGAAGCGAGCCTGACAATGTGAAGCTATTCCAGGAATCTAACCCAGTTCTCGGCATGACAAGCGAATGGCAGAACTACTGTTCTATCCACGACCCTGCACCACCACCATACCGGGTAACCATTCAAAGGATGAAGGTTCGGGACAACTGACAGTCCGAGCAAAATTGACCTACTCTGACCTACTCTGCTCTTTGATTCCCGACGATTGTTGTGCACAAGTATTTGACGATACATGTATTCTAGTGAAGATTTCTGAAGCTCCTGACGCCTAATCTATGTACGATTTGAAGCTGTACCACAGCAATACCCTGTCTGGGGCACCAGAAGCGAGCCTGACAATGTGAAGCTATTCCAGGAATCTAACCCAGTTCTCGGCATGACAAGCGAATGGCAGAACTACTGTTCTATCCACGACCCTGCACCACCACCATACCGGGTAACCATTCAAAGGATGAAGGTTCGGGACAACTGACAGTCCGAGCAAAATTGACACAAGTCTGTCTCCCAAACCCTTGAGGAGAAATAAAAAGAAGGAGTCCAACTCAAGTCTAGAATGATTGGGCAAGTCTAGATTGCCTCGGCTCTAAATTAAGCATTGTCCTGGGATCCATTTGGATTTATTATTTATATTTTGTAGATATATATTTTTAAACAAGATAACTTTTTTCTGGGACTAAAAGTTAGTCTAGATTGACTCAAGTAATTAAAAAAACACTTTCTTGTCTGTAAACTCACATTTCATGATGCACATCAAGCTAGCAGGTTATGATTACCTTAAATACATACAGACAATGTCACAGTTTGACACGAAGCACTCCTTGCAACGTCTAGGACTGAATTGAAGACAGACACCGGCACCGTGGAACATATTCATTTTGTTCTCCTGGCGTCAAATCAGATGAACATTTCTATCTGAAGATTGTCATCAGACAAAACAATCTTCATTCCAAATAGTTAGCATCCGTATTTTCGTAACATACTTTAATTCAAAACGAAAATTGTCAAAAAAATAACATCAAAGTTAAATAGGTCGCTTAAAAGGTTTCTTTCGATTTTCATGACTTCTCACGATGAATATTTAAAAAATATATTTAAAAACATTTTTTTCGTTTATCCTGAGTTCAAATCATTAAAACTCTTCTCTATCTTACCATTTTCTCTTGAGAATAAGTGATCTGACCTTTAAGCAGAAATTTCACAGTGAAATCGCGTGGAATCCTTCTTTTTATACTATTACTGTTGGAAATGAGAAAAAAAGGTCAAGTGATAAGTTAACATTGATCTTGCGATCAAAACTTTGAAATGATAGCCAATATTATCTATAGGTTTTCACTAGACTACCATTGTCATCCTTAATTGGATTACAGATGATATAAGTGAGCAAGGATATTTACAAAGTATTTATATATATATAAATACATAAACCTTCAATGAAATGTACGCACTGCAGTGCTTTGAGGAGGAGTTAAGGGCGTGAGATTAGACTGCCAAATTCAACAGCCATCCCCATAGTTTCCCTTGGGAACATTGTAGAGAAGGAAACTTAGTTTTGCGGACACGACATGTGTGTAATAAATGCATTTGCCTGTTAATTCCGTAACTCAAGCGTGCTGGGGGCAATTCCATTCACGACAACGCATCACGTGACCACCCAGACCAACTTACGGCATCTGCGGAAGCGCTTACAGGTCACATTTGATTATGTTTGCTGCAGTCCAGATTGCTTAGATATTTTTCACAGAGTTAATTTTCTTCATTTACCCTCATTTTAAATTATGACGACGCTTTCGTAACCTTCGGGCCCTCATCACAGAGACGCGCAGACGGAGAGCAGACGATAAGTACCCGGATGACCGCCATGATGTCCGCCATGATGCATGTCGAAAGCAATTGGGGCTGACGCGGCTCTGGGCCTCTCTTGCTCAGTAAGAAGTCTCTTACAGTAATTAAACATCCCTATCATTCCCCGAAAACCAATCACATTCACTTTCATCTGGTGCATGTTTGTGAATGCCCCGTGGTGTGTAGGGAAAGTTTGGCGACGAATCTCTCGCGATGGTCTGCGAAGAGGGGCGCGTGGTGAGGGGGTCATATTCTTCCTCGCTCCTTCTCTAGTCGCCATCTCAATTTACCAATTGCCATATCCTGTTGTAAAATACTTCAGTATATTACCTTTAAATGTGAGTCAGCTCGATGTGTTCACGTTGATGTGCACCGTAGATGTTCCTGTACAAACATGAGTGACGTGGGAGAGTGTTCCTGGAGTGTTAATTTTGCAAAATGATCAACTTTATGGAACAACCGGTCACGTGGTCGCGTAGACATGCACAAAACACTTCACCAGGTTCTTGAATGAATAACATCCGGCGAAATCGAGCAACCTAGAAAATTGGTCTGGTAAAGGAATGATATTTAGGTAATTTTAATCCGGAAACTGTATAGTGAGCTGTACTCTTTTTAGTTTAGCAGTTACAACCATGCCTCTTAAAATATTGTAATTGTTTTCTGTCTCGTTACATTTTCTCTGAAATTGGATTTGGTTAAGGAACGACAGTCGTGCTATCAGCGTAAGTGTAATTCATGCACGGATAAGCATTACGTAAGCAAAACTACTGACGATATATATATACTTCATATCAACTAAAATAGGCATCTAGAGACATGTCTGTATCTGGTGGGATCAATATCCTGCTTTGTTCAAGGTACTGTCGGAAGTCGACTGTGCCCCTATTTTTGCCCATCAGTATAGAACTGAAAACCAACCATAGATCTTGTGGCAATGGTTTGTAATACTCTGACGTCACTGACAGATTCGTGTTTCCGCGTTAGCATGACTGGTTTGCAGTGCTGTTTGTGGTTAAAGGGACACATCATTAACTATTCTGGGTGGGGGACGGGGAGGTTTGTCGGGTGACTGCCTCAAAACACACAATTTCTGTCTGTGACATGAGCCCAACAATTTCTTTTACACAACGCAGCATGTGCAGCGATCATCTTCGTTGTGTGTTCAACACCAGAACAAATTATTTTTTTCGAGTTTTTTTTCAGGAACAAACTACTTTTGTTCGATAAAATCCCAGCTCAGAACCTTGCCGTGGACATGAACATCATCACTATCGTTGGTAAAACGATACAAAAGAGATCATGCCTGATCAAAACCCTCATCAGTGTGTACATTGATGTATATTTGTATTTTACTGCTTCAGTTGTTCAATGTTTTCAATGGCACTTTGATTTGTCGGGTTCTATATCACGAACCCGTGTGACCAACGAACACTTTCACCAAGGGGCAACCTTGACACCCCGTTCACTTTAGTGATTTGGATTTGTTTGATGTTTAACGCCACACTCAGCAATATTCCAACGGCGGTCTGTGAATAATCTAATCTAGAACAGACATTCCAGTGATCGACATCATGAGCATCGGTCTACGCAGTTGGGATACGATGATATTGCATCAACCAAGTTAGCGAGCCTGACCACCCGATCCCGTTAGTCGCCTCTTATGACAAGCATGGGTTGCTGAAGACCAGTTCTTACCGGATCTTCAGTGGTAAGTGATTTAGTCTTCCCGTGGTCAATATTGATATATAAACGTATATTCTCTCTTGGTAAAAGTAAGCATTTCGTTAACTTAGAAGCTAGTTTTAGTTTTTCGTGGTTCCAATCCTTGACCTTTCCGGTGATAATCTTGTCTGTGTCCTTAGGACTTACAAAACAGAGCTAATCGTGCTGGACCAGGGGCGGATCAAGCATTTGTAAAAGGAAGGGGTCCAAAATATCAATCCTCTCTCAAATAATCTTACTGCCTACGACATACTACATTTTTTTTTTAAAAAGGGGGTGGGGTGGGATGGACCCCAATGTGGACTTTGGTCACTTCATTGTTTCGACCAAAAGTGACACTGTGGTTTAACTTTAAAGCGGAAAAGGTGCGTTAAGCCCGTACTCCTCCACCCAATCATAAAAACGGACTCACAGAGCAGCCATGTTGGCCACCCGATCTCCGTTTAGTGGCTCTATACAGCAAGCATTAGGTATTGGGTGTCGTGACCACATGGCTATCATGCTACAATGAAGTCGTTACACCAAACTAACTACGATTACCACTGACGCTATTTAAGACTAATAATGATTATTTACAAATAGGTCTGACCGTGCCACTTGGCCATCTGTTTGTAACACTGAGGTCCCCTCCTAAACTTTACAATAACCACTTGCCCTCTTTAATCCGATAATGAACCAGTGCTTATCCAAGAGCCGTGGTTGAGAGTCACGCATTGCATGCAACAAGAAGCGCTAACCGTGATGATGAGGCGGTAATGGTCACTCTAAGTGACCAGATGAGCACATTATCATCAGCGTTACTGCGCACGTGCCCACATCAAAGGTTGTCCGTGCGCCAGGCGTGGTCATCGGCTTAGACTACCGGACACTGGTCAACAGCGCGCGTGATTAATGATAGTCTTTAATGCACGTTTGTCCTGCTTTACATCAGCGTGTTGGGCGATGCTGTAACATGGTGTGATATACTGACAGAAGAAAGTAACGCAATCATTTCTAATACTGGTTTTACTGTTAGGTGTTATTCATGTTATACGTCAAAGCATTTACCATCAGCTCTGGTTCTCTGTTGTTCTGGTGTTTGATATTCTGGGGTGGGTTTGGTTTGGCGACGTCATGGGCAGTGAGTGAGTGAGTTGGGTTTAACGCCTTTTGACAGTATTCCAGTTATATCACGGCGTGTCAGCTTAATGTGGGAGGAAAGCCCGAAATGATGCAGGCCTCATACGTTTACCACTTCGGTGAAACCCACGAGCACGGGTATGGAAAAATAATCGGAGCGAACCGGGATTCGAACTCACAATCATAGGTTTCTGGAGTGCCCAAGAACGCAACTCTGCACGGCGAATTGCGGCGCCTTAGACGACTGGGCCACCCGTGCCCCCCTTTGGGAAGTATCCTAGTCACATTGCACTGGGTACCCCATCACCTACGTAACAGGCAAATCGGTGGCGCATAAAATGTGCCCGCGTCTAAACTTCAACCAGTCTAAGGATACTGAGACACAAAGATGATTAAAATGGTACAAAATTAGAAAATATGGTAAAATATACAATGACTGAAAATTAAAAGTATACATACAAAAATTGTTTACAAATAAGACATAAACGCGCCTTCTTCTTTCATTTTGTAATGCAGGGAATATATAATTCAGTTTGTTTCTATTTAATTTCCCGACATACTCACATTATCGACCACACCCCTCCCCACACAAAAATCCCCGCCCCACTCCCTCCCATTATCACCATGTCATCTCCAATGAAGAAGTAAAACAATTTATAAAAATCCTTTAAATCACATCCTGAATGAACCACTACTTCTGTTCCTTGGAGAGCCAAACTCTATACGTCAGCTCGTTTTCTCCTAATTTTCATGTTAATTATCATGGTTATTACAACATTATCAAGACATTGTGTAGATAATAAATCAAGCTACTCCTGCTGTTGTTGCCCGCAAAGAAAAACGTAAAATAGCCATCAAAAACGCTTTTAATAAAAAAAACCTTCATTCCATGACCAGACTTTGTTTTTCAAAATGGCTCATCAAACATCTTCCTGTGCTCCCACTATCACGGTTGATCATAAATCTCTCTCGCGAATCTTGAGAAATTTATACCGTCCAGACTTGGTTATTGTCATTTTGTCTAAATCCGTAGCCGTTTTTTCGTTTCATCGCTTTGTAACACCTGCCTAATTTTCATGCCCACCGGTGGGGCGTATCAAAATCTTCTCACTACAATAATTAAAAACACTTTGATAATGGCGAAAGGGAATTAAACCTGTGCATTAACATTAATCAATACAACCATTTGCTTTTATCATCACATATCGTGGCTATCCGTTTCACCGAAACATTATAATAATAAATTCTTCATTAAGACATTGAACCGGCCCCCGTATCATCAAAATGGCGTCAGGTTCGTCCATTCTCGCTTATGTCACTTCAGCGCCATTTTATCACTCACGGACCATAAGTCCAGAAGGGGCTCAAAAGGAACGATGTGATACGTCTGTCATCTCCATTTATCCTTGCAGGACACATGAGGCGAAGCGTGTCATTTCCTCCCTTTAGGACAATCCTGCCATCAGGAACATGCCTGTTTACGACCGCAGTACAGTTATATGTACTGAGTATCGCCCTCCGCTAAAATCTCATTGTTACCATTTTACAGACAAGAAAACCATAGACTAATTTCCTCCTTAAAAGCAATATACGCCAAAATAATGAGGCCTAATTGCTATCGTCATTGGTTAAAGGCTTTGTTGCGCGGAGATCAATGTTCTCGTGTTGCACGTGCAAGACGGCGAAAGCTAATAGGACCACAAGTTGCGGAGCGTCCACTCGGCAGCGCTCGGGATGTAAAGAGCATTCCTCGCATATGGTCTTCCGAAGTCTCGAACGTCGTAAATGTCAAGCGATAGATTGAGAAAATGACGACATATTAACTGCCAAGGTTGTTTGGTTAGAGACGCAAATTATTTATTTACTCGTTTGTTGAAGTGTTTGATAGGACGTATTTTCTTCCGATTGCGTTTTACTTGGTTTCGTTGTCTTGATGTATAGGAAGTTGGGACTTGTTTATGAGATTTAAGGAGGAAATGGTCGAAGAAGAAAAAACAAAATTCCTATAAATATCACAGAATTTAGTTTATATTCGGATAATTCTCCAGTTGAGCGTGTTGTAATCGGAAGGAATCAGTCAGGTTTGAAGTATAACTTTGAGTGCCAGTACATCACGTCTAACACATTTGACCCTTGTGACGCCGGACTGCTGTGATAGGTCCGCATCACCCACGACTAATGACAACCATAAAGAGTATTATAACAATGATACAAATCATAAGAATAATGCGGAGAACAATAATTATAAGAGTACACATTTATTATGAAGACTGTAATGGTTGATGATGATAGTGATCATGGCGATTGCGATTGTGATGATGTAACTCGCATACATATTAGTCTCCTAGAATAAAAAAGAAGTCAAACTCAAATCTAGAAAGATTTGGCAAGCCTAGCAAGTCCAGATTGCCTCAGCTCTAGCTCTGAAATTAAGGATTGCGCTCGGCTCCATAATTTTTTTTATTTTGTAGACATATATTTTTAAATAAATAACTTTATTTCTAAGACTAAATGTCAGTCTAACATCTAACATATTTATATGTTTTGCAGGTATAGTTAATTATTTCAGTTTTTGAGACTATGTCAAACATGTGCAACTATCTCCCCGTACCCACCGTCCACCTCCGTGGTCTAGTGTTAGAGTGTCCGACCGGAGAGCGGAAGGTCGGGGGTTCGATCCCGGCCACGTCATACCAAAAGACGTTGAAAGATGGTACTTGTTGTTACCCTGTCTGGCGCTCGGCATTAAGGGCTAAAACAAGGACTGCTCGGCACAGAGTCAGTATACTCTGTCTGAGTGGGGTATTCATGTTAAACTGATGCATGGTATCTCAGTGTGCTAGCACTATAAAATCGGCATCAGTCCGGACAAGTACAAGCAGCTACACACATATACGTCATTACATAATCTTGAACGCGACGTTAATCCTCATTTCACCTCACCTCACCCTGTCCATTCTTTTATCCACACTGAAGTGTCGCTGTACTTTGTGTGTACTATGTCGGCAGATTTTACTCCGGACGCCTCTTCTCCCGACTCGCGTGCCAAGTGTCGATTATTTCTCTCTTTTATCTTAAAATCTCAAAAGAAATCACTGTAATTTCCAGCCTCCTTATTCTGGCGTTCTGTTGTCACGTGGTACCCTGAGGACGACTTGCACCAATGACAAATGAAAAGGTCACACTTTGTTAACATTTTCCAATCAGGAAGTGAGTGAGTGAGTGAGTGAGTGAGTGAGTGAGTGAGTGTGTAGTGTTTTACGTCGAGTACCGCAATGTTTTAACATCACGATGAGAACACCAAAAATTGTCTTTCAGACATGGCAGTGACTTTGCGAATCGAGTAAGTGAGTGAGTTAGGTTATAACGTTGAGTTGGAGGACATTGTACAATGATGCAATTCGTTGGAACCCATGGGTATGGCGCAGCCTGACCAAGGTTTAATCGGGGCGAATGTGAGATTCGAACCCAAGAAGGTCGGGTCATGTCACGTAAAGGTAATTCTCTACAACAAGTTACGGGCCTTGGACCACTGCTGTCGCTCTCTCACCGTCCCCCGTCCCCACCTTCATCCCCTTGGACCACTGCTGTCGCTCTTTCACCCCCACCCGTCCCCACCTTCATCCCCTTGGACCACTGCTGTCGCTCTCTCACCGTCAACCGTTCCCACATTTATCCCCTTGGACCACTGCTGTCGCTCTCTCAGCCCCACCCGTCCCCACCTTCATCCCCTTGGACCACTGCTGTCGCTCTGTCACCCCCGCCCGTCCCCACCTTCATCCCCTTGGACCACTGCTGTCGCTCTCTCACCCCCACCCGTCCCCACCTTCATCCCCTTGGACCACTGCTGTCGCTCTCTCACCCTCACCCGTCCCCACCTTCATCCCCTTGGACCACTGCTGTCGCTCTCTCACCCTCACCCGTCCCCACCTTCATCCCCTTGGACCACTGCTGTCGCTCTCTCACCCCCACCCGTCCCCACTTTCAACCCCTTGGACCACTGCTGTCGCTCTCTCACCCTCACCCGTCCCCACCTTCATCCCCTTTGACCACTGCTGTCGCTCTTTCACCCCCACCCGTCCCCACCTTCATCCCCTTGGACCACTGCTGTCGCTCTCTCACCCCCACCCGTCCCCACATTTATCCCCTTGGACCACTGCTGTCGCTCTGTCACCCCCACCCGTCCCCACCTTCATCCCCTTGGACCACTGCTGTCGCTCTCTCACCCCCACCCGTCCCCACATTTATCCCCTTGGACCACTGCTGTCGCTCTGTCACCCCCACCCGTCCCCACCTTCATCCCCTTGGACCACTGCTGTCGCTCTCTCACCCCCACCCGTCCCCACCTTCATCCCCTTGGACCACTGCTGTCGCTCTCTCACCCTCACCCGTCCCCACCTTCATCCCCTTGGACCACTGCTGTCGCTCTCTCACCCTCACCCGTCCCCACCTTCATCCCCTTGGACCACTGCTGTCGCTCTCTCACCCCCACCCGTCCCCACTTTCAACCCCTTGGACCACTGCTGTCGCTCTTTCACCCCCACCCGTCCCCACCTTCATCCCCTTGGACCACTGCTGTCGCTCTCTCACCCCCACCCGTCCCCACCTTCACCCCCTTGGACCACTGCTGTCGCTCTCTCACCCCCACCCGTCCCCACTTTCAACCCCTTGGACCACTGCTGTCGCTCTCTCACCCTCACCCGTCCCCACCTTCATCCCCCGAAAAAAAACCCCAAAAAACACCAAAACTACAGTGATAAAGAAAACAAAGCTACAACCACCCACCCGCCAAACAAATAATTAATAAATATAAAACAAACAAACAAACAAACAAACAAACAGAACAACAAAAACAAAGCAGCCTCGAATCTTCCATGTGGGGAGAGATCCCTTAAACCATTCAACTACCCAGTTCCAGAATGAGAAGAATTTAGTTAAAAAAGCATATTCAATGTAGCGAAAGAGATCGGTAAATGAGATTTAAAAATTAATCAAAGCGACATGTAACCTGTATCCTACGACAGGGGAATCCTATGCAAGTATATGCATAATTAACTCTCCCTTGTTCCTCGGTCCAAACAAGGAGAATCTTTGGAATGTAAATTGGCGCGAGGAAATATTCCAACGGACTTGATGGAAAAGATTAAGTAAACGATCTATCCAAGCGCGCTCGTCACGAGAGCACTTATTTAAGATCCCCACGTTGTTCCTTGAAATGGATATATTTTGACGGGATTATCACCAGAAACAAATCTCCTCAGTTAAACAAGCGTGGGTGTTAATATATGTACAGCCGAACGAAAACAAGTAAACTCAATACACGTATTTGTTATAATAAGAATCAATATAACACTAACGATATTTTTAGCTCGTAAATCCCCCCACATTTCGCGACCAATATTATTTACAGTATATCTATTGCCACAAATATCACGATTTGTTGAATACAAATTTGCACAGTTTCCGTGGTGCAGTGGATAGAGCGTCTGCTCGGAGAGGGGAAGGTAGGTGGTTCGATCCACTGGCCGCGTCATAGCGAAAAACGTTAAAAGATGGGTCCTTGTTGTTACCCTGCCTGATGCTTGGCATTAAGGGATTAAAACAAGGGCGAATGGACGAGGGATCAGTATTACTGTGTCTTAGTTTGGTATTTATTGTAAAACTACGGCATGGTATCTAAGTGGAGCAGCGGTATAAAGCCGGTATAAACCCGGACTAGTACCAGCATCTACACACATGTTCACTCACGTTCCGACCCGTGAAGATCCGGGGTAGAATAGCAAACCATGCTTGTCGTAAGAGGCCACAAACAGGATTTGGTGGTCAGGCTCGCTGACTTGGTTGATGCGTGTCATCGCATCCCAATTGTGTGAATCGCTGGATTGTCTAGTCCACACTCGATTATTTATCGACCGCCGTCATATTGCTGGAATATTGCTGAGTGCGGCGTTAAACAACAAACAAATCGCTCACGTTCCCGTGAAAGTGAAATAACCAAACCTTATACATCATTTCATTCCTTGGCGGTATGACCTCCTGGGGCCGTCACTACAAAACAATCCTTGCACTGTATCTTACTCCAATACCTCAACACAGACTAACAACAGGTGTCGTGCTGCTAAATGTGGGATGCGATGCCATACATATCCCATTATCGAGTTATGTATCGATATGAACCAAAAATCGGGAACTACTGTTGGTATGTTTCCCTAGGAAATGCAAGTTTTGTTTCGGATTGGTCGCTTCACGCCAATTTTTCTTTTATTGTTTGCGAAGGGGTCTTTAAACAATTGACTTCATATCAATTCATTGTCGCGAATAACTCGGAATCATGGCACGTCTAAGGGGAATAACTCTGCTCTGCTCTGAACTCCGACGCCTCAGACTACTGGGTCGTTAGGAAAGTGGGCTGGCTTTAGCAAGTTCACATTTTTCACATTTTCTTTCAAGAATCCATTTCTGTGGAATAAATAAATCAACCTATTCACAACTCGGAAATATATGTATCTTAATTATTGCTCATTTTGCTTTCCTCACAGCACATGACATTTCTAGAAATCAACTACAAGTACAATCTATTTACGAGTGAGTTTGGTTTAACGCCGCTTTGAACAGTAGTCCCGTTATATATGTGTCAGCTTTATGTGGGAGGAAACCCCGAAGTGACGCAGGTCTCAGACGTTGTGAACGTTGTGAACCCATGAACCTATGGTGCTGACTAACGTAAAAACATAATCAATGCCCCCGCCACTGTCAATGTATGCGATAAACATTAAATGTTTCGGATATGCGGTTGTTATTACGCATTTGATACCCGAAAAAAATGATTTGAAATGTTTACAGCTGGCCAACAAAGACCAATGAAACAAAACTTGAAATGTTTATAGTGTCAAGATTTCGAGGTCATCAATAAAACATTTGTTTGCAGGGAACGGAGCCGTCTTCTCTCCTCCTCCTGGTAATACGGCATTAAACCCCCATAACGGTAAACCTCTTGCAAGGGGGTATATATGATAATTTATACGCCCATGGGCGTCGTGTTCTTCTAGGAAGGGTTCATTTAGTCACATCACTTCTTGAATTAATGAGGAGGGGATTCGCTGCTGACATGTCGGTCTCTGGTTCCTTTTATTAGCCGAATATTTTGGCAGTACTCACCAGCCTCGTTTTGAGAACGAGTTCAACCTCGCGACTTCAAACACAGTTACCAGCGCAGGGTTCGGCGTAGTCGTCCATCAAACGACTCGCGAGTCAAATTGGGCTGCAAACTCGTTTAATTCACCTTTAATTAATCCCCTTCCTATCACCCATCAATCTCCTTCGTGTCAAACCTTGTACGAGTGCACACCTATCCGACTGGTTTGACCGAGCGCTGAGTCAGAGACTGGGCCCATGTCTAAAACACACAGACGGCATACACGTTGGAGCACAGACATCGAGGCGAAATCTCGTCCAATCATCATGTCGATCAAAACAATTGACAGATCAGCTGAACCATATTACACAAGTGCAAACGTCTCTTTATCAGTCTATTTGGAAACAATTAAGGCCCCAAATAACCCCCTATCAACCTGGTCGAGACTAGTACCCGGAGGCGAAACGATAACGAACATGCGCCGCCATTTTACAAGATGGCGGTGTGTCACCTGAAGTCAACAGGCGTGAAATTGCTTACACTGACCGTCGGACAGAAGGACAATAGGTGGACATTTGTATCCGTGTTCCCGTCTTCATTACCTTGTCATGACAATCCCTGATCGGCTGATACAAGCTAAACTACCCGTCAGGTCATCTGTCACCTGACCACTGGTCGTTTTGATATACCGGAGACCATATGCAGGTGTATTGTCTCCAGGTAAACTGATGACTGATTATCAGAAAAAAGACGGCAGTGTTCTACTTCTGACAATACACTCTCCCATATGAAAACTTGTCAATTATGACCTGTTGCGTTTTCTTTTACATGCAAAATAACAATTGATGTAACTTTAAAAAAACGACTTTTAACCCCCAATAACAAATATTTCTTCTTTCGTCGCGAAAAAAAAACCCGGCAGCTGTTTGAGAAATGACAGGTCTGTGTGAGAATGTTTGTCTTGAGCTGGACGAATTCCAACTTTTGTTTCATGTCGTGTTTTATATGCAAATATGGGCGCCGCATTTCGTTGTTCAGAGTTACATCCCCTTATGCGTGTCAGGATCCAACGATCCGATGCTCAAATACTCCTTTTTTTCCGCAGCATATTATAATTGTGTTATAATGATAAACGTCTACGACAAATGTCACATCGAAATATTGTTTTAAGTGGTGTTAAACCCAACTCACTAACTCAATAATTTCTTTCAGTAATGTTCGATTATATAATCCGTTACAGCTGTAGCCATCGCGTACTATATCGGGTTGAGGTCCCAGCAATTAAAATGTAGGTCAAGCTTCAAAACAAGCATTTGTTTTCTGTGCAAAAAGGGGGTTGGGGTCTTATTTTAATTGTTTCGTACAATTACTTTTTAGCGGGAGTAAAATTGGAACACCAAGTGGTCAGGACTTAAGACACAATGTCTCGTTTCTCGATAACTGGTTCATGCCAACTTTCCATGCATGTGTTATGTTCGAACACAAATTGTTATTAAATTGCTTTTCCATCCATGATGCGATAGAAATTCCACTTTACCCAAGAAAGTAGCTGCAATGAAACATTTAACGCGTGACAAACCTGTGATGGGATGTTGGAGTGCTATATAGCAATACATAACTTAACGACAGTTCACAACGAGAGATATTAACCAATGAATATTGAATCTCCATTCTCGCATCAGCAGAAATATCATTGAAATGCGAACCTTGTCTCATTCCATAAAACGTTTTATTTCTTAATGGGCCATTGCAAGTTTCTATCGGTAAATTACATCGACTTAAAACTGGTTCGCCTTCAAAATATCGTGGGATCTCGGTCTTTTTGTCAGTTGACTTCTTTAGTTTTATAAATCAAACTGACATGTTTCGATCTGTGAATATTTGATTTTTGTCTGTTTATCTATTCACGCAGTATTTGATTGTTCGTTTGTTCTGTCCTCTATCAAGGATTCAATGTTTTGTTCGTTTGTTCTGTCCCCTATCAATCATTCAATGTTTTGTTCGTTTGTTCTGTCCTCTTTCAAACATTCAATGTTTTGTTCGTTTGTTCTGTCCTCTATCAATCATTCAATGTTTTTTGTTTTTTTTTGTTCTCTTTCAATCATTCAATGTTTTGTTCGTTTGTTCTGTCCTCTTTCAATCATTCAATGTTTTGTTTTTCTGTTCTGTCCTCTTTCAAGCATTCAATGTTTTGTTCGTTTGTTCTGTCCTCTATCAACCATTCAATGTTTTGTTTTTTGTTCTGTCCTCTTTCAATCGTTAATGTTTTGTTCGTTTGTTCTGTCCTCTTTCAAGCATTCAATGTTTTGTTCGTTTGTTCTATCCTCTATCAATCATTCAATGCTTTGTTTTTTGTTTTGTTCTCTTTCAAGCATTCAATGTTTTGTTCGTTTGTTCTGTCCTCTATCAATCATTCAATGTTTTGTTTTTTGTTCTGTCCTCTTTCAATCATTTAATGTTTTGTTCGTTTGTTCTGTCCTCTTTCAAGCATTCAATGTTTTGTTCGTTTGTTCTGCCCTCTATCAATCATTCAATGTTTTGTTCGTTTGTTCTGTCCTCTTTCAATCATTCAACGTTTTGTTCGTTTGTTCTGCCCTCTTTCAATCATTCAATGTTTTGTTCGTTTGTTCTGTCCTCTTTCAAGCATTCAATATTTTGTTCGTTTGTTCTGCCCTCTATCCATTTTTGTATTCGTTGGTTTCGTCCTCTGTCTATCCACACATTTATTGTATATTCCTTCAGATTTTGCCTTTTTCGATGCATTCATTTTTTTATTCGTTCGTGTTTTAGTTATGCATTTGTATCAAGTCAGACTACATTTCCCACATTCTTTCACTGTCTTCTGAATTTGTGTTTCATATATTGACTGTCCAGCTATGTTGTATCCGGGCGTTAGAGTAGCATAATGTCGATAGCTCGTCATGCCGATGGCCCAAAATGGGTCAATATGTGTGAAACCGTGTGTGTGGCTGCTTGTACTTGTCCGGACTAATGCCGATTTTATAGTGCTAGCCCACTGAGACACCAAGCAACAGTTTAACATGAATACCCCACTCAACACAGTATACTGACCAGTCCTTGTTTTAACCCATAAAGCAGAACACCAGGCAGGGTAACAACAAGTACAATCTTTAACCGTCTTTTGGTATTATGCGGTATGGGATCGAATCCCCGACCTTCCATTCTCCGGGCATTCGCTTTACCAGTAGACCACGGACACACACACACACACACACACACACACACACACACACACACAAAGGCAGACAGACAGACACACACGCGTGCATGCGAGTCTCTATACAAGTGCAATAACCCTGAACAGACATAGACATAGGTTATTTTCCATAACTAACCACTCACAGTGGTACACGGACATCAATGCAAGGAAGTCATTTGATTAACAGAGGACAGTCGCATGCCACCAAACCCCATTTCACTACTCATTTAAGGTTAATCCTACTGGTTGTTGATAACACTAAGACAATCTTCCCTTCACCTATGTTCATAATCCAGTATCATCCTACTATTCTAGTCATGTCTGTAAAGTATGATGTATCGACACTCACATGACAGTGATTCACTGTGCTGACAAGTATTTTCCCCCACCTCAATCCACACTCACACAACAAGCTTACGCCCCAGCAATGTCGACGCCAATTAATCTAACATTTCATCTGTTCATTGTTTTACAAGGGAGCAACGCCAAACGCTTCATAGTGCAATTGCAATCAGCTATCGTGTCATATATTGTTACATCCGTATCGTACAAGGCGATAATCGACATAAATGATTCAGATTTATCGATTTGACCCGCGGCCATCATTATGTTGCCGCGAATGTCAACTACTTCCGGTTGCTCTTGCGGAGAATGGAGTTAAAAAAGTGACATTTGTGTTACGTCATCGTTACATGTGTACATCACCATGTGATTGAATACCTTTCATGTGGGTGCAGGTAGTGTAATATTTCAGTTATCTATGTGAAATACTTTGACGTGTATTCTCGCGAAACCAGCCATTCTTCTATCCCAGACGTTGGTCTTTCGTGTTGATAACCTGATGAAGCAGCGTAAATGACATGACGAAGTATACTTGTACAGCTCAAGTAGAGTCGAAATAAACATAATCCATTGCGTAATTACATTATCATACTCGTTCATTGTCGGTTGTAGCAAAGTTCTCGTCTACGACGTGCGTCTCTCCGAACACACCTTCAGCAACAACACCAGTGACTGTAATACCGCAGAGCTCCAAATAAGCGAATATGCATAAATACATAAGATAACTCCCCATTACGCATTTATTATTGCTTTTAACCAATAGTATAGCACTTTGCGTTAGTTCCCAAACGTAGACTCTTCAGCTTGTATATTTGTTTACACGTCTTTATTTACGGATCGAATACAGTTATCACATGAACTCTGCTACAGTGAAGAACGCGCAAAAGCGCAAGGTTTCGTTTTTGAAACTCAGACATGGTGCTGAATATACGGCCCTCGGGATTTTCTCTCACTCGCGGTTTTATCCTATACGTATGAACCTACATTGTAGACAAATATCATCGTTCTCGATCAGTAGTAATGAGTGAGTATGGTTTTACGCCGCTTTTAGCAATATTCCAGCAATATCACGGCGAGGGACACCAGAAATGGGCTTCACACATTGTACCCATGTCGGGAATCGAACCCGGGTCTTCGGCGTGACGAGCCAACGCTTTAAACACTAGGCTACCCGACCGCCCCTCGATCAGTATGAACCTACATTGTAGACACATGTCAGTGTACCCGATCTGTATGAACCTACATTGTAGACAAATGTCATTGTACTCGATCAGCATGTATACAAATGTCATTGTACTCGATCAGCATGTGTACAAATGTCATTGTACTCGATCAGCATGTGTACAAATGTCATTGTACTCGATCAGCATGGAGACAAATGTCATCGTACTCGATCAGCATGTATACAAATGTCATCGTACTAGATCAGTATGTAGACAATTGTCGTGGTACTCAATCAGCATAAAGACAATGGTCATCGTACTCGATCAGTATGAAACTACACTGTAGACAATGGTTTGTCTGTCCCGGACAGCAAGGAACGCTAGCGGTTTTGAAAGTGTTTTGGTGTTATCACGTGTACAATTTGTTCAAATGAAGATTTTCAAAGTTGTGTTTTTATCAATCGATATATTCTTCTATATGGTCTTTGAAAGTTCAAAGTATCTTGAATGTCACGTCACGACTTCTAATTGCCAAAGTTGTTCTAGACTTAAATTATGTTTCTTTGTTTGTGGTTTAACGCCGCACTCAGCAATATTCCAGCAATATTCCAGCTATATGACGGCGGTCTGCAATAATCGAGTCCGGACCAGACAATCCCGTGATTGATATCATGAGCATCACGGAATGGGGATCGATAACATGCATCAACCAAGTCAGCGAGCCTGACCACCCGATCCCGTTAGTCGCCTCTTACGACAAGGATAGTCGCCTTTTACGGCAAGCATGGGTTGCTGAAGACTTAAATGAATTATTCATCCGTCGATAATTGTTCTATATGGGACATTTCTTTGTGGAGCATCACTGGGATGGAGCTCAGGAGAGCGCATGAGTCAGGTGGGTGTCAACTCTGCTTCAACGAATGTGGGAGTAAAATCACATGCGATGCATGCTTCATATCTTTAAATCATCCAAAAACTCTGATGCAGAGACACCGAGGATGGTAATCCGTGAAAATCCGTATATCGATCCATTTTATAAATTCTAACCCATGACTATCTATCGATCCATAATATAAATTCCAACCCATGACTATCTATCGATCCATATTATAAATTCTAACCCATGACTATCTATCGATCCACATTATAAATTCCAACCCATGACTATCTATCGATCCATATTATAAATTCCAACCCATGACTGTCTATCGATCTATACCATATATTCTAACCCATTCCTGTGTATCGATCCGGAGCCTATCTTCGAACTCATGACCGTATATCGATCCGAGGCATCCATTCGAACATATGACCGGTTATCGATCCGTGGCGTCCATTCGTACATATGACCGGTTATCGGTCGGTGGCGTCCATTCGAACATATGACCGGTGATATGGTTACTAATAACCATGACTATACACGAAGCTCTTCTTCTCTTCGCATTTCTATATGATATGCAAGTAATGCCACCATTATTATTCAGAATAAGTCTTTAGAATATAAAAAAATCCAGTCAGACGGAAAGACACAAACAGCAACGCCTGTCAGGGCAGTTCGCTCCAGTTTCAGACAATGGCACCAGGTGTTCGCGAAATTGATATTGAGAAGAGTCAAAATACTATATCAGAAATCAGAGAGTTTAACACACTGACTTTTCCGAAAATCTCCTTTTCATAATGTAGAAATATTTTTGACGCTACGTTTTTTTCTGATTTAATTAGAATTCAGGAACATTCTTTATGCTCAGTTCAATTTTAGAACTTGAGTGAGTGAATGAGTGGTTGGGTGAGTGAGTGGGAGTGGGAGTGGGTGGGAAGGTGAGTGAGTGAGTGAGTGAGTGGTTTTACGCTACCTTCAGCAATATTCCAGTAATACCATGGCAGGAGATCGGACTGAACTTAACCTTAACATCTAGGCCACCTGACCGCTCCAGATCCAAACATTGTTTTTAGAATAAAACAAAAACAGAGACATTGTCTTTGTGCAATTGGGGTTATCGTTAACTGTCTCAATGCTTTACATTGTAAATTTCAATAGTTTCTCAAAGTGGGTTTTTATATGAATTAAAACACCTGACTAGGACTGTAGAATGAGCCAGGCCCGCATGTAAATATAAAACTACCAATGCGAGCAATTCACGTCAATTTTGCAATATATGCCACTGATCGCGACACAGCGGCTGACTGCGTTTTAACGCTACATCAACTCCAGATCGATAAGACCACACATCTGTTTCACGATGATAGTTGAACACCTCATTCTGTTTCATGACCAGGACAGTACGTTCGCGATTTCAAAACGCTTTTGTGACCGTTCGCACATAAAATTGTTCCTGACTACACTAAGACGTTGTTTACGTTCGAACAATTTGCAGCTTTGTTTAACAAGACATTAAGCGTTTAATTATTGACACTGGTCCATGAAAGGCTGAAATATTAGTTGATACCGTGCTCAATCTCCTTAGTGTGTTTATTAGTGTGGAACAACTATTTGTTTTACTGGGCATGTGGGGTGATTATTCGCATTAATTATTGAGGGTGGTCTTTCGAGGACCTGGGTATTATGTCGTATGGCGTTCAAAAGCTCGTTGTTGGTCGGCGTGGTAAGTAAGTGAAACGTGGCATTTTAGAGTATTTTAGAGACGGGTTCTTCAACTTTATTATACTCTACGCGATATAGTAGGAGGTTAAATGAACATTGGGTGCTGTGTATCTGAGTAAGTGATATAGGCTGTGCCGAGTGTGAGTGATTGTAGTTGTGAGTGAGTCGTACTCTGAATGAGGGGATAGGTGCCCGGTGACGTGAATGAGTGAGTATGGTTTTACGCCGCTTTTAGCAATATTCCAGCAATATCACGGCGGGGGACACCAGAAATGGCCCGGTGACGTGCTTTTGAAATGTTTCCTATAAAAAGTGAGTTTTTAAGAATTCTAGTTATGTCACAGCGTGACAGCTTCATGTGGGATGTCCGAAGTGATGCAGACCGCAGACGTTTTCAACGCTGGTGAAACTCAGGACTGAACCTATGTTGTTTATTGTTCTGATAAAAAATCACAGTCAGGGCAAAACTTGCATTCACATGCACGATCCCCGGATACCGGGACGTCAAAGGGACACAACTCTGAACAGCGAATTGTGATGCTTGCGACTGTTGGGTCACCCTTGATAGTACCCAATATCACCCTTGACTGTGCCCTATATCAGATCCGTGAAGATCCGTGAAGATCCGGGGTTAAATAGGCTCACCAACCCATGCTTGCCGTAAAAGGCGACTATGCTTGTCGTAAGAGGCGACTAACGGGATAGGGTGGTCAGGCTCGCTAACTTGGTTGATGCATGTCATCGATCCCAATTGCGTTGATCGATGCTCATGATCACTGAATTATCTGGTCCAGACTCAATTATTTACAGACCGCCGTCATATAGCTGGAATATTGCTGGGTGCGGCGTTAAACAACAAACCAACAAGTGCCCAATATCGGATGATTGCGTGATGGTATGATGTGTAGTCTACATCACAGTCGCTTGTAAACAAGCAACCAGTGATTGATATCATGAGCACCGAGTTAGGCCGCCCGGTACCAGGACATACATCACACATTCGCAGTAAAAAAAACTCCTATCAAACCAGCATGGGGCACTTGGGATATTACAACCCGGAATCCCCATGGATTCTCTCTCACTTCTGCGTTCCCGGCTGACCCTGTGGCATAAGTAGAAACAACTCACCACGCGTAGTTGCGTCCCTTGGCCGCGGGCATCTTCCCGAGGCTGGAATTCCTGGGCTCGATCGTAGCGCCACCAGAGGCTATTACGAGTTATGTCCTTTCTATGCCTCTCCTATTGACCAATCAGATTCAACCTCTCGTATCACTTGCATTTGCTTCAAACAAAACGGTGGCGCCCAGTCAAGACGATCTGATCGATAATCAAGATCTATATTGTGATAAAACGAGTTTTACATCGCGAAGTACATCAAATCACATGAGCACCTTGATTAAAAACATGTAAAGATTTAGAAAATATCTGTTGACACATGCTTTGCAAATCCTGCAGTCGACCGAAATCTGCATGACACTTTACGAACCGGATTTCGATTTCGGTTCCGCGATTTTGAATGGTCTATGCATAGACTCGTTAGTCCAGCCAAAATGTAACTCCATAATACCAGCCTAGTTCGGCAAGGGTGGAAACTGGACTTCTTGCCTCGGGAAGATGGGTCGCTGGCGGATCCTGTCAGTGGATGTATCGAATCCCAGATTCGCCCGCCTTATGACCCTTGGTTTGTCAGCACCATATTCCCTACCCGTGCATATCCCGGTTAGAATAGGTCTTCAGCAACCCATGCTTGTCATAAGAGGCGACTAACGGGATCAGACTCGCTGACTTGGTTGATGCTTGTCATCGATCCCAATTGCGTAGATCGATACTCATGATGTGAATCACTTGATTGTCTGGCCAAGACTCGATTATATACGGACCGCCGTCAAATAGCTGGAATACTGCTGAGTGCGGCGTTTAACAACAAACAAACATACAAACAAAAAAATATATGCCCGCTAGGGAGCTTCACCTGCGTTACTTTGGGTTTCAAGTCTTTATCTTTTTGTTGTGAAAACAGATAATGATAATGGTTTTACGCCGAGTTGAGCAATACCCCATCCACACCACGTGCAAGAGACACCAGAAATGGGCTTCACACATTGTACTCACGTAACACACACTACCGAGCCTTTGGCGTGCCGAGCACGTTGTCATCATTGGGGCTGTCCCCACCGCCCCGCCAATACAGGCACACGTACCATCAATGTAAGACCATGTACCCGCTCAGTCAGAACACTTCACCTAAAAACTATTGTTGTATTCATATGAATACGTTCACAAGTAGGGCACACGGTCACGTTTCCCTTTGACACCGATTAGTTTCAAACTGGGAAATTATGTACTCACAAATCCTGACTTTTTTAATCATCACCTGTCGCTGTTTATGAATATTCCTGGCAGTATCTTGTTTTGAGCATATGGAATGTCTGTCTGCCTGACTAACTAGTAATGTAGCAATGTTCGTACGTATGAGTGCGCGTGCGTGTGTGCGTGCGTGCGTGCGTGCGTGTGTGTGTGTGTGTGTGTGTGTGTTAAAATTTACAGACAGAAGACCTGGGTTCGATTCCTAACATGGGGTAGAACACCTGCCTTGAGAGTGGAAGGTCGGTGTTCTATTCCTATGCCGTGTAATACCAAAAGACGTGGAAAGATGGTATTGGTTGGCTGTCGCAGTGTACAGTTGGCTGGTTGGTTGGTTTGCTGTTTAACGCCTCACTCAGCAATACTCCAGCTATATGACGGCGGTCTGTAAATAAACGAGTCTGGATCAGACAGTCCAGTGATTAATATCATGAGCATCGACGCAGTTGGGATCGATGACATGCATCAACCAAGTTAGCGAGCCTGACCACCCGATCCCGTTAGTCGCCTCTTACGACAACCATAGTCGCCTTTTACGGCAAGCATGTGTTGCTGAAGACCTATTCTACCCCGGATACACAGGGTCCGCAGTATACAGTGTCTGAGTGGGGTATTCATGTTACACTGTCGCATGGTATCTCAGTGGGCTAGCACTATGAAATCGGCATTAGTCCGGACTAGTACAAGCAGCCACACACACACACACACACGTGCATGCACGTCGCTATATAAGTGCAATTATCTTGAACGCGACGTTAAACCCCACTTCACCTCACCTCCCAGCACGGGGACACTCTCCCAGACATGCGTGGAAGGTGCTAAATTTTGAGTTAAACAACATTCAACTGCTGCTCATTCGGTGCGTCATGGGGGTCAAAATGCAAATGCATCAAACGATAATCTGTTTTCAAAATATCACTGTTTCCATTTTTTACAAAACATAAACACAATAAATCTTCCTTAGTAATGTACGAAAATTTATGTTTCGAACAAAATGTTGTTTATTCCTACATTCATTTCTACATGGGCAACACTTTTTTACAAATCATATTGATAAAACCGTTACTCTGATACAAGGTGCCGCAAAACGTGTTGCGGAGATGCCTCACTCTGTCGTTCCAGGATCTGTTCAGCGTGGGTTCGAATCCCAGGTTCCCAGACTATGATCCTTGATATATCAGCACCATCATCTCGTGGGTTTCGTGAGTGTCGCAAACGTCTGCGACCTCCATCACTTCCGGTTGATCTCCCACGTCAAACCGACACGCTGGGATGCAGCAGACATACTGATCACAGCGCCATCAAACATATCTCCAGCACTGGAACACTGCCAATCTGTTTATTAATACTGCATTCCTCTTGCTATTATATTATAATAAATATGCAAAAATGAACATGATACATTTACATTTTGAACCCAAATACGTCAATGTGACAGTGAACAAACAGACTCGTGTTTGTGAACTTGTGATCTGTATCACTGTACGTAATAACCCCCAATAGTTGATAACACTGCCACGAGGGGAGTACTGTTCAACAACGTAACAACCGCAACCAACGAGGATGTCAGTACCTTGTCGTCACGGTCACCGTCATTATACACATTTGGGGCGAGGAGCCATGCGGTTAGTCCCTTATCCATGTTCCGGGCAGCCGACAGCGTTGACAATGCCATCACCCATATCTAGTGACCGTGATAACATTTAGTCATCCATTTTACGGGCGTGACTCTCTAATCTGTTCACGACTTCATACCCGTTTAGGGCTAGACGCAACCACAACAAAACATGGCGGGAGACTGGGTATGGGTCTAACGCTACACGACACAGTTGGTATGTGATTCACCCAAAACATCGCCATTGAATTGGATAAAGAAGGTAAAAACCAGATTTACCCATGTGCGCAGTGTCAAAAAGTGCGCTCATTGTACGTAATGAATGGTGATGACACTGCTTACTCGGTAACACCGCATCCCGTCGCGATGAGCATAATTAAGCCTAGATGCTTCATTGAGAGCTCCTGTGACGGAAGAAACGTTGACTTGATATGGGTGCGCGTCGCTCTTTGACTCCGTCAATATTTGTAGATGACGGTTTGTCGGTTGAGCGAACAGAGCAAAGGTTTAGGTCTGTACTTGATGAGACCTAAGTGACTGTTTGAAGTTTGTGCAAAATTGCGGAAAGTCAGTCCACGGAGGCACATAGTTGTTGGTTTTACGGCGTTTAGATTTCACCTTTTATGTTGGTTTTGGGATAGTGGCTGACGGCGTTTCTTAACACCCGGTTTAAGCAGTTTTTGTAATGAGTTTAAAATGGTCTCAAGATAATATTCTTCCATACCTGCCATAAAATTTAAGTAATTTTAAAATGTACTATTACTCATGAATATAATTTGCGTTGTTCTTTAAAGAAATGATTTTAAGTGCATTGCAAATAAAAGTTTTAGGAGGGAGAAAAATGGAATACTGAAAACTTGATTTCAATAAAATATGTTTATTTGTTGTTTAACGCCGCATTCAGAAATATTCCAGCTATATGACGGCGGTCTGTAAATAATCGAATCTGGACAATTCAGTGATTGAAATCATGAGCATCGATCTACGAAATTGGGATACGATAACATGCATCAACCAAGTCAGCAAGTCTGACCACCCGATCCAGTTAGACGCATTTTTCGACAAGCATGGGTTGCTGAAGACCGGATCTTCACGGGTACAATAAAATATGTGAATAATGTGAGCATGGAATAGTCGGTCAACATCGGATGTTACAAAGTCGGTTGTAACGAACAAGTGGGTTATAACGAGGAGGTGTTATCAGTTTGGCATTACTGGTGGTAGGTGTCAGAATGCTCTCCCGAGTAGATTCTGAGTAACGCCATGCTTGTCGTCAGAGAGAAAGACACTGAGGATCTGGTAGCTGTTTGTCATCTGGCTGCTGTCTCAATATCTCAATGTGGTGGAGCATTACTTGTACTGTCTACCACAACCAACCTGATTTGGGGGTTGAGTATATATGGATCACGTGATATTTGTGATATGCGAAGTTCCATAGTCGGGGAAAAGAGTTACTGCGTGTTACAGTTACTTACATGGGGAAATAGTTGGACGTCGGATACATAATAGTCGGATAGATAAACAAGACAAGCCGGATAGATAATATGGCAAATCGCATAGATAAAAGCACGACAAGTCTGAATGTTAGTTGAAAATATGGCACGTCGGATTGCCAGATGATAATATGGCAAGTCGGATAGATAATAATATGGCAAATCGCAAAGATAATAGCATGTCACGTCGGATGAATAATAATATCACAAGTCGTATTCTTAGATAATAATATCACAAGGTCGGATAGATAATAACATGACAAGTCGGGTAGATAATGTGGAAAGTTGGATAGATAATAATATAGCATTAATACCATGGCAAGTCGGATAGATAATATGGAAAGTTGGATAGACAATAATATAGCAATTTGGATATATAATACCATGGCAAGTCGGATAGATAATATGGAAAGTTGGATAGACAATAATATAGCAATTTGGATACATAATACCATGGCAAGTCGGATAGATAATATGGAAAGTTGGATAGACAATAATATAGCAATTTGGATACATAATACCATGGCAAGTCGGATAGTAGGGAATAATATGGCAAGTCGGATAGTAGAGAACAATATGGCAAGTCGGATAGTAGGGAATACCATGGCAAGTCGAAATGTATGATAATATGGCAAGTCGGACAGTTACATAACAATAAGACAATGGCCGGATAGATTCCTAAGCGTCAAGTTTATAGCTTTGATCAGGGCAACCGCATAACGTTGCACGGAGCAGCAGATCAACAACGCCCGGCCTGCAACACATGCACGTGCAGCACCACGCTAGGGCAGCGAGGTGTGCAGCAACGCCCGGTGAGTGCATGGGACCACTTTCAACTTCCGGGTCCATTTTCTCAGCGGACTGTACCGAGTACAAGTGTTTGTTCGTTACGGGGAGTACAGTTGGTTGATTAAAGAAGAGAGTTTCAGGTTAAAATAATTAATAAGTGGGCATATTCATTGTTTCGCGTGAGGATTCCGGGTAAGAATATAGACCACCAGCTACCTGTGCTTGTCGTGAGAGGCGACTAAATGGATCGGGTGGTCAGACTCGGTTCTGGTATAGCTTGGGACAACACTTCGAGCAATGGCATGTTTCTGGTTACTGGGGGAGGGGGAGGGGATTTTTTCTTCACATACAGCTTCAAAACCAGACATATGTTTTAAAACTATGAGCTTGATGTTTTAAGGAAAAAAACCTTGCAATAATGTAATTTTTGTGGCAGGCAATGACTTTTTTTTCAACAGAGGAATTTGGGGAAACAATTTTTTGTCGGTCCCTTAATATTGGTTCGAACCAACGACTAGCGAATCCTGGCACGGTTAAGGGACGCCACTCCCCCATATACACTTCAATGAAGTAATAACAGTGCACGACCGGCGTGACCGCGATGCCTAGAACAACATTGAATAAGGTTTGCAAAAACAAAGTCAGTGAAAAATGTCTTGACGATTTCCATCCTCCAGACAGATATGTCTACATGCTGCATCGTTAGACTCCTGGTCCGACACAGAGATGAGTTCCGACACCACAGGAACTGCTTTTTTGCACATGTAATTTAGGCCTGTAACTTTTAATCACATCTCATTCAGCCCGAGACGTGGGAGATAACAGATTGCTTACACTTAATAATGGAAAGTTACGCTCATACTGTTTGTTCAAAAACGTTTATTGTGCAGACCATTATGTGGAGGCCTCATGCCGGCAGTATCGCAGCGCACTGGCCACGTTTAGGAGTGGGTTGCCCCCACTGGGATAGAAACTGGGAGATATGAAAAAATACCGATCTAGTTAGTCCGATGTGTTTGAATGTCTTTAACGAATTGCTGATAAAAATAAATTGCCCCGGAAAATGGTTCATTTATTAAAAATGATATATGTCTTTAAGATATAAAAAATCAAATGGAGTCCAGAACAATGAACTTAATTCAGATCTGAAGCAATTAGACTTGTGTACTCATTCTAGACTTGAATTGGATTAATTTTTATAATTTATTTTCTAGAGTCTTGGAGGGAGACCATACTTTTAACTGTGTTTTATTGTTGTAGTCGAGGAGAGATGTAAATGTGCGTATTAATGTGAGTGTCATGTTAAAGTTACGACATTTAAAGCTCACCGTGCGATTTGCAGTAACGACTTGTAGTCGGAGAACCTTCAAGTTTGTTTGAAGCAAGTGTTCTCTGGTCGCATGCATCTACAAAATGACCGTCTCCTTCTCCAGTGACATCTACTTACGTCTTGTCCTCCACGGGAGGTAACTCTGGGTCTACCAGCGATATACGTTTTGACTGGTTGAAATTGATTGAAATTGGAAAAGTTCTGATCAATTTTAACAGTTGCAACATGCTAGACAAACATTTAAATACTTTGCTAAATTTTCCTTTTTAATAATATAAATGATCCCAGATAATTATTGCTTTTGCAACTGAAGAAATCAAGACGCGCCAAGCTATGGTAGACTTGCTTAGGATTTTCGGATATTTTTTGAGTCTGCATAAGAGACTGGAGTTTTGTCGAAACAGCTAAGTCTCATGCGACAAGTAGTTAGCACAACTCTCACGGAGGAACCCCCTTTGTAGCGTGGAATATTGTGTCAGCGTATCCCGACGGCGCGCGAGTCGCTGCTTGTCATCAAGTTTGTTGGTTTGTTGTTTCACGCCGCTCTCAGCAATAATCCAGCTATATGACGGCAGTCTGTAAATAATCCAGTGATTCATGTCATGAGCACCGATCTACGCAATTGGGATCGATGACATGCATCAACCAAGTCAGCGAGCCTGACCACCCGATCCCGTTGGTCGCCTCTTACGACAAGAATGGGTTTCTTTGTCATCAAGTACTATCGAGATTCGATGGTTCACAGGTGAAATGGAGTAAACTGTGGACGTGTTGGGGGCGCATAACGGAAGTGATCAATGGTGTTCACACTATCGACCCCTCGTCGCAAAGTTAGTAAGATAATGTTGTGTTACGCCGCTATTTGCAACTATAACTGTGACGGACATACAATTCACTCGTGACCATCCAATCTTCATTATATCTGCTTTGACGACATGAATGTGGTGCTAGAGACACACTTTTACCTTAGAGTCACTAAGAGACCGACCTTTTGATATTGTGGGGATGGTGCCTTGGATTTGGTTTTGAGATTAGATAGTTTCAGCTGCAACCACAAAACCAGATATTTATTTAATTAGAACCATGAGCCTGATATTTATTTTCAGAAAAAACAACATTTTTTTTAGCAGCCAATTTCTTTTTCAACGGTCTGAAGCATAATTACTTTTTTCAACAATAATACATTAACATACAGGAAACATCAAATGCTCGGTCTGTAAGAGGGGTCTGCACAAACACGCATTCCCAAGCCCCTTCACGTATTTGCAGCAGTATTACCGAGTCAGCCCCTGCGATGAAGTTTGGCAACCACGGCACAGGTTGGGCCTGATTCAGCTTGTCAACCCATAAACATCTTTATTGATTATCGTTAATCAGTAAGTCGTTATCAGTTTCAGTGGATGGAAGCAGGCATTTATATCTGTCGATCCTATGGGCGAAGACGAATAAACAAGATGGGTTTGGTTTGGGTTGTTGTTTTACGCCGCACTCAGCAATATTCCAGCTATATGACGGCGGTCTGTAAATAATCCAGTCTGGACCAGGTAATCCAGTGATTGATATCATGAGCATCGATCAACGCAATTGGGATCGATGACATGCATCAACCAAGTTATCGAGCCTGACCACCCGATCCCGTTAGTCGCCTCTTACGACAAGCATAGTCGCCTTTTACGGCAAGCATGGGTTGCTGAAGATCTTCAAAGGTCCGAATAAACAAGAGGGTGGGGCGTGGGGTGTAAATAAGTAGTTGTTAACCAATATGCTACCCCATCCTATGGTCATGCTATGTGTATGAAGAAGATGAGGACGATAAGGACACCAGTCATATCACGTTGGCCTGTACATAAACGAATATTGGCCACTCGAAGCAGTGGTTGACATTAGCAACACCCCACGACTTCGGAATGTGATGTCACGCTTTCAACCAAGACACCAACATGACCACCAGGTCAAATTTAGTAGTTTAACACAACACATACCACAACTCTACAACGTGCCAAATACCACATGTACCACCAATTTTTATACAAACATATTTCAAATAAAACTATATTCAACACAAATCATACACTAACGTGTTCAACAAAATTGCCAGCTAACAAAACCACCGCTACAACAGCTACTTGCATTGAGTTAGACGAAAGCTTGGTCTCATTAATATTGAAAAACAGACCTAGTGAGATGGGAGATTCAGAACTTGAGGAAAAACTAGACTTGCGTCTGCATTACAGACCTGGACGGAAGGGGAAATATCATGGTTCAGAGACAGTGAGACAGACTACCACAGCGTCTACGACAACAACTACCACGGCGTCTACAACCACTACCACAGCGACTGGTACAGTATCTACGACAACCATTACTGAAGCGACTAGTACAGTGTCTACGACAACCACTTCCACAGCGACTAGTACAGTGTCTACGGCAAACCACTACCACAGCGACTGGTACAGTGTCTACGACAAAAACTGCACAGCGAATAGTAGTGCCTACGACAACCACTATCACAGCGACTTGTACAGTGATTACGATCACTACCACAGAGACTAGAACACTGTCTACGACAACCACTGCCACAGCGATTAGTACAGTGTCTCCGACCACTACCACAGCGTCTACAACCACGACAACTACCAGCACACCATCTAAGACAGCTACTACCAAATACCAATGTCAGCACAACCGCCGCCCTCCCACCATCAAAACTGCCTCCTTAACATGTGCCCCCAGACACACCATCCAAGAACGCCAGAAGCCAACCCCCCTTCCCAATCCACTACCCCCTACACCAATAAAGATTAATATATATCAAGGTATCAAAATCTTTAATTCATCCAAGCTCTACAATCTACACCCCACCTTCAACCCAGCAACTCCCCGAGACCACACGGAATTTCATTACCCAATAGCATCATGGATCCACGTAACATTTCTCATTAATTTTATTCTCTCTCCTCGCATCTCGCCTCTAAAAATGCACAGCCTCTGCGCATAGTGTTGATCAAAGCCAAAGTCTACCATTAATACGATTTCATGAACCTCGGGTAAGATGGTTGCATGTCAGGAAGCCAAGAAGCTAGGAACGTGTTCCGTTTAAGAGCTTGTGGAACGTGTATGTTTGTAAAAGTTGAAAGATGTTTTATCTTTCTATAAAAGGTATGTTTAGAATAAAAGTAGAGGTTCAGTGCCGAGTCGAGGCGAATATCGTTACTTTATGATGTGGGTTGTTTGTTTAAGGTCTCTGCAGCTATAACTACTTTCCTGTGAAGAAAACCCGTTTTGATTATCTCCCTTTGATAGGCTGACACCTGGCGGACTGCAATGGAAACAAACAAGATGGCTTCCATGGAACGGATGTTTCATTTCAATGTCATTCCAACATGATGGAAATATGTGAAGTGTTTCAGATTGTAATCATTTCCATAAAGTCGCTCCGGCAAACATCACGCCCAGCTTGGTCAACAAAGCACCGCATCCTGGTCCAGTGAAATGACAAAAAAAACCACAAACGACATTTGCTCGATTTCTATCATTTGCCAAACAAATATTTATACTTATATAGACGCCCTTGTACCTGAATATCTAAGTGTAAAACTACTTCAGGCCCATCTGGTAATACACAATGTTTGAAGACGTTTGCAATTGCATTAACCGACTGTGTCCCTTGAGACGAGGATGCATTGTGACATACTGTTTTTCAGTATTGCCCCTTCACAATCGCTGATCGCCATGGTGAGTACTGTAAGGTGATTGTTTCACTAGGGACACCTGATACGTCATACTGCTGAAATACATCTATTTGGTTAGAGAAACGTTATCCATGACCTTGATATTGTGACATAGAGCTCTAGCCTGTGTTTTCATATCCCTTTCCGTGATTTGCGTCACTTAAAAGATTAATTTCATATAAGAATTCCCAATCCTTGCCACACATAAACAGCTAATGTAAAAAAACCACAAGACATTGGATCACTTGTCAAAAATGTTATCCGAACGAAAATCAAAACGCTCTAGCGGTTTACAACCTCGCGTCGCTAAAGTTATCCCCCCTTATCTCGTTTGAAATCACGGAGATGGAAGTCTCGCGTTGATTTACGTCTTGATTTAAGGAGCTCTGTTCCACCTCCTATCGATGACTTGACTCTGCAGTAGAGGGTCGTAACCTTTGAAACTAACAACCAATCAGATAATTACTGCGATCCCTAGAGGGCGCCCTCTTCAGGCCCAACTGCGCACGTCCGGACTAATTACGGAAGCCCGTTGGCGACATAACACACGATTCTTTTTGTTGGTCATCATTAGGGATGATGTCTGGCTAACGTAAATCATCAGACATACTCTGTGTTATTTATCACAGGCGGCTTCATGAAATAATCGTATTTGGTGTTACAAAATTATCCCTGCCTGTCGACAAAATCGAACAAAGGATAGGAACCATTGTAACGCGGGCTGCTGATAGGTTGATGCGGCGCGTACATATAATTGTATATCTGTTAGATTAGATTATCATCGATCTATTAAATTATATGGATGATGAACGCTGGTGTTGTGCAGTGATTAAAAAATGAAGCGGAAAATTATCTTCGTGCGTCATTGATGGAATATCAACAATTTCCACTGCAACGGTAGAGGTCCCTGGTCACAGCCTAGAACAATAGGATGTGCGTTGTTGGATTACAAACGTTTCCCGTAAAATGGCCGCCTGTTTTCTAGTATTACGTCTCTTATGGTTTCGCGTTCGTTAATCTCGTTGAATTGGGTGTAGTCATGTATATTGAGTTTCATCATATAATTTAAATGCGCACTCCACAGCACGCGGTTGCTTGATAATGTATCCGATCATTCGTAACAAGCAACTTTATGTTATATCCTAGGGTTTGTGATTATGAATATTCTTTTTGGTTACTTTTATGAAACAGCGTGCTCAGTCATCACTATAAAATATATTTCCCAAAATATTCACAATCCCTAATTTTTTTTGTTCAGGATACATTTCAACAATACTAAAAACTAACTTAATCCAAATAAACACTACCAGGGTGTTCTAGCTCGGGCTGACGAGGTAGCGTATGCCTCTCTGACTTGCAAACACAGATGTGTTCCTACTCTTTTCAAATCGGTTTTGTTAAAAAGAAAAGGAAAACATCTGTGACTTTAACGATATTTGAATCAACGAAGTAAAACCAAGCGGATTAAATATAGGATTAAATTCGCTGAGAACACAGATGTGTTAACAACCTGTTATTTTCGTGTATCACCGCTCACCTAAACTAGCTATAGTTGTGAATGTAACATTTTCGATATCAAGCTCATTCTAGTCATTCCGAATTTTGTGTCAGTGCATTACAATAGGCAGAATACGGCCAACCGGAATACAAAACAGCCGACAATGTTGTCATTACCATAAAGGTGTGAGGGGAATTTATTTAACCCAGACTGCTTTTCCCATTAAACGATAATACATCAAGTGTAAATCAACCATCACTGCCACCTAGTGGTATCAACGGTGAGAATAATAACGCTAAAACTGTTTTCGTGTCTTGTTTATGTACGAATTAATCATTTACAACCCGAAAAAGTATTATTTACAATTACAAACGGGTAAACAATGGAAGTCTGTGATCCCGTTTAACCGGAAATACCCTTTTTAGGCGATCCCTGCTAGGAATGTCTGTATATGATTAAAGGGTTACATTTTTCGTCATCTCGATAGTGGGCCGGTCGGGTAGCCTAGTGGTATTACTTTCCCTCGCCACGCCTATCTATCTATCTATCTATCTGTCTATCTATCTATCTATCTATCTATCCATCCATCTATCTATCTATCTATCTATCTATCTATCTATCTATCTATCTATCTATCTATCTATCTATCTATCTATCTATCTATCTATCTATCTATCTATCTATCTATCTATCTATCTATCTATCTATCTATCTATCTGAAGTCCTCTGTCACGTATCCATCTTCCCCGTATCTATCGGTCTCTACATCGCCCTCCTCCGCCGTTCCTCGTTCAGCTCAACCAACACCCTTCTCATCCAGCGTTAAGTTATCTAATCCTTATTCATCCAGCCTTTCATTATTAATATCATATCGTTCATGAACAAAACAGTTGCCAAAACAACACGTAGGAACCTAATTCATCCGCCTGTTGGTCCATCCGACAAGCTGTCCATCATATATCTACATGTAACCTGGACGAGCTTGTGAACTACAATTACATTACATCGATATGCTTCGCGTATTATTTTATTGCAGCTATATACTCATACCGAGATCAAATACATCAGTTTCACTAAGTGAAAGTACTTTCACATACTATTCACATACACTTTCATTTGAATATGTATTAAGTTCTCAGTCATACAATGAAACGATGACATTTGACACATCCCAATATGCTTTTCCATGAATAAAATTATCCGGAGCTGTGCGCTGCTATGCTTGAAAAAACGTGGCGGCTTGTGGCCGTCTACTGTGATGGTATTACACAGTGTAGTTGAATTAATATTTAATTGATTTTAACACCATGTACCGACGCCAGCAGATGGATCAGGCATACCCGTGGTACATACACTGCCGGACAAAGAGAGCATACGCTATGAACTTGGTTTACAACTGTCATCAACAACGTTACTGGGTTGAAGACAGTCGCCGAAACACTGAAAACATCAAGCCTTTGAATGACACTTGGAACTGATACACATAAAAGAGAGAATTGGACGTCAACTTCTTTATGATCAAGCTGACGTCCATAAATTCTCTTACTTCTCCTACTGGAAACGTCGGGTCCAAAACACAGCCAAGATATCCGTATTTACTACACCACCGAGAAGACCCGTGAAGATCCGGGGTAGAAGAGCTCTTCAGCATCCCATGCTTATCGTAAAAGGCGACTGTGCTTCTCGTAAAAGGCGACTAACGTGATCGGGTGGTCAGGCTCGCTGATTTGGTTGATGCAAGTCATCGATCCCAATTGCGTGGATCGATGATCATGATGTCAATCACTGGATTGTCTGGGCCAAACTCGATTATTTACAGACCGCCGTCATACAGCTGGAATATTGGTGAGTGCGGTAAAACAACAAACCAACCCAACACCACCATCGAAGAACCATTTGTTGTTTGTTTCAGATTCAGCCTCAATCACTTTCTTTGGCCCGGTAGTTTAGATGAGTCACCGTATGTGATCGGGGACTTATAAACCAACAGTACACAGACTCGGTATAAACTGCATATGTACAATCTCACTCACTCAGTGCGGCGATAGTATCAATGCTCTTCGTCGTAGGAAAAGGAGATTGTTATATTTGTGTCTGTTATATGTGTCACCAACGTGAGCGTGTACACCAACACGCACAACATCCCAACACCTCCCCTATGTCCCAATCCGCAAAAAAATCAATACAAAATCAATCAAAAATAGAAAATAAAACATTGAGGAGAATTATAAATAGTGCCCCGGCACTGTAGCTCACCTGGATATATCAACAGTATACAATGTCAACAAAGACAGACACTAAAAAGGTTGCTGTCAGCATTGATATTAAAAAAGGTGTGCGGAAATACTGAAAGATATAAACTAACACTAACATGTAATGCCCTGAACAAACTAGGATGTCATCATAAACAGAAAACACACATGTGAGTTCAGCACTCTCATGCTTGCAAGTGTTCTGGGAGAAGACGTTTACAGAGAAAAATACGCCTTTTGAGAGATTTAAGAACATGTTGTAAAGGGAAGTCAAAATTTATAATTTTGTACGAAAGAGAGCTTGTGTATTGAAACAATACCACTCATTAATATTTTGAACGAACATGATTTTTATGGCTTAAATAGCGTTTTCAGTATGGCTGTGGCAGATCAGATAAGAACACGTTGAACAACCTGGGGTATCATCATTGGTGGGAATAACCATGCGAAGTTCAGCTTCATTGGTCCAGTGGTTGCATAGGAGATGTCTTCGACGAATGGCAGACAAACATGATCACTTAACTTTAAGACAGGTGAGCTAAAACTCTTTTCAATTTCTTCTCTGTTGGATATCTTCGTAGATCTCCCACATAACATACCCGTGTTTCTGTGACAACCATTTCCTTAAAGAAAACATGTCACAATACAACAATACATACGACAATAGATCGCCTCCGTGGTCTAGTGGTAGAGCGTCCGCCCGGAGAGCGGAAGGTTCGATCCCCGGCCAGATGATCACAAAGACGTTAAAAGATGGTACTTGTTTTTACCCTGCCTGGCGTTCGGCAGGGGCTAAATCAGGCACTGGTCGGTCCGGAGTCAGTATACTGTGTCTGTGTGAGGTATTCATGTTAAACCGCGGCATGGTATCTAAGTGGGCTAGTACTATAAAATCGGCATTAGTCAAGACTAGTACAAGCACACGTGCATGCACGTCGCAAAATAAGTGCTAAAATAACCTTGCTAAACCCCATTTCACCTCACATAAGACAATATAACATGTACACACCTATCACAAGTGAAATGGGTCAGACATATATTCATCTTAATTTGCTGAAATTTAACCAAAGCATGTGTTTTCATGACATCAAATGGGGAGGTCGTCAAGAGGATGACGAACGTTGCTGGACGAAACAATTGACTTTGAGGATCGAAACATGATTGATAGAAATAAACCAACATACAAGCACAGGTGAGTGTGAATGGTCGACTATGCCTGTCTGCATTGTTCACACACACGGCACGTGAACACAGATGATGTTTCAAGCATCCGAAACATCGTAACACCAAGTTATACACTGGTCCATTTTCATCACAACCCATTTTGTAAATTCAGTTTCTGGACAATAATATCTTGTATACCACCCTTGTTGTCCGGAACATCGCGACTTCCTTTGCCTAATGTGAAATGACTTGGACTTCTGAATTTAATTTTCCGTTTTGCAAATGTTCCATTTGATATTAGTTATATAGAATCATGTATTCCGCTGATTTCAACATATTGTATTGTTAATAAATTTAAGTAGACAACCATTTCTTGTTTTTGTTTTGTATCATGCGCGTTTGTAACCCGGTCAAGAGGATTCATATATAACCGACCATTGTTTTTAACCATTAAAAAGCATTGCATCACCTTGACACCAATATTTAGTCATCTATTTAAATTGAATGAACACAATGATATTCTACATGCCACTCAATTGATTCTAAGCGTGCCCCGACATGTGAATGCTATCTGCTCACAAAGTCAGTCGATAAATATACGACACAGGTGATTACATAGATTACTGATTTTTACCACAATGAAATTAGTATGTACTGGCGCGATATACACGTTGAACATTGGAATATTCGCTCGGTATGTGGACGTGGAAGCAATTCTAACTATTTTCAGAGAACGACACAGAAAATGTATTCCCTATAATAATTTCTATTTATTTGTCGATCACAGACAGTGTTGGTAATGAAAATGTAAGATGGATACAAGTTAACACGTATTGTTTAATAATTAAAAATTAAAATATTGTTTACTCAGTTAATATTATTTAACTAACATAAATAAACCAACCCTCATCGGTGATTTAAATAAAAAAACATATAATAAAAGAACCTTAATTAAAATAAATAACAACACGCTTGCAGTGCTGAAACAAACCCCACGGTAACACTGAAACGAGCAGCATTGGTTGTTTGTGGTGGGGCATATTTCCCCGACAAGCTGATATTGAAGACCGTGTTCTTATATAAACTACTGATTCCACGTGAAGCGGCGGTCACTCACTCAATTATTGTCAGTGTTTCAAATTCGTTTCGATTAGTCTCTGTGATGTTGTACTTTCGTAATATACACGTTATAGTTTCAAGTAAATAAACATTGCAGTATAATAATTGAACAATGGCTATATATTTTGCATTTGTAAAGGACGTTAGGTTCTGATTATGCTTTGCAAGCTGCTAATGTGTAATTGCTCAAAATAGATTGTCCAAATTGTTTCTATTTTCAAGTTATTGATTATACAAAACATTGACAGTTTAAAGGCATTTACCTGGTATGAATAACAACAACCTAAATACGTTAATTGTCAATGCATTTGTCATGCATTTATTTGCGTTTTAAAATTCGCACTGTAATACAACGCCAAAAGAATAAGGGAAACGAACTTTTAAGGTAAACCAAAAAATTAGTTCTACAAATCAAGCTCAATAAAGGAAATCATTAATCCTGATTCATCTTGTCCTGGAAATAAGTTCGGGGGATTTCAAAAGAATACAATCATCACCATTTGTATAATTGTTATCAGAATTAAGACACAAGCGACATCAATAGTACTTGTACAATTTTATAATTAACTATTCATCCAAGCTTCCAGCCAGATGGCTCGGAGAAGGAGTGGGCAATGAATCAGCGACCATTGCGTGTATGCGTTGTTATTTATTATTGATTTAATATCACTTAAGTCTAGGGTAAGAAATCTCCGAGAGCGAACTTTCTCACCTTGGAGTAAAAAAGCTAAAATCGCCATTCCTCGGAAGAACGTGATGATTAATTTATAAAGCCTCAGATCCAGTAGACGAACTACTCTCATTTCATTGTCACAGCCCCCGTTTTAAGGTAGCGCACAACACGCCTTTGTAATCGAATATGGGATACGGTGGGGTAGTCACGTGACTACTTCACAATAGATTTGACCTGATCAAGCTCCACGGCTCCCTATGGATGGCGAGTCTCCTCTGGTTGATAATGCCGCTAAATTTGATGGGCGGGGAGAAGCGAGCTGTTTGTATACTGAATTGAGTGCGTGTCCCGAATCAGTCTTTTAACCATCGCTCGTCCATGTTGATTCTTAATTCTTTCAATAGATGCTGGGGCGCGGAGTACTTGAAAATAATTTCTGGAGTTTATCTTCAGCGGTTGTTATTGATAGAGTCAGTTGGAGGGGGAGGGGCTGTGGACTAGCTTGACATGGGGAACACACTCATGCCTTTAGGCGCATTATGCGAGAAGAACTGATACACGGCTGAAGGGCCCTTATCGCACAAGCTTGTTAAACACGCCCAGCTCATCTCGACGTATTTCAGTCGGCAGCGCTGTTCCGCCAATCACGAGCTTATGCGATAAGGTATAGCGGCGTAAAGACGCGATACCAGTGAAACCTCATCAACGACGAAGAGGCTACGACAATCCTTACTGTCGTTACACACTACATTGTCGGAAGTTTACGACATATGAAGAGCACAATCTAATATTCGCGAAATAGGACTGAAAACGACCCTCGGATTTGGGGTATCTCGAAACACACGCGTCTCCATGTTGACGCAGGTTAAGACACTGCTACCTTTGAATGAGGTTTAATTCGGTGTTAAAAGACAGGTTTCAAATATGGCATTCAACCCGTTTTTCCTCCATCGTTCCATGGATTATTCCGTGGGGTCCCTACTAGGCCAGCATCCCCTACTGCCGGGATTTTCCGCACTTCACCACCACGGGATATCTGCATCCATGGTTCCCAAACTGCAGCAATCGATGGGTAGATCACCCTTCATCCCTGGTGACTTTCTCCCCCACCCCCAACCGTTCCGTCCCCTCAGGGGTTTGGAACCCCAGGAACCTGAAGTTCAAGACGATCCCAAAGTTGAATTGGAGGGGAAGGAATTATGGGAAACTTTCCACAAACTGGGAACCGAAATGGTTATTACCAAATCTGGCAGGTGAGTGTCAAGGGCTATATTTTTTTCAGAATGTGCCTGATCGTCTGTCGTCTTTATGTTTCTATGAAATACTTGCTATGACATATCTGTATTTGATAAAAGAAAGAAATAGTACATTTTATATAATTATGCAAAATGGGCCACTATTTCGTTAAAATTGAAATAATATGTAAATTATTTCATATAACAAGTCAAACAAGCCTTTATCAGCGTTAGTATTACTTAAACACCGTCATTGTTTTCCTCACGCCAGTCAGTGTTTGCAATGTTTCATATTAATTTTCCACACGAACATCAGCGTCGAATGTTCATGTTAGCATATAATACTTACCAAGTGTAAATCTATTCATATTCATATTTATATTCTCGTGAGATACAAATATGAATACCACTAATGAATTTCTAACTCACAGAAATACCTATGATATAAAATTCTGTAGTAAACAGTAACATATATATGTTGGGTTTCAACTTTTGTGTCGATGTCCCCTTGTGTTATAAGAGAAACTAAACGATGAACACATACTTGTTGAAATGTAATGTCTATAGATAAATAATTGTTGAAATGTAATATCTATAGATAAAATTCCCTGATTTTGAAATTAGCACCGAGAAATTACTGGCGAATGTGGATAAAATTATTATTAATTTATAAAAACGGCGTGATTTTTGTAACCGAGTCATCAGCACGACATCGGGATTCAAGCTTTGCGAGAGAAATGTGAATTAATGTCTTTACTGATGGCGAGTTGTGACTTTATCGGTCCATCTATTTGAGTTCATGAGCCAAACACCAGATATTAGGGCTATGCTTTTGTAATATTAATAGCCTTATGATAGTGCCTGCAACGCACACAACAGCTGTTTTCGATGCCTACAGAAACATACGTGACAGTCATTGAAATAGGTGACACGTGCTACTGGTGTTCATTGAAAAGCTTGCGCCAAGACAGGAATGCTCCATTAGAATAACATCAGATTTTTAACTTGTGTCGTAGTTATCTTTTGCTAAGAATTTATTATAATAATATCCCCAATGGACTAAACCTAGCAGTATATTTGTCTCATTTTAAAAAGCGTTTCGCGCCTGAAATCATAACACTTGATTATTAATTAATGTTCTTTGATGAAAACAACAACGTGGTGTGAAGGTATAACTTGATATTATCATGCGACTGTTCTTCACAGAAAATGATTCTTTTGCTGCAGAAGTAGTTCCACGTAGAACCGATATTCACTCACTGAGAATAATCCTGATTCATAAAGAGATGTAATAATCTGGCTGAGATTTTGTTTCTGATCAGCTGCGTTAATATCGAAATTCTTGTGTCACTATTATTATTTACTATTTTACAGAATGATACAAGATAGCCAATTAATATATTAAGTGACAATTAACCTTTCAAATCAGCCGTGCCGTAATTGTGAATTATCAATTTCAATATTCAGACGCTGAAAACCCACATCCAATGAATTATTCGCGATCTGTAATATGTTATACCGATTTACGATGCTCGCGAAAGCCATAAAATAAAACTCAACATTATATTATATCAAAATTCAGGTAATGATATTTCTGTTATAAAAGCAATAACTATTGAAATTAACCTCAGATGATAGAGATATGTTCCACTGGGCTCTTGCTTGTCGTTAGGATATTAACTGAGCTCAATAAACACGAGGCGGTCTATTGGTGATATCGATATCATCTTTCATGAAATTTACATGAACATCGCTGAAATGGGCACTTTTCAAATTATGACATACGATCCGACGAATCGTAGTTTAATGTTGTACTCTTTGCAGTAAGCATGGTTGCTGAATGATAGGTAAAACCAGACTAAATCGCCAGCCCAGTTCCAACACAGAGATGCCTATTTCATTGGTGAGGGGTGATGCGAAAATTACAGTTTGAGTTAAAGTTGAAGTATAATTGAATAATAGTTGATATATATGTTTTAAAGTTTCTGGGATCTTAGAGAGCAATTTTCATTATATTTAAATTAAAACAGAATATAAACATTAATTTTATATATGATGCCGATTGCTTAATACGTTTTAGAATAAGGCTGATTATAAATGTTTCTAAATTAATTTATGTTATCAAATATAATTTGATTATATCTGCGATAAAAATTATTTACCGATGACCAAGGTATCAAAATTCGTATTTATTTTTCGGTCTTAATTTAACCTTTTCTCTCAATAGGTATTTCAGCAGTTGCACTCAGTAATAATTAAAACGCAGACGAAAACAAAGTAATAAATTCAAGAAATGTAAACAATAAACCCAATATCTTATGTAAAACATACTTAGACATTTCTGGAAAACAACAGTGGTCACAACCCTACATTTACGAGGACTCATACTTGATATGAACGTCAAACATTAAATGCCTATCAAACCCACTGGCACAAAAAAAGTATATTTCAGTCTGGTATAGGGTTTCCCGATGTAGTCAAAGGACGTCAGATGGACATTAAGCCGACTCTGATGGGTCCCTAACACAAACCGCCTAGACCCTTTCCCAGCCGCGAGATCGCATCTTTTGTCAATGTATTTATTCGCACGGTACAGTCGTCATTCAGAAATTGACAACCTTCAATGACATTGAGCCTGTCAAGGAAGACAGCGTGATAGGGGGGCGCGTTTACGGGCTACAGTTTCTCAGGCTTTCAAATATTTATGTCAACGTTGAATGGTCAACAAACAGAATATAATGTGATCTTTGGGTACGTGTGTTTCTGCTTTTTGCGATAATCGGCCATAAAAAAACGCCGACATGAAAAATGCACACGTGTATATTTCAAAAGAAGGGATGTGTATTTCACATACATTTGCGACGATAATACATGGAAGTAGATTCACTGAGCGAAATTGCAAACAATTTACGATTCTCTTATGTGCTTGCAGTATTGCAACTGACATAACAAAAAATATATTATTATGTTGGTAAACAGGTCAACTTATTTTTTTATTATTTATGTATAAATCCGCATAGGGATAATGGATTGTTTTAAATAATCATGGTATAAGAATGGATGCTAGAATGGTTATTGCTTGCTATGAATTTTCATTTAACCACATTCTACCAAAACTCTAGACTAAATTTGAACGATATATTCTTTTCTCTAATATTCCCGCCCGAAATATACATGTTTTCGTCGAAAATAATAAACAAACTATTGTTTATCTCCTCAGGTCCATATACATAGTAAGATATTTTCCTACTTTCGCGAAGACTACACAACAGCCTTTTGTTTAGTTCCAAATAAAGTCCCATCTCAAGGATAGCATCTTGGAATGGACGATATACAATAAGATGTACTTCCAGAATATCCGCTGATCGGAATGTACTTTGTATTTATATAAAAAATGCATGATACAGGGCACGATTATTCAAGATATAGAATCAAACAGAAAAAAATGTTACTTGCAGTTAATTTGAAAAAGTTAAAGAACGTAATCGTAAATAACTGGAGTCGGATTATATTTCACGAAAACAACGAAAAATCACACACAGAACAAGAAAAGAATACACAACGACTGATGTTCTACTAATCAAGGATGAAACACAAACTGCTTAAAATGTGACCTCACGTGTTTACATTTGCAAGGCATAGTGGTGTCATTTTCGCACAGTGGGTTGTCTATTTCAGTTGTCTATTTCAGTAACGCGGCTTTTAAAGCTACCTTTTCTCACGAATGTGATCCTATCGAAAAGCTTAAATTTTATTTCCAGAAATCTTTGCAAAATTTTAAGAAAATTGCGTAGAAAATGACAACCCTGTGAATTTATAGACACGTTACTGACATTATTTTGTTTGGCAATTTCGACAAGAAGTGATCTCATATGAAGATGCAGTATCAGTATCAATTTCTTTCTACATTAATAGTGAATTATTGAAGCAAATGATAATACACTGACAAACTGCCGATAAAGGGTTTGAGGTCTACTAATGAATACTATTTAGCACGTGACTTATATTTCATGATAATCGACACAAATGATGTGTATTGCAAATCAGGAGTTAATATCACAGCTGACAGGTGAATTGTAAACAATTGTGCGCGTGATGCTGTGAAAGACTATATGCGAGTTTTAGATTTTAATGTCAATTATGATAAAGCCATAACATCATCAAACGTCGTTTTGATGGCAGGGATAGTGTTGAATATCTTCTTAAGGCTCCAATGTGATCTTTACACTTGTTATCAAACAAATCTTTCCGTTTTCAAAAATTTATAGTGAAAAACAACATTTTTCTGTGAGTGCTCACAAATCACACACCAAGATGTATTTATTTCAGTACTCAATACATTTTTTATATATATTTTCTTTTGGATATTTTTTATCAGTTGAATCAAAAACACAACCACTAATTAGCAGACTCCCAGCCGGCTTTACACGATGTCTTATAAATTATGCAAAATGTTTCAGTGACTAAAGTGCCACAATTCCAATAAACATGCGGAATTAATGGGGCACCTGTTTATTGGTTGGTTGTGGGGCCTTCACAGGTGCGACTTTCTATAACACCATTTTCACAGTATGTAATTTTCAAACGATCTCAAAAGTTAAAATTTAGAGGTAACTTCCTTAAGTGTTTTGGTCTTATTGGAAGGAACTATGTGTCAGTGACGCCCGAAATATATGTGCTCTCTTATTAATATCCCTTTTAATAGTTTTCGTTCGTTTTAAGTAACCTTTTAACGCGCAAGATGAAAACTGATTCATTTCTGAATTACGACCAAGTTGTAAGCTTTGATATGTGAAAACGCCACGATCTATATAAACAGATCAAAGAGGGGCTGTGAAGAGGGAGAAACAAAACCAACAAAATCAATGTAGTTTAAAACAGGAAATGTTGAAAGGCGTCTCGTTTCACAAAACGAAATATGCGGATGACGTCTTCAGTCGTTAGCGCTGAGCCTAACCTTTGTGCTTGTATGATTACAACTTTGTAATCTGCATTGCCTTTCTTCGCTTGTTTCACGCAAAAACACCAACAACGTGAAACCCAGGTTTAATTATATTTTCAAGAACCGTGGATTATAAACTATCTTTCGTTTGTCCGCTAGCAATAGGCAATGATATTTTCGGGTCATAATATATTCAAAGCAATCGTGCTTCTGTTTGTCAAATGTCTTGTACTTAAAGCAGTCAACCCGCACACGCCAAACAACTTATATCCACTTTCTGAAAAGGTTAAGTCCCCTTTCTGAATTCGAAACTATTATTTTTAGTTCAGCCATATTGTTTTCAAATTATTGTATATAATCGCTTTAGATTTCATTGAATTGGATACATATTATTTCCTACATTTGTAAAAAGGTGGACTGGCAACAGCCAAACGTTGATATCTTAACTTTTATTCTATTTCTTTTATAACTATTTCATGGATCACAAGCAATATTTTCTTCAATGTTTCTGTCAACGAATATTCCAGTGATTATACATTGAATAGAACGCGAGCACATACGTAATCCAAAATATATTAATAAAACTTGTTACAATAACGTTGCTCGAGTGACTTCACTTGCGTTTGACATCTTGTCAAAAATGTTCCTATCTTTATCGTTGGTGAAGCTAGCTGCTGATTTTACCTGAACCCTACGTTGAAATACGTTTAGGAAAATCTTAAGTATCGAGGTTCAGGTACATAGCTTGTCGCATCAATCGAGGATGACTGATGTCCAAACAAACGCAATCACGGTTGATAATGGGTTCTCAATCATATACTAGGCTGTTGACAGGGCACGTGCCAGTCACTTTGTTAAGTCAAAGGTCAGAGGTTGTCAGGCTGCTGTGACACAACGCGTCTTCAAAGGTCAATACAATTGACGGAATTGTTATGGTGTGTTTCAATATTATGCCTGAATGTTTACGTACAAATTGCAAATTGATGTCAGCTGAAGACCATTAAATGAAAACATCAGCAGGACGATATGAAGATGAAAGACATTAATTTGTAACATTGTAATAGTGTGCTTGTAACATGACTTTTCGTTTCCATTGCTATCGTATTTTCAGAAAATGACAGACAATACTTATAATGTATTAATGGTATATTTATTTATATTTACAAAATATGAAAGTATGAAAGTTCATTTACATTTAACGTTTTGTGTAAGAGGATTGCATAGCTCACCTGAATAAGACCCATTTCAGCTTCTTGACAACCAAGACTACAAGTAGGAATAAAGTATGATCCAATCCAAAATGCAATGTCATTTAGAAAGTGGTCAAATGTAACAAATATCATATTTGAGATAACACTTTCTTAGTAAGTACAAATTCTAGTACCAGAACAAGTACCTAGATAATTAGGTGGTAGTCAGGGGATATGTTACAGCCGAGTTGGTAAATAATGTGCGGGCTCGATGCTTGCCCACGGACATCTTTTCTTGGCGTACCCGTAGTAACAGTAGGAAAACGGTGGGAAACCGCTTCCACATGCATAGAGGTGATCGGCCAATAGCAGTGCCTACCCTGACATCAACCCAACACGTTACAATGGCTACTTATGTATAGGTAAAGAAAGCCGCCTCTGCAGCCGTGTGCTGTGTGACAATACAGATGACTAAGGCAGAGATGGGATTAGCCAACGCATGACTAGACACTGCCCGAGTATTAGCAGTTGCAGCCATTGCAACACAACCATTTAATATGCAGCCATACAGTGCATCTTTCTATGCTCAGTCAGAGGGAATATTTGTACTCACGCTAAAGGTTACGCCAACTGCCAGAACCATGCACCAGATAATGGCACGCTCTGAATAAGCATGATTATAAACTAATATTTATACGGTCTTTGGCAAAAAGTTATTCGCTTGGAACTGGATATATGAAGAGGATAATTTCAAACAGCTAAGGGAGATAAATCATACAAGGGAGATAACTCTTACCAAATATCAGAATTTATTATTCATTTTGATAACAGTTACAGAATTCTATCAGTGTAGTCCTAGGCTGTAGTAAATTACAATTGTGATTTTTTCACGTTTCATGCTTGAAACAACCAACCGAAAAGTTTAAAATCTAACGCATTGTTCACATTGGTTTAATATACACACAGACGCAACGCCACATTGAAAACACACTGCATATTTTGATAGAGCAACGTTATTATTGATGGCGGGAATACCTTTGTGTTAGACGGAGATGGCTGAAGCAAACATGTCATGGTTAATGCATATGTGTCAACACAGGCAATGAAATACTGTCTTTTAAGAATAACATGCAATAAAAACTATTTTTGCGCAAACGTTTGTTTGAAATAGACTGTTGTTTCCGGGACACTGGTCATTGCTGTATGGTCGCTTTTAAAAAAATACCTACTTTATGTTCTTAAATAATAACATAAATTCTCAGCCAACATTATTCTCAGTCATCTTAATGAAATACTCAAGCTCCACGGAAGGGTGTTGGGCACACTTATACCCCGTATTATTGTATTATATCATTGTGTTCGTTAGATGTTATTGCTAGACCTACTAAAACACAATTGAGTTGAAACATGCTCTTTTATGCTGAAGAGAGGCTGTTTAAGTTAAAAACAAATAAGCCGTTACTCTATCGGTTTCAATATGCATTTATATTAAAAAAAACATTAATACTTCTCACCTTGATAATGACCGATTATTCGCCAAAAAATGAAATACTGTTGTTTTACAATGTTCCAGTTGACCTATTCTCGACAATTCTACAAAATCGTCAAACGTATTTCATCGCTAATATTTTGCTTTTTTTTAGCCATTTTAAATATATTTGTACGTGGACTGGGTCTCATTCATATTTGCTGAAAAGCGTCTGTTGAAAACTATAACAATAGCTGTTTGTATAGCGTGACCTAATAACTGTGTATCGTGTACATTGAAATACAAAAAAATATCATGATACAAATGTCAGTGGCCGTTTCTATAACACTGCGTGATGGGTCAAACTTGAAATAGTTATTGGTATTGTTAGAACCAAGAAATGTTTACATTTTATGAACATTGTGCGATAAACAGTTATGCTACAAGTCTGGAAGCGATCACAATGTCGATTATTATATTTCTACTTTGTATTTTTATATCAATACATTATGAACATTGCTGTCACCATGAACATACCTCTACTCTGTTGACAAGACTTTCTGATATCGTATGGGAATATATAAAAATAATCTCACAACAATCTATACACGACATTAAGGGGCCAGTGTATGCTTTGTTTCACATTGCGGCTGTAATCGATTACTGTGTATATGCTGGTATGACAATTGATGTCATTACTCGACCTGTCAATCACAAAAAAATGTCAATATCACCGACGGCAGGCTGTAAACAGTGGCTCGTGTGTGTAGACCATAGATTACTTGAAGACGCCACTGCTTCCTTAAAGATACAATGTGGATAAATGTATATACAGGTATATGTTGTGTGAATGGTTTAATTGCTAAATTAGTTTAACTGCGGTATATAGGTATGCCTGCAAGTACTGCATTAAATGGCTTATATGGTCTTAATAATAAATATGATAATGATAAACGAAATGACTTAGGAGATATGACGTATAAGAATATAAATTCTTCTACATCGACAACTATATTTGTCAGAATTATCATAACTATAATTGTCAGAATTATCATAACTATAATTATCCCAATTATTCCACGACCTTATGTTGTTGCCACTACTATCGTTTCCGCTACTACTATTACTTCTACTACTACTGCTGCGACTACTTCTGTTACTGCTGCCACTACTACATCTACTGCTACTGCTGTTGCTACTACTACTGCTGCTACTACAACTACTACTACTACTGCTGCTACTACACCACTACCGCTGCTTCTACTAAAACCACTATCGTTGCTGCTGCTGCTACATCAACTACTACTACTACTACTACTACTACTACTACTACTACTACTATTACGACTACTACTAAGACGAAGACGACGCAGGTGTTAATGTTTTGTCATAAAAGACCCATACTCTCGAAATTAAATTGCAACCAAGAGAGTGAGTGAGTTCAAATTTAACGTCGCATCGGCATTAAATCAGCCACATAGCGACGAGACTTACAACAGAGCTAACATCCGGAGTACACGGGTGCAATTCAAAGGTGTATAAACTCTACAAGATATATTCACTCAATCAGACCAACAACAAAAATTCAGTTCTTTTAATATGTTCTGACACCGACACCGAAATGTACACGAGAACAAATTTTAAGACGATTATGAGTTGAGTTAAGATATGACGTGAGGCAAATCACTTAAACGATTTTATCAGTCCTAACATAAACATAAGCCTGATCATGGGGACTTTATGTCTGTCTAATCTGATAACAATTAACAAATGATTAGGTAATTAATAACGACCATGATATGTTCGTGTCATGCACACCCGCAGGTGATGAAATGGGACAGGTGACATTGATCCGTGTACATTGCATGCGTTTATCATATAGATTACAGGGATCACCTGTCAGCGCCCTGACATGCACTGTCGTGACGGTTTAAAGACAGCCTGTAATGTATTGCTCCAGCGCCGGGAACACACACCAGTAGCACAATAGTACTTGCTTCATCTAGTTTATACAAACATGTTTACCAATATTAAGAAATTGGCTTCTGGTGCTCAAATCATTTGAACCGATATTCAAACATACCTACTCGGGATAAAAAATGAACTCATTTCCTGTTTAAACTATTTAAGCCAACCTCAATAAACCTAATTATAGTATTAACTTTCTTCAGTATATATGACATGTTCAATTCATACCTAATGGAACAAAGGACATGTCGTGCTTATATTATTTAAGCCGACATACTGCATTTACCTATAACTCAAGATATATACAGCCTACACCATTTACTAATTAATCATATGATGTTTTTTACTACAAACTTATACAAATATGCTTACCTTTAATCAGGTAATGAAGGTAACTGTCTTCAAGTAATCAAATGACTTCTACCTAACCAGTAAACTAAATAGACCCAAGATGGATTTCAACTTGAGTGTATCTTTTTAAATTCATCTCGTGTAAACAACCACTTCCAAGTGCCTGTCAAAGGCCTGATGAAATATATATTTATTCTAATTTCTCATATAAGTTGTGCAACTTCTATGAACCAATAAAGAGGTATTGCTAGAATTATATTACAGATGTGCGAATCTACACATGTAAAGGTGAATAGGTAATTTACTGATATTGTTTAATAATGTTTAATAATGTCTATAATGTCAGATTATAAACTGACAACAATATAGACCAAAACAAATCGCATTTTAAGATATAGGCATGAGCTATACACCTTCAATATTTGATATATATATAAATTTCTTTGGATATAAGACATGTTAATTTAAAAACTTATATATTTATCATTTATTTATGAAGGAACACGTGCACGCTATCTATGCCGTCAATACATGGTGTGTACACTGATTCATTTATGCGAAAGTGGACGTGCACATTTTTAAACATGCCATGTTATACTTCCGCTAACACTTACAACATTTGTGCGTGAGTGTGTATACATTGTTTACAATACCTTAACACAATATGTGTGTACTATTTGGGATTTTCAGCGGTTTAACAACACGATGTGATTATATATCTATTTCATCCAATGAACAAACACACCCATGAGGACCGCAAAAAAACCTGTACCAGCAAACATATCGTGTTTTCTTTCAATCACATCATATTCAAATAGAATATTTAAAAAAATAAATGTGTACATAAATCTGATTCATGGAAGTCATCTGTATATTTAAATGTCATCTATAGGCTTTCAATGTAGTTTTATTTATGTCTCTACTTTAATATGTCTTTAATATGTCTCGATGAAAATGATAGTAAATTGTAAATTAAACAAAAGTTATCACTTTTCGATTATGTGTTAGTATGTCAGATCAGTGTTGGCGATATCTCTAAGAGACATAATAAATGTCCCATCGTTTGCATATAGCATGTATCATAATATGAGAACATACACTCTGTATGCTGGTGTTATAGATACTGAGACACCAGCCCCATTAGACACAGCATAACGTGTAACATACTGATTGCCTGTATATTACCACACGATCTGGGGCGGTCGGGTAGCCTGGTGGTTAAAACGTCTGTACATCACGCCGAAGACCCGGGTTCGATTCCCGACATGGGTACAATGTGTGAAGCCCATTTCTGGTGTCCCCCGCCGTGATATTGCTGGAATATTGCTGAAAGCGGCGTAAAACCGTTCTCACCCCACTCCACCTAGACATCTTTCTTATTTACGTAAGGAAACAAAAGCTACAAAATTAATAAAAACACCACCATGGGAAGAGATAGTATTAATAACGTGTTGCATAATAATCTTGTTACCTCAGATCATATCTTAATTACTCAGCACAGAGATAAAGATTTTCTATCGTTCCATAACCTACACACTTCTTTTCTTGAAACACATCTTTTGCAGTGATATTTGTTCTGAAAATATAATTTGAACTACAAGAATGTGTGTGTACTTTTGAGGTCCATTGTACTTATAATTTACATATCTCCAGATTAGCTAGGGAAGTATTCAGATCTTCAATTAATTTATTAAAAAACAAAATGAAATTAAATTCTTAAATATTTCATTTTGTTCTAAAATACCGTATATATTTCACCCCAACCAAGTTTGTAGTTGTATATATCGTTTGTGTTGATTTTTGACAATAATAAGTTCCTACATGATTGATCGTTTGAATCATTTTGCTCGTGTAATACTTGTCAATAGCACATGTAATGTTCATTGCAAGTTGTCGATTACAGTCATGTGTTACATGTGGCACACACGAGGCTGTTCTAAGAATACATTGGGTAAAACGTCCCTTTCATTCATTAGACAATACTGGAAGTTATACGTTGCAGCAATCACACGTCACCCAGTAGTGTCTGTTTGGGGCGTGTAACCATACTCCATATCACATGTCAACCATTTGTGTCTGTTTGGGGCGTGTAACCATACTCCATATCACATGTCAATCAGTAGTGTCTGATTGGGGCGTGTAACCATACTCCATATCACATGTCACCCAGTAGTGTCTGTTTGGGGCGTGTAATCATAGTCCATATCACATGTCAACCAGTAGTGTCTGTTTGGGGCGTGTTACGATACTCCATATCACACGTCACCCAGTAGTGTCTGTTTGGGGCGTGTAACCATACTCCATATCACACGTCACCCAGTAGTGTCTGTTTGGGGCGTGTTACGATACTCCATATCACATGTCAATCAGTAGTGTCTGTTTGGGGCGTGTTACCATACTCCATATCACATGTCAACCAGTAGTGTCTGTTTGGGGCGTGTTACGATACTCCATATCACATGTCAATCAGTAGTGTCTGTTTGGGGCGTGTAACCATACTCCATATCACATGTCAACCAGTAGTGTCTGTTTGGGGCGTGTTACGATACTCCATATCACACGTCACCCAGTAGTGTCTGTTTGGGGCGTGTAACCATACTCCATATCACACGTCACCCAGTAGTGTCTGTTTGGGGCGTGTTACCATACTCCATATCACATGTCACCCAGTAGTGTCTGTTTGGGGCGTGTAACCATACTCCATGGCTAGTTTTCATAATGGAATACATTTTGAAGAATGCGCTTGATGACATCGTCGTTTGATTAGAAAACTAAAATAAATGTGTCGAGGATATATTCTGACCACGTTGTTTCTTCATACGAATGGCGTTTTGAATGGATCATGTGAGATGGATGTTCGCTAATCCCAAATGGATTAGTGGCACCACCATTCCCAAGGAATTTCCTGTCGCTTTTTATTCAAACAAGTGAACTTTGACGCATCTATCATGACTACGTGAATAGAGAGGGAACTGTCCATACCGCCGCTCTGTATATTGTACTGTATAAATTTTATAGCGGCTCCGGTAGAATTATCATTATACTTAGTATTAGTAGTATTAGTATTATGCTAATCATGATACATTACGCTCTCAGCTGGAGCGCCTATAATTGTTCCATGTAGAGTCATTAAGGCTTTACAATATGTTTAATAAAAGAAACACTGAACAATGCGAATGAGTGTTTAATCAGGGCGCTTTCTTCCAAACATCTACTGTGCTTATTTTAAAAGAGGTTTTAAGAACCAAACTTGTTTAGTTGTTCGACTATTGAATCAACTAAACATCGGCACCAGATGTTGTTAACTTAAGTATCTCGCAACACCCTCTCTGCCGCGGTGTATTTTACATGAAGTGTTGCAAGGGAGGATTTCAGATCTCTGCAATGCAGCGCTAGGGCAAAAGCAGCGTCTTGTTTCCATTTCTGAGATTTCAATTCAGACCAGGACCATTGTCCGAATTAGCCATGGTCAGAGATCATGCTCCGAGCCTGCGTCCGTTGTCTGTTTATTAATAAGCAGCGACGATGCATCGTTTCCGATAACAATCATCTTCCGTTTACCATTTAATATTTAATAAATAGTCAAACAAGCGAACTCATATCCGCCAATTTAGTCACGTGACCGTTCCTCTGTTACTAACTATTGTCGGTGTCATGCAATTCTCTTTAACGAGAAATTTCAATCATGTAATGTTATATTCAGTCATAAGTTTAAACTTTAAGAGTTTAAATCAATTAATCGTAAGAACTTATATCGCTTATAATCACAAAGCTATGGAGAGAAGTTAATTCCCGCGAAAGAAAACTACGTCATTTGACTCAAACAAATTGCCTATATTTACACCGTCGCCAAAGGGGTTCGTTCTGGCTCTGTACGTTGATATTATTAGGGTTAAGTTAAAAAAATGATTAAACATACAGAGTTGTTATTGACAAGCAAACCGAGCTTCGCGTTGCATTATGGGAACTGATTGGTCATATACAAGATAGCCATGGTAATGCACGAGACAACAGAGTGTTTGTGTCACAATCCTTGCAATATGTAATTCACAAACTATACAAGCACTCTGAACCACACGAAGAAGAATGTTTTACCCCACAGAAAAAATATAATATAAAAATATTTCAAAACCGTAATTATTTCTGAAACTAAACTAACTTCATGCATATTCTCTGGAGCACTTGACACGGCCACTCGAACCCCGAAACATGGTTCGAAACTGCAACATACAAATAAGATAAACAAAAGATATCTGGTAACATATTACAGCTGCTTCTGAACTAACGAAGAGATGTCCCATTTTCACAATTTTCTCGAACAAATAGTTGTTGTTGTTGTTTGTTGATTAACGCCGCACACAGCAAGATTCCAGCTATATGACGGCGGTCTGTAAATAATCAAGTCTGGACCAAACAATCCAGTGATTGATATCATGCGCATCGATCTACACAATGCGGATCAATGACATGCTTCAACCAAGTCAGGGAGCCTGACCACCCGATCCCGTTAGTCGCCTCTTACGACAAGCATAGTCGCCTTTTTCGGCACGCATGGGTTGCTGAAGACCTATTCTATCCCGGATATTTCCACGCAATTGGGATACGATGACATGCATCAACCCAGTCAGCCAGCCTGACCACCCGATGTCGTTAGTCGCCTTTTACGACAAGCATAGTCGCCTTTTACAACAAGCATGGGTTGCTGAAGACCTATTCTACCCCGGATATCGAACAAATAACCAATGTCGATCTAAACCAAAAATCGTCAAACCAATAAGGATGGAGAATGACATTTCATTATTGCACTACTACTACTACTACTATTACTACTACTACTACTACTACTACTTGGATCGACGCTCATGTTATTAATCACTGGATTGTCAGGTCCAGACTCGATTATTTACAGACCGCCGTTATATAGCTGGAATATTGCTGAGTGCGGCGTTAAACAACAAACCAAAAAAACAACTACTATTGCTATTTCTGCTGCTTCTACTACTACTGCTACTTCTGCTGCTACTATTTGAGTTATGGAATAAAATGACATCATAACTGCAGTTTCCTCCCCCCCCCCCCCCCCCCCCCCCCCCACACACACACACACACACCCACACCCCTCTTAGCCAGGTGACTGATGATCACTCAGCAACACGTCAATACAATTACATTTCCTGAGATTTCTTACTATTTCAACAAGAACACTTTCTTTTCCAAGCAGCCCCAGAATAACGTACTGTTACACACGTATTAGTCACGTACATCTTGACATGTGCTTAGCTTGCGGATTTCAGTTACAGACATTCATATTCAATTATCAAACGATTCCGTTACAATGTTTGACTGCAGTTAATCTGTTTCCTATATGTCGTCAGATTTGTCACAGTGAGCATCAGAAGACTACATAATTAAAACAGTAACTGTTGTATCATCTTCTGTTCAATAAGATGTCAACTTTACATCTTAAACCATTGATCGTCCCCGTAAAAAATTGACACGTCTAGCTTCCAAATAGAATATAGATCAATTTCGTCCGTGTTACTTAACACATCATTGTTCTTCTTGTTCATCACACCTATGCAAAAAATTCAAGAGGGCTTAAAATCATATCGTCGTAACATGATTTTGTTCATGAATATGATTAATAATTTTAAATTAAAAGCTTCATGCCGGATAGTGCCATGTGAAAGGCTACACGTTTCAGCTTCATTACCGATGGTGTTTTTGAAGCGAAACATTCTATTGAATATGGCCTTCACTTTCAACTCAATTTCGTTTAAAAGACAAACATTTTAAAAGTTATTCGTTCGTATTTGCACTGACTGGCCACGAGCACTGTGAAATTCTTTTGCATGTCAATTTCAAAGTGGCATTTCATGGCTGGATAGGTGCAGTGTCCGTTTTAACAATGTTGGTATGAAAAGAAAACAAGAAATGGTTAGAAGATACGGGAGAAAAATGAACACGGTGCGTCGTATTTCACACGAAGCCTGCGTCGGATGCAGCCAAGGACGTTCCTTTCCCTCAAGTCAACTTGTCAACTTCGAATGAAATGTAGTACGGCGTGAAATTGACATCGATTTCTTGTAAGACGAATTCGGATTGAATTTGATTACTTATTTTTATTCCACACAGGTGATCCAATAAAAAGCTAGCCTCCGGAGCTGCTTAAATGTCCCGTGATTGAATATGAAACTGTAACTAGGGTTTCAAAGATAATGGCATCAGTTGTTATCAGGTTTGTTTTTCACCGCAGGGGAAGAGAAAACAATTTATCCGTTCCTTTGTGATACTGTTTATGCACAGTGTCGTCGGAACTGCAATAACAGTTAATATCAAGCCGTTATGTCTTATTTGCATAACCCTTGAAGCAAAACAGAGAAAATTAATTTTCGGACTCTGATTCTTGACAATTACGTTGGATATTTTGTTAGGATTTTGGATTTGGGGAAACAAATAGACATATTTAATCAAGTACATGAAAAGATACATTTACTGAAATAAACAAATTTATTGAAATCACAAATATGTATATAAAAATGATCAATTATGATTCAGTCAATCACACGAATGAGGAATTGACTTATCATACAATAGATTCTCTGATCACACGGATGAGAAACGTTCGCTGATCATTTGGGCGAGATGGATTAATACAATCATATCAATGAGGCAATCATGAGTGAAAAAAACCCCGAATCAACAACTTGAGATGACATTTCCCATTGTTAGCAGCAAACGGCTTATACAGACGTTTGTAAGTTTGTTGTTTAACGCCGCACTCAGCAATATTCCAGTTATGTGACGGCGGTCTGTAAATAATCGCGTCTGGACTGGACAATCCAATGATTGACATCATGAACATCGATCTACGCAATTGGGATACGATGAAATGCATCAACCAAGTAAACGAGCCTGACTACCCGAACCCGTTAGTCACCTCTTACGACAAGCATAGTCGCCTTTCACGACAAGCATGGGTTGCTGTAGACCTATTCTACCCCGGATCTTCACGGGTCCGTGTGTAAGTAGGTGCGTTTGTAAGGAAGGCCACATCCCGCCGTGGGACAACTGGAATGGATTTCACCAATGTGGGTAATCGAAACCTGTTCTTCATTGTGACCAAATGCTTGTTTCATAAACTGCCCCACTGCCACACACGGCGATCGTAGAGGTACGATTGGCACAGTTGTCTAAGGCACCGCAGTTCGCAGAGTTACGCCCCTAAGTCGTGCCAGAAGCATAGAATAAATAGGTTCGAATCCAGATTCGTTTATAGGCGTGTCCTCTCTCTACCCGTGCTTGTGGGTATTTCTGTCAATGAATAGCCCCGAGATTAGAGTTCAGAGAATGAACACATCATATAGCAGAGCAGTTCCGATTACACATTGTATTTAGCATGTGACTTTTAACAGTAAACCAGGAAACACCCTTATCCCTATCCCCCGCAATGGAGCACATTAAAGTTTTGTTTGTTCATATAGCAGTGAATATAAACTATATTAAAAGAGTCATATAGAGCCATAGTGAAAGGCGCTTGGGTCGCTTTATGTCATCAGAAAAAAAATGACTAAATGTAAAATTCAAACACACAAAAGGGCCCTTCTTTGAAAGAAATAATTAAGTCTTGATGAGTATCTCTTAAAGCATGTTCCCATTGCAGGCATTATGCGCCAAGTAAAATAACATCGATCAAGGGCCGTAACTCAATCTTCACAAGTTTCGGATGCAAACTTCCATTCATGTAACTTCAGTAGTTTCTAAAAAACTTATCCCCATTTCACGCAGTATGCACAAAGTTGAAAAGCTCGGCACAAGGGCCATGACTCTGTAAAACGTTAATTTACGACACACTATTTCCAACTCATTTGAGATCATGACCAGAAACATCTATACGCAAAATTTGATTTCTCCAACTTATATAGTGTTTGAGAAACTTTTGTCCTCTTCAAAAGCGGACGAACGGAAGGACGGACATACGAAATCCGTTCCCACATCTCCCGCCCCACATCGGCGGTTGATGACCTGATCACCCTAACTGCCGTCAGCCAATGTTATATTGTAGAGCATACGACTGCCGTATTGTTAGAACTGCCGTTAGTCAATATTATATTGTAGAACATACGACTGCCGTATTGTTAGAACTGCCGTTAGTCAGTGTTATATTGTAGAACATACGACTGTTGTAGAGCTAGAACTGCCGTTAGTCAATGTTATGGTGTAGAACATACGACTGTTTTAGAGCTAGAACTGCCGTTGATCAATGTTATGGTGAAGAACATACGACTGTTGTAGAGCTAGAACTGCCGTTGATCAATGTTATGGTGTAGAACATACGACTGTTGTAGAGCTAGAACTGCCGTTAGTCAATGTTATGGTGTAGAACATACGACTGTTTTAGAGCTAGAACTGCCGTTGATCAATGTTATGGTGAAGAACATACGACAGCCGTAGAGCTAGAACTGCCGTTGATCAATGTTATGGTGTAGAACATACGACTGTTGTAGAGCTAGAACTGCCGTTGGTCAATGTTGTGGTGTAGAACATACGACCGTTGTAGAGCTAGAACTGCCGTTGATCAATGTTATGGTGGAGGACCTACGACCGCCGTAGAGCTAGAACTGCCGTTGATCAATGTTATGGTGGAGGACCTACGACTGACGTAGAGCTAGAACTGCCGTTGATCAATGTTATGGTGTAGAAAATACGACTGTTTTAGAGCTAGAACTGCCGTTGATCAATGTTATGGTGTAGAACATACGACCGCCGTAGAGCTAGAACTGCCGTTGATCAATGTTATGGTGTTGAACATACGACTGTTGTAGAGCTAGAACTGCCGTTGATCAATGTTATGGTGTAGAACATACGACAGACGTAGAGCTAGAACTGCCGTTGATCAATGGTATAGTGTAGAACATACGACCGCCGTAGAGCTAGAACTGCCGTTGATCAATGTTATGGTGTAGAACATACGACTGTTGTAGAGCTAGAACTGCCGTTGGTCAATGTTATGGTGTAGAACATACGACGGTCGCAGAGCTAGAACTGCCGTTGATCAATGTTATGGTGGAGGACCTACGACCGCCGTAGAGCTAGAACTGCCGTTGATCAATGTTATGGTGGAGGACCTACGACCGCCGTAGAGCTAGAACTGCCGTTGATCAATGTTATGGTGGAGGACCTACGACAGACGTAGAGCTAGAACTGCCGTTGATCAATGTTATGGTGAAGGACCCACGACAGACGTAGAGCTAGAACTGCCGTTGGTCAATGTTATGGCGGAGGACCTACGACTGTTTTAGAGCTAGAACTGCCGCTAGTCAATGTAATGGTGTTGGACCTACGACAGACGTAGAGCTAGAACTGCCGTTTGTCAATGTTATGGTGTAGAACACACGACTGTCGTAGAGCTAAAACTGCCGTTGGTCAATGTTATAGTGGAGGACCTACGTCAGACGTAGAGCTAGAACTGCCGTTGGTCAATGTTATGGTGAATATACATTGTATATTGTCGGTATGAAGAATATCAATCTCCCGATTTCACGTATTGTAATTTCGTTCCTGAACTGGAAAATATTGTTTGTCAATTTGTTTCATTTCATCCCAGGCTGAATCATCTTGGGCCCTCGGCCCTCGGAACACCCCATACTGGCATGAAACGTGACGCTGCAAATCGTCAAATACTTATCACTGAAAAACACACAAACATGAGCTACGCCTCCTTTTACCTTTCAACAAAATCAACAAGGCTTGAATATCTCTGTAGCTTTTATCAGTTCCAGGCAATCGTCGTGTTTTGTCCAACTGAGAAATTCATACGACCCTCTCCCATAAATAACACATATTGTAGTGACGGAAATAGCCGTTAAAGCTTGGTGTAAAACTTCACAGGGTGAAAACGTTACCAGTCTTATTGATAAGTCTGATATACATTGTAAGCCACCGTTAATAGTTAATAAAAAGTGCAAACAAATGTTGATGTTGTTCGATACTAACAAGTTATTCGATCTTTTATGGGGATTTCAACGTTCAATAACTGTTTTTAATTATTAGTTTAGGTCAGTCAGATAGCGTTCTGACATTTAGTTACGTGAAAGCCAGATGAGAAATATACTATTTTGGGTTCTTAAAAAAGCTATTTCATTTGTTGCCGCCAAGAAAATGGCGCTACGTTCGTATGATTTATGATAACAATTTGCCATCATATGGACAAACTACGTAAATGAACTGCTTTTTGGGGGGAATAATAGTTTTTATTGTTGTGAATCAGTAATGGAAAATGCCAAAACATATGACCTTCATCACAAACATTCCATTACATGAATCTAAATACAAAATAATTTTGTAAACAGGTTCACTGTTTCAAATGTAACATGGTCAATTCATTTCTTCTTGTTAATCTCCATGGACGACGAGGGCGTTGGCGTAGCCTTGTGTCGAGCGTTGGTGCTCCTCTATGTACAGATGTCTCTTCTCGGTGATATTCTGAAGAAAAGCTCAAAACGACGCAAGACAATACTCAGTTCTTTTGCATGACTATTTCCTACGGGACCAGATGCTTTCCTTCAGAACAATTTTTTATCGCTCACGGCCTACGGACGCATCTGCCTGTTCAGCTTAGAGGGAGAGACCACGCTTTGAGAATATCGCAATCCACAAACTGTAGAGAACGGCTTGGACTCTTCTAACTATATGACGCCGCATACTCCAACTATATGACGGAGGTCTGTAAACTATCGAGTCTGGACCAGACAATTCAGTGATTAACATTATACGCATCGATAGACGCAATTGGTATACGATAACATGCATCAACCAGGTCAGCGGGTCTGACCACCCGATCCCGTCAGTAGGAATTACGGTAGTCGTGGCACTAAAATCGCTCTGTGGAACTTTCCATGGCCCGATTCCTTAATACGATCGTAGCACTATAATACGATGTCGTACGTCAATGTAAGGGAGTTACGATCGTCTTAGCGCTACGGTCTATTTCTAGAATGAGGCCAGTGTCGTGAAGACGAAGCAATCCTTTTTCTTCTCCCAGACACCTTTCCCTTCGCCCCACCCAAACCCCTTGACGCCGGATTTCGGAATATCAAACAATCACCTCCTTACCCTCACCTTGTTCCACAGTCACCCCCAGCTCTTTGAATGTCTCTCGCGTATCCTTGTATCTGAGGGTACTAATGGAAAATGGCGACCCAATCCGACCCTACGCACCTCAACTCTATGCTCCGTTTGAAGTTGGCTCCGGAGTTATCCAAACTCCTCTCCAACGTGTCCCCGACCCAGACAAAAAGGGTATCCTTCCTCCGTAGCTATCGTACCACGTTCCGGCTATTTACACTTCCGAGCCATTAAAATCCGGACAGGCGGTTCTTAGTGACCCGGATTGCCCTCCGGGCTGGTTGATGAGGGGTTTATAGATCGTTGCTGCAGTGTTGACAAGCGATTGCCACAAGAGACGAAATATTGACTAGACAGCCTATGTACAAGTCTACAGAAGAGTGGCGAGTAAGGTATGCGTATAGCTACGTCTCACCGATTAAGCCCTCACGAAGCCCTCGCGGTCTCTATCAGCACAAATAGGCCATCAAATTCCCATAAAGATATTTACGTGGTAATAGCGACTCTACTGTTGAAAGCCAGGGAGTTTAAGGCAAAGATAACGCACTGTTATCGTATGGCTATGCTGCGTGAGTCTGTTATGATTAATACTGGTTTTGTATACGATATAATATCCTCGAGAACGCAAATGAAACGGGATTAGCGTAGTCTGATATACATCATGTCTGCACTAGTTATGTGTGAATGGATGGATGGACATATTATTCGTAACGAATTGGTTACAACCCAACATAATTTAAAACCAGATTCTGCCATGCTAACGGAGGAAGATGGCCATTTTCTCTTGTAAGTTCGACAAATGATGGGATTATTCATTTCACGATGGCGATAGTAAAATTACTTCAACCGTGTATGGAGAATTTGGGCCTGGCTCTTATACTTGCATAGGACGGAAATCACCTTGTGAAAATAGCGTACAATAAAAAGTGAGGTATCTTACCTAAATTATGTGTTATTGAATGTTTTGTGGGAATTCGTGAATTGAGTATGTACTCTATGTTTGTTTGTTGTTTAACGTTCCCACAGAAATATTGCAGTTCTATGACGGTCTGTAAATAATCGAGCCTGGACCAGACACTCCAGTGATTGATATCATGAGCATCGATCCATGCATTTGGGATACGAAGACATGTGTCAACCAAGTCAGCGAGCCTGACCACCCGTTAGTCGCCTCTTACGAGGTCTCCTTTTACGGCAATGGCTGGTGATGGCTGTTATGTGCGAAGGTCTCATCTGTGTTGCTGTAGTGACTTTTCTCGGAGGCGATTAGTGATTGTAGATCTTGACACCATGTTGACTGTATGCCATATATTAATACGGTTTGCCATGGCTGGCCGCTGTCGTATATGGCTGTGCACAGTTGAACACGGTTGTAGAGCGTACACGAGGGACGTGTTTCTTCACCCCTCTAAGCAATATTCAGCCTTCTGACTGCAGCGAGGGACTACAGCTAAAATAGGGTCTGCTCACGGCACAAAGACAAAGCTATGACCGCTAAACATATAACTTCTTTACCCAAGCAGGAATTCCAACTGGTCTCTTCGACGCTTTAACCACTTTCTCTACTCCCTCTACTTCGTGTTATGCATGATGCTTGCAGTCGTTGCACTGATGACCACCCAAGATATACATGCAGATGTTTAAAAAAAATGTATTCACTTATTATATGCATGTATATTCTGGCTAGCCGACCTTTTACATGTGATCTGATACTATTCTTTCGATTTCCTTGCATATAAGAGTTCGGTTGCCCTCGTGAGTAAAGAGTTCGCTAATTTACACAGGTCAAATCACTACGTAGGTAAACTGAAGCTCTCTCACTGCCACCATATAGCATTGCATAATTTTGTTTGTTTGTTTCTTTTTATAGTTTAACGCCGCACTATATTAAGTCTTTGGCTTGTAATTCTGGAAAATCTTTACTTTTGTTATAATTATGTTATTCAAATATTTTCTTATATATATATTGAACAAGGTGTAAATCCTGAATAAAGGCTATTTAACCCTAAAAACGTTAATTACCCATAGTGACCCCAATATTCATAATTCAAAATTTAAATACCAGTTCAATGGCATCAGAAACAAAATACACTTGATCGATAATAAAAGTACCTAAAGACATCGAAAATGTTTCTCTCTCAAATGAAACAAGCAGTGTCGGATGAATGTTAGTCGACATTTAGTAAACAAGGACAAATTGACCAAAACATTCAACCCGAGGTACACACGCAGCTGGTATTTTCTAGCGATCTCTCATGTATCTTCGTGCGGATTTCAGTGACATACAGTCGAAATGCTTTCAAGTTGAAACAGCTGATATATGTTCACGTTTCAGTAAACTAATATTATAGTATGCAATAGAGGTGTGTTAAAATAAACATATAAGAAATGCAATGCAAAGTCTGTCTCTTTTGGTAATTACTACCACTACTACTTATACCAAAAGTTGTTCAAACATGGTACTTGTTGTTACCCTGTCTGACCCTCGGCATTGAGGGGCTAAAACAAAGACCGGTCGGCTCGGAGTCAGAATACTGTGCCTGGCATCTCAGTTGTCTAGCGCTATAAAATCGGCATTAGTCCTGACTAGTACAAGCAGCCACAATAATCTTGAACGCGACGTTGAACCCCATTTCACCCCACCTACTACTACTTCTACTACTACTACTACTACTACTACTACTACTACTACTACTACTACTACTTCTATTATGTTATAGTTATGGCACAACGATAAGATCATAGCTGAATAGAGATAATTAAGATCAATAATAATACCAGGAAACAATCAAGAAGAAATTTTATCTATGAAATATAGCAATATTGAAAAATAACCTATGAATGAAATGTAATAAATGATATGATACAGCTACACTCAGATAATACTATTATAATTTGAAATTCTACCGCTTCCTTTTTCGTGTCAAAGCAAAGCAGTTCTCTTGTTACTTACATCAATTTTGTGTAAAACTTCCACAGTTAACACAGATAGTGCTGTGATTAACGACAGTTTTTAGTTTTTACTGACGTAGACGCATTTTTTTTGTAAAGTTTTGTGAAGTCATAACTGTAAGAATAGACATAGTATTGCCTTTTCTCTCTAACAGGTGAATGATTACTCAATTATCATAACGTTACACGAGGATATTGGCATTGTATTTGTAACTTTCCTCAAATTTTACAAAATAAAGTATTACACAATCCTTTAGATTAAATTTCGTTTGGCAAAACTTCATGAAATTGTTTTTAGACTTGGAAAATGTGACATGAAATTGAAGAATCTTCAACGAAGGATGTGACAAACACGAGTTGGGTCTTTTTACAAAGGCCTAGAAATCAGATCTTGTTTAAGGTGATCTTGGTTGAATTGGTAAACTGACAACCGATATCATTTAGGAAATTAAAAAACCCAGCTGGATTACATTTATTTATGACAAGAAACGATCTAACAAAATATTCACATTGAACAGCTTTGTTCGAAATACCAAAGCTGAAGCGTTAGTTTCACCCAAGATGGGATACAGCGGCACATGATCCCAGTATCTTCTACACAGACGTAATACTTCCATGGTCATGTGGGCTTATTGGAAAAGGATTCCGAGAAGTATTTTTTTTAACGAAGATTTCATCACAGGAAAGTGTCGTGGTTTGTACGGTACATGTGTTGTTTCTAGCGGAAGTGGGCACCTTGGCTTAGCTCCAACGCGAGAACGCTATAGAGCATATGGTCTTATCAAGCATTGATAGAAGCGATACTTATGTATATAACGTGATAGCGTTTCTTAACATGATGAAATCAGTGTGTTGAGAGAGTTCATGTCTATCCTATTTGTTTGGGGGAAATGAGCGTTAGTTTGACGCCGTTCAACACGAGAGTCTCATGAACCACGTTTTATATCTCCATCGGTGTAGATTTCCTTGTAGTTTAAACATAACAGTTGGTATCATTTTCCCATGCGTGTGCATCTACAATCCTTGATTCAATCACGTCATACGTAAGACAAGATAGACACAATTTTTATGGATAACAACTTCTTTAATACTGTAATGCCTATCAAACAAGTTACGTCATACGTAAGGTTTGGGAATCACTGATTTAAAAATGAGCTCTAAAAATACGTAAACGTTACAACTTATCGTCAACAAGATATAGTATTACACTTGAAAAGAGCTCAAAGTTTCCGTAACCCGTCAAGATCAGGGGTCGAATAGGTCTTCAGCAACCCATGCGTGCCCGTAAAAGGTGACTGCTTGTCGTAAAAGGCGACTAACGGGATCGGGTGGTCAGGCTCGCTGTCTTGGTTGATGCATGTCTTCGTATCCCAATTGCGTGGATCGATGCTCATGATGTCAGTCACTGGATTGTCTGGTCCAGACTCGATTATTTACATATCGCCGTCATATAGCTGGATTATTGCTGAGTGCGGCGTTAAACAACATGAAACAAACAAAGATAGTTTCCTTAAGATTCCTAATATATTTCCAATGTTTCAATTATACATTTATTTACATGCGGAGCAGGACCCTTTTCGCGAACACCTGGTGCCATCACTGATTTTCACTGATACATTCGTATACATTATTATTACTGCTTTGCCTACGCCCTGGAATCAGTGTGAGCAGGCATTCGAAACCTATTCCCGTGCTACTTGCCAAATAAACTTAAGATAAGACTGACTGAGTATGGGTTTACGCCGCTTTTAACAATATTCCAGTAATATCACGACGGGGAACACCAGAAATGGGCTTCACACATTGTACCCATGTCGGGAATCGAACCCGGGTCTTCGGCGTGACGAGCGAACGCTTTAACCACTAGGCTACCCGACCGCCCCCTTAAGATAAGAACTTGCTTATGGGTTCTGTGCTAATTTCAGCAAAACATATTCTGCAACATCTCGACATCACGATTGTTCAAATGTAGACAATCGAACCCACGTTTTGCGAGCGGAGAGCGAACGCTTGAACCACCAGCCTAACCCACATCCCCACAAAGTAGTTTGTTTCCTTAAGCAACTGACGTTCTAGACAGTACATAATTCCATCATCAATTACTATCCTTTGGTATCATGTACAGCTGTTCAGGTAGCCTAGTGGTTAAAGTGTTCGGTAACTACACCAGAGACACGAGTTCAAACCACTCACCACTCACTTAAACTAAGTTCAAAAGCAGCTTGCGCTTGTGTTGTGTTCTCACATCGTAGGTTCGTATTATTTGTAAAAATCGGAATTTAAAATAAGATTTTTTCGTTTGTCATTCAACATTTTTTTCTTCTAGATTGCACCACAGGTATTGAACGGTATATGTTGTATTTGATTAGTATATTTAAACACTTTGGAACTAACCCAGTAAGCGAATATATCTTGAGCATAACTGACATCTTGAGATACTTTGGAAGACAGAAAAAATAATCCAAATCAACGTTCCGATTTATAGATGAACCAGTTTCTATATAACACTAAAACATACAGAATCAGTGGTAACCTCCATCTTTCTAATTCTAAATCTAAATACCAAACTTTAGTTCGGCCGCGTCAGAAATAAAATAAACATAGTTCGATTGTAACGTACCATAATACCCCGAATATATTCTTTCTCAAATGAAGCTAACATAATGACAGTGCTGTAATGTCAGAATAATGTTACTTGTGTTTTTTAGTAAAATACGACATATCGACAACCGAGATGAAAGGATTTGATGGATACTTGTTAATGAAAAAGGTTATATCATATTATAGATAAAGTATCAACATCTTGTCTAATTATGCAAACGCTGCTGTCTTTAGGGCCATTTGGAACACAGAGGAAGCTAAACGAGAAACAAATAGCAATTTTGAAAACATAAAACTGTCCGCCACAGGTAAAGTGCGAGGCGTTATTTAAGATCACAGTGAATATAATGCCGGCTATATGAGAAACATGAGTATTAATGAACCATTTCGTTTTCGCACATACATTTCAGTACAAAAACACGATTCCCTGTATGTAATCAACACATTAAGCGAGAAATTCATTGCACCTATTTCGGTGCTGAAGTAAGACGTTAAAATGTAATCGAGTTTTATTAGGAACGTTGTTCTTTTTATTTCTAATTTCTAAGGGAAAACGGTTTATATTTCAACTAACGCATGAGGCCGAATAGGATTGTCATTAATGTTAATCTACTTAAAAAAGCATATTTAATTGATCTCGGTGTACATTAAGTTTACTTTATCACACAATTCTATTTGATGATCAGTTTATTTTTTAACCTTCAGGCGAATATTCCCAGCCTACAAAACCAAAGTGTCGGGGCTCGACAAGAAATCCAAGTATATCCTCTTAATGGACATCGTTGCCGTCGACGACTGCCGCTACAAATTCCACAACGGCAAATGGATGGTGGCCGGGAAAGCTGACCCCGAGATGCCCAAGAGGATGTACATCCACCCCGACTCCCCCAGCACCGGGGAACAGTGGATGCAGAAGGTCGTCTCCTTCCACAAGCTGAAGCTCACAAACAACATTTCCGATAAACACGGATTTGTGAGTACTTTCGTAAGTTGGAGTCACAAATTTCACTTTTTTGACAATAGTATATGCATAGTATATTGAAGTCCATCCTGGACGCTTTTCGAAGGCTCTGTGACAACGTCTTGAAAGTTAACGTTTCAGAACGCCGTAGTCGCAGCGTTAAACGCCATAAAAAAACCTATTTCTAATATTAAAACAAAAGATACCAGCTTGCCCTTGAGTTTTCTTCGGAAAATGATCTGTGTTTGTGTCCTACAGTCTAACGTGGTCTGGCGATGATCGTTCCTCTTTCTTCGTAACGTCCGCTGCACCGTTGAGTCTCTACACTGTTGTAGGCATCGCTGTGCCTTCTTTCTGTATATGCAAGACGCTGTGACGATGTTGCATATGAAGAGCGATAACCAGGATAAATCAAACTAAACGACCGTTTAAACATTCACGTTACTTAAATGAACGTAATCACTACTTGCCTGTAATACTTTGAGGAAAAATTAACTTTTTGAAAATAAATCATATTTCTCCTATTCAAACACAACAATTATATTGGGGTACTAAATACTGAGTATCTTGTCCCGAGGTCTGATCCATGAACTTTCGTTCAAACTAGCTCATGACACTCTAAATAGCTCCAAATAAAAAAAATGCAATCTCTTTAAAAAATATTCAAACATGGCATCTGTCCCTATTTGGAAACCAGCAAGCAAAACCAGTCCAGCTGATCTACCCTCGGTGCCATTGTTTCTGCTTTTTACTTATTTTTAAAATTCCTTTAGATTGATTTTAGTGCAGGCCATCTGTTTTCATACATTGGACACGATTTTTATGGAAAGGCGAGATTAAACACGTGGTAGAAACGTAATCATTTTCTTTTCTAAAGGTTTCTTTTAGCTTCGAACCAATAAGGGCGCGAGTCCCAGTCTGGCTCAACCGTTGATAAATTCACTCTGTAGATTTTCCTGCGGTTCTGTCATTGTTTTCATTCGGCCCCACTTCGGCTATTTTCGTATGTCATCGGAGCATGACCAACCTACTGTTCAGATCGTGCATTTGAATTACTTCAGCGTCCCAAGCCTTTCACAGAAAATTTTAATTCGTTTGGAATCAATTGAAACATGGCCGTATGATGAGTTCACTTGGTTTAAGTTTAAGCATTAATGATAGTGTTACGGGGATTGACTTCTGTCGACGAAACTTTCCTGGCGCCTGGTAATAACAGGTACTTGAACGTGTTTTTAATTATGATAATTAGTATTGCTATATAGCTACTTTCTAGGCATTGCTGAATTCACTTTATACTTTGCGGAGATTCAAAATCGTCATAGCTCTTAAACATTATTTGCTGTTGCTGCATGAGAGGGCAGACGCATTGATGTGTCGTCAAATTGAATGGGTATTAACGTATACCATATAAGGCGTTTTCTGCAGTTGATGGTTGCACGTGTGCAATGTGTATACGTGTGGTAATTATGAAATGAAACATGTCACCACACACAAAAGAATAAAAAGACTATTGGGAAGTCTAAATTGTTTAAGTATTATAATTATTGCGAACATACTGACTGAACAAATTGTTTAATTGACGTCAGTGTAGGTGTGTTATAGGCGCGGCAAAGAACTTCCAGATATTGGAATGTTGGTTTATAGGAAGTTTATGAATTGTTGGTATGCTCATGCCAGCGTGTCTCATCTGAGAAAACGCGGCAATCATCTGAAAGAAACGTATGCGCGTGACTACTAAACCAATCATTGGCTTTTGTCGCGGTTCACATCCTTTGATCAATAAATTCTTTGACTGCAGTTTCGGATACAACACAGAATGTGTATGCGTACATGTCTGTGCGTGTGTGCGCGCACGCGTCAGTGTGTTTGTTGTTGGGGAGGGGGTAGTCGGTATGGCCATCGAATTAACTCACATACTATAACTATTGCAACTACCTACAGACACTAGTACCACTTGTTATTACTGCTACTACTACTACTACTTCTACTACTACTACTACTACTACTACTACTACTACTACTACTACAACTACTACTACTACTACTGCTATTGTTGCTACTACAGACACTAGTACCATTGTTACTACGTCTGCTGCTACTTCTACTACTACTACTACAACTACTACTACTACTACTGCTGCTGCTACTTCTACTACTACTGCTACTGCTGCTACTACTACTACTACTACTACTACTACTACTACTGTTGCTGCCGCCGCCGCCGCCCCCAGAAAAACAAACTGAAGAGCTATGTGGTCTTTGAAATGTACATGGAACTAACCCTCAACATAAGGCACACCCAATCACATGTCAATCATTCCGACTGCAACAAGCACGTTGTTTTGTTATCACCTGACGTCACTCTACACCCCCGACTGATGGCATTTAACACTGAAATTGGTAGCCAAGTTCTTAAATAGTTATCAGCGCGCAACTTCTATATAATTTCCGGCCTTGTGACCTGCAAAAACTATTGTGTGAAAATATTGTAGCAATGAAACATTTACCTCAACACATTCACCGATAGTACGAAATCTGCACAGCAATATCCCACAGATTTACGTTCTATTGTGAAAATACGATAAATATATCGAGCTCCGTAGATTTTAGATTTCGGCGGAGAAATGGTTTTAAGAAATGATTCGATTCTAAAGGAAAGTTTTTTTAATGGATAAAACCCCTTTAATACCGTTACATTATATCTGTGATAAACAGCATTACGTTAACGTCCCAGACTATGTTTCTGCAACTGCAACCCGTAGAACTCATTGTTCTCTACATTGTTTGAACAAACAGTCAAATGACAAATAATATTCTAGAGTCAGAAGAAAAATGGGAATTGTCCCCATAAATAAACATCAATATCAATGCCATGATGAAAATGTGTTTACAATTATGAATTAATTTGTCGAAGTCGCTCATTTATAAGGCTTGTTTGTAATGAATATGTTTGGCGTTGATATGCTGCAAGGCAAACAAGATCCTGAGTTGTCCGACATAATTAATGATTCTGAATGGCGCTAATTTTTCACCAGAGAGTAAATCGAATATGCTAATGAGGCACGTCGTATTCCTTCGTACCATGGTGAAGCGATTTACATGTATAACACCGACAACATGTAATGAATTACCGGCGTTTGTATTTGATTATGTCGACCTTTATTCCTGCTCAAACAAAGGTAATTATTATTGCACAATAAAATTTTCACGATAACAAATGTTTTATGCAACAAATCGTTAAATTGGGAAGACAAATCGCGTCCAATGCGAGACGGCGTCTTTCTGCCTCTACACCACTCTGTGAACAGTGTACCGATCGGTTACAAACATTAATGATATTCAAATTTTAAATATTCATTAGATTCACTCCTTTGAACTCTGTATGATTCGAAATGCATTGCATAAACATTAGTAACGGTTTGTACATTAATATGGGCATACACAATATCATGTTAGTACTTCGTACACGCATCCCCAGCACTGAACATGATATACACTGTGGTGACTTATGTAGGATATGTAATATTTTATAGGTTATCATTTTAAAATTGAAATCCAAAGGCCAAAATAATAACAAAGTAAATATGTTTGTTTATGACAATCAGTAGCAGTTATCACCTTGGCTTTTAATATCAGCTGGAAACAATCTAATTGTGTTGTTTAATCAGATCTCGGGTAGAGATATACCTTGTTTTCGTGTCAGAATTTGATGTATGTCGGATGCAATAAGGCTAAAGGTGTTGCATCAGACTGGATCCAAAAATATATTTGATTCAGTTTCATATTACACTGTTGAAATTCCACTCTGGGTCCTTCCTTGACCTCAGGGGATAATAGTTAGGAGATTCATTAAAAAAATCAATATGTACCATATTTTACCTCTATTTTCTGCGTCTTTGAACAATGCGTAGGCTCTCACACGCGCAACGCAGTTAAACCGACACAAATTACACACAATGTCATAGTTAAACATGCATCAACGTAAAGATTTTCATGAAGGATGGAAACGTGGTGTGTCATACCCCAATGTGTGCTTCTGTTCCTCGGTGTAAAAGTGCCGCGAGTAGGAATTTTAATTCTGCAATTAAAATACGACACCATTTTCTTGGCGTAATTTCGTTTGATATGTCTATTATGAAATGCTAGATCTCTTAAAGGCCTTGTCTATTCATTGCTAGATCTCGGTGAATTAATTCTCTATCGAGAATATAAAGACTGGGGCTTTGATAGTGCAGGAAAATACCATTTGGGTTATCCTTGGATGAGAAGAGTGTTGTAGTTGTTTTTTGGGGGGATAAAGGTTGGAAGTTGTCACAAGTTACTCATTCGTTGTCCAGTTCATTTAATGTAAACTGGAAAGATCAACAACCTGTAAAGATGGAGATGAGGATGAGGATGTGGATGTGGATGTGGATGAGAACTGAACCTGAACAGGTATTTGACAAAGTGTATCATCCAAACAATAAAACCTAGTGAATCTCAAATTCATAAATTATAGCTCGCTCAACATGAAACGAGAAAGCTTTCAAAATCGTTTTTCGTTGTTATTCTTTTTAAATGCCAAGGGCATAATATTTGATATCAGTTCAAATCTAATGAAGTTCCAATTCTAAGCGGACAAAGATCCACTTCACGATCACAAAGTGTCATTAAATCAAACATGATATCCAAAAAGGATTATGAAAACTGAAAATTCGCGAGTACTGATTAAACCGAGTGCTTATTGGAATCAGTTGCATCTCCTACCCTGAAGCTACTCAAGTATTAACGTTAGGTCTCAGTAAATATATCTTTGATCTCGGCCACAATGGATTTAATTCCGGACGTAACGTGTTTTATAACTTAAAATGTATCTTTATAAATAACTTGCACAGATATGGACAAAAATGCAAAATGATAATAATATTGTAATAACTGAAAATTCTCAATTCAAAATAGCTAGATTTCGTTCAGCATGACAGTGCATAACTTCAGAAAGCTTAACAGAACCTGACATTCAGTCTTCATCATGAGCATCAATCCACATAAATGGGATACGCTGAGTTCAAAGTGGTCCGTTTAACACATTGGGTAATTGTATTGCGAGCATAAATAGCATGTTAATATAAAATGGTATAATGTAAACTGCTGATAATTTTCTCCTTTAAAAGTTGTATTATACGAATTCATAGAAAAACGGTTACGATTACGTGTACACGCCACAAAATAAACTCAGTGCTATTTCGTCCCTCAGTGAGTAAATATTCGTTTACTACGCAGTCTGCAATATTCAAATTATATCACGGTAAGAAATCGAATTTGGAACAATTTAGAAGAGTGATGGATAACAACCGACCTTCGCCGTCAAAGTACGAGCACACAGATGAGCCCGGTAACAACTTACAAGCCACCCGATCCTCATTTTAATCTAACACCTTTGTTAACAAGTGGTCAAATTGAAGCCCATATACACGACTGTATAACGCCAGGGTGTTGAATATCAATTGATATATCATCCATCTGCATCATTAGCCATATTAGCAATGCGGTAAGGCATTCTGCCGTGAAGTTACATTATCTGTTTCATATTAACAAACTGGTATTTCACCATTTTGTCCATTAACCGTGAAATTGAGTGAAAATATAAATAGTCCACACACGTGTTTATCATGACAAGTAATCATCAGATGTTACACATATACGGAAGGTTTGATAGCGCACAGACTGGATGTATGACTTTCCTCGTGCAGCAATAATTTGTATTGGATTACGACGCTTCTGTCACGTACACCGAGTACGGCAGTGCAACATAGCATGATTCTTTTAGTGCACCGTAACATACCTGTTTGTTGTTTACTGATGCACAGTGCAATATTCCAGCTGCATGACGGCACAATTAACATGCATATAACTTTACAGTCCTCTTAATTAATTACTTGTGTATTTTTATGAAGTACGCAATGGTATACTTTTGTGGGCAATGTTAAAGTATGAAGGAGTAGGGATCAGAAAAGAAGGATGGTGCGCGGTAGGGATAGTGGTGGGATGAGACAGGGCTACCTTTCTTTCCTATTTGAATTTACCTAGACTCTGGCCAAAGCCTTGCTTATGAAATAAACTGCATTTTAAAGAATGTGAGTGAGACAATGTTGTGTGAGTGAATCAATGTTGTGTGAGTGAGACAATGTTGTGTGAGTGAATGAAGGTTGTTCCGCAATCAGGATAATACAGCTTTACATATATCGGTAGATGATCGCGTCTGGACCAGGCAAACCATTGGTTGATAGCATGAACACAGACCAACGCCGTCGTGTAGACACCCAGTCAGCCACACAGTGACCACACAATCCCCTTCAGTCAGCTGTTGGGACAAGCATAGGGAACTGGGGACGTATTATGCACGGGGCACCCACAAAACCGTCAGCAGATCAGGATTAACTGATCAACACAATGAAGTAATAATCAACTTATACTTACCGCCAACAGAAACATATGACGTATGTACGTTAAGAACGGATGTTTCCAATGTGTACCACTTCATGACAAAATCTGTCAAGTGTTACCACAGAGTGTCGTTATTCTTATCACGACATGCTGCACGTGATTTCCATACTTTACATGCTAATCCTGCTCGTGCCAAATGGTGCATCTCGAGTCAAGGATCGATGACGTCACATGTGATGCGTTCATGAGCGTCGGTTCACCTAGTATGTTTGTTTGTGCGTCGAACCAATCTAATATCTCTTGAATATGAGTAATTCTTCATATATTTACCAAAATGTGTGGCACTCTCGTTTCTTTTGTCGGTGAGTATAAATACAGTAGTTTATATTGGTTCTGGAATCACTATAAGCTGTTACTGGGATTGGTAAGATTGGTTAAACAACTTCTGTGTGGTATAGATCGACGTCAGATTGGAGATAAACATCACGGGTTTTCATATTTGCGGGTGTTATTGAGTATTTGATGCCCTGAAATTTCAAATGTTGAAATTTCTGCACGGTACCGAATGCTTTATATTACCTACAAAACATAGTATTTCTGGACATTGAAAATCAAAATTGTACTCAAAAGTCTGTGAGACATACACGACGTCATTCTTGAACGTTATGACGTTATGATACAATGGATGACGTCACAGTATAAATTGATATGAAATATTAATTGTATAAATATTAATTAAACGCAATATATAATGGATGCAGTAGTCATATCGTGGTGCTGAATGCCATGTTTTTCAAACTTGGAACATTGACAGCATCCGCGGCTCCACAAGACTTCCGGGAATGGAATCGAAATTGTATCGAGACGTTTTTCGACCAATCATATCATGGCACAGATTCGTTTAATGATTTCGTTATGTTTCCGACGTTTCAGTCTCCAATAAGATTCAGAAATACTACCGCATTATCTTTATTGTAAAGCCCAGTTTTTTAGATTCTCCGGAAACTGTCTCACTCGCATTCGGGTGGTCATTTTTAATATCGTTTTAATTTAAAGTTGTTCTGTTGTTTGAATCCTGCCAGCTCCATTGAGCTACATCAGGAATATTTGTGTGAGAGCGATGCGCATTGCACTCTATTGCACTGTGTCAATCAATACGACGATGCGAATTAAGTAAATGTTCATACGAAGACAAGACATAACCCAAGTCCTGGTTCACCCAGCTGCAGCAACTATGTACAGATATAATTCACATCAAAATATATAGGGTTGTTGAGTTCATGCACGGGAGAGATGTTCAACCAATGTGTTGTGTCCATGTGTTCAATGATTTGACAAGCGCCACAGCCTGCATGGCACAACCAGGGGACTAGAGTCGCCGTCGTGTTGCTGTACCAAACGAAGCACCACGTCAACGTGCCCCCCTCCCGTTGTGTATCTCAAGGAGGAAGCGACAACAACCCCACATATCACCAGATCAAGTTTCAAAACAGTATTTGAACTGACTTTATAAAGAAATATGGGGTCACCTTCAACATTATCAAACACTCGTTCACTTTAAACTTCAAGTCAAGGAAAGAGAGTTTTTTTTAGTTTTTCGTTTCTACAAAAATCCCATCCCAATCACATATTTTTTGCCTTGAGTATAGATGCATTCTGATGGGATTCATATTTGTCATTTTGGATAATTAATTTATTTATTGTATAAACTTACAATGTTTTTGTAGTAAAAGTAAACAATGAGGCTTTCCGCCGCTAAACTCATAGGAGTGTATGTATATTAATATAATCAACATGAACTTTATGGTTAAAACCTCATGTTTCATTTTTCTACCCTCGAATTACTCTTCTCATATATTTTATGCAGAATTCATGATTGTATTAGGGAGCAGCTTAAATCCCCCGGCTAAAATGTGTTTTTTTTTCGAGTTTTGTTATTCGCTGACATATTATGTCGTTTGACCGTGTGTAAATATCGAAAAAAGGCAATACTATTTCATGTACGCATGATGGAATACATAAACTTGTATAAACCAAAATTGACTCATTTTTACTTTTCGAACTGTCTCAAGTGTGAATGATCAAACATATATACAAGGTAATATTTGGTCGTTAGTTGTGTGAATTACAACAACCCATCACAGAGACAAATGACAATATCCTCCCAAGCTATTCCCATAGACCACGGGACAGGCAGCTGTGTTAAAAGAAACTGAATTTCGGTTTAATTCTGCTGGATATCTATGACCGATACAAACTATTCATATTTTCACATACATGCCGAATTAACATTGGTATAACTGTTTCATCATTCGCTTCATTCTGCTGGATATCTATGACCGATACAAACTATTCATATTTTCACATACATGCCGAATTAACATTGGTATAACTGTTTCATCATTCGCTTTCATTCTGCTGGATATGTATGACCGATACAAACTATTCATGTTTTCACATACATGCCGAATTAACATTGGTATAACTGTTTCATCATTCGCTTTCATTCTGCTGGATATGTATGACCGATACAAACTATTCATGTTTTCACATACATGCCGAATTAACATTGGTATAACTGTCTCATCATTCGCTTTCATTCTGCTGGATATGTATGACCGATACAAACTATTCATGTTTTCACATACATGCCGAATTAACATTGGTATAACTGTTTCATCATTCGCTTTCATTCTGCTGGATATCTATGACCGATACAAACTATTCATATTTTCACATACATGCCGAATTAACATTGGTATAACTGTTTCATCATTCGGTTTCCAAACCAGGCAAGGTGACAGAAACCCTATATTAATAAAACTTTAATCCACCCCCCTTCCTCATACACCAAGTGACCGCTGGCGCACGGCATTAAGGGGCTAAACGAAGTACTGGTCGGCTCGGAGTCAGTATAGTGTGTCTGAGTGGAGTATTCATGTTAAACTGCGGTATGGTATCTCAGTGGACTAGCACTATAAATCGGCATCAGCCCGGACTAGTACAAGCAGCAACACTCGTGCATGCACATTGCATTGTAAGTCACTTCACCTCATGCACCAAGTATATATCTGTGTAAACAAGAAATCCCACCTGCGATAAAGTATGTGAACATCATTAAAGATATATCATTTTCTTATGAATCCGCGCGATGTCTTCAATGACATTAACACGTTTCGTGTATTTATTCTAAACATTCTTTGCGTAAAAGGTTTGGATTAATAGCCTTGTCCGTTAGTCACATAATGTCGCATGCATTCTCCTCTTATTAACAGACCAGCGTTATTCCTCAACTTGTCGCTGTCCGCGAAATTGATGCGTTTTTCGTGTCGACATACGTTCACATATCTACCTGTTGGTTCATCTGAAGGAACGCATTTACTTCTCCAGTCGTGTGAGGGGTCCCTTGTCCCGTTTCAAGAAATTTACCACCTTTGCGTGAAATATCCCTTTGTGAGAGTCCAATCGGATTTAACAGCTGATGAAATTGACAAAGCCGATATGTCAACGCTGATGTCACTATTTGTATATTGATGACGATGAATATGTTAATTGTGTTGACTATGCGGAGGTTGCCTGTTTGAAAGATGTGTTACCTTAAGTATAGTTCTATCACTGACTGCTTGTTCGTGTTAACGGATTTTGCTTTACTAGTATAAACACTGAGAGGCTACGCGAAATAGCGAACACCGATTAAATATTTTTGTCTGAAAAGTGAACGTGGGTAGAATAAAAAATAATTATATTGTGTGCGTGAACATATTCTCAAATTTAGAAGGATGTTCAATCGTTTTATGGAAATGGTTATCGGAACAATTAAATCCGATAAAATTCTCAAGAGGTCAGTGGTACTATCAAAACATATTAAGTATTAAAACTCGAAATTTATCATAAATTTCCTTAAAATATTATGTTGTTTACAATTTACGCTACTGAGCCTTTCACATTTGCAAAATAAACATCACCATCGCCAACACTTTTGATATTAAGACCAAAATGAAACAAATCAGGTTCATTAAATAAGTGATGTTGAAACATTAAAAAGAATAGCTGCATTTGTCATAATGCATTTGTCTAAATGTTCATGTATGTCATTCTCATGAAAATATAAATAAGGTATACAATATCAAAGTCGTTTATGTTCATAGCCTCTCTCGTTACAAATAGCGACATGTAAATATGTATATCTATATTAATCTCAGCTTCAACCTTTGTATAAACAAGAAACAGCTGACCGCTCTTGAAATGTACATACCATCGACATTTACATGGATATATCAACGAGATGACAACCGATTAAGATGACTGTTACGAGTCATGTGACATCGGTCAGATACAACACGTTGGTCATCCTCGCATGTGAAGGAGGCGCGGGTGTCATTAGCCTTAAGATTGATAGCGCATTGGGATACAAAATTGATGGCCCAAAGATCTCGCGGATGTCTGTCGCTTGCATCTATGTTATGCAATGCAATCTATTACTAAAATTTGTTTCATCTATATCGTCCGTGTGCAGGTGAGGTGTTAATCATTAGGATCTTACTAGAGGTGAAGATATCAATTCTTATTGATTTGTAATGTATAATTTTGAACACGTTGTTTTTTCGTATTTATGTATATATTGGTTGACAGAAAAGTAACACTTTTGAATTTTACGTCCATATGATTGTAAACAGTTCAACTAAAGCTATGTCCTTTACCAACAAAGGCGATCAATTGTATGGCAGACAAAAAACCATGAAATTTATATAATCTCTATTACTTTGTACAAAGTTATTAATGCGACACATACTGTTCTTGATGATTAAAAATTTGTCCCTTTATTTACATGCAAATATTAAATTTAATGCTTATAATCATATTGGAAATCAAATTGAAACCAGCCTGTTTTAGATACGTATCAGTTTGTTAGTTTTGCATTGCCAATTAAATCCACAGCTGTTGGTTTTGCTTATATTAATACAATGAAATTCGTTCCATACCCACGAGAAGAGTATCCAAATGAACTTTTACAGTATCCGCTCTTTTCAGATGATTATGTTTAGAAGAAGCTAGAAATTGTTGAAATATTTTTGCAAAGGCAATAAAGAAAAATGTGTGCCTTTTTGTAATTATAAATAATTTTATTATAACAATATCAATAGCTAGTCTCCCATTAATATAGAACTAGTTTCTTACAACACAATTTATTACCTACGCTATATCCACTCTTACGCCTTGTCCATGCTTTCTTATTGGTATGCTTATTGCAAATTGTTTTCGTGTCTGTAAATAATCGACAATATGTGAATGAAATTATGAAATATGTATTGTCAAACTTAAATTTCAATATTAGCAATGTGTTTCGGCACTTACTCCAAGACCATAATTTGTTCATAAGAAATAAGATATTTTATCAGAATTAATCTAAAGATATTAAGCATGCAAGGATTCTTTTCGCATTCAAAATTAGACATGTATTTGTGTTTATATTGCTGATATCCTTAACAAAAATAAAGCAATGTCGCTTTCAAGAAAGTTCAAATTAAAATATATTCGACGCTTGAAATGACAGAAAGTTTTCTGTATGTTGTTTTTGAAAAAAAACATGTTTATAATTATTTTCCTTATTTTTTCAGACCATTCTAAACTCGATGCACAAGTATCAGCCACGTTTTCATCTAGTGCGTACGGATGACATTCTGAAACTCCCATACAGTGCGTTTCGGACTTATGTCTTTAAAGAAACGGAGTTTATAGCTGTCACAGCTTATCAAAACGAAAAGGTAAACAAACCTCAAATATTGAAGAAAGATAAAAATAATAAAAATGTAATAACCTTTATCATATGCGAGCAACCAGCAAAATATTGTTATTTTTGAATTTAATATATGTTTTGTTTCTACCTTCTTTCTTGGTCCATAAATGCGTTATATTTGTGTTTGTTTTGTATTTATATTTGTATTTAGTATTTGTATTTATATTTGAGTTAATAAAACATTCGTTAATTTCATCAAAACAATTTCAAGGGTTTCGCGCGAGAGCACACTTGCGTTGTTTTATTCTTGTGAATATGCCATGAAGTACATAGCTGACAGTTTAAAACTACAACAAATAATTTGTTTGAATGTTATATCTAGAAATGTACATCTGCCAACTCTATAGTTAACTTACTATAGCGTAACGCTTCAGTTACTTCATAATTTCATGGTAGCTCCCACGAATATAAAGCTTTATTACCTCCCCCCCCCCCCCCCCACTCCTATAGTTTCAACAATTTCGTTCAATGTAGCAAAGTGTATTAAATGGTTGCACTTCTCCTTTGTAGATTACTCAACTTAAGATCGACCACAACCCCTTCGCTAAAGGATTTCGTGACACAGGTGGAGGGAAACGAGAGAAAAAGTAATTATACTCTGAAATAATCTCTTTTGAATATTTCATTGGTATTTATACCACAAAGTACGCTTTTGAAATATACCATTAGGTTATACAAACTGCAAGTTCTCATTGTTCTCATGTCAAATAGACACTTAATTCCTACCCTTTCTGATGTAGTTGCACCAAAGGTCTCGGGAATTTAAAAAGTTTTGTCTTTTCGAGTCAGTGAACAAAACAGTGTTCTTGAATTTCTCTACAAATGCCTAGGAGTATGTGATTTCAGGCAGGATAACCATTCCCAACACAACTTCGGTATTAAGGGTTCGTCGGCACAGAATTAATGTCTTCCTTCGATTGTTAAGGCATTCATTGATTGGTTGTCTGTAGTAAATGCGGATGCCATGGCTAAAGGCCAAGGCGGTGACTACTGTGTCGTTAATTGGCCATTGTCAATGTCGACTTTTTTTGCACGGCGTTTCATAACATCTCAAAGGCCGTTATGTTTCGTTCAAATTTGTTTTAACGCAGTGACCTATATTATTGTGAAAAGCGTAAACGCTTTTTGGGATACTGTATAAATGTAAACTGCTGGGGAAAAAACGTACTGTTGAAAATAGGAATTGATAAAAAAATTACAAACATTATCAAAACGATACTTCGCTGAAAACAGTCGCCGACACCTTGCAAACGTGGGGTCCAAAACACCCGCGTCAAATACATTACAATCGAATAGCTATCATAGTTTCATTTTTTTAGCTACCATCGAACTTGGGCGTATAGGTTTTTTGCCTGTCTGTTTTGTTGTGCTTGTGCCTTGTACTGAGAGGGTCTCAGCTTAAAATGGTAGATACAGACGATCTAGAATCGAACACAATTAGCCGTATATATCGCGAAGGCCCGTTAATCCAGACGGTGTGGTTTCCATTGTGTGGGTTATCGACCTTCTGGATTCAGGAATCATTGTAACTGCACAACATCCTATGGCAATAAATAGACGTTCCTATCGGTGATCGTCCGGTAATCTGCGTTTCCTGATTAACGAGGTTCGGAATAAAAGGGTTGACCGTACTTCCTGATGTCTTAACCACGTAAAGCATAGTTTGATTTCTTATCAAACATTTGAAGCACATGCCCTGCCCACGCTTACAGCATCCAATCAGTTCCCACTATAAGTATAAGAATGAGTTTGGTTTAACGCCGCGATTGGACAGTAGCTCAGTTACATCACAGCTTGTCAGCTTTTTGTAAAGGAAAATACAAATTGACGCAGGTCCTAGACGCTTACAAATTTGTAACACCCACGAACAAGGGTTTGATGCTGATAAGCAGTGCGAAATAAAATTGAATCTTGTCAGGGAGAAAAAATAAAACAAGCATCATTGTTTATAACATAGCCATACGAATATAAGTCTCACGACCGACTTGGTCAACCTTTTTCTGTAAAAGTAAAACACTAAAAACGGTATGTCATATGAACGATTTCTGCCCACATACATATATATCCATTAACAGATCGTTTTAGCTTTCACTGAGCAAAACAAGGTTAATGTTTTCTTGCACTGATACATAATTCTAATTTACATTTTTATTTTTAAAAATTAAAACTTTATAAATTGTTTTAATTCCTAGACGGCTAATGATTGAATCCAGTGCCACCAGTACGACACAGCGGGCGCCCGACAGTACGAGTCTGCCACTTGAAGGGGGACCTCACGACATGGAGGGGGACAGGGATGAAGAGATATGTGTCGTCGAGGCAGATGACGAAGAAAGAGATGGAGAAGAGGATCACTCTAGCAAACCGACAGGTACCCTATATACACCCTAGTACCCTATCGACGTCTACGGGCGGTGGGGTAGCCTAGTGGTTAAAGCGTTTGCTCGTTACACATTTGTTGTTATTTACACATCTACTTATAAACAACCCTGAAAGGAAATTCGCCCTATATTTCAATAAGTATTTAAAAATACCCTCTAAAATGAAATCAGGTTTCAGTCTCAAACAGCTCCCCTGCAATATTGACATAGCACATGCACTTGTTGAGAGGCCCTGGTGTACATCATATCTGGCCATGAGATTCCTTCCCTCCCCCTCTAATGTACACTTACATCAGTAATAGGAGTATAAAAAACCCCATAATCTTTGCGTATTTACTGGGATATAACGTAATTTTGGAAATCATAATTTAAATTAAAAAAACAAACAATTGCTTCAAATAATATATATTAAATAAAAGCACATATATTGGACATTTTCATTTTCTTTGGTTGCAGAGACCGCCTGATAAAGCTCAGAACAAAAAGAGTATGACTTGAAACACTAACACCTCCCCCAGCTTGTAGTCTCAGATATATAAATAACGTATTTAGATAAATTAGATACATGAAATATTTTTCTATCAGTTTCTTATGTTTTTCTTCAGATTTATCGACAAAGATGAGGGAAACGCTTGATAAGGAGATCGATGAAGAGGAGGATGCCCCGAGTGATGATGACCTTGGCCTTCACTCCAGCAGTGACGACCTCGGGAACAGCTTCGCCAACATCAGCGGATCAGTGTGCAGCAGGGAGACTAAGAGGGATGTGTTTGAATGTGATAAGCTGTGTAAGTCCGAAATTGAAAAAGACACAAGTGAAAGCAGCTCGTCTGCGCATGATCAGAAGTATGTTGCGCATATCCGGAAACATGACCATGGCCGGAAGTCGGACGATCACGACAGGAATTTGGACAATCTTAGCCGGAAGTGTGACGATCTCGGCCGCAGTTGTAACGATCGCGATCGAAAGTTCGACAGCGATTCGACATCTTGTCAAAGTGTCTCCCCCCACTCAACGTCCTCGGGGTCGAAGGAAGGCACGTCCCCAACCTCAGCTCCAACACTGTCCTTTCCTGTTAGTGCAATGCTCTCATCTAGCCCCAGTTCTACCTCATTAATGAGTAGTGGTCACCTACCAATGCAGTATTTAACCGCCAATGGTCAAATGGACCTTGGTCATTTGGCAACAGCGCAACTTCACTCAGCTATGAACCCAGCGGCTACCAGCCTCTTCAGCAGTCAACTTGCCTTGTTGAATCCTCACTTCTTCCAACATGGATACGGTGCGTTAGCCATGCAGCGGGACGGACTTACAGGCTGTCCTCCAAATTTCGGACAATTTTTGTTTTCAAGGTCAGGGGGGACACGTTTCACTCCTTATGTAATACCTTCATCAAGAACATCTCCTTCTCGACAGTGTGTGTCCCCAAGAGAACTCTCTGACTCACCTGCGCATGAGCAGCATCGACCTAGGTCACGTGATCTTTTAAACCACAGCAGACGACAAACAGACCTTCCGGTTCGCCGAATGTCCCCTGCCGAGAGTTCCGGGCAAGGATGTGAAATAAGGCGAATTGAAAAAATGTTAACAGGTCTTCAAAAGAACAATGGCTCGAAATCTTCGTCAGTTCAAACGAGCGGTTTAAACTGATGGGGGTCTTCTATTCATCATTCCGCGATCTCGGTATACTTCTAGTCATTTTAAGCTGAAATGTGTGCTTACTTTTCATGTGAGGAATGTGTCATTAACTGTAGACATAGACAATAGAATCTCAGAGTCGGATCATATTCATTGCTATTCAGATGTATATTTCAAAATGAAATGTACACGCCCCCTCCTGATATGCTGTGTCCCAACAGACCAGACACTATATGAAAGGCGGTTATGTCGATTTCACAATGAAATGTACATGCATGTCGTGAGATCTACATCATTTGTTGCAGTATGTGTCCTTACAGACCGAAAACCGACAAGAAACGACGCTTTGTCAATTTCACAATGAAATGTACATGCACGTTCGTGAAGTAACAATTCTGTATCCTGGGAACGGACAAGGAACGTCCTTCTATCTAACAATTCTAACATCCCAATAAAAGGAAATACACACCGGTATGTATTGTATTATAGATGGCACCTCCCTTGCTTCGTCTTCTTGCCAAAACGCGTCACTGTCAGTGTCATTAACAATGTAATTAACGATATCGACATGTTGTCTGTAGCAATGGTAACATATTGTAATTCTGTACTTGTATGTATATTTATGTATAGTCTGTATTGAGGGAAATAAAATGCACCTCAGAAAATGACTACAAATAATGTATTATTAATCTGCTACATCACACTTGAACCTCCACATACCAACCTCCTTTGGAAACACACATAAACCTCTTTATACCTACCCACTTTTTGAAACACACATGAGCTTCTATATACCAACCACCTTCGGAAACACACTTGAACCTCTAAACCGCCTACCTTTGGTAACACACATGAACCTCCATATACCAACCATCTTTGGAAACACACATGAGACTCTATATACAAACCTTTGGAGACACACTTCAACCTTTATATGCCAACCATCTTTGGAAACACACACGAGCCTCTATACATCACCCTTTGGCATCTTCCCGAGGCAAGGGAGTTAACTGACTATAAAAGTCCAGTTTCCACCCTTGCCGAACTTTGTTGGAATTCCTGGGCTCAACCGTAGCGCCACCAGTGGTTATTACGAGTTATGTGCCTTCTAAGCCTCTCCTATGGACGAATCAGATTCCACGAGTTGGTGGTGCGCGATTTTGATTGGACTAGCCCAGCCAAAATGTAACTCCATAATACCAGCTAGTTCGGCAAGGGTGGAAACTGGACTTTTATAGTCAGTTAACTCCCTTGCCTCGGGAAGATGCCCTTTGGAAACACACATGAACCTCTCTATACCAACCTCCTTTGGAAATACACTTCAACCTTTATACGCCAACCTCTTTTGGAAAAACACTTGTACCTCGCTATAACAACCCTTTTTGGAAACACACTTGAACCTCGATATACCAACCACCTTTGGAATCACACCGAGACGTTTCAATTCATACCAAATTAAACAGAATTTCCGGGAATGAAATGGTGTAGCCAGGTAGCCCTGTTGCTTTGGTCATTCCAGTACTATTATTCATCATGGCGTACATAGCGAGACCATTTCCCCGCTTTATTTCTGACAGAATGTGAAGATTTGTCGAAGCTAGTCTTCCTCTCACAAGGAATTCCACGACTATCGCATTCAGTGAGTAGCTGAATTGTGATTCTAATACCGCAATCAGAAATATTCCAGCTATATAAAAGCAATTTATAAACATTCGAGCCTGGAACAGGCAAACCAGAGGTTGACAGCATGATGACACACACGCCGTTGGGGACGACCACTCCCAATCTGCAATGTCACACATTGTAAACGCCTGATCCTTATTTGTCGAAGTTTATAACAAGAATGGTGTACTGGGCACCTTCTTTGCGCCGGAATATCATTTTGTATTATTTGTTTGAACTATGCTTTTCTATTCAAATAGCTTATACTATTTTGAACAGTACGTTTCGTTACATACAGAAGAAACAGAGAACCTAACGACTTATGGAAATGTGAGAATGAGTCACCTCCATGACAGAATGGGTGGGGCATGTCGGTGGGGAGGAGTATATGGGGTTGGGGATTGCATTTACTCGTATGTAATGAGGATAGGGAGTGTTTCGAAGGGACAATATATTGTATTTACTGGTATGCAATGAGGATAGGGAGAGCTATGAACGAACAATATATTGCATTTACTAGTATGCATTATGGATAGGGAGCGCTATGAAGGGACAATTTATTGCATTTGCTAGTATGCAATGAGGATAGGGAGAGCTTTAAGGGACGATTTAGTGCATTTGCTAGTATGCAGTGTGGATAGGGAGAGCTTTAAGGGACAATTTATTGCATTGACTCGTATGCAATGTGGATAGGGGGCGCTTTGTAGGGACAATATGTTGCATTTACTCGTATGCAATGTGGATAGGGAGAGCTTTAAGGGACAATATGTTGCATTTACTCGTATGCAGTGTGGATAGGGAAAGCTGTGTAGGGACAATGTATTGCATTGACTCGTAAGCAATGTGGATAGGGAGAGCTTTGTATGGACAATATATTGCATTTACTCGTATGCAGTGTGGATAGGGAGAGCTTTGTATGGACAATATATTGCATTTACTCGTATACAGTGTGGATAAGGAGCGCTTTGTATGGACAATATATTGCATTTACTCGTATACAGTGTGGATAGGGAGAGCTTTGTAGGGACAATATATTGCATTTACTCGTATGCAGTGTGGATAGGGAGAGCTTTGTATGGACAATATATTGCATTTACTCGTATACAGTGTGGTTAGGGAGAGCTTTGTAGGGACAATTTATTGCATTTGCTAGTATGCAGTGTGGATAGGGAGAGATTTGAAGGAACAATATATTGAAATCATAAGGATGCAAGAACCTCTTTTAATTGCACTTTTGATAACATTAGTGTGGAACGGAAACCAACAATTACAAGACGCATCGAAGCACATTGCAGCTAAACAAACCGAAAAATAACAAAAACAATTCGTCACACTTGACAGTCCAAGCCGGTCCCTATCAGCATTAATCTACCTTTTCCAAGCTGCCTACTAAGGCAGGCTGAACGTTAAAGTAATTGTCTCGGTGACCAGGACGAACATGTGAAGCACAGGCCAGACACGGAGACTGATCAGAGCTTCCTGCTCCCGAAGAAACAGCCGTTTGGGGACAATGTTCACTCCGTCGCTATCTCTGATGGATCGGCCATCAGAACGGATGACATTCAGCGTATTCACCAACTACTACACCAGACTGACCCAGGGGATGTACTTGCTCTGGGGGTCAGCGAGACAGGTTATACAGGTAGTGAAGAGTTTGTAAAAAATGAAAAGAAACTAACCCGAACAGACTTTATCCAAACGTTATTGGGCTGAAACACTGAATACTTCAGGTCCAAGTACAACTGTGATACCCATCTCAAATACACCACCATCGTATAACCATCACTTGGATGATTCATTTTAGCTTCCATCAAACATGGGTGTATACTGTCCTCTACCCGGCATGTGGATTCGGTGGTCAGGCTGCTAGAATTGTGCTCGATGAAGTAGTGTGTTGCTCATGATGTAAGTCACTGCAGATGGTTTGCTTCCATGCCGCGCCATGTGATTCCGGGGCACAATACACCCCTAGTGCCACATGCTTGTCGTAAGTGCCTCACGATGGGATTCCGGGACACAATACGCCCGTTGTGCCACATGCTTGTCGTAAGAGCCTCACGATGGGATTCTGGGTCACAATACACCCCTAGTGCCACATGCTTGTCGTAAGTGCCTCACGATGGGATTCCGGGACACAATACACGCCTAGTGCCACATGCTTGTCGTAAGTGCCTCACGATGGGATTCCGGGACACAATACGCCCCTAGCGCCACATGCTTGTCGTAAGTGCCTCACGTTGGGATTCCGGGGCACAATACACCCCTAGTGCCACATGCTTGTCGTAAGTGCCTCACGATGGGATTCTGGGTCACAATACACTCCTTGTGCCACATACTTGTCATAAGTGCCTCACGATGGGATTCCGGGGCACAATACACGCCTAGTGCCACATGCTTGTCATAAGTGCCTCACGATGGGATTCTGGGTCACAATACACTCCTTGTGCTACATACTTGTCATAAGTGCCTCACGATGGGATTCCGGGGCACAATACACTCCTTGTGCCACGTGCTTGTTTAGAGCCGGCTAAGGGAGATCGGATATTTATAATGTGTAAACAGACTGATAGTGTGTGATCGTACCTCGACGGTGTCGATGTTTGCTCATGCTAGCAACCATTTTGTTACCAAATCACGAATATTTACAAGCCATCGTGATAAAGATGGAATATTGCTCACTGCGCCGTAAACATTCTCATCACAAATCCAGAATAGAAACCACGATAACCTATATTTGTTGGTAATTTTCAAGCCATTGTGGGAAGCTGTAATATTGTTGACAGCGGTGTAAAAAAACATGCTATCATTCTCAGCACAGCATCAGAAAGGAAATCATTATAACAAGCAATTTGTTTTGAAGCTATCTACTTTACTCATTCCTGTTGCGGTTCACAAGAATCGAACTCCTGATATATCGAATACACAGACTTCCTTACAATCGACGTAAATGAGCATGGCCGAAACTTACCTGTTAAAATCAAGTCCATCCGCACTACAATAAGAGCAAAATTGCCCATCTCCTGTATCAAATGTCTTCCTTTGAATACAAAATACGAAGATTGGACCTGACAAGCACAGTTACTGTTCATGATGACGCTGAAGAGGTCAGCGATGGACAACTGACCTCTGACCAGGCCCGTCACTCTAGGAGCTTGTACATGTGTGTAAGCTATTGTATTTTGAGGCTGATCTGATCATGTCATTTGTCCAGACTTCAATGGCCATGATGACCAATGCCCACTTCGTGTCCGAAATGATGGAAGGATTCGTGTGTGGACACAATGGTCATGTCGAAAGTGTCTCTTCTCTGTCTGGGTGTTACGAAGAAAGAGGAAGGTCCGAAAGAGTATTGTTTGTTTGCTTATCATCAGCAGTATTCCAGCTATATGACGACGGCCCAAAACAATGATTGATAGTATTGGCAACACACGACGCCGTTCTAGTATTATGACACGCAATCACCCAGTTTGACCTTATGACAAGCACTAGAGCACCGAGCACATGTTATCACCTGGGCCCCAACGTGGTTTCCAATATATATGATATATCTCATTGAATATTACATTCAGAGGCTATCTTGATCAAAAGGAGTTTGGTCGTAGTGAATACTGAATCACGTGTTACATGGGCTACAAGAGGGTCTCTGGGTAAAAAAGGAGTTTGACAGTAGTAGATAAGGGATTCAGCGTTATCTGGACTATAAGAGACTCTTTTGGTCGAAAAGAGGGTGATCGTAGAGGATATAATCATGATTCGGGGTTACCTTGACTACAAGAAACTCTCTTGACCGAAAAGAGGTTGGTCGTAGAGGATATGAGATTCAGTGTTACCTGGACTAGAAGAGACTCTCTTGACAAAAAGAGGTTGGTCGTAGAGGATATGAGATTCAGTGTTACCTGGACTAGAAGAGACTCTCTTGACCGAAAAGAGGTTGATCGTAGAGGTAGGTGCGTGTGTGTGTGTGTGTGTGTGTGTGTGTGTGCGTGTGTGTCTGCTTGTACTAGTCCGGACTGATGCCGATTTATAGTGCCAGCTCATTGAGATACCATGCCGCAGTTTAACATGAATACCCCACTCAGACACAGTATGCTGACACCTAACCGACCAGTCCTTGATTTAGCCCCTTAATGCCGAGCGCTAGGCAGGGTAACAATAAGAACCATCGTATAATGTCTTTTGTTGTGACGAGGCCGGGGTCCAAACCCCCAGCCTTCTGCTCTCCGGGCACACGCGCTGCCAGGTTTGGGTCTGGGCGTGTTGAACTTACACCACCACCATTGATCAATTTAGTTTCGTATTTTAATATCCGAGGTTCTATGAATGTTGTTTTGTGCCACGTTCTGCAATATTCCAGCTGTATGACGTCTATAAATAATACAGTCTGAACTGGCGGTTGATACCGACGATCATTCCGTCAGGATAAACATTGTGATAATCCAATTCTCATTTCTCATTCTCATCTTTTAACGTCTTTTGGTATGACGCGGTCGGGGATCGAACCCCGGACCTTCCGCTCTCCGAGCGGACGCTCTACCACTAGGCCATGGAGGCGGTCTGATCGTAGAGGATATGAGATTCAGTGTTACCTGGACCATAAGAGACTCTCTTGATTAAAAAGAGAATGATCGTAGAGGATATGCGATTCAATATTACCTGGACTATAAGAGGCTCTCTTGATCGAAAATTGCTCTGGTTGATCCTAGAAGATATGAAATTCAGTGTTACATCGACTCTCCTGATCAAAAAGAGGTTAATCGTAGAGTATATGAGATTCAGTGTTACCTTGACTATAAGATATTCTCTTGATCGAAAAGAGGTTGATCGAAGTGGATATGAGATTCAGTGTTACTTGGACTATAAGAGTCTCTCTTGATAAAAAGAGAGGTTGGTCGTAGTAGATATAGGAGTCAGTGTTGCCTGGGCTATAAGAGGCTCTCGTGATAAAAAGAGAGGTTGGTCGAGGCACATATAGGATTCACTGTTAACTGGTCTATAAGAGGCTCTCGTGATAAAAAGAGAGGATTGCCGTAGCGGATATAGGATTCACTGTTACCTGGTCTTTTAGAGGCTCTCGTGATAAAAAGAGTGGTTGGTCGTAGCAGATATAGGATTCACTGTTACCTGGTCTTTTAGAGGCTCTCGTGATAAAAAGAGAGGATGGCCGTAGCGGATATAGGATTCACTGTTACCTGGTCTTTTAGAGGCTCTCGTTATAAAAAGAGTGGTTGGTCGTAGCAGATATAGGATTCAATGTTACCTGGTCTTTTAGAGGCTCTCGTGATAAAAAGAGAGGATGGCCGTAGCGGATATAGGATTCAATGTTATCCGGTATATAAGAGGCTCTCTTATCAGAAAGAGGTTGATGGCATTACACATAGGAGGACTCCCTGCCATTGACCTATTTTATATCCCCAACGGGCTTTGATATTAGCAGCTTTCAGACAAATGATGTACTTAAAATTAATGTGGCATATGTGTGCACATTTTTCATTTTCACAATAAAACCTCTTGGATTGCATTAACAAAGCAGCTCTGGTGTATCCCGACTGAAGTATACGTTTGACAATCACAATTTGAGTCAATGGATACATCGGTCAATGTAAGGAGTTTTCATCCCTGTCTCTACTCTACAGCGCAGCGATATAGCAAAGGATTAGGCTGACCATTGATCACGAAACTGACCACCACATGTACTCGACATACTCTCGCGAGAGGTCAGACGAGTGCAAACAGTAATGGCGAAGAGTTGTCAAAAATGGCGCCGGTAAAGTTTATCTGGCTTAAAAAATGTCAAAAGTGTCCCAAATGGCGGTGACACGGTGTGTTGTACATATAACGGTTTACACCCTTTTTGCAAATTTTGTGTTTATTATCATCCAACTATATACATCATGTGTCAAGCCAAGCGCCCAGCACCGACTGCCCGTGTAGCTGGAGCCAGTGAACACGCCCTGTGAGCTCATCAGACAGTTTTGTTCCTGTGGGTGTGAACGAAAATATTTTTATTACAAGGAAACATTTGCATAAACATTGGATATCTTCTTTTGACTGTCGGGTACACACCCAAAAAGTCAAAAGTATTAAAATTGTTAACGCTTAAAGTTAATGTTCACGTTACATTTACGAGGCACATGCAATTCGTATTTGCGAGGGTCGAGTGGATTATTTCTGCTAATAACCAATACATCCAATGCTGTCATGTCATTGTTTGTCAACTTGAAGAGAGACGACACTTATAAAATACGTATTTTTCACAACATACGTTGTCACTTATTTTGTATAAGGCAAATAAGCAAATAATGTCAGTAATGATGTAATCACGAATTAACAAAAAACAGGCAGAGAGGGAAACGTGCAGACATGCAGAAGTGCCACAAGTTAAACATATATTGAAAAAAAATAAAATTTTGGTGATGGTTTGGGGTGCATGCATTGAAGGGAAATTGGCGCAATAGGATAAAAACAACCTTTTATTATGTTTGAGTTAACCATCACTTAATATTCTAGCAAACAAATCTGGTGTCTGTAAGGTCGTATCATATCTGAAGGACTGTGTGTTTGTGTGTGTGTGTGTGCGTGTGTGAGAGAGAGAGAGAGAGGGAGCGTGTGTGTGTGTGTGTGTATGTGGTGATGATAGGCAGTGGTGGTGGTGTTGGCGTTGGGGAGGAAGATGCGGTCTATTGTTGCGACCCATCTCAACAGTTAGAGGTAGGCTTCCACAGCGTCATCTGGAGAGATATGACAAACAGTTTGGGGACATGGTACAGCGTAGGTGCAGTTCTTAAATTTAAAAAAGTCAGTAGCATTTGTTTGTTTGTTGTTCAACGTCGTACTCAGCAATATTCCAACTATATGACGGCGGTCTGTAAATAATCGAATCTGGTCCAGACAATCCAGTGATTTGCATCATGAGCATCGATCCAAGTTTTCGATGACATGCATCAGCAAAGTAACTTATTAATACCGAACTGTAGACTTGTTCATAAAATAATAAAACCGTCCTTGTTTGTGTGTTTACATTCTGCGATTCAATTGTTTGTGAACTTAAATAAAAATACGTTTCATTTTCCAAATAATAACGAGTGTTTTATTTCTATCATTACCTTAAACTATATATATTCAAGTTGATGGACACTGCATAAATGGCTGTAGATTTGTGATTGAATGGAAAGATGTGCAGTCATAATCATAACATCTTCGCCAATCATATCACGTAATTTATTAATCAAACTATCATGCTGCGGGAAACTGCATATTTCTCACTGAGAAATTTTCGAAACGTTAATTTAAATCAATCGCTCTCCCATGTGGGGAGAACACCCCGCAATACAGGACACGTCTACACAACCCAGATACAGGACACGTCCACACAACACGGATACGGCATGTATGATTACGCAATACAGGAAACGTATACAGGACACGTCCACACAACACGGATACGGCATGTATGATTACGCAATACAGGACACGTCTACAGGACACGTCTACAGGACACGTCTACACAACCCAGATACAGGAGACGTCCACACAACACGGATACGGCATGTATGATTACGCAATACAGGACACGTCTACAGGACACGTCCACACAACACGGATACGGCATGTATGATTACGCAATACAGGACACGTCTACAGGACACGTCTACACAACCCGGATACAGGACACGTCCACACAACACGGATACGGCATGTATGATTACGCAATACAGGACACGTCTACAGGACACGTCTACAGGACACATCCACACAACACGGATACGGCATGTATGATTACGCAATACAATCGTCTGGCCATAGAAGAGTTTTCACAATACCGTCGAACCTCGTTATCTCGAATTTACCGATGTCGCGAACCTATTCTCAGGTCCGACTGCATCGCAATATCTCTATCATTCCTCGTTATCTCGCATGACCGGATATCTCGAAGTTACAACACGGTCCCTTCAGGTTCGAGATATCGGGGTTTCGACTGTATTTCTCATAAAAAATACTGACAATGTTAGATTCGGTTTCAAACCTCCACTCGTATTCTCTGATCATTGTGACTTAATTTCTTGTGAAGGCGTTTAAAAGCCCGAAGCGCGATATTGAAAGAAAACATTATCATGTTGTCAAAATCAACATGGCACGCGATATTCAGTTATCTCCCATCTCGAATATTCAAAACTTTATGACAGAAAAACAACAACACCAAACAAGATGTGTTCTATCAATTTACTAAGCTATCTCACTTTTCATTTAGGTTTCGCAAATTAGACTGCATTGTCCTGGGGCGAAATATCTGCATTTCGGAATTTTACGCAGAGAGCTCTCGCGATCTTATAGTTTTCATTGCTGAGTTTTAATTTAAAAATGCCAATTTATTGCTACCAAATAAACAAACTGAATACATAGGCGTATGGTAAATGATTAAAGATTCCAAAAAAAGAAACTAATGTAAGATAATAAAATTTCCCCCTACGGTTATGGCACACGTTTTCTATTTCAAATGTCACATTCTTTATTCAATCTCACAGTACACAAGCTTTTTCATATCTGAGAATACACAGATTCAGTTACGTCAGACACTATATCATGTCACTTTCAACATGCTGAGTAAGTGAGTGAGAGGGTGGGTGGGTGGCCGGCCGAGTGAACGATTTAACGATTGAAGATGCAGTTGATTTCTCTCCACTGGGATCCTTGGTATGCCAGCACCATACCTCTACTTGTGGGTCTGTTTATCCAAGATGATAAAGGTCTTTTCGCGAACAGCCGGTGTCATGACTGATTTTCAGTTTTGCTATTGACTCCAAATCAAATGGAACGACAATGAATATTTGACTTTGGGAACCACATTGAGGTGATAAGCTGTTTTGAACTGGGCCCCGTTCCACAAAGCCATCTTCGCACTAAGATGATCATAACTCCCATACTTTAACATAGGCTTTCGACAGTGGAACGAGGCTAGGTTACTAAAGTAACTGTAACCATAAGTAAATCCAGATTTGACAACCCGTAACATCAATACTGGCAAACAAATAGACAATGACAACCACAAACACCTATGCTCAACACTAACGCAAAGATTTCGAGTCATATAATTCGAACCAAACCCAAACCACAGTGTACCGAACAGAAAGGACATAAGGACAACATGGTCACTTTAACTATAATCAGACATCAACAATTGTGTGTCTTATGTAAACTAGAGACTAACACTGAACATATATAGATGACCAGGTGAAACATACCGCCAGGAAATCACCTCAGGAAATATTACAATATGGCTGCAACGCATTAACAAAGACGGAAATAAGCTACAACCCTGTCTTACCTCCAGCTCAAATACCAAAAACATCACAAAAAAAGGAATCTTCACCATAATCTAGCCTCATTCACCCCCTATTGTTGTTGCCCGCATTGGAAAAGCCAAATGATCACCAGGTTCTAGGACAATTATATCTCATTGATTGGGGAAAGGTTCAGTGCGCCCCCTGACGGGGAACAGCTTGAAACGGGAGATGCCAAGGTGGGCTACTTGCTCCCTAGCTTTCCCTTTGTTGTCCCTTATGAACATCCCCACTTGAACACAGCGGGACCGTGTGCAGGACACGATTTGCCGCAATTATCGCCGTGCTCGTGAGCCGTGCGCAGCCCAGTGTGGTCATTTCCGGTGCACTTAGATTGAGGCTCTGTTGGATGGCATGTGAAATGTGAAAAGTAAATTGTCTTAAATTCTGAAAATGGAAATACCGAAATTGACATTTAGTGTCTTGTAGGAATATATCGGGCGTTAATGAAACTGTCTTCTTGAGATAGAAACAGCGTGTGCCTTTGTCACGTTATAGTAGCTGTGGTCATGTTATAAACAGCTTGGTTGTTTGCTTGGAGTGCAACGCGATACAATATTTACTTGTTAAAACTGTTTGTTTTGCGAGATACGTTTTATCAAGGTGTGCTGAGGAGAAGCATTTCCAATGCGGCGTGTAGCCACGTGTTACTTCAGGCCGTCAAGTATGACTAGATGACTATATTTAAACCTGAAAATCTGTCGACTCGCTTCTATGCAATTTTGGTTGTCTTCAGGAGTATTTTCGTAAATGGTTAATCGGTTCTACGCTAGAGATAATTGCAGTTATGGCGTTATCAAGCATTTCACTTAAAACTGTTAAGTTATCATTCCACAAACAGCGGCTTTTGTCCAGGCGGTATACTGAGAATCAATGGTGCGTGTCGGTCTTTACCTGGGTCTTAATGATGGTTATCAAAACGAATTAAACCGTTTACCTGGTCGAGTTGATGTTTGAGAGTATTAAATGATTTTTCCTTAAGAATACACTAGCACGCCTGCCTCTAGGGTTTCTACAGATAGCGATAATCAACTCTCTATGGCGTTACGTTTTATATGAAAAAACAAACGCTTTTCTAATACAGAGACCATATACCGACTTATGGTTTCTGTCTAATATAATATAAATTCGAATGTGTAGCATTCATAATAAGTATTTCGGATTTCTCAGATTCTTAGATTAATATTGTGTTGATCTCTGTGGTCTTTTAGGAGGCATGTTTCATATGAGAGCATTTTTTAGTGCTCTGAATATTTCAATTGGTTGGATTGTTAGTGGGTAGAGAAAGTGGGTTGGGTTGGGATGGTGTTTGGGACCACGGGATGTTGGGTGGAGTGGTAGTGGGTGGAGGGTATGGGATGGGTGAGGGTATTGTTGGGGAGGGGTGTTAGATGGGGTGGGCGTGGGGGAGAGGCGCAGGGGTTGGGTTGGGTTTTGTTGGGGTGGGTAGGGTAGCTGTTTGGGTTGGTTTGGATTTTCATTACAGACAAATATTGTTTTTTCATTCTGCATATGCAAAATATGTTTGGCCTCAATATGTATTATAAATTAAACTTTGCACTATAAGGTCTTGCTCTGTCTTTAAATCCCCCTTTTATCGGGTTGTTTATATTTTTTCCAAAAGTAGGACATAAAGATTACCGGAGAAATTCCTTTTAATCGAAGTATCCCTGCAGTCCTGTAACAGAGAAGTGAGACAAGATGGCGGTGGAGAGCCCCATCTCAACACACGATGCCAGTATACCACATGTTCGTCTCCCGTACGTGTGCCCATTGAAGGGCAATGAGAGTATGTGTGTGTCATTAGGTGAACTTTGCAATTGTTACGATACTTGTTGATAGCAAACACGCTTCTGGATGCAATCTATGATAATTAAGTGTGTCACGTGAAAGGATAATTCACATCACATTCGCAGGGGGTGGCGAATATTGCAAGATGAACACGCGCATCCATCAAGTGCGCATGTTCGGAAGTTAGAGTGGGGATTATGGGAGCGACGGACAGGTGTTGAGGATATGTCGGTGGTATTTATCGTGTTTCCTCTTTAAAACACTGGGGAATTTTCAGGGGCCTTAATAACCGTATACGACGTCCATCATGAATGTTAATTAATATATAGGATTACTCGTTAACTCGGAGAAATATATTACATAACCCGAACTCAATGTTCTTTGTTTTGTTAACGGACAGTTCATGCGGGTTCATTATTTTTTGGCCGTTTATAGAAATATGTTCAAACAGAGACACGATTGCGTGGTAAAGTACCAAACTGATTAGATTGGGAAGGGTTTGAGTAGGTTGGGACGATGGTGAGGAGGTTGGATGCTGGTGAGTAGGTTGGGATGGGGTTTTGTGAGTTGGGATGGGGTTGAGTAGATAGAGACGGGGTTGGGTGAGTTGGGATGGGGTAGTGTTGGTTGGGATGGGATTAAGTAGATAGGGGTGAGGTTGGGTGAGTTTGGATGGGGTTGAGCAGGCTTTGATGGTGGTGACTTGGTTGGGATAGGGGTTGAATAGGTGGGGATGGGGTTGGGTGAGTTGGAATGGGGTTGAGTAGATAGGGGTGGGTTGGGTGAGTTGGGATGGTGTTGAGTAGATAGAGATTGGGGTTGGGTGAGGTGGGATTGGGTTGAGTAGTTTTGGATGGTGTTGAGTTGGTTAGGTTCGGGTTGAGGAGGTTGGGATGGGGATGAGTGGGTTGGGATTGTGTTGAGTTGTTTTGGATGGAGTTTGGGGAGTTGGCTCTGGTTGGGTTGGGGTTGAGTTGGTTTGGAAGGAGTGTGGTGAGTTGGCTCTGGTTGGGTTGGGGTTGAATTGGTTTGGAAGGAGTGTGGTGAGTTGGCTCTGGTTGGGTTGGGGTTGAGTTGGTTTGGATGGAGTGTGGTGAGTTGGCTCTGGTTGGGTTGGGGTTGAGTTGGTTTGGAAGGAGTGTGGTGAGTTGGCTCTGGTTGGGTTGGGGTTGAGTTGGTATGGATGGAATTTGGTGAGTGGGCTCTGGTTGGGTTGGGGTTGAGTTGGTTTGGAAGGAGTGTGGTGAGTTGGCTCTGGTTGGGTTGGGGTTGAGTTGGTTTGGAAGGAGTTTGTTGAGTTGGCTCTGGTTGGGTTGGGGTTGAGTTGGTTTTCTTTGTTTGTTACTCAACGCTACAGCATTGGTCCAGCAATATCACGGCGGTCTGTACATAATCCAGTCTGGACCAGACACTCCAGTGATTGACATCATGAGCATCGATCTAGGCAATTTGGCTAAGTCAACGAGCTTGAATACCTGATCCCGTATTCCCTTCTGGGGTGGGTTGGGTTGGCATGGAGTTGAGTATGTTGTGATGGGGTTGAGTTGGTTGGGTGGTTGGGGGAGCGTAGGAGTTACCTTGAGAAGTGATGGAGGTATACTGTTTTCTTCTTTTAGTATATACATGTATATAAGCCTTCAAAGACCAACCTACTTCAGATGTGTACACAATATTAAAAGTGTGTTTTGTTAAACCACAAAAGGGTTTTATTTTGATGATGACGGATATATATATATGTATATATATATAGTCAGTCATCAGACTGGTTTGATGTAAATGTACAGTAGACTACGTTTATAACAAACACCCTTATAACGAACTGCCGAAAATAACCAACTGTTTTTGAGTCCCGTCCATTTGCTGATATATATGTTTGTTATAAACGTAGTTTACTGTACATTCCCATAAAATCAGTCTATGACACTCCAGACACAAACACCTGTTTCTACACTGGATCAAACAAGCATGGAACACACTCAAATCCGGATATACCGAACATGTCGATTCTATCAAAATCGGTTCGATATAACCGAGGTACGTTTTTCACATAAAATGTAATTCATAACCACTCCTAGATTTATGAACGATGGCGTTACAACCGACTGCTCGTCATATCCGAAGTCCGTTATTCCCGAACTGTAACACAAACAATTCGCACCTTGGTCTCTACACTGGATCCTTGAAACAGACTTTAATTTGTTACAACACACTTCCTTATTGCCGGAGTTTAAGTTGCGCAAGGTATACGTAACCAGGCGACAGCGTACAAGAAGAAACAATAATAACAACTGCCGGTTCTTATCCAAGGTTTTCTGTCTTTTTAAAAAGAAACTGAAACCATTCAAAACCAGTCAACATGTATAAGTATTCTTTAAAGGATCTAGTCATATTCAAGGGAACCAAATGAAGCTATCGCGATTAGCCTAAAGAAAACCAACACCCTGCCGCATTACGTACACTGCACAAGTTCAACACTAAGAATTAGTTACGCCTGTATCCAAGAAAGCACCATTTAGAACGAAAAGCATATCTATTTCTTGTTCGACCTTTGGCAGCTCCCGTGGTCGACATTGTCGTAAAAGACGTGTGTTCACCAAGATGTCGTAGTATCAAGTTACGCCCGCCGTGATGTGTGGCCATATTAGATTAAACGCAACTCTTGCCATAAAACAGTTAACCTTGTACCGGAAGCCGGCTCGTATATGCATTTACGACATCATGTTGCAACATTTACGACATTGTCCCACAAGATATATATGTTTTTTTCATAGCGAATTTAATCACTATTTTTTATTTATAATCCAAGAAAGACTTTCAGAAACAAGACACCATCGGTGTTGTATTGATAGGGAGTTAAATGTGATCATGGTTAGACAACTGTAATGTTTCAATAAAGGTGCTATTACCATGCAGGTAATGTCTCAAGTTATTTTTGGAGAGTACTGACCGGGTCCTGGGAGTGTGTCTTGAACTGGCAGCAACATTGTATGTTCACTGCATGTCATAATATTGTCATAATGTTTGTGTTCCGTAAGAATGTATGCCAATGGTGACAGCATTGAGATTCTGTACAGCGAACCTCTATAATCTGGTCGATACCGTTCAAAGCAAAATCGTCCGAAAAACGAATCTGTTACTTTGTAATCTCTATTGTAGATATATGTACGGCTCTCTCAGGACATGCTTACCTTTCCTGCGAACACCTCATAACTGAGGTTATTACTGTTTTTTTAGTTATCCATTCAAATAGGTTTCACCACTATTTTCCTTGTGCGCCCGAAGGAATCTGTTTCGGTAAATATTTATTCTCTGGCATTGACGTTTTAAATTTACAGTAAGGACTAACGGTATCCGCAGTAACGAAGTTTAATATACTAAACACATCCCATATTAATTCTGGAATTTGACAGAGACTGGCCACAGTATGGAGAGTTTTTGGACAAATGGGTTTCCAGAATTAAAATGGGACGTGTTACTATTTTATGTGGATTTTATTTCAAAAACATATATGTTGTGAAGTTTTTGATATACAATTCATTCATGTTTATCGGTCGTCAGAGGAAACATCAGGTTTGAATAATGACCTTTTGATACAGAACGGTTCCGGAACCAAAACCTAACGCCCGAGCACACCCGTGACATTGCACGTGAAGTGTGCAATTTATCCGTGCATGTGGGTTGGGGGTGATTCTTGAGTTTGACACCAGTGAAAGGTCGTCAAATCTCGCGGCGCATATAGTATTGTTATTTTTCATTATCCATAGAAACATACCAGCTCTCTGTTCTTGCTTTAATGCAGTATTTGTGAGCAGCTTGGTAATGCGCCGTCTAAGGGCTATTGGCATGCTTCAAACACTTAAGGCGAGTTAGGCAATGTGTTCAAATTTTCTCAATCTGTAGTTTGCAGACTTTTGATCAGGTTTTTGCAGGCACAAAACGTTAATGATCGGGCACGCACAGGGCGCCCTAGGTCAACAATACAAGTCAAGGATCGATTATTCAGAAACCAGGCTTTAAAAAGATACCCTTAAGGGATCGAGACTAAATAGCCAATCAAATCACTGTTCACTGCGACAGGCCACCGGAGGTCAAGTTACTTATCAGGCGATTAGAATGCTCGGTGGCCATGCACGTGTTGTACCACCGTTAACACATCGACACATTCCAGCCAGACTCCAATGGTGTTTAGAGCGTAGATACTTGGGGAATCGCCGTTGGTCTCGTGTAATGTTTTCGGATGAGTCTGACTCTAGTCTGTTTGGATAGGCATGGCCGTGTCTGGGGGCGTCAACGTAAGGCAACATGGCAGATTGTGGGGTGGGTCAGTAATGATATGGGTTGGGATCACCATGACGGCCAGATCGACACTGCAGTATTGTCCATGGAAGGGTCACTGGACAGTATATAGCGAGAGAACAGACTGGCGCTAATAGTTGTGCCGTTTGCGCGCCATGCTGGTCCACGTTTTGTTTTTCAAAATGATAATGGGGGGCACGGGTGGCCCAGTCGTCGAAGGCGCCGCGATTCGCTGTGAAGAGTTGCGTCCCTTGGCCACGCCAGAAACCTATTATTGTGGGTTTGAGTCCCGGTTCGCCCCGATTATATTTCTAGGTTTGTCAGCATCATACCCGTGCTCGTTGGTTTCACCGAAGTGGTAAACGTCTGAGACCTGCATCACTTCGGGCTTTCCTCCAACATTAAGCTGACACACCGTGAGTGAGTTGGGTTTAACGCCGCTTTTAAAAATGTTTAAAGCGGCGTTAAACCCAACCCACTCACACATGATCACTCACTCTCAGGTAATCAAGTGATGTTTTGAATTTTGAAAATGTTCATACTGAATGTGACCTACATGTGCGTAAGTTTGAACGTTAAACAACAGAAGAGGTACGTGGTTGTTACGTTGGAAGGACTATATGGTCTTGAAGAGATGGCACTTCGCCCCAAAAATGGCCTTTGTTTCGGCTTTCTGTAACAGCCATTGTGGCCAACCGTCCCCGTTTTAATCGCCTAATATAACAGGAAGAGAGTAATCCACAAAGGCTAATTTGAAAGATATTCACTTCAATTGTTTTGGATAATTCGAAGTTCATGTCTGCTGTGACATTTACAAACCGTCCCCGTGGGGGTCGGGTGGCAGAGCGACTGCCCGGAGAGCGGGAGATCCGTGGTTCGATAAACCGAAGCATAAAACAAGGACTGGTCGGCTCGGAGTCAGCATACTGTGTCTGAGTGGGGTATTCATGTTAAACTGCGGCGTGGTAGCTCAGTGGGCTAACACTGTAAAATCTGCATTAGTCCGGACTAGTACAAGCAGCCACACACACACACACACACACACACACAAACACTGGCATGCACGCCGCTATATAAGTGCAATAATCTTGAAACCCCATTTCACCGTACCCAACCTGTGACATTTATACCCACAAACAAACAGCAGTAACATTATGACGGATTATTAGAGTGCATTCAGAACTAAAAACAAATCTTATTTATTTTCAAAAAGTACATTTTCAGTGAAAATCCCCGCCGCGCGCTGGTACAAATCCTCTGTAACATTCTGACCGTCAAACATCTCTGCGCGGATGTCGCTTGACTCTTTCTTGGGTAAAAACAACTTGTTATCTTATCTGGGTCACAGGCTATCAATGTAGCTATTTGGACGATGTGTAATGGCAAATCTACCATCTTCGATAGCATCTGGAATTTGTACGTAGAGACTGTGTGCCTGTTCTTACGGCGATCCCGCAATCACCACAGACGGGGAATGACACACAGACTGGTGTTCGTGAGGGTGACGATCCCGACTGAAGGTTTATACAGTTTGCGTTTTGGAGATATGTTTTCGTGTACAGAGATGGGTGAGTTGAGTTGGGTTGAACTCCGTTTGGAACATATTTTCAGTTATATCACGGCGTGTCAAAGCCCGAGGCGATGACGTTTAGTGGAACCCACGAGCACGGATGACAAACCTAGAAACATAGAAATAATTAATTAAAGTGAATATGGCTGGCATCGTTCGACGACAGTATGTACAGGCCACTCACACAATCCCGACCACTACCACTGTTACTGCTGCTGCGACTACAGTGAGTGAGTGAGTTTGGTTTAACGCCGCTTTTATCACTATTCCAGTTAAACTACGACGTGTCAGCTTAATGTGGGGGGAAAGCCCGAATTGATGCAGGTCTCAGACGTTTACCACTTCGGTGAAACGCACGAGCACGGGTATGGTGCTGACAAACCTAGAAACAGATTTCTGGCGTGCCCAAGAGACGCAACTCTGCACAGCGAATCGCGGCGCCTAAGACGACTAGGCCACCCGTGCCACCTACTACTACAACTACTTCTACCACTACTACTGTTACTGCTACTACTGCTGCTACTACGACTACTACTACTACTATAACTAATAGTCTACATCTATCTCTACTACTACATCTACTATTACCACTACTGCTACTACTACTACTACTACTACTACTACTACTACTACTACTACTACAGCAACTACTACCGCAACAACACATACTACTACTGCTGCAGTTACTACATATACCACTACTGTAAAAAGTCTAGTTCTACCGCTACTTCTGCTACTACTACTACTACTTCTACTACTACTACCACTTCTAATGTTACTACACGTAACGAGTCGACCAGACTCGATTATTTACAGACCGCAGTCACATAGCTGGAATATTGCTGAGTGCGGCGTTAAACAACAACAAAAAACAACAAAAACAATTCTACTACTACTGCAACTACTACTACCACTATTGAAACAGCTGCAAATATTTCTACTAGTTGCTAATGGTTCCACTACAACTACATGATTTTGAGAGCGTTTTCTGTTATTCTATTATTATCATTATCAAATATTGCTGTTTGGCTGTTCAGTCAACTTCGGCAAACACCGCAATCTATCAATGGTGAAGTTCTGAATGTGTTTCCACACAGAATATTGTATGACACCAAGCGTCCAAAATATCTGTTGACGCCGATTTGGCGGAACACATGCTCTGCAAATCCTTCAATCAATCTGCATGGCAGTTACGAACCGGATGTCGATTTTGTTACGCGATTTTGATTGGACAATGCATAGACTCGTTCAAAACTTGCCTGGGAAGATGTTGGTACAGCTGCTATAACTATTTTTATCATTGTAAAATATGTTAGTATTGCTATACTTGATACAACGGGCACTTCGGCAACATCAGCTGAACTTCGGCAAACACCATTATCTGTCTACGGTGAGGTTCTGAATGTGTTTCCAAACACAGAACATTGCATGACACTATGCGCCAAAACGCATCCCGCATGTGCCACGCCCTGTTTTGGATATCCCGTTTATCTGAAGACTCCTTGTCGCGTTCTGGTGGTACATTTTTTACCAATGTGTCATCTCCCGAGTATCATATGTCGATAGTTATACTCGTACCACGCGGTACGTCTTTCAAACCTAAAACAGAGAAAGTTATTTGTAAAAGAAATTTATTCTATAAAACATAGCACAACATTCGCCGAATTTTGGACAGTGGTTTGCAAATACGAAACACATGTGTATTTTGTTCTACTAGACATAAATCAGCGAAAATTTGTTTTTGTTATTAGTGTTTGTGTCTCGTCATATCTTCAACAGTTTTGTGGCCAGAGTATTTGGGTCTTTAGAGTCTCAATTTGACATTAAGGTTTTAGCAGGAAACTCTACTGTATTGGGAATCACTGAAACATCTGGACGTGAAATGGCAAGTTGATCTTTAATTCATCCACGTTAAATCGTTCTACGAATCGTGTCAAGCTTATGATCTCAAGTTTCGCGTCGAAGGTAGACGATCTTGACTAACTTTATTTCAAAATCTACATTTTATGTCGAAATATATGTTATATAAACATTTGAAATAAAAAGATTTTATCTAGATATTCACAAATTTTACCCTCATATGGGATCATAAGCTAAGCTACATGAAATTCATCCAATATTTTAACGAAATGACACGAGGCGGCAGGCATGAATGCTGATACTTCCTCTGTCTATAGATGAAAGAATTTTCTTTTTCAAAAGATGAAATCTAATGACAAGATATAGAATGTCAAGACGCAATGAATGTCTAGCGTCAGCAATTAGCAAGGGGCCCCAGGATGGTTGTAAATCTAATGTCTTGCCAGGTCGATCTGAGGAGGAAAGTCAATTAGTTCCAGCGAAATAGATGATCAATTCACACTTTATCCTGCCTGAATAACACGTGTACTGGCGTGTTGTAAATTTTGCCTGTAACGAATTCGGGTATGTCGACTCATCGGTTGTAACGAAACCAAAGTTACGTTTGCTTGGTTCGAAGACTATTCTTTTGCGTTTCTAGGAATGACCCGAACGACAATAGCTGTCACAGAAATCGCACGTTCTGGTCCAAATTTAAATAAGCTCCGTCAATTCTAAAATGTCGTGCAAAAGAATGAACACGCCGACGTGTCATAGTGGCTTGGATTTTGTGAAAGAAAAATAACTGTCTCCGAAAATTCTTGAAAACAATATGCTTCAGACTGTTGAAAATAATAAGAAATTGTCTGCCACAAAAATTAGATTGCTGCAAGATGTTTTTTCTTTGTTTTAAAAAAAAAATCAGGCTCATAATTTTAATTAAAAAAACCCCCTGGTTTTGTAGCTGTAGCTGATAAATATCTAATCTGGATACCAAATCCCAGCCCCCTGCGCCAGAATATCATATGGCAAGTCCCTCAACCAGTAATGATGAAGGTCGGCAAATTATTTGTGGAATCGTTTTGAGTTCATGAGTTAAATTTTCGGATATAATGAGTTTTTGGCTTTAGCATGTTCATCCAGGAATCACTCAGAATTCACCAAGGCGGTCTGACCCGGTCAACGTGGCCAGAGCTGGTCAACGTGGCCTTCAATGGAACTTCTGGAACAGTGCGGACAACGAATATCCATGCCACCAATCAAACAATTAGAAATGGAATAACATTATACCAACAAAATCATGGTGGTGAAATAAAGAAGAAACGGATATTCAATGGTGATCTATTTGATACGGTGATGGTGATGTATAGTTGGGTTATAGGACATTATTGCAATGTGTCGGCGACTGTTTTCAGCGACTGTTTTACGTTTGGTAACGTTTGGTTAAGTTTGTAATGTAGGCGACAAACGGAATCGGGTGGTCAGGCTCACTGACTTGGTTGACGCATGTAATCCTATCCCAATTGCATGGCTTGATGCTTTTGATATCGATGCTCCAGACTCGACTACTTACAGACGCCGTCATAGAGGTGGAATAGTACTGAGTGGGGCGTTAATCAACAAACAAAACAGGTCGACGTCATATATAGCTGGAACATTATTTATGGTTTAAATCTCACTCATATAAACACAATGTTTCACGGTATGCTTTCAGCAGTTGTATACTGTACGTTTTAATCTGTCATTAAATTACGTTATTTTGAAGGTTTAAAGCAGTTTACACGAAGACACGCTATATTTCAAATTCTGAACAGCCACGTGTTATCAATTTACCAAAAAAGTACGTAACGGTTTTACTGTGTAAGTTTACGTTTTTACACAAGGCTTAATCATAATAAACAAGTTCAATATTCATTGTATTTGAAACTAGAATAAAGAAAAATATATTTCTAATTTCGTTTCGCAGAATCTATTACTCTAACATGAAGATGATTAAAAGCGCTGACTTGTTTACGAGGTGAAATGTGAAATGGACAAGCGGCGTTTCTGATTTATAATTTTCTATAGGTGATGAAATTGGAAATAATAAAAAAAGGAAAGGTGATTTGAGAAAGGCGAAAACAGTAACTGTAATGAAAGGAAGGGATCAGATATTGTCATACACACACACGGGCAATGTCGTAAATTATCTTAGTTGTCAATTTCATGAAATTAACACCACGTCAGGTGTCACATACCTCGGCCCCGAAGTCCCTCGCAGTGCGTTAGCGATCACCCTGTCGCAAACATGAGAGTTTTATAGCCTTAACTGGAATCACAATGTCTGGAATGGTATCTGTTTTGGGTAGACTTGATTAATTTTTTTCAAAAGTGCATGAAAAGCCGTTGTTGAAAACGGTCTGCAGGGGTCATTGGAAGACACCGGGTTTGTCAGTTGAAGATTTATGCGATTTTTGTTATATTTTTTGTTATTCAGAGGGATTGCGATACGGAAAATTATACGAAACTGAATCTGAAATATGAATCTGAATGTTATGAACGAAGAAGCACGTATGCCGGTAATATTTCCCTGATAAAGTTAATGGGCACGTTGAATCACAGTAACAGTGTTACAATAACCTTTAACGTGCGTCAGTTGAAGGGGACACGAGAGGTCAATGGCGCCGTAATTCGACCTACAGAGTTTCGTCCCTTGACTGTCAGAATCCATTGGTCGCAAGTCTGATTCCCAGATTGACTAAAGTTGTGATATAACATTGTTGAAAGCGGTATGTAAACCAACCCTGTCACTAATAGTTTCAGTTCTGTAAATTTACAAACGTGTTCGAAAACAATCTGAAGAGATTTGATTAAATAGTTTGCAATATCTATCCAACAGAATTTGAGTATTTAAGGCGCGATTTGCTGTGCTGAGTTGCGTCCCTTGGGCACGCCAGAAACCTATGATTGGGGGTTCGAACCCCGGTTCGCCCCGATTATGTTTCTAGGTTTGTCAGCACCATACCCGTGCTCGTGGGTTTCGCCGAAGTGGTAAACGTCTGAGACCTACATCATTTCGGGCTTTCCTCCCACATTAGGTGAAATGAGGTGAAATTGGGTTTAATGTCGCGTCCAAGAATATTGCACTTATATAGCGACGTGCATGTACGGCATGTACGTGTGTGTGTTTGTGTGGCTGCTTGTACTAGTCCGGACTGATGCCGATTTATAGTGCTAGCCCACTGAGATACCATGCCACAGTTTAACATGAATACCCCACTCAGACACAGAATACTGACTCCGAGCCGACCAGTCCTTGTTTTAGCCCCTTAATGCCGAGCGCCAGACAGGGTAACACCATCCTTCTACATTAAGCTGACCCGCCGTGATATAACTGGGATACCGTTAAAAGCGGCGTTTAACACAACTCACTTACTGTTTCAAGTGTTACTTCTGTTGCCAAGACTCTGACTGTGGTCCACAGTTTCATGTCGGCCCTCATAGAATTTTCTTTTTGTCCTAATATATCCCTGTTTGTTTTGTAAGCCCTCGAATCCTGTTCGCTTCACAACTTTCTTTGCATCGAATATGACCTCTCTGTGTGGCATGATAACAACTGTGGCGATAATGTCGTGTGGGTGGAGGCTTATGCTCTCGCTGGATTTCAGACTTAGGTACGAGGGGCGTGTTCCACGTAGGACAGATTTCATTTGCCGGAACCGGAAATAGTCACTGGGGGCTAAGTCTGGACTGAAGGGTGGATGATTTAACTGTTCAAACCCAGACATAGCCTCAAGTCACTATTTCCTGTTTCGGCAAATGAAATCCGCCCTATGTGGAAGACGCTTCCAGGATGACGAGGACATAAAGGCTGCCACAGAGGCGTGGTTAGGGGGCCAATCTGCGGATTTCTATTAAAGTGGTATTAAAAGCTCGAAGGACAAATGGAATAAGTGTATTGAGGTGAATGGAGATTATAGTGAAAAATAAAAATGCAAAAGATATTCTGTGACTTGGTCTAATATTGAAGTTGCAAAACTGATTGAACGCCCCTCGTAGATTGTGGACTACTTTAAAGCTGATGCCATCAGCTGTGCTTGCACTAAACTTAGGATTGTCAGTCATTCCTCGGGAATACTATAAAATATCGGATTGGGTTAACGGACATGATCATCGTCCAAGATGATTTACGTATCTCGGGTTTGGTCAGCTTTCCTCAGGTAGTTCATAGTGAAGGTGTTCGATGTCTTCCCGGTACAGACAGCACATACTCAAATGCACCAAAATTCTTTTTGTTTCACTCATCTCAATGTATCAATCAATATTTGGATGTTCGTTTTCATGCAAGAATTTAATTCGGCTAACTGTTTCCTGAGTTGTGACCGAGTGCTCCAGCTCATCAGTGGCACGCGTGGTTCTCGCTGCGTCGGCCTTGTGGCCCCATGGTTGGCGGGCCTCTTTTCTTCCTCGCAATTATTTAACGAGAGCGTTTGTTAAAGTTGTTACTTATGGAATACAGTTTTGAGTTAACGGAGGAAATATTCACGTCGATGGTTTCAAACTTGATAATAACAACTGCACCATTTACTGGAAATGCAGAATGAATACTTCTAGAAAAGAATGAGATATTTATGAACATTAGCTGCAGCTATCCACCACACACGAACAATTTGTTTGCCCCCAAAAGGATTAAAACTGTGTAACGTGTTTTCAGTTTTTTTATGTGAATAATTTATAACTGTATAGCAAGCACTTTGAACAAAACATGTTAATATATTCTCTGAGCAACACTAGCATCCTAAGTTTGGAATAACATCTCACATAACGACCTTTCACTCTTATACAATCTTTTATTTCAGAGAACAATTCCAGTTTTTTTATGCAAAACATAAATACAATTTAGCTCTCCTCGGATGCGCCTATATTCAACTCATTTTCACTTGCTATGTATAGGATCTTGACATTACATGTTGATAGAGGGACCCACGCATGGCGGGAGGGGGCACCTTGCCTTGAGGGACTGATGGGGGGATTAACGCTGTCATCTCCCGTGCCTGGTTTCCAGGGGACAGTTTCCATAAAATGTGTGAAAACATGGCTTTTGTTTCACCTGAAAGAAGACCTGTTACACCCAGTCTCCCCACGGGCGACGGAGACACGTCTCAAAGACGCCGTGTCACTTGTTGAAGACAACAGCACAATGCGTTGTCATTCAGAATTTGGATCGGATCTTAAAGGCACGCTGTATATGTCCAGATCTGTCCTTTCCAGGGCGGATGCAATGTGTATTGAGTGGTCACAATGGCGATTGAACGTGGGTAACTTTGACCTGCTGATTGCGTGTCAACTTACCTCTTAGTAGTGACTGTTATTGTTATACACATTATACACAGGTATGATTTATGGATTTCACAATATGTTGCAATACACCCGATGAAGACAATAATAGCCATATACAGGTAAGCATTTATACTGAACACAAAATGTTAGTGGTCATGACGTTTTGGGGGGATATTTTCTGTAGTGAAGGCTCAGAACACAACAGAAACAAAAACATCCTCAAAACTATTCATGATCCCGAACATTTTTTGTTCAGGATAATTATGTAGATCATCAATACACTCTAGTTCGGTCAGTGTAGTGAAGGATCTACATAATTATACTGAATAAAATAGTTTGGCCAGTGACCCGTTAAGACCCGATAATGGGTCTTCAGCAACCCATGCTTGGCGTAAAAGGCGACTATGCTTGTTGTAAGAGGCGACTAACGGGATAGGGTGGTCAGACTCGCTGACTTGGTTGACACATGTCATCGTATCCCAACTGCGTGGATCGATGCTCACTGGTCAATCACTGGATTGTGTGGTCCAGACTCGATTATTTACAGACCCCCGTCATATAGCTGGGACATATCTGAGTGCGGCGTTAAACAACAAACCAATAAAAATCCCACAGTTCGGTCAGTATATTTGGGGGTCAATAGATTTGCCTGAACCTAGATAGTAGAATGCGCAATTGGGATACGATGACATGCATCAACCAAGTCAGCGAGCCTGACCACCCAATCCCGTTAGTCGCCTCTTAAAACAAGCATGGGTTGCTGTAGATCAATCCTCGGAGAGCACCACACTCACACAGTCAGACATAGACGGTGCATATGATACTTGGTGTGGAATGGTAAAATGTGAGATGTTAGATAAACTACCTCACAAAATAAATGAATAAATGGAAAAATGAATTTTCTAATTCTTTGAGTGTAAATGACACAGGCAGTAAGGTGTTAAAGGTACCCACGGTAGAGCCTCCATTTCTTGTATATTTTGAGGTTGAAAAAACAAGTGAGGAATTGTATTTGCAAATGCCACGGGTCCGACGATATTCCTATTGAAGTTTTTATGGAATAATAACTCTATTTTGTGTTTTCTAAAATGTGCTTATATGTTCCAGGTCAGATCCAAAGAAATGTGGTCTTCGCGGCTAATTAATCCCATACCGAAGTCCAACACAGCAGACCCCAGAGATCCCCACTCATAGGGGGATTAATTTAGTTCCGGTGGTGTACAAACTTTACCGTAATATCCTAAATAATAGATTAAAATTTTGGGCAGAAAATTCATTTTTATTGCGGAAGAACAAAATGGGTTTAGAAAGGTTAGGACCACAATAGACCAGTTATCATCACTGACGTCAATCGTAGAAAATAAAATAAGAAAATAAATACCATTTTTTACAGCCATCGTTGATTTTCGGAAAGCGTTTTTTTCAGTGGAAAGACTTATATTATGGCACTGACTAAGTGGAATGGGGATTAGAGGTAAAATATGGAAAGTGCTACACTCTGTTTTTGACAATGTTTCCAGTTGTGAAAGAGTTAATTGTTTTACGACAGACTGGTTTTCGGTCAAATGTGGTTTAAAACAAGGCTGCCTTTTGTCGCCTCTCTTATTCAACCTATTTAGAAACAACTTAACCCTTACTCTTTAGGCCTTAGATATTGGAGCAAGGCTGAACGGTGAATTCTTATGCGTTTTACTACATGCTGATGACGTAATTCTTTTGGCGGAAACAGTCGGATCTCGAAGTCTTGCTTGGATGCCTTGGTAGCTGTTGTGTGAAAAGCAATATGCAAATTAATGGGGATAAATTTAAGGTAATGCACTTCCGGTTGTGTCATGTATTCACAGTTGACAGATGTACATTCCTATCTTGGCCTTCTATTACAAGAGCATTTAGACTACAGTATCACAGATATGCCTGTGGCTCAGTCGGCAAGTAGAGCGCTGGGTCTCTTAATTGCTAAGAGTAAGGCAATGGGTGGTATACCCTACAATGTTTTTTCAAGGGTATTTTAATCGCTGGTTGTGCCAGTTTAACACATGGAGCTGTTATTTTCGGTACCAACGAACACAATGTTATTGAAAAGGTTCAGAATCAAGCCTGTAGATTTTTCTTTGGTCTTGGTAAATCCACACGTAATGATGCGATCAATGGCGATATGGGCTGGGACCGATTGAATATTGCCCAGTGGAAAAGTGTCCTTGGTCACTGGAGGCGAGTTACTGATATGAATGACACTAGATAATGGTTTAATGCCGCTTTTAACAGTATTTCAGTTACATCGCGACGTGTCAGCTTACTGTGGGAGGAAAGCCCATATTGATGCAGGTCTCAGACGTTTACCACTTTGGTGAAACCCACGAGCACTTGCATGGTACTGACAAACCTAGAAATATAATCGGGGCGAACCGGGATTCGAACCCACAATACGTGACATTCGAAAATCGCTGATTACGTACATACTAATACACGTTGCACGTTAGAGGAAGTGGAAACACCATGGCACTGTACTCGTAACACGTTAGAGGAAGTGGGAACACCATGGCACTGTACTCGTAACACGTTAGAGGAAGTAGAAACACCATGGCACTGTACTCGTAACACGTTAGAGGAAGTAGAAACACCATGGGACTGCACTCGTAACACGTTAGAGGAAGTGGGAACACTATGGCACTGTACTCGTAACACGTTAGAGGAAGTGGAAACACCATGGCACTGTACTCGTAACACGTTAGAGGAAGTAGAAACACCATGGCACTGTACTCGTAACACGTTAGAGGAAGTAGAAACACCATGGCACTGTACTCGTAACACGTTAGAGGAAGTAGAAACACCATGGGACTGCACTCGTAACACGTTAGAGGAAGTAGAAACACCATGGCGCTGTACTCGTAACACGTTAGAGGAAGTGGGAACACCATGGCACTGTACTCGTAACACGTTAGAGGAAGTAGAAACACCATGGCGCTGTACTCGTAACACGTTAGAGGAAGTGGGAACACCATGGCGCTGTACTCGTAACACGTTAGAGGAAGTAGAAACACAATGGGACTGTACTCGTAACACGTTAGAGGAAGTGGGAACACCATGGCACTGTACTCGTAACACGTTAGAGGAAGTGGAAACACCATGGGACTGTACTCGTAACACGTTAGAGGAAGTGGAAACACCATGGCGCTGTACTCGTAACACGTTAGAGGAAGTGGGAACACCATGGGACTGTACTCGTAACACGTTAGAGGAAGTGGGAACACCATGGCACTGTACTCGTAACACGTTAGAGGAAGTGGGAACACCATGGCACTGTACTCGTAACACGTTAGAGGAAGTAGAAACACCATGGCGCTGTACTCGTAACACGTTAGAGGAAGTGGGAACACCATGGCGCTGTACTCGTAACACGTTAGAGGAAGTAGAAACACCATGGGACTGTACTCGTAACACGTTAGAGGAAGTGGGAACACCATGGCACTGTACTCGTAACACGTTAGAGGAAGTGGGAACACCATGGGACTGTACTCGTAACACGTTAGAGGAAGTAGAAACACCATGGCGCTGTACTCGTAACACGTTAGAGGAAGTGGGAACACAATGGCACTGTACTCGTAACACGTTAGAGGAAGTGGGAACACCATGGCACTGTACTCGTAACACGTTAGAGGAAGTGGGAACACCATGGGACTGTACTCGTAACACGTTAGAGGAAGTGGGAACACCATGGCGCTGTACTCGTAACACGTTAGAGGAAGTGGGAACACCATGGCACTGTACTCGTAACACGTTAGAGGAAGTGGGAACACAATGGCACTGTACTCGTAACACGTTAGAGGAAGTGGGAACACAATGGCACTGTACTCGTAACACGTTAGAGGAAGTGGGAACACAATGGCACTGTACTCGTAACACGTTAGAGGAAGTGGGAACACAATGGCACTGTACTCGTAACACGTTAGAGGAAGTGGGAACACAATGGCACTGTACTCGTAACACGTTAGAGGAAGTAGAAACACCATGGCGCTGTACTCGTAACACGTTAGAGGAAGTGGGAACACAATGGCACTGTACTCGTAACACGTTAGAGGAAGTGGGAACACCATGGGACTGTACTCGTAACACGTTAGAGGAAGTAGAAACACCATGGGACTGTACTCGTAACACGTTAGAGGAAGTGGGAACACCATGGCACTGTACTCGTAACACGTTAGAGGAAGTGGGAACACCATGGCACTGTACTCGTAACACGTTAGAGGAAGTGGGAACACAATGGCACTGTACTCGTAACACGTTAGAGGAAGTGGGAACACTATGGCACTGTACTCGTAACGCGTTAGAGGAAGTAGAAACACCATGGGACTGTACTCGTAACACGTTAGAGGAAGCGGGAACACTATGGCGCTGTACTCGTAACACGTTAGAGGAAGTAGAAACACCATGGGACTGTACTCGTAACACGTTAGAGGAAGTGGGAACACAATGGCGCTGTACTCGTAACACGTTAGAGGAAGGTGAACAAGTCTCTTTCTGGATTTTGGGGTTCCGCCTCCTTCTCCCTTGAACCCCGAATATGATCTCATATTTCCCGCTGAGTCCCAGTGCTCATCCCCGAATCCCTAATACTACTAAACACAAGTGTCAAAAGCATTGAGAAAAGGGTGCGATTTGAAGTTAAGTTACTGAAACAAATATCGGAAGAAATGTATATGAAGAAAATGTGTATGTACAACACTATATGTTTTAAAATGTTGACCCTGCCTACCAAATATTGTTTTTTTTGCGTCCCGAATATCCTCAAAATAGACCCCCGATTCCCGCGTAACAAAAGGGGGTTAACCTCATGCTTTAAAAGGGGATACGGGTGGCCCAGTCGTCTGAAGCGCCGCGATTCGCTGTGCAGAGTTGCGTCCCTTGGGAACTCCAGCAACCTTCGAATCCCGATTCGCCCAGATTGTGTTTCTAGGTTTGTCAGCACCATACCCGTGCTTGTGGGTTTCACCGAAGTGGTAAACGTCTGAGACCAGCAACATTTCGGGCTTACCTCCCACACTAAGCTGACCAGCCCTGATATAACTGTAATACTGTTAAAAGCAGCTTTAAACCCAACTCACTCACTCATGCTTTAAAGAAACAGTGATGTCACCAGTACTCATAACATTATTTTGTGCAGGCACAAAAACAACCGATTCATCTACCAATATCAGGACCTATTTGAAAACGCAAGGAAACATCTATTCCAGCTAAACAATGCTTGTAACATGCTTGTCATCCGTGTTTAATACATCGAGGGATCGGATCGGTGATTGTCGATCAAGGCCGAACTCGTGTTCAAAACAGGAATTTTGATTGGTTGTTGACTTGAAGCTCATGCGCGAGAGAAATTCCGTGCACAGGTTAGTGACAAGGGACATGGCGCTGATGACGTTACTTCCCAACCGAAGCTATGACTGCGAATGGGTCCGGGGTTGTGATAATGGATGATGGTGATGGTGGTGGGGAAGTGTTTATCATATGTTACCTGTGTTCAATGTAAGTCTTTCTCAACGGTGTCTAGATTCTAGAAACGAAAGAGAAATGCGTTTTAAATACTGTGAAATTCAGAAAGAGACGATGAAATTAAAACAATTAAACATGTTAAGCAACGACATCTGCGTAACAAAAAGAAAACAAATCTTTTGTTTCTCGTATTCGTCTATAAAAACAGTTCATGATAAGGTCAACACATTGATATTACGATTCCATTTGTGATAGATGAGACACTACAAATTGTAGAAAGAAATGATGGTATCATCTCCCAAGAACTCGTCCTTTATCTAAAACCAGATCCTGGAGTTTCAAGATTTTTAGAGAGCTCCATACATGCACACGCCTTCCAAAGATCCTGGTTTCAACTCGGTGCGGCATTCATTGTTCGTATTCGTGCAAGATACACGACCCCCTGTGTAGTGTGTTGACTCGTTGCCATGGTTACATGGAAACGTAAATGTGACAAAAAGGAATGACGATATATTCTCTAATAGGTGCAACTTTGATGCTGAGCCTTTAAGAGATGACGATCCTCTTAATAATTACTTTCCCTCACTCGACTCGACGGCGTCTAAAAGGGGTAAAATCAATGCATTATCTGCAAGCAAAAACGGGTATTTTTAATGTCTATGTTTAATTCCCGTCTTATCAGGGTTTATATCCACTTTTTCCTTTTCTGACACAATATCTACTTTTCTCTTCAAACCCATCACGCTAATTTGCAAAGTAGCGAAACGGGACAAAAAATGAATTTCCAATAATAAGTGACTGGTGATTTTGTGCAAGCAAAGTAATGCTTGGGAGGGATGTAAAATTACTGTTTTCACGTAGCGCCGGAGAAATTAAGGTTGATGAATTTAGCGGATCTGGCCGTATCTCCTGATTAGTTGTGATAAACATTAATGCTATCTTGGCCGTTCCGCTACAGGTCTTCTCAATGCTGTATTGTTAGTTGTACGGACAATAGCATCAGCAGTGTAAGATTTGACTCATCATTTCTTGATGGCATTTACCGTAAAACTAATTTGGTTTCTCGGGCGGCTTAAGTGAAAAATTGTGATTATGGACGTCTCCCGTCAGCGATGTGACTGGGCCGTGATCTGGGTAAAATAGTGTTTAGTTTTCATTCTTTGACGGTTAAAAACGTCTGTAGATTACGAGGAAAATGTGACGTTAGAGGGGTCAAAAGAATAATTTGCCTTTTCTTTCAAAATACATCTAAAAGTATCCATCAGACAGTTAAAACCGTGGTACCATCTTTGACTGCCGTATTTACTCCGTGTATTCGTGTATGGTATGCGTCCGTTCGTGTTTCATGATCCTGCTCAGTGGGAAATTAAATGATATTTTTTGTTCTGCTCTCAGTAATACATTAGTGTATTTCCAAGAATTATTTAGATTCTGCTTGTAATTGTAAAGAAGATTACCCTTTCATAATCCTTACAAGGATGAAGGACATCAGTATATTGTAGGATATATCCAGTTTTTGTGAACGAGGAAAGAGCCAATATATTCTGCCTTCCATGTATACTCAAAAACAAAAGTAACTGTGACATGTTATGTGTATCATTTGCATGGTGATTATGTATCACTCCGCATTTAAACATCATCGAGCTACTTTTCCTTATCAATTTACAAAGCCATAAAGTCATTATCATCATTATTATAACTATTTTCGATTGATATATTTTGTTTGAGTTCATCGTATCATTGATTTTAGACGCTTACATGACATTGCACCAGCACCTCTGACAGGGACTGCAAAATCAATTTCTCTGATCTAAATTCCGACTTATACGAGAAAATCATCGATCCACCGGGTTGTTATAGCTGGCGTGTCTGTATGTCGTGTCTATTCTGTACTAGTCTGTCTCCCAGAACCTAGAGAATACATTTAAAAAAAAGTCCAATTCAAGTCTAGAATGATATGGCAAGTCAAGAAATTAAGGATTGTACTGCGCTCCATTTAGATTTTTTATTTTCATTTTGTAGGTATATATATTAAATAAAATAACTTTATTTCTTGGACTAAATGTCATTCTATCGCTGTACTGACGTCATGCTTTGTACAAATGTCTGCACTGTCTTGCCTTGAAGCTGGCTTAGAGAGATATGATGTTAGAATCACACACCGAGTCTGCTTTTCTATTCTTTTTGGTTACTATTTACCGATATATGTAATGGCATTTACACTGAGAATTAAGCCACGCATTCCAACAGTTGCACCATGTCTGAGAATGCAATGTCCTGCCGCAATTGACCGCCAGTGAGTGTGGTCAACAGCCGCTGAAGACCAAATCCGGCACCACGCTGGTCGCCTTGACCGGTGTGTACCACAGGGTAGCTATTTACACGGGCCTGACTTGTGTATTCGTGATTGGATGTGACGGTTTTAAATGGCGGAGGGGCGGTAAGGGGTACAATTACGTGAAAAACCAGCATGGCGGCCAAACACCAGAGTGTCAAAATTCTGAAATACGATTCTCGACGAAACGAAATTACATTTCCCCCTGCGATGTCCCGAGATAGCGAAAGGTGGAGAGGTCTTTAGAAGGGCATAGCCCAAGGGGAGACTTCAGAACAGAATACCGTTGCCCCTCCCAGAACATCAGGGGAGGAAGAAATTAGCTTTAAGGTGTCCTGTAACCGCTAGTTTCGTCAAGAGCCCGTGGAGAGGATAATATGTTTCTGTTTAAGAAAAAACTTAACCTTCAGACAGCCTCTCGACTGTAATATGTATAAACGGCTGCCAATTACTTCCATAGTGAATGGCCTTTTGGGTTCCAGGTTCGAATCCCACTGGGCTCGCTGCGCGGGTATTTTGTTTAACTGTTGTCTTTTGTTTAAGGTTTATCGTGGGTTGAATGAAATCTGTACCGAGACAAAGTGCTTTTTGCAAACAAGCAACCTTGGCTGCCAAACAAAGGATGAAGTTAGTCTGGCTGGTTGGGGTTATGTACCGAACTTAAAATCTAAACAATTCAAGTAGACAGAGAAAGCACGGGAAATGAGAAACCGATAAAGAACATGCAAAACGAGAGGCAACCAACCAAGGGAAGTATAAACAAACAAAACAAATTTCATATTGTCTTTAATACATCACCGCGATGTTATCCGTCATGTCGACGTTAATCCGTCATCTCGACGCCAACCCGTTATATCGTCCTTAACCCGTCATCGAGTTGTTAATGCTTCATCCCGGCGTTAATCCGCCATCACGATGCTTTTCCACACTTTCTCTCGATATCAATTAACCGATAACCTCGTCGATAACCCGTCTTAATGACGTTTATTCGATAACTTCAGGTTATACTTTATTGTCAACCTGATTGAACAGCCATCTAAATAAAACCCTACTCCAAACCGAGGAGTTGTGCACTGTGGATGTCTCTGAAACTAAAATTCCCGAAAACCCCAGAAAGTCTACAATACTCTGTCAAGTCTACGTTACTTCAGTTTCAGGAAAGTGAAGAGATTATCCACGCTTCATGTATTAAAAGACAAGTTAACAAACGAAACAACAATGAAAAATCATTTCAGAGACGAAATATTAGTCCACAAGGAAAATTGTGATATTACTGTAAATATTAGTTATGAAGATTCTGGTTAGTTGATTAAAATTGTAGTTTATGATATAAAAAGTGTTTAAATGTATCTCGCACTTGAAAGTAAATATATTTACATAAATTTACTGTTAATCTTTGTTTCGGTTTTATTTGAAATGCGTAATCTACCAGCGCCTCATGTTTTGTGTTAGCGTATGAATGCTTGAAAAGTTATAATCGGCTGTATTTCTTCCTTCTTATATTTTGTTACTACATTAACGCCAACATGGTATCGTAAATCATTTACTGACAACGATAATGTTTCGTGTATCTTTTGTACCTCGACAAATTCCTGACGAAATGACATTTAATGTTGTTGAGGAGAATAACAGTTTTTTTCACATTTCCGACGTTAAAATGATTTCTGCGTATATTAACTGTTTCAAATCATTTAAAAAATACTTCGTGCATTCAAGCGATGGAAGTAAAGTTTTTCTGACAATATTTCATACGTGGCGAATATAAAATAAAACAGTCTTTGATGTGTGACCTTTGAACGAGCGATTTTTTAAATAAAAATAAATATATATATTTCTATACGAATGGTACGTGTCGCAATGTTAAAACTTTCAGCATTGTTTTATGTCAGCACTTTCTTGTACGTGTGAGCTATTTACAACTGAAATAGTTTGTCCAAATGCTCCTTTATAAACTCCCAGATGCTGGGAAAATACTTTCCATTTCACGCAACTGTCAAGGTAAGGTCTCGTAGTACCTCGCGAGACGTGACGATAGTCACGCTACGCGAGATTTGATGGATGATAGAACCCCAAAAGGATTAAGGTGTTAGAAATATATCTTTTTGTGCCCATGACTAATAGACACAGATTTCAGTTCTTGTTAAAAAAACGATTATTAGCGGTTTATCAGAGTGGAGGGGATGGTTGATTAATTGGAAGGATTGAAAGCGAGGTCCTGCAATATATCACCACGAAACAGGACGGTTAAGGTAACATACCCAGTGCTTCAGTAGATATTGCTTTGGTAACGTAGACAAAAATATATATTTCATTTTGTTTTATATTTGTTATTGACTATGGTGAGTATTTTCTTGTTGGAAGTTACGCTTCCAAAACAGTTCGTGGGTCATATTTTGACGTCGTGACAACAAACACACATCACAGTTTAACAACGAGGCTTAGTCATATATCACCCAAACACGTTAACGCTTTAGGTAAAAACATTATAGTTCTGTCATATGTTTTTTCCCTCTCACATAGTCGTTTGATGCAGTTGGTTACAAGAAACACAACGCCATTTTGTCTTTCTGTTGTTACTCATCTTTGATGAAATAGCGACAAGCTGGGTCTTTGTATGTTGGGAGCGAGTGATGAATCAGGGAATCTATCTATATCGCAAATTAACTCCATGGAATAATTTTATGAAAAGAACACTTTTGTCATCGCACTATTTTAAAATGAAAACTGATTTTATGTGATCTGTTCATTTCCCCTTCTTCTTAATGCAGATGTTTGTTGAGTTAGCTTTTCCTTCCGACATGCCTCAAAAAGAAAAGACGCCGTGATATTATTAACGTCAAATATTTGACGCCAACAATTTATACATCGTGCTAACTTACAAAAGACAGTGACCATGCGTGTCGTCCCTAATAAATAGACAACCCGCGGCCCGGAGTCACGTATTAAACAATGAAATCGATTACTTTGCTTTCTGTCAACCATGAAATGTACATTTGACACACGGCACCTGCTTTGTGTCTAAACACGAGACCCCGCTAATTGCAAAAACGTTCTTGTTGAAACATTAAAGAAAATCTTTGAAGTAGATACATAATTCACGGATACTGAAACAACGAGTTCGGGTTTTTGAGGACTTTGTTAGCGAAACAAGACTTAATGAACGGTAATTTTAGGCTTGTAACCAATGACAAACTATTCAATACATCGGAAATAAATACCAAAAACGCGGTGGGATATTATTATCATTATTAACATAATTATCTAAATAACAGGTTTTGTGGTGGTATTGAAGCCAGACAGAAATGGGTATCTTATTAGGGGTCATTTTGCTATGGTTATCCTACAATACGATAATGTGCTGGACATGTGGTATGCATGGGTTAATTTTTGTGACTATCGTCATCTACAATATGGATAGTGAGTGGCGAGTAAATATCTAAAAACGTGCCCACACGAATAATTCATGAAACCTCACGAGAGATATTTCCTAAACAACCCAAAAGATAATAAAGTTTATTGCGGATGTGTTTATTTATGATATTATTTCCCAGTAACACAAACAAGGTTCATAATTTGGGGTTTATTAAATATTTGAGAACTTGTATTTACAATATTGACAAGTGTGTCACCTTATGCTTGGAATGCCATTACTAAATATATCAATATGTTTCAAATGATTTAAATTATCACAAATGATATCTCTGGTTTGAAATGAAAATAAAAATATGATTGTCTTGAAATACATTCTTTTTTAATGAAACACATAATTCCAGCTGGTAATGCTAAATACTGGGCAAAACGAATGTGTGAACATAATCGACCAAATGTGTCACTATGAATATCCCAGAGCAGCATATAAGTGTCAGTAGTCGTGGCTGGGAAATTGCTGAAAGCGATCTAAAACCATATACACCATATAACCATTTGAACACTTGAACTTGCCTTTGCATGTGTTTGTGACAGGTACAACCGGTGGGGCAGGATACGCTGACCTTTTCATGAAGATCTAGTATCCCCACTTTCTGATAGTGATTCATAAACACAAGCTTACGATATAGTGGGACTCGAACAACGGAGTCTGTTTTAAGTAGAGATTTTTTCTGATTATGGACATAGTTTTATCTCTTATATTAAACCTAAAATGGGCATTTCTAGTATATAGTTATATATTGTAAATTATAAATTGAAGAAATTGCTTCAAAAGTAATATTCCATTAGTTGTTACTGAAGGATAAATATGGTATTTCAAAGTAAGCATAAACATGTTCAAGACACAAGACCAGAAGGGTCAAGGTCCAGTATGCAGCGGTCACTCATTGACATATGGCGTGAAGCATGTGCACCTCGTGCATCCCGTGATCGAAGGGCTACGTATTGTCAGCGTAATTCAAGTGTTTGTATTTAAAGGAAAATGGTGAAATTTTGTCAAACGAATAATATTTGTTTTGAATATTCTTTTACCTGTAAGAAGTGAATCCTTTGATCTGCTAGGTCAAAATATAATGAATTATTTCTTTTAGACTTTTTAAGACGTCTTAATCTCTATCGATTAGCCATACTCAAAGTCTTAAACATATAAGAAACAAGAAACAATTAATCAGCAAAATGCCATTTTACGCTCTATAATTATCTATCATTAAGAAAATGAACATAATGAAACAAACCATTTTAATTAAATTAAATAAAAAGAAAAAAAACAAACTTTTTTTAATATACCATTAAGCCTAAGGTCACAGTTGATATGAAGATCTCAAATGTCTTGACAATCTACAAAACCCAGTCCTGTTCCCACAACCCAAGATTTACATTTAAAATGTTGCCACGCCGGAATCATTTCCCTGCTTGAACAACCATTCCAGCATCAACAACAAAAACTGCAGCGCTGCAACGACACTGTACACCAACATTTACAACGAAGCCTTTCACCGTTCCATCCCAGCGAATCCTGGTGCAGTGTCAAGTTAATTTTCCATTGGCGAATTAGCACAACAGGCGCGTGCTGTCCCGCTTTGTGCTGCTTCAGCGGCGATGTGAGAGAGGTTGTGTCGTGCTGTCGTCAACCACGGCGCTTGTGTGGACGAGCACGCAGCGGGATGTCGCGAACGTCGATCCGGGCTCTTTATGCGATGTGCGCAGAGCCTGCGTAGAAAGTCGCACCTGACTCTATGAACAAGAAATGGTTGCTAATGCTTGCCAATCATATCGTAAAACTAAGCGTTAGCTCTTAAAAGGGGAGAGAGATTACAAAGAATGCAAGACTTTGAGATTTGTAAACACGGTGTGACTTGGAAAAGTCGACACATTATAATTTTTTTGTATCGCCCGTGGGGATTCTGGGTAAAAAATGACTCCAACAACCTACGCGTGTCGTACGAGGCGAGTTAATAGATCGGATGGACAGACTCGGTCCTTTTGTTGTTTGTTGTTTCGTTGTTGTTTTTTGTATAACGCCGCACTCAGCAATATTCCAGCTGAATAACGGTGGTCTGTAAATAATAGAGTCTGGAGTAGACAATCAAGTGATCGACATACTGAGCATCCATCCACGTAATTGGGATACGATAACGTGCATCAACCAAGACACTGAGCGTTACCACCCGATACCGTAAGTCGCCTCTTACAACAAGCATGCATGCAAGCTGCTGAAGACCTATTCTCCACCCGGATCTTGACGGGTAACTTGGCTGATTGCGTGTCATTGTATCCCGACGGCGTGGATTCGTTGCTCAGTTTGTTTGTTTGCAAAGATTCGACTATTTACAGGCCGCAGCCTTAAAAATAAACCAACAAACATGTGATGTCTTGGGTATATTTATTCTGAATATATGTGTAAAACATGTTAATATTTGATTTCTGTTTTCATTAGACCACTGGATCACTTGGTCTGTTTAGAGTGATTAGATATTGTTCTGTACGTGTGATATGAATCGTTCAGTACAGTGGGCCGTGTGTCAATGTCTATGTGTGTCAACTTGATGTGTGAGGAAAGCCCAAAGTGTCGCAGGTTATTGACGACAACCACTTTAGTGAAACCCACGAGTACTGGTGTGGTGAAGAAAGGCCACAATAATCGGATCCTACCATGACCAGGGTAGGCAATAACATATCGTGCTTAAACACTGAACAGAGTTGCTTAACCTTAGCTGGAAGGATCAGCTGAAATTGCATCCAAGCAGGGGCAAGGATCATCGTCAATAAACAATACAACGACAAACAATAAACCAAATCACACAATGTAACCAGTCGATTATCAGAATCCCCCTTTCACAAGCTGGGGACAGTGGGGTGACATTCCGACCTCGACATCCTGACGGGACTAGGCATCAACACATTATTATTCATTTCCTTACGAAATTTAGAAAAAAGGACTCGATTAGAAAGAGCCCAAGGCACCACCGTTGATACTTTCATCTTGATTACAAATTGATGATTACACAACTCATGTCACGGGGATGATTGGTTTTGAGTTTCATGATAATGCATCCATACAGGGATTCGAACGCGAGATTTTGGTGTGATTGGCGAACGGTTACAACTAGACTCCTCTCGAAGGTTAAGGTGTGCCGAGTGGTTAAAGCATTCGCTCGTGAAGTCGATTTCTGGTGTCCACCGCCGTGATAATGCTGGAATATTGCTGAAGCGGAGTAATGTTTGCGTTCCAATGTTGTGTCTGTTAATCAACAAACAATTCTTGGAATTCCAAGCTGCCGACTGCGGCCACCCATCCAAAACGTTGCTTACCTTCACCTGACTTGTGACCTTTGCGCTGTGCCAGGACCACGTGCCAGGACGTGCTACCACTGAAAAGAGTATGCTAAAGTTTGATTTGTGAGTTACATCACAGACGCTGTCTATATCAATCAATCAATCAACCTGACGGAAATGTATATTGTCTATCAGCCAAACTATACGAGCTGTAGTTTGCAAATGACACTAACATGTTAAATTGGCGATTCACGCTTCGTTTGGTAACGCCATGTCGTCATGACGTCTGTAAAACATATAAGTTCATGAAAAGAGAAGGTACAAACTATTTCCGAAACTCATCCTTTTCTGAATGTTGAAGTAGGATAAAGGCCCAGTGAAAATCTATTCATTTGAACTAATGTTGTGAAACTTATTGGGAATGTGCAATGGAGGAAAACCAGCTGTCCTTTTCTCTTTCTTCATTTGCAAGCTTTAGACATGTGTCCAATTGGTTTTGCTTCGTTTTCGTTCATAGCCGTACTCAGCAATATTCCAGCTATATGACGGCGGTCTGTAAATATTCGAGTCTGGACCACACAATCCAGTGGTGGATGTCATGAGCATCGATCATTTACAATTGGGATACGATGACATGCATCAACCAAGTCAGCGAGCCTGACCACCCGATCCCGTTAGTCGCCTCCTACGACAATCATAGTCGCCTTTTACGGCAAGCATAGGTTGCTGAAGATCTATTCTACCCCGGATCTTCACAGGTTTCCTATTCACAGCAGTTATCCAGAAAGTATGGCTAGTATACTAGTCAAATCACTTGACATACCGCCCGACTTGAAACGCTCATCCGAACCGCTAACTTATCAGAATGAATACTACGCTGTATATCGCGTTTCTGTCGGTCATTATTGTTGCCGGTCTGAGTGGATGAGGGAGTGAGTTTGGTAGAACGCAGCTTCAAACATTATTTCAGTTATATCACGGAGTGTCAGCTTGATTCGGAAGAAAATCTGAAGCGATGCAGGGTTACCACTTTTACCCATAAGTGAGTGAGTATGGTTTTATGCGGCGTTTAGCAGTGATCCGGCAATATGACGACGGGGAACACCAGAAATGAGCTTGACATATTTACCCTTGTGGGGAATCGAAACCGGGTCTTCTGCGTCACCACCGAACGCTTTAACCACAAAGCTATCCCACCGCCCCGTGAAACCCGCACTGACAATATACATAAATAGGTTGAACCGAGATTTAAGCCCACAGTCATAGGTTTCTGGCACGCCAAAGGGACGCAATTCTTGGGCAATAAACTGAGGCGCCTTAGACGACGACTGGACCATCTGTACTCCCTGACAACCTCACACCCCCCCCCCCCCCCCCACACACACACACACACAACCCCCTCCCCTTTGACATTGCATAACATCTACACTAGTCATTCTTCATCGCAGACCAATAACATTTGATGTTTACTTCTCTCTCCTATTCTTTTCTCTAAACGAAAACTGAATGTAACGTAAATACATTACAATGCCTATCCCCTGGGCTATACAGTATTCAAAATTACGGATGACTTTAAAGGCTATTCTGGAGCTGCATTAAATTTATTCAAACTCACACAGATGGTTTCAATTTAAATTTTGTAATTTACTTGACACGTGATGAAGTTGCATCATCATTGTGTGGAGCAATAGATGGTTTGCCACTTGTTTCTGAGATTCTCTAGTTAAGCAACGCGATCCAACAAGGTTTTCCATTTCAACAAAAACACTTTAGAACACCTACGGGGAAATTACGTGAAATAACGGGTATTGTTCCACTGGTAATACGACAAACCCCTATGCTCTTAATAGACCAAAGCCATTTAATCATCTGCCAACGAGAAATAATACCTTCATCCTAAGCTAAAATCAACAGTTATTACCAAGCCTTTCTTTCCACCGATCATTTTCCGTTTTTATTTACTCTCCGGACTCTGCCATTACGTTTATTCTCCATTCCGTGTTTCCGAACTTCCCGGCACGTCTTCCGGGCCCCGACAGGGGTAAACACAAACTGTCAACTCTCGTTTCCCGAGAATCCTGTAAGTCGTTGTTCTAATACCCCGTCTGGTCACTCAATCGTGACACCGGCTTCCATATTACCCTGAGTCAATTGGAAGACCATTTCTTGTGACAAGTCACGGGGAGTGAGTGAAATGAGTCTCAAATTGTTTACTCCGCGATAGGAAATAGCGCCCTCATCGCGTAACGATCTCTATTTACCCAGCACGGCAGACAAAGTTGTTTGGAAGCTTGGGGGACGTAATCGAGGGAAATATAATCAAAGCTGACGGGCAAGTTGTCACCGTAAATTGCCAGACATCACAAGGCCCAGTCTCCTTGACATGATGATTTTGGTCCTCCTCCAGAAACCGTCCTCACCTCCTTTCCTGCGGACAGATCCAATTCAAAACGGAAACAGGACGAATCACTCCGCCTCGACGCTCTCTTTCCCCTCTCCGACACATTTCCTGTAATACAGTTCCTTGTGGAGAGAGTATTTTGAAACATTTTCTGCTAAATTGGTTTCGAAAGCGCGACGATTTTTGGGGGTACATTAGTATTGAAACAACTGGGTACATTAATGTGGAAACAAGATCCGGGGTAGAATAGGTCTTCAGCAACCCATGCTTGACGTAAAAGGCGATTATGCTTGTCGTGAAAGGCGACTAACGGGATCGGGTGGTCAGGCTCGCTGACTTGGTTGATGCATATAATCGTATCCCATTTGCGTGGATCGATGTTCATGATGTCAATCACTTGATTGTCTGATCCAGACTCGATTATTTACAGACCGCCGTCATATATATAGCTGGAATATTGCTGAGTGCGGCGTTAAACAACAAACCAATCAACCAACAACTGCATATTGTTACTATATTGTATAAAAAAACGATATTAGTAACGTAAGTATTAATAATATCTCTGCAGTTCATCTTTTCATATTTGTTTTATTAAGAGTTAACATATTTGTGTTGGATGAATACCTTGTCATAACTCCGTTTTTTTATTCATGGACAAAATATATCCCAAGTACGGCATGTTTGTACGAGCCTACTAAAGAATATAAGTGTTGGATGAATACCTTGTCATAACCCCGTTTTTTTATTCATGGTCAAAATATATCCAAAGTAGGGCATGTTTGTACGAGCCTACTAAAGAATATAAGTGATTCACCTTGATAAGTTGGCTGAATGTGTCATTAGCAACTTGCCTCAAATTGCGTGAAGCGTTGATCATGCTTTAAGTGTCTATTTTGTCTTACACAGACTCAATTTTTGTATGGACCGCTTGACCGCTTATTACAGTGTTAAACATTTAATCACTTACTCCCTAACCATAATACTTACAATTAGTTACTATAAATTAGTTTTGTGCGGCAAAATCTGCTTATTATTAATATTTCGTAACATGAACCTCATGAAGAAACCCGACGGCCAAATGTTTTAATTTTGTAATGTATCCCCAAGTTTAGAAATCATTCATTGGTGCCAGTGATCGTTTAAAAGTAAATAAATGAAAGAAAACAGTATAACTGTTACGTGGGAATTACTACAAACAGTCGCCGAAAAACCGCAAACTTAAGGTCCAGAATACAACTGTCGTACCCTTATCAAATACATGAATAATCATTTCTTGTGCGTTTCCTTTTTAGCCTCCATCAAACATGGAGGGATACTTTCTTTTGCCCGGCATTTTAGTTTTTTAATGAAAACGTTTTGGGGCTGTTTGACTTGACAACCCAAAACATTACAGTTGTGGATGTTCTCACAACGCAGCCCACCACCCACAGCTTCCCCACATTGTACCGTTATGGGGAATCGAACCCTGGTATACGATGTGACGGGATTTTGTTCTGTCTACAGGGGTACCCTCCCGCCTTGTAACACAGTAAATTGATCCCATACATCCATTCACGGAATTCGTATTTAAACATATGTTTTGGTTTGTTTGTTGTTTAACGCCACACTCAACAAAATTCCAGCTATATGACGGCGGTCTGTAAATAATCGAATCTGGTCCACACAATCCAGTGACTGATGTCATGAGCATCGATCCACGCAATTGGGATACGATGACATGCATTAATCAAGACAGCGAGCGTGACCCCCCGATCCCGTCAGTTTCCTCTTACATTAAGCATAGTCGCCTTTTACGGTAACATGGGTTGCTGATGACCTATTCCACCCCTGATCTTCACGGGTACTTAACATACATGTAATAGTGTTCGTAAAAATCCGTGAAAGGTAACCAAAGGAACACATCTGTGACTGTCACATATGATAATATTATTATGTGTCTGTTTTACTGAAATGGCTTATATAATTGCTCTAAACAATGCATTCTGTGCGAATGTATTCGCGCTGTGAGAAAGCGTTAGCGAGATATGTATGTGCACGGTCATGGGCGTGGTCGGCTCAGTGTGGTAACGCAAAGCTCTCAAGAACACAAAACTCGCTGTAGCAAATTTTGCTCAACCATGAAGCTGGTTCTTGAAGGTCAGATCACACTTCTCCTAAGGTCAGATGTTTCACCTTGGGCTGAAATTACACAAAACCATTTCCAAACCCTGATATTTGGCCAGAACGCATCATTAGGAGACGTTTAAGGAAAATCTATTTCAATTCTGGTGAATCAAAACGCCTCTTATTTCATTGCGAGATGAAAGTGCTTGGTTCTGAAGAACCGGCAACATGCGTGCAGAAGCGATTGAAAGTTGTCATTAGCTGTCAATCCATTTCAAAAGCTGTCAATCTGTGCGCCTCAAGCACGAAGACACTTTCGGGGTAATGTCAGCTCGATCGAAAAAACACAGAATCTTATGAGCTGCTAGACCTACAATGATGGTTTAAAGAGAGGCGACTATTATCTGTTAAAGGGGGAGCGTTGATATTGCGCTTGCTCGGGTCCCTCCGTAAACATGGGTAATTAAATAGTTTGTCGTGGTCGAGAGTATTCTATGCGTTAATTACAGCTATTTTCGCTAAGTGCTAGAGTCCATCACGAAACTTTAACGCGGGTTGGCGAGACGATGAAGAGTTAGGCGCCAAACAACACGGCATGGTCGTAAACTGCTCAAAATGCTGCCGTGTCAAAAAAGACAAGAATTGTGCCATAAATACACAGTCCCAGACAGGTTTTCTATTCACAGCGCAGTCGCCGAGCTATTACTCGAGTAATTTACCGAAGTCATCGCGGTTGTGCATTGCGCGAATTACTCAGCAAAACTAACAGATATATCCTCCCCAGTTCAGTCCTGAAACCAGCGCTCCTGGCGTCCAGCCACTCACATCATCAGTGTCCCCCGACACCCCGCTGCATCTCCCATCACTTCTACCACTCCCCCGCGACCGCTACATGTACTGTGGTATTTCTGTTACAGCTTACTCTGCTTCTGTTACTGCTACTACAGCTTCTGTTACAGCTAACTCTGCTTCTGTTTGTACTACTTCTGTTTCTGCTGCTTCTGCTTCTATAACTGCTACTATAGCTTATGTCGCTGCTACTACTACTTCTGTTACTGCTACTATAGCTTCTGTTACAGCTAACTCTGCTTCTGTTACATCTTACTCTGCTTCTGTTCGTACTACTTCTGTCACTGCTACTACTGCTTCTGTTACTGCTCCTTTAGCTTCTGTTACAGCTTACTCTACTTTTGTTACTACTACTTCTGTTACTGCTACTACTGCTTCTGTTCAGTTTAAACATATTTTATTCTCATGAAAAGGATTGGACACAAGTTATCACAACTAAGAACGCCCTCTCCCATAGATTTACATGTATGCTTATTTACAATTAATAAATTAAATGACAAAAAGGAAAGAAAACACGTTGAGAAGCGTATGTACATTTGCATTGCTCACTCAATCCTTTTTGTTTTCTTTATATATGTATGTACATTCCTAAAAATACTTTCGTTCACATGATTAGGTAAAATTGCATTGCCAACCAGCATCCAGGCAATATTTACATCACAAGTATCTTTCACAATTAACAAAAGTGAGTGCATCAATTCGTTTCTAGCTGATTTAAATAAAGGACATTCAATGAATAAATGATATGAATTTTCACATGGGCTACCACATCGGCATATTGGATCCTCGTTTAAACCTTTTCTAAAAAAGTCATTTTTTTAATTCACTGCAATCATATCTTAATTTTGTATGTATCATGTTAATCTTCCTCAGACCATATGAGAAATATGATGGAACTGTCGATTTATCTGTTCTGGATTTTAATCTGGAGACGGTTTCAATATTCCATTACTGAATATGTATTGTATTCCACAGTGTAATAGCGGATGGTATAAACGAGGATTCGGATAACTTAGTACGTAATAAAGGCAGAGTTATATTGTTAGCAGATCCTAGGTTGTATATTTCGTTTGTCCCGACTTCTACTTCTGATTCTGTTACTGCGACTATAGCTTCTGTTACAGCTTACTCTGCATCTGTTAGTACTATTTCTGTTACTGCTACTTCTGCTTCTATTACTGCTACTATAGCTTCTGTTACAGCTTACTCTGCTTTTGTTACAGCTTACTCTGCTTCTGTTACTGCTACTACTGCTTCTGTTACAGCTTACTCTGCTTCTGTTAATAATAGTTCTGTTACTGCTGCTTCAGTTACAGCTTACTCTGCTTCTGTTAGTAATATTTTTGATACTGCTGCTTCTGCTTCTGTTACAGCTGACTCTGCCTCTGTTATTACTATTTCTGTTACTGTTGCTTCTGCTTCTCTTACTGCTACTGCAGCTTCTATTACTGCTTTTTAATGCTGCTTCTGTTACTGATACTTCTGCTTTTGTTACTGCTACTATGATTTCTGTTACTGGTTACTCTGCTTCTGTTACTGCTACTATAGCTTCTGTTACTGCTACTCTGCTTCTGTTAGTACTACTTCTGTTACTGCTGCTTCTGCTTCTATTACTGCTCCAGGGGCGGTCGGGTAGCCTAGTGGTTAAAGCGTTCGCTCGTCACGCCGAAGACCCGGGTTCGATTCCCGACATTGGTACAATGTGTGAAGCCCATTTCTGGTGTCCCCCGCCGTGATATTACTGGAATAATGCTAAAAGCGGCGTAAAATCAAACTCACTCACTCACTATTACTGCTACAACTGCTTCTGGTAATACTGCTTTTGTTACTGCCGCTACTGCTTCTGTTTCTGCTACGGCTATTGATTCTACTGCTAATACTACACAACTACTACTACTAATACTACTACTACCACGTCAGTTACTACTATCGCTACTGTTGCTATTTCGACAACGGCTACTATTTTTTCACTACAACTACTTCTACGTGCATGCCTATAGTTCTTGGCCGTCGACAGCTGATGCCACACAGCCGTTCTGACTATCAATGATGCCACGTGTGTGCCTGGTGGTTGGTCAACACTGAACCTTGTTCACTGGTACCATGGTAAAGTTGAGATATACATCGTGTCCGGCTTTCCTCCGACATAAACTGTCTTCAGCAATCCATGCTTGCCGTAAAAGGCGAGTATGCTTGTCGTAAAAGGTGACTAACAGGATCGGGTGGTCAGGCTCGCTGACTCGTTTGATGCATGTTATCGTATCCCAATTGCGTTGATCGATGCTCATGATATTAATCACTGGATTGTCTGATCCAGACTCGGTAATTTACAGACCGCCGTCATATAGCTGGAATATAGCTGAGTGCGGCGTAAAACAATAAACAAATAAATAAAAACATAAACTGTTTAAAGCGGCGAAAAACTCAACTCACTCATTCACCCACCAACTGCTAATACAACGTTTTCTGCTACTTCTATCCGTGATATCACATCAGCCGCTACTGCGTCTATGACAAACCCTACCGTAACCACGACCTCTACCTATGCAGCGTGGAATTCTAAAGTCATAAACCAGCCACTGACGCTAGAGCTTCAGAACAAACATTCGATTCAACAAAATGGTGACAATTTGCAACCTAATACCATAGCCACATCACCCCTTTCCATCACCATCAGTGGACTAGGACGCGAATGAAAGCGCAGTGATAACCCATTTTAGAATCTTTACAGCATTGACAGCCCGCGACAGGTACGTCATCACCCGCATGGGCAACGTCGCTCCTGAGTAAGTAGATGGATGCCCGGAACAAAGATGGCGGCGAGTGTAAACGCTGCGTGCGCACGTGCCAAGCAATTTAGCATCACGCGATGCCATAACGCCACGAATGGGGTAGACAGCATGAAAAGCACGGGTTGCCGCTGCTAAACGTTTCGATCTATCAGCTTGCATTCTTTTATCTTTTCCGGTGCTTTTATGCTGGCTGTTACGAATAGACGCGTCACACGAGACGGACGCCAATAGTTTTGTGTCGTTTGCACGTCTTTTAATGAGCATGAGGTTTACCGTGCGCTTTTACATGTCGTAGAGACGAATTTGCTAATGGATACGCTACCTTCACGAGTGTATCTTATACCTAATGTGTCGTATATCTGGTTTGCAACATTAGGCTCAGAAGAGAGACAGACCTACGCCCCCATGAAGTCTGCTTAAACTACAGGGGATTACGACGGTCTTAGCGCTACCTTCACTTTCAAAAAGTGAGCCCCGGAAGGAAGGGTAAACAGTTAAGAATGTAACTTGGATATAAAAACGTTTCCACCGCAACTGGGTAAAAAAAAACGAGTGAAGATCGTTTTCCTTCGTTAGTTTTTAGATTATTGACAGGAAATGAAATAAACTTTCACATTCAAACCTAAATTTAATTATTATTATTACTATAGATCCAGTCGTGATCATTCAAATCCTTTTGGGATCGTAAAACAAAAATTGGCCAATTGTGAGACTGCCAAACGTTGTTATCTTCATTATTGCAACATTTGTAAAACGGCCAAGTAGACTACGTTTGTCATGACGAAACATCATAACCAAAAATTACAAAATTTTAGATATGACTTCGTTAAATACATCCGAGGTTTACGTCAATTTAGTCTGAAAGTCTTCCAGACACGAGGGGTCCCACGGTCAGGATCAGAGCACTTATCTAGATAATTACTCATCTATTATATAAAGAGCAATTAAACTTTCGTCTTATAACTACCTCCTCAGGAGTTAGATTTCTCATTGAGACCGCCAAATGGGTTTGAAGACTGTTACACGAATTGCCCCTAAATTGCTACTTCGGTGACTAGTTGTAAAATTAGATATATTTTACAGGGTAATCATTTACAAGATCTGAGTAAGTTTTCAGCCCAAAATTGCAAGAATTCAGAGGAAATCTTAAAAATCGTATTGACGAAAACAGGACAACGCCTATACTTGTCTTTATTACTGGCGCCTAGTATTTGTAAGTGCTACAGGGGTTCGAAATGCTTCCTCTTGGAAAACATGATTATGTCATATTTTGCGTCAATTTTTAGGTCTACTTTACGAGTGGGAGAGGATGTAGCGCGCCAGTACTGAAGGCAGCAGTTGAGTGGCGGCAATAGAAGATCAATGGATGAGGAGTAAGGGTCCTGGGAATAGAGGTGGATTTGGGTGGTTGAGCAATGCGGTACATTCACTGTGGAGAGCTACAGTGCGTGGAGTATGACGCGGTACAATGCCACGTGATGCGTTACGTTCCTTTGCTTGTCCTTGCTTTCTCTTTGAATTACCGCTTCGCCTTACTGTGCGATTGTGTGCATCAGTTGTGTTGTTTTGCTGTGCGGCGCGTGTGCTGTGCGGGTGCGGGTGCGATGCGGTGCGGTGAGGTGCGGTGCGGTGCGGTGCGGTGCGGTGCGGGCGCGTGTGCTATGCGGGTGCGATGCGGTGCTGGTCCGGTGCGGTGCGGTGCGGGCGCGTGTGCTGTGCGGGTGCGGTGCGGGTGCAGTGCGGTGCGGTGCGACGCGGTGCCGTAAAATGCTTTGCAGAGCCGCACAGTGCAACGCGAAGCAATGATGTGGCAATGTGGATACGGTTGATGTGAAATTGTCAAGAGGTGTGCATTAATTATTTAAAAAAAACTCTGTTACATATACCAGCAGTTAACGTCAGTTCAACGTCTATGTCATGTCATTCAGACCCGTGAAGATCCGCTGCTGATTTCTAAGAGTTCTAATCTTTTGGGATTCTGGGTGAGAACATGGGTCCCGTATAACCTGTGCTTGTCGCAAGAGCAAACAAATGGATCGGGTGGTTAGGCTCGGTGACTTAGTTGGCTGCATGTCATCGTATCCCAATTGCGTTGATCGATGCTCATAATGTCAATCACTGGATTGTATGGTCAAGATCCGATTATTTTCAGTGGCTGTCATGTGTGGCTGTCATGTGGCTGAAACATTGCTGAGTGCGGTGTTTAAACAACAGACAAACAGAGTACCACTTCTCCTTCTACATTTATAACTATACTACCACTATGTCTACTACTACAACTAATACTACTTCTAGCAGCTACTAGTACTACTACTGCTTCTACTTCTATCTGCTGCTACTACTACTACTACTATTACTACTACTACTACTACTACTACTACTACTACTACAACTACTACTACTACTAATTCTAGCTGCTACTACTACTAGTACTTCTACTACTACAACTACTACTACTACTACTACTACTGCTACTACTACTACTACTACTACTACTACTAGCTGCTACTACTACTAGTACTACTACTACTACAACTACTACTACTTCTAGCTGCTACTACTACTAGTACTACTACAACTACAACTACTTCTAGCTGCTACTACTACTACTACTACTACTTCTAGCTGCTACTACTACTAACTACTACTACTTCTATCTGCTACTACTACTACTACAACTACTTTTACTACTTCTGGCAGCTACTACTACTACTACTACTAGTACAACTTCTAGCTGCTACTACTACTAATACTACTACAACAACAACTACTACTACTACTTCCAGCGGCTACTACTACAACTACTACTACTACTTCCAGCTGCTACTACTACTTCTAGCTGCTACTACTACTACTTCTAGCTGCTGCTACTACTTCTACTACTACTACAACAACTACTACTACTACTTCTAGCGGCTACTACTACAACTACTACTACTTCTAACTGCTACTACTGCTACTACTTCTAGCTGCTGCCACTACTACTACGTCTAGCTGCTACTACTACTACTACTACTTCTAGATGCTACTACTGATACTACTTCTAGCTGCTACTAGTACTACTACTGCTACTACTACTACTTCTAGCTGCTACTACTACTACAACTACTACTACTACTTCTAGCTGCTGCTACTACTTCAACTACTTCTAGCTGCTACTACTACTACAACTACTACTACTACTTCTAGCTGCTGCCACTACTACTACGTCTAGCTGCTACTACTACTACTACTACTTCTAGATGCTACTACTGATACTACTTCTAGCTGCTACTAGTACTACTACTGCTACTACTACTACTTCTAGCTGCTGCTACTACTACTACAACTACTACTACTACTTCTAGCTGCTGCTACTACTTCTACTACTTCTAGCTGCTGCTACTACTACTACAACTACTACTACTACTTCTAGCTGCTGCTACTACTTCTACTACTTCTAGCTGCTGCTGCTACTACTACAACTACTACTACTACTACTTCTAGCTGCTGCTACTACTTCTACTACTTCTAGCTACTACTACTACTACTACAACAACTACTATTACTACTTCTAGCAGCTACTACTACTACTACTGCAACTACTACTACTTCTAGCTACTACTACTACTACTACAATTACTACTTCTAGCTGCTGCTACCTCTACTACTACTGCGTCTACTTCTAGCTACTCCTACTACTTTTAGTACTACTGCTGCTACTATTAGTACTGCTGCTACTACTTCTACTGCTGCTACTACTACTACTACTGCTACTTCTTCTTCTACTTCTACTACTACTGGAAACCTCTGCCACCACGTTCAGTCCTGTCAAGACAACGTGATTTACACGTACTAGTAATCTGTAAAAAGTCAACACACCAAATCTTACGAAACATTTAAACGGAATCAATTCCTCAAATCGATAACTTGACGAAAATACATGACATTTTCCAAGCGTAAAATATCAAGCCGTTTGAACAATATTGAAACATAACGTCAGCACTAAACGGCTTTTACTTCTGAAACACTGGCTTGGATGTTGCTCGCCATTTTGTCAGCACAATGACATAATTGGAACAATATTAATGGATTAATGCGTCTGACTTCATTAAAAGTAGACATTAAGATTCAAATTTCCACACAGAAGTGGATAATGTACACTACTTCAAATCCTCGTGTATTCTATATATCTTTTGTCTTTGAAGGTCTATTACTTACCGACAAAACCCATAAGGGTAGTAAAATCTCCCATTAGCCTGCACGGGAATTAACACTAAAGAATGATCACTTCTATTAAAAGAAATATAAGTCCATTTATGCAGAAAATATTTAATATCAATGTTGGAACCGGGTTTAATATTCTGTAATCACATTGAAAAGAACTCCATTCTCTTTTAATTGTCAACGGAACGTGAAGAATGGTTTGATAATGTTGTACGTTGCGACCATATTTATATTTTGTCAATACTCAATCGGGGCTGATAATAGAAATGAACAGTTGGTTAATGAGGATATATAATTATTAGATTTACGGGATTGCCACTGGAATGGACATTTGTGTAATATTGCTTATAATGTACTCGTCTATAGGCGAAATATCTCTCTCACGGTGCTTAATCATACTGTAAAATACCAATTAAATATAATGGCAAGGTCTTCATATACAACTTATTCTTCTTGTTCACTGGAACCAAACTCAAAAACTCAAAAACAATGAATGAAATGATTTCGAAATCAAACTCTGAAACCAGTGCATTTCAGCGTAATAAAGGGACGCAATTAAAACCACAGTGTTCATTCTGGAGTGACAGTAGGTACGAAACTGCGATTGGCGAATGCCTACACTTATGCCGGCGCAAGATAAAGCATTTTCAAATATAAAACTTGACCGATATCTGAAATACAGCTACTGCGAGGTTAAACCATCACACAATGGACACATGCTAATCTGAATGGTTAAATCTGAAATACAACCACTACGAGGTGACCAATGAGATCGGGTGGTCAGGCTCACTGACTTGGTTGATACATGTCATCGTAAGTTGCGTAAATCGATTATTTACAGACCGCCGAATATTGCTGAGTGCGGCGTTAAACAACAAACAAACAAATACGGAATCTCGGAATCCGTCTTCAAATCGTACGTCAGTAGTATTTACCTAGGAGTATCGCATCAATGGTTTAGTAAGCTGGGTTCAACGCCGTTTTCTGCTAAATGCGAAAGAAAAACTGAAAGTTATTACGGCCGCTGACGTTTACCACTTTGATGAAAGCAACGCATAAGCTCGAGTGAGTGAAACCCGCGATCATGGGTACAGTGCTTATAGAGGACCTAGAGTCTCCAACCATAACAGACTGCCATCAAAACACACAAATGTTAATTCTGTCTCTAAGTTTAAGGCAAGTTTAGATGATAAGGATCCTTCTGCTCTATTTTCACTTTTGTCAGATTGTTAAATGATCATTGGTGCTTGTCACTGGCACGCGCATATTTTGCCATTTCTATTTTTTAAAGAAGTTGCGAAAGAATTCCATTTATGATCATATAAATCAAGTCTCGTTTTTGTCTCAATTTACAAGTGCATTATGAAGAAATCGTGCTGAACGACGTAAATCCATTACCATCAAGGCTCTCTGTCATTTTGTCCATGATTTATATCCGAGAGGGACGCGTTGATAGTGGCTGCTCAATTACGACAACTGTTTATAGGAGTTATCTCCCATGTCCGTTTTAATTCCGCATGCAGAGAGAGCGTACGAAAATAAGTGTGGGGATGGGAATAAGTAGGGTGGGATGGACTTACGGGTGAGGGGTGGAATTAGGGGTGTGGGACGGAATTAGGGGTGTGGGATGGAATTAGGAGTGAGGGGTGGAATTGGGGGTGAGGGGTGAACGTAGGAGTTTTTAGTGGAATTAGGGGTGTGGAGCGGAATTAGGAGTGTGGTGTGGAATTAGGGGTTTGGGGTTGAATTAGGGGTGTGGGGTTGAATTAGGAGTGTCGGGTGGAATTAGGAGAGTGGGATGGAATTAGGAGTGTGGGGTGGAATTAGGGGTGTGGAGTGGAATTACGGGTCAGGGATTGAATTAGGGGTGTGGGATGGAATTAGGATGGTGGGGTAGAATTAGGAGTGTGGGATGGAATTTAGAGTGTGGGGTTGAATTAGGAGTGTGGTGTTGAATTAGGAGTGTTGGGTGGAATTAGGGGTGAGGGAAGGAATTGGGGCTGAGGGGTGAACGTGGGAGTTTTTAGTGGAATTGGGGGTGTGGAGTGGAATTAGGAGCGTGGTGTGGAAATAGGTTTTTGGGGTGGAATTAGGTGTGTGGGGTAGAAGTAGAGGTGTGGGGTTGAATTAGGATCGTTGGGTGGATTTAGGGGTGTGGTGTGGAATGAGGGGGTGGGGTAGAATAGGAACGTGAGGTGGAATTATGAGTTTAGGGTGGAAGTAGGAGTGTGGGATGGAATTAGGGGTGAGGGGTGAAATTATAAGTGTGGGATGGAATTGTGGGTGTGGGGTGGAATTAGGGGTGAGTGGTGGAATAACAAATGTGGGGTGGAATTAGGGGTGACGGAGGGAATTAGAAGTGTTGGATGTAATTGAGAGTGAGGTGTGAAATTAGGGTGAGGGGTCGAATTAGGAGGGTGGGCTGGAAGCAGAAGTGTTGGATGGAATTAGGAGTGAGGGATGAAATTTGAGGTGAGGGGATGAATTAGGGGTGAGTGGTGGAATTAGGTGTGTGGAATGGAAGGAGAGTGGGGTGGAATTAGATGTGTTGGATGGAATTAGAGGTGTGGATTTGAATTAGGAGTGTGGGGTGGAATTAGGAGTGTGGGGTAGAATTAGAGGTGTGGATTTGAATTAGGAGTGTGGAGTGGAATTAGGAGCGTGAGGTGGAATAAGAAGTGCGGGGTGGAATTAGGGATGTGGAGTGGAATTAGAAGTGGGGGTGAAATTAGGGGTGAGGGGTGGAACTAGGGGTGTGGGGTGGATTTCGGATTGTTGGATGGAATTAGGGATGTGGGGTGGAATTTAGAGACTAGGGTGGAATTAGGGATGAAGGGATGAATTAGAAGTGTTGGATGGAATGAGGAGTGTGAGGTGGAATTAGAAGTGCGGGGTGAAATTAGGGGTGAGGGGTTGAATGAAGGATGTCGGATAGAATTAAAAGTGTGGGGTGGAATTAGAAGTGTGGGATGGAATGAGGTGTGTGAGGTGGAATTAGAAGTGCGGGGTGAAATTAGGGGTGAGGGTTGAAATTAGGGGTGAGGGGTTGAATGAAGGATGTCGGGTGGAAGTAAAAGTGCGGGGTGAAATTAGGGGTGAGGGGTTGAATGAAGGATGTCGGGTGGAATTAAAAGTTTGGGGTGGAATTAGAAGTGTGGGATGGAATTAGGGGTGTGGGGTGAAATTAGGAGTGTGGAGTGGATTTAGAAGTGTGGGATGGAATTAGGAGTGTGGGGTGGAATTAGGGGTGTGGGTAGGAATTAGGGGTGTGGGATGGAATTAGAAGTGTGGGGTGGAATTAGAAGTGTGGGAGGAAATTAGGGGTGTGGGGGGAAATTAGGGGTGAGGGGTGAAATTAGGAGAGTGGAGTGGAATTAGGAGTGTGGTTTGAAATGAGGGGTGTTGGGTGGAATTAGGGGTGAGTGGTGTAATCAGGGGTGTGGGGTGGTATGAGGGGATGGGGTGGAATAGGAGCGTGAGGTGGAATTACGAGTTTTGGGCGGAAGTAGGAGTGTGGAGTTGAATTAGGAGTGTTGATAGGAATTAGGGGTGTGGGGTGGAATTAGGGGTGAGCTGTGGAATTAGGGGTGTGGGCTGGAATTAGGAGTGTGGGCTGGAAGTGGAAGTTTTGGATGGAATCAGGAGTGAGGGATAAAATTAGGGGTGAGGGGTGGAATAAGGTGAGTGTTTGAGTGAGTTTATGCTTTACGTCACATCGGCAATATTTCAGCCATATCGTGACGAAAAGTTATACACTATGAATACATATCTTTAAACTAAATAAAAACCTGTCATCGACGGACAGTAAAATTACTAGAATATCACTGAGTAATAGTTAAAACTAGCATATAACCATAAAAAGAAATCACTATTTGTTACAATACAATGTAAAAAAGGGCTATAGATCGCTAGCATCTGAAGGTAGATCACCATGCTAGGGTCCATGGGGTTATATAGTACCTTTGCTACCTGCATAGACCCAAGCCGGCTTTACGTCATCCCTTCAGTTGCTGGCGACTATTAGGAAATTTAGCCGAAATTTAAAAGAACACAGATTCTCCGATTAAAACTGTTATAGGAATAACGCACTTTTAATGATATGGATTTACTATACCCTCTCAGGGAGACAATGATTTTACAGTCCTTTAACCCCGTCAAGGGAACAGCCAATAACAATCTCAGTTCACAATAATACACTGCCAAGTTAAGAAACAACTATGTACATCAAAATGTATCTATGAGTTCAATTTCTTTTAAAAAGCCAATAATTAAATGAGAACTGATACTATTAAAAAGATCGTTAAGAGATGATGATTTGAAAGAGTTATCTCTTGTGATGGCAAAATCAATACAGTCAAACAGGACATGCTTGACTGTGATTCTCTCATCACAAGGGATACAAAATGGAGGATCCTCACCTTTCAATAAATATTCGTTAGTATATCTACTGTGGCTAATACGACATCGTCGTAAAATGACCTCTTCAAATCTGGACTGACAACCCAAGTATCTGTAACCGATATTTGGTTCAATTTCATGTAACTTATTGATACCTCCTTGGGTGTCCCACTTCTGTTGCATCAGATCTCTGATGTAACATCTAATAACAGGCGTGATATCCCTGAATGGGATCAGAAGTGGTGTCACAGATTTGTTGAGTGCTGCTTTAGCAGCAGCATCGGCCATTGTGTCACCACTGATTCCAACATGGCTTGGTAACCAACAGAAAACGATGTCGTATTGGCCAATAGCAAGATCATTAAACAATTCAAGAATTTCTATTAAAAGTGAATATGTGCAAGACATGTTTTAATAGCTTGAATGCAAGAAAGAGAGTCTTAAAAAATAATGAACTGTTTATGTTTAGTTTGGCTGTTGATGTATTTTAGAGCTGTTAAAATAGCATTTGCTTCTGCTGTGAAAATAGAACATTTATCTGGTAATCTGGTTGAGATACTTCTGGATCCAATGACGGTGGCGCTGGCGTTGATTTGTGTCGGATTTTTTTAGTTCACTTAATGTTAGGTCCACCTCTGGCTTCACAAACTGCCATGGCGGAGAAGTGAACAGCCGAGTGGGGGCTATGTTTTCAAGATTGATTTGGGCGGCAAAAACATCAGATTGTGTTCTTATTCCAAGCGGTGGAATAATGGTGTCTTTTTATTGTAGAGATTTTTGTACAAAGGATTAAAAACACAGTCATATGCTGGATTGGATTCAGTAGAACGTAATTTAGAGATATACTGTAACGATAATTTAATGCGTCGGTGTTTAAGGGATGGCTCATCAGCCTCCACATACAAACTGTGAATAGGTGATGTTCGGAAGGCTCCAAGACAAAGCCTCAGGCCTTGGTGATGAATGGCGTCTAATAATTTTAAATTGCTCTTAAATTGCCATAGATGATGGAGCCGTAATCAAGTTTAGAGCGTGTAAGAGCTCTGTATAGTTGGAGGAGGGTTTTCTGAGTGTGGGCTGGAATTAGAAGTGTTGGATGGAATTAGGAGTGAGGGGTGGAATTAGGAGCGTGGAATGGAATTAGGAGTGTGGAGTGGAATTAGGAGTGTGGAATGGAATTAGGGGTGAGGGTTGAAATTAGAGGTGAGAGGAAAAATAAGGGATGTCGGGTGGAATTAGGAGTGTGGGGTGGTATTAAGAATGTGGGGTGGAATTAGGGGTGATGGGTTGAATTAGGAGTGCGGGATGGAATTAGGAGGGTCGGGTAGAATTAGGAGTGTGGAGTGGAATTAGAAGTGTCGGGTGGAATTGGGAATGTGGGATGGAATTAGGGGTGAGGGGATGATTTAGAAGTGTTGGATCGAATAAGAAGTAAGGGGAGAAATTAGAGGTGAGGGGTTGAATTAGGAGCGTGGGGTGGAATTAGGGGTGTGGGGCGGAATTAGGAGTGATGGGTTGAATTAGGAATGTGGGATGGAATTAGGGGTGTGGGGCGGAATTAGGAGTGTGGGCTGGAATTAAAAGTGTTGGATGGAATTAGGAGTGAGGGGTGAAATTTGGGGTGAGGGGTGGAATTAGGAATGTGAAATGGAATTAGGAGTGTGAGCTGGAATTAGAAGTGTGGGATGGAATTAGGGGCTGAGGGTTGAAATTAGAGGTGAGGGAATGAATTAGGGGTTTCGGGTGGAATTAGAGGAGAAGGGTTGAATTAGGAGGGTGGGGTGGAATTAGGATTGTGGGGTAGAATAGGAGCGGGGTGTGGAATTATGGGTGTGGGTGGAATTAGGAATGTTGGATGGAATTAGGGGTGTGGGGTTGAATTAGGGGTGTGTGATAAGAATTAGCAATGTGTGCTTCGTAGCACAAAAAGGTTCGCTGGGTATCCAGTATTTAAATATATTGCGCAAAGAATTTTCGCCTCTGAGAAAAAACATGTTTTGAAACAGAAACCGGAAAAGGTATCTGTCGAGATTTCCGTAACGAAGCTATGGTATGGTATGGTATGGCGACGCGCTTCATGGGCTATGTTACCACTACATGGGTAGAAGGATCTTGGAGCAAGGACCTGTGGAATCACTTCAGAAACCAGGGACGCAGAACAAACAACAACCTTGAAGGATGGCATCATCACCTGAACAAGTGCGCCCAGAAGACTCACCCTAACATCTTCGAGGTAGTGAATCTTCTGAAACGTGAAAAATCTCTAACAGAAGAGAGGCTTGAGCAGCTAGGCGCTCACCCAATAGCACCTGTTCGGAAGATTAAATACCGAGTGATTGACTCTAGACTCCGTGCCTTGAAAGAAGATCTGTTGAACCAATTGACGACAACAATGGACTACACTGACGATGTGGCAGATCTACTGCACTGGGAATGAACTGAATTATTACATCAATGATAAAATATATGTCTATATACATCTTCAAATACATGCATGATATATGATATGTTATACTATACTTGTTATATATTGACTTTGTTGCCCAGATTAAATAGTGTCCTCATTTCATTGGTGTTTTCTTTGTAATTAACAAGTACCGGGAAGGCGATCATCTGCCATAATAAGAATTTTTTTGATGACCGGGCCATAACCGTTGGATCTAGGGTATTAATCATGATAGAATGGGGACATAATACACTGGATTATCGAGGATGCTTCGAAGTTGAAACAAATGAGAGTTGAAGACGGTGTACGTTCATGCGTAACAAGAAAGGGAGAATGTCGCGTAATTACGGCCTGCTAAAACATGTGTGTTACATCAAATAGAATATTAATATTAATCACATTTAAATACCCATGGAATTAACGGATTTAGACTCAAGTTTCCCATGCTTGTTGCAACAGTCGACTTAAATGAGAATTGGATTATCACAATGTTTATCCTGACGGAATGATCGTTGGTATCAAACACCAGTTCAGACTGTATTATTTATAGACGTCATACAGCTGGAATATTGCAGAACGTGGCACAAAACAACATTCATAGAACCTCGGATATTAAAATACGAAACTAAATTGATCAATGGTGGTGGTGTAAGTTCAACACGCCCAGACCCAAACCTGGCAGCGCGTGTGCCCGGAGAGCAGAAGGCTGGGGGTTTTAACAAAAAGACATTTTAAGATGGTTCTTATTCTTACCCTGCCTAGCGCTCGGCATTAAGGGGCTAAATCAAGGACTAGTCGTCTGGGAGTCACCATACTGTGTCTGAGTGGGGTGTTCATGTTAAACTGCGGCATGGTGTCTCAGTGGGCTAGCACTATAAAATAGGTAATAGTACGGATTAGTACAAGCAGTCACAGCCCGTGAAGATCCGTGGTAGAATAGGTCTTCAGCAACACATGCTTTGCCGTAAATGGCGACTATGCTTGTCGTAGGAGACTTCTAACGGGATCGGGTATTCAGGCTCGCTGACTTGATTGATACATGTCATCGTATCCCAATTGCGTGGATCGATGCTCATTATGTCAATCATACTTATAATATGCTTATGACAGCAATCACATCAATTCCAGACTCGATTATTTACAGACCCCCGTCATATAGTGGCGTTAAACAACAAACACCCCCTTTGCCCCGATTATGTTTCTAGGTTTGTCAGCACCATACCCGTGCTCTTGGGATCACCGAAGTAGTAAACGTCTGAGACCTGCATCACTTCGGGCTTTCCTCCTACATTAAGATGACCCGCCGTGATATAACTGGAATAATGTTAAAAAGTGGCGTTAAACCCAACTCACTCACTCAGTAGCGTATGTAAAGACCTTTAATTTGATATATAAATAGTTGTCGTAGTTGTGTGTAAGATTTATATTTTCACTAATTTTTACACTGCCGTAAAAGTGATTTGGATTTGGGTGGCTATCTGAAGGATTTTGGTTGGTTGGTTGGTTGGTTGTTTAACGCCGCACTCAGCAATATTCCAACTATATGAAGGCGGTCTGTAAATAATCGAGTCTGAAGGAAGAAATATATATGAAGGTGCTACCTATTCCCAAACTAATCAGTATGGGTGGTTGTATCTGTGTGCCAAAGTTGGTGCTATTTATTCATCTGACAACAATAAGTTGGTTAAGCCACTTGACTTTTGGTATCATGCGGTCTAGGAGGGAGCCACACCCGTGAAGGTCCGTGGAAGAATAGGTTTTCAGGGACCCATGCTTGCCTTAAAAGGCGACTATGCTTGTCGTAAGAGACGACTAACCAGATCGCGTGGTCAGGCTCGCTGATTTGGTAGATGCATGTAATCGTATCCCTATTGCGTGGATCGCTGCTCATGATGTCAATCACTTGATTTCTGGTCCAGACTCGATTATTTACAGACCGCCGTCATATATATAGCTGGAATATTGCTGAGTGCGGCGTTAAACAACAAACAAACAAACAAAAGGAGGGAGCCAGGTATACCAACATGCCAAGAACTTTCGGTTGCACCCGTTTTTGCATAACCAGTTTGATGCGACGTTTTCGGCAGACAGGTGTGACAACAGTCTAGGAGTGGGAGACCCCGTGTGACATCAGACATGTCTAGGAGTGGGAGATCCCGTGTGACAACAGACAAGTCTAGGAGTGGGAGATCCCGTGTGACAACAGACATGTCTATGAGTGGGAGATCCTGTGTGACAACAGACATGTCTATGAGTGGGAGATCCCGTGTGACAACAGACATGTCTATAAGTGGGAGATCCCGTGTGACAACAGACAAGTCTAGGAGTGGGAGACCCCGTGTGACAACAGACATGTCTATGAGTGGGAGACCCCGTGTGACAACGCCCATTAAAAACCATTACATCCGTGTACTTCATCTCAGAAACCGCTTCATCCTCACGACAGCAGTGGTGTCGACGTCATTCGGACATCATATCAGTCGACAGACATGACGACTGAGGAAACATGGTATGCGAGCGCATCGTCTCAACCTTTTGAAAGACGTTGTCGCCACAACACTGACATAACAGGATGATATGGACCAGGCGGGTTCGGTGTTTGAGTTCGAGTTCATGTCCTCTGATGAGAACACGTTTCACCTGTTTCGTCCTGATTGTCGGCAGCGTGTGTACAAACGGCAGATGAACGCCTAGCGCCCAACTGTCCAGAAAGTTCAGTCATTTGGAGGCGGGGTTGTCATGGTCTGGGGAGAATCTGGGAAGACTTGAAGACGAGCCTGGCTGTCATTCAAGGCACCATTACTACACAGAGATATCGGGATGAAGTTTTGCGACCCGTTGTACTGTCATATATCCAATAACAGCCACGCGGTATAGTCTTCCAGCGTGATAACGCTAGACCTTATACTGCAAAGCTGACACATCATTTCCTAAACAACATGAACGTTAATGTTTTGCCATGACCTGCTTGTTCTCCTGACATGAACCCCAACGAACATGTGTTGGGTCATCTTAACAGGTAATTCAGAAGGCAACCAGTACCGCCAGTCAACCATCGAGACACGGCCACGGAATCCCAGTAACGTCATCAGGCGTCATAACGTCATCGGGACGGCGACGTGGTGTGGCCTGCGTTGATGCACGAGGTGGACATACTCGATATTAACCCGGTGATTTATGACTATTCGGTGACTTGGTTTGTTGGTACACGTATTTTGACAATGACAACGTGAACGATCCCATTTCGACCCCCTGTATCTTTGTGTCATTGTTACTCGTAACGTTTCGGCTATAAAGCAGGAATTCTTTTTCACTTAATGCTAAAACACCACTCTCATTAAATATATATCTAAACTTCCAACATGCTGAGGTTTTGCTTCATTAGTCTCTGTGTACTTTCTTTTGAACGTCAGTATTTTATTTAAAAAAAGCATTTAGCTTTTTTCGATAACAGTTCCACGTAATTAAGCCGGGTATAAACGAGAAGTTTACTCAAATATAGGAGTAAAAGAGATTTGTAGATGTGGTATTTGTCGAGAGGATATGACAATGAATGAACAGACAAAATGCTGGTATTTGAGAGAAAATGTATTAACTTGCATACCTCCATTTCTTGTACTTGTACTTCCACCGAGTAATGGCAATTTGTCCGAACTTTCTGCGTTAGAATAGGTTCCTAGCAAGACCCCAAACAGCAACCCCCGCCCCTAAAAAATAAAAATAAAAATAAACACTACACCTTAAGAACGATTTTATTCTTGACCGAGAAACATATTTTCCTAGTCGAGCAAAAAGGTTTTAATAAAGAATGAAAAATACTCAACGAACTGAAATGCGCCTCTCCATCACAGCTATCTTGTTAAAACAAAATTGTGTCGTTTACAAGGTCAAAGGTCAAGACACACCAAAGAAACGTCGCACGGAAAACGATTTCATCAACAGGGTTATCTGAAGGCAACAAAGCAGACTCCGAGTAACGAGAAGCCACTTCCACATCATCAGACATGTTGAACCGATTTAATCGTACACGACAAATCGGGTAACATGGACACATCATGATAAACCAACGTTGATACAATATTCAGCATTAACTAGACATGACAGAATTGGTATCCTCAATAGTATTTAACCATACATGTTAGAACTGTTATACTATACAGTATTGAACTGGTGGTGGGAGTCGGTACTTTACTTGTAGGAGCAGTTAAGAGTTTTAGCTAAGATGTTGATACGGATGTCGCCTTGGTAGTAGTAGCTACAGGTGTGGTCGTATCAGTAGTTGTAGCTACGCTGTCGTAGTAGCAATAGAAGTAGTTGTGATAGTAGTAGTAGTAGTAGTAGCAGTAGCAGTAGTAGCTACATATTTCGTAGTGGTAACAGCTGCAGATGATGTCGTATGAGTAGTTGTGGCTACGCATGTCATCGTCGTAGCCGAGCGGACCAGTCCTTCTTTTAACCCCTAAATGCCGAGCGCCTGACAGGGTAACAACAAGTACCATCTTTTAACGCCTTTGGTATGATGCGGTCGGGTATCGAACTCCGGACCTTCCACTCTCCGGACAGACGCTCTACCACTACAGCACGCAGGCGGTAATTGCAGATGACGTCGTAATGATAGGATTCGAGCCTACACATGTAGTTGAAGTAGTAACATCTACAGACACCGCCGTCGCAGTATCTTTAGGTGTCGTCGGCGTATAAGGAGTAGTAATAGGTCATCGATGTCATTTTTGTGGTAGCAGAAGTGGTGGTATAAGTAGTAGTAGTAGAAAGAGTTTTGTTTGTTTTTTGTTGTTTAACGCCGCACTCAGCAATATTCCAGCTATATGACGGCGGTCTGTAAATAATTGAGTCTGAAGGAAGAAATATATATGAAGGTGCTATCGAGTATAGACCAGACAATACAGTGATTGATATCATGAGCATCGAACAGGGGCAGTCATGGGGGAAGTAGCTTCTTGTGAAGTGATATTCTTCAAGAACTACCTGTCCGAACATCTCATTCATCCAAACCAAGAACGGTAGCTCGGGGTGTAAACGGGGCTTGAGTGCATCAAGCAACCACACATCTCTTTGATGAAACCATTATGGCCATCGCGACTTCCTCAATGAGACTAATATGTCTACTCGTGTCGCCTGCGTCTGTCTACATTAGAAAGAGGGTGTTTAAGAATGTGCCGACCCGTCCTCGCGTCTCTCCTCCCATCCTATCAGACTGGGGTGTCGGACAAACCAAGAACCGGATCACTCATAATGTCTTGTAGTAGTCGACCCCGTGCGTCTCATCACGTGCCAACCGCCGCGCCGTCACTCGACGTCGGAACGCGTAAGGCCTGAAGATGGACTTGAGTGTTTGTGAGTGGAATGTTTAAACAGGGTTGTGCTAAAATCCGGACTCGGTTGCGATGAAAACCGGACCGGGCTGTTTTGAATCCGAGGGATACGTTAAAATGGGTTAACGCGTTCATTAATTGACCTTGACCTTACTTTGTGTTGTTTTTTCACAAAGCTGGCTTTGCTTCTTCTTATTTTGGATTGATGGTTATTAATGTGTTTATGATGCTGATGTGTATTAATGTCCTTGAAATACCACATTGTTATGATCCTCATTTTAATCAGTGTAACAATAAGAATTCGATATGCATTTACATTTAAAACGTAATGACCCGTGAAGATCTGGGTTAGAATAACCAATGCTTTTCATCGTATCCCAATTGCGTGGATCAATGCTAATGGTATCAATCACTGGATTGTGTTGTCCAGACTCGATTATTTACAGACTACAATCATACAGCAGGAATATTGTTGAGTGTGTCGTTAAACAAACAAACAAACAAAATAACGTTGTGAGTTTGGAAGAAGGATGTTTAAATGTGCCATTGGAGACATTTTAATAACATCTTTAATCACGAGCCAACCCTTATCTGCCAAAAAGACAAAATGAAGAAGTGTTTCACCAACAATAACAAGAAATGAGAAAAAACGCCTTTTACCAACCAAAACAAAATGTTTTAGTATTTTGTCATTTTTTTATTTTTAATAAATGTTTCTTAACAGACCCGTCAAGAAAGAATTCTGGTTATGAGGCTCAATCATTTTGCTAATCACGACCTAAAGACAGGGATCGACGTGAATGTAAACTTTGTTATCAGAACCAGGATTTATAGGCTCCTTGTCTGGACTAACGTCTTGATGTTTTCCTTGTCAATTGTCAGTGAATGCGCTGAAATGATCATGTCTTTTTGTTGACTTTATCACCAGCATCTACTGCGCGGAAAATGCATCGTTGTAAACAAATTTTATATGAAAACCATTTGAGCCGTCTTAGATTTCTGCGAATGTAACACTATCATAATATAAGGAAACCCCGATAATACGGACTTTGGTGGGAGATATTCTTAATAACAGGATAACTCAGTAAATCATGACCGTTATTGTCAGTGTTTCAGCTGCTATCAACTGACACAGTTTCACCAGACTTTGTAAATGTTCACATTTCACCAATTAACCCGTAGTTCAAAACAAGCGGGGTTTCGATATAAGATTACAATGACGATACGTATTTTGTCGAACCATATAACAGTCTCGTAAACGATACATCGAGATAAGCGAGGTCGAGACAACGGAACAATTGATTGCGTAAACTCCACACAATTACAATGTTTATTCAAGTTTTTCATAAACTACTCAAAAGAAGTTAAACACCCGATGTTTATTATATTATAATAGTTAATGTTTCACAGATTAACTATAATGATATGAAAGCATCGGATGTTCTTTAACCTCTTTTGAGTAGTATATATGTCGAAGTACTTTATCATATAAATGAAACACTCTTCAGAAAGACAGAAATTTCGAAATAATATGTACATAGTGCGCAAACAGTCTCTACGAATATTAATTTCGATATCAACTAATTCATAACTCCTGTATAGAATCAATTAAAAGTTGGTTATAAATCCATGGTAGTATATCACGTGGGCATATCTGCCCCAAAAGCGGCCGCAATCAATCAGTTTCAAAGACAAGAAAAAGACTCATTCTTTGTAAGTAGGTACAAGGCCATACCAAAGCGCGGGGAAGGGGAGACGTTTTATTCCCGCTTGAATTGATGACAACGGGGAAGTAACGCGGCGACGCTGCCGTTGTTCACGCAAGTGCTTCGTACCGAAAACATGCGAGTCGGAGCCAGCATTACTTATAACCCCAGTGAGCATAATTACAAGACGTGTAACTCGCTGCTCAAATGTTCGCATCAATTTCTCAAGTCTCGTGTCAGGTCTGCGGCGGGGAGCGTCTCTCTCTCACATTTTGTTTTAGCTAATGTGAAAGTATGCTACTAATTTACCGTGGAATCGTTCGCCGTTGTTCAGCCTCCTTGCCATGTGCCCATATAGTGAGCTGATGCATGTGTATTCTCTACACGGGTCTGTGGGAGCTATTCATCCATCATGAAGACCTCCTTTCCCCAATTTACGTTTACGATTCTCGCGTTTAAAGGTCCATGCGTGTGTTTGAAGTATTTAACCGACGCTGCCTAATGTGTTGTGCGATGGGATGTCTCTATGCATCTACTCATCCCCTTTAACTTCACAGTTCCAGTACACAGTGGTCTGTGTGTATTCTAAATGTCCTCGTTTGGAAAATAACAAGCAATGTAGGATAGCGACTGTACGAACCTTTTTATAGATATTAGTGAAGAACATCCATAGATGAGTGAGGTCTCGGATAGATAGAAAGGCAAATACTACTAACTTAACTAACTTCAAATAAAGGGCTCCCTATTAGAGACAAAGCTAGATATATCACATTAATCAGATGCTCAAGACATCTGAACAAAGCTAAAACAAAACAATGACGTGCTAAATGGAGTTAAGCCCAGGAACAGTTTTGAACGGTACACGTTCATTCACAGTGGACAAAACCCAAGGAGAGTTTTGTATAGTATGGAGTACATATCATATTTCAAGTAAACAATAAGAAAAACAAAACAATGGTCATCTCAATGGTAGAATCCAGGTCATATATGACGTACGGATTTCTATACTGTAAAATAGTATGCAGAAATAATGCAGTTGCCACAATCGCATTTAACCTCGTGATATATCAAAACAACAAAGGCCGTGTAAAGTGATGAATGTATTGCTTTGTTTGTTCTAATTGTCTCAACGTTTCCAAACGTTTCTACTTAAAGTGTCAAGTGATTTATATCTTTAATGGTTGTTTCAAATAGCCCGACTGCGTATTTGGTTCAGCGTGAGAATTATGTTTGTTAAGCAAAGGACACAAGATACACAGTGGTTCTTTGATGTGCTTGATTGTGAGCCTGCTTCAACTTGCTCACTTGTAACCATGCCTAAACTGTGCCTGATTGTGACTATGCTTTAGCTGTGCTTGATTATAACCGTTCTTTAAAAGTGCTTGATTGCAACCATGCCTGAACTGTATTTGGCTGAAATCAACTTATAAATGGGGACCAGTTGTGAATCCCCACCATAACCCCCACTACCCACCATAACCTCCACTACCCACCATAACCCCCACTACCCACCATAACCCCCACTACCCACCATAACCACCACTACCCACCATAACCACCACTACCCACCATAACCCCCACTACCTACCATAACCCCCACTTCCCACCATAACCCCCACTTCCCACCATAACCACCACTACCCACCATAACCCCCACTTCCCACCATAACCCCCACTTCCCACCATAACCCCCACTTCCCACCATAACCATCACTACCCACCATAACCCCCACTTCCCATGATAACCCCAACTACCCACCATAACCCCCACTACCCAGCATAACCCCCACTACCCACCATAACCCCCACTGCCTACCATAACCCCCACTGCCTACCGTAACCCCCACTGCCTACCATAACCCCCACTACCCACCATAACCATCACTACCCACCATAACCCCCACTTCCCATCATAACCCCAACTACCCACCATAACCCCCACTAGCCACCATAACCCCCACTACCCACTATAACCCCCACTACCCACCATAACCCCCACTACCCACCATAACCCCCACTGCCTACCATAACCACCACTACCCACCATAACCCCCACTACCCACCATAACCACCACTACCCACCATAAACCCCACTACCCACCATAACCACCACTACCCACCATAACTCCCACTGCCTACCATAACCCCCACTACCCATCACAACCCCCTCTACCCTCCAGCTATGTATCACCACCATAACCACACTACTCACCATAACCCCCACCACCCACCATAACCCCCTCTACCCACCATAACCCCCTCTACCCACCATAACTCCCACTGCCTACCATAACCCCCTCAACCCACCATAACCCCCTCTACCCACCAGCTGTGTATCCCCACCATCACCACGTGTGCCCACCAGGACAATCACACGGACCCCTGTCAAGATACTCCAGTGTAACGACGTCACCCCGCAAGATATATAGATCCATCATCGCAACCACCTCTACCCACAGGTATTATGAAGATACTATCCCTACATTCTCGATCACACCACTAAAGCCACCTTTACCTCGTAGATGGTATCGCCAATACCACCCCTACCCCTATATCACATCACAGTCCTATATCTGCCTGTAATCTGGGCACAAATACCACCCGTATACCCTGCAGATCCCACCCGATTATATCAACATACGAGTGTGCCTCTGCGTCAACTCAACAGAGAGATAATACACAGTTTGCCAGTAAAACATAAACTAAGTGCAGTTGAATATTTCTGAGCAAATCAGGAAGCTTGAACACTTCTCAACTGCATGAGCTACTTTTTAAATTATCTCCCCTTGTCCACAAATCTCGCGCAACCACCTTCATCGCCCCTGTAGTCACGCTGTTGCCCCGTAATCCATGCTCACATACTTTTATCACATATCAAAGCCCTGGTATTCAAAACCTGTAATTAATAATGCTAGCACTAGCTTTCTTTTCTGAACATACAGGTGTCATTGTCAAAAATCTGTACATCGATATGTTCAAACGGCGTCTGTGAAAAAGCGCCAGCGATCTAAAGCGAAAAGCTTCTCGGGCACGCCACGACGACTGAAGACAATACACAGCCTAAGGGAAGCTAATGTTATCATATGGAGGGGACGCGGATGTGATAGAAACTGTCGGCGAATACGCCAAGACGGCACTCCGCCACCCACACTATGAAACGTAACCCACAAGCTCCAGGTAAAACAGAAGAGAAGACACGTTATCAGATGTCGGAATCAGCAGCGACGTGTTAATATACCTGCGGCAAGGAAATGGTGTAGGTCCCTGATATTTAATACATTTTTCCTTAACTTTGTATATACAGCAAGGCTATGTTGTAGGCCCTCGACTAATTTTATACACTGCAAGATGATAGTGTAAGCCCTTGTTCTTCACTACATTTTGCCTTTGTTGTCCCTTGATTAATTGATTACGACGAGGTGACAGTATAGGCCCTTTATGCTTTATACAATTTTCATGAAATTATTACATACAATTCATCAAGTATATGATGTTAGATCTTTCTCTTTAATATGACTAATTGGTATTTTCTAACTAATTTCGTCCCACATAGGTACAATGGGTAAAGCCCATTTCTGGTGTCCCCCTCCGTGATATTGCTGGAATATTGCTAAAGGTGGCGTAAACTCATACTCACTCACTAATTTCGTTAACAACGAGGTGATAGTGTAGGCCCTTGTTTTTTCATAGTTACCTTTATGTCGTGTAAGAAAGGTGACAGCTGTGCTTTACTTTTGTATGCAATAAGGTGACGATGTAGGTCATTCTCTGATGATTGATAAATTACCAACAATCGTGTTGACTAATGATGTTATTAGTAACAAAATTATGTTTTATCATCGCAGAGTGTACGCAACAAAAAGATGCGTATTCCCCTAATTACCATGTGATTATGAAGATGCGTTGCAAATGACATACAATAATCTCAGAATGGAGCGGCGGAGTTTGAATTATTGAAATATCGGCCATAAGATGCCGTGAGCACAGTGTTAAAATTCGGATATAAAGAACTGTTTGTATCGCTCCTTCTTAGTTCGACTTCTCCAGAGCTGACTGTCAAACTACAGCTGCATTGTTGAATATTTGATCTTTGTATCTGTAAATCAAGCTGTTATAGACGCAAGCTGCTGCTTTATGGATGCCAGTAAAACAAGGGGATTTATCTGATTTACGTTTTAGAAAATGCTTCATATTTTTGAGGGGCGGTCGGGTAGCCTAGTGGTTAAAACGTTCGCTCGTCACGCCGGGTTCGATTCCCGACATGGGTACAATGTGTGAACCCATTTCTAGTGTCCCCCGCCTGGATATTGCTTGAATATTGCTAAAAGCGGCGTAAAACCTCACTCACTCATACTTTTGAATAATGATAAGAAGGGTGGTTCGAATAATATTAAATAGTTTACAATGCAAGTGATCCTTACAATGTTTGATAATAAGGAAGCACCGACATGTCTAATGGCCATTGTAAAGACAATCCTGCGATTAACGTAATACAGTTGTCAGTCCTACATGAGTCTATCACGTTGTCACTAGACCGTTATAGTCTTTACACGCATGTAAGCAGTACGAGAGTTTACGTGGATTAACAATGTCTGGCGTGGAAGCCGTGGCCACTGCAATACGACATTAAAGTCATGCTAACAGGCTCGTGGCACATGACAGCATGTGTTAGTCAAACAAAGGACTGCCATAAACAAAGACATATTCTCATATATTCCTTTATGAATAAATCAACACTCATTCAGCACTATTTCTCTCCTTTGTGAAAAATGGTGTCTGGACTTACACACATAAATATATGATTGAAACTAATTTATCGGTTGAATTTCCTTTTTATCCTGTTTTGTCATCACTAAGAAGTACAGTAAAACATTGTTATACCGAACTCTGTTATGTCGATATTTCGTTAAGACAACGTAAATCAATCATTCAGAATTGGTATCAGAAATGTATGGAATAAAAACTTTCACATATATTTTATAACCTTTTAGTTTCGTTGACTGTCAAATTCGCGCAATTTGTGTTATTGTTTTGGGTCTGTCCTCAAGACGGCCATGATAGCCACATCAGGTGAGACCAGGGAATTGTTGCGAAGACCTGAAGACAATCTTATCCAGCGCCCACGACGTCACAAACGAGTTTGGATAAGATAATCATCTCTCTCTCTCTCTCTCTCTCTCTCTCTCTCTCTCTCTCTCTCTCTCTCTCTCTCTCTCTCATAATATGATTAAAAATACCGTTCTAGCCGAATAAGTTAAAAACAGGCGTGTTAGCCAGTAGCTTCATCTAGCTGTCCCATGACGCTCTGTGTGATGTCATTTCCGGCTCATTAGTTATATATTTTCCTATCATGACTTCATCACCATCCGCGAAAAGATAGTATCTGCCCCGCAGCCCGTGTCGCGAGCGCTCTCCCTCTCCATCAATCTACAGTGCATCTGCATGGCTGTTTCCTCGCCCTCGTCTACAAGCCAGGGTCAGAAGAGAGCAATTACTTGTTTCTGGAGCTTATCTGCTTAATTGGTGGTGATTTTTGTGAGCCGCGAGTCCTCCTCGTGGCTCTTTTAACTGTTGCCTATAGATTATTAAGCCACCAAATCTAATTTTCTTACGATCTCCATCAAATAACGCGCCAGGCCCGAGACGGAGGCGCTTCAGACTGGATATGGTCTAACCTCTCGGCGACGAAGGCCGCTGTGTGTGATCGTGTGTATATTTAATAAAATCATGATTCTTTTTGTTGCTTTGAGCTACTCCCCCTGGCGGTAATGGGGATAATAACTTTCCAAGTGTATGAGAAAAGAGTTTAGAACCTCTGAAAATAATATTGAATTACTTCTGATATTAACATTATAGTGTTTCAACATGAGTATATTTACGGTATCCGTTCTCTCAACGTGGGAATATTAATAATGTTGATTAGTTCACAGTTCGTTAATACATTGTCAGGATATGTGGTTTCCACAGCAACTTACGTATTTAATGTTTATGTAATTAGTATTATGGTCGATCGTGAAGGTGCTAGAAAGTGAACGTGTGAATAAGATCTGCAAATGTTTAATGGAACGCAACGTTCGTGTCACTGGCTAATACATTGAATGAACGAAATCTCAGTAATTGTGATGTTTATGATTTCCATCTTGGCCTTGAACAAAAATAAATTTTGCTTGGTAGACACACTCATCCATTGTAGCGTAGACTTTTCCTGAGCTGTGATTCACACGATTCCGCCATCGCTTTAATCCTGTTGATAGTTTTGTACCCGCCCAAGGGCAGACCACCCGTCCAGGCACGAGGTCTCCGGGCGAGGGGCAGGCGGTGGGACGCCACTGCAGGTCTGGATAACAGCGATCTATCTCAGTAGCCGGATGGATAAAGTTTACGTCAACCTTTGCCCGCGCATAAATAGTTTTGTTCTGTCCTACTTCGTTTCTTTTTTCGGTATTTTGTATTTAAAAACAACAACTTTGTGAGAAATTAATTTACTCTCTAGTTAAAAATAGGTCACACGGGAAAGTCCATTCACATCTGACTTTGTATATTTATGCACCTTTGCACCCTCAGTTTTAAGGCTTTCGATTGGGGTGGTACCTGGAGGTTATATCGCGTAGAAGACCACCTGGTGACCCTTCGCCACGACATGATTACCATTGCTGCCATACCCTGTTTTGAAATTTGAAAGCTGTAGAAAATTCCTTATCATATTTCTCTAGCCCTTTCTCTCACCAGTCATACACACCCAAAACGCACACACACACACGCACGCACGCACGCACACATATACACGCGCGCACACAACACACTCACACATACACGCGCGCACACACCCAACGCGCGCACGTACGCACGCACGCACGCACACACACACACACACACAGACACACACACAACCTCACACACACAGACACTTCCTCTTTCTGGCCGCTCCGGGCAATCGTATGTCGCGACATAGGGGGACGAAAATGCTGGCTTCACGCTCAAGACGATTCCAGTAGATAACCCATGTCGGTATATACAGCCCTTGAAATAGATCTTGACAATCCACGACTCAGGAATAAGGCTGACTCCAGTCGCTGCCAGTGCTGTGATATAAGTCGGTATTGTTCGTGTTATCTACTATTGTTTCTTGCAAATGTCTTCAGCAGCTGCCTGTTATGATTTACTCTCGAATTTGTTGAAAGCGGCCTTGGCTCAGAGTATTTTCGTGTTGCTATAAGGGAGCCCTTGCGTACTGTGGGATATGATGTCTTTGATAGGTATTGAGAAGCTGGAAGAACATGAACACATGACAGTTTTTAATGGACAACAACTATTTTAATTTTTGTAACGACGTGTCAGGGCTACATCGTGCCCCTTCATCGGGTGCCCATGTTGAAGTTGAATGATGTCTTTGATAGGCATTTAGAAGTTGGAAGAACATTAATACATGACACTTTTCTCATAGATACGTTGTTGCAAGTATGACGAAGTTGTTATCCATAAAAATGTGGAAGTGCTTGTAGTTAGGAACAGGGAAGTGTGTGTTTTTTATTGACTTTTTCATTGTGTTTTGTGGTTTGGGTTTAGGTTGTTTGGGTTAAAGTTTGATTTCTGTGCGAATGTGTAATTTGACAATGTGTGTAGAGACAATGTGCCCATCCACACCCATATATTTCGTCTTTTTCCATATAAACATATCTGGTCTTTCAGATGATAAGTTGATTTTGTTTTCAACCAACTGATGACCCGTGACGATCCCGGAGTAGAATAGGTCTTCAGCAACCCATGCTTGTCGTAAAAGGCGACTATGCTTGTCGTAAAAGGCGACTAACGGGATCGGGTGGTCAGGCTCGCTGACTTGGTTGATGCATGTCATCAATCCCAATTGCGTGGATCGATGCTCATGATATTAATCACTGGATTGTCTGGTCCAGACCCGACTATTTACAGACCGCCGTCATACAGCTGGAATATTGGTGAGTGCGGCGTTAAACAACAAACCAACCAACCATCAGCTAACTGATGTAACCGAGTGCCTCTCAGGACAAATAATCACAAACTATTCCACCAAACAGCGTCGTTCCTTCAATATCTGTCACGCACAATTGCCATAACACTCATCCCAATATCTTCATCATTTTATGATTCTACATTCCACCACCAGGGTGCGCTACGACGGGTAATAACATTCCCCTAACAACTGTTACGGATTAAACCCCCTCGTGTGGCGATAAGAGGAACTAATTTGTGTCAGCGGTAGCGCGGTAATCGCGACATCGTGGCTTTACCAGATACCACAATTGTCGCGACCGACTTCAACCCGGGTACCTCTCTATTGTATTAATCCACGGACAAGATAACTAAACTTTTTATCTATATTCCTGTGTACGTACGTATCAAACCCCTCTCTTGCAGGGGGTAACTTTAGCGGTAATGGAGCCAGTTTTCCCACTTTGCATAATCGCATAATCAGGCTAATTTCGCTTTCCTTTCAGAATAGAATAAAAGACCTTCCGCGATCAGATGGGCGTCTTGCCAACAATTGTGTGGTCTTCTTTAGGGGTGTCTCGATATGTGTTTACGGGTCTTTTAAGAGAACAGCCGTCGCGGACTTATCTCGCGTAGCAGAGATGTTATGCATAACGGTGAAAATCTAACACTTCACCCGTTATGGGGATGCCCCGGCGACATTCACCCTCAAGACGCGAATGGAAGTTGAGCAAGGTGAAGATCCACCCGACCTGATAGGGACCACCATTGACAACCTTCCTGGGCTTTGATTGACGCGTAGTGAAATGAACACACACGCAAAGATATTGATTTGCTTCAGTGTTGTTCTTTCTCTCACTCTTTTCTCTCTATTTCCCTAGAATTTAATGTTTATTTCATTATGGTGTCACTGTGATTGTATCATATATTTGTATAAGCAAAAAATACGTATGTTGTATTTCATAGATATAAAGATATGGAAACTGATCTATAGGAACGTTGACATAACTTTACACGAATATATATAATATTTAAAGATATTTGAATATATGTATACAAGAAATACGTGTATATTGAAATGTATATTGGCAAGCAGGAAAGACGACACATTAGTTATGAGGGTTTAATATTTTCCTCAGGTGGACGGCTTCTGCTATCATAGACACTATACAGCAAACAGTGGGTATTCGATCACACAGCATTAAAACCTTTAGTCTTATATCATTGTTTCACTAGGTGGATACAGAATATGACAAATCCACAAACAAAGTAAATGTGTAAATATAATCTAATGCACTCTTATTTCAGATGTCTTTTGTAAAAGCGTGGATTATGATAGAATGAAGGCACACGTTAAGAGGTCATATTTCATCTTCGCTTTTTTATTCGCACGAAACAATATATTTTCCTCATTTTAAAAAATGTCACGGGTCTGATATTTTCTCATCTGGAGTTGGAGTTGGAGTTGGAGTGGTTCTTAAATTGAAATGAAAAGTCAAATAATAAAAAAAAGATTATTTATACATATGTGGCCTTTCAGACAATAAAAACCTCTTGGCTGTCCGACAACATCTGGTGCAAAGGACACACCCACGGAAACTGACACTTCTTGCCTACTTCCTTCTAAAGCCAAACTACAGGAAAAACTATCAAATCTTTATCAGGCTGAATATGTTGTTGACTGTTGTTGGTAAAAATGAATTTGATTAAAAGTAGACATGTTTGTCGAAATGTTTTGAAATAATGTTTTCATTACATTCGTCCTGACACGTGGCGTTTTTTTACAGTTTTTTGCTTGTTGTTTAACCGCACTCAGAAATATTCCAGCTAGATGACGGCGGTCTGTAAATAATCGTGTCTGGACCAGACAATCCAGTGATTGACATCATGAGCATCGATCCACGCAATTGGGGTACGATGACATGCATCAACCAGGTCAGCGAGCCACCCGATGCCGTCAGTCGCCTCTTACGACAAGCAAAGTCGCCACTTAGGGCAAGAATGGGTTGCTGAAGACCTATTCTATCCCTGGATCTTATAGAAGTTGGCTGATGTCAAACGTCTTTCTTTATGACGTCAAAGCACAATTGCATTCTAGTACCCACAAGGTATCTTTTCTTCTGATGGGTCACATATATTAATCTTAAGAAACGCTCTAATTATCAACATAGAAAAAATGATTCTTCTACATTAACAACATGTACGGCTGGCCAAGATACTCAACGGACACGAGATCAGGGGCGAAATTGAGAAAAACACGGATATCTGTAGAGATTTGTATATCATGCAATAGGATAGTTGCACGTCGTATTAACAAAGGGGTCGGGTAATTATCAAGATTACGGTATGGCTCAAATGCCATTGACTAGATTCGCATCTGAAATTCACAAGCGGCGAATGAACAAGACACGCAAAGTATCGGATCAATTTCGTCTTTTCTTCTTGAACAAAAGCATGACTGAACAGATCCCAATTGATCTCAGGCCAAGATCTTCCATATACACTCGAACCTACCCCGAACACGAGGGGGTTAGGGGAGTTTAACTTCGAGTTATCCACACATTCGAGGGGAGCAAGGTTACCAAATGACCGACCATGGCACGGTATGTGTTAGAAGTATAAAGAAAATAACACGCAAATTGTAAGCCTGAACTGATTGAAAGCAAATAAAGGATGTCTGATTGAATATTTATTTACGCAATAATGCGGCAACACTACGACGCCGAATATCATGTTTGGAACTGAACCAAGAACCGCCTTCAAGTGGGTGAGTGAGTGTGGTTCTACGCCGCTTTCAAAAGATATTATTCCAGCCATATTAGGGGGCATCAGAAATGGGTGTGACACTATGTACGTTTGATTTAAATCGAACCCCGACCTTCGGCGCAGTAAGTCAGCCATTTAACTAAACGTCTACACCACCATGCCTCTGCCTAAAGAAAAGATAAAGTCCGAAAGCTTGCATGATACTCATTATTAGTACCTGATCAGTACTCAGTATTTGAACCTAACTTCGACATAAATGGAAAGACTTACCGAGTATTACCGCGCATGTAAAATAAACGTTCCTCTTTTAATAGACATGTATATAGCAGTATAATTCGAACAGACAGTATAATTCGAATATGTTCGACATAAAACTGTATTCGTGGTAACAGTGTTCGAATCCTCATGAACCGTTTTGAGAAGCAGATATACTGTATGTATAAATGTATCGCTCTCTGTGTCGTGAGGCCTCCAATGCTGAAATATAGAATCATGAATATGGACCCTGTAAAAATAGTACCTTATCATGAAATATGTTTACATACCGAAAACATTCAAAGAAACTACAAGAAGATAAACAACAGACATAATTTGAAATTTGAAAACTTTTGGTACCGAGTCGTTGAAATATATGACACTGAAATTTAGAGGTCAGGAATTTATTATATCCAAACATTGTGACACAAAGCCGTGCTGTAACTTGTGGATAATTTTGTGTACAATTTGACAAGAGAACCTTTAGCCCCCCTTTAGACGTGTAAACGAGGTGTTAATTATTTTATTGGAGTGGTGCGTATGGCACGTTTAGTTTGCTGACCAAAGCGGACAGTGTTAAATTGACCATAGGTCAAGGGTTAAGGGTGGACAGGCACCTACTATAGAGCGTCTTGGTATGATTACTGACCTCTTAAGATGGTGCAAACACGATTAATTCGTAATCACGCCATCTTAAGTTATAAACATCTGAGACGCTGGCGTAATTCAACCCGGGTCTCTCTGATAAGATGTGGAAGCAGGAAACAAATGATAGTTGAGAGTAAACAGGCAATAAAATTAAACATTCGCACAAAGGCTGCGATTTTCGGGTACATGTGATTTTGTCGGGATGAAAACTACACCTGTCCGTCAGCAAATCGCCTGTTGTTTATGACGTGACAATTGGTGTTGGTGTAAATTTCACCCCTGTTTGGATGGACACGCGAAGTCCATTTCAGCACATCATTTGTCACAGGTGACAGGATACACAGGAAATCGACAATGACTCAACAGAAGCTATTTAACTCTTGACAATACATAATTGCGTGCGAAAAACATAAAAATACATGTCATTGTTAGGACAATTTACTATATTTCAGAAGAAATAATCCCAACTGTGAAAACAGTTTTCGTAACATGACGTCAGTGATGTGTTTGAAGGGAGGTAATTACCCAACACTGTCTCCGTTCTCACGAAAACGGCGTCATTTATCTAACGACGTCCTCAGTTTCATAAACTCTTTAGATCTCTGACAGGATATGACAAAACGTGCCATCACCGAGCCCTGGTCACTCTCAAATCCCGGACAGAGCTCCCATGCACCACAAGCCACCGGTAGTCGTTGGTCACTTCAAAGCAGTTTACAGTGACCACGGTTTGATAAACTTCTGATGAAACAGACTCTGTATACCCATCCCGCGACAATTTAATGACAATTAGCCGGTCATTACGTCCATGTGGTCAGGTTATTGCAGTCTGACCCCAAGCGCGTTGCTTGTGGGGAGGGGAGAGGGGCTTGATGGATGAAGCGTAATCGGGAAAGAGATAAGATTTCACTACCAGACGTACAGAGTGGAAAACCTCCAGTGTCTTTATCAAATATCATTAAACGTAAATTTCAGTGGTCAAGCGATACCGGGATCACTTACGTAAAACAAACTGCTAATGACACGCCTGAAATCCCCCTTATCAAAGTGGACGGGGAATTCGGATTAAACTGCTTGCTCACGCCATTACCGACGTGCTGGGGGCAGCACGGGAGGGAACGGGGGAATGCGGGGGTGTTGGGTCCAGACAGTGAGCTTGCAGTCCCTCGTGCAGGCAGACATCAGGGCATATATTATAATTTTAAAAAATCACCTCCATACGCATCCCCTCAGCTCTAGCAGCCCATACGCACCCCCTCAGCTCTAGCAGCCCATATGCATCCCCGGCTCAGCTCTTGCAGCCCATACGCAGCCCCGGCTCAGCTCTAGCAGCCCATACGCACCCCTGTCTCATCTCTAGCAGTCCCAGCGTTATCAGCCCATATGTATCCCACGTTTCGGTTCTAGAAGCTAGCCTATTCGCATCCCTTTTTCAGCTCTAGCAGCTCATTCGCTTTCCCGTCTCAGATGTAACAGTCCATACACATCCCCCTTTTCAGCCAAAAGAAACTTTACCATTGTCTTAAATCACAACGAAATCAGCGTTGAAAATGACAGTCATACCGCATCCGATATTGGCAGTTGCCGGAATTGACATGGGGTAGCGACAAGTTTTCATCGTAGTGGACCAAGGACACACACATCTCAAATGGCTCAAGTTCAATGACACCTCACATTAATAGCGTGCTAGACCACCCCCTGCTTCAAGACAAGCAAAAACTCTGGGGTACACAGAAAAATTCAGTCGCCTTATGATGTAACGTGGGAAACATCGCCATACTTCTTGGAGGGCCTGGATCAGTTCTTGTCGGTTGGCTGGAGGATGTGGTCGCTGTCGAAGACGATGATCCATAACATCCAAGACGTGTTCTGTGGCAGCATGAAGGCCACGGCATACATTAACGTTGTTGGCTGCAAGGAAGCTCTGTAAGATTCGGGATGTATGGAGTCTTGCTCATGCTCACAAAGGACACCACGTGGAAGCTGTTGTAGAAATGGTATGACAATCGGACGAAAAATTTAATCCATTTAAAGCTGAGATGTGTTGCACTGTCAATAACTGCCCTCTGTAAGGCCTGTAAACCCTAATTCATTGAGCCCTGAGTCGCCTGGCCACTGCCTGTCGACTAACCATATGGCATTCGTCGCTGATTATTCACTGTCAAGAATCGAATTCGGAGATGCAAAGTACGCAAGTACAGGTCTTCATTGGGCGTAGTTACCCTGGGTCTGCCTGTTCTTGGTCTGTCCCCAAGCACGTTAAAAGTTTATAAGAACATACTGTTTTTACCTTGAGGTGAGGTGAAATTTGGTTTAACGTCGCGTCCAAGATTATTGCACTTATATAGCGACGTGCAAGCACGTGTTTGTGTGTGTGTGTGTGTGTGTGTGTGTGTGTGTGTGTGTGTGTGTGTGTGGCTGCTTGTACTAGTCCGGACTGATGCCGATTTATAGTGCTAGCCCACTGAGATACCATGCCACAGTTTAACATGAATACCCTACTCAGACACAGTATACTGACTCCGAAGCGACCAGTCCTTGTTTTAGCCCCTTAATGCCGAGCGCCAGACAGGGTAACAACAAGTACCATCTTTTAACGTCTTTTGGTATGACGCGGCCGGGGTTCGAACCCCGGATCTTCCGCTCTCCGGGCGGACGCTCTACCACTAGACCGCGGAGGCGGTCGTTGTTACTTTGAAATCACCATAGCAATGCATCAATTCTCTTGGTAGTGAGAAAAAACATATATTTCAAAATGTTACAAACCGTGAAACCTAGTTCTGTACGACTCAGTGTCTGGTGGTCCGAACAGGTGATGATGATATTCATTCAAAGATGACCGACAACCCGATTGGCAACAGAATCAGATGAAGTCAGATCAGATCATTTTGAAACAATTCTTAAAAGTGAGTGCGTTGGTTTAATGCCGCTTTCAACGTCATTTCGGTTGTATTACGTTATATTCAGTTATTATTATATATTATTATTATAAAATGACAGACATACAGACACACAGACAGAATTAGTTTATTTAAGTGCCACATGATAGGCAACAATAATAAAACATTTTCAAAGTGTCCTATCGCCTAGACTTAAGAGGCTTATGCCATTGAATAGGCTTATAGTCCGCCCCCCGTAGTCAAATGGTAGAAAGTCTGCCCGGAGAGCGAAGGTCCCTGGCCGCGTCATACCAAAAGACGTTAGAAGATGGTACTTGTTGTTACCCTGCCTGGCGTTCGGCATTAGGGGGCTAAAACATAGACTGGTCGGCTCGGAGTCACTGTGCCTGAGTAGGGTATTCATGTATAACTACGGCATGGTACCACCAGATTCCGTTAGTCGCCTCTTACGAAAAGCATCGTCGCCTTTTACGGCAAGCATGGGTTGCTGAAGACCTATTCTACCCCGGATCTTCACGGGTGGACTTTACCGAATAAGGTGGCTGTGACCTGTCCTGTTGTGTGTCATCGTGTCCAGATGGCGTGGAGGGTAAACTGAAATGAAATATAGGGTATTAAATGTGTGTTTATTAAAATATCACGGACACACTTACATAATTATACATTCACAGCTACTACACATTTTATGCAAGGCATGAATCGGAGGGCAATGACTTACAATGCCGGGCAAAAGAAAGATTAGATTTGATTAAAATATTACGAACATTATCAAAACGTTTCTGGGCTGAAACAGAGGCCGAAACACAGAACATTCACGGTTTAAAAAGAAACAAAATGACAAGACAGTTTTTCTTAGTTTCCTAAAATACAAATTATTTTTGTAATGAGAGATAATGCTTTTCAATCATTGGTTCGTTTGGTCCTAATTGTATTATCATCAGGCCTCCATGGTATAGTTGGAATAGGGCTGACTTTACTTGCTCTCATACTACCGTGATACAATCTATGTCACCTGGCGGCAGTGTCAAACAAACGCATGCAACAACTGCAATGAACCAATGCAGTGAAAACAAACCCGAAGAACATATAGAATTTCGGACAAAAATTATCTCATATGCGTATATGATTTATATTGTTTGTTTGTTTGTTGTTTAACGCTGAACTCACGGCAATAATACAGCTATATGACGGCGGTCTTTAAATAACCGAGTCTGGATCAGACAATCTAGTGATTAATATCAGGAGCATCGATCCACGCAATTGGGATTGATGACATGCACCAACCAAGTAAATGAGTCTGACCACTCGATCCCGTTAGTCGCCTATTACGACAAGCATAGTCGCCTTTTACGGCAAGCGTGGGTTACTGAAGACCTATTCTTCTCCGGATCTTCAGGGTTATATGATGTATATGCGATCGTTCGGCTGACACACTGACTCCATGGAATTTGCATATGAGTGACTATGCTATTTGAATAAACACAATAGTAGTAAAATATAACTGAAACGGAGAAACCGTAACGATATCACATATACAGACAATCTCAATTCAACAGGCTTTTGTATGTATGGGAAATTTAATATTTCGGAACCTGTGTACCCGATCATGGCGCATATCCCAGACAAAGAATACGCGTTGTGATGTTGTGGTGTTTTGGTGTTGTGGTGTTGCGTTTTTTAAAGGTTTTATCGTATCCTGTAACCGAGGGGCAAAGGAAACTATACGTTTCGGTTGATTTTGTCATATGTTTGATTTTCAATTGCAAATATACTAAGCTAGCGACATTGTATCGAAAATATGAACTGAACTGGCGCTAAGTCAGGAACCAAACAATTTAATACTTTTACATGTTTGTATCAAAGAAGTTGGCTTTTTCGGCACAAATTCACAACAAACACGGTAGGGTTGATGTGGTTGCACCTTCATTTCTTACACCTGTTTTCATTGATCCGATTGTTTTACACAAAATGATCCAGCCAAAAATTACTTTTTACAAACTGTTGCAGGAATGAGTGATGGTTAAATGTGACAACAGTTATTTCAATTGCGTTGAAAACAAACATTCTTTTGCCCCTCATTTTATGACCATAAAATCTCCATCTGTCTAACTCCATTGCAATGGCGTTCGTAGCCTACCGCATCACCGTGTTTTAGCCTGTTCCTTACTCTGTAGTTTCATGTTCAGTTGGTCGTGGTTCGAATCCAAAATTGGCCCTTATATTGATTTTTGGTCGGTCATTCCCCGCGTAGACAAACATCTAGTCTCTGTAATGAACGTATCTTACAGAATGAAACAGTTGCTAAATTATCTTAATAAAATATAATAAAAAGGAACCCAGAGACTCTCTTATTGTCAGACACTGCAGTAATCTAGACTTGGCCACTATTATAGACTTGCATGGGCTATTGTGGATATATTTGTTTCAGGGTCTGTGTGACAGACTAGTACCCATGGTACACAGCATGTAAGGGACACGGGGCATACCATATGCACCAAAACCGCTTTTGGAACCCTTCTTTGCTGCAGAAATGATCATAACATTATATTGAAAACTTTTCTGAAGAATTACGTATTTCGTATTTAATTTTATTCAATGAAAGTTGAACAATAATAAAGAAATGATATTTCCAACAACCCAAGGCATATCAGGGAAGATAACATTCCCCTCGCATTTAACAGTTTGTTTTGTCTAGATTTACACCGGCCAATGGTTCTATTATACTCCTATCGCGTATATAAGTAAATCGTTAATTTTCTTCCCAACATCGGACATGCTGGAGATAGAAAACAAAGTGTCAGTCTCTCCAAATTATGTGTACAGAGTTCCTCCGATAGCATAGAATGCCTGGGGGTGTTCCCGAGGCGCCGGTGTCTGTAGCCCGGGTGATGTACAAGGGGAATCTACGGGAATAAACATCCATGGTTGCAGCACTTCATATTACGTTCATAAGACGTGTGTGGCAGACTGTATAACGGCACATGTCGTTCTCATTGCAGGGCAATGTATTAATTAATCAACAACACATGCTAATTTCAACATAAAAAGCAAAGACCGTTATTCAATCAGTCTAGTCTTAACATGTTTTAAAAACAGAAATTAAGCTGAGTGTACATAAAAGATGAAAATAAAATGGATATTTGATTAAAATAGCAGTTTGTTAGGGTTCGTACATACTGATGGTTAAATGTTAACTGGGGTATGTTTTATTAGTTACTCCTTTCTCTTGATGAAGATGATTTACCGTTATATTCTTTTAAGATTGCCAAAAAGGCACTATGGTTTGATATCCCCATTCTGCTGGTCTGGAACTACGGCTAACTCGACCGAACTGCTGATATCTTGACACCTTTAATCCTGGGATGGACTTCGAGTTAACAACCCGAATAGAATAGGTCTTCAGCAACCAATGCTTGTCGTGAAAAGCGACTGTGCTTGTAGTAAGAGGTGACTAACGGGATCGGGTGGTCAGGCTCGCTGATGTGGTTAACGCATGTCATCGTATCCTAATTGCGTGGATCGATGCTCATGATGTCAATGACTGGATTGTCTGGTCTAGACTCGGCTCTTTTACAGACCGCCGTCATATAGCTGGAATATTGCTGAGTGCAGCGTTATACAACAAATATACACACAACTTCGAGTTAACGAGGTGCAGTTTGCTGGTTGAAAGTTACTAACATAGAACACAAATATCTCATATACCGTTTCCCTCAAGCAGTTACAGGTTGGATATCTCGCGCAAAGAAGCCACTGTTGTGTGGCCTGTGATTTCCACGCCATGGATCTGCGGTCCGGTGACAATGTGGTCCATGCACCATCAGTGTTATGAGTGTTTATTTTGTTAATAATACTGAACAACAATGAAATAACATTTTATTCCAGCATCAGTTGTTCAACATTTTGACGCTTAAAAGTGTATATATTTGATTATAGGAGGAGCGCCAAGATAATGGTGTGGAACGGTTCTTATTTAACCTCACATTTCAATTAGCTTGCATGAATATCTTAGCAATGCAGTGCTCTTATTCATTAGCAAATACTTGTATTGATATCGCTTTGTGTACAGGGCCGTGATTCCGGTTTTAGGCTCTACATAAACGAAATAGCTGGCAGCTGTCGCTGAAACAACAGAAATATATTAATAGTTTTATTTCCATATATTGAGGAAATGGATTGACATAGAGACATTGCGGCTTTAAAATAACCAGTAAATAATCGAATCTTGGCTAGGAAAACCCCTATTTGTTATTATGTCACGACGAAAAAGCGGGTATTCGTGAAAAATAATACAGGATGACGCGGAGTGCCCGAGTTTATTATTTTCACGAATACGCATTCTTGAGGTATTTATTTACATACATCATACAAGGCTTGCGAGGAGTCAAACACAACCCACTACACGGGAGTAGAGATGAAACGGGCGGTTGCACGTGGAGTTCGAGTTGCTGTGGGTGGGAAAAAAACCCGTTGCATGTGGTGAACGAATGGTTTATGTTGATAGGGGTAGGGGTGGGTGGGGTGTCAACTATTTGGCTGAAATTGTTCGTGGGAAATAATACACGGTCAGAACAATAGATTGACGTTACAAGAAAAAAAACCATAACACCGTGTGATACGCCCCATCATCATTTCATATTGCTGAGTACGGCGACAAACAAATAAACAAACAAACAATTCGTCGGCTGTTACGACAGTAATGGTTAACCTGAGGTTATCTAGCTACAGAATCCACACACATTCGCCTATTACAGCAAACAAATGGTCTAAGTACATATTCTTCACGCACTGGACAAGGGCCTTGGACACTACTTGTACGTGAATTATTTTCTGGGTAAGCCATTTACGGAGAATATGTGCATCAAAATCGATTACGTTTTGTTAAAAAATATCGATTATGGGTGAATATTAGTACATAATTAACATTTCGTAAGCTCTTCGCAACAGGTGTCCTCACCGTATATCTACATTACGGAAGCGTGTGTACGACTAACCTGACACTGTGTGGCTGTTGTACATTACAGACGTACGAAATATACAACACGTTGTTCATTTCACCGAGTCATAACACCATCACGGACAGACGCACATTTCACCATCAACCCACCTGATGATAAGGGCTTATAACAGAGCGTAACATAACCCTGAAGCGTCACTAGATCATTCCTCGCGTGAAATGTACACCATTAAAACGCGGGGCTCGCGCAGTAGCACATGAGACACATTTTACTTATGCAAGAAATCGACAACATGGTTTGCACGCGCACGGGGAGCATGGCACTAATGCATTTTTGAGAACAACCGTATGTTATAGTTGCAGGGGGTTGCACTGTACATAGCTGGGAAACGTGTTTGGCTCCATAAGCACTGGGTCATGCGCATTTTTCACACATGTTGCATGAATGTATTACATGAAATATATGTACAATTAATAATTGTTTTGACTGCTTCACCTAAAGGCTAACAACATACGTTTATGCCAATATTATGCATTGCTGTGCATGCGGACATATTGTATTATGATCGTGACCCTTCTATCACGTGAACAGATATTTCGAGAAAACTCGAGGCGTGCAACACATGCGCCGTATTTCGATATTTGTCATATTGGAAGTTGAGTATTTGGCACGCCGTGCTATAACTGAAATACTATTAGTGGTGTTAACTCACTCATTCACTCACCTTCCAAAGTGTAAAATATAAATTCTATTATAAACTTTATGTTCGTGACAACTCCCGTTGCCTGGGAGTCACAGCTTGTCTCTTTCAGATCCACGGACCGATTCTTGTTTTTGAACCATTTCAACACAAGAGAAGATAAAATGTTGAAAATGTGCACTGTGTGAAATACAACGATGAAAATAAGAATCTGTGTGTGAAATCGAATGGAAATGTGAAAAAACCCCACAGTGAATTATTTGTTGTTCAATTCAGATAGTTTTCAACTTTAAAAAAAATTGATGAAATGAACATCGACAACAGAGAATATTGTATGTATCTGACTTTGTTTCTCAAAGGACACAACAATGAAGTTGCTTGCCCTTAAACAGGAATAGTTCTTTTATCCTCAATCTAATTATTTAGCTACTGAAAATAAGTGATGATGGAGGTATGAAGGGATGGAGGGAGGGTATGGTGAGAGGGGCCGTGTATGTATATAAGCATGAACTCGTTACACGAGGGTTAACATAGATATAGTGAGACGGATGTCGGGGAATAGTAAGAGATGTGTATGTATGTATACATGAGGGCTAACGTAGATATAGTGAGATGAATGTCGGGGAATTGTAAGAGATGTGTATGTATGTATACATCAGGGCTAACGTAGATATAGTGAGATGGATGTCGGGGAATGGTAAGAGATGTGTATGTATGTATACATGAGGGCTAACGTAGATATAGTGAGACGGATGTCGGGGAATGGTAAGAGATGTGTATGTATGTATACATGAGGACTAACGTAGATATAGTGAGACGGATGTCGGGGAATAGTAAGAGATGTGTATGTATGTATACATCAGGGCTAACGTTGATATAGTGAGATGGATGTCGGGGAATGGTAAGAGATGTGTATGTATGTATACACGAGGGCTAACGTAGATATAGTGAGACGGATGTCGGGGAATGGTAAGAGATGTGTATGTATGTATACACGAGGGCTAACGTAGATATAGTGAGACGGATGTCGGGGAATGGTAAGAGATGTGTATGTATGTATACATGAGGGCTAACGTAGATATAGTGAGACGGATGTCGGGGAATAGTAAGAGATGTGTATGTATGTATACATGAGGGCTAACGTAGATATAGTGAGATGGATGTCGGGGAATGGTAAGAGATGTGTATGTATGTATACACGAGGGCTAACGTAGATATAGTGAGACGGATGTCGGGGAATGGTAAGAGATGTGTATGTATGTATACATGAGGGCTAACGTAGATATAGTGAGACGGATGTCGGGGAATAGTAAGAGATGTGTATGTATGTATACATCAGGGCTAACGTTGATATAGTGAGATGAATGTAGGGGAATGGTAAGAGATGTGTATGTATGTATACACGAGGGCTAACGTAGATATAGTGAGACGGATGTCGGGGAATGGTAAGAGATGTGTATGTATGTATACACGAGGGTTAACGTAGATATAGTGAGATGAATGTAGGGGAATGGTAAGAGTTGTGTATGTATGTATACATGAGGGCTAACGTAGATATAGTGAGATGGATGTTGGGGTTTGCTGGGGGATGATGATGATGATGATGATGATGATGATGATGATGATGACATCGTACATATCCACCCGATATATATAGTACGGTTTTCACTGTACAATGCGTGACACTGAAATATGAATCTTCTTCTCAAATAAAATTGATGTCTGTGAGTCGTACGTGGATTTTTGCTCGTGTGTTCAGTAACTGGTTTGTCTGGCCATGAAGCGATTATTTACAGGCCCTCGTGAGTTTGCGGAAATATTTCTGGCTGTGGCGTAACACAACATGCACGCGTGACAAAGAGCGTGGAATCTTGGTAAACCACTTCCACCCCCGTGTCGTCCCACTGTGTAGTCCGCCTTACACTCGGAACAGTTGCTGTTGAAAGCCTGTCAAATCAGCATCCAAACATCTCGGATCTACCGATGTTCATTACACATGTTAATTTCAATCAATGCCATTCGCGTCGTATCAACGTCTAGAGTGTAACAGGCCTGAAAGAGAAGAACAATATTGAAATAGGTGTTGTTTTCGGGTGTTAGACATTTGGCGCCATGGCGACAACAAATACACGCCACCTTGCTGTGCGGGTCTCACGTGGAAGAATGTTACACACAAGCTGTTTTGAAATTTAACTGGCTACGTTATCACAAGCCAGGCATAAAATTGATTTCGTTACAGATGAGTAAGTGATTTGTTTCATATACTGCTCAGTTCTAGAGATAAGGCCTCCAGTGTCATACACATGGGGTTTCATCTGGCATATGTTTCACAAGATTTTTTTAAACATGAAATTTGTGTAGATATAGTAATTAAAACTAAAACTACACACAATGTGCTCGACTGTGACATATCTATATAGATGAAATTGTAGCCATCCTTGAATAGTCGAATATGAACCAAGCCGTTGTTTAGCTTTGATCTTCAATAAAAAGATATAGTTATACACAAATTGTTTTAAATTTATGCACATCTAATTTCAAACGATATTCTATCACACTAATGGCGACTAGCTTAGCGTTGGTCTTGTCGCAGGAGGCGACTGAAGGGATCGGGTAGTCAGGCTCCAGGACTTGGTTCATGCACCATGTCTTATATGGCTAATGGTTTATACTGTTTTAATATATACTGTTTATTTATCATTTATATTACCGTCTCTCATAATTCTTCACGAATGGCTCTGTGCATAATTTTACAAATATTGTGAGTAATATTCATGCCTTTTCAATGTTTTACAGAAGTGAGACGAAAATAAACTATTGGCTGTATGTCTGCAAGTCGTCGTATGAGCACAGATCGATGCTCATGACGTCGTACACTTGAGTGCGGAATTAAACAACATACAAAAACCATTACCACAATCTCCACGACCACCCCTGATTTTTTTCTAATTTTGACAGCACCATACCCGTGCACATGGGTTTATTCTAAGCGGTAATCGTCTGAGACCTGCATCACTTTCAATGCCGGCACATACAAATGCAGGGAAAATATACTTAACATTTCATTCATTTTAAAAACATATGAGAGAAGACAGACATCGGGTTCCATCCGTATTGAGGTTTACAACAATACGTCAAAATTAAGTTGCTGAAAATATCATTAATTTATTCCGCTTCTACAAGTAGCTAAACGTGATCCTAGGTTGAGATTAAATGCTAAATGCTTCACTAGAATAAGGAAACACATTGATGACATTTTCAGGATATTTTTTTTATGAAGCAATTTGTAAATCGAGTGAAAGTTTCAGGCATTTAACCAAAAAGAATGAGCTTAAACATTGACCAGTCATTTATTCTTTCGCAAAGGGAGGTAACAAAATAAAAACGCGTCAGAAAATGGGGGGATTTCATGATCGTGGGAGACCTGCTAGAAGAACAACATTCAGTAGTAGAAGCGATTAAATGTCGGCGTTTCTTCCATAAGTGCTTTTTTTATTATTCTTTATTGTAATAGTCAGGCAGATTGACAGACAGATAGATAGTTCATTGAAGTAAGTTAATAATGACCTTCCGTTATCTGTATGTTTATTGTAAGCTAAGAACATTGTGAATCTGTTAGTAGATGGTCTGTATCCAGTTCACTGTTTATGAAGAATAAAGGCGATCTAAACATGATACAAAATATCTCCTAGTCTCTCACCCTTTACTTTCACCCAGTTCAAAGGTGTTAATTATTTTAGATATTACCATTAATGCTCAATAATAGAATAGTCGACATGCCGTAGGGATTACGCGTCGAGCATCAGGTGTAATATATGTATTCGTGGAAACACAAATGGTAGGAATATTTACCTTGTTGTTTATACACATGCTAGACTAACGGCGCCGTGCAGTCAACACACGGCTGTTGTGTTTCTTAAACCGTGAAATCTTCGAGTTGTACTCGAGGGCTTGATGGACATATGTCAGCGCTAATAAAGATGTTAATTTCACTTGTAGTGCATTTCAATTATGGCTGTACCAACTGTGGCGCGACGTGTCTGGCGGGTCCAGTATTTGTGCAAATCATTTTATATCAGGTTTTTGTTTACAAAACATCTTCACATCACGCGATTAATTATCAATTAAGCTCAAGTTAGAAATATCTAATATAGAAATAACACGAACGTCCTTCTATATGTTTTAATTTTTCGTTACTTTATAAAATTCTAAATAAATACAGATAATTTTAAATGCAAAACTTTTTATTAAACTTAATTGCAAAAGGAAGAAAATTTTTGGATGTCAACTTTCTTGAGGAACACAACGTTTCGGAGCATGTCCTTACTCCTTCATCGGGTGAGTAAGGATATACTCCCAAACGTTGTTTTCCTCATAATAATGAAGTTGACATCCATAAATTCTCTTCCGTCTGTGCATCACTTCTAAATGCCATTCCAAGACTTAATTGCAAACAAGTACAAATGGATAAGTGGCTGCAATACAGCTCTCCAATAAGAGTACTGATTCCACACAATGGAATGATACCCTCGGTAAGACAGTTTCAAAAGATATATACAATAAAACGCCCGAACATACACGTGTCTTTTTAATAACAGTATATGAAAAAGGTATTACACATGAATAGGTTATTACATGTTTATATATGTATTGTGTCTATCTTAAAATATTTTATTGACAACCTGGACTGGTCACGGTCATAAGGCCTATTTAAAGACCTCTTCAGCACACATGATTTATACAATTGTCAGAAACACATAGTATAGACAATTTTATACCAAATATGTGTAAGATAGTAACAGCGCGACTATGGCAGTAAAATATAATTTACACAACATAATCGTTTTGTATAAACACGTAACACTTCTAAAGCGATTTGAACCTCTAAAGCGATTTGGTGGGGTAAAATAAGCAACCGATTCAATAATATTTAAATTTAATGCATCTGGAAAATCTGAGCGACCGAACAATATAGTCGTCATACTGTATCCCTTATTGTAGAAAAAAACCTATTGGATCTTACATCGAAACTTGAACACAGCAAAAGATAATGATGACTGTCTTCGTAGAACAATTCACAGATACAAGTCGAGATAGCATTAATAAAACTATCAAATTTGTGTCCATCTCGGTCGCTTCAACCAAGTCGAGTTTACAATGAGTAGTCTGATTACCTCGAGTTCCTTATGTGATGTACATTGCTTGATATATATTTGTCATAAGCGTTTTTAGATAAAAACAAAGAGCCTATACATCGTAGAGTGTGATCCAGTAATTAGATTATACTGTCTATCGTAGCACTTTTAAGGCGGCCATTATACATAATAATCTATTGGTAGTAAAGATGGTATATATCTATATTTACAATATGATGACACGAAAATAAATATATACAGATTATCTAATACGTGGAAAATAGTAAACTGTTTACTCGAGTATCTGGCTCATACCTTTCACTAACCAAACCAACTTTTTAGAATGTATTCAGGAGTTCAATATATTTAATTATTTACTTAAAAACACGTTTCGTTATGAGTATTTAAATACCATTGTTGTTATCAAATCTGGTTTGGTGATTTATATTGGTATTTATGAAATATATCAACACGTTTACTCATTCTAAATCTGAATACGTGTGAACTCTTTTCCATTAAAACCTCGGTGATTATGTTTGTAAGTGAAATTGCTCACTGTCGTTGTTCACAATAACCACATAAATGGTACAATTCTATCCGAATAATCACCTCAACTATCGCTAACCATCACCGGTGTTGCAAATTATCGGTTATTATGTAATATTGTCGAATATCGCGTAAGAACAACTATTTTTGGGGTTTCATGCTGCGCTTTTATGCAAGAGATAGAGCACAGTGATGTGAAACGCGCGAATCCTGCGTGCTGTTAAGAGAATAGGAGAAGGCAGCTCTTCGTGTTAGCTGGTAACATGACTAACGCATTTCGAAAAGGTTCTTAATTTTTTATATTATTATGTATTATTTACAATATCGTTTGAACAAAGTTCATGTAAAATATGCTTTATCAAAACAGAAGATGGTTTCTCAATTAAGTAGCCCTGTCATATGCCGTGTAATATTTAACATATATATGGGGGGAGGTGGGGTAGTCTTGTGGTTAAAGCGTTGTCTCGTCACGCCGAAGACCCGGGTTTGATTCCCCACATGGATACAATGTGTGAATCCCATTTCTGTGATATTGCTGGAAAATTGCTCAAAGCGGCGTAAAACAACACTCACTAAATATGTTTCACATATAAACCCCAATTAATTAAAATCTTATAAAATCATCTAAAACACACAGATGAATTAATCCGCTCTAAATCTGCCACCAGATGTAATTAGATAAAAACGGGTATAATACCCGACCAATCTCGAGTAGTTGGGTTTTCCATGGATTATCGCCCCTCCGCGCCTCTCCATTGTGTGAAAAGCAAACAAAACACGTCCATTACAACATAAGTGATTCCCATTGTTAGCGAAGATGATGTGCGATATACTAGCATGCTCAGGGCAGAAAGAGGACAGCGGACAAACTGACCACGGGCGAGTGTCAAAAGGACTGGCGCCACTGGTCTATCGATTGTTATAAGGATTAGTGTCCTTATAACTGTGATGCAAACATAGCGTCAGACGTAGGCAAACTTCGATCACCCTTATGTCAATAAATGTAAAGAATTGTGAAAACTGATTTTCAATGCCTCATTTTCCACCCGCCAATGTTTTGACGACGTACTTTCCTCAGTCGCCTTCCCAGACATTGGTTTCGTTCGATTATAGCACTTCATCACGCTGGGACGTTGACGTCGAAATATCATATTGTTAAAAGTTGTGAGTCCATTATCACGGGACGTGATGTTGGGTAAGAATGTGTAAGGCTCCATAGAACTAGAAAGACAATATTTGTGGAGAATGAGCTAATGAAGTGTCGAAAGATGATGGTGTATGGTCGAAGTGGGACGCATAATAAAGTCACGATTCAACACTTGTGACGTAAATATTAGCAGACTGTTTCAATTGTTGCTCTTTGGCCATTTATAAGTCCAGCTTTATGAACAGAGTGTTAAGAACACTCATGGCACGGGTGTGTATTGAGCCTACAGATAGATGGTTTACGAAGATGGTTTGATCAGTAAAACAGGATGAAAAACATTGTTGTGCCTACAAATGATTTAAACAATATTTATTTACAAGAAAAAGTAATGGGATTGGTGAACAGGTTCAACCTATTTAAACACCTCTCACGACAAAGGACATTTAACAATTAATGAGAGTAAACTGTGCATAAAATAATAAATTTAGATTAATTGTACCGTCTGTTGCAAATATTATGATGCGAATATACAAGTCGCACACAAATACACACATACATGTATCGATGCATAAACAAACAGCATACCAGCACATCACACATACAAACAACTGTTTGATCGATGTAATCGTAAAGAAGACATATTTAGATTTTAAATCTTTTGGATTTTGCAATTGACAGATTGTACAACAGCAAGGTTAGTATTAGTAGATGTTGTAGAATTTCCATATAATACTGTATCCTTACTTACTTACTTACTTATATTGGAGATTTAACGTGCGCTTTCCGACTGCAAGCGTATGTCGCACACGGGCCCGGCCAGGCCATTTAATGTGTTTCCAAAAAGGGGAAAAGTGAGTTTGTGCAACCCAGGAGGGGGGCTTTAGGGGTTGCTTATATAGTAATTTTGAAATTTTGAGATTTGGAAAGAATGCCAAGAGTGGGTGGGGGACGAACTAAGGGAGCTGTGTGTGTTGGGTGGTTATTTAATAAGGTAGTTTTGGTTTTAATATTTTATTTGGGGTTTGAATGCGACTAAATAGTCCTGTTTTTCTTAGGTATATGCCTGTATCCAAGTCATATCTCTTTATATAGTAGTAGATATTGTTCCGAAGGTTGCAGTAGTTGTGCCTACAAATATGACTAGGGCGTGTGTACCATTCAAACACAGGAACACGGTTTTACCAGTAAAACAGTATGGTTTGTATATTAAATCCACAAACATGAAAAGGACATGTATAGTGTCCAAACATACGAAGATGTTATATTAATATAACGTTATGATTGTGTGCATTAAACCCACTAACATGAAAAGGGCATGTACTTCCAAACATGCGAAGATTTTTTTATGCATGAAAAAGTATGATAGTGTCATTGAACCCACACGTGTGAATATGGTGCGTATTGTGTCTACACATACGTAGACGTTTTATTAATAACACAATATGATTGTATATATTGATCCTTCGAATGTGAAGAGTTTGTCCAAAAAGCTAAGATGTAAGATGTACGCATAAAGAGGTTATACTGTCATGTGCGTATGTCAGTTTGCAATTTGATTCCAAAACAGAGTACGCATATGCTGGCAGAATGATGGTTTAACTTCTTTGTACAGTACAACAGTTGGCGGACAGCGAAAGCCCAAAGTGAAGCAGGTTGTTGACCATTTCGGTGATACCCACGAACATTGTAATGACAAGAAAACAGGTCTAACCGATAAAATACTTTCAGTGGAATTTGAACCAAAGCCCAGTAAATACTCAAGCGCAAAATGATGTGATGATATTGTTTACAGCAATAAGGAGCATCTATAGTGATTCATATATGGATGACTGTAAAAACGTCTTTCTGCCGACAAATTATCAATTATGATTTAAGCATATTTATTTCCAAAAAGTGGAAGGATTGGCAAACAAGCAGATTTTGCTTATCTGAATGCCTCTCCCAAACATGATACATATACAAATTACAATGTACTGAAAGTGACATGAGAAATAGCATACATTGTATAATTGACATTAAAGATAAGTATTGTTCTGTAAGTGTTTAATTACTGGATACTACAGTTACGTTATTATTTACATCAAGCACAACGACATCGCACTATTATATAGCAAAGCCAACATCTCAGACAAAATCCCTAAATCGGCAAGAAGATAGAATTATCAACATGTATCCGAGATTATTCACAAAATGACAATATTGTTTCAAATGAATAAAAACAACATATTCTAAGAAAAAATATGTTACAATACCAATATACTGACGTTTTCCTGCACAGGTACCAAAAGACAAAAATCATATTATTATACTATTGTAAATTGTTTCAACAAGTCCCAAAGTTTCATTTGCATAAGAAATGAGCAACCGCTTGTTGAAATTAACGTCACATTTATTGTTTGTAAGAAATTAGACTTAATTGGTCTTCATAATCAGGTTAGAATTTTCAAACAAAAGTTGTCAAGTTTATGACCTCATGTGCAATACCATGAGGCGGACGGAGAGATTTCATTCTGTTGAAATCATTCAACTGTCAAAACGATAAGCCTTTAATTTCAACTTAATTGTTACCAATCGTCGTAAATTAATCCATGATTTCCGTCCACGTACACGTGACTACCAGTCTGTCATAAATGCCTGTGAGCGGTACCAAAATTACAATTTGTCTATATCGACATCCGAAACATATTCCGGGGTCACTTAGAAATACGAGTCAATCAAACTTAATCCACTTGAATATGTCAAATCTGTTTAAGAATCGCCCTTTGTCTTTCGCCATCGTTAAACCTGATAGCCTTGATACAATATTCACATGATAAGCGATGAGCGCTTTCAAAAGGTGTCACTGCTTTTACGACATCGTACAACTTAATTGATAGCGACTTATTTCCGGTAGCTCATAATCAAAATGGCGCCGGCGGCTCTAAAATTGCAAATGGCGGACGGCGGCCGAGACTATGTCCAGCATATTTTAGTGACCATCGCCCTTCGGCCGCGCGGGGATGTCTCGAGGCTAAGTGTTGGGGGAGGGGCAAGATAGATAAGTCGATTAGAAGGGGAAATTCGTGTCGCCGTATAACTTCAGCGACATGACATCGAATTCCGGTGTCATATTGTCCATAGGCGGCAGTATGGCACTCGCCCTTGGCGTATTTTGCCGGATTTGTAAACAATTAGTCGGTATGTTCGCGAACAATAGCCAGTCAAACAATCAGGCTATCTGTTTATCTACATCGTTTCCGTAATTGACATACAAGAAGTAACTGGAGCGAGCATGTCGAAAGTTTGCCGTAATTGGTGGCTGTATACACTACATGTAGGAGTTCAACATAATTTTATTCAATGAATCTGGATTTATAAACAAGACAAGAAGGCTTTCTTCATACCTCCCCAATACAAATTATATTCACGAAGGCAATATACAAAATACAATATACAAATACATGTATATTTGTTGATACATGTTGATAAACTAAATACGTTTAACAGAAGGTAGTGGTCATTAACAACAGCTTGGTGTAAAGAGTTGAAGATCAGTATATATGTGGCATTTATTACATACACTAGCTTAAGCCTTTTGGAATAAAGTTTGTGGGAATGTACTGATTTCAAGATATCTAAATTACTTATTTTTGTAAAATTAGTATTTAAATTCAATATTGTGTTAAGATCAACTCCCTCAGAGAATGAGAATAAAAATTTCTTATTTCATTATAAGTGGGACAGAAAAAGAAATAGTGTGATACAATGTCATGTATATATCCACACGAACATGCTGTATTATTAGAAACATGTTTTTCACATCGATGGGCCTTGGAATCACTACAACAAGAATCCCGTAAATTCACCAACATCTTCTGCATCTATACATATACATATTCTTATTTGTTTAACACCCGGACGTTAGTAATATGTAATCTTTGTGTCAATATCGTGGGTTTAATCAGCTTAAGTGGTAAAATAAAGCATCAAGAAGGAAAATACTTTGATTATTTAATGCATTTATACAAATTTATAAGGAAAGATGTTATGTTTTCTTTCGGAAACTTTATGCTGAAGATATCCGTTTCTACATAAAAGCGTAGAAGTGTCTTTTTTTTCCAAGAACAGGTCTTCATATTTCTGAGATATCGTGGTACAAGAATAGGTCATATCTCGATAAAAAAAACGCGTGTCGTGAATAGGTTTCCTATCTGTAATACGTGTCAGGAATAGTTTTTTTGCGCAATTCTGTAACAACGTGTTGATAATTGGTCTTCCTATTTCAGTTATAACGTTTTGGGAATAGGTCTTCCTATTTCTGTTATAACGTGTTGGGAATAGGTCTTCCTATTTCTGTTATAACGTGGTGGGAATAGGTCTTCCTATTTCTGTTATAACGTGTCACAAATTAAGTTTTCCCTTTTCTGTTTGAATTAGGTCTTCCCAGTCACAATGACGTGTCAGGAATATTTCGTTCCATTTCCTAAAATCACTAGGAATCATATTGTTTCTATTCAAATTATATCGGGTCACTAAGAAATTAACCTACGCTTTTCTGCAGACAGATGGCGTGTCAGGAATACCATCTGTAGACATATCGGTAATAGGTCTACTATTTTTTTATTGACCAGAGAAAAGGGGGAAAAGTTGTTTGGATACAATAAGTTCTAGCTATATACATTGCAATACAAGCAGAACCTCTAATTCCATTCTGTACTATAAAGATCAATACATATCTTAACATTTGCCAGGAACTGTAAATGACAACTAATTCTATGAGATATGAATCCATAACACAACGCCGTTAGGATTTATTTTACACGTGACCATATCATTTTAATATCTTGAAACATTTCTCTTAAACGAAACTCTGGTCGTTATAGTTCACAAATCAATTCGACATGAAATGAAATTACATTTTATATCATTATTTCAAACCTTATACTCACATTACATCAACCCCACCATGCAACACGACATCGACTGGAGTTTTTTCATTGTATTAGATATAGCCCTTAGGAAAATATAATTATCGAAACTGATTGACAGGCTGTTATTTCACAATCATCTACTGTTAATGTTGAAATCATAGCAGTAAATCTGTCACTTATTTCGCCAGAGGATACAGAATTCAAATGAAATTAAATATTTCATGCGACCAAATGATGAATTATGCAGTATGATGCTCATGGATGGGTCTTTCAGTATTAAAAGACTTGAGCGTTAAATATCTCGCCGACAATAACTAGGAATGACAATTAAAATGTTGATTGTTGCATAACATTCGATTTATCTTGAGATCTAAGGATCGTTATTTCGCAACACTGGTGTGCAGTGAATCGTTTGATAAAACAAGTGCAGCAACAGATATAGTGAAACTAAAGCAGTAAGCCATGTGATAATGCGTGTGTAGTGACCGATGTAGCAATGTGTGTGTAGTGGCCCGGTGTAGTAATGTGTGTGTAGTAACCCGTGTAGTAATCTGTGTGTGTAGTGACCCGTGTAGCAATGTGTGTGTAGTGACCGATGTAGTAATGCGTGTGTAGTGGCCCGTGTAGTAATGTGTGTATGGTGACCGATGTAGTAATGTGTGTGTAGTGACCGATGTAGTAACGTGTGTGTAGTGACCGATGTAGTAATGTGCGTGTAGTGACCGATGTAGTAATGTGTGTGTGTAGTGACCCGTGTAGTGATATGTGTGTAGTGACGATATAGCAATGTGTGTGTAGTTCCCGATGTAGTAATGTGTGTGTAGTGACCGATATTGCAATGTGTGTGTAGTGCCCGATGTAGTAATGTGTGTGAAGTTACTCGTGTAGTAATGTGTGTGTAGTGACCCGTGTAGTAATGTGTGTGTAGTGACCCGTGTAGTAATGTGTGTACAGTGACCGATGTAGTAATGTGTGTGTAGTGACCGATGTAGTAATGTGTGTGTAGTGACCCGTGTAGTAATGTGTGTGTAGTGACCCGTGTAGTAATGTGTGTGTAGTGGCCGATGTAGTAATGTGTGTGTAGTGACCCGTGTAGTAATGTGTGTGTAGTGACCCGTGTAGTAATGTGTGTGTAGTGACCCGTGTAGTAATGTGTGTGTAGTGACCCGTGTAGTAATGTGTGTGTAGTGACCCGTGTAGAAATGTATGTGTAGTGACTGATGTAGTAATGCGTGTGTAGTGGCCCGTGTAGTAATGTGTGTATGGTGACCGATGTAGTAATGTGTGTGTAGTGACCGATGTAGTAACGTGTGTGTAGTGACCGATGTAGTAATGTGCGTGTAGTGACCGATGTAGTAATGTGTGTGTAGTGACCGATGTAGTGATATGTGTGTAGTGACGATATAGCAATGTGTGTGTAGTTCCCGATGTAGTAATGTGTGTGTAGTGACCGATATTGTAATGTGTGTGTAGTGCCCGATGTAGTAATGTGTGTGAAGTTACTCGTGTAGTAATGTGTGTGTAGTGACCCGTGTAGTAATGTGTGTGTAGTGACCCGTGTAGTAATGTGTGTACAGTGACCGATGTAGTAATGTGTGTGTAGTGACCGATGTAGTAATGTGTGTGTAGTGACCCGTGTAGTAATGTGTGTGTAGTAACCCGTGTAGTAATGTGTGTGTAGTGGCCCGTGTAGTAATGTGTGTGTAGTGGCCGATGTAGTAATGTGTGTGTAGTGACCCGTGTAGTAATGTGTGTGTAGTGACCCGTGTAGTAATGTGTGTGTAGTGACCGATGTGGCAATATGTGTGTCGTGACCGATGTAGTAATGTGTGTGTAGTGACCCGTGTAGCAATGTGTGTAGTGACCGATGTAGTAATGTGTGTGTAGTGACCCGTGTAGCAATATGTGTGTCGTGACCGATGTAGTAATGTGTGTGTAGTGACCCGTGTAGTAATGTGTAGTGACCGATGTAGTAATGTGTGTGTAGTGACCCGTGTAGTAATGTGTGTGTAGTGACCCTTGTAGAAATGTGTGTGTAGTGACCGATGTAGTAATGTGTGTGTAGTGACCCGTGTAGTAATGTGTGTGTAGTGACCCGTGTAGTAATGTGTGTGTAGTGACCCGTGTAGCAATGTGTGTAGTGACCGATGTAGTAATGTGTGTGTAGTGACCCGTGTAGCAATATGTGTGTCGTGACCGATGTAGTAATGTGTGTGTAGTGACCCGTGTAGTAATGTGTAGTGACCGATGTAGTAATGTGTGTGTAGTGACCCGTGTAGTAATGTGTGTGTAGTGACCCTTGTAGAAATGTGTGTGTAGTGACCGATGTAGTAATGTGTGTGTAGTGACCCGTGTAGTAATGTGTGTGTAGTGACCCGTGTAGTACTTTGTGTGTAGTGACCCATGAAGTAATGTGTGTGTAGGGCCCGATTTAGTAATGTGTATATAGTGCCCGATGTAGTAATGTGTGTGCAGTGACCCGTGTAGTAATGTGTGTGTAGGGCCCGATTTAGTAATTTGTGTGTTGTGACCCATGTGATTATGTGTGTGTTGTGACCCATGTCGTAATGTGTGTGCGTGCGTGTTGTGACCCGTGTGATTATGTTTGTGTAGAGACCGATGTAGTAATGTGTGTGTAGTGACCCATGTCGTAATTTGTGTGTTGTGACCCATGTGATTATGTGTGTGTAGTGACTGATGTAGTAATGTGTGTGTAGTGACCCATATCGTAATTTGTGTGCAGTGACCCATGTCGTAATGTACATGTAGAGGCCGATGTAGTAATGTGTGTGTAGTGACCCATGTCGTAATGTACATGTAGTGACCGATGTAGTAATGTGAGTGTAGTGACCTATGTCGTAATGTGCATGTAGAGAACGATGTCGTAATGTGTGTGTTTTGACCCATGTGATTATGTGTGTGTAGTGACGGATGTAGTAATGTGTGTGTAGTGACTCATGTCGTAATGTGTGTGTGTCTGTGTGTGTGTGTGTCTGTGTGTGTGTGTGTGTGTGTGTGTGTGTGTGTGTGTGTGTGTGTGTGTGTGTGTGTGTGTGTGTGTGTGTGGAGAGAGAGGCCGATGTAGTAATGTGTGTGAAGTTACTCGTGTAGTAATGTGTGTGTAGTGACCCGTGTAGTAATGTGTGTACAGTGACCGATGTAGTAATGTGTGTGTAGTGACCGATGTAGTAATGTGTGTGTAGTGACCCATGTCGTAATGTGTGTGTAGTGACCGATGTAGTAATATGTATGCATTAACACATGTAGTAATGTGTGTGCTGTAACCCTGTATATTACCCTCGTACAGTAACCCCGTACAGTAACCCTTTCAGTAAACCCATACAGTAACCCTGTTTACACCCATAACGGAGTTAATGAAACTCGAATGTGCATTTGTGCAAATATCACTTCGCGCGCATCAGTGCATTGTGTACGTCATCTGGACGGCGTTTTCTAAAGGCGACTTCCAAAGGGTAATAAATAATGGGAAGTTAAGAAACTATTACACCAACATGTGTGTCATACTGCTTTTACGAAACTTGCGTAAGAATTCATGTGTTAACTAACTCTCACTCGGGAAAATTTTGACACTCGTTTCGTAAACTCAGTATGACACACATGCCTGCTCATACAATAATCTCTTTGTAGCAAACCTGTATGGCGTCCCCGTGTAACAACCATGCAATAACCAGGGTATAGCAACTCGGGGTAGTAGCACTGTATCGTAATCCGGTGGTAGTTCTGGGAGTCCAACTCACGATCATGGGATCCAGTCACGCCCCAAGGGGCGCGACTCTGCATAGCGAATTGCAGGCTTTAGAGAAATGGGTCCCTCGTGTCTCCTTTCACTTTGTTGCATAGCTATAGTCTATAGACTGCCCTAGTACACACTGTAACCTGATAGCGTGTAGACCTTGGGTTGATACTAAAAATCGATGCCGTAGGCGCGTAAATATACGACATCTTGCATTGCGTCAGGCCAGGTAGGCCAAGGCTCGGGTCACACCTGGTGTGAACATTACATATAAAGTGTTCATGTGTTGCTTTTTATGTCCTACGAAACAGTCAAAAGAAAGTACATACCCTTGTTTGGTGGTGGCAAAAAAATGGAACAGGCAAGAAACGGTTATTTGATGGTGAATTTGATACCGGTATAAATGTTGTGTTTTGGATCTAGAGTTTGCGGTATTTCGGCGTCATTATTCAGGGAGTAACGTTTTGATAAAGTTTGTAATTATTGGGTCAAGTCCAGTTTTCAAGTGTTTAGTTTCTTTTGCCTATTTTGAAGTATAAACATGAATACCTTTATACTGTGGACACTCTAGAGTCACATTAAATGCATTTTATTAGAAAATGGCAACCCACAAAGTATCACAGATGTTGCACAACTACTATTTAAGGCTGTTTTAGCAATGTTTCTGTTAAACTCACACCAACCAAATCTACATTCATAATGTATCAGCATAAACATTACGAATACGCAAAACGATGGGGAAAAATAAGCAAGTCTTGTTTGAAGTTTTCATGCACAATAAGCAGCTACGTCGAGCTAAAACAAAAATTCATATTTGTATTACTTCATGTACATTGATCTATCACAGAGACTAAACAGCATACTGTCGAATGTTGTGAGGCATAACTATTTTAAAAATATCAGAAAATTCAAAATTCAGAATGTATAGGGATCAACGTTAGGTCTCATTTCCTTCGAACTTATATCAAGGTTCCTTTTTCATATCACAGCGACAAAGCGATTTAATTAAACAAATTATTCAAGTCTAGTTTAAGAGGTCCCAGCTATCAAACTAATTTCGCAGCTACTTCAAAATAAATATAAACCTGTTCATATGTGTATAGATTCGTACCAGTGTTCCTATGACAAGACCTAGTGTGAGTCTTAACTACAAATCACACAGGGAAAACACATCCCCTTGCGGAGGCCCACATTCCGCTCGTCCCTAGGTTTACCCCGTTGTTAACACACAGCATCAGCGCCGCCTTGCTCTCATTGAGATATTTAGACTAGGGATACTAGACGAGCACTTCAGCGAGGCACACAGTGCTTGACATTCAAGTGCTTCAATCAGACCTCGCGTGGCGAGCTTATCTAGACTTGCCGAGGCTTTGTTTTCTTATCTCCAAAGTCCCGACGAAATTTCAGCGTTCGCCAGTTGGCTGCGTGATGTTTATTCTTCTTTAATAAGATTTTGTTTAGCGAGTAAATTATATCATGTATCCATGTCTCATGCTGATGTGTTACTTTGGGAAACGTCTCCGTGATTGGTGTACCATTATCATTTTTGCGAACAACTGTGTCATTATTTGTTTTAGTAGGTCGTTTTGTCATCCCAAGATGACACCTTAACTTCTCACTCGGACTGTGTATGTATTAGGTTTCTCGAGGGAAAATAAAGCACTTATACTGATTGTTAATATTTCCCATATAAAAGTACAATAGCAGGTAAATTTACTATTAACAACGTTCCATTTGCTTTGGGGTTGAAACCCTGATGTGTAAATATGAATTTTCACATATTTCTTTCAATGTATTCGAACATTTACAGGATCGATGATGCAGCCCCATTTCCCCTTTCTCATTGTAATAGATTTGAACATATACAAAAAATAATATTATCAATATCATTCCACAACATCAAAACAGCACCGAAAGTTGTATTGATGCTGTTTACATCGCAACATGTAAACAATCGAGTTTGGACAAGTTGTTTTTTCATAGAAATACATTTACACTGGGAGGTAAATATTTTTGTTGTTTTTTTGTTTTTCTATATAGCAACAGTTATCACACCTGTACGTGTCAGTTTAAAATGTTGAGTCAGCAATAGTCCAGATATATCACGACGGTCTGTAAAGAATCGAGTCTGGGTCCGCTTAAACCAGTGGTTGACAACATGAGCAACGGGTATATAATGAGTCATGTCACCACCCATTCCTCTTTGGTTGGTTACCATGTCTGGTATGGAAACGAAAAAAACACGAACACGAGGTTTTTACAATGTATAATTCTTGTCCAATAATAACTCTAAACTTGCCTCGGAACCTTTATAAATCGATATACACTGTCCGGTGTCCTATACATACTGACGGGGTTTCTGTATGCGCGGCCTTCGTTTGATATTACCACATGGCAATAAACATCAGGTGTCATCGGCAGTATCGCTGCCATACAGAGACACGTGATGTTGAAGATACGCGTAACGATGCACAGTTATTACTATAATACATGATACATAGGTAAATTTAATCAAACATATAAAATATTTATAAAAATGTTATGTGGTAAAGGAAATTAATGTTTTTTTTACTTATAACATGTTTCCGAATATGTTTCTCTACCATATGTAAAGATGTAACTTGATTTTGATTCAAAATATATTTCATGAAACGATCACTATAAAAATTCCAGTATTATGTTGGCGTGAGCTTTTACCAAGCATGTGTAGATTATACGTCTTAGGTTATCAGTATCTCATAACCATGTAACGACACATGTAATGCAGTGTAATATCTACTAGAGATATCTACTATCTACTAGAGATATTGGGTGACAAAACCATGTTGATTTCAATACATTTTAATCCTTGGCACTAATTGACCACACGTCCTAATTCAAATTAAATCAATTTCAAAACACTTAATGACCGATTAATCCTTCTTAAATTCACACCTCAACGCTAAAACATATTTTTCTTAACCGCCCCGATATAAACATGTCATTTCTGTTCTTCGTGTCAGAAAAATATCATCATCAAATTGTGAAGATTTGCAGAGAGATTAACAGCAGAATATACCGATTCCCAGCTGCATTAGCTCAATGACCTCAGTAAACGATTCCAAAATAATGATCGCCACCCCATGGTGTTCGTAATCCCCCCCTTTCTCGGCCCAACGTTACGAAAGCTCCCCCTCAATCCAGACATTGGGGGCCCTGCGATTTTACGGCCCTTAAAGTTTACTCTGAGTTTGATAGCGCTGTTCCGCTGTTGCGACCCCATGCGACGTTGCATTCGATGATTGTACATCAAATAAACTGTTACGCAAAGAAACACTGACAGGGCAAGTGGTTAATTTCATTTCACTGTTTCTTTGAGAGGCATTTAGAAGTTTCACTTTGTTATTGATACACTGCCCGTCTTACAAATATCTCATCTTGCGTGACCTTTTCTGTTATGTACATTAAAGTTGCGGTGTATATTTCAAAGAAAGAAGCTGCGAGACTGCACGTTATCGTTTGCCGAAATTGATATCGCTTGTATATTTCATGGTTAGCAGTCAATTGATTCTTAAATGGTAATGTGTATCTTCTCTGAGTGGCATTCTAGAATCTTGGTATAAACAGATGTATTTGTGTCCATTGACATAAGCAGGATCTTTTTTCAGAAATGTCTGATACTTCTCTTTTTTTTGTATAATATCGTGAAAATACATTAAAACGAAATCCTATTCCACGCTTTATTGAAAAGGTAAGTTTATTTTCCCGCGCATTCAGTGTTATATTTTGTTAACCAATCAGTCAGTTTATTCAACATAAATCTCTCACGCGGGTAAAGAGATTATTATAATAAATACATATATAAACATATGTAATTCAAGATGCCTGTTAATATGTATGTACCTTTACATTCCTCAGAGAATCGCATTTGGTAGAATTGTACTTAATTTTGACAATGGCATCAAATCTTTTAATCTTGTTAAAATGACATATCCACATATTAACCTTAAGATTAATTATCTTCCTGTAGTTAATACTCTCTAAATGTGAGACAAATTATTATTTTCTGTAACTATTTTTCCTGTGACTTTATTAACTGTTTGATTGGCATTCTAGAAGTTGGCTGTAAGAAAACATACTACTTTATCGACAACAACAATAAACCAGAAGTTGTTATCCATAAAGTTGTGTTTTCTCTGACTTTATCATGAACTTACATTCATAAGACATTTATGGATGTTCACATTATATCAAATTAAGTATTTGGATGGACCATATAACAATCTTTCTGTAAATGACCAAAGTTAATCGGTTCACATTGCGGTTCACGGGCATAGTCGGGGCTTTTATCTGGCCCTACATAGCTCTAATGCCGAATCCCCAACCCTCATTGCCTAGGTTTTAGGGTTAATCCCTATCAAATTTCAGAACGTATGCCGCAAAACCTCCCCTCCTTCACAGTGGACCCCTAGGGTCTTAAATCCGACCCCACCTGCATGTCTGCTAAACATGGTTGTAATGACTCTCTTCTGTACCCCTTTCTTTTGTCGTGTGGCGAGATACCTCGCCCACAGCAGGGAGCTCGTTGATTAACCGCCCATGCTGTTACAAGGCACTGTTACCTGGCAAATAACCGGTAGCTTTATGCAATGCAGTGATTCGGGAGATACTGGGCTCGTAAACAGTGCTAGGGTACCTGGTACTTGCTAATGTCTGGACATGTGGCTTTTGGTAGGGAAACGAAATTAATCAGATGTATCAATCTATTCACCTATGTTGTGTGTATATCTAAAGTCATAAACCAAAGCTATTGACCCAAACTCACATAATAGTTCAAATTATTTTATTTATTTTATGAAGAGTATATTACCTTCTAGAATAAAAATATTACATGAACCAGCAGATATAAATGATCAGAGAGAAACTGAATGTACATTTCTTTCTAAAACATGATTCTTTTCACAAATGTACACGTTGTTGATTGGACATCTGTACATGAAGAGGTTGATAGATGGACGGGTCCTACTGTAAATTATCACAGGGCATATCGGGTGTCAATTGATTTTTCATTATTTAGATTGAAATCTATATTTCCAAAATGTGATTTCGATAAATTTCAAACATGACGTATATATTCTCACTTTGGTGTTAAAAATATAGTGTGTATCTCACGCCGCCTCTGAAATAAATATCACACTAACAGTTGCATAGCAACTCTAGCAACATGTCAAGTCTGCTCACTGACAAAATACTGATTAATAGCGCCTGTCGTTTTTTTGGCAAATTAAAAAAAATATCGTAATTACCTTATCTGTTCTTAGGACCAAAAAATTCTCAAATAGCATAATTAGGTGGTTATTGCTAATCCAATTACGACTGAAGATTCACCGAAATAATCCCTACTCGTTGTCTATCTTGTTGACAAATACACGTCAACGTGGAGTCAATGACAACGCTTGGCTTGATTGACAAAGAAAGGATATAGACAAGATCTATCAAGTGAAAACATTCAGGTTCGTGATCGTGAGTAGTTTTCAGTGGGGGTTGTGAAATTAGCCAAATTAGCATTTTCTCCCTAATCTGTAATTTACGACCTATTGTCAAAAACAAACAAACCCAGATACATTGCGCGACGGAGTGGCGCGGGGCTTTGAAGTTTGCTCGAGAAACAATGTCGATTGCAAGAAAAACACACAATAAAATCGACTGAAGTGAAAATTAGTCAATCAGTTACCCTTGCTGTCAAAACAATTCTATCAAACAGGCGATAAATGTGATAGACTGATTGTGCGAGTTCACCGAGACGGTATGCTAATATCAAGGGAGAAGGCGCCAGTTTAAACCTGATGTTGTTAGAGTAATTCGCCCGCCTCGAAAAGAAATGTGTAGTCGTGTAGATTACTCAGTTAGAGCCCGCTTACTGATTAAATACGAAGAACATTCGAAACAGTTAAAACCAATAATTTAGTATGCACATAAAAATCCAAATTTACTTTTTTGTTTCAAACATTACATATAATTAAACTGATATTACTTACATTTCTTTAAAATATTTTGATACAATTTTACTTTACTGAGTAAAAACATAAAAGCCTACACGTTTCACAAATAGTTCTTTTGAAGACAGGCAGATCAGTCATTGATGATGCAGCCCTGAAATGTCGTTTTAAAAAATAAAGAAGTAAAGCTTTAAGCTATCCATTAAAGGTTTTACGTCTCATGTTCTTCCAAACTCCAAATACCTACCAAAGACTTCAATGTATGTATTTTGCATTGGCTTTAAAATAACGTTGCAGTAACGGTTTTGGAACGTGGGTTGTTGCAACAGGAATTAAAGAATAATTGCTATATATATATATATATATATATATATATATATATATATATATATATATATATACATATATATATATATATATATATATATATATATATATATATATATATATATATATATATATTTTAAAAAAGAGATGATTTGAAGGATTTTTGTGACTTTTGTTTTTTTAGAAATGCGTCGAGCAACTGGTAGTCTGAGCTACTCTAACAATACCCAGCGATATTAATCGGGTGCAAATCAGTTCAGTTCGAGATCGAATGTTCAAAACGAAATTTAAGCCACAAATACCTAATTTTAGGAAACATCCTGTTTTAAATGCCATGTTAAATAGATAACTTAATAACTTAATATCATTTCCAAAACAGTTTGTTCTCATAGTCAAACGCTGATAATGTTATCCGGGTTGAAAGATGTTGAGAGATGTCAATACTAGTAATGTATATCTGGTGACTTTAGTATATAGCGGGAGTAAATGTATTGTCAATGTTACTGTATAATCAAGTTGCAAATGGTTAATTTCGTCCTTAATGTCACTGTGCATTTGAAACAGTGAATTGACAATAGCTTTGCACATTGATCGGATGTGCTGTTGATTGACAGTAAGGAAACTGACATGTTTACGACAATGGATGAAATCCCTTACAGTCAATGCAGGACTTGAGGCAATGACTCATTATGCTATTGTCTCGTGCGATTAATGAAAGTCTAGTGTCATTAGTGACAACGGCTGTTCACAAAACGTGTGCTCTCCCAAATTCATTACGAAATTAGAGGATTTTGATTAATTTTATGACATCATTTTCACAACAATTGGAACTATATTAAAATATCTTTCTGGAGTAAATATGTACTCAATCATCGAACTCCGCCACATACCAAAGAAAATGGTGGTAGTACATTTTATTAATATGCACTGCATGTAATGTTTCGTTAAAAGTGTAAAAAGCTGACTGACGTGTCAAGTCCTTGAACTAACGAACATCAAATAACACTAATATCTATAATTGCACATAAGCGTACAGTGGTAACGGTGACGTAAATGGAATACTAAAAGTAATGACACTATTGGTATACACAAGTTCATCCCACGATGGAAGGAAAAACTGAGAAACAACAACGAATATCTCTCGTTTTGTTAAAGGTGTTGAATGAGAATTTAGTGAACAAAACACGTCTTTCATACACCTTTCAATCATTTATTCTCATCTGAGGGGTTATTATTCGAGGCTTTGGGGTCTAAATCCGCAACTTTCTCGCTCCTAACGGGCGAGCAGTGTATATAACTGGCATTATCAAGCCTGCTATTAAGGGCTTAGGGTCTGTAGGGACCTCAGTGGCGACATAGGTATAAAAACAAATAGGGGAGAGAATAGCTTGTTTCCCACTTGAACGGACATCGAACAAATTGTTCATTCGGCCGGCTCAACACGGCGCCAGATAGATTGAGAGCAAGCACCCGGCTATTCATGGTTTTGAAACTTATAAAGAAAAGTCACACCTTTGGTGTTTTAGCCATAAAGTACTAATTAGGCGAATGTTGAAATGATCAACAGCGATTAGTGCCGTGACAAAAGAAAATCCTTGCCGAACCGTGACACAGCCGCTAATTACTTATCTCATTTGTAAGCCGTAATATATGTGTGAGACGAAATCGCTCAGCAATCCTTTTTATTGAACTCTCAAACTGACGCCACAGTGGCTGAAACCTCTCGCAACATGTCTGATAGCTGAAATCACACAGTCTGAACGAGAGTAAAATTTACGTCCGAATCACAAGACCACCGAAACACCACATACCGAAAATGTTGAAAAACCTAGTTTCATATAATTTAAAAAAAAATCATTTTAACTACGACTTGTGACAATAAAGCCGTTTGCTTTTAACATGCAATACACATATCTCGATTTCAGTCATTTGTGAATTAAAAAGAGTCGCTCATAGGTTGTGTAGGCTCTGTTCTACGTTGATTAAATATACACATCTGGGGCCCGGCGCTAGCTGATTATTTATGAGTAGCCATATTTTACAGACTGGCGCCGAAGCCCCTCACAAATGCACGCGACATGGGCAACCTTTTATGAAGCGCCGTATATCCAGTAGAAGTCGCAATATTATACATTTTTCCCGTTGCCCTTGTTAGGACTGTCCAGCACTAAAGTCTTAATAAAACCTGCGACTGTCTAAATGTCGTAAGATATCCCAACCCGCTCTGCTTCAAGGGGATTAAACCCAAATGTAAACAGCGCTATGCTTGTCTTCAGAGTCGATAGCTCTACATAAAAATGTCAATCAAGTTGTGGGGGGCTGGGCTTGATAGTCTTCAAACAGCTCCAGATAAAACAAGCTTGAAAAAAATCCATACGTTTGTGAGTGAATGCTTTGTTTAAAAATGTCTCGCCAAAATCTTTCTCTATCTATCGGGACTTCGAGTACTGGGGCCGATAAGCCATATTGTCGATGGGTTAATTAATACATTACTACGAGACGCTCTGAAGGAGTGTCAAACCCAAGTGTTGACATACTGTCAGGCTTGATAAAGAACTCGGAGATCGCAGACAGACAGTCTAGCCTGTCCATCACGCCCGGAAAAGACCACGCCCCCTCGCGCTCTCATTGGTCAGGCGCAGCGCCTAAGCCAATCAATGCGTGATGAGATTAGCGTGTGGAGGGCTGTTCATACGATGGCGACAGTAATGAACCCTTGTGGCGTCGGCTTTGACAGGCTGGATATATAGCGGCTACGCTCTAGCTTTCAACATTCAGTTGCTCTCTCGCTCTCTAGCGCAGCACAGCACATGTTGGTTCAAACACGACCGGAGAGTACCAACATGGCATACAATCCTTTCCTCATGCATCGACCTGTGGAGTACGGTGTTAGCTCTATGCTTCACCAGCCACAGTACCTCTCCCCCCACATGTCTCTGCCCCACCCTGGACTCGCGGCATCGATGCTAGGCAAGCAGTTCGGACGGTCGGGGATGAATCCTGCCGATCTTCTCTCTCATCATGATCCGTACCGATCACTGAGAGGAATGGAAGCCGTTCAGGATGTCGACGTACAGGATGATCCTAACGTCGAGTTGGAAGCTATGGATCTCTGGGAACAGTTTCACAAATACGGCACGGAAATGGTTATTACCAAATCGGGAAGGTAGGTGTCCCGTATGTTGTAACTGTGAACATGTTTACGAAATGTGACTGCGAAATATTCATACGCCGAATGTCAAAGTGAGTCACTCGTGGCGTGTGTATATTGTGTATGTTTTGTGAAAAAAGTGTTATTAACATTGCAACCGCTAGATTTATTTCATTGTACATAATTTAGTTGTATTGGTAATTATCGCAGGGTAATTATGATACACGTTACGTTTGAAAGACAATTCATATTGGAATATACCTTTGTTGGAGCTGAATTTATTGTTGATCAGTTTTAAAATGTCATTCAGTCTTAAATATAACGAACCAAATCTGCGTTAATGACATTGTTTACTTGACTTCCGATAAACAAGACTTTATTTATATAGTTATAGATAGAATATGATTTTCAGAATATAAGTTATTTAGTATTGTTTAACTTAGTATTCATATACATGCAGAAGAAAATAGAAGAAAACATTTCCTATTTTACTATTTCCCATATAATAACAAAGAATGTGATGTAAACACCATTTCTATTTTTTTTAAAAAAGCTCGATAAACATTAGCCTGCAAGTGTAAACTTTAAATCATAATCTCGCATTGTGGGTGGTAGTTCTTGAGAAAGGAAATCTTCGAATAAATCTTTCTGAGTATTCCTCTTTGCACAAAACAACCCGACATGGAGACAGCTTACTAATAAAGTGGCGAGTCCCATAAAGTGTGGCGCCTGGCGAATGTATATCTTGCTAAATCTGGCGTAGTTTCCATGTAACATCGCCGTGTTTTCCGCCAAAGGAGCTGCGAATTCACAGCAGGCTGTATTATATCAACACCATCTTTTTCAATGAAGCGAACGAAGGTCCGAGCAGTCGGACAAAATCGCCGTAGAGTTTATGTTGTGAAACGAGCATTGCAAGTTCGCGACATGAGCGCGTCACAAAGTCGGGAAGTTGTGATAAAGAATGGAGGTTGTCGGGACGCTCACTGCCCTATCTGGTTTGGGCGATTAGGGAGAATATTAAAGGTCCTTTCTCGATACAAACCGCTTATCAAGCTCATCAGCGAAACATTGAAATTTATCAGGCCTAGAGCGCCAGCCAAATGGATGGTGTACCTATAATGTTTCAAGTCCCATGCGACGAGTGTGGCTACTATCTTTGTAATTTTGTAGACAACTAATTGTGCTTGTCATCTAAACGAATCAGTTAACAGGGGACTTTTGCCTGGTTGTTAATGTAGATTATTGATATAACTTCTAATGAGATATTATCCAGTCGTGCGGAGAAACCGTAGATATAGACGCAGCTTTGGGAATTTGATAAGAAGCAAAGGCGATAAATAAGGAGAGAATGGAAATAGAAATCGACAGAAATGTATATATATATATTTACTTCCAAAGCGAATAATATTCATTGCAAACCTTTATATTTTTAAATTTTGAATCTAAACCTATTTTATTCAAATTTCAGGCGCTTGTTTCCTGGATTTCGCGTGAAATTGTCTGGTTTGGACAAAAAATCGAAATACATACTGCTGATGGATGTCGTTCCCGTCGACGACTGCCGCTACAAATTCCACAACGGTAAATGGACAGTGGCCGGCAAAGCTGACCCCGAGATGCCCAAGAGGATGTACATCCACCCCGACTCCCCCAGCACCGGGGAACAGTGGATGCAGAAGGCGATATCTTTCCACAAGCTGAAGCTCACAAACAACATTTCGGACAAACACGGATTTGTAAGTAATCTTTGGATTAATAATTATTTTAATTTTAATAACGACAGTTAATACACAAACTGACTCAATCGCCATAGAAAAAAATCTTATCATCGAGATACAACGAATGATATTAAATATTAAGTGCACTTTGTTTAGACAAAGCTATTTGGAAACCCCGTTATTGTTTTTCATCAGTATTGCGTTGCATTACACTTTGGAAACATGATCAAATATCTTCATTCGGAGTTCGTTAACTTGTTAAAAGACCTCTTCTTCGATAACCCAGGTCAATGACTACTAACAAACTAGCTGTTAGCTTTATAATGACTGAGGCAGGGTTTAGAACAGCAAATCATCGGTCAAGTCACTTAGTACAAGAGTCTGGGAAGATCCCTTTGTATTCTGCCATGCATCGTTGAACATGACTTGGCTTGTCAATAAGCCGTAATTATTTGATATTAATTTGTCTTTGTAACTTACATTACATCGTTCGCCGAAAAGTGCCATGACAATTAACAGTCTAGTCTAAAAAGGGGTGACGTCATGATTGGCACTTTATATATAGCAGAACTGCAGGAACATTTGTCCAAATGATATTGCAATTATCTTAATTACGAATTTCATGTAATAACATATCAATTTGTTAATTTAGTATGATAAGTTGTCGATTTCGTATGATAACTTGTCGATTTGAGATTAAAAGTTGTCGATTTCATCGTAGGTGAAATGTACACCGAAACGTACGCCGTGATATAGTGTCTGGCAATGATTAATATACCCTGAGGGAGTGCCTCATTGATTAGACATAAATGTTACATATTACTGTAAGTAGTACAGTTCTACATTCATCGGGCGAGTAGTGTCGGCATAGAAGATGCTTTGACCCTTTGCTCAGTCGTGTGTAAAAATACATGCGATTGTCTATTTCGCCTGTCATAGATTGATATTGCCTGGCTGGAGTGAGGGGGCAGTTCGTGCAATGTACATTAGATAAAGGGATACATCAACGAACTCGTTGACATGCGCTTGCACTCGAAGACAAAAGGTGTACGTTCTTGTTACAGTCATTGCATCAGGGAATGTAAACGGGTTGCTAGAGTCATAGTTTTCGATCACAAACCGTGAAAACATTGACACTATAAACAAAACAATCTGTCATTGTATATATCCAACGGGCATTTAGCACAACGCGACTTAATTAATTTTCTCGCCAAGCTACAGGGTCCAACAACGCACTTTCACACGGTCTTTCCCAACATGTTTATTTGTGAATAATTATTGTATACATTGTCACGTTGTCTACACGTGTAGGCAAGGGTAGAAGATGTAGATTACAGATATATATCGTTCTTGCTTTCTGCCGCTGTTGATAGATAACAAGGATAGAGCGGAACTTTTTCGCCCTCATATTCAACCTATATCGCTCATTGTGGCGACGCGTAGACGCGGTCGTAAGCGGTCCTCGTAGCCTTCTTAGAACTAAGAGCATTTTGACGGAAATAACAGCTTGTATCAGGCAATAGATGTTTCCTTAGATGCAGTATATCATCCCCAAGCTTCCTCGAATACCGATATACACTGAGCGCGAAGTGAAATGTACACATAACACTTTGAAATGAACAAGCTGATGTCTCGATAGCTGTCTCTGTTTATAATGGCATTTGTCGTGTGAGATTTCAAAAAGAGCAAAGCCCTTCAGCAAAATACACCAAAATACTCCGACTATTTGGCAAGGAAATATTTTCCATATGTGTAGTAAGGCCACAGTGACATGAAATCGACAATTTGTTTTATTTAACATTGACACTGTAATAATCTGAATCGAGACAGTAAGATGAAATCGACACGATACAGACAACAGTCAATATTGAAATCGACAATCGACATGAAATCAACAAATTCTTTTATTAATAACACTACACAGTAAAATGAAATCGACATGATATTGACAACAGTCGATAACAAAATAACGCAGGTCTTCAATGCCATAGGCGACCAATCCCTGTGTTTCCTGTATATATGAGTGTTAACAGGCCAGTATGGACGATCGATAAATGCTATATCTATGCCCTTACTTGACACCTTCCAATGCTCTATAATGGGAAGCGTGCGGATCAACTGAGACGCGATGTGGGTATTGATTGAAGCTCCGCACCGGATTAACACCGCCAGTACTTGTCCAATTGCCTAATCAGATGAATATTTTATTATTTCAGACAATTCTCAACTCGATGCACAAGTACCAGCCTCGTTTCCATCTTGTTCGTGCCAGCGATCTGCTTCGACTGCCATACAGCTCAAGCAAGACGTTTGTGTTCCCAGAAACTCAGTTTATAGCCGTGACTGCCTATCAAAATGAAAAGGTAAATAAAAATGTGATACATACATTATTCAGTTATATAACAAACTGTATTTTATATTAAATTATTAAATAAAATTTAATATAAAAACAAAAACAAGCAACATATCCTCCAACAAAGCCGATTCTTCTTTCCATCGAACAATCAATTACATTTTTTAAAGAGATATTGGTGTTAATTTTGTTACTTAAACCTATCAGTATGATTACTTACTAGCATATTTATCCGTGTCAAAACGCTCATATAATATGTAGGGAGAACGCCTCGGGGTATTTGAACATGAGAGGAAATATTATGAGATCTGTAAGGTGTTAACGCTGGCCTCTTTGAAGGGTGAGCTTAGATGATAATCAGACTGGCGCCAGTCTACCTCGAGGACTCATATTTACTACTTGACATTCCAGATCACCAAGCTGAAGATTGACCACAATCCCTTTGCAAAAGGCTTCCGGGAAAATGGCGGCGGTAGCAAGGTTAAACGGTATGTATTGAAATCAACACTCGTAAAATAAACAACACCATTTTTTCGCACTGTAATCTTATTATTTATAGACGAAATGGTGAAATATTATTAGATATGAAATTAATTTTACAATTATTATTGAAATAACTTAATGATTGGTGCTTTATTTTTTAGGCCACTGGGCTCCTCAAAGTCAGAGCATGAAACTTCCTCACTAGAAGGCAGCCACACCGACGATGATGACGAGATCTGCGTTGATGATGCTGACGACCTCTCGACCAGCAAGAGTGTGTCGGAAGTCGAGGACAGCCTCGTGAGCGAGAAGCGAGAGGAGATTGAAGATGATAGACTAGCGGACACACGAAACAGAGAGCAGGACACGTCAAGCGACATCGGATCAAGTGATGTTAGCAAGTGTGACGTCAGTGACAGTGAATCTGAAAAAGACAGTGTTGTGAAAGAAAGTCCCCCAAAGAGACAAAGACTCATTGAAGAGACGAAGGAAAATGTCAAGGACCATTCTGTCGCTAGCCTGCTCAAGCCGAGCGAGTCTAAACACACGCACAACCCCGTAAAAGAACTTAAAAGCCCACCAAATGTTACAGTGTGTCAACGATCCATGAACAATCCATTTTTCCCCGTCCATACATCCTCTCTGTATCCATCAACCAGTTCAGCATTCCATCATCCACTCAGTTCCATCTTCCTCAACTCTGCCGCACATGCGCAGCTGAGAAATCCGCTTCTGTCAACGTCGGCGTATGGAGTGCCATCATCATCGTCTCATCCGCTCTTCGCACAGCAGCTTGCCATGTCCCAACTTGCGCTTGCACAGCGTTACTCATTCTCTTCCGGTCTGACCGGAAACATGGGTCCCGTATTCTCGTCACACTCGTCCAACTCGAGATTTCAACCATACGGCCTGTCACCCATGACGTCACCAGTGGTAGGCAGAAGTCCTTCAAGTCCGAACTCAACCCATTCATCGTCCCCAAGTCTCTCTCCAGCCGGAAGCACCTCACCTGGCTCAGTCATCAGTCCCGTTCCTGTGCGAGATTTCACGAGAGGTCATTCCCTCTCCCCTGATCACCTTTCAGCATGAGATTAACGTTAAGCTGTGTTCATAGTGCTCAATGTACTTGTGTGTGTGGTTCAGCAACTGTGGAACATTCTCCCTGTGTTTGTTTATCGATGGCGTCAATTGCTCCCCAAATCCCCTACTGGATGTCCAAGTCTACACCGATGTTAAATGACGGAGGTTCAAAACAGGCGACGTCGAAAATAATAGTAGGTATGTATACCAACATTTATATGACTATTTTCAACACTGCTACAGAATTCATATCACGTAAGATCATTAATAATCATGGATATAAGACAATGAAATGTTTCAGATAATATGATCATAATATATTTTTTACAAAATTTCTTATAATCTCATTTTTGTTTTTTCAGATGTTTCTTCACAGTATTCCTAGTCAAGGGAGATAGGCGTTTCCGGTTCCGTGGGTCACGTGGTCTGTCAACTTCCGATTCAAGCGCGGGCGCTAGATGTACTGAAAATTGGTGCTTTAGATTACGGGTGTGCAAAATAGACCGCCGAGTTCTCATTATCCGTCTTTGGTCCAAATTAACGACCTTTGATCCCTTGGAGCCAACAGTCTGAAGACTATGGCGCGAAATAGTGCGTGCAATAGGATATTAAATATGTTGTTATTGTTGTTACAGTAATTTAATTAATGTATATTGATGACGAATGCGCAAAGAGTATTTTTTCTGACTTGACTGAATAAATGTCACAGGATATGTATTACATTGGTTTGTGGTTGATTTTTCTCGTTCCTTTGAAGTCTGATTAAGTGTTGATCTTTGACCCTCTGGAAATTACAGTAATTGTTACTGGTAAGAATGAACGCTTTGCCTGTGGTTTGTCGTGGCTCTGTGTTTTTAGGTGCATATATCAAGTGGGGGAACACTGACGGTTCGCTTCTGATGTTTGGAGAAAGAATTATTACATGAGTGAATAATTTATTTGTAGTATTGTTCTCCCGTCATCGCCTCCTGTTGAAAAACGTGCGACTATAATAATTCATGCGGAGATTTCTCCGATAACGTAGGCACGGCATGAAGAATGGGAAACAGTGTTTTGAAGGAATGCTAAATATGTAACAGAAGGTGCCTTCAGGTCCCTCCGGAGCATCGTTTCCGGATGCAGAGCTGACGCATCTAGTACATGTATATTTTCTAAGAAAAAGGTGAAGTTTAGGACGAATGGACATTTACAAAAATATGAAAAGAAATTATTTCAAGCCTTTGAAAAGCATTTTACACATAAGGAAAGAATATATGGATGTCAACGTCTTTATTATGTGGAACACAACGTTTCGGAGTATATCCGTACGTGCCTACTCCTTCATCAGGTGAATGAATGCATAGACAGAGCATATGTATGCACGGGGTGCCCCCGGTTTGCACATGTAAGAACAACAAAAGGTGGAAACTTAACAAGGGAAACCAGCAGATAATTGGCGTTGATAGAAAATATTTCGTCATTTAGTTTCAATAGGCTGTCGAACATGTATATAAAATAACCTGAAAACAAGCAATAACATCGTAAAACCGTGACACGTTAGGCCGGGCCATTTGGTTCCATTGTCCTTCCGCTGGACATGTCATTCATATGGGGGTAGCTAATATGTTTATACTTTCATAGTCCGTTATCCTGACAACATACATATATGCCATTGGCATATAAAATTAGAGCTTGTTCTCCCACTAGGCTGTGTCATTTCAAGATTTTTTGGTGATCATCAATCTCAAGCATAACAGTACACGTCCACAATAAGTGACTGCAAATGTATTGACAGTTCGTGTAGATCAACAGTATATTATCATCACTATTGACCGTCAATAAACATTTATGTTGACACAAATTCTTTTATGTAGTAAATAACAGTAGCCCTTCACAGAACACAATAAGCTGCAATTATCTACTGCGTTTGAAAATATATTTTATAACAAACGACCTTGTCATGGTCATTGGTGTTGGAGAGAGTGAATAATAACAGACTAATCGTGTGATGTAATCGTCAACCCTGAAAGAATTGACATTTGAATGAGATTCGCAATTACTGCGATATTACCCCGCAATATATTCTAAATATACACATATCACTCCATGGCCAGGACAATGTGACAATTCCAATTTCGCACATGTATTCGATTGGCTTTGGTTAGATCTGTTGTTTATTAAAAGCAAGAACTATGACAGTTTTATGTAAATAATGTTTTAAATATTTCCGAAAATGTACGTACGTTTCAGGAAGATACAAAGGTTTCACTTTGCTCTGTCATTTGTTTGAAAACCACCCCGCGTGCATCGTTGTCAATCATATAGCATATATTTCTTAGCCAAAGAAAACAACCACTATTCAGCCTTTTCTCGAGAGTATGGATAGATAGATTATTCTAACGAACTTAAAAATAAAAAGCTTCGGTATATTCATATAAGGGCACATTTTCTTTGATGATTGATAAGTTTGTGTTATTCATTGACCGACGTGGCCGTGTCTGTTGTCAGGTTGCATTCACAATTATTCAACACGTTTCAAGAGGAATTTGTTGAAAAAATAATTAAACCGACCTTCACACCCCTCCAGTGATATGGTAACTTCACGGGTAAAGGAACTGGAACATGTTTTTAAAATTGATATTGTTTTACGAAGAAATTTCCAAACATGAAACCTTCTTAATAAATCCAAGGTGTAGCGTGTGGATTCTAATAATACACATTACACGCATTTAGCATTAGGTAAACCAGTTACAACTGTCCAGAGTGTATATTATAAGACATATTGATAACAGTAAGGAGTGTAAACAATAAAACATGTTTCTACTCTGTAAATATTAACAACATCGTTGAATCAAAGGAACAACGCTGATTTGTTATGATTTGATACGTTTAGATGTGTCAATCACACAAGTTTTAGTTTTTTTTAACAAGTGTTTTTTTCTTCTTTTTAACAAGTGTATGAACAAGTGAAATTGAGAAGGCACAACTCCTGCCAATAACCAGGATGGATAGTGTACGGGCCTATGTTCTCGTTTGTTTGTTTGTCAAAGGAGCAAGCTCAATGAACTCCGTATTTAGATAAACTGAAACCTCAATAGTGTGGAAATTCCGCATTCTACATTGTAAGTCAGACTTTTTTAATCCGGAAGATTTCACAAAATACGGTTTGGACCGGATTAATAAGAGTCGCTGTAGATTGAATGTGGTTTTCACATTGGATGGTTGCTGGTGTCTGTAACTATTTGGAGGTAAACGGTTGTTTTTATCAACTCCATTTTAAATAATTTTTATGAATTGTATGTTAGAATAAACATTTCATCAATGAGATATTGTCATTTTACGCCCTGTAATTTAACAAACATTTAAACTAACACACGTAATCTCCGAATTAAAATGTATTTAAATGACAAAACACAAAACAAAACATAATTAAGAGAGAATAATCAATTGACACTTACTGCATGTGAAAATGTGGAATGTTTTATGTGACATAAACAAAAAGAGCAATTGTTGCGTCATAATAATTCAACCCGTGTAGGATGTTGGTTGTGTTATTTGGAGACACGATTGTTGTGTTAGTTTCAGCTGAATTTCTTTTATGTGTCGAAATGGAGGACAGACCTTAGAGCCATTTTGTGCAAATAGGTTGACAGTTTTACTCCATTTGCACCTTGTTTGCAGGTCCTAGAATATCGCTCATAATTAACCTATACCTCCCCAGACAAGCATACCGCTTGTGCAAGGGCTAGCAAGCAAGCGTGCCAGTAGCTGCTAGCTCGTAGACCAGTAGGCGCTGACTGAAATTAAGCAGTTCCCATAAAAGACGGGGTTCGTTAATATATACCGGTAAGCTATGTTCCTTGTTAGCAGTTACAAGTACAATGAAACCTATAAACAGGAACCCTGCAAAATCAATAACATGTGAATACTGGTTCATTCTCATATACACTTCATTACAATCATTACCGTTCGTCCTAGAAACGAATGAGAGCGAATGCCGATGTTACCACGCATTTTTAGCGTGTAATTTTAATGATGTATTGATTCTTGAAGTAATTACTGTATTGATTTGTCAAATATAAATATTATAAACATGGCACTTTCTTTATCCTTCAGCATCACATTTTTATATATTAGGTTGCTTTATATTAATGATATGATTATATGTAAAAAAAACACAAATAATCGTCGTATCTACGTTTAACACATCGCATTTTCAGTGAAATGGTATATAGGAAAATCTCGTTCACCCGGACGGTATAGTTTCCGATGAAATCGCCTTGATGAACCACTATCCACATTAACAGGGTTATTTCACTTTGTATTCCAGCTGGAATCGCCCGGAATGTGTGTTGTTCGGTTTAACGGGGTCTGGGATTACTAGGTTTCGCTATACACACATATAGCCGAGGAGGGATCGCACTTTTACGGGAGGAGTGAGTGAGTTGGGTTTAACACCGCATTTAAACATATTTCAGTTATAACTCCGCGTGTCAAATTCCGACGTGACACAGGACGTTTGCATCTACATGGAGTAAGCATTTGATGATAAAACGAGAGTAGAAAAATTTGTTAAGGGTGGTTGAGGAGGGTGAGATTGAAGTTAGTGTTGGGGTATGTTATATGAAATTGTTGATCTTTATGTTTGAATGTTGAGTGTGGAAATGGAATGAAAGGACATTATTTAAAAATAGTAAATTACAGGGGACACAACATCAGTATGGGTTTTTAGGGTAGGGGGGTGGCGAGGGCCGGGCGGGGGGGGGGGGGACTTTATTTAAGCCGTATTAACAAGGTTCCGCATTGACATGAACTATGGTACTGCATGACAAGCTCGGGATGCTACTGAGTCGTATCTTCCATGCTATAACAGTCCAAAGTGGGCAAGGTCATACAGTAATACCTCGTTGATCCAAACAGTTTGGTTCCCTCTACACTCACTCGGAGTAATACCACCTATAAATAGCTTTGAGCGGGGGTTGTTAAACCTCGTTAAAACGGACGGGGTTTCCTCTGACATCGCTGTGAAACCAGTATGGATTCTGAACATGAAATAAAAGACAACAGCTGAAGTTGATCGCACACGTATTCTACCAGAATGAACCGAATTCGTGGATTTCCCGACTATTTGGAAATAACGTGAGTAAGAAAGAAAACATTTAATGTGTTTAGATTTCAATAATAATCCATCATTGAAGTTTATTTTGTGATAGAGATTACGCGCCTATCATACAATATGTATATGTATGAGTAAAGTCGGTATTGTATTACAAAAAGGCCCCTTACATAAACAGAAATCGAGTGCGGCGTTAAACAACAAACAAACAAACAAATGAACAGAAATCGGTTGAAGTCGTGGGAATATGGATTTGAAATGAGCATAATTCAATTTTCCCCTGTCAATCATATGCAGATATAAATAATGGACAGATCTTATCATAATCTTTACCCGGGAAGCAATCGACACCAAAAGTAGCCATTTCAGCATGAAATCGACACCACAGAGACAGAAATTGACATCTCCTGTTTAAAAGCGTATGAAATCCGAAGCAAGCTACACTAACAAAATGGACACACCAACCGCCAGCTTGGCGGAGATCGTATCGCTAAATGTGTAAAGAGAGATAATGACGCCATTCACAGTTGTATATTCTTCCATTGAAATGTACATCGGAGTTGCAATTGACAACGACGTCAAGCGAAACTCGACAAGCAGCAATTTACAGCCTCCCTACACTCGACAAATTACTGATCGCCTCGGGTCTCCCGGGATTTGTAATAGGTTCATAGGACTAGCCTGTAGATAAATCTGAAGGCTTGATCGGGTCTACGTATCACGTGTGCCTATTATAATCACATGGCCGTGAGACGGTCCCGTTAGTCCGGGCTCATTTGATTCTGACGTTTTTCAGCGTTACTTTTGTGTATGAAATAAGATATATAATTTTTCTTTGTCTTTGCCACGTGTTCAGTTTGCAATGAACCTGATATACAGAACCACAACATTAAGGGGATAGCGTTTTGTTGATACTTGACTTGTGGTCCTTAATTTCACTTTGAAATATCGGACCAAGAAACATGAATCAAATGTATCGTGTCGATATTTATACCACTGGTAAATTACTATTCTCCATAATAGGTGCGAAGGGTTAGCCTAATGGTCCCAATTAGTTTTACCTCGCCGGTGACCGAGGTTCAATACCCACATTGAAACAATGGCGGAATACTTTTAAAAGCGGCTTGAAAGCAATTCTCATTCACTTGTCATAAGAACATATACGGAAATTGTTTGGTCACAGTCTCTGTCAGAAGCTGATAGACATTTCTTAGGAGGTGATGAAAAGTAGACAAAAAAGGTTTATGGATAACTTCTCTATATACTGCAAAAGTGACGTTTCGGTATGGATCCTTGTAGCGTTGTCAAGCAAGGCTGAATAATGAACATGGTGCAGAATATATATATGATAGGAGGAGGATTTATAGTAACATCAATTATCATACATGAGAGGGATTAACACGAGTAGGTTAACTGATAACAACACAAGGATAATATAACAACATGATGGATAGTGAACACACGACGAGTAAGCCAATTAAACTAAGCTACCACACACATACATACATGCCATCAAGCGCAACTACAACACCCCTATTATTGGGTTCGAATCCAAGATTCCCCTTGGGTTGTCAGCACCATACCCGTGCTTGTTGTCAGCACCATACCCGTGCTTGTTGTCAGCACCATACCCGCGCTTGTTGTCAGCACCATACCCGTGCTTGTTGTCAGCACCATACCCGTGCTTGTTGTCAGCACCATACCCGTGCTTGTTGTCAGCACCATACCCGTGCTTGTTGTCAGCACCATACCCGCGCTTGTTGTCAGCACCATACCCGTGCTTGTTGTCAGCACCATACCCGTGCTTGTTGTCAGCACCATACCCGCGCTTGTTGTCAGCACCATACCCGTGCTTGTTGTCAGCACCATACCCGCGCTTGTTGTCAGCACCATACCCGTGCTTGTTGTCAGCACCATACCCGTGCTTGTTGTCAGCACCATACCCGTGCTTGTTGTCAGCACCATACCCGTGCTTGTTGTCAGCACCATACCCGTCCTTGTTGTCAGCACCATACCCGTCCTTGTTGTCAGCACCATACCCGTGCTTGTTGTCAGCACCATACCCGTCCTTGTTGTCAGCACCATACCCGTGCTTGTTGTCAGCACCATACCCGTCCTTGTTGTCAGCACCATACCCGTCCTTGTTGTCAGCACCATACCCGCGCTTGTCGGTTTCACCCACGTGGTGAACGTCTGAGACACGCGACACGTCGGGCTTTCCTCTCGCATTCCCGATATAACTGGAATACTGTTTAAAGCGGCGTAAAACCCCACTCACTTTGTTAGTTTGGTACAGCTATAAAACATGCACTGCTATTATGACACGAAAACGTTCAGCAGACATGACATCCTGGCATTCGGATTTTAAATATGTGACGTCATGATTATGACAGAGAAGCGTAAATTATGGAAATCATATGTACATATACTGGAACGCCGTGAATTCGACTTACATTTTAATTTCATAATATCTACTAGTTCCTTGTACTCAAGCATGTTAACGCAGACGGGTAGCTCTCTATTTGGATAAATCAAAATAGAAATCGCTTTTGTCGTGGAAGGGTGCATGGTCCAGCATTTTTCGCGACGCCGAAGATCCGGGTTTGTTCCTTTATATTGTGGTATTTCAGATGTGTTCTGCATTCAAATGTGTTTTGTATTCAAATGGGTTCTCCTTTACATGTGTTATATGTTCATGTTTTCTGTTCTCAAACATGTTTTCTTTCAAATGTGTTCCCTTTTCAAATGTGTTCCGGTTTCATGTCTGCTTTGCATTCGGGCTTGTTCAGGTCGTTTGGAATCTCCCTGTATTAATAAGCCAATATCCAAAATTCTCCGAAGTCATTGTGGAAGGGTATTAGTCAAGTGGTTAACGCATTAGTTCGCCACGCCGAATATCCGAGTTAGTTGCCCATATGGGTACACATGATATTCATTATTATGTTCAGTTTTCAAATTCGTTCTTCTTTCAAATGAGTTCTACTTTCAAATGTGTTCTTCTCTCAAACGTGTTCTTCTTTTTAATGTGTTCTATTGTGATGCGTGTTCTGCAATCAGATGAGTTCTATTTTCCCTTCCAAATGTGTTTTTGGTTTTAAATGTGTTCTTCTCTTAAATGTGTAATACTTTCACAAGTGTTTTGCTTTTATATGTGTTCTGCTTGCCAATTTGTTCCCTTTCAGATGTCTGCATGTTCTACTCAAATATGTTCTCGTTTCAAATCTGTTCTCATTTGAATTGGGTAGAGTTGGGTAGAACTACTTGGTCATCTTTATGTTCATTTCAGAGACGCCACGTTGGTAAAGCTATCTTAAACGGGAAGTGCAGCAAGGTGCAATATGGCGATTTCATCACCTTGCCAGTTGGCATGTGATGACATTCCCAGTTTGGGGGTACACACGGAGCCGCGGTTTGGGAGCACAATAAAGTGTTTACAATAACATACAAAAATGACACTTTAGGAAATTGTAGACAAAATTACTGCCTCCCCGATCATCTCCCGTAGCGTTCTGACAAGGTGTCACGAAAAGACTAAAATCCTTTTCATTATTCATTTGACCCCTTTCACGTTTGACATGGGGGAGGGAGCATAGAGTCGCTAAGTAGGCAATTATCTCCCTTGGATATTCACGTGACCTGCTCGCGGGATCTCGCGTAGTGTGGGAATATGATGGAATGTGTTGATCGCAAGGAGTTGTCAATGTAGACCGTGTTTAAAGTCACCATTTAAGTATTTGACTTGACTGTTCTCATAAATTTGATGTGGAAATTGATTATTGTCTATTTCACGACTGACAAGTAGGCACTGTTAAGGTGTATGCGAAATATACATGTTGGAGTAAAGGTAAAAGGGGGGAATTTACCGCTACATGTACCGGTATTGATGGAGAACAAGTGACCAGTGTCAAAAAGTCAACCAAGCGCTTTGACGTGTCCAGATTAACGACAGAGCATATATATGCAGTACACAAAGGTGTGTTCACACACTGAAGTGATAATATGTCCATTTTAGTACCAAGGAAGTGAAACGCACAACACTGTCTAGTGTTATCTACTTTCCAAAATACCACCACACACATTGTTTGTGTCAAGGTGATCAACAGAAGACAATAACCATGTTCTGGAAAGCAATATGCTGAAAATTGAGAACGTGGTAAATTCGAACTATCCTTTTTCGAGACATCTGTATGGCATTGTAACTTTATCACATTCAAGATTAATAATTCGAATAGTATGGGTAGAACTGTAATAATTCGAGTAGTATAAGTGAGAACTACAATAATTCGAGAAGTATGGATAGAACTGTAATAATTCGAGTAGTATGAGTGAGAACTACAATAATTCGAGTAGTATGAGTGAGAACTACAATAATTCGAGTAGTATGAGTGAGAACTACAATAATTCGAGTAGTATGAGTAGGACTATAATAATTCGGATATTGCGACCTCAGACGTAAACTTTCAGTAGTGCAAATCAACGCCGCATGTTAAGAACAGTTTCAAGGGCTCCCGACAGTCGGTAATATCCACACTGAGTCTTGTCTGCTCAACAGCCGAGTATATGATTGTATGTGGACATGGTGGACCATGTCATACACCTGTACATGGACGTATCTATGCAAGCGGGGCTTGTTGGTGTCATGGCAAAAAGATTTCAGTAATTCGAATTCCATATGCAAGTATAACAATCTGCATTATCACTCTCATAGCATTTCTCTACGTGTGTCGAACAACGATAACTTTACTTATTTGCGACGTATGTTTCAGTGTGCGTATATTTGGCGGTGGTCGCATTAAAACAACACACAATAGGGTGAATCGTAGCTCATGATTGCAATCACTGGATTGTCTTGTCCACATTCCAAGATACAGGCCGCCGTCATATGATTAGAATATTGCTGAGTGCAGTGTTAAACAATTATCACACACATTCTCAGAGTAACCATTCTTGAAGGTCACGTATATGATAAATGTCCATCCGCAAATAACATATATAAGGACATTGTATTCAAAATGTCATTCTAAAAGGACAACTTTGTTATAATTACAGGGTCCATTGTGAAAAGGATAATGTATAAGCCAAATGGTTAGTGTCCATTCATAAAAGACTCCCATGTAAAGACACATGATAAAGTTTGAAAACTGATTTGACTTTTGATGTCCCACTTTAAAGACAGTTTACATCATATGGCTTGGCCTCATGCAGGAGGCGACAATGTTACACACAACGTATGGATGTAGTGCTTGTTATATAACGTGTCATACATATGTCAGAAATCATAATATATACATAATAATGTATTAGCAGTGGGATTTAGTGTGTCCTATCATTTCATTTCACCTCATGACGGAATTATAAAACTTCGTCATCCCAAGTGGAAAATTAGTCCCTTATTATCTGCAGAAACAGATTCCATTGAATGGATCACTGAAAATCAGTGATGACATCAGGTGTTCACGAAAAGGGAAGGCATGTCTCAAAAAGGGAAAGCACCCACCATATCACAATTTGCTAAAAAAGTAAGTGTTTGTAAATACAGTAAAAGTAAGTGTTTGTGTATATATAGTCTGTACCCTTTACATAGTACTCCTTATGCAGGAACGCATTCGAGATACAGGCACTACAGGATACAGGATCTAGTGCCTGAGCCAGATGTCTTATCAAATTTTATCCATAGAACACTATTTGTCACTTTTACGCAGTGGCAGTCTCCCCATTAACATTGAACAATGAGGTACAGTCGCCCCCCTGCCCCCCTCCAGGATTGAACTTCACCTTTCAGTCTCAGTAGAGACTGAGGTCCACTTTTTGATTCATTGTAACATGTATGGTGATCTACGTTAAGGCGTTATGACGTTGTGACGATGTGAGGTAATGTATGCCAGATTTGTTTCTTAAACTTATCTTCAACTGAGAAACCATGTATGTGCGTGTGTGCATGCGTGTGTGTTAGTTTAAAGAACTTCGTGTGTGTTTGTTTAAAGAACTTCCAAACTTAATATTAAACATTGTGTAGGTATATGTCTTAATACATCTTATTCTAATCTATGATTTTATATACATGACTAGCCACATATGATATCTTATAGTTTCACAGAATGTATGACAAAACATTCGTGATTGACTAAAACTGGTTTCAGTTCATGTTTCAGACATGTATTGCAGGTTCTTGTGCTGCAATTTACTATGACGTGTCACCGTATGCAGAAACAAAGACACGATATGGACCAGCTTGAGGTATTGACCTGTCATTTGATCATGTATCGTTAATAGTTTTTGCAATTCACAATATAGACTAAAAGAAAGACAACAACGCTTGATCCGGTTATCTGTTGCATCACTATTGTAGAAAACAATTACACTTAAACGACAGTAAACAAAAGTTTTTTGTCCGCTATTTGTTCTAGACCTGTGACAAAAAAAAAGCTTACTGATTTTCTAATGTCAATAATAATAATTTACACCTAAACATTTAGGATTCATTCGCGTCACCCACACGCACAGATATCACGTGCTTCAAAAGTTCTTCCTAACTGATCGTACTCTACTGAATCATATTTGTATTATTGATAGCTTTCCCTTTGAAGTACTGAAAAGAATGGCGTCATGTTGTGACAAGACATCACACATTCATCTAAGATGACGCGTGACCAGACTGAGCGATTGATGCTATTAAACATAATCATATCACAGATAATTTATTGTTAAGGATTTTATTATGTACCTTTGAACTTGAAAGAATATATATGTACAACGTATTGTGATCGGCGCTTACCTTTTTATTTTTCTCCCGTTTTCGTGTGTTTCGAGTAACGAGGGACCTACTTGATCATTCTCCTCACAAATTGCCATGAGAGACTTGCCTAGTGCATCTAGGCGAATTTCATTTGGGTTGAGTGAACTACTTCAAAGGTTTGTTTTACAGGACTAGACTTATTTTTGTGTCACATGGCGACTGTATGTCGAATTTGAACACGTAATTCCACAAATATAACGAGATACTTCTAAGGACACTCAAGGGAATTTAATTCTTTTAATACATGTTATTTATATTGAATGGCATATCCGATTTTGTAAAAAAAGGAATAGAAAGTTGTATAATATAAAATGTAATGATTTTTATATTCAGTTTTTCCCTAATGGTGCATCTTCGTCAATAACTATTTATCGAGCTATATTCGTTTTAATGGTTGTTCAATGATTTAATTTTCTCTACAGAGCAAGGGTGGGTGGGAGTTCACTCCTTTTAACGAAGACCTGAGTTCGATTTCCAATAATTCACTGAGCTCAATGTGTCTCCACCCTTCGTGGTGTTGAAATAATTTTAATTGTCATCAAGTATATCCGTCGACAGAGCAATATGGCATTATATTTATAAAAACACGCCACCCCTATGTTACTTGTGTACACGCTAGTACGGTGTTTTCTACCTTTTGGGCACCCCAGAAACCTATGATTGTGGGTTCGAATCCCGGTTCGCCCCGATTATTTTTCTAGGTTTGTCAGCACCATACCCGTGCTCGTGGGTTTCACTGAAGTGGTAAACGTCCGAGACCTGCATCACTTCGGGCTTTCCTCCCACATTAAGCTGATAAGCCGTGATATGACTGGAATACTGTTAAAAGCGGCGTTAAACCCAACTCACCCACTCACTCTTTCTACTTTCAGAATTATAACTTTTTATGTTTATCTTATAGTCCTATTTTTTTGCCCAGCCCACCCTTATTCGTAATTCAGTCTGAATACTCTTCATGGGTGTCGTTGTTTTTTCTTCACAAAAAGCCATACTTGACAACAATGTCATCTTCTTTTTTATGTCATCAGCATCGACAAGAACACTTCCGTCATCAATACCATCGTCGATAACACCACTGCAGTCATCAGTGCCATCTTCATTTACCCTGTCACTTCATTCAGCAATACCATCCTTATCTGTAATGCCATCGCCGTCGTTAACACAAACATCGTCTTTTATGTCATTTCCGTCTTTAATGCCATTATTCCATCTGAGTCAATACCATCCTCATCTATAATGCCATTTTAGTCATCAATTCCATTCTCATCTACGTCACGTCAGTCATTAATAAAATCCTCATCTGTATTATATTCTCCATCATCAATACTATCTTCGTGTACAATGTCATCTCATCATTAACCTTCAGCTCATCTCCAGTGTCATCACAGTCACCAATGCCATCTAAGACATCTATATCACCCTGACCTGACATCACACCACAGTCACCAATACCATCTTAGACATCAATATCATTCTGACATGCATTTCACCACAGTCGCCAATACCATTTTAGACATCTATATCACCCTGACTTGACATTACACCACAGTCGCCAATACCATCACAGACATCAATATCATTGTGACCTAACACTACACCACAGTCACCAATACAATCTTAGAAATCTACATCATTCAGACCTGACATTACACCACGGTCGCCAATACCATCTTAGACATCTATATCACCCTGATCTGACATTACGCCACAGTCGACAACACCAAATTAGACATTTATATCAATCAGACCTGACATTACACCACAGTCGCCAATACCATCTTTGGCATCTATATCACCCTTTTGGGTATACACGCGTACAAATATTGGTGGTATGGTGCTAGATGACCGAGACGCCATGCCGCAGTTTTACATGAATACCCTACAGACACAATATACAGATTCCGGGCCAACCGGTCCTTGTTGTATTCTGCCCACCCCCCAGAGACAGATATTGTTACATTGATCCACTGACCAATCTGAACATATATCGTCAGATCTGAAACACTCCAAATTGAAACCAATTTACACTAGAAGCTTCTTTTTTCGCTTTTGTAAATGTTGTAAGCTATCTGCCTGTTTTTGATCACTTTAGCATTTCAGGACCATGAAACATATATGTTACAATCGGTCGTCAGAGGAAGGATCAACTTTGGTAATTGCCAGAAAACAAATCCTAACGCCCCTACACACATGAAACATTGCACATGGACCTTTGGGGGTTCAATCTTGAGTTCAAAACTTTTGTCAAAGATGTTCAAATCACTCAGAGGTTTGGGTAATGTTGATTTAGATTATCCACAGTAAAAGTAAGCTCTCTAATCTTGCTCTATCGTAGTTTTTGTTCTCAGATTGGGAATACGTTGTCAACAATGTGATCAACGCCTGTGGGCTACTGGTATGATACAAACTCGTACAACTCAGCCACGGGCAGCCAATGTGTTTAGAGTGTCTCAGTCTGTGATTGCAGACTTTGGAATAGCTTCCCGCAGACACAAAATGTTAATGATGACAGATTGGGTGATAAGTCTATAATGATATTGGGAGGGATCCCAGAACGCCACTGCATATTGTCCACGGAAGGGTGACTGGACAGTCAAACCGAGACAACATACTGGCTCCAAAAGTTCTGTCCATGTCGTCCTTAAAGACAACTACCTCCAGCAGGGAAACATCACCAGAATGCAAGTAGTCCTGACCTTTCCCCCATACAGCACGTCTGGGCCATGATTGGAAGATGTGTACATCGTTGTCAAAGGCTGGACGCTGCTACATTAGCAGAACTGGCCCAGGCGCAACTATGATAAGACTCCCGCAAATCGTCATTGGGAGATTTATTTAGACTATGCCAAGCCATATACAACAAATGTTTGACCAATCGTCCAGTCGACCAAAATCACTCACTCAACAGCTCATGCAATTTTTGGAAATGTTCAAAAACATTTATTCTCAACCAAAGATGCACTTTTCGACAGCTAGTATTTATTAACCTGTAAAAAAAAGCTCCTGAACAGACAATCCACCAAAAATTCGCACTGTCAGAGGTATGTTGACAAGCTATCCACCAAGTCACCAGCATGACTGCCCGACCCAACAGGTCACCTCTCGCTCACGACCAGCACAGATTCCTGGGTACCAGTTCCAACCAGATTCCCCATGGGTTGCGTATGGAGCAATCTCATTAAAACCAGAACTTAGTTCTCGCTGTCGCTAAACAAAGATCTGAGGACATTCCAATACGGGTCACGTCAGAACGACCTTTCGCAAACTTTGACCGACCACTGAAATGACTAACAAGAAGCATTACACCACAGTCACCAACACGATCTTAGACATCTATATCATTCTGACCTGACATTACGCATCACTCACCAATGCCATCTTAGACATCTATATCACCCTGACCTGCATTACACCACTCACTAATAGCATCTTAGACATCTATATCATTCTGACCTGACACTACACCACAGTCACTAATACCGTCTTAGACATCTCTATCACACTGACCTCCATTACACCACAGTCACCAATACCATCTTAGACATCTATATCATTCTGACCTGACACTACACCACAGTCACTAATACCATCTTAGACATATATATCATTCTGACCTGCATCACACCACAGTCACCAATATCATTTTCCTGTGTAAAAATCGCCATTTTGAAGACAGTCTAAAATTACTTCCTTCATTTAATCATTGTTGAGCAGTAGAGCTAACGATTTGCAGGGTCGATATAAAAGTATCTGAAAAAGCCTACTCAACTAAGCGTGAATCTCATACCTGTAAAGTAATCAAGAAACTAAACGTAAAAAAAAATATTTATAATATGAAAGTTATCACAAACAACCCCAATCCATACACCGATATGTTGTCCTCAATTCAATCCCTAGAATATTTGTTTGAATCATCGAGCTATTTACATCAAGCTATTAACTAATATAGTAACACCATCTTACAAGCATCTTCTTACCAACACTGCCGTAAATATTCCAGTGGCACTATCTCCATAAGTCTTAAATATAACTTTATGATGTGGGCTCGTCTTTCACAGGACGTTTACACGGCTATCTTTCGGGGGATTCTTTGCGAACACTCAAGTAAGTAGTAAAGACGAGAGGCGCGACGATGCTGATCCACGGCGAAAGCTGGTGTCATAATTGAGGGTAGAAACCTGGTGTATCGTGTGCACGAGTCTGCACCAAACCTGAAGAAGTTGATCTGCTATAACAAGTTTGGGTGATATGGCGCCGAGGCGCTGGCATCATACTTGAAGCTACCCCCCATCTCGATGAAGCTGGCGCATGAGGTAGGTAGAAGGGCGAGGGAGTATTAGCTCGCTCGTGTCACTTTTCACTGATTACGCTCAGATTGACAATGACGGGCTACCATCTAAACCCGCCCGAGGGCACGTCGTGGACGACACGGTGGCGACACAGAGGCCCGCTACACCTCGTCGGAGCAGACGACACGAAAGTGTTTCGATATGGCGTGAACTGTTGGGGAGGTAGCTTCCAGCCAAACTCTTGACTGGAGACTCCACCGTGGAATGCGATCTAGGAGATGGTCGGACATGATTACAGAATAGCAGTCGCCATGTAGATGTACACATGGAATGTCAGCTATCTGCCAGGGAGCTGACGTGGGGAGTGGGTGCTGGGTATTGTAGTAAGACGGGGTGCTATAACATCTTGGAAGAATTGTGTCAGGTGATGTGAGGTGGTCAAGTAGTCAGTGTGTCGTGATGTGAGGTGGTCAAGTAGTCATTTGGCCGTGATGTGAGGTTGTAAAGTAGTCAGTGTGTCGTGATGTGAGTGAGTGAGTATGGTTTTACGCCGCTTTTAGCAATATTCCAGCAATATCATGGCGGTGGTCACCAGAAATGGGCTTCACACATTGTACCCATGTCGGGAATCTACCCGGGTCTTCGGCGTGACGAGCGAACGCTTTAACCACTAGGCTACCGAACGGCCCTTTGTCGTGATGTGAGGTGGTCAAGTAGTCAGTGTGTCGTGATGTGAGGTGGTCAAGTAGTCAGTGTGTCGTGGTGTGATGTGGTCAAGTAGTCAGTGTGTCGTGATGTGAGGTGGTCAAGTAGTCAGTGTGTCGTGATCAGTCATGGAGTTCTGGTGTTAGTCAGTCAAGGAGTTCCGCTGTCAGTCAGTCAAGGAGCTCTTGTTTCAGTCAGTCAAGGAGCTCTTGTGTCAAACAGTCAAGGAGTTCCGCTGTCAGTCAGTCAAGGAGATCTTGTGTAAGTCAGTCAAGGAGTTCTTGTGTCAGTCAGTCAGGGAGATCTTGTGGCAGTCAGTCAGTCAAGGAGATCTTGTGTCAAACAGTCAAGGAGTTCTTGTGTCAGGCAGTCAAGGAGTGTCTGGTGTCATTCAGTCAAGGCGTCGTGGTGTCAGTCAGCTCAAGGAGTCACGGTGTGAGGGTAGTCAAGAAGGTATGGTGCGTGGGTAGTCAAGAAGTCATGGTGTTAGTCAGATCAAGGAGTCACGAAGTCAGCCAGTTCAAGGAGGCATGCTGTGAGGGTCGTGAAGGGGTCATGTTGTCAGTCAGACCAAGGAGTCATGGTGCGTGGGTAGTCAAGGAGTCATTTTGTCAGTCAGATCAAGGAGTCATGGTGTCATCCAGTTCAAGGAGTCATGGTGTCAGTCAGTTCAAGGAGTCATGGTGCGTGGGTCGTCAAGGGGTCATAGCGTGAGGGTAGTCAAGGAGTCATGGTGTCAGTCAGTTCAAGAAGTCATGGAGTGAGGGTCGTCAAGGGGTCATAGCGTGAGGGTAGTCAAGGAGTCATGGTGTCAGTCAGTTCAAGAAGTCATGGAGTGAGGGTCGTCAAGGGGTCATAGCGTGAGGGTAGTCAAGGAGTCATGGTGTCAGTCAGTTCAAGAAGTCATGGTGTGAGGGTCGTCAAGGGGTCATGATGTCGGTCAGATCAAGGAGTCACGGCGTCAGCCAGTTCAAGGAGTCATGGTGCGTGGGTAGTCAAGGAGTCATGTTGTCAGTCAGATCAAGGAGTCATGGTGTCAGCCAATTCAAGGACTCATGCTGTGAGGGTCGTCAAGGGGTCATGGTGTGAGGGTAGTCAAGGAGTCATCGTGTGAGGATAGTCAAGGAGTGGTATGGGGGATTGTCCCAGTGATTGTCAGTCAGTCCAAGGAATCATTGTGTCAGTCAGTTCACGGAATCATGCTGTTAGTCAGTCAAGGGGTTCTGTTGTCAGTCAGTCAAGGAATCATTGTGTCAGTCAGTTCCAGGAGTCAAGGTGTCAGTCAGTTCAAGGAGTCATGGTGTGATGGTAGTCAAGAAGGTATGGTGCGTGGGTAGTTAAGGAGTCAGGGTGTCAGTCGGATCAAGGAGTCATGCTGTGAGGGTCGTCAAGGGGTCATAGCGTGAGGGTAGTCAAGGAGTCACGATGTCGGTCAGATCAAGGAGTCACGGTGTCAGCCAGTTCAAGGAGTCATGGTGCGTGGGTAGTCAAGGAGTCACGGTGTCAGTCAGTTCAAGGAGTCATGGTGCGTGGGTAGTCAAGGAGTCACGGTGTCAGCCAGTTCAAGGAGTCATGGTGCGTGGGTAGTCAAGGAGTCATGGTGTCAGTCAGTTCAAGGAGTCATGGTGCGTGGGTAGTCAAGGAGTCATGTTGTCAGTCAGTTCAAGGAGTCATGGTGCGTGGGTAGTCAAGGAGTCATGTTGTCAGTCAGTTCCAGGAGTCAAGGTGTCAGTCAGCTCAAGGAGTCACGGTGTGAGGGTAGTCAAGGGGTCATAGCGTGAGGGTAGTCAAGGATTCATGTCGTCAGTCAGTACAAGGAGTCACAGCGTGTGGGTCATCAAGGAGTCATAGTGTCAGTCAGTTCAAGGAGTCGTGGTGTCAGCCAGTTCAAGGAATCATGGTGTGATGGTCGTCAAGGGGTCATAGCGTGAGGGTAGTCAATGAGTCATAGTATTAGTCAGTTCAAGGAGTCATGCTGTGAGGTAGTCCCGGAGTCACTGTGTGTGGGTAGTCAAGGAGGTCAGTCAGTCACGGAATCATGGTGTCAGAGCTATCGCGTTAGACCCTCAAGGAGATGGTGTCGTCAGTCAAGAAACTATGGTGTCAGGTAGTCGGGATGTTGTGGTGTCAGGCAGTCAATGTGTCATGGTTTGATCTAGTCAACGAGTCACGGTGTCAGGTAGTCAAGTTGCCACTGATGACTGAGTCAAGTTGTCAGTGAGCTATGGTATCAGATGGTCAGGGCGCCATGGTATCAGGTAGTCGTGGCGTTATGGTGCCAGGTAGTCATAGCGTGAGGGTAGTCAAGGAGGCATGATGTCAGTCAGTTCAAGGAGTCAAGGTGTTAGTCCAAGGAGTCATGGTGTCAGTCAGTTCAAGGAATCATTATATCAGTCAGTCAAGTGGTTCTGGTGTCAGTCAGTCAATGAATCATTGTGTCAGGTAGTCAAGGAATTATGGTGTCAGTCAGTCAAGGAGGCATGGTGTGAGGGTAGTCAAGGAGTCATGGTGCCAGATAGTCAAGGAGACATGGTGTCAGTCAGTCAAGGAGGCATAGTGTCATGTTGTCAAGGAGGCGTGGTGTCAGGTAGTCAAGGAGGCATGGTGTCAGGAAGTCAAGGAGGCATGGTGTCAGATAGTCAAGGAGTCATGGTGTCAGGTTGTCAAGGAGTCATGGTGCCAGGTAGTCAAGGATGCATGGTGTCAGTCAGTCAAGGAGGCATGGTGTCAGATAGTCAAGGAGGCATGGTGCCAGGTGGTCAAGGAGGCATGGTGTCATGAAGTCAAGGAGGCATGGCGTCAGTCAGTCAGTCAAGGAGGCATGGTGTCAGTTAGTCAAGGAGGTATGGTGTCAGGTAGTCAAGGATGCATGGTGTCAGGCAGTCAAAGAGTCATGGTGTCAGGTAGTCAAGGAGTCATGATGTCAGGTAGTCAAGGAGGCATTGTGTCAGTCAGTCAAGAAGGCATGGTGTCAGTCAGTCAAGGAGTTATGGTGTCAATCAGTCAAGGAGGGATGGTGTCAGTCAGTCAAGGAGTCATGGTGTCAGGTAGTCAAGGAGGCATGGTATCATGAAGTCAAGGAGGCATGGCGTCAGTCAGTCAGTCAAGGAGGCATGGTGTCAGTCAGTCAAGGAGGTATGGTGTCAGGTAGTCAAGGAGTCATGATGTCAGGTAGTCAATGAGTCATGGTGTCAGGTAGTCAAGGAGGCATGGTGCCAGGTAGTCAAGGAGACATGGTGTCAGGTAGTCAAGGAGTCATGGTGTCAGTCAGTTCAAGGAATCATTATATCAGTCAGTCAAGTGGTTCTGGTGTCAGTCAGTCAATGAATCATTGTGTCAGGTAGTCAAGGAATTATGGTGTCAGTCAGTCAAGGAGGCATGGTGTGAGGGTAGTCAAGGAGTCATGGTGCCAGATAGTCAAGGAGACATGGTGTCAGTCAGTCAAGGAGGCATAGTGTCATGTTGTCAAGGAGGCATGGTGTCAGGTAGTCAAGGAGGCATGGTGTCAGGAAGTCAAGGAGGCATGGTGTCAGATAGTCAAGGAGTCATAGTGTCAGGTTGTCAAGGAGTCATGGTGTCAGGTAGTCAAGGAGTCATGGTATCAGGTAGTCAAGGAGGCATGGTGCCAGGTAGTCAAGGATGCATAGTGTCAGTCAGTCAAGGAGGCATGGTGTCAGATAGTCAAGGAGGCATGGTGCCAGGTGGTCAAGGAATCATGGTGTCAGGTAGTCAAGGAGTCATGGGGTCAGGTAGTCAAGGAGTCATGGTGTCAGTCAGTCAAGGAGTCATGGTGTCAGGTAGTCAAGGATGCATGGTGTCAGGCAGTCAAAGAGACATGGTGTCAGGTAGTCAAGGAGTCATGATGTCAGGTAGTCAAGGAGGCATTGTGTCAGTCAGTCAAGAAGGCATGGTGTCAGTCAGTCAAGGAGTTATGGTGTCAATCAGTCAAGGAGGGATGGTGTCAGTCAGTCAAGGAGTCATGGTGTCAGGTAGTCAAGGAGGCATGGTGTCATGAAGTCAAGGAGTCATGGCGTCAGTCAGTCAGTCAAGGAGGCATGGTGTCAGTAAGTCAAGGAGGTATGGTGTCAGGTAGTCAAGGAGTCATGGTGTCAGGTAGTCAATGAGTCATGGTGTCAGGTAGTCAAGGAGGCATGGTGCCAGGTAGTCAAGGAGACATGGTGTCAAGTAGTCAAGGAGGCATGGTGTCAGTCAGTCAAGGAGGCATGAAGTTAGGTAGTCAAGGAGTCATGGTGTCAGTCAGTCCAGGAGGCATGGTGTCATGAAGTCAACGAGGCATGGTGTCAGTCAGTCAAGGAGGCATGGTATCAGTCAGTCCAGGAGGCATGGTGTCATGAAGTCAACGAGGCATGGTGTCAGTCAGTCAAGAAGGCATGGTGTCAGGTAGTCAAGGAGGCATAGTGCCAGGTAGTCAAGGAGTCATGGTGTCAGTCAGTCAAGGAGTCATGGTGTCAGTCCGTCAAGGAGTCATGGTGTTAGGTATTCAACACAGACAGTCCTGCCAGTACCCAAGGGAGTAACATCTTATTGTATTCCACATTCGCCCTGATAAAGACTCATGGTTCTATCAACACCATACCCAAAATGGTGAACGCCTAATCCTTTAACGAATTCAGGTTTTTCACCAACTCTAACTCACCATGTGGAAATGCTGACAAAACGAATTTATCTCATTCATTCTCTCACTTTTCTATGGGAGCCCTGGATCTGAATAGATCCCCGTTTCCGCATACCTGTCGAACTCACCTACCAAAATGGAGATTTTATGTCCACAATGGCTGCTGTGTACGATTAGTGTCGATCGTTTCTGACAGTGGTTTGTCTGTACGGACTCAATGGCTGACATGCCTCGCCGATACAACTCTCGCAACCCCAGCATTAATTCCGTTGTTTCCCTCACTCACTCCAGATGTTATTCAACTGATGGACCACGGGCAGCGGCGTAACCCCGCAGCATAGTTCAACAATACATCGGGTCATGTTTGTTTTGCCCAATCGTGTCTACTCAAAACGTAACACATGGATACTGCTATCAATACATTTCATAGATATCATTTCATCTACTCGAGATCTTACTTTCAGCGGTGATGGTGTAAGGTGTGCATTTCAACAAACTTACGTCAATCATTTTACATCAAATGACGTCACATCCGGTAATGGGACCACTCAGGGGAGACAGTAATCTTTCCTATCATCGACTTGAAGGAGACACTTAACTTGACAACGATATGTCCTTAGTAATACGTAAGAGAAAAGAATTATCGCTTCTAGCGATTTGAACGCGCAAACATTTTGACAATGAGTAAAACTTTCATAAAGATGTCCTTTTGTAAGGAATATGAATTAAGTATGTGCATTTAGGGTCAAAACCAGTTTATATATTTATTTTATATTGATCTTATTGTTATTATATTTGATTTGAATGTACCTTTATCGAAATAAATTATACTTACATAATCGGTCTTGTCACAATCAGGGGTATTATTTTCTAGACAAGCTTATAAGGACCTATATGATTACTTACAGGATGAAAAGTCATACGTACTTTTTTATTTTGCAGTTGTTCTGTCTTGACGTGACATTATTTACGTTCAGCTTTCCATTTGGTATTAGATGTTTTTGCCATGGCAAAACATGTGAATTTTCTTCGTTATATTTTGCAGCCTAATTTTTCACTAACTTGGATGAAGCTTGATTTGTTAGGATTCTAAAATGCATTATATGTTACTATATCAGCATACAGGAGTAGCAGTCTTCAAGGTATATCTCAATACTGTATCTGAAAATTTGACAAGTTGACACTTCCTCACAAAAAAAGGCATGCTTGTTATAATTTCTTGGATTTTAATACAATTATATACTACTCATGTGTCAATAAATTGTGTTTAAAAATTGTTGTTTTGTTGTTTTTTCCAATATTCTGAATACCAACTTTATGAAAAATGGTATGATTAACAGGTATGATCTTGGTCATGTAAGCAGGTGAGGATCAAACGTTGCTACTTTCTGTATAAGTTTTGTTTTGTCCGTAGTCCTATGGCTATTTAAGTACCAAACAACAGCTGACTGTTTGTGCTTTAATATATTTTACAGGTTATCCCAAGCTACTAACCTCTGCTGGAGTTGTTTGAATTACCTAGCATAGACAACTGTGGCACAGGAAAACAAATGTCCGTAGCCCTGTAGAGTACGTGAAGTCAGTAACTTCTCTTTCATGTAATATGTAAACCTACACTAATCTGACTTTTTCCTTTTCTCTATTCAGTTGGTTTTGAGTATTTGGGACATTTGACAATATGTAGTGTCCGTAGCCCCAGAGTGTTAGATTTTGCTTTTTATCGAGTAGTTGCCAAAGAAAAAAAGTTGTCTATTTGACATTAAGATTAGTTTAAATTTTATTGCAGTTGTCTATTCACTGATTAGACATTTTGCAAAAATGATTTTGATTTGTTTGTTGTTTAACTCCGCACTCAGCAATATTTCAGCTATATGACGGCGGTATGTAATTAATCGAGACTGAACAAGACCATCCAGTGATTACCATCATGAGCATCGATTCACGCAATTGGGATACGATGACATGCATCAACCAAATCAGCGAACCTGACCTCCTGATCCCCTCAGTGGCCTCTTACGACAATTTGCAATACAGGGCATGTGAGTCGGTTGCCTAGATATTTATCCTTGCTTTTATCTGTTTGCAAGTTTGTCATGTACAACTATCTAGTTTTGGATTTTGGAAAGGATTTGATAAAACGTACTTGATATTGATTACCTGGTATTTTCAGAAGAGAAACTGCTACTTTCGGTTTATTTACATCATTTTCAATCATGTTTCGTCTGTTTTCTCAGTCAGGAAAAAATGATATTTACTTTGAAATAGGCCCTATTGTGCCCAGTCAAATAGAACACATACCTGCCCTAATTCTTTTGTTGAATAAACTATCCATTGCAAGAGCCTTTTTATATTTCTTCAGTGTTAAATCGCATTTTGTAGTGTCCGTAGCCCATTGGATGTTTATGATCAGTTTGAGACAAAACCGGATGAAAATAAGAAAAACTCTGTTCAGGCGGAAAATGATATAGACCTTTTTTTTCTTACACCAACAAAAGTGCAACAATAATGTGACACCTCATCGGATCAGGCCGAATGTTCTCCGTAGTTATCATTGATGAAATCTGTCAGCACATGTGTCAATTTTTTCATCTGTGTGCCTACGTGTGTCAATATTTCTTTGGTTATCTGTTCGTCGTGGGTGTTCAATGGGTACACCCTGGTACAATATTCTCAGATTTGGGGACGGCTATGACCCCTCGTATTAGGTGTGACTGAACTAGAAGACAGTCATGTGTAACACAGATATAATAATTCCTGACACAAGTTTGTGTAATTTATTATTCACACACATACTAAAAATATACAGAAGTTTTAGGAATTATACATATTCGCTAAAATAGAGATCACTTGTTTCTACACAATTCCCTGAAATGAAAGCACATGATTACATCATGTCCCTGTTTTTCATGTAGTATGTATTGCAAACAAGGATATTCTATCCCTCTCCGAATGTTCTAATTTCCTTCAAAGCTTTCCAATTACTTTAATATTAACTGGAATCAAATGTATGTTATAACCTGCTTTTATCATTTTGTTCGCCTGCTTGTAGTGTACCAGAATATCAATAGGGCTAATTGTGTATATAGTTTGGAGTGGTTAGGTGACGTAAGGTGAAATGGAGTTTAACGCTGCGTTCACGATCATTGCCTTATTTGTTACTTATTTGCTCGTACTAGTCCGGAGAAACGCCGATTTTATAGTGCTAGTTCACTGAGATACCATGCCGCAGTTTAACATGAATACCCAACCCAGACACAGTATACTGACCAGTTCTTGTTTTAACCCCTTAATAGCCTCCAGGCATTTACTATCTTTTAACGTGTTTTGGTCTGACGCGTACAGGGATCGAACCCCCGACCTCCCGCCTTCCGAGCGGTCCTAAGAGTGGTTAGGAAATCAAAGTAAAATTTTAAATAAAAGATAAAAGACTCTTTTCCATATTATTCATATTTCCTGTAACATATACTTCACAGGAAGTTGAGAATGTAAATTTGAATGTGAATAGAAACTGATTCTTTGACTGGGTAATTGGAAAGGTAGCTTCTGTACGTTTTAAAAGTGGTTTATATCATCATCATTACGCCTTCAGCTTGAGATTGGTGGACGTTCCGTAATATTGCATTGTGAATTCAATGACCTCAATTAAACTTTTTATATAAAAAGCAGGCCATCCATATTACAGGCTGATTACTGAAATCCTCAACCAGTGAGTTGAAAAAGTTCAGACTAAACTCCGTTCTTTGGACATACAGGTCAAGGTGTATCCTAATTTATGGTCCACAAATAACACATTGTCGGTTCCAAGACTTTGAATTTCCTCTAAGCACTAACAATTCTATATGTCTCTGTCTACGTTCACGAGCCAATTTTACTTTGATCAGAAACGATTGCAATGTTAGAAATAGCTGTCTCCAAGTCATCCAGGAAACAATCGGAAATATTTTCATCTCAATTCATCCGCGAAAAGGCTCAAAATACCCCCACCCTTTACTAAAGCTCGGTCGTGCGTTCGTAGATCCGATTACCGCACACTTTTTTTTAAATCAAAGCTTCGCTCACACGGTATTGCCCGAACGTGACGTCATTACGTCACATTCAGGAAACATCGCCACCACTGCATCGTTACTCGCATATCTCGGCTTCAAACCAAACATAGATTTCGGTATCTGTTGAACGTGATGTCATCACATTACCTTCGGTAATGTCCGGCAACGGTCGGAGATATTCACAACTATCGCTGTTCCTTTGGCGGACAGGGCATGGAATGCTTGCGATTTCTGAGAGCTGCTGTCTCAATCCAAAGTTGTGTCTTAATCAGATCCTCATCAGCCGATCCATCTGCTGAATGGCTTCTCCATCTGCTCGTGCTCATCACCTTGCACGTGAAAACCGTGTCGCTTCTCATGACAACTTCACGGATATTATGTGGCGCGTGTTAATCACGTTGAAATACTTCAAAGGAATACATAGACCATCGCGACAGCGAGACACGGACGGTACAACTGAACGTGACATTGTCTGTAATTATGACTGATGATCAGAGGCCGGCCCGATTAGCCCGGGGGGTCAGGCAAGTAACAAGGGGTGGGCCGGGGTTTGGACCCAATCACCCACATTAAATAGTACGTGGGTATTCATAGTTCGAGCTGTAAGGTATGATTTTGGGGTAATGTATTAAGCGTCCCCGCCCCGTAGAATCCAAACACGATTACTGCTTGGCGAAGAGAATAGGTATCTTGTCGTTCCAGATTAGAATTGATAATTGAACAGGTATTTATGTACCAACATACATGCATTGAAGTCATACAGTCATAAAAGCCATTATCTTTAGTGAAACCTCCATAATGCGGATGATGGTATCGTCTTGATTAACGAATCATGGGTATACGGTATCTGGTGTGTATTTAAGACCCTTTTAATAATAATTGTCGTGACTTGCGGGACTCGTTGACAAAAAGGGTTTCACTGTTGGTAGAAAGTGATCCTGGTACCAAGGCAAGTAGGGTGCCTTTGAGGGTTATAGAACATACATGAAGCAAATGGCGTAACGTATTTTAAAGTTATAGAGTCATAAAGTTGGAATATAACTAAATGTTAAGTAAAACAAGAAACAAAAGCCAACCTAGAAGTTGTCATCAATACGCTGTAGGGCTGGGACGAGTCCAAATTTACTACCCGGGTACCCACCCAACTATCACCCGATCCTACCCGGGTACCCGCCGTTGGTCTCAAGAGATAGGTACAAATGTCCAATTGGGAATAGTTTGACCGTAGCCCTGGTAAAATGTATTTAGATACTCAAACAAAACGATCTGGTCATGCATACACAAAAGTTTTATCTCTGTTTTAACATATAAAGTCAGAAAGAAATGCGAATATTAGTCACTTATAGTACAACAGTGGAAAGTCTAGATAATTTTTGCTATTAAACAATATATCACGTGAGTAACCAAGGGTCCGGGTAGTCCTGTGGGTACCCGGGTCCTACTTAGGAACCACCCGACCCGAGTACCCGAGGTACCCGTCTCAGCCCTTATACGTTGTCTTCCCAAGGAAGGGAAAGTTCGATGCAACTGCTGGTCCGTTGGCCCGTGGCTAGCAGAGAAAGTAAAAGACCTGCTATCATTTATTTATTCATGATTTCAATAAAATGACTTGTGTGGTTGTATATTCTTAACCTATTCGCGAACACCTGGTGTCATCACTGATTTTCTGTGATCCAATCATATATTCTCATCACTATTTTTCACGCCCAATGGAATCTGTTTCGGAGGACAATCACGACTGATTATTCTCTGACGTGGACGTTTGAAATGATCTACCATTCTGACCGGTTGTAACAAGCATGATGTGACATCACGAAACCTATCTTTCCACTAATTCTCTGACGAGGAAAGTCATTCGTTTGATGTTAATATAACCACCTCAAAACAGTTTGCTGAGTGGTCCATATCTTCCAGCTATTATTAATAACGAGCCCCAAAGATTCCACATAATTCAATCATTTAAAAAAAGATCAACACCTCGCCACGACAAACGGGTCAAATCGTCACCACCTTTTACCGCCCACATAAAGATATCGCTCTATCGCTTACATCCCCCAGCGGTACAGATCGTATCGTACTCCTAACATGGTTTGCACCACACAGCACAGACAAATTGTCTTTTTTGAGCTCCACGCAGCGTCAGGCATCCTCACCGAGGGTGGCACAGCATAAAACATAGCCCCTGGCGCGGATTATTATCATGAAAGAAAATATACGTGTTTCAATTCCTCAAGGGAATATGGGATTAGTGATGTTCCTACCATTACAACAGGTCTAGACCTAAGGCTAATAGGCCGAGCAAATCACTGCGTTCTAAGCGTAGCATATATTTTATGTAGGCAGTGATTTCAGAAATGTTTAGAATTGATTGGAATCTGGTGTGATTTTTTTGCGATTTTTTAACTGTTGTGATTTTACACTGCACCAAATTGTTTTATTAGCTTATTGTTAAAGCAATGATATTTCTCACTTAATGTTTATATAACTTCATACTGACTCCAAATTTAACAGGTATGGTTGGATTATGTTGGTTTTTTTGCGTTTTCATAGGTCGAGGTGTTGTAGCGATGACTGTTCTAAACTCCACCCTGCACATTCGCGGATGAAACTTGTATCCGCATTGGTAAGTACGGCTACGTTGTTATCCTGTATGACTTATGAACATGTCTGACAACTACTGCAGAGTTGCGTCCCTTAGGCGTACACGCATCCTATGATCGCGTGTTTGAATCCCGTATTCTCCCTGGTCATCATTCCTGGTTTTATTAGCAACATCCCCCGACCTGTAAAGATCCGGGTTAGAATAGGTCTTCAGCAACCCATGCTTGTCCTAAGGGGCGACTATGCTTGTCGTAAGAGGTGGCTAACGGGATTGGTTGCTGAGGCTCGCTTACTTGGTTGATGTACGTCATCGTATCCCAGTTGCGTGGATCAATGCTCATTATATCAATCACTTGATTGTGTTTTCCAGACTCGATTATTTACAGACCGCCGTCATATATCTGGTGTATTGCTGAGTGCGGAGTAAAACAATAAATAAACAAACAAACTGTAACATCCCGTTGGTAGTAAGTTTCACGTAAGTGGTAAACGTTTAACAAGAGAATCACTTCGGGCAAAAGGTTGACGCGCTTCTGTATAACTTATTTATTACCATTATATGGGGCGTCGTGAAACCCAACTCGCTCATTCACTCACTCACTCAATCAATCACAACAACGAATTTGCACAAGCTCTTCGTTCATGTTGCTGCTAGCGCGTTAATAAATCCTATCAAAAAGATGCTTTTCGCATATTCGAAATGAAATTCTCAGTCTTTCTATTCAACTAAACTGCCGGGCAAAAGAAAGTATGAAATTTGGATTTGACCCCCCAAAAATACAAACATTCTCAAAACGTTATTTGGCTGAAAACATTCACCTAAACACTGCAAATGTAAGCTCCAAACCCCAACTATGACACTCGTATCAAATACATCACTATCGCGAATAACAACTTCTTGCTTGTTTCCTTTTCGCCACCATCAGACATGGGTGTTTACTTTCTCTTACCCGGCAGTTTAGGTAGGGTTCGTATAATGTAATTCCATTTCGAATGGTTTGATGGGTGGCATGGGCATTCGTTGTCCACACTGCATCAGAAGTTCCATTGAAGGCCACGTTGACCAGCTCTGGCCACGTTGGTGAGTTCTGAGTGATTCCTGGATGAACATGCCAAAACCAAAAACTAATTGTTTCTGAGAATTTACACCATGACCCCAAAACCATCAAAGGTAATTTGTTGCCATTCATCATTATTGGTTCAAATATTTACTTATCGTTCTTGCTCTTTTCTCAGAAGGAAGCGGTTATAGTCTTTGTGGAAAGTAAGAAAGGGTTTTGGGGATACTCTTCGAGACAGTGTTTCCGTGACGTTTCCGCCATCTTGGATTTTTTAAATCTCAGGTTTCACGCATACCTGTTACTCTGGTAGCGTGTTCATTGTAAGTTAAGGAGGGGTGTTTTAATAAAAGAAATACGCTGTTGAATCTCCCTCCGACAGCGAGCCATATTGTAAACAAAAGCCGTAGCCCTGGGCGATCGCGTGACCCGGACCAGAAGCAAAAGGGTAATGATCCCAAACATGAGTAAAACGAATATCACAAAGGATCGAAGTCGAGAGAAACAAAGGTGGGGGACCACTCGTCTATTTGAACAAGCGACGATGCTTGTCATTAGCAGCACGTGCCAAAGGATATGCTGACTCGCGCGTGCGCATCTGAGCTCGGTCAGGTGACAGGATACTTTAAATGTAAAGTGAGATTTAAAACGGAGCGAGTCAAGCGTCATTTTGGATGCAGCTAAATCAGACTCTACCTATTAAGACCATATACCTTTGTGAGGGGGAGGGAGGAGGGTGGGGGGCGGGCGTTTTCACCTGCTGTTGACAGAGGGACACCCTGCCACCTTCCACCCTCATACAACACGAGGATGGCATTTCGTTCCCCACACAGCTCTGCCCAAACGGTCCTCTATTCAACCGGAAGTGAAGCACTAATGGTTATGGGAATCGACGAAGCACAAACAGGGACGCGGCGAGGGTTCAGAGAAGAATAGCCATTCGTCAAGTAGATGTTTGGGCACACTTCGACTTCATCGCGAGTAGATTAAAGAAAATATGGGTCTCAATACGTTTTTGTTCCCCCCTTGTTGAAGCCGTCTCCCTACCTGGCTTAAGACACCTCCGGCATGCAGGCATAATATTCCGTGTTGGCTCGACAGCCTTACACAGCAGTTAGTGTTAATTTGATAAGGGGGCCGCGTTCTGATTGGGACGTTCCTTCCATCTGGCGACACCGTCCTCTCCTAAACAACGACAGACGGTTTTCCTAACGCCTAATTTACCTCGCCTATCGCACCCAGACGGGCCTGTCGAGAATCTCACCTGAAGCGTGAAAAGAGAAACGAATCAACCCAGGTTATTTAGATGCTTGTAATTTGGACACTACACGTCACGCCATCAGTAACATGGCTGACTTAAACTGTGTTTCTGAAGCAGTGAGTTGGATGTCGTATGTATATTGCGAATGATTGCAAAAATGTTTTTGAAGCAAAATATCAAATCTCTTCCATGTTCTTTGTCGTTCTAAATGGGTGCATTGTCTTGTAACTAGGGATAATCATATATCAGCATGGGCGACCCAGGTCTTTAAACAACGCTTAATTAAATCACGTTTGGCGATCTACCTAATTAAGGAAGAATATAACCAGTGGTTGATAGTATGAACATTCCTGGCCGTTGGGTACAATGACCCACAATGGTTCAGGTTACAATTAGTAACCGACGGTACGTACTTAAGTCCGCGCCCTGAGGACGACTTTGCTCCAAGGCATGGTGTCCATTTCAAGTGCGAGGTCTAGACGTTACAATCATTGCCGTGTCTGGAGATGAGACATTGCCTCCAGGTAATTTGGGCAATCTTTACTGCAAGGTTGATCTTCATCCTGAGAGTTGGACTAACAGACAAACAAAGACTTGAATCTTGGGAATCATTTTCCCATGGCCTTGTTCCATTGCATGACAGCCATGTTCTGACATGGTGTGTCCATAGATGCCTCATAACAAGCGAAGTTCCGTGATAAAGTGGAGAGAGCGTCTGTCGGGAGAGAGGAAGGTCGGTGGATCGATCCGCTGTCCGCGTCATACCTACATACGTTATGAGAATGCACGTGTTGTTACCCTGCCTGGCTCCCTGCATTAAGGGGATAAAACAAGAGCTATCCTGTGTATGAGTGGGTATCCATGTTAAACTGCGACATGGTATCTCAGTGAGCTAGCACTACAAAACCGTCTTCAGTCCGGACTAGTACAAGCAATCAGACGCACGCACACACAGACATACACACAGACACACACACGTGCATGCACGTAGCTTTATGAGATATATAATCGTTCCCAAATTTCACTTCACCTACAGGAGAACTAGCATCTCAATTTCACACGCCACTAATTCCATTTTTTTGTCGGTAAATTTTCTGTGCTCGTTTACAAATCTATAACAGAGACCAAACTTGTACATTCATTTGTTCCCGAAAATATATACTGGAAACATATATTACCGGGATTTTTGTTTGAGCTTAAAGGTTTCCTCCGAAAGGGGGGGCCGAGCAAGTTGTTTTAGAACCACATTTTTTATACTTCAAGTTGTACACCTGATAATTCATAAATAATATGACAAATCAGTTGATCCCTACCTTCCCGCTATCAAGGTATTGCGTCTCTGGCGAGTTCGTATTTTGCCGTATTCATGCGCTATCGTGTTTCCAGACTGCGTAATGTTTTTATGACGTCATAATGCCATGACGGTTTTTTTGTCTTCTGGTTATCGTGGTCTATACAGCTGGTCCATGAAGTCGATTTTCAGTTTAAAACAAATATATGTTCCTGAGCAAGTAAGCTTATAATTAAGGGGCGAAGGCTACCTCGCACAGATATTGGGGTCATGGGTGATATTGGGTGAATAAGTGAATTTGGTTTAACTCCGCTTTGAACAGTATTCCAGTTATATCACGGCGTGTCGGCTTGATGTGGGAGGAAAGCTCGAAGTGAGGTCTGAAACGTTTGCCATTTTGGTGAAACCCACGAGCACGGGTATGGTGCCGTCAATATAAATACTATAGTATCTACGATTTTTTCGAAAATAAGTTCTTTAAATCCTTATTACAATTTCCGAATGGAAACCCAATTTGACAATGACGAAAGTTCGATATGACTACCTGTTCACGCTTATCGCCATGTCAACGTCCATTAATCAAGTCTTTATATGTATGCCCATTCAAGTGTTAAGCTTAGTTTTCGTTTAAAGTTACGTATGAACAGATACTTCGCATTTGTACACGTGTTTCACACTGCGTGATTGAAACAAAACTATATTATAATATCAACGAAGACCGTATTAGAAACACGAAACATGTTGGTATAATTTATTGAAATCAACGAGGATGCGTGATGTGAATTGCAGGTTTCGGGCCAATGGTTCGATTGTCAATTTCATCACATCAGCTCTTGACGTGACTGACATGTCGTGAAACAAACAAGACAAGATTTTATTCAACTTGTTTTGATACCTGAATAACGATATGTCAGTCCACTCTAATCTTTGTCGTACCTGAAAAAGAATTCCAATAAATTCTTTATTAATACAAAGCAGTCAAAAGTTGACAGATATATACAAGATGTTGTTGTGAATGCAATTTGTATATTTCACTAAAGGTTTCGGTTGAAACATGTATATAACACTGGTAGGGGGCATTACCATGCGGGCATTGGTGCACTTTAAACAATCACTCCTCTATAAACCTGAATTAGTTTTGAAATGCAACACTATTCCATCACAACAAAGGAACAAACAAGATCTCCGTTCATTCAAGAGACGTATACTATTATCATAATTATATGGGTGCAACTACAACATTATAAATTACTTTTAATATAAACCACGTTTAAACTATAGTTTTTTTAATATTTTTATTACTTTGAGCTTCATGTCATGTCAAACTTTCTGATTTTAAATTTAAACCACATCGTTAAAATATTTCATATTACTAAACAGTATTTAAGTCCCGACCACGGGAAACGTACCTTCACATAGCTCATTATGATGTCGAGGTAACATTTATACTATTTAACATGTACATATACATTGGCCTGTGCGCAAAAGAATTTTATATTCTGTTATCCCCTATCAAACCTCTATGAAAACGCAATGCTGAAAATATACAATTGGTTACAATGATTAGTATCTTATTTTTCTGATGGCATATTAGCGTGGTGATGTGACTATTATGGGTTGGTAGACAAGTGACTCTATACACAAGAATTAAATTACTGCAATTTTATGCGTTGATACCACGAGCCATAATTTAAAAGCTTTTCGTTGTAATAATTTTGTTCATATTCATGAAACATGTAATGCATTGCATGTATAGTGATAGAAAACATGAGAATTCGTTTCATATTCTTATATTGATAAGACATGCCTAATTATAACAAATTTCGCACATTTTCTTCGTTGAGGTAACAATGATGCAAAATGACCGAAATACAAAGTCATTCTTACCATTCCTATCCAGATATGAATATAACAAGAGCACCCCGGACAACACATAACGTTTGAAAGACGTGACATATATTAACTATACAAAATGAGTTATTAATTCAACACTTAACCATACACGATGCTCTAGAGTAACGCCATGTTTCATTATGTAACAGTGTTCAAATGTGTGAAGGTTTTAAAGCAAAGATAGGAAGCCGATTTTAACCTTACATATTTTCTTGTGAAATTGTTAATTGATCCACGTTTGGTCAAACATCGAATATTTATAATAATTCAGGCTTCTTTTTAAAATATAGCGGATGGTTCTTCCTCCTCGAAAATGTTGATACAATTAAAGATGGTTTTGAGACCAAACATAAGAGAAAAGCGGCGTATGTGTCGGTCGAAACACTTGAAAGTACACTTCTGTTAATCATGCCTATCATCAAATAATACAGGATTAATAACCCAGCGTAAGGTCCAGGACTTCATCACACTAAGATGGCTGCTTTCTGGACTTTCATACATTCTCAGATTTAAATCCGCAATGCATATACAGCATGTTGGCTGTTTGTTTGTTTGTTGTTTAATGCCGCACTTGATAGGATTTATTAACGCGCTAGCAGCAACATGAACGAAAAGCTTGTGCAAATTCGTTGTTGTGAGTGAGTGAGTGAAAGAGCGAGTTGGGTTTCACGACGCCCCATATAATGGTAATAAATTAGTTATACAGAAGCGCGTTAACTTTTTGTTGGGAATGCCCGAAGTGATTCGCTTGTTAAACGTTTACCACTTACGTGAAACGTACTACCAACGGGATGTTACAGTTTGTTTGTTTATTTATTGTTTTACTCCGCACTCAGCAATATTCCAGATATATGACGGCGGTCTGTAAATAATCGAGTCTGGATCACACAATCCATTGATTGATATAATGAGCATCGATCCACGCAATTGGGATTGATGACATGCATCAACCAAGTCAACGAGCCTGACCACCATATATACAGCTTGTCATACGTCAATAGTTAAGTCCCTCATTTTTTAGAATTCACTTTTGTATGTACCTGAACATTTATATTCCTAATAAACAATATCTCTGTAAATGATATGAAACGGTTTCTCAAAATATGTCATTTTGTACTTTTTTAATCACATCCGTTACATGGCAACCATTCTTAGAACACAACGGTCATAAAAGGTCTACATTTATTCTTCGTCATTGTCTTGGGTAAGTGAAGAAAGCGCCAGTGGTTATTAGTTTTTTATGAAGAATAAAGTTTCCTTTAAATTATTCAGAGACTGCAACGAAACAGTCATGGTCACAAAAGGTTTGTGAAAAACTTCAGAGAGATTTTTCTCTTAAACCTCACTTTCATGGAGCCAACTTGTCGGCACAGGCTTACTCAATGAGCGGGGAAACATGTTATGTTTACCGCTATTTGGCGCTTTCTAAACTATCTTCTAAAACAACGACCATTGGGTGTGTATTTCAGAAAACCCCATACGTTGATTAAGCTCCCTGCCTGAAGACATTGGATATTTCGTTAAGGATCCAACGAAATGTATGAAAATTGAAATTAATCTTAGACAAATATGTGCGCATTAACCATTTACGTTCTTGTACAATGGACACAAACGTGGAGCTCACACAGGCACTGAGGAAACGGGCCACTTCAAATGTATCTCCGTGGCAACATTCCACGGAAACAGACACTAATTGTTGTTGCAAGACGGAACCTGTTTTCTTTGAAGTATTTAAACAAAGCAAGTAAATATACACCACCAATGTTCGCCGACCGGAGGAAAACAGTTTATGCAAATTTGAACTAATCGTGTTGGTTCGATCAACCAATGAGCACCCCCCTGGATGGTTTATGTGCCAAATGACACGAACTCTCTCACGCGCGTGCGCAATGCGAGCACATTCAGCGAGGAATAGTTGACGTTTGGTATGAAATCAAATATGGTCGAAACACTAGGCGCTTTTATGAGACAAACAAAGCGTGTTTCTTGTTACCCTTGATAAGCCAGCATCACAGACTTCAAGTATTAAAGTACAATGAGACACATAAAAGAAAATTAAACTACACTTGTGAATTTCCACTTATAACGTTAAAATATCCCCCTGAATCCATTTGTAAGATAGTGTTTGTCAATAAAAAAAAGTTTGAAAAAAATATCACGGTTATTCACTACGATGCTAACACAATAGTTACCGTTTCCGCTCTACGACCGATTCCATTAAGTTGCACACCATATGTCCAGACTGGCTAACAGACAAACGATTTGCATCCATTATTCAAAATCGATATTTTTACAGATCACTAATTCTTGCAAACAGTAACGACGGACAAAAGATTTTAATTTACCTATTTAGAAGAATATATATAGGGGCGGAAATTTTCGCCGCGGATGGGTGGCGAATTATTTAATAGGCATGGGAAATTGCCACTGCAGCATTTAACTTGGATAATGTTTGAATAAATCGTGGTTCAATATGTAGTGATAATAGTCAGCAATTAAACCGCTCTGTCCGCGACCACTCATCAAACACAACAGGCCAGTGTATTGCTATGTTTCTGATGTCGAATTCAATTTTGTAATTGACTGGCATGTGTTGCATATTAACGATCCGAAATTGTGATAATATCATCAGTCTAGAGCAGATTGTAATTAATTAATGGTAAGCATGCTCGCATGTGTTCCCCAAATCATATCTCCTCAGATAATCATCAATAGAAGTGACAAATTTACAAACTAGGATAATTTAGTTGTAATCTAATTTGATAAATTCATATTTCGTATGAGGGAATCTGAAACTCGGTCGATTGACCATAAATGCCTTGTTTGTATCAATATTAATATATTTATAATCGAATGACGCATCTCTTTGACATAATATGTACATAACAATTAAGCAATAGGTTCTGACATGATCAGAACTGGAAGTGCTATGTCACAAAACAGACCATCGACATCTTTATGGTAACTAACATTTTATGAGTACACTCGCGACAAGTACGATTTCCCTATGCAAGAAATATCTGCATGTTTATGGCACAGTAGATGTGCAACACTAAAAGAGTCCATATATATATTTTTTGTAATTATCCTAGTGAGTGCTACATAGATTGGATCCAGATCACCCAGCGTCTACATCAACACATACCTTTACGATTTTTCTTGCTAAAAGAATGTGTACAATTTGCATAAAACAATGTTCAGTTAATAACACATTACAAGAGCATATTGCATTAAGATTCAGATGTTGCAGTCGCGACAGTCCTTGATACCTCATGTAATAAGTTAAAGCAAAGCTGTGTCGGACCTATTAGGTTTGAAGCAAATGACGATTTTAGGGTAGGTTGGTCATAACAGTGCTAGATTATTTATCTTCTAATTTCTTACAAATGGATGCGTACACTCTGAAATACAAGGAAAGGGCTTACAGGTTCATATTCAAAATTATTACGTTTCGGTTTCATTGATCTAAATGGTACTGAAATGGTTTCTACTGCGTCAAATTAAAGATCATTGTAAACATTCAGAGTTATGAAATAGATAGTTATAAACACATTGGGCTGTGACATTTCAAACTGTTTTTGCTTTAAGTGGAGCTATATATTGTTACCAGGTGTAGGGTGCTTTTGTTTAATCGGATGTTGTGTATGATATGTTAACAGTTATTCTAGTATTTTTCCCGTTTAATAACATTAACAACATACCAAGAAGCATCGAGGACAATAATATTTTAAACAACTTAGCATTAACTAAGCCGGACGAAAATATACACCTCGCTTTCGGTAACAACTTCAAGTGTTTCGTGAACGATTTCAGGAATGTGGATTCCGTATAGAATCAGTTAAACATTTATATAGACGCGTATGTCATTTGAAATATACATCTAGTCTTCCACGAAACGGATAAATATTGAATCAGAAACATTAGAGTCCCTTATTGATACCGCGTTGAATAAATTCATATTGACACTCGATGGCAGAAATGTTAGAAATGTGGTATCGGTTATGTTGCAACCTGGCAACTGACGCATAAACGAATATATTCTAACGGTATCCGTTTCCAAATTCGCCACATCAGCACTTTTGTGGAGACATATACGAAGGAATGCTTTAAGTAAATGTCCGTGGTATGCAAGGAATTCATTATGATTGTAAGAATACAAGGAACTGGATATCTACTCGCTTCTTGTTAATTACTCTCGACTTGTCTTTCACGAGCAGATTGTTTTAGCGATCTGTCAAAACAGTCGTTTTGGATTTCACTCCCTTTATACAAGGCGTACAATAGGGCACACGGAATCGTTTTTAACTGCAAGTTCAATTAAGGCAGTGGATTTGGCGTTTAAAATTATTCATGAATCCTTTCAAACATTAAGAAGGTTTGAATTATCCACTCTCGTTGTTTGATTAAAGTTTTACTATCTGTGGAATCTTGATTTACTTCGAATGACAGTGGAATTAAATATTGAAATTTCGCTTTACTGTAAAAAAGGTGTTTACTAGGATTTAGTCAAGAAGGATAATATGTTAAAATCAACTACAAAAGTATGTTGAGTTGGTTCAACTACAAATGCAAGGAGTTTTTAAAACAAATTTGGTGAAGCATTATTTTTCATTTCGATCCGTTTGTGTTTATTTAAAAAAAAACAAAAAACTTTTTAAATGCAAATAGTTTTCTCGTTATAAAAAAATATACATTCTTTTTCTTTGGGGAGGTCGGACATTCCTGTTGTTTCGCAAATACACGCAGCACTTGAGTGATATTAGGGATCGTGTATAATCTTGTTTATCAACATAAACATTCAATTTCACTTGGATATTCTCTTTCTATCCGAAGTTGTGTTTCAAATGTATGAAATAAACGAATCGGCTTAGTAAACGCATATCCAACGGAGATCAAATTGTCTTAAAAGTTAAACAATAGGTTAAACTCTTAAATGATGTAATAACGAAATAAATTTGTGAAGACTAAACGCCACTGGTGGGCTTTTCGCAGCCTGAAATAACTAAACAAATAGGAACAATCCAACATTTATACCCACATTTGATCTGGATATGATAAAACATCACACGATAAAGCTGTGAAATCGGGACCAGCTGTCAGTCAAAGTTGACATTTTGAAAAAGTAATTTATCATTTGGTGATTTTGTTGACGTATATTTTGATGGTTATTGTTCTATCAGAAACTTGACTTCTGTGCCTGATAGGGGAAACGAGAGGAACGACACACACACACACACACACACAGAGTGTGTAGGTGTGTGCGCGAGCATGTGTTAGAGTTTTGGCAGGGGGAGGGGGCGTTCATGAATGTAAAGCGGTGTAGAAATTTTACAATTTAACATTTATTGGGCTTTTAAGAATTAATGTTTATACATTAATAACGAGGTAGTATAAGGGTACTGTTTGTGCCTGGTAAATATTATAAAGTTACACAGAGATATTCATTCTCACAAATGCATGATTTTTTAACAATTAGCAAGCCTGTGGCCCAAGGTGAATTTATTACCATGTGTTTGTACTAGCATTATCTTCATCTCAGCCTTGATCAAATATTTCGCCATGTTCAAATATCAGAGAATGTACTATCTGAAAATCTCTAAAACCGGTCTGTTTTTTCGGCACATTTTAGCCTCACCTATACATTTAGTGTTTCTATTAATCCAAACATGCATGCGTTAAATTGGACAAATTCTTACGCACGTGAACACACCTGATAACGTTGTCTCATTTCGTAAATGGTGTGGATCTCGTAGGCCAAAAAGGCTCTTGTCTTGTCCTTTGTGATTAATTAGATTACCATTGCCGCATTCCGTGTATTCAGGGACGAACACTGGCACTGATCACCCCGATGTGGTATGAATATGCTGCTTGATATATTTTGTCCTTGAAATGTGTTACATGGTGCCCCAACCATGATAACATCAACTTAAGGATTTGTGTTCAAATGCTAACACAGAATTGCCTGCTACTGATACCGACAAAGAAAGGATAAGTACACGAGGATATTTGGTGTTCTCGCGGTAGTTAAAAACGAAATATTCGTAACACAATAGTCGCAATGTATTTAAATAAAGAGTGATATTAAAGGGTATGACACAAATATGACATGTGTTTTATAAAATCCTTGTTCATATTTTTCGGGGGTGTTAAAAATATAAATGATCACAACTCTCTTCAATAATAGTATGCGTGATGCACAATAGAAACTAAACTAATTAAAGTATGTTTATGTTATGTATAACGCGGCACTTGTGTAATATGTAATCAAATCATCGTTTGAGTGGGTGAGTGTTTGTTTATGACAAAATCTATTTTTGTGTAATTTATTGAGAATGAATATATTATATGAGTGATTATTTTAATAAAGAAATAACCAGGAATCAGGTTAAAAATGTCTTGCTGTGACAGTGTTATAATTCGAAAAATATCCCTTTGGCCCGTTGACATCAGCACTCATAAACGTACCCTATCTTGTCCTCAGAATAACACAACTGTTAATATTTTCACAAATCACAAATCACGAATCTTGTTTTACAATACAGACGTATTTATTTAAAATATATATCTTAATATTTCTGATAATTTTAGCCGTTTTAGAAAGCATGCCTCAATGTGAAATAATTAATCTATTTTTAGGAAACTGGTCACGAATAAGAACGTGTACTCACAGTAGTGGTCGAGTTACCTTGGCGCCGAATGCCTGCTTGACTTCGTTCAATCTTGATCAAAATCAAGTCAATTTCATTCAAAGAGCCACTAACTTATGTGTGTTTCACTGTAAGAGTGACACATGCCATGTCAATATCCAAAACATCTACATAAAACCCGTGAGCATCTGTGTCATCAATTCTATACATGCTTTGTCAATAGCAGAATACTGCAAACTTTCGTGTATTATCTATAACATTCAGAGCAAGGCTGACACACCGAACTACGGGGTACATTGGGTCGGAGCACCAAACTACCCCTTCAAAGTCAAAGTACGGATGAATGAAAGATACTACATGCATTTAAGTACTCAATTTCACCTGTCGACGATGTCGATTCAATTGAAAAAATCATTCATTCGAAACAGCGTTCTTTCGTTTCAGTTAAAGAAACTAAATTAAATGAAGGTTGGTTTTAATTGGACATGAAAAGCTTGAATTTAATGCAATGTTTGGTGCATTTGTTTGGCGAATATGCGTATGAATCGCGAGGGGCACAAATGCTGTATTATGTATTTCCCTTTTCAAAGGATGCGTCTGCTGTACCAAGGTCATTTCGTAGTTTCTTTTCCTTTCACGAAATCATATGGTAACCATTTGCAAAGATTGTTTTGTGTACAACTCATAACAGGTTGATGGTTTGAAATAATATCAATTCAGAGGGTAAAGGTGTATTTTGGGTTTTAAACACCACTGACAAATTCGGACGTATTTTAGCAGGGCGAAAACATATAATGCAGTGTGATTATGGTATGAAACTCGCATTATTTAAAAACTCGCATTATTTACACGGCAAAAATCGATTGACATAAACTCATTGTGGCTTAATGTGTACAAACAGTATTCATTAAGGGCCTTTCAAACAAAAGAACACCGCAGGTTTTCATATATAAGCATAACAGACCCAGCCATGGGGAACTTACTTTCAAAGCCCAAGATATATATTACTTAAACAATTATCGTAATTAGTAAAAATGCAGTTCACTAAAAGAATAAAACCGACAATCCATGGAGAAATAAAACCACGAACTTTTTAACAATCGTTTGGGGAATCACGAAAAAAGAATGACACTTTCGAATTTTTTTGTCCGTAAGACGCACAGGGGACAGGGTTGCGTTTAGTGAGAGCACAATAGTGTTATATTTTCCAGCACAGGTTACACGATGTATACGTGCAGAAAACCATGCTTAGGCCATAGCCTTTGGCTATATGACTCGCTCCCTTCCTATACAGATCTCTTATTTCGTATCTCAGCGCTGACCTTTGACAAAAGGGCATTTTTAATTGACAGAACTTGCGCCGAGTTCGGCGAGACGCGCGCAGATAACTTCCGTTGCTTTCTACATTGCGGATTATATTTTGCTTCATTTTTTCAAATAATTTGATATTAATCTATTGCACGTGTATACTATATAAAGAACTTAGGGAAATAAGAACTGAAAGAAAGTGTGAAATTCACAGCACTACTGCTGTTTCTTTCATTGAGAGATATAAAAAATATTTATATTATAATAACCAAAATAGATATTTCCAAAAGTGTTTTAAAAACATAATTGGTAAAATTCTGTCTTTTAAGACACAGGATTACGCGTATGTATCTCAGTTCAAATTCCTTTTTTTCAAACTATATATAGAATTATCAGAATGCTAAATTTCGTTAATTAGTTATCAAAACACAATATTAAAGATTCCTGGGTTTGATTGTTTTAAGTACCAAAATGCTAATATGTTTGATCTAAATCCAATAATCTATCCTTTAACGGTCTCATATGATGTAAGAAATAGTATCTGCCTTATGTTACATTTAATGAGATCAAGTACACATTCGTTATCATAAAGAGTGAAAATAAGGGAGACATATGAAACGGAGAAAAGTTAATATTGAATGTTTCAACGTACAAAAGAAAGATAGATTTTTCGGCGTCAACAACTCGAGACAGCTATCACCATACGAAGTAAAGGCGTCGGCTTGTTGTATGAAAATAATAAACAATGTCATTAGAGTTTGTATAGGCCTAATAAAAACTGTAAATTAAATGCTGTCGCGACATACTAAACAAATAAAGGCTTCTGACATCGATAAGAGAGAGAACTCAAAGTCTTTGTTATTTGAGTGATAAGTATTGAATTATGTTCTATAAGCGTTCTGTTGATAAAGATTTTAATATAGTCTCGTCCATATATTTCAGCGTGTATAAGTCAAGAGGGCACTGCGTCAAAAGTCGATTATTTCACACCAATACTGTAGAATAGTTTAGATGACACTCAATGATAATGTCTAAAAGCGTCGCTATTCCGTGTTACGTCCATTAAAACGATTAAAACTGGATCCAGAAAATACAGTTACAACAGTTTGTTGGTATGTGATCTTTTAATCAAATACGTGTTTATTTGAGGTATTGCGTTAGAACAAATGCGTTTGATTTGTATTCTTAATGAACATGATATAACGCATGCTTTTTCCAAGTTTGATATTACCAATAACAAAGTAGTTTTTGAAATGAAACTGCATACAGTTTAGTAGAGCATGTGCATTCCAGAGTACAGTATCTATACATGCTTCATGGTCAAATACATCCTTTTAATTAACTGACGCTTATGCTAATCGTTTTTTATATATAATACATTTGTAAAGATTTAGGATAAAAAGAAGCAAATCTTCTAATGTTCCGAAATTTAAACTTAATTAAATTCACGTATCAGTAAAAAGCTGTGTCTATAAACCTAAAAAGTAAAGAAATTGAACAGCGTTTGAGAGCGTGCATGTAATGATTGAAACAAGAGAGCTAGTGCCACGCTTCCACCGTATAAAACACTAGACTACTTAAATAAGAAAATTTACCTCAGTTACTATGACGGGGAAACAAGTGGTATGAGAAGGCATAAGTAGCTACAAGCGTGATAGTATCAGAAAAAGCGGTGCCTGAAATCTGTAACAAAGCCAGTCCTCGACCCTTGCTCCCCGGGTTTCTTCCAAACCCCCAACAAAGACCATGGGGTCGTGTATACGCCGCTACCCCCTACGCCACCTCACCGCACCCCCGACCGTCGTCGCCTAAAGCTATAAATCTACGATTTGTATAAATTACATCTACATTTTCGCAAAGCCAGTTAGGCTGCGGGGATTAAAAGATTTATACAGCGAAGACGGGATTCATTTCAATAAGACTGTTAAATTGCTAGACGGATTAGACAGCATACGGTATAGTCGGCGTTGTCTAGCTCTCTCGTTGCCCAGATTTTCAAGTAGATTTTAATCCACTGTCCGCGGTATAATATACTTTTGGCTCTATGAACAAACTAGAGATATTTATGTGTCGCCTGTGCGTAATTTGCAATGTGGAAATGTATTTATGTACATTTCAAAATGTGTCAAGATAGCGGTATGTTTGGTGCCTGTGATAACGTTGTACATAGCACACTGACAAGGTAAGTGTTGTGTCCTCGTATGATTTATTTCATAATCTTCTCATAATGGCCGCAGAACTATGCCACATGTACCAAAGCGTTTCGCTCTTTATAAATTAATCGATTAAATTTGTGATAAGTATGAAACGAACACCTTTAGCTGCTTATGACAATAAATAAATAAATGGCCTGGAGGTAGATTCATAAGAAACACATTTATTGATGCTGATTTATCGCAAACACTGTACGTGCCATGTATCGTATGATTAAATGCAATATATTTGTATACTCCGTGAAATCGTTTCAGTGTATGTAGAGATAAATAGGATAAACGGAAAAAATAACCTTCATGGAAAATACTAATGACAACAAATGACAAATACACAAATAAAACGAAAGTGAATAAAATAATTACAATTATACATGGGATTTGAACCAACAAAATAATTACAAATCAGGCACCAAATTAGCAAAAGGGCTGAAAGATGCATTTATGGCTGCTGATGCAGTATTACGGTTGTGTGAAATCCCGAGTACTCTTTCAAAAAAAAACTACTCCAAGGACATTCAAATATTTCCAATATTATTGAGATGCAACGTACATTTTCCCACGTTGGTGACACTTTCTTTAGCGAAGCAAACAAACAACTTTATTCATAAAGTAAACTATATGTTTGCTTGTTTACTCGCCAACTTCTAGAATGCCAACCAAACAGCTATTTTCTGTAAAGACCTACGATAACGTATTTCATCTTACTTAACAAACAATGACTGCATCTCATTTCTTCTTCCACACCGTGTCCGTTTAGTCCGTCGAATTGTTCAATTAAATTTCATGAAAAGTATACCGGGTATTCAAAGGCAAAGACCTCCATCCCAGATCTCTTGGGTGTTCAATTATTCAGATACTACACGACTTTCTTTCCAATACTAAATAAAAAACAATCACCACCCTTGTAGCCGTTATTGATGAATTCGGTCACATAATGGGCTACCTTTTCCATATGTGTCTTAATTGCGTCAGGGTATAAAATATGCATGTGTCTAGATACGTATGTGCTTGTCCTCCTCGGCAAAGGAAATCCATGAAATGGTTTACCAAACACACCGCTACAAGAGACGCACATTCTCAAACGATTCTAGTGAAACAGGTTCAATGGTTTGTTCGCCATGACATAAAAAACATACATTTGGAAATATATTTTACGAACTGTTTTCAAAACTGAGTACAGTAGTGTTTTGCCTTCAATCAGAACAAATCTTATTTGTTTATATTTACAGGCATGTTTTATATTTCTATTGACACCATACGTGATATATAAATAAAACAAAACTATTTTATACCATAAATAATGCACCAAAAAATAATGCACTGAAACAAATAATTAACTAACATCATAATAGGTATTATATACATAGATGTACGTGTGGCATGGGTTGTGTTGTAGTTTCTTTCTCAAAGGTTACACCTCTCCCAAAAGCAACATTGTAGTGGTTTCAGTTTCATGCTTGTCAATGATCGTACTTTCTGTCCAGTTTTCGTTTCCTACACGGCTTGCGAGAACCAAATATTTTCTTTGGAACCAGAAGACTAAACTTTGCCAGTGACGTCGAGTGGAAGTGAATTTTGAGATTATGCTCGACGTCAAGCCCGAAAATTCTCATAGCTACAAATTCTGGCTCGAAGCCAAAGGTGCCAAACCGGGAGTTGAAAGAGCCATTATGTTTGAAATTCGGACGAACCTAACTCTTCGTTAACCGTAGGAGCATCAAGCACACCTTTCTTCTAAGCCAACCACCCGGATTAGTGATGGTTGCCCCCCAAGCCCCCAAACCACAAATTAATCTCTTTTTTCGTTTCTGTCAATCCCGCCTGTGTGACTTTGAGAAAAAAACAAGATGGCGGGTGTGTTGGTTCGAGGTCGCCAGAGACGAAAGGAAGGGCAGAAACTCTAGGACAACAAGAGTAAAGAATCACGTTTGTTGCCAGTGTTGACAGTAGCTAATCCTAACATATTTCTGCCTTGAAGTTGTCCAGATTCAACCAACCAGTGTCACCTGTTCTCTATTCCCGCCTTTGGCTCCGGTAGGCGGCACCATTTGGGTGGATTTCCTCCTCGTCGTTGTGTATTGATGCCACGGAGTGCGACGAGCACTGTACGACTACCAAACAACCTTCGGTACAATTCGGCCTTTTCCGTCACACACAGCTCCACCCGCCGAAGTTTGGTCAGCAGACGACAGCCGAAGAAGGAGCAGACGACAAGCAGGGCGAGCAGACGAAATGACGGCCAGAAGTTGCAACTTGAAGTTTTGATTTAACCTCTGGTCTGAGCACTTGTAAGATCTTATTTGTGGGTCTAGACGCCATAACTCTTTACCGGTCATAACTCATGGCGATATATGGTGTCCTTTGATGACGTCACATCAGGATTAATATAGAGTTTTTCAGACGCTTACACCAACTTTATTAACCATATTTCATTTTACCGTTTTGATATGTTCATTTCCATTTTGTTGGCTCATTGTCATATTACAGGAAGTCTTTTAAATAACATATCTGAATTAAGGCAACTGTTCCAATGTAGAGTGTAGTTGGTACGTGTAGATATAGATATATTGTTTATGACATGACACACACGCTAGGTGTACATTTGTAATAGTACAAGAAGTTTGTTTGTCTATTTGGTGTTTAACGCCACACTCAGCAATATATTCAAGTTATATGACGGCGGTCCGAAATAATTGAATCTGGAACAGATAATCCAGTGATTGACATCATGAGCATCGACCTACGCCATTGGGATACAATGACAAGCATCAACCAAGTCAGCGAGTCTGACCACCCGATCACGTTAGTCGCCTCTTAAGTCAAGCATAGTCGCCTTTTACGGCAAGCATGGGTTGCTGAAGACCTATTCTATCCCGGATCTTCACGGGTGCAAAACACTTGCCATTACATTGTTTATTGTAAAGATACATATTTCATGTATTTGTAACCCAACACATGCTGCTGCTGATGTTGCCATACATACTGTTTGATCGAGTGAGTTTCGTTTGACGTCGCTATACTAGCAGTTCCGTTATATCACGTGCCAACTTGACGTGGAAGGAAAGCCCAAAGTGATGCAGGTTTTTGACGTGTTACCCTATTACGACGAAACTCACGGGTATGGTGCCGACAAACCAAGAACATTAATCGGGGCAAACCGGGATTCGAACCCACAATCTTAGGTTTCTGGCGTGTCAGAAACAACCCATTCGTATATCATTACATATCATAAGACAGAGTATTAACGTTTGGAATGAAGGCATTCAGTCGTCCAGCAAGTTTGTTTGCGGGCATTGTTTGTTTTCAGCATTGTGTAAAATGATAAGGTGGGAATCCGGACTCCTTTAGTCAGGAAACCCGCATTCCTGAGATTATTGCTGGGACAAATAAATATTAATCCGCCTATGACTTGCTAATCTGGAAACTTGTTTATCTGGAAACATTTTAACCTGGAAACTTGTTTATCTGGAAACATGTTCAACTGGAAACTTGCTAATCTTGGCGCTGTCCCTGGGAACACCATCGTTCGGATAGACTGGGCCTCATTATATGAATTCTGTAGGATTCTTACTTCCAAAAGCAAACAATTAATAAACTCATTCGCCTTGTACAACTTTGATTCACTAACAGACCTTAAAACAGATCCAGCAGATTAAAACTACCCATTTGGGGAGAGCCACTAATTCCACCTAATGTCACTATTGGGGTCGAAACAAATTTCAAGTAGCGTGTCAATGACGAGTATATGTTGTTTTAAAAATGCCAATGAAACATCCAAAGTAAACTTACTTCTTTTCAACAGTCTTCACGAACCTGACTGATTTAGCATCAGGTCCAAGACCTATGTTTACACACAGGGAAGCTGTATATCTTACTGGCCTCCACAGCCAACCAACTCATATTCACGCCAATCCCGGTCAATTGCTAGCTACACATCAACATGACCAAGAATGTACAGCAATGTGTCGACGCCCAAAGCAAAGACTCGACAGCTTTCCGGCCAGGAACATACGTATACACCATCCAATCATGTAACAGCGTCTAGACGGTGTAAATCATCATCTTCAACAACTTCTGACACACAACTATTCCCCTACAAATACATAAGTGTTCAGGTTGGTGTCAAAGCGAACCTCTTTGCCCCTGTCTGTAGGGGTCTTCAATCGGTTGACAAAACGACCATAAAACTCCAGAAGCCAGTAGCCGTTATGCGCCGAGAAGGATCACCAGCCATACAGGGAGAAATATGTACTTCTTCAAAATATTACCATGGAACTATCCACAAGTTTGACTGTGGCAAAAAAAGAGGCAAAGAAGAAATGGTTAGTCGATGGTGATGTATTTGATGCGGATTTTAGAGCTGTAAAGTTGCAGTTTTTCGGGGACTGTTTTCAGCCTTGTAATTTTTTGGTCAAGTCCAATTGTCAAGGTATACTTTCTTTTGCCCGGCAGTTTATTACCAACCTCTTTAATCTGTTTCTTGGTCCTTGGCGGTATCACAATTTATGGTACACTTATGTCTGCTGTTTTAACTCTTATTTTCGGGCTGAATGCGAACTGATTCTTTTTTTTGCAATGTAAGCATATTTATCCTCATCGGGATTTGTTTCCCTATTTTTTAAGACAGAGTATTTTCCCTCCATACACAGACAAACAATTGTTTTCCTTGAGAACTGGAACCCAACACATTTTTTTACCAACAACACATTATGTTTTAACAATCATTATATCCAGCTTACGACTGTTTTGTAAATCTTTATGCCATTGAGTGAGTGAATGAGTTCATGTTTACGTCGCCTATAGCAACGCTCCACTGGGGGCACAGCATATACAGATACCATACTAATCAAGGGTCTAATTGTAATGATCGCTTAAACCACTGGGCTACCCTATCGCATCCTTCAACCCAGGAAGACGAAAAACAAATATGAAATTTTCTTCTTCATCTAGATAACATTTTTCGTTAATAAATATTAATATTGTAAATAATCTGTATACTCTTTGCTTTATTTCGGTTCATGACTTGATTCACCATCGAGAAGATGGCTTCAGTGCCACACTGAACGACCAGAGTTACATTCAAGGGCTCTGTCTAAATAAACGAAAGTGTTCGATCCGTGTTCCAAACAATGTGAAGCACGTTTCATCTTGTCCACTTCGAAGTTCGATTGGTCAGCGATTAAGTTGTGGACGGCTGTGGACACTGGAACCTTTGAAGCAACTGTCCTTGATATCATTGTGAAAGTTGGCAAGGGAATGAATAAAGAAACTCACGATCATGACAATTTGGCGATTGAAACAATACGTTTGACAAACGCTCGCGCGATCTGGTCTGTTGACCATTGGCCAAGATGCTGTCCTCGCACGTGCAGCTCGTGTAAGTTGCCCGTATGTACACGTCTTTCGAGTCGTGATCATTTTAAGTGTTGAGAGGGATAGTCTCGAGTTTGCTTGCTAACATTGATTCTCCAAAGCCACGGCCTTCATTAATACATTAACAGTCAGCCACCATTGTTTTACCACCATTGACTTTGGCATTGGGTTCTTTGTTGTTTAAACTTCAGAGGGACCGTTCAGCAAGGAGGAAAAGCAATCTTAAGGCCCCAATTTGGTCGACAAAGTCCAATGGCATCAAAGGCAATCTTGTGAGATTTGATGTAATGAGTGTTAGATCTTACGCAGATATTCCATGTTTGGAAATTGATTAAAGTCAGATTCAAATTTCGAATTTCCAGGAAATGAAATGCGTTGCTTAAACCTTGTATTTGTTTACGCAAAGTTAATAGAATTATGAAAGATGTACAAACAAATTTCCTTCACGACAGGACCTCAACAATACAGACGGAGGGCTTCCATAAACATTTTCTTCTGTCTTTCCGAGTATCATTGCTTCAAGAAGTCGAAGCAAAATTGCTTTTATGACTAGGTTTCCGGATTAATAGGGTCCTGGACAAAGAGGCCCAGCCGTATAATCTTCATCATTCCTTACTGCCAGAAAGAAATATTAACGAAATAATACAGAACACACAAAAAACTGCGCACCTGACTATTAACAATTCGCTCATGTAAAGAGATGCATAATCCCCAATGATTAGAGTCGAAATAACACCATTAGTCAAACGGACCCTCCATACAGTCCTGTACATAAATCATACCCTCTGCTATCTCGATTTAAGGAGTAACAGTGAGCCAATATCAGCTCCATAATAAACTAGTCTCAAAGATTTATACTGCATGTTGATTTGACTTCTTGACAGCCCGACTCGCCAAGCAAGCTATGCTACCCATTATTCGATGTGATTCTCGTTAAATCACGTGTGTACTCAAAATCTCGACCTTATCAAGATCCCGTCTAAACTTTAATCCCCTTCGTCGCCAGTTCTACCCCGAGGAGACGCACAACCGCTAAATATTTTGGCTGTCGATTTAACTGTTCCAAGGCTTCAGAAACAATCCTTCTTCTCTACTATGAGACTGTTTAAAATTTCTCGCGACACCGCGGTAGTTGTTTTGTTAGGGCCGACGCCTTTTGCTGCGGAACTGGCCTTCCCAACTTCCGGTCATATCAAAGATCATCTAAAAGTTGGATCGGCAGCCTGATGGGGACGGGGCTTGACCTTTTGAAGGGAAAGTGTCGACCTAACGGAGACACAAGAGCTAACACTTTCGGCTGTGTTGTTCGGTTCTGATGCCGCCTGGTTGATAAAGTGTATAATAAATTACATGGGGCTTTAGATAAACTGTTCTAATAGACGTGTAGATAAAATGAAATTATCGCCATTTTTCAATGACTAATTCACCAAGACAACTTTTGAAAATAAACGAGCTATGTCGAAGCACGTTAAGATATATATCGTGTACATTACATACAACAAAATAATATATTACATATGTATTGAAAAGAAAGTAAAGCGAGTGTGTTAACATTATAAGAGACCTTTACGTTTTCTTTTTGATAATGATCCTTTTTCATTCTAAATGAAATATTTTACAGTATATATTGTCATATAATTATGGGTATATATAGAAGACTATGTTACCCATTTTGTAATGATTCACACAGTCAACATGAAACCAAACAAACAATAATAACTTTTAGATACACAAACAATGAACAATAATCACAACAGATGGGATTTGTCCACATTACTGAATCATAAATATCTCTGAACAGTCGCCCGACACTGACATAGAAATGTACAACGAAAAAGGTGGACGAAAGCAAACCATAACAATGTTTGCGTTTTTCAATCGAACTTTTTAAAAAACACTTGTGGTGGGAGAATAGTGGCTGTGGAGGGTATTGTCATCCCCCTTAAAAGTGTCCATCCTTGTTTTAATTAAAGCAAAATTAATGTATATTTAGTCAAATGTGGATACAGATATATATCGATGATGCAGTGGAACATAGCTACTACGAAGTATATCCCTATTAAATGCAGTTGAATAGCATCTCTAGCTTGTTACATGATGGTTCTTCGAAGCACGTTTTAAATTCGTCATATTCGGTGTTGACAAGAGTTGTCCATGTCACTGAAAGGTTTAACCTTTGACATACGCATTGTGAATATCGTGAACGTGACGAAAATTGTGTGTTACTGTGATGAAAGCGGTGGAGCTTCCTTAACATAAGTACCTGCTTGAGTGAGTGCGCCAGATTTTCTGTAATAAGCTGTGTCCCCCGGAAAATGCCAGCGTCTCATAGTCATGGGTTCGAATCCAAGCTTTGCTGTGATTACAATTCCTGTTTTTTCAGCACCTTACCCATGCTCACGTTATAACTGCCATACGGAATACTGTTTAAAACGACGTTACACTCAACCCACTCGCTCATTCAAGCACCTCGTTGGATTATCCACAGCGTTTAACTTGGCAGGTTCATTATTGGTGACTACCCTTGTGATATTGCTAGAATTATGTTAAATCAGCGTAAAACCAACCGCATCCGGTGATAATCTATCGAGTGACTCGGAATGAGAGAACGCTGGACCGGTTTACACTTAAAGAGTGAGTGTATTAACCTGGATCACTGCAACTGGGATCTTAGTTTCGCACGATGTGTCAAACACGGTACAGTTTTCATTCAACTTTTCGAACGTGCGGTCATAAGCCCCCGAGCAAAACGTTTGTTCTTTTGTCTGCCCATGAGCGGAAACTTTGTAGGACAAACCCTTCGCCTTGTGGAGGCGATTACATTAATATCTGTCATTGTGTTCCTAAGTGGACGTCCAACTACTGAATCATCGTTCGTTTCAGATGATGCATGTGGGAAGAATGGTTTTACAAGGACCCTATGTTGTAAGTGTCAGTGCCACTCAAGGTAAAAGTCACAGACCCTTGTGACGTGATGTACTGGAGATGACCTGTGACCTTCGACTTACCCGGAATGTATATTCAGTTATTACGAGTGTTTGTTTACAATACGATAATAACGTTTTACTTGTATGTCAATTGTACTCCACTGTGGAAGAAATATATTCCTGTATACTACTTTAATTATCCAAATATTGTGAAATTCCGGCAATTGTTAAACAGTCTGGATAAATTAATAATGGTAAAAGTGGCCATGTATATATATACCACGCACTGTTATACAGAACCACATTTGTAAATTATAGTTAAAATTGTGTGCAACACCTCTGTAATTTTTCTATATTCCTGTGGCCTCACAAGTGCTTGAATAAAGATTAATTTACTCTTATAAGATAATGATGCATTTGAAATTCGGAATGGCTTGGGTCCAGTAGATAGGAAAGTAGTGCTACTTGTTGTGAATACGTGAGTATTGTTATACGCAGCTTTTATCCAGCAATATCACGGCTTCGGACACCAGAAATAGACTTTACACAGTGTACCCATGTGGGGAATCGAACCCGGGCCTTCCGCGTTACAAGCGAACGCTTTATCCACTTGTTTACCTGACCGTCCCACTACATGTTGTGAATTATGTTGATAAAAAGTTCGCTTTACTTACGAGTTTACTTACTTACTTGATAATATGATGTATCAACATAATCATTGTAATAATATCCCCATAATTTCCGGACAAATGCGTTTGGTCGGCTTTGACTCATTTCGTCAATTACTGATTACCGATTTTAGTGCTTCTCCCTTTCTTCATGGGGCACAAAGTTCCTGTTAAATTGCAACTCAACTTTGGATCAAGTTATTCAAAGAACATTTTACTAATCTGCTGACTCAGGTTTCGTGATGTTCATCTGACAATAAATATAATGTCTCAACTTCATGGCGCAAATTGCAGCATCTTGATCTGTCCCGAAATCTGCACAGGCCGGTGGAGCGTAGTCCTCCTCCTCGACCGACTGTTTGGCACGCCGGGAGACGGGGGGATCTGTGATTTTATCGAAATAGATATATTGTCCCAGGAAAATTCTTGAAAAAAAGAAAACTATGATGAAAAAAAGAGATTGTCTGCCACAAAAAATACATCGTTGCAAGATGTCTTTTCTATAACTAGCTATTTAAGCTCATCGTTGTAATGAAAAAATATCTTGCTTTGCAGTAGATGAAAAAAACCAAGTCTCATTAAAAAAACCCTTCTCATCCCAGAATATGAAATGGTCGGCCCACAGGCCAATTAATGAAGTAGCATGAAAGGTTAAAAATATTTGCCTAATAAAGTTTTTGTTTCTTAATTTCAGTATTTATTTGAATTAATCATATTAATGACAAAATCGAAAGAATTGACAAACGTGAACCACTTACTGGGCCATCCTCTTACTGTCGTGTATAGATATGGTACAAGGTGATATACATAGCATGTCCATAACATATTAATTATTGTATTGAATAAACTGTCTTGTCTTGTCTAATGCACTTGGATTAGTGTGCGATCGAAATGTATTTTGACGTAGATTCGTTTAAATGATTATATCTAGTTTGTTGAACTTAAATTTCAATTCTTTTTTCCAAACGTTTTGAATTTTTGAACAGTGAATATTCATAAAGTGAACAATGAGTTTAAATATGTTGACTTTCTCTGGGTTAATTTCAATAAAATATTCCATTCTGACTTCTTTCCAGATATTGCTTTATTATAGGCAGTGGTTGGTCATCACAAACGTGTAAGCGAACACTATACTTCCCTTCAAACCATACTACCAAAGTGCACAAACTTTTGACAGCGTTACCTAACGTATTAATATGGCATTTGAAATTAATCACAAGCGATAGCAGGTGACATGACTAGTGGAAGGATTAGAGTGACCTCCCTTGTTTATGCCAACGCCTGTGACACTTTGGACATTGTCGTAACACGTCCACGTGTCAATATACAAGCGTTTAGTTGTATCTGCTGCCACAGGTGTAAACGGCAGCTTTGGTGACACGTGAGGAATGTAATATTTAGGAATGTAACTCTGTGACCTAACGCTTCACCAACAACGATGTCAACATGGCATTCATGTACAAAACAACCAAATATTTAATGTGACACCGATTTTCGTGAAGGAGCCGAATGCTAGCTCAGAGTTTAACCGAAGTATGGAAGAAATTAAAATGAATGAGTATGGTTTTACGCCGCGTTTAGGCAATATCACGGTGTGGGACATCAGAAATGGGCTTCACACATTGTACCCATGTAGGGAATCGAACCTGGACCATCGTTGTGACGAACGATTTAACCACTAGGCTACCCCACCGCCCTTGGGGAAATAAAATGTTGGGCAGTTAGTTATCTTCAAACTGTATGCATAATAATTTTGTAATTCCCAAATCATATGCGATATTGGTGACCACAGTGTTTTTGTCTGCGAGTGGCCTATCGCCATAATTCAGCGTAAAATCATAAATGGGCTAAAATCTCTTACGTAATCAAATTAATACACATATACACCCTTGCGCATGCGCAGGGAAAATTAATTCAGTCTGACCGTACTCTATGGTGTTGATGACTTCAAAGATAAGGAAATTGTTTTGGTCTTAAACAGAGAAGTATTACATGATGAGGACTTATTACTCTGTTTCTTGTTTCGAAATGATGTAATTTTCTCCTGAAAGATTGTATTGCAAGTGTCCTTTTTTCATTTAATTGATTTACTATAATCAGATGCTATCCAGTCCCCGGAAAGGTTAAGCGAGACGTACTGTGTAATGTGCCAAATTAGAGAAAATAATCATGTAATGTAATAATTTTTTGCCGCATGTTATTCAATGACTTAATTGTTTAAGACGCTGTTTTTGTGAAAATATGTCTTTAATCTCAAAGTTAAATATTCGCATCTTATTATTTTATAGCTATTTGGTTTGCATGTATTACGGCTATATATTTCTGTATAACATAATCTCTGAGCGAAATCGACAAATGAATTAATCCTCTGTCGCGTAACAAGCGACAGTCGTCAGTGTACCGTGAAATTGATCATGATTAATTGCAACTGTCAATCATAAAGCACTGATTTATGTACATATCATTCCTGATCCGACATACTGTTCAGCTTTTCAACTTAACCGGTCTGAGAAGGGATATACCTGGGCGTATAGGTGAATGATGTTACATGTGTAGTATCTAAAAGACGTCAAGTATTAATACCGAAACGAAATTAATCAACATGTCTCATCAAAAGACGATTACACCAAAGGCATGTTCCAAAGGCACTAACGAGGACGCATTTGACAGGGTATTAATTTCATAATGACGATCCCTTTTGATATCTAGTGGTCAAACACGTTGACAACTAGACTTTAATGTCAACATATAAGTACTACATTGGCAATAGTTGTGATGACGTCACATCAAATAATTAATTTTGGCTGACATTAATGATATGTACATGAGAGACGATGGTGTTTATTTCGTGCATGGCTTGTTAAACGTGTTCATTGCGTGATATGTACAACATCCTATGTGGTAACGTTAATGCTTCCCGGAGATCAAATGAAGCAAATGTCTTTCATGATGATGATGATGATGATGGTGATGGTGATGGTGACAACTGAGACTCAATTCATGTACAGATGTCAAAGATCACAACGGACACTTTATCTATCAACGATATCATGTTAGAGAATTTTTTGTTTGCAAATATCTAATACGATACGAATAATGACAACAGTATAGAAGCATATTACTTGTAACAGAAATTAAAAAAAGTAAGTGAATGTTATTTTTCACCGCAGACTGTATCATTCCAGGAGATTTAAGTCAGCTTTGAATGGAAGATCTTTAATCATTTGTTTTTCAAGCAAACGGCATATCATCTTGACCCAAACCGCAGTTCAGCGATTTTGTTACAATGTACAGGTAAGGAGATTTTTATTATTAGTATGCAGGGAAAACCACAGTTATCCTGACCATATTGAGTTCAGAGCTGTATGCTTAAGTATTATCCCCCTTTCGCTGGATCCTCCATCCATCCCACTTTGCGCTAACCACAAAAGCACGACACAGTCATTGAAACACACACAAACTACCACATCTTGTAAATAAGTAAGGGTTATTCATGCGTCTACCGTTTATGAGATGTCAAGGATGCACACAGTACACATATAATTCACGTCTTATCATCTGTCATAGTTGTTGGAGATGTAACGGACATTAAGGTGTTGGAAGCAGAATACCAACTTTAGCTGACACATATTGTTTACTCCGGAGGGTAGGGGTGTCCATGTTCGTGAAAATCCTGTCAAATGTTGTTGTTTACAATCTTGTGAATAAAAGCAACCAACCCATTGCAATAAGAATTCAATTGTACGATCCCGACTATATCTTCAGCATCAGTTTGTGAATCAAGTCAAGAAAAACAATATTTATTCAATTTCTTGACGTAAATGGGACATTTTGCTATTCAATTACGATTATTTTCATTATAAAATAATTGCTATCCATTGTATTTATTATTTTTTATTATGCGTTTTCTGAATAATTGATATGCAAATAGGCAAACAATTATTTAAACGGTTGATAAAAAAATATTGGTTTCGCTCGTATTTACACGAAGTATAAGCGATTCACTCAGTCGCTGTGTAGTTACCTGGTTTCGAAGACCATTATTTCAAAAATGTTAGATTGTTTCACCTACATGGAAATATTTGATTTGATTATGAATTCACGATCATTTATGCCAACAAGAACTGTTAATGTTCTTACAGAAAGAGTTGAATTTTAGTCAAAACATTGTCAGTGGCAGATATCCCATCATTCCTGAACTTCAGCTTTCTTGGAGGTAGTTAAAGTTAAAAAACTGATGCCTTGTGGGGCACATACAGAGAAGGTTATGCACTTTTTTACAACATTACCATAAATAAGCCACATAGAATGACAAATGGCAGTCTCTTCTCGTAGAACTTCATATCGTTATTAAGAAGAGCCATAAACATGTTAAATCCAACCTGACGCAAATGATCCCATTTTAAAGTTCTCAGAAGGAAAAACAAGGAATCGGCGTCGGGTAGTGCTTTAAACACCTGTTCTGTTCTCGTAAACAAGAATTCCATTTTATTTATGAAGGCACCTGTAGATACCGAGTAAAGCTTGTCATACCCCGAGCATGGTTGGATGCTAATGATCCATTGTATAAAGCTTTCCTTTTCCCTCCCAACCCTAATGAACAACATTTCGAACTTTAATTACAGCTGGACGAATCACCATCTTCAACTTAGCCAGCCCAGCAAATTGTACATTGGTGGAGACACGAAGCAAAGCACCCCATCTTCGTTAAGTTTCGCTGTTTGTCGCCACAACTCGCCATCAGCAGCTAATTACTGCTCCGCCGATGCATTAGCGATCGCAGGTGCCTGGTGAGCTACCCTTTTGATGTTGTCATTATCGAACGTGAATATATCCCGAAATTGCATCATAAATTTCTGGTATGTCGTGGCATGCTGTGAGTTGGCAATGCGATATAGAAGCAACCTCGCCTTAATTAAATAATTACCGTCGTTCATAAGGTAACGAGCCGGCTCCACTGGTTCATCGGTATAATGGTCCTGTTCGCGAGAACCGTCGCTCTCGCGAGATTAAACGCACGCGTTAACGAGAACTGCCAACGTCAAGGCCGACGTCAGAGTAGATTCGAAAAGTAGGAACGTCATTTAGCGTGTGATAAAACGAGCTTGGAGTGAGGTTTTTGGCCCTGGATGACAGGTGCCTGGTAGCAATAATGTTAGTTTCACTCTCGCTGTCACTTGTACGTCAGATGCTCACGAAAGCCAGTGGTATAATTGATTAGATCTACACAAATATCTGCTTAATGTGCAATGGAGATATGGATAATATGAGATACACCACATGGTGTTTCTGCGTTGTTTGAATACTAATCAATACGCTTATTTTTAAAAAAAAAATATTTTCAGCTCTGTCTTCCTCAATGAAAGGTGATTAAAGTGGATAATTAGTCGCGTTTAATCTAGCGCTTGATTTCCGTAACGACCATTTATATTCTAAAAGTGTGCGACGTTAACTTTCTTCCAAGTCGTTTACTGTGGGTAATGTGTACGGAAACGTGACTATGACATTTGGAATCGCTCATCCACGTGTTTTGTTTGTAATTGTTTGCTTAATTGATGTTTACTCATATTACGAAATTTGTCAAAAGTCGTTGTCAATGAAAAGGAGAAGATGTCGTCATCATGGCACTTTCATTTTGCCTAACTCAAGAGGAAGCAAGAGTTTGCGAATGAATGAAACAGGCGCATGTGTTCGGGACCACCACAGATGTGACCGAGACTTCGAGGTCAATTTTGACACATCTCGGGTTTTACAAAGTTGTTCTTGAGGCATAATTTAACCCCTTACTCGACATTAGCCCTTTACGTTAACTGTGTGTTCAGTGCACACACTTAACGGTAAATATGCACGACCGCCATCGTCCCTGCTTGGTTTGTCTTGCACAAAACTCGAGTGTAGCACAAGAAATATTCTGCATGTTCTTATAAAATTCTTACAAAACCAGGACACAGTGAAACAATGCTCCTGGAGTCGTGCACATTGAAGAAAATCGTTGTCGATATATTTGGCCTCTTATATGTATAATTTTTTAAAGTATTCTATTCAAGCTATAAACATTATTTCGTTAAAAATGTGACCTGAGTTTAAGTGTTCTAGTTTGTGCGTTTGATTCCCATGAAATCCCTATAACCCGAAATCTATAACGTGTACAACAATTACAAATCGACTTAATAATTGTTGTTGTTGTTGTTGTGTTGTGTTCCCCGTGAGTTCACAACAGGGCTGCCGTAAAATGGCGAAAGAATCGAACCATTTTGATTGAATAACAATGCTTATATAGAACAAAACAACAATTGTCATTTTAATAAAAATATGTCATAATATTTTTTTCCATAAATCAACATTCCGGTATGTGGTCACTTGTTTAAATGTCTGCAAGAAACGAATTTAAGTAGCACACGTTGACAATATTATGAAACAAATATACAAACGAAATTCATCGAGTTTCCAGGCAAATGTGATGACAAAATATGTCTAATTAACGAAATGTCAGTGTTTCTGGACCAGCTGTTTCTTTACCTTATAGCGCCTGTAGTTTGGGTCCATGAACATACTAACCTATTTAAAGAGACATAAATGCATGTCATGTTACTAATTACACTTAAAAACCTTGTACCTGTCGCAGAAATATCAATAATTGTCGATACTAACAATTATTTGCAAACATTTTATATTTTATTGTGATGCTTTTAGAAATGTTACTTCATTACTTTTAAGATTTGATCACCGACATTGTAATCACATTATACAAAACTGATCATATTTGATAATAATTTTAGATAATAGTACCGTATGATACAACTGACGTGATATACTTTTGTCATTGCAATGATGGTTACTTTCAATAATGTCATTATGACGTGCACATACGTTGCTATAGATTGCCTCTTACACGATCTTAAAAAGAAAATATCCAATTCTTAATTTTAGATCTTACATAATATCGATATGTGTAACTTGCATTTTAGACGGTCAAATCCAAACGATCACATACTATTTGCAGCTTATCAAGGACAAATGAAATAAATGTCATATATAATTATATGATATAATTCACATGCTGTATATATAAGCAATGTTAAAGTAATATGAAATAATACCTACATGCAGATTAATCATTTTGATGAACTAAATATATGAGTTAAATTACATTCAAAGTACAAAGTATCCCTGCGTAGTTGCGCAACTCATGACAATGAGGTATTTAAATGATCCGTTTTTATAACTGCAGATGAATATTTGGTTTTGCCTTCAGTAATTGCACGTGCTCAGAGGTTGTCATTTTATAAACAGGTGGTTAGAACGTAAGAATAAAATGGAATTTCAATGATTATTTTGATTGAAGTAATCATGAGTTATGATCACGTCAAATATAGCTTTATTATTATATTTATTGAGCATTGTTCTCTTGTTTATATATCAGTCATCATCTCTTAAAACATAAAGTTTAAACATAATCTTGAAATGTTCGCGTCTGAAAAATAATAATATTAATAAATTCATATTAGTAAGCCACTGAATTCAATGAAATGATATGATCGATTTTCGGTTATATCGGGTATAATTGTATGAATAGTATTAATGATATGCACTGACGTCTTCACAGTCTGCTCAGTTCATCGCACTATAAACCCTCTCAGCGTAACAAAGGACGACGTGGCGATGTTTTTGTATTTGGGGAATTCTATCATAAACAAAATGCTAAATAATCAACAATTATATCCTCAAGTTCTACAACATGCAACTCACCTGAACAACAACAATCACCGGTAACAGGAAATCTCATGTTTCGTTTAATCCGCTGTTCAGTGATTGTTGTTCGTAAGGAACATTTGCCACCGACGGCTTCTGGAAGGTGATATCAATGGTGGACAAACAGATGTATTGTTGTGGGTCAGGGCATTCAAGGGGAGAGGGGAGAGGGAGGGGGCGGGATGGGAGGGGTGGTGTAAGGGACATTGTGTAAGCGTGAGCAGGTTTGGATTTGGGCGGCGATTTTAAACTTTGTTGATATTAGTTTGGTTTGAACTTTCTTTGCAATTTTTTGGGAGCTCCAGAATGTTGACTTTCCTCTACTACAATCTTTATATTCACTGAAAGTATTTGGGCCAAGTGGAATTAAAATCATGTTGATTCTTAAAAACCCAAAGGATATGCTTGATGTTTTACAATCTCAAAAAAGAACCAAATTCAATTCTGTCTAAACATTTGATATTTTAACATTGTACACCACCATCCCACATGATAAACTTAGGAAAAACTTCATTTCTTGATTCCAGGGGCTTTCGTTACAAAACGTAGTGACGATATGTACGGTTACATAAGGTTCAGGGGAAAATGTAAAAAATGAAAGCAAGTGCTATCTGAAGTTTACTGAGAAAACAAAATGTGAAATGCTGGACTTTCTCATCGATAACATAGGTGTAAAATATGAGGGTAAGACACTTCGTGCCTTCCTTCTTGCTTATCTTTATGGACATGAAGCTGAATTTCCGCTCGGATTGGCGAAGTTAAACATGGTAATATTGGTCAAGAAGTTTAACTTAAGCGTCAGGTATAAGGATGTTCTGAAATCGTTCACTCACCACAAAATAGCCAACTTCCTTCCATTGTCATACCCACCTGAACGAGAAATGAAGAAGACCAGTTAGACCTCATCTGTTTCATATTTTGATCTATGCATAAAGATTCAGAGTGCCAAAACACTCATCACAAGACTGTATGACAAGAGGCAGCTTCAACCCATGGTGGTAAAATCGAGTATGCTCTTTCTACCAAGATTCGAAAGAAAACTTTACGACTCTTGCCCAGAGGTTGTTTCATTAAGGTTACAGTAAAGCTTTCAAAATGTTTTGTGGCAGACATATGGAGGACATTTCCAAATTGGACTTATTCGTGACAACTATGACAGACAATGCAATTCCCTATTTTGACTTGTACCATATGTTCCCGTATAATTTTAGGTGAACAATTGACTTGGCTTTGCATGTGTTCGGGTGCCACCGGTGGGACAGGATACGCTCGCCTTTTCGCGAACACCTGGTCTCATCAGTATTTGATAGTGATTCATAAACACATGCTTGTGATATAGTCGGTAGAGATTTCGTATTAATATGGAAAGGGTTTTGTCTCTTTTGTTCCTCAACGTGGTGTCATTGATAAGAGTTTAATAGAAAACCGGAAGCATTAAATATTAACAGATTCCATTGGGCGTAAAATCACTAAAATAGTGATGGCAATTCTATGAGTGGATCACTGAAAATCACACGACTTTCATTGTTCCAACATTTGAAAAATCCGGCTTTCAAAGACGAAAAGCCAGAGCATCGGAAAGTTATCATATGTATATTTACTATCCTTTATGTATATACATGCATGTTCCCCTCCTTTTGTCATAAAACGCACAACTGTGTAATTTGTATCAGTTCAAAGATATGTTGACATGTTCGTTACATGTCACTTCGCATGCATATTGTAGGGGGTCGTTCCCATGTGAAGCTGCTTTCAAGTTACTTTGGATTTACACCATTGTCCAAGCATCGCCAGAAAGTCTTGAAAACTCTCGCTATTTTGGAAACTTTTCAGATGGCAACAAAAGAACAGCCTTAGACTTTGACCCAAAGTGATTTGGTACTGGATTTGCAGGGAGACTCAAAGGCTACCCGGATCTTGCCCATATAGAAGAGGTCTCGTGGGGCGCTTCTTAAACACCCGGAATTACACGGGTGTAATGGAAGAGCGTGATGTGTCTATAGCAACCTGTTAAGCAGGTATCGGTGATGAAGAACTGGCTGAATACGGGTAAAGTCAAACAGACTGCTCTAACAAAAGACGTATCAATAGAAGAGGTCGGAATTCGTTACATGGCAAAGTCTCGCTAATCCGCCAGCGTCCTTTCTCTGTGAGCACGTTGTAACGGATGCTACGGCATTGTCGTATATTTGCTAAAACGTGACCTAAAGTTGGTAGAGAACAGTGACGATTATTGACCGGCACACGACGTTGTGTTTGCACTTGAAGGTAACACTGTTTAGGTGAGGCAGACTTGAATTGATCGCGGTGTCTCTCCGAAGAGCGCCGCTGTTCTCCACGATCCTGTCCCCTAAGGTTCCGTTCGGGTGTGATCGATCCTTGGAGTTATCTTGGGCATATGTGTGAATTCTTGGGGAACTGGGGTACGGGGATGTTTGATTTTACACACGAAAATGTACCGTGCATGCCAAAGTGGAAAGAGGTACTAAAAATCGTTGGTGAGTTTTGGCGTTCTGTCCTGAACAACGTCCTTGGGAGCCGCGATGACGTCAAACCACAAGCGCCATGAAGGCTGTGTGTTGTTTTGTTGAAGTACAGAAAGTTCGTGATTTTTTGCGATTTGAGAATTTTTTTCTCTGGGTTCAGGATTTTGGCCTTTGTGCGATGATTCGTTGTCTTCGTATCTAAGTCTTAATAAATAATCACTAATGCAATCTTATAATTGTTTTATTTATAACCATAATTAAGACTGTTAAAATATTGTATCAGATGTTAAGTCGGAATGTTAAAAGGTTCTGATATTAAGGGTACACTTACGATACACTCTTTTCAATAGGAAAAATCAACAACGTGAGATGAAAAGTATTGCTAAGATATTTTCAGTTATTTAATTTGGCAGAAACAAAGACAAAAATTGATACTGATTAACTGACCAAATAAATGTTAGATAAAAATATCTTTTTCATGTAAAATACGAGACGTGAAAAATATTTTTATTATATCAAATACAACCAAGTTAATTATAAAATATTAAATACTATACTTATACCTGTCAGAGTGAATAAAACTATTAACACACCGTTTCTGTAGTGCACAGGAGTACCCATTTATGCTAAGGCTGACTTGCTTAGAATATTTTTTTAAATAAATAAATAAACCAAGAAGGCAAAATGTAAACCTCAACTGAAAAAAATGCATAATGTATTTTGAATAAGTTAAGTAAACATGCACGTTCATTTAATTGGATACACAGTTGGTGATTTGATGCTTGGTATGTTGACTGTAGATATAATAAATATTCGTATTAAGGATATAAGATAAATTATCTTAATACGTTCATGAACTGCAATATGTACACTGCTAAATGCATACTGATCGTATGAAATGCCTTTTTGTCGTGAAAGGTTGTCAACAATGTAGACAATGAATTTTAACCTCGTTTTTAATATTTGTGTAATGACAAGCAGCATGGTTTATAAAGCAGAAGAAAGCAGCGTTTGTGAAAGCATACATAGTTTTTGGTTCAAGAACAGAAATTCATTTGGTAAAGAAATATTTATATATGTCAGAATAATAGATCATGTTTGCGTGTAAAATTAAGGTTATAAGGTATACATCCGGGCAAAAGAAAGTATACACCTGTGTGTGATGGTGGCTAAAAAGACATAAATATGAAATAGTCATTAGATGATGATGTATTTGATAGTTGTGTTTTGTGGTGCAGTGTTTCCGGGACTGTTTGAAGCGTGGCATCGTTTTGATCACGTTTATGTTTCTTGGGTTATTCTTGTTTTCAAGTGTATATTCGTCTTTTGCCCGGCAGTTTATTTTAGTCGTGGGTGACAGTGATTTTGGACACTGAAATTAAAAAATGTTGCAAAAGAATTAATGACGCCATCATGACCTAAATATTTCCCGATAGCTATGTATCTAGGTATCGTGTACTCTTATTTACTACCAGAACCCGATATGGGGTCATGTACTGTACATGAAGGGCCTTTGTGGCACTCTTAAAAGGATGGTTGACGAGAGAGTGGAGTGACAATCATTGGCATCATTAATCAACTAATGATGACGCAGAGACACATAACGAAACACACACACGCCTCCTCGTTCACAAACAGCTGGAACAAATCCATGAAGCCATGTTATTTTTAATCCAAGAAAATCAAACTGGGATACATGCTAGAATTTTAATCTTACCAAACCTGCAACACCATCAAAGCATAACGATGGCAGATATCTGAAAAGTCACTTGTTGTGTTGCAAATAAGGTATTCACCATTGCAAACAGGACATCAAGTCATCATGCCGACAGGTAGCAACACTTTATCTCTTCATTTACTTCTGTTGAAACACTGGTGATTGTTCAGCGGCTAAATCCGACAATCTACCCGTAACATGCCGCCATTTTGTTTGCAGAGCAAGGTCCTCAAATATTGGAGTCATGTTTTTGTGGATTGCCGAGGGGTAGAATTGAATGTCACTGACAAAGGATTTGGAATGAATACTGGGACTTACAGCGGACGCCACTAATACCAAACTTGGGTCCAACTCGGTCTTATTGCACGTCTCTGGCGAAACTGAATTGTGACAGTTTTCTTTGATGTGTTGCTGAGCATCTGTTGGGGGTAACTTCAATAGCGCGGAAAGCCTCACTATTGAGGGCTTTCTGGTTTGAAAGTTTTTAACTACGCGTCAGTTGGGAGGAATACTGTTTTTGAAGGGAACTTTTGATAAAACCAATCTGTTTTATATTGTGTTGGGTAAACGCATGCATGCCTCGACGTCACAATATGTATGTTACTTGATGGTTATCGATGAACCTATGTGAAGTGAACATTTATTTTGTAGATTGCAGTTCAGAATCATCATAGGAATTAAAGACAATTTCCAATACGGCGTCCGAAAAAAGTTCAGTTTAATAATATCCATTTTATACCCATTGCAATATGCAAATGTACTGCTATAAAATACAAACATGCAATGTAAACAAAGATAGGTAGCGGTTTTGGACTTACTTAAGTCTTTACTGTAACAAGACAATTATAAGACACTTCATCATAACAATCAATTTGTATATTTGCTATGTATGTAAACATAAATACACTGTACATCATCAAACATATTGACAGGATCAGCAGCTTTGAAACGCTTAATAAAAAACAATCGGTAATTTTGTACACACGGTTACAATAGTAAATCCATTTGTTTCATGTGATAAAAGCAAAAGTTTTGTTTGACATGGTAATAAAACGCCACTTATTGTCAATGGCATAACTGAAGATATACGTGACATGCACAGCAATGTATTCAATACCTCACCTGTCATCTTAAAATATTTCATTTCATCGAAATTGATTTATGTTACTAATTTGAAATAGACGCCCAACCAGCGCCATTTAACTATGCTAATATCTTCTTAACCTTCAGCCATACTTAATAAACTATCGGAAGCTTAAAACAGCAAAAGACCTATTATTGGGTATTAAACAGACTTTGGAGTGCCTTTGGACTGGGAAACAGTTCTTAGTGGATTTAACTATGCTATTTAATAGATGCAAGTTTGTTGTGTGTGGGTCATACGCTTCAGGTTTGGTCAATTTATTTGAGATGAAGCCACGTATTTACCTCGAGCGGTCTCACAAATTAAGAATACGGTGACTTCAAAGACTTGGAAGACTCACTCAGTTTACAAATATACGTTTTTTATAGATGTGTAACGATGCTATGTAAACAAATTCGCAAGGGAAACTTCGGTATCGGCATTATTAGTGGTCTGATAATAACTGCCTTGGTCCCCAGTGACACTAAATTTTGTTTTATAATCCTTTTGAGGCTGGCGATGACGACTTCTTGTCTGCGTTAGTATTTCTTTTAAGTTTCACGGATATAGCCGATTGGACTATATTTCTTTTCATCAACTATCATGTTCAAATTGTAGTCTTTGAAATTCAAAATTAACAATAAAACATATTTAAAATTACTTAGTAAAGCAAATGGTTTGGGTATGATATATAATTTGTTTGGTTTTAGTGGTTTAAGATATTCCAATTTGTACTTTTGAAAACAATAATGAACAATAATGAAGTGATCAATCTTGAACTGACTCCTTGACTTATATTTGAATGCATACTTGCAAATATGTAATCAATAGTTTAAAAAAAATATCTTAAGAAATTTGCATTCAAAAGCATGGCATTTGGTTATAACAACTATCGTTTGTATGATTTTATTTCTTCTCAATCTCGGAAATGATAACGTTTGCTGTAACACCTGTCTTGCAAAGGCGGGTGGAGGGTGGGGGTGGGGAGCTTTGGGGAGGGGACGGGGCAACATGAGGCTTGGGGGATGTCGGGTATGGTAAATACTTGGCAGGGGATTATGACATATAATGGTAAAGATCAGCAACGAAAGATACCCCTTTCATTCACCACCCCATCTGCACACGTTTGGAATCTCGGAGACGCGTAAACGTCGGCCATATTGCACCCGACTCGCCGTAAACGCCAGTTTTCACGCCACGTCTTATCCTCCCTTTTCACGACGGCGTCTACGAACTGCCGATCTTTCAAAGGCCGTCTTCGTCCCCGCGCCGACGGTCCCCTAGCTTCCACAAACCCTTGTTTGTCAAGCGATCAAGCTTTTCAATATGGCGAAGGCTTCACTGTCGTTGCTTTGGATACAGGACAGTTCTTGAAATTGAGCTTTAGAAAATGTTCAAACCCCTTTCGATACAGGCCCCTTCTATCCTCAGTCCATGCACTTTATCAATTACAGTTCATTTACTTCGACTTGTCTTTTAATCCAGGACTAATCTACGGTTTCTGTTGCGTCGTCGAAGATACTCCGCAACAAGGTTCCGACGTCAGTTTCCAGTATAAATTGAATTTGCTGTCAGATTGCCCTATAAGAGTTGGGCTTGTAAATTAAGACCTGGAAGACACGATCAATTTATTGGCTCATAAAATACATCCACACAAAAGTTTACTAAGTGCCCATGTTGAAGAAACATTGTAAAACGTAATCTGCGGAAATTGTGATTCTCTTATCTCTCCAGTATCGCTATTGAGTAATGATACATTATAATGAATTGATTATGCATTCACGGCGATCGTTATTCCCCTAACAAAATTGTTGTTTTAAAAGTAAATAAAACATGCCTTTTATCATCTTCCTAATAAATGTAAATCATGACATTGTGGTTAACAATCAATGCAAGCAATGCAGGCGTTCGCCGGGGCGATGTGCTGAAAGCGTGTTTATATCTGAAAGAAGAGGGAAATATACGGTACATTACCGCAACATTATATCAAGTTCTTGTTCTGACTATCTCAAATATGTACGCGATTTATGATGGTTTTACAATAATATCTGTCAAATAACACCTAGTTTAGATGCTCATTTATCAAAGTGATATGAATTATACCACTAGGAGGTTTTTCGCAAATGCAGTTCAGAATTTTCTAAGAAAAGGAGTCAAAATTGATCTGCATAAATCAATTGTATATTTTAACTGAACATATAAAAGCTTGATCAAAAGAGCGTTTCTATAGGAACGAAAACTGTTTGAAAGTCAGTAGAATTGTAATATTGATATTGTGTTAAGAAAAAGTTGTAATGAGAGAAGAAAGACAAATCTACAAGTGTTCATAGTGAATGCATAGTGATGTTTTCAAGGACAGAAAATGACATGAATTGATATATAAATCACATGATTGATTTCGTTATTCCAAAAAAGGAGGAAATACTCTATCTAACGTGGTATGCACAATGTCGCTTGATGAAACATTTTTTGCGTTTTCAAAAGAGTGTCATTGCTATTAAATCCATATGTCATGTAGCATAAATATTTAAAAAACGAACAATACAATTATTTTCTAATAATTTGAAAGGTTAATTGAAATCCAGATTGTTAGGAAATGCCTGTCACATATGCAAATAAATATAAGATATCGTGAACAGAAGATTAAGATATATGAACATTTCAAAACGTTTTCTTTGAACTCGGATACATTTAGCATTTCAATGTTTTTTTGTGGATTTAGGAAACAGTCAGGTGAGATGAGAATTGTAATTACTGCAAAGACGGATGACTACCCTGGCTAATCATGTTTCTAATTTGTCAAGTTTTCAGCAGACAAACCGAAATTACAGCGCATTTGCGACTGCTAGCAACATCTGAAGTATCGCGTTTCACGTACGTTTTGCTAACAAAACAAATGAGAAAATTCGAAATATGTCAAGAATATTATTGTGCCACTAATTGCACGAATACATTATCTCTGATGCCTCTTTAACTAATGTGATGAAATATTCATCGTCTCATTTAAGATATCTTTAACCTAATGCTCTGTCACTTTCCCAACTGAATTATAATATTTGAAAGAAAAATATTAATATTGTATGCAAATAATCAAGGTAAAAGCATATTTAAGGTTCAGTCAAAAGTCAGTTTGGGTAAATTTCAAAACACGGCGTATCACATTTAGAGCAAAGGCTCTAAAATTGAGCACTCGAAGATAGGTTTTCTTGGGGCGACGGCTGTTCAGTGAAACTCTGTAAGCATCTCATATTAGAGAAATGATTAATCATTTAAAGACATTAATATGCTCAGGCGTATCCCTATAGTGATTATTTAAACACCGAGATTTCCATAGGCGAAAATATGCAGAGAATGTTCGATCGTAGTAACACTGTATTCCACGCAAGAAGAATATTTAATGATTTCTACGCAATACTAACGTGCTTTTCTTTGTAATACGGATTGTGTCCATCTGAGACTTTTGGAATACTGAGCGCTTATAGACATTGTCACGGACATGGATCCGGGCCTCGGTCCTGTGTTGAAACTGTCACTCCAATAAACAGTACAAACACAATCTCCGCTGTAAACATCTGTACAAGATAGAACAAATGTTCTATTTGGGATTATACTTCTAGTACTTTGGGGGGGGGGGGGGGGGGGGGGGGGGGGGGGGATGGTTGAGTCCCATCCTGGATTCGATCCCACACTGTCACTGAGCACCAAATCGCCAGCCCACAAAGTCAGCGATCCAGCCCACTCAGCCACCGAGGCTTCCACAAAATGGAGTCCGACAACTGGTAGTCTAGATCACGTACTTTGTGTACACGTCTGATACGTGTAAATTGGCCGAAAGCTATGAATATACATTGCCATTTAGAAAGTGGTCAAATGTAACACATGTTATATTCGGGATAACACGTCCTTAGTAAATTACAAATTCTTGTCCTTTTGAGGGTTGAGTACAAGATACTAGAGAAATATGCTTCAAATCTCACACATACATCATGTAGTTGACCAGATGGCGGAAACATCAACACGTACATACAGCCAAAACACAAGTGTCACATCGTAATATATGTGCAAAGGAAAGAAGATTCGTGTTTCATATGGTAATATAGGTGCAAAGGGAAGAAGAGTTCGTGTTCATAATAATATGGGTGTTAAGGAAAGAAGTGTTCGTGTTTCATATCGTAATATGGGTGCAAAGGAAAAAAGAGTTCGTGTTTCATATCGTATGATAGTTGCAAAGGAAAGAAGATTCGTGTTTTTATATCGTTATTTAGGAGCAAAGGTAATCAGATTCGTGTTTTGTATCGTAATACAGGTGCAAAGGAAAGAAGAGTTCGTGTTTTATATCGTTTTATAGATGCAAAGATAATAAGATTCGTGTTTTATGTCGTAATACCGGTGCAAAGGAAAGAAAGGTTTGTGTTTTATATCGTTTTATAGATGCAAAGGTAATAAGATTCGTGTTTTATATCGTAATACAGTTGCAAAGGAAAGAAGAGTTTGTGTTTGATATCGTTATATAGGTGCAAAGAAATGAAGAGTTCGTGTTTAATATCATAATTCATGTGCAAGGGTGATATGATTCGTGTTTTGTATCGTAATATAGGTGCAAAGGAAAGAAGAGTTTGTGTTTTATATCTTTAGATAGATGCAAAGGTAATAAGATTCGTGTTTTATATCGTAATATAGGTGCAAAGAAATGAAGAGTTCGTGTTTCATATCATAATACATGTCCAAGGGTGATAGGATTCGTGTTTTGTATCGTAATATAGGTGCAAAGGAAAGAAGAGTTTGTGTTTTATATCGTTATATAGATGCATAGGTAATAAGATTCGTGTTTTACATCGTAATATAGATACAACGAAAACACGTGTTCATGTCATATATCGTAATATAGATACAACGCAAGTGTCTGTAATAGAGATACAAAGGATCGTAAAATAGATAGTATCAAAACACGCGTTCGTGTTATAGATCGTTATGTAAATAAAAATGAAACACAAATTCATGTCATATCTGCAACATAGAGGAAGTGCTCACTTCTTCATATCATAATTTGCCATATTGCTGGATGTAAGGGAAACAAGGGTTCGTGTTATATATCGTAATACAGATGAGAAGCAACCAGGGTTCGTGTTATATATCGTAATACAGATGAGAAGCAACAAAGGTTCGTGTTATATATCGTAATACAGATGAGAAGCAACAAAGGTTCGTGTTATATATCGTAATACAGATGAGAAGCAACCAGGGTTCGTGTTATATATCGTAATACAGATGAGAAGCAACCAGGGTTCGTGTTATATATCGTAATACAGATGAGAAGCAACAAAGGTTCGTGTTATATATCGTAATACAGATGAGAAGCAACAAAGGTTCGTGTTATATATCGTAATACAGATGAGAAGCAACCAGGGTTCGTGTTATATATCGTAATACAGATGAGAAGCAACAAAGGTTCGTGTTATATATCGTAATACAGATGAGAAGCAACCAGGGTTCGTGTTATATATCGTAATACAGATGAGAAGCAACAAGGGTTCGTGTTATATATCGTAATACAGATGAGAAGCAACAAAGGTTCGTGTTATATATCGTAATACAGATGAGAAGCAACAAGGGTTCGTGTTATATATCGTAATACAGATGAGAAGCATCAAGGGTTCGTGTTATATATCGTAATACAGATGAGAAGCAACAAGGGTTCGTGTTATATATCGTAATACAGATGAGAAGCAACAAGGGTTCGTGTTATATATCGTAATACAGATGAAAAGCAACAAGGGTTCATGTTATAAATCGTACTATAGATGAAAACAAAACAGGGGTTTATGTTATATTGCGTAATTCAGATGAAAGCAAAACAAGGCTTTATGTTATATATCGTAATGTAGATGATAACGAAACAAGGGTCCGTGTTATGTGTTTTAATATATGAACGCAATACAAGAGTCCATGCTATATATCGTACTAAAGATGAAAACAAAACAAGGGTCCATGATATATATCAAAATATTGGTGTGAAGGGAACACATTTTCGAGTCATTTACTGTAATATAGATCCGAAAGAAACAATATTGATGATGATGTCCTTTAAGGTGTTGAAGATACAATGAGGAAAACAGTTTCAGGTAGACCAGGGACACGGTGAGCCTACAGCCCTATCTAACTCAGAGATAGGGGGGACATTTGTATGAAACGGGATAGTCAGTGTACCCCCGCACATCCCTCACCACCACATTAGTTGCTAATACATATACCCTTTCATCCGCACATCACATTCCTGTGGGTTTTTTCTGTTGTTTTAATTCAGTTATGTCCATTAAACTATTAAACGTACGTTTTAAACATCCGTATCACGAACACATGCCCAAGCATCAATTCCACTGTCTGACGAGATGGGCGAATTGATTAAATTATGTTTTAACCTTATTACATGTACCAGTTTTATTCAGTTGATGTGTTTTCTAGAAATTAGCCTGTACTGTACATAGATTAGGTGTTATCCAAAGACCTGTGGTCTCTTTTCATCAAAGTCACTTGAATTTACTTGTCAACGTGTAAGATATTCCTCTTCGTCAATGTATCTCCCGTAAAGACATTTTAATAAATATTGATGGTTTTGTTTTGACACTTTCCTTATATATCTCTCGTGGAGTGTGCCAACTATACTCACAATATTTTAATAAACATATCAGTCCCTCCATTTCATATCACTTGATTCACCCAATTGTGTATAGCGATGCTCACGATGTCAATCACGTGATTGTCTGATCCAGACACGGGTGCTTCATATATAGCTGAAATATTGCTGAGTGCGACATTTGGAGAAAAGAAGGATTTCGTATAGAGACAACATAATTTTAGCAACAGCTGCAAAACCAGATATAATTTGTATTAAAATCATGATCCGAAATATATATTTCCATCGATAGAATCTCCACCACCCCGAATACTAATTTGTTGGTCCCTAATAAAACACTGGTATCCCATGCAGAAAGGGGGTGTACTTGTGGGGTATTTAGATCACGTATTACTTTAGGTCTGTTAGCCTGCGTATCACTCGATAGTGTCCTTTAAGCAATATGACAAAAATATATGAGTCCACGTAATGTCCACCTCCAGTGAAACATAGTTATAACGAAATCCTTTAAGACAATGTCCCAACGCACACTTTATTTCTATGACCTAAAAATAGCACTCGTGTAACTCGAACTATGGATAACTCGATATATTTTAGATGGCCTCAAGAAGCTCGCGATCGGCCTGACAATGTTCGTGAATACGTTCAGCTCATGACAGGTGCTACTCAGACCGTCGCCTAGCCATGCTGTTTTAAGAAGATTGAATCATGTTTTCACAATTTATTTCATTTTGTCTCAAAAGCTCTTTTCGGTGAAGTCACCTTCCGTTGAAACGATATATCTTAACATCCGCATTCATATTAGTGCTATTCAGTGAAGTCCTACTACATTTCTGGAAACAGATTTCAAAGCACGGACTTAAACCCAATATCGCAGGAACAATTGTGAAAGTCATCAAATTCCTTTCCATTATATTCTTAATCCAGCTTTTCAATATCACCGAAGTCTTTCGGCGTCAAAGGGGATCAGCCGCTGATTTTCATTTGCGACCATTTATTTTCCGCTATCATTGCACTTTTACACACACCCGAACAGCGCGCGTGCAACGTAATTGATAATGTGCTTCGGGTCCCCTATTGGATAAACATCAATAACGACTTGAAGGCGGTTAATCGATAAATCGTCAACGTTCGAGGTAATCTTGGTGCCTGAGCGGCATTGCCAACCGACCGACTGGCTTTGGTACCCTTCAGACACGTGAAGGATCGGCGAATACCTTGAGAAAAGAAACAATTTGGATAGTATGTTTAGGAAACATTGTCAATAAGTGCCCCCGGCTGTTGACAAAATGGCGGCTTGCTGTGGCCGGTTCTCACGTCTGCTGAGCAAGGTTGCCCGGATGGTGGCTCAGCCTCGCTTTGAGTGCGTCGCAGATGAAACAGACGGCACTGAGAACATTTGTCTCTATCCAGTCCCTAGCTTGAGCAATTAGTGTTGCTCGGAATTGGGTTGGCCACAATACGACGTCTGTTTTAAGATAACTTGTATGCGAACTTTGTCATCCATTAACAATAAACATGGCGGATAGGCAACCCACGGGGGCCAGTCATTCTTGGACCTTGCGTGCAACTCGACCAACACACATTATTAAGCTCCGTGAATTCACCAGTGAGAGATGGTTGGTAATAAACAAGTAACCAAAAAATCCAAATGTGTACATGCTCTCAATTAAGCTGAATAACAAACGATTAAATAAGGATGAAACACTATTCGTGTTGAAGGGATACGTGGTCATATAATGCTTAACATTGATGGAATATGAGATACGATCAGTTGTAATCATCAAAAAAGCAAAGGGAACAGAAACGTGTTATACTATAGATGTTTATTTCATAAAATATTTCGAAAACATATAAATATTTGAATGTTTATCTCGCCTAAGTTCCGAGTACCGAGAAAAGAGCGCACACACTGAGAGTCAGTGGGTATCTTCATTGCTGGAAATAAAAGCCTTTAGCCTTTTGTACTTTTTAATCTACTTAATCCCCATTTCAACCCGACATTGCTTTGAATATGGCTTCATCAAAGGTAGAATTAGTGATTTTAACCACAAGTTTATCAATGTCTAGTCGGGTCACTTCAGACAGCATTGTGACCTAGGACTTCTTGGCAGGCTGTGAAAATGGTGATAGACATGTCCTTGAACAAGAGACGGGCCTGACATGGTAGGTATCAAATATAAATCTGGCGTAGTATCAAGGGAGCTTATACTGTTTTTTATGCTGAAAAGAAATTGTCTATGTCTTAGCAATTAAGATAATCATCTTGATAGAGAGGTCCAAATGTTTTCCACTTTTATAGGTGTGCTAGTAATTTATGCCCCACTGGATATGAGATACATATTAACATTATTAGTAACATTGTATTCGTGCATATTCCAAAACAATATCTAGGATTCTTCACGCTTTATCCTGGCGCAAGTACACATTAGCAAAAGGAATTCTCTCCCGAGTGTTTGATTTAATGTTAAATGATATGACATGACACATGACGTCAATATGCTTCACAATGCTGGCTGCTTTAGTATGGGAGTCAAAAACTTAAACCTGTTATTCATCAACACATTCTCATGATTCGTTTTAATCGTACAGTCTACTCTGATGTGAGCAGAGATTTCTTATGAATATTGAAAGAGTTTTGTAGCTTTTATTAAAAACTGAAAACTGGCAGCATGAGAGATGATAAACATGGTTGAACTCACAATCCGAGTCATAGTTTCACCAAAGTACGTTTAAACATGGTTGTAGTTTTCAATGAAGATAGATTTGGATATATATTATATGTATTGAAAAGGGAACATAATGTATTTCAAACTAGTGAACTAAAGTCACCCTGATTTTATCATTTATTATTATTATTATTTATTTTCTGCACTGTTTAACACAATTTTCTCTCTTTGTAACTGCTCTTTTCAGCCGGGTCTATCCGTCAATTCTCGCGTTGCAACAGCTCGCACATTTCTGCTGACCATATAGACATGTCTTTTATTCATATCCTTCCTTGCAAATCATATGTTTCCAATGGGCGGTCGGGTAGCCTGATATTGCTGGAATATTGCTAAAAGTGGCGTAAAACCATACTCAATCATATTTCGAAATTGACATTTCCATTAGTTCATTCACAGACGCCAGCATAGACTCTGCAAGCTGAAAAAACTCACCAACACCCTTGTAGTCTCCCTTAATCCCGATGCCTATAATCTCCAACGATTTCTTATTATGACTATATTTGTAAGTTATTAAACGGAAATTTTTTCTTCCGAAAAGTTTCTCTTAAGCACTACTGTCTCGATTTACAGGGTTCCTCTATTCATCAAAAAGCTGAATGGATGTTTCCTTCCAATGTTTTTTTAGAGTATGTTGCATAAGATGGTATGGGTTATTGCAACAGAACAATATGTGCACAAATATGCTTACATAAAGGGACATAACTCTTATTTACAATAGCACACGTTGTAATTAACATACTGCATTTGTTATTTGTTATTGCATATATTTTAAATCATGTTTTTAAACAAAGCAAATAACGATACCACATAATATGTTAATATTAGCAGCGTTGTCGTGATTTTAATGGTTCGATAAATAACAAAATGATGTGCACTTTTTTAAAGTCAAACTTAGTGAATCAATTTCGGTTTTAACGATGTATGCGGATGAAAGCTACCTGATCAATTATTGTCTGTTGAAAATCCTTCCGTTGCCTTGTATATCAAGTGTTGGACAAGTCACATACTACGAAGCTTAAAAGTGTAATTATTGGAACAAACGGAGTCGAAAAATTCTAATTAAAATGACCTAAGTGTGTACCTACTACGATAATTGGGACTCGAATTATCCCTGTAATGATGGCAATACAAACTTCAAAGCGGCATGAAATGTTCTCCGTCGCGAATAAAGCCGCGCTGTATGATATATTGTCTTGTTATCGGTAAACTTTTCTTTGTTACCTTTCTCAATACGCCTGTCTCATACGCCCCTTAAAAGAATCATGTGGCAACTCTTTTACAGTCCCGCGGAATCACTTTCGAATTTCGGGCCAATGTTATCCAAGAAAACTTGCTTTTTATTGGCCCGATTCAACACCACTACGTCATCAATGGAACAAGTTGGCGCGTGAGGTTAGACGCTGGTATCACGCGGCACGAGCGCACGCGCTGAAGCAGACGAGATCATTGCGAGCAGACGACAACTGAGAATGGATTGGTCGCTAGACTGGCCGAATGGGCTCCGGAATCTGCCATGGTACCGGTCAGTAGTTAATATCAATAATGAGTTTTTTAGATATGTACGCTACTAAATACAGCTAACTGCTGTATCGTAATTGATGGGACTATGTTATCAACACTAAAATTTGTTTGAAATATGTTGCAGTTACTGGTCGATTTGTTGTGCAAAAAGTATCACTGATGTTAAAATTAAAATATGTGGTACTGTAAAGTTTAAAATAAATACTTACCTCGGTGAAACTTGAGAGGGTCCTGTTAATCCACAGAAAATCCTAAAACTGTTGCGACCCGCTGATGCGAAATGATGATAACAAAATTCGTTTTCTATAACAAAGCAATTCATG